>NC_135539.1:43344050-44594050 GCF_045843805.1 Urocitellus parryii
TATTTTTACTTTCGTTAATTTACTAAATACATACAGGTGTTTGATTTTATGCATTCTTCCCTAAACTACCTCCTGTCTATTAATTAGACTTCTTCTCCAAAAGGGCTAAGAGAGACTACACCCATACCCTCACACTTTTTCCCCTTAACATAACATCCTAAGAAGCTTGGTTTCCTGAGCATGTAGAAATGGACCCATGGGGTATATTTATATCAAAACATACCTCTACATAGAACAAAAGTGTGCATATAATTTTCAGTAAACCTCAATGAAGACATTAGAACATTTCCATTAATTAATTAATCTTTCAATTAGTGAACAACTATTACATTACAAATGTAAGATCTACCCTTTAATTTCCTCACATTGCCAGCATGCCACACTAGATTGAACTGAATAGAAAAGAGAAAAACACTGTTTAAATACATTGGACACTCTAAACCTTGTGTTTATGAGAAAGCAATGGCCACACTGGGCATCTCAGCTAGGGATTTTAGCTCTATGCAGAACTATGAACACCATCTTCACCACTACTTAAAAACCTGTTTTCTTGTGACAGTAATTGTAGTGAGCAATAAAGTGGAAGCATATTATACTGGTTTCTCTTATTTATTTATTTATTTATTTATTCATTTTCTTATTATTTTTGACAGAAAGTCTATTTAGTGTCCTTCATGAGTTAAGTTTGTGGAACTATCATTTGTGTAGGCCTTGGTTTTATTTGGATGTGATGGGGGTATAGAGCTAATATAATGCTCTTTAGAGCTGACAGGGGAAAGAATGTTAAGAGTCTCCATACTCCATGTTTTCAGGGATGTGCTGTAGGTAGAACCATCAAATACTTGGGTGCCATGGTAAATTTTAGTTGATAACCTACTTTGCTAAAATTTAGAAGATGCAGAAAATGAAGGGGATAATTACAGGTGGTTGGGTTCAGGTTGACTGCATAGCAAATAAGATAGTGGATAGGGTTGGTTGTAGATTTCAGCTTATTGAAATCAGCATGTGTGGGTCCTGAGAGACTGTCACAGTATCCCTCTGAAAATACGTGTTTTGTTAGTTTGCGGAAACGGGAAACTAAAGATTATATACAGCACAAGGCAAATATACTTGTGAGAGTTCTCAGAGCAGGAAACATAAGACCTTTATATAGAGAGCCTAGGCAGAAGGGATTGACCTATGTTCCTATATGTATGGGAGGGTTTTCTGTATAGGAGCCAAGTCACCTAAAATTGTCAACCTCTTTAGCTGTACTTTTCCTAAATTGCCTTCTCTTGACTCCATCTGCAAACCTATACTATACATTCTCTCGGTTGAACTATGAATATCAGTGCACATTCTTTTCCTACACACACCTCCCTTTTTATAATCTCCCATCATTCTTGAATTACACAGTGCCCTGGGATAGAAAGGGTGCTATCTGTCTAGAGCAGTTCACTGCAAACTCTCCCACACAGTAGTGTCTACTCATCCTGCATTCACTATCAGTAACATTTTAGCAGAAAGACAGTACCTGTAAAGGCTCAGTGCTTTCACTAAACAACACTTGCATGTTCAAAGTAAGTCATTCTATCAATGCAAAAAAAAAAAAAAAACTCAACCACCAATGTCTACTTCTGTCAAATACTATTACCTTTGAATGTGATGTTTTAATTTATTTTAAAATGAATTATTAAATTTATAAGAAAATCTTTATCTATGAAAAATATGTTGGAGATTGCTTAAATTAGGAAACCACTTAATGACCTAAAAATCACTGATTTTTTTTGTATGTATGTATTTCTTTTTTTAAATTTAATTTGTTATATATATATATAACAACAGAATGCCTTAAAATCCATGTTACACATATAGAGCACATTTTTTTTTTTAATATCTCCGGTTGTACACAAAGTAAAGTCTTATCCTTTATGGCTTCATACATGTACTTAGGGTAATGAAAACCATCACATTCCACTGCCTTTTTTACTCATATGCCCCCTCCCTTCCCCTCCATTCCCTTTTCTCCTTTGCCTTATCTGGAGTTTAATTAATCCTCTCATCCTGCCCCCTCCTACATCATGTTATGAATTAGTATCCTTAAATCAGAAAAATAATTTCTCATTTGTTTCTTGTGGATTGGAAAATTTCACTTAGCATTATATTCTTCAGCTCTATCAATTTACCAGAAATTGTCATAATTTTATTCTCTTCTAATGCTAAATAATATTCCATTGTGTATATATACTACATTTTCTTTATCCATTTCTCTAATGAAGGAAATCTAAGTTGGCTCTACAGTTTAGCTATTGTGAATTGTGCTGCTGTAAACATTGATGTGGCTGTGTCCATGTAATATTCTGTTATTAAGTCCTTTAGGTACAGAACAAGGATTGAGATAGCTGGGTCAAATGGTGGTTTCATTCAAAGTTTCCCAAAGAATCTCCATACTACTTTCCAGAGTAGCTGCACCAATTTGAAGTCCCACCAGCATTGTACGAGTATGTACATTTTACCCACATGCTCACCAAAAATTTTTGTAGTTTACATTCTTAAATTAATGGAGTAAGATGAATTCACAGAATACTTTTAATTAGCATTTCTCTAAACGCTAGGAATGTTGAACAATTTTTCATGAGTTTATAGATTGCATATCATCTTCTCATCTTCTGAGAAGTATCTGTTCAATTTCTTGGTCATTTTTTTGATTGGGTTATTTCTTTTCTTGGTTATTTGTTTGTTTTAAGATTTTTGAGTTCTTTATATATTCCAGAGATTAGTTCTATATCTGATTTGCATGTGGTAAAGTTGTGTTTCCAATTACTAATCTCTCTATTCACTTCACTGATTATTTCTTTTGCTAAGAACAGTTTTAGTTTGTATTCATCCTATAAATTGATGCTTAATATTAATTATTTTGCTATGGATTCTTATTTAAAAAGTGGTGGAATAAATAGATATGATGGAGATTCAGGCCTACTTTTTCTTCTAAGAGAAATAGTATCTCTGGTATAATTTTTAGGTCCTCAATTCAATTTGAGTTGAGTTTTGTGCATGATGAGACATAGGGGTTTGATTTCATTTTATTGCATATAAATTTCCAATTTTTCCAGCATCACTTGTTGAAGAGGCTATCTTTTCTCCAATGTATATTATAGATGCCTATGTCAAATATAAGATAACTGTAATTATGGGAGTTAGTCTCTGTATTATCTGTTCTCTAGCATTGTTATACAAGCCTATGTCAGTGCCAACAACTTACTGTTTTTGTTATTATTGATCTGTAGCATAGTTTAAGGTCTGGTATCATGATGTGTGCTTCACTCTTCTTGCTCAAGATTGCTTTAGCTATCCTGTGTCTCTTGTTTTGCCAGATAAATTTTACGACTGCTTTTTCTATTTCTATGAGGAACGTCATTGGAATTTTGATTGAAATTGCATTAAATCTGTATAATGCTTTTGGTGGTATGGGCATTTTATAACATTAATTCTGTCTATACAAAAAAAAGTAAATCTTTTCATCTTACCATGTTTTCTTTGATTGTTTTTTTTTAAGATTCTTTAGTTTTTATTGTAGAGGTCTATCACCTCTTTTGTTAATGTGATTCCCAAGTATTTTATTCTAAATGGGATAATTTTTCTCATTTTCCTTTCAGTGGATTTGTTACTAATATAAAGAAATGCCTTTGATTTATGAGTGTTGATTTTGTAGCCTGTTACTTTTCTGAATTGATTTACTAGTTCTAGAAGTTTTCTGATGAAATGTGGTGGGTCTTCTAGGTATATAATTATATTGTCAGCAAATAGTGCTAATGAGTTCTTCTTTACCTATAGATACTCCTTTAGTTTCTTTCATCTGTTTAATTGCTCAGGCTACTATTTCAAGAACTATATTAAATAGAAGTGGTAAGGGAGGGCATTTCTGTCTTTTTCCAGTTTTTAGAGGAAATGCTTCCATTTTATGAATTTGTGTTCTAGAATAATGCTACTTAACGTTGTGGCCATGGCCATGTAATCCATCAAAGGAACAAACTCAGTTATTTTGTCGTAGGAACTGTATGCCAAAATATCATTTGCTTGAAGCTACAGATTAGACAGGAAAGGTAAATAACATTTCCATAATAGCAAAAAAAATATTGAATGGTGATGTTATATAAATTACCAGGTACAAATACTATGGATAATATGACCTATTTAGAGTTCAGATCTAGTACCTTGCCACAAATTCATAGTGGTAACTGTGTTCTGATATAAATTTTTGCCAAAAAGAATTAATAAATAAATAAAATAGAGTGGTGTGGATACAGCCATCAGGTGATACTTTTAAGAAATCTGTTCCCGAGAATCTACCAGGTTGTACCTGAACTGTTCCGATCACAGGATTCCAAGCACCTCCCTGGGAGGCCCCCTCCCATTCTGGTAAATGCCAGAAACTCTTAAAGTGTCAATCAGAATGTCTCTTACCTTCTAGGCTAATGATGGAAAAGGCCAGGCAGATGACCACTGCCACTCCAGATAAGTCCTGTGAATGGGCATTCATAGTCATTCTATGAGTCTGAATCTGCTGGCACTGGGACCACACTTAGAGAACCTCTGCTCCAGCAGACTCCAATATTTAGGAGATTGGGCTGGTTTTAGAACAAGTAATAGAAGAACATGACTCACAAGCCAATTGTTTTACAAGTAGGGGATGTTGGTGAAATAAGACACATACCATCACCATCACCACCACCAACAACAACAACAATATAAAGCCCTCAAATTGGTTATTGCAGAAATAATGGGGAAACAATATTCCAAGTTATTTTTAACTACTGACATCACATTTTTTCAATTTTTATTACCTAAGGCTTTATAAATCTCAATATCTCTCTCTCTCTCTCTCTCTCTCTCTCTCTCTCTCTCTCTCTCTTCAATCTCTCTTTGAATCTCTCTTTCTCTCCCATCCTCTTCCTCCTCCTCCCTCCCTCTGTCTCCCCCTCGTCACTCCCTCTCCATGCTCATTCACACCCTAAGAAGGGGCCAAAAAAAAGAAGGTCATATCAACACTCTGGCCAGCCAACTTGGGCAGTTTCCTCATGGGAATGGGTACTGGTTCAGACTGTATTTGACAGAATGTTCCAACCTTTTAAATTAGTTTGCAAAGTCTCTCTGCAAATGGCCCGAGTGCTAAGGTTTCCTCCTGGTTTTAAATAATGCCACCAAATGCAGAGTGGCTAGGTTTTCCATGGCATACCTTGAGCTGAATATTACAAGGACCTCACCATGCATGATGATGTTTATGGCAGGGAGCAACAAAGGCTACAGTCCCAGCCCTAGCATGACATGGGTTTTAATCATACTGATACATACTTGAGAGATGGATGATTTCCCACCGCTATTATTTCCAAGTGGGGGCTGGAAATATCCAGAATAACTGAATAAACATAAAATCACAGGGAAAAGAAGTCATTTCATAATGAAAGCTCCATTAACAATGCCAGGCAATTTCAGCACAATATTCTAAAAGATTTGTAAAAATTCATTAGGTCTTTCTATAACACTATGATGTGAATGTACTATTTTTTTTTCTGCTGATGAGGAAACTGTTGCACAGAGAGATGATGCACTTTGCACAACATCATGCACCTGATGAGTTAGGGTTGGAAGCTGTGCAGCTGTGGCCCCAGAGTGTGGCTGGTGTCTCATAGTAAATAATAAGAATTGGGAGTATCCTCTGATGGCTGTCTCTGCTGGCAGCTCCTCTTTTCACCCAGGTGCCACCTCTTCCCACTATCAGTTCAGGAGTTTCTGGTGCCTCATTTTGGGGTGAAGCCCCTAGCAGCACCTCCCCACCCATAGGAATCTTCTAGGCAGAGTCATGGAACTAAGGCCAGGTGATTATATCGGATGTCAGGACTGCTGTGGGGGAGGCAAAGATGGAGACATGCTGGACTTTCATTTCACTATATTTGAACTGGAAATAGGCAGTTTTGGAAGTGCCCACACCTTGTCCCCCCAGAGGGGTACTGGCTACTGGAATGAGAATGAAATCTGTATTGAGAATAACCAGAACTGCAAAGTGTGTCCTGGTGGCATCCAAAAGCCTAAATCAAGCGGGGCCTGCTACTGAAACCTGTGTTTCCACGTTGCACATTTAGAAAATCTTTCCCTTTACTGTTTAAGTTGGTTAAAATCTATATTCTATCACTTTTAATGGAAAGAGCTCTACCTGAGAGAGGCTGGCCCACAAAAAAACATGGTTTGGTCCAAATAATTACTCAATGCCACCCATAAATAAAAGCCCATCTGCATGTTCCATATGCTCCATTACCAGTGACAAAAATCCCAAAGGCCATTTCCTGGCCAAAACTTTCTCAGGATGCACCAGCAGAATAACCTGTCACTGCTCTTGGTTGTCACCATACAAAACTTGTAGCTACTTAGTACTTATTTTAATTTACCTTGAAATACACCGAGGTATATCTAAAACTAATTCATCAACATTTATCAAATGTTTCTGATGTGCTACATCTTCTTTAGGGCACAGAAATTTGGGCAAAATAATGTCAATCAATATCTGAGTCTTACTAAGTGTTGGGCACTCTGCTTGGGAACTAGCAAGCATCAGTGATGTCACTGCATCTCCCCAAAATCCCAATAGATAAGAAGGGTCATGCCTGAGGAAATAACTGCGGGGCACCAAGATTTCAAAGCTGCAAAAGCGGCAAGTTATTTATCAAATGAAGATGTAAATTTCTACAGATAAAGCTTTAGAACTTGTCTCACTGCACAAATCCTGCCAGCTTCACAAATTCCTAGTCCACAAAGAGGATATAAAAGAATCTATGGGTATTAGAGGATTTTACAAAACATTTTTAGACTGTTATTCACCTTCTGATGAACACATAAATACAACAAAATTGGAGATGTTTTATCTATTTCTGTACCTCTAGTTCAGGTTCTTTGAGAGACTGTGAAGAGTTTGATACTCTGAGGCTGGAGAGATGGAGGCACGAGCACTGTGTGAAATTTCTCCTGAGAGTAGAGAAGATTAGAGATCAGTGAGTAAGCTGCTATGGCTTAGGTCTGGAATATCTACCCAGTGCCCATATGTTAAAGGCTTAGTCCCTGGCTTGATGCTATTGGGTGTTGGTTGTGGAGCCTTTAAGTGGTGGGACCTAGCTGAGTTTAGGGGAGACTGTAATCCCAGCTATTCTGGAGGCTGAGGTAGGAGTATCAGAAGTTCAAGGCCAGCCTTGGCAACTTAGCATAACCTGATTCAAAATAAATGTCAAAAAGCACTGGTGTATATCTAGGTAGGTAGAAAACCCTTGGTTTTAATCCATATTACGAGAGAGAGAGAGAGAGAGAGAGAGAGAGAGAGAGAGAGAGAGAGAGAGAGAGAGCGCCAAGTAGGCATTGTAGGTAACTGAGGTTGACCTCCCAAAGGATTGTAGGAACCCAGTATTTTCCTGTGTGCCTCTGTTTCACTTGGCCTTGAGCTGAATAGGTTTTCCTAACACAAGCTTCTGTCTTGATGTCCTCCCTTACCACAAGCCCAAATGCAACGGAGCAACCAGTCATGGACTCCAAAACTGTGAGCCAAAAGAATCCTTTTCTTTCCAGGAGCTGTGGTGCATGCCTATAATCCCAGGGGTTCAGGAGGATGAAGCAAGATGATTGCAAGTTAAAGCCAGCTACAGCGAAAAGTGAGGTACTACACAAGTCAGTGAGACCCTGTCTCTAAATAAAATAAAAAATAGGGCTGGGGATCTGGCTCCATGGATGAGTGACCCTGAGATCAAGCACTGGCATTCCCTGCAAAAACAAAAGCAGAACAAAAAAAAAAAAAACAAAGAAGTCCTTTTCTCTTTATAAATGTATTAACACAGGTATTTGTTAGAGTCAAGGAAAGCTGACTAACACAAAAACGAATGTGAATTTGTATGCTGAAACCTGGTCTTGACAGAGTATGTTTCCTGCAGACAGTCTTGTGATGTGGACCATCTTAGATATGGTCTCCTGGGATAATCTAGAGGGTATGAATCCCCATCAGACACATGGGAAGGTGGACCACCAGAGTCTGCAAAGAAGGAAGGAATTCTTAAGGTGGCCAGAGCTGCAGCTTCCTCAGGGCTGGTGGCTCCTTCTGTGCCTCCTCCTCCTCCTCCTCCTCCTCCTCCTCCTCCTCCTCCTCCTTCTTCTTATTTATTAGTAGTTGGACACAATACCTTTATTTTATTTATTTGTATGTGGCGAAACCCCTCATACCTGGGTGAAGGGGGAAGATCAGATATGGCCACAAAAAGGGTCCAGAAAATTCCCCCATGTAGGGGCAAGACCCCTGGAAACTTGGTGCCAGGGTGAGATAAGGTATGGCCACACCCAGGATCCAGGGAACTCCTCCCTCTATAGGCAAGACCCTTTGAACCCGCCTAGGGTGGGGGGCTCCCACCGCATCCAGGGTCGAGGGGACTCCTCACCCTAAGGGCAAGACCCCTCGAACAAGGGAGCTGAGGGAGATCACTTATGGCTGCACCCAGGGTCCAGGGGACTCTACCCTCTAGGGTAGAGAGGCCTGGAACCATATACTGGGGGGAGATAGGGTACGGCAGCTCTCAAGGTCCAGGGATCCCCCCTCTTCGAGGGCCCAGTCTTCTCATACCCAGATGTGGGGGGTAGATCAGGTAAGGCCACACCCAGGCTCCAGGGGACTCCCCACTTTATGAGCATCTCAAACCAAATGCCAGGGGTAGATCATGTATGGCCGCACCCAGGGTCCAGGGGACACCCCTCACTAGGGATGAGACCCCTTGAACAAGGGTGGGGGGTGGGGGGGATCAGGTACGGCTGCATCCAGGGTCCAAGGGACTCCTGCCTCCAGGGGAGAGACTCCTCAAACCGGGTACTGGGGGGGAACCCAGTGTCCAGTGGACTCCCCATTCTTGGGGTGAGACCCCTCAAACCTGATGTGAGAGGGAGATCAGGAATGGCCACACCCAGGAACCAGGGGATGGTCAATCTAGGGTGAGACCTCTGGTACCTGAGTGCCGGGGAAGATCAGGTACTGCCACACTCAGGTTCTGGGGATTCCCCCCTCTAGGGGCGAATGCCTTTGAACCTGGGTGCCGGAGGTAGATCAGGTACACCAGCACCCAGGATTCAGGGCACTCCCCCCTCTAGGAACGAGACCCCTTGAACCTGGGTGTCAGGGGGAGATAAAGTACAGCTGCACCCAGGGTTCAGGGGACTTCCCCCTCTATGGTAGAGAACCCTAGAACCAGATGCCGAGTTAGATCAGTTATGGCCGTACTCAGGGACCAGGGTATGCCCCCTCTAGGGGCCAGACCACTCAAACCTGGGTGCTGGGGGTCATCAAGTATGGCCGCACTCAGGGACAAGGGGATGTCCCCCTCTAGGGGTGAGACCCCTGGAACCTGGGTGCCAGGGAAGATCAGGTACTGTCGCACCCAGTGTCCTGGGAACTCCCCCCTCTAGGGGCTAAACCCCTCGAACCTGGGTTACGGGGAGACCAGTTATGGTATTGCTGCACCCAGTGTCAAGGGGACTTTCCCCTCTAGGGACAAGACCCCTCAAACCCGGGTTTTGGTGAGAGATAAAGTATGGCCACACCCAGGGTCCAGGGGATGCCCCAATCTAGGGGCGTGACCCTTGGCAATCAGGTGCCAGGGAAGATCAGGTAGGGCCCCACCCAGGGTCTAGGGTTCCCCCTCTTTAGGGGTGAGAACCCTCATACCCAGGTGAAGGGGGGAGAGCAGGTATGGCTGCACCCAGGGTCTAGGGGACAACCTAATCTAGGGGCAAGACCCCTCAAACCCAGGGGAAATCATGTACCACCACACACAAGGTCAAGGGGACTCGCCCTGTAGGGGAGAAAACCCTCGAACGTGGGTGCCTGGGGGAGACCAGGTAAGGTACAGCCCGACCCAGGTTCCAGGGGTCTTCCTCTTTAGGGACAAGACCCCTCATACGCAGGTGAAGGGGGTAGATCAGGTACGGCTGCACCCAGGGTCCAGGGAACTCCCCCTCTAGGGGTGAAACACCTCGAACCCATGGGGAGATCAGGTAACACAGCACACAAGGTCGAGGGAACTTCCACAAATAGGGGCGAGACACCTTGAACCCTGGTGATGGAGTGGGATCCCGTTCCACAGCACCCAGGATCCAGGGGACTCCCCCATCTAAGGACAAGACCCCTTGAACCCAGGTGTCGGGGAGAGATAAGGTACGGCCATATCCAGGGTATAAGAGCTCCCCCCTCTAGGGGAGAGACACCTCAAATCAGGTACCGTGGTGCTGCACCCCTCCCCTGACTCAGGCAATGGCAAGGCCCTACTGAGGTGGATGGCGCAAGGCGTCCATCCTCTGGAGGAGCGCAGTATGTTTCTGGGAATGGGCTGGTTTGTTTTTGTATTCCTTTAATAAGTATAGTTGTGATTTCTCATATGACCATTAAGTATGAAGGAAAAATCATGACTTTCCCAATTAATGCAACTACTTCTAAAGCATAGATCTGTTTGCTCTAAATGCAATGATTCAGCTGTGGAGTGTAAATTGATTGTTAATGTCTAATGAAAAACTCCCTGTATTCCTGTCAAGGAAGTTTTTGAGAAATTAAATTAAAATCTAGAGAAGAAAAATTAATGTTAAGAAGATAGATTAGTGCTTAGTACTGGGCAACTTGTTCTTGTTCCTGTGCACAATGGTTTGTGCTCTTACTTTTGTTTGATTAAAAGTAATAACAAATCAACCACTTGCCGTAACCATGGCACCGGTTCCAGTCAGTAAGTCAAGAAACAATAGTCAAGGTATAGGCCAATAGTTTGGGACATTTGTAACTATTATTAAAAGTTAACTAAGCAGAAACAGCTCAAAACAAAACGCGAACTGAAAGTACAAATGCTTGCTTATGCATAAGTCAAAATACATTCTTCTATTCTAATTGTAACTACGTAATATTTTGTTTCTTTGAATAATGATTACTGTTTTGTAACCACAAAGTACTGTAAGCCTGCCAAAATGAAAAGTATATATGATCAACTTCACAAGTAAAGATTGGGATCAACACCTTCACTTTGGTGTCTGTGTTGTTTCTCCACCCCCTCTTTCGCCGACTCCTCACCATCCGTTCGTCTCCTGAGACCCCCTGTTGGAGGTGGTCTCCGACACCGCGCGGAAGATCAGATACGCCCACACCCAGGGATCAGGGGACCCCCACCTCTGGGGACGAGACCCCTGGAACCCGGGTGCGGGGAAAATCAGGTACAGCCACACCCAGTGTCCAGGGAACTCACCCCTCTAGGGGGGAAACCCCTCGAACCTGGGTCCCTGCAGGAGATCAGGTCTGATATGACTGCACGCAGGATCCAGAGGACTTCCCCCTCTATGGACCAGATCCCTCCAACCCAGGTGTCTGTGTGAGATTAGGTTCAGCCGCACCCAAGGTCCAGGGGATGTCCAACTCTACGGGTGTGACCCCTGGAATTCGGGTGCCGGGAAAGATCTGGTAGAGCCTCACCCAGGGTCCAGGGGTCCCCCACTTTATGAGCGAGAACCCTCGTACCCAGGTGAAGTGGGGAGATCAGGTAAGGCTGCACCCAGGGTCCAGGGGACTCCCCCCTCTAGGGGTGAGACCCCTTCAACATGGTGCCAGGGGGAGAGGAGGTACAGCTGCACCCAGGGTCCAGGGTACTCCTCCCTCTAGGGGCGTGACCGCTTGAACCCAGGGGAGATCAGGTACCATCACACACAAGGTCAAGGGGACTCCCCCTTCTAGGAATGAAACCCCTCGACCTGGGTGCAGGGGGGAGACAAGGTATGGTATGGCGCACCCAGGGTCCAGGGGTACCCCTATTTAGAGTCGAGAACCCTCGTACCTGGGTGAAGGGGGGAGATCAGTTACAGCAGCACTCAAGGTCCAGAAAACACCTTCCTCTAGGTAGGAGACCCTTGGAACATGGTGCTGGGGGGAGATCAGATACGGCTGCACCCAGGGTCCAGGGGACTCCCCCCTCTAGTGGCGTGACCCCTCGAACTCATGGGGAGATCAAGTACCACTGCACACAAGGTCGAGGGGACTTCCCCATCTAGGGACGAGACCACTGGAATCCGAGTGACAGGACGAGATCCAGTTCGGCCGTGCCCAGGATCCAGGTGACTCCCCCCCTCTCTAGGGACGAGACTCCTTGAATACGGGTGTCCGGCGAGAAAAGGTACGGACATACCCAGGGTTCAGGAATCTCCCCACTCTACGGGCGAGACCCCTGAAACCAGGTGCCATGGGGAGGTCAGGTACAGCCGCACCCAGGGTCCAGGGGACTCCCGCCTAGGAGGGAAACCTCTTGAACCAGGTGCCGGGAGGAGATCAGAGAAGGCCGCACCCATGGTCCAGGGGATGCCCCACTCTAAGAATGAGACCCTTGAAAGCGGGTGCCAGTAGAGATCTGCCGCACCAAGGGTTCAGGGGACAATCCAACTAGAAGAGAGACCCCTCGAAGCTGATGCTGGGTTGAGATCAGGTATGGCAGCAACCAGGGTCCAGCTGTCCCTCCATTAAGGGGCGAGACCCCTCAAACTCAGATGTCAGGGGGAGATCAGGTACTGCTGCACCCAGGGTCCAGGAGACTCCCCCCTCTAGGGACGAGACCACTCGGACCAAGTGCTGGGGGGAAATGAGGTACAGCCACATCCAGGGTCCAGGGGCACCCACCTCTAAGTGCAAGACACCTTGATCCCTATGCCGAGGGAAGATCAGGTACAGCTGCATCCAGGGTGCAGAGGGCAGATCAGGTATGGCTGCAGCCAGGGTTCAGGGAAATCCCCCCTCTTGGGACGAGACCCCTGGAACTCGGTGCCTAGGGGAGATAAGGTACTACTGTACCCAGGGTACAGGAGAATCCCCCCTCTAGGGACTAGACCCCTCAAACCTGGGTGTCAGGGGAAGATCAGGTTCGGATGCACCCAGGGTCCAGGGGACGCCCCCTTCTAGGGGCCAGATCCCTCAAACCCTGGTGCCAGGTGAAGATCAGGTACGGCTTCGCCCAGGGTCCTCTCTTTAGATTCGAGACCCCTCGAACACGGGTGACAAGGGGACATCAGGTACGGCCGCCCCAAGAGTCCAGGGACTCCTCCCTCTAGGGACCTGACCCCTCGACCCTGGGGGAGACCAAGTACCGCTGCACACAGATCGAAGGGACTCCCCCCTCTAGGGGTGAGAACCTCGAACCCAGATGCTGGGGGGAGATAATGTATGGCTACACCGAGGGTCCAGGGTACTCCCCGCTCTAGGGGAGAGACCCCTCGAACCCGGGTGTCTCGGGAGTTCCCACTGAAGCCAGGGTCAAGGGGACTCCCCACTCTAGGGGTGAGACCTCTCGAACCTGGATGCAGGGGGAGATCAGGTAAGGCAGCACCCAGGGTCCAGGGACGCCCCCCTCTAGCGACAAGACTCCTCCAAACTAGATGACAGTGGGAGAGCAGGTACAGCCACTCCATGGTCCAGGGTACTCCCCCTTCAAGGGGCAAAACCTCTCGAACCCAGGTGCCAGGGGGAGATCAGGTTCAGCTTCATCCAGGATCCAGGAGACTCCCCTCTCTAGGGATGAGACCCCTTGAACCCGGGTGTCAGAGAGACATAAGGTATGGCCGCACCCAGGGTTCAGAGGACTCCCCACTCTAGGTGCGAGACCCCTAGAACCACGTGCCATGGGAGATCAGTTATGGCCGCATCCAGGGTCCAGGGGACTCCCCCCGCTAGGGGGGAAACCTCTCAAACCAGGTGCCGAGAGGAGATTGGGTATGGCTTCACCCAGGGTACAGGAGATGCCTCTCTCTAGAGACGAGACCGCTTGAACCCGTGTTCCAGGGGAGATTAGGTACTGCCACACCCAGAGACCAGGGCATGTCCCTCTATAGGAGCAAGACCCCTCGAACCCGGGTGCCAGGGGGAGAATAGATATGGTGGCACCATGTCCAGGGGGATGAAGCCCCTGGAACCAGGTGCCGGAGGAGATCAGGTAGGGCCGCACCCAGGGTCCAGGGGACTCCCCCCTCTAGGGGAGAGACCCCCTAAACCTGATGCCTAGGGCACATCAGGTATAGGAGCAACCAGGATCCAGGGGTCCCCTCCTTAAGGGGCAAAACCCCTCGAACAAGAATGCCGGGGGGAGATCAGGTACAGCCGCACCCAGGCCCAGGGGTCTCTGCCCTATAGGGGCGTGACCCCTCAAACAAGGTACTGGGAGAAAGCAGGTATGGCCGCACCCAGGGTCCAGGGGACCCCCCCTTTAGGGGAGAGACCCCTCGAAACAGATGCTGGGAGGAGATCAGGTACAGTAGCTCCCAGGGTCCATTGATGCCCCCCTCTATGGGAGAGACTCCTTGAATTCGGATGCCGGGGTAGATCAGATAAAGCCGAACCCAGGGTACAGGGGACTCCCCACTTTTGGAGCGAAATCTTTCACACCAGGTGCCAGGGGGAGATCAGGTATGGCCTCACCTAGGGTCCAGGGGAAGCCCCTTTCTAGGGACGAGATCCCTTGAACCTGGGTGCCAGGGGAGATCAGGTATGGTCACACCTAGGGTCCAAGAGACTCCCCTATTTAGGGGAGAGACCCCTCAAACCCAGGTGCAGGGGGGGGGAGATCATGTAAGGTACAGCTGCACCCAGTATCCAGGGGATGCCCTTCTCTATTGGCGAGACATCTCAAAACTAGGTGCCGCAGGGAGATCAGGTACTGCCGCTCCCAGTGTCCAGGGAACTCCCCCCTCTAGGGTCGAGAACCCTGGAACCCGGTGCCCAGGGGAGATGAGGTCTGACCGCACCCAGTGTCGAGGGGATGGCCCCCTTTGGGAGCAAGACACCTCTAACCTGGGTGCCATTGTGAGATAAGATACTGCCACACCCATGGAACAGGAGTCCCCCTCTTTAGGGTCAGGATACCTCAAACCCGGGTGCCAGAGGCAGATCAGGGTCCAGGGGAGTCCCCCCTCTTGGGTGAGACCCCTCGAACCCGGGGGGAGATCAAGTACCACCGCACACAGGGTCTAGGAGACTCCTCCTTCTAGGGGTGAGACCCTCGAACCCGGATGCCAGGGGGAGATAAGGTACAGCCGCACCCAGGGTCCAAGGGAATCCCCACTCTAGGGAAGAGACCCCTTGAACCCGGGTGCCAGGGAGAGCTCCTGTCCCAGCCAGTGTCCAGGAGACTCCCCACTTTAGGGGCAAAACCTCCAGAACTAGGTGCCAGGGGAAGATCAGGTACAGCAGCACCCAGGGTCCAGGGACTCCCACCCCTAGGGGAGAAACTCCTCGAACTAGGATGCTTGGGGGAGAAGAGGTATGGCTGCACCCAGGGTCCAGGGGACTCCCGCCTATAGGGGTGTGACCCCTCTAACCAGGTGCTTAGGGGAAATCAGGTATGGCCGCACTCAGGGTCCAGGGGCCCCCGATCTAGGGTGAGACATCTCAAACCCAGTGTGGGGGTATATCATGTATGGCTGGACCCAGGGAACAGATGACGCCACCCTTTAGGGGCAAAACCCCTTGAACCTGGGTGCTGGGGGGACTTCAGGTATGGCCGCACCCAGAGACCAAGGGCACCCCCCTGTAGGGTCGAGACACCTGGAACCTGGGTGCTGGGGAAGATCAGGTACTGCCGAACCCAGGGTCCAGAGAACTCCCCCCTCTAGGGGCAAAACCCCTGGAACCTGGGAGCCTGGGGGAGATCAGGTATGGTACAGTCACACCCATAGTCCAGGGGACTCCGCCCCCTAGGGACGAGACCCCTCACACTCACGTGTCGGTAGGAGATAAGGTATGGCTGCACCAACGGCCAGGGGATGCCCCGGCTCTAGTAACGAGAATTCTCGAACCAGATATGCCAGGGGAAGATCAGGTATGGCAACAACCAAGGTCTAGCCGTCCCCCCTTTAAGGGGCGAGACCCTTGGAACATGGATGTTCAGGGAGATCAGGTAGGGCCACAGCCAGGGACTAGGGGATGACCCCCACTAGGGACGAGACCCCTCGAACCCAGGTGCCGGGGGAGATTAGGTGCAGTGGCACCCAGGTTCCAGGGGACTTGCCCCTCAGGGATGAGATCCTTGGAACATGGGTGCCGGGAATATGAGGTACGGCCACACCTAGCTCCAGGGGAATCCCCCCTTTAGGGGAGAGAATCCTGAAACCTGATGCTGGGGGGGGATCAAGTATGGAAGCAACCAGGGTCCAGGGGTCCCCCCCCCCCGTTAATGGGCGAGACTCTCGAACACAGATGCTTGGGGGAGATCAGGTACGGCTGCACCCAAGGTCTAGGGGGCTTCCCTCACAAGGGGCAAGAATCCTCCAATCAGGTGTCATGGGGAGATCAGGTACAGGGTACAGGGGAATCCCCCCTCTAGAGGCGAGACCCCTGGAAAATGGTTGCTGGTGGGAGATTAGGTACCATGGCACCCAGGGTCCAAGGGACTCCCCCCTCTAGGGACGAGTCACCTGGAACCCGGGTGCCGGGGAAGATAAGGTACAGCTGCATCCAGGGTCCAGAGAACTTCCCCCTCTAGGGAAGAGACTCTTCGAACATGATGCCATGGGGAGATAAGGTACGGCAGCAACCAGGGTCCAGGGGTGCCCCTTAAGGGGGGAGACTTCTCAAATACGGATGCCAGGGGGAGATCAGGTATTGCCGCACCAGGGTTCAGGGAACTCTCCCCTTTAGGGGAGAAACCCCTCGAACCTAGGTGCCAGGGGAGATCAGGTATGCCCGCACTCAGGGTCCAGGGGACTTCCCCTTCTAGGGTAGCGACACCTCGAAACAGATGCCGGGAGGAGATCAGGTACGGCAGCACCCCGGGTACAGGGATGCCCCACTCTATGGGAGAGCCTCCTTGAAACCGGATGCCGGGGATAGATCAAATATGGCCACACCCAGTGTCCAGGGGACTACCCACTTTAGGGGCAAAACCTCTCAAACCAGATGGTGGGAGATCAGGTATGGCAGCACCCAGGGTCCAGGGGGAAACCCCTCTCTAGGGACAAGACCCATTAAACCCGAGTGCAGAGGTAGATCAGGTACGGCCGCACCCAGGGTCCAGGGGACTCCCCCTTTTAGGGTAGAAGCCCCTCGGACCAGATACCAGGGGTAGATCAGGTACGACAGCACCCAGGGTCCAGGCATGCCCCCCTATAGAGGCAAGACTCCTCCAACCCGGATGCCTGAGGGAGATCAGGTACAGCCACAGCCAGGATCTGAGAGACTCTTTTCTCTAGGGAAGAGACCCCTCGAACCCGGGTGCCAGGATGAGATCAGGTACCACGACACCCAGGGTCCAGGGGACTCCCCCCACTAGGTGCGAGACTTCTCAAACCCGGTGCGGGGGGAGACCAGATATGACCGCACCCTGAGACTAGGGAACGACCCCCTCTAGGGACGAGACCTCTCGAACTTGAGTGTCAGGGGGAGATTAGGTACGGCCGCACCCAGGGACTAAGGGACACCCCCCTTCTAGGGGTGAGACCCATGGAAACTATATGCATAGGAAGATCAGGTACTGCAGCACCCAGGGTCCAGGGAACTCCCCCCTAAGGGGCAAGAGCCCTAGAACCTGGGTGGGGGGTGGAGATCAGGTATTGCGGCACCAAGGGTCCAGGGAACTCCCTCCTCTAGGGACAAGACACCTGGAACCCTGGTGACAGGGGGAGATAAGGTACTACCGCACCCAGGGTCCAGGGAAATCCCCCTCTAGGGGAGAGACCCCTCGAAACAGATGCCCGGGAGGAGATCAGGTATGGCACCTTCCAGGATCCAGGAATGCCCCCATCTATGGGCGAGTCTCTTCGAACCCGGATGCCGGGGGTAGATCAGATACAGCCACACCCAGAGTCCAGAGGACTCCCCACTTTAGGGAGGAAACCTCTCGAACCAGGTGCCAAGGCGAGATCAGGTATGGCCACACCCAGGATCCAGGGGAAGCCCCTCTGTAGGGAGGAGATCCCTTGAACCCGGGTGCAGGGGGAGATCAGGTACAGCGGCACATAGGATCCAAGGGACTCCTCACTTTAGGGGACAGACCCCACGAACCCGGGTGTGGAGGGGAGATCAAGTAAGGTACGGCTGCACCCAGGATCCAGGGGATGCCCTTCACTACTGACGAGACACCTCGAACCTGGGTGGCATAGGGCAATCAGGTACTGCCACTCCCAGTGTCCAGAGAACTACCCCCTCTAGTGGCGAGACCCCTGGAGCTCGGTGCAGAGGGGAGATGAGGTACGACCGCACCCAATGTCCAGGGGATGCCCCCCCTCTAGAGGAGAGACCTCTCTAACCTAGTGTCCTTGGAAGATCAGGTATGGTCACACCCAGGGTCCAGGGGTCCCTCTCTTTAGGGTCGAGACACCTCGATCCAGGGTGCCAGGGGCAGATCAGGTACGCCTGGATCCAGGGTCCAGGGGATTCCCCCCTCTAGGTGCGAGACCCCTCAAATCCTGGGAAAGATCAAGTACCACCGCACACAGGGTGGAGGAGACTCCACCTTGTAGGGGCGAGACCCTGGAACCCAGATGCCAGAGAGAGATAAGGTATGGTCGCACCCAGGGTCCAAGGGACTCCCCACTCTAGGGTAGAGACCGCTCGAACTCGGGTCCCAGGGAAGATCAGGTACAGCCGCACCCAGGGTCCAGGTGACTCCCACCTCTAGGGTAGGGACCCCTCAAACCAGGTGCCATGGGGAGATCAGTACAGCCGAAAACAGGGAAAAGGGGCCTCCCCATTCTAGGGCCGAGACCCCTCGAACCCAGGGAAAGATCAAGTACTGCAACACACAGGGTCGAGGGGACTCCTTCCTCCAGGGGCTAGACCTTTGAACCCGGATGCCAGGGGGAGATCATGTACAGCCGCACCCAGGGTCCAGGGGACACCCCTCTCTAGGGAAAAGACCACTTGAAGCAGGGTGCCAGGGGAGAACAGATAAGGCTGCACCCAGGGTCCAAGGGACTACCCCCGTAGGGGAGACACCACTCTAACCCGGGTGCCGAATGGAGATCAGGTAATACCACACCCAGGGTCCCATGGACTCCCCCCTCTAGGGACGAGACACCTTGAAACCGGTGTGAGGTGGAGATCAGGCATGGCGGCCACCAGGGACCAGTGGACACACCCCCTCTAGGGGCGGGAACCCTCAAAACTAGGTGCCAGGGGGACATCAGGTAAGGTTGCACACAGGGACCAGGGGACGCCCCCTCTAGGGGTGAGAACCCTGGAACCTGGGTGCCAGTGAAGATCAGGTACGCTTGCACCCAGGGTCCAGGGGACGCCCCTCTCTAGGGGAGAGACCACTCGAACCCGGAGGAGATCAGGTACCACCGCGCACAAGGTCGAGGATACTCCTTTCTTTAGGGTCGCGACCCAGTGTACCCGGGTGTCGAGGGGGAAATAAGTTATGGCCGCACGCAGAGTTCAGGGGATTCCCCCCTCTAGGGGCGTGACCCCTCAAACCAGGTGCCATGGGGAGATCAGTTATGGCCGCACCCAGTCTCCAGGGGACTTCCCCCTCTAGGGGGAAAACCTCGCAAACCAGGTGCCAGGAGGAGATCAGGTACACCGCACCCAGTTTACACGGCATGCCCAACTCTAGGGACAAGACACCTTGAATCCGGTGCCAGGGGAGATCAGGTACCAGGGGATGCCCCCCTATAGGGGCAAGACCCCTCAAACCCGGGTGCTGGGGGTAGATTAGATATGGTGGTACCAAGGGTCCAGCGATGATACTCCTGAAAATGGGTGCTGGGGAAGATCAGATACGGCCACACCCAGGATCCAGGGGACTCCCATCCTCTAGGGGAGAGAACCCTCGAATCTGAAGCCGGGGGGAGATCAGGTATTACAGGGTCTAGGGTTCCCCCCACTTATAGGGCTAGACCCCTTAAACACGGATGCAGGGGGAAGATCAGGTACAGCTGCACCTAGGGTCCAGGGGATTCCACCATATAGGAGCCTTACTCCTAAAAGCAAGAGCTGGGGGGAAATCAGGCACGGCCACGCCCAGAGTCCAGAGGACTCCCCCTACTAGGGGAGAGACACCTAAAAAGTTGTGCGGGAGGGATATCAGGTAAGGCCGCACTCAGGGATCAGTGGAAGCCCCCCCCCTCTAGGGGCGAGATTCCTCAAAACCGGGTGCCAGAGGGACATCAAGTATGGCCGCACACAGGGACCAGGGGATGCCCCCACTAGGTGTGAGAACCCTGGAACCCGGGTGCCGGGGAAGATCAGGTACTGCCCCACCGGGGACCAGGGAACTCCCCCCTCTATGGGAGAAACTCCTCGAACCTGAGTGCCGGGGGAGATCAGGTACAGCCGCACCCAGGGTCCGGGGGACTCCCCCCTCTAGGTGAGAGACCACTCGGACCAGGGGCTGGAGAAAAATGAGGTACGGCTGCACCCATGGTCAGGGGCACCCATCTCTAAGGGCCAAAGCACCTGGAACCTGGGTGCAGGGGGGTGATAAGTTACAGCAGATCACAGTGTCCAGGGAACTCCTCCCCTAGGGGTGAGACCCCTGGAACCCCATGCCTAGGGGAGATAAGGTACTACCTCACCCAGGGACCAGGGGATGCACCCCTCTAGGGATGAGACCCCTCCAACCCGGGTGTCAGGGGAAGATCAGGTACGGCAGCACCCACAGTCCAGGGATGCACCCCCTAAGGGTGAGACTTCTCGAACTGAGATGGGGGGGGGGAGATCAGGTACGGCCACACCCAGAGTCCAGGGCAAGCCCCCTTCTTTGGGCAAGACCACTCTAACCGGGGTTCAATTGGGGGGTAAGATACCGCTGCACCCAGGGTCCAGGGGTCCCCCTCTTTAGGGTTGAGACCCCTCAAACCCGAGTGCCAGGGGCAGATCAAATACACCTCAACCCAAGGTGCGGGGGATTCCCCCCTCTAGGTGTGAGAACCCTCAAACCTGGGGGGAGATCAAGTACCGCTGCACACAGTGTTGAGGAGATTCCCCCTTCTAAGTGCGAGACCCTCGAACCCGGATGCCGGGGAGAAATAAGGTATGGCCTCACCCAGGGTCCAAGGGACTCCCCCCTCTAGGGTAGAGACCCCGCCAACCCGATGCCAGGGCGAGATCAGGTATGGCAGCACCCAGGGTCCAGGGACGCCCCCCTCTAGGGGAGAGAATCCTCACACAAGGATGCTGGAGGGAGATCAGGTACAGCCACACCCAGGGTCGGAGGGACTTCCCCCTCTAGGAGAGAGACCCCTGGAAACCTGGTGTCAGGGAGAGATAAGGTACCACCTCACCCAGGGTCCAGTGGACTTCTCCCACTAGGGGCAAGACTCCTGGATATCTATGCCTATGAGGTGAGTCTCTTGGAGATAGAATATCATTGGGTTTTGTTTTTTGCCAGCATATGTCTTTTGATGAGTTGAGTCCATTAAAATTCAGTGTTATTATTGAGAGATGATTTTTATTTCCTATTATTTTGATTTATTTCTACTTTTCACATTTTATATTCTACTTTAACTATTCTTTAGTTGTAGTTTTTCTTTCTGTTGATATATGCATATATATTTATATATAAACACATATATATATTATTTTTCTTCACAAAAGATTTTATTAAGTATGTTTTGTAATGCCAACTTTCTAGTCATGAATTTTTTTAACTTATTTATTTTGGAAGGTCTTACATCATATTCAAATCTGAACAAATTTAGTATTTTTGATGTAATCCGGTTTTTTTTTTCCAGAGTTAGGCATATATTATTTCAAAACCTCTAGCTTCTAGGATCTAGGTTGAAAAATCAGCTGAGATCTATATTTATTTGCCTTTCAATGTGACCAGTCATTTTTCTCTAGCAGGTTTTAAAATTCCATTCTTATTCTGTAAGTTAGGTGTTTTCACAATGTTGTGGCTAGGAGTGAGCCTCTTGTGATTCTATATATTTGGAGTTCTACATACCTCCTGTGTTTGTTTTTCCATTTCATTCATAAGATTTTGGAAATTTTCTGTCATTTCATTGAAAAGATTGTTAATTTTTTGGTTTGAAATTCAGTGCCTTCTTGAACCCCAATGAATCTTAAATTTGACCTTTGCATATATTTTTTGAAAATTCTGTTTATGGTCTGGTAACATCTTTTCTCTATGATGAACTTTATTCTTAAGAATATGAACTACTTCTTCATTACCTGAACATCTACCCTTCAAGTCATCTATTCTTTTGATGACACTTTGCATTGAATTTTTAATTTGGTTTGTTGATTCCTACATTTTGAGAATTTCTGATTGATTTTTCTTTACAACTTTTGTTTTCTTATTGAATAGTCTTTTACTTTTTATGTCTTCATGTGATTTCACTCCTTACATCATCTTTTATCTGATAGATCAGTTGAACTATAAATTGTATGAATTTCTTCTCTGACATTTCCACTGCGGTTTTTGTGGAATCTGCTGTTGAGTCCTTCTGGTTTGTTTGGGATGCTTTGCTCTCTTTCTTGTTCATGTTGTTGGGTCTGAAGCACCAGAGCTTCTAGTCTATGAATTTCTTGTGATCTTGTAGATATCCTGTGCCTCACAGGTTAGGGGGGAGCCAAATAATTGCAAGCAACTCTTTGTACAATACATAGCACTGACTTTAATACTTACTTTTTATTTTTACACAATGTTAATTGGCACAATAAACAAAAATATCAATTTTTGTCAGTAAAGACAGTAAGTAATCATGAATTATATCTTTCATAAAATCAAAGAATAGGCATTTCCAGTGGTTTCAATTGTATTACTTGTTGCTGTGGTGGCATCTGGAGTTTTATAAACCAATTAGTGTTAAGAGAAGTTAAGAATAGAGTTCATTAAGAGGAAAGAAACAATGGGGATTTGTAGCTTCGCAACATAAATAGGGCAGATGCAGAGGTGAAGTAGGATGTGTTGTTTGTGACGAGGAAGGAGAATAACTAAGAAGTAAAAAATTAAAGAGAAAAGAGACAATAATGGAATTTTACTATTAGTAAGAGCAGAGGAAGAAATAGAAACAAAGGGAAATAAAAGTTTTGAAACAGAATACAAAAATGAATTCAAAATATGCTAATTGAAAACTTTAATCCTCAAAAACAGAGTAAGAAAAATAACTGTTTGAGAATGCTAGAAATGAAAAAGCAGAAATAAATATGTACATGTACAAGTGTGTAAATTTCCATCATATATCCATCAGTACACATTGAAAAACTTTCAAAAAAAAAAAAAAAAACAGGAGTGTCACTAAGATTATGTGCTTGCTGTCTTGTTTGTCTTTCCATCTCTCCGCTTCCCCTATCCATGGAATGGTATAGAGAGCTGTGAGAGGTGCTGTCAGCTTACACCTCCAGGGTATAGGTAATGCTGGGTTCTACAAGATGTTCTCAGGGGAGGCATTAAGGTCTAGTCTTTTCCCCAGGTGTTTTATTGCATGGAAAGTTACTGGGCATAAATCAATCAGTGCACCTCTTGGAGTACACTGCACTCTTCTCCCCAGCTAAACTCATGAGAGGGGAAGCCAGTCCTTCACCAGTTTAGTTTCTCAAGGGTACTGTTCTTTCTGGCCTCCTGAGATCTTTCCCAAAACACTAAGCTCCATCACTCCTGCTCATTCAGAATTTTTATGACACTGCCACTGTTCCTGGGCACTGTTTTGTTAAGGGAAGAGAGGAAGGAAGTCTTTCTTCAGCCTCTCTGACTTGCATAACCCCCAGGAAAAATGCTGTCCATGCCAGATATTCTCCTGATTTTCTAGGCTCAGTTTAAATCTTGTGGCTAGTGTCTGCCAGATTCATGTATCAGACTGAGCCCCACAAGGATCTAAGTTCCCAATTTGAATTAGTGCTGCTGCAGTGAAGCTGTCCAAATATGTCTCCAGCTTCATCTCCCCATGAATAGCATGCAGACTAGGAGTGACATTCATGCAGCAGTTTAATGAACAGAATAGCTCCTGAGTCTGCCCAGAACCAAGTTGACCCTCTTTTCCCATGTTCTGATGCCAAGATTATTTGCAGCACTTTATTATTATTATTATTATTATTAGTAGTAGTAGTAGTAGTAGTAGTAGTTGTTGTTTTATGTGGACACAGTATCTTTATTTCATTTTTATGTGGTGCTGAGGATTGAACCCAGTGCCTCATACATTCTAGGTTTGCATTCTACCACTGAGCCACAACCCTAGCCTTCTGTATACAGCACTTTTTACTCTTTCTTGTCCTTGTGTACTGATTTCCCTCACTTCCATCAGAACCTAAGCTCCAGTTCTGTTTCTCATCTTTGTCTGATCCCCACCCCCAAATTACCCATTTCCCAAGGCTCTCTTTCCAATATTGAGTATCAGTGACATTCTTTTATCACCCACCTCACAGAGAAGTAGTTTTCTCACTTTCTGAGTCCCATGTAAAGGAGCTGTGAGAGAAGTCACTTCCTGCTAATTCACCATTGTGTCTCCCCTTGTTTGACACTGTTATCTTTATGTTACTTAATTTGACAATGATAAGGTTTTCTTTCATCTTGAAGCTTTTAGTAAGGGTTATGTTTATGGGACCAACAATTTACTTTTAAGTGTCAAAGTTTTATTATTCCCTCATTTCTTTGTTGCATTTGATAAGTACAAAGTAGGAGACATAGAAATTTTTAATGCATGTACTTGCCTGTCAAAAATACAATTAATAATAATTATAAAAATTTATCCAGGTATGAGCCTGTATAAATTTTATAATAAAATATCATAGTCATAAACTTTTAATATTTTACATTTCTGCAGTTGATTAAATATATATTTTACTGTTTTCTTTAATAGTGAAAGAAAGTTCCAAAGATGACTCATTAAAAAGGTATGAATTTATAGATTTAAAAAAATTGTCTATTAACTAAGTGGTGAGTGAAGATAAAAGGATTTATTGCATGTTCTAGTCTGGGACAGACATCACATTCAATTAACACTTGTTTTCTAAAGTTGTCCTACAAAGACTTTGAAAGTGTCCTTGCTATTATAACCTATTAATTAATAATGATGCAGCTGTCATTCATAAGATTGACTATTTGTCTCATATTCACTTAATTAATAAATATCAGGCCTGTGGTTAGACTGTAGCCTTACCTAGCTGAAAAATTAATTGTATTGCCTCACTCTACATATTTATACCAAGATGTATTATCAATTCTATATCATCAATTCAGAAATTCAAAGTAGTTTGTTTTAACTCTGATTTGCATTTTACCTATGAAGTCTGGTTATAGTCCAAGATATTTGTCTTGAAATTTTTGACACTTCCACTTGTAACCATTTTTTTTAATACATCAAAACTTTTAGGGAAAATCTAACAGATCTATGGCCACATGTTTTTTTTTAATAAAAAAGAACAGGCAAATAGTGGAGGTTATTTTTCTAGAAATGAAGAATACCATTGTTTAATGTTGTATTAATTATATTAATCCTTAGAGGACATTCTAACTGATTTCTCTATTTCCTGTTTTTCTTGTCAGTTACCCTTCAATTACAACCCCTATCCATTTTAGAAATATAATATAATATATATAATATATATTATATAATATATATTTATTATATATATTTATATATAATAAATATATAAATTATATATATTATAATTTAGAATATATATTCTAAATTATAAATATATATATTATATATATATATATATATATACACACACACACACTCTTTTTTTCTTCTTCTATGACTATAATCTTTTCTTTAACTTCTATTTTTATTGTTTGTTCTCTTGGTGTTTTTTATTTTATCAGTTGAATATTATTTTTTTCTGTTGACAGAAACAAAAATTCAGAGAATTTCAGAAAATTAAGGAATTTTAGCTACTAGTCAAAGTACCCTCTAGTCTTTCATCATGTATTTGACATGCTGGCCAAATAATAGATTTGAGATTGATTCTGAAACTTAAAGATATGAAAGGGACTTTTCTGGGTACAGAAAGTGGAAGTAATGAGAATTGAACTCTGGTTCCTTAATTCTAAGCTCAGTACTTTTTTTTTGGTTATCATTTTGAAGGTGAAGTTTTCATAATTGAATCAGGATTGACTGTAGGAACTCCACTGAAGAGGACAAGACTAGAATTATTAAGTGAACACAGTACTAGAGGATCAAAATGTAACTAACGAAGGAAAAGGATATTCTGAAGAGTAATAACACTATGTTAGATGGGAATAAGAGTTTTAGAAAAGAGACCAAAATCATGGGGTTTAGGATCAATTCGATGAATACAAAACAGGAATTATGGACATAGAATATTGAAAGCTCTCTATAAAGGTGTTCTAATACAGTATTTAGAGTAAGTCCTGATAGTTTTTCTCCTGTTTGCATCCCTGTAATGCAAGAATGGATTAGAGACTAATGAACCAGGCAATAATATTTGTTAGAATAAATAAATCTATGGCCCAAAGTGGGTATCTATTCACCTCCACTTTCTTTCCAACTTGCTGATGTCCTTCCAATGTCTGTGTTGTTTGGGGCCTAGAAATGATTAGCAGGCAAAGCCATCACACAGCTTCACTTGAGTAAATTGGTAAGGAATTTAGACAGGCCTGTGGTTGAGACTACATTTAGTTTAAACTTGTGTCAGGAATCTGCATGTTTATGGAATGTAAATTTCAAATTTAGAGACTGTCACTAAGACCTGCAGATGAGGGACTGGTAAATGGATTCCCAGAGGAAGGAGGACATTTAGATAAGATTCAAGGAAACAGAGGTACAAATACCAAGACTCTGCTTTTTCTGGCAGTCTTTCTCTTTGAGTGTCTGAGTGCCTGTAAACATTTTAAAGTGCTTGCTAGTTTATGTGGACCTGAATAAAGTGAGACCTGTATAGGAAAAATTGATTTCATCATTTATTTTAATGTGTCTGACAGAAGTATTCTAAATTATAAATATATATATTGTATGTATGTATATACACATATATGTATATATATATGTATTCTAAATATATATACATATATATTATATATGTATATACATATATTTGTGTGTATATATATATATATATATATATATATATATATACTTTTTAACTTTCAAAAAATTTTAAAAGATTTGGGGAGCTCTTTGCACTATTTTTGGGTAAAGGCAAGCAATAGGATATTTTTATTGGTGATTTTCATGCTGAATAACAATAACTGCCATTTTCAAGCCACCTTGCTTATTATTTGACAGAGAGGAGTTTCTTCATCTTATGCTACCTTGTCTTTGATTATCAGAGGTTTGTTTCAGTTCAGATAAGAAAAAAAAAATGTTAGCCATTATTTGGGTTTTAAGTTCAGCCTTTAAGACAGGCAATTTTCAAGAATAAATTATTCTCAGGTTCTGCTGATATACTGGCTTCACTCTTAATGGGAACTAAGAGTGCCTTCATTGAATATTTCATAGTTTTAGAGCAGTAGAGGCAGAAAGAAGTAAATATGAATATTTTTATTTTAAAAAATGGAGGTCATGTTTTAATTATATCAATCAAGAAACACCATTTAAAAATTATACCTAAACTTTAAACTGAGTTTATTTTAAAAAGAAAACTACTCACCTATTTTTGTTGTATGTTTTTGCTCTAAAGATCTACCAAAAAACCTCATCCAGGTGATCTCTGCTTTGCAATGGATGAGGACATTTATGATGCTCATATTAAGGTAAAGTGATCTTTTGTGAAATGTATGTTCTTGTTCTGAATTTTGTGTTTTAATGTATTAATGCTGGAAACTTAGATATATTTTTCTGACATTTTATGTGAAATTTTGCTAAGAAGAATCTATTTTAGAGAATTATGTTGATTTAAAAAATGTTTTTGTATCAGTGTTCTCTCAAGTACTTGAGGGTCTTGGGGGATGGAAGAAAAGATAGGCTGGGAAATACATAGTGACAGACAAATTGCATTGGGAAGAGCTTTATAACTGCAGAGGAAATGTGAAATTTATTCAAGGATTTTTGGGTCAGTTTACATTATTGTGGCTTTTAAATCATACTTACATGACTTACAATACTTGTGCCTAAATTAATTTTTATAGAATAATGGAATTTCCCTGGTGGTTTTAGCTTGGAATATATAACCTGCATGGCAAGTAGCTTTTCTTTTTTGACTTGAACCCTGGATATTTTTGTACCATAACATTTAATGAAACCTTTTTTTTTTCTCTATTTCTATCCTTTGCTCTGTATTTATACTAAAGTAATATTAGGAATTGTGTCAACTCAGAAATCTAGAATCTATATCTTAACACTTGTATTAAAAAGGGCTTCCATATCTATATTTTCTGAGTCTTTCCACTAAAGATGACACTAATTAAGAAAAAGTATAGGTAAATAACAGAAAGATCAGTAGAACAGAAGGAAATACTCGGGTCTGAATTAGACCAAATTATATTCTATGCTTTTATAATTATATCCTAGTATATAAATTCTACTGTGATGTATACTGAAAAGAACCAATAAATAATAAAAATAAATAATTTAATTAACCTTTTCTAAAAATTCTCTCTTCATCTAATTAAAAAACAGATGGTCTGTGCAAAGTAATAACCAGTTATGGAAGCAGAGACTCTCAATAATTAAAAGGTAATACTTGAATTTCAGAATTTTTTTTCATTATAGTTTCTTAAAATATCCAAATACTTATGTCACATTCTGAAATTTTAAATTTTTTATGTTTCTATATTTATTTATTTATATTTTTATTGTGAAACTCTACAAATGTTATGAACTATTCCAAGTTAGGAAATATATTTGTAAATATCCTGTAACACTTAAAATAAGGCTTCAAATGTAAAATACTTCTTTTTTTGAAATGACTTTGCATTTTATTTCAGTTATGAAGAGCTAAATATTATGTAAGAATGGTGTAATTTTTATTTGGGGGAAAATAATGTGGAAAGCTATCATACTGTGTTCTATTTAGAATGCTATTATTCATGACTTAACCGAGCTCATTTGGCCTGGAGAAATGCACCATATCTAAAAGGTGGTGTTATATATATTGTTTAACATGAGTAAATGTGGAGAAAATACATTTCTACATAATTAATCATCCTAAGTAATTTAATGTGCATGATATAACTAGTAATTAAGTCTACTGAATTAAAAAATATGTTTTAAGTTTTCGTTCTCTTTTAATATATGGGATGTGAAAGTCTGAGTAAGTTATCTCAAATTGATGTCATAAAGGAGGAATAAACAAGTTAGAGTAATGTCATAAATATGAAAGTAGGAACCAGAATATCCTTCAAGCCAGTTCCAAACTTCAGTTCAGATTTGGACTTCAGATGAAAATTTGCATGTTTCTTCCTTCTTGCTTATATTTTTAGAAATGACTTATTCCACTGTCTTATTACCTATGTCAAGCAAACCTGGTGATGTAATTGGCCATGCCACCTGTTCTTTTAAAAAATATTTTATTGTTTTATACCTTATTATTTTGTTAACTTAATTATATGAAGGTACTGGGATAAAAAGAGCATGCATCTTTTTCTAAAACATTGACTTACTCCAATTCTTAATATTTCCTTGCAGAAAACATCTTTTCAGTGTCTATTCATTGTGCAATCTCTGTCACTGTGGTTTGTTTATTGAGTTAATGTTTCTGTTTAGCAGCTCTGTGTGGTTTTTATTAATTTATATCACCCTCTCAAAATTGCTTTTGTCATTTTTTTTCTTGGAATGATCAAAATTTGTATAATTGTTTATCTTCAGCTATTTGACACATAGGAACAATGTATCACATTTTTCCCTAGGATTGACAAAACTTATACTGTTTATGAATCCAATCAATCTTATTTAATAGATAAATCTAAAAGCTCATATCTTATGAGCTTTCTCCTTAAGAGGTAATTCATGCCAATATAAGTCATAAAAACATTGAAATATCACATATAATTTCTCACAATATTAGTCTTTTTCAAAAGTACTCTAAATACAGATGGCTACCATTCTTATCCTACATCATTAAGCTTAAGAAAATAGTATAGTGGATTTCAGTATTTGTGTAACAATCAGTTGGACATGAGGGGAGTGACATTTTGGAGATCTCTCTGTCATGACTCATAATCTTTACCCCGTGAGAATATACAGCTTAGTAAGTGAGAGAACTCAGTTTGAGTATACATCCAAATGACTCAGAAACCTCTGCTCTTTCTGTTGTACCCTGCAGTCATGGAAAACATTTATTATTTTGTCAACTTTGGTTCTTATTATTCCTTAATCTTTTTTTTTCTTTCTAGAACACCCAGGAAGAAGGAGAAAATTAACTGAAACTTCAAGACAATCCACTAAGGATGGTAAGCTATTTGAAGACTGCCTGATTTTGTGCTGCTTATTGACTTAAAATTTCAGAATTTGTATATACTGTTTAATTTGTTTTTATTGTCAGAAATATAATATGACACTGGGAACCCAAACAGTGGAAACTTACCTGACAACGATAACATTGCCAGTAAAAAGAATGACATAGTTGAAACCACATTTGTGCAGGCAATCAGAATAAAGAATGATTGTCTTTTCTTTCCATCTCCTGACTCAAAGGTAATGTGTTTTTAAAAATTTTCTTTCCTTTTTTTTTCACATAAAATCCTTTATGAAGACAAACATCCTAGAAAGAAATATAAGGCTACAAGGTTATAACAGAAAACAAGCAACAGGTGAGATATATGTACAGAATTAACACTGATAGAATGTGGTTGGAATAAACAATTTTTCTGTGTGCCTTTATGGAAGGAAATAAATAGAAAAGAAGCCAAAATCACAGCTTTATGAATATGGAGCTGAGATAAGGGAATGCATACAAAGAATTTTTTACGAAGGGAAAGATAAGTATCCAGATTGGATGATTGCCAATATGGCTGATATTTAAAATAAGAAATATTAAATTTAATAACAGTAGCAACTCAATATTAGGCCAAATATAGGAATATTTAGAGGAAGTACATGCTGGATATATAGAACAATGTATCACATCTGTCTATCATTTACTCTTGACATCCTTCAATGAATAGAAGGCAGGGTGTGTTATTACCATCACAATCACTTTGGTATTATAATGAATAGAAAAATAAGGAAATAAATGTCATATTTTAGATACTTAAGAAATCAATATTTTCTTTTTTTCTGTTTTTTTTTTTTTTCAGGATTGCTTTTTCTGGATGGTGGAAAATGGGAGCTTGGTGTTGTTTTAATTTGCATTTCTCTGATTGTTGAAGATATTATGCATTTTTCCACCTACATGTTGGCCATTTGTACCTCTTATTTTGAAAACTAACTGTTTATTTGCTCATTTATTATAGGTTTTTGTGTTTCTGGTGTTAAGATGTTTGAGTTAATATTTTCAGGATATTGACTTCTGTCAGAAAAGTAGCTGGCACAGATTTTCTCCCATTCTGGAGGCTACCTCTTCTTACTGTTTCGTACTTCACTTACTATGCAGTTTGATGAACTCTCTGTTATTCATTGTTTCTATTATTTCCTGAGCTGTAGGAAGCTCTATTCAGGAAGTAATTGCCTATGTACTGAAGTGTTTTCCATAAATTTTTTCCTAGCAGTATTAAAGCTTCTAGTCTGGTACATATGTCTTTAATCCTTTTTGAATAAACTCTTGTACAGTGTTAAAAAATAGGCATCTAATTTTCTTCTTCTACACATGTATGTCTAGTTTTTCCATCAGTATTTCTAAAATATCTTTTGTCTTTCTCCAACATGTGTTTTTGGCATCTTTGCCTAGAATCACATGACTGTACCTGTGTGGGTTTGGCTCTCTGACTTCTCTTCTATCCATTGGTCTATGGGTCTTTGCACTAGTGCCATGTTTTTTTTTTTTATTACTATGGCTCTGTTTTATATTTTGAAATTAGGCATTGTGGTATATCTGTTGTTGCTATTATGATCAGCATCACTTTGTCTAAGTTTTTTTTTCTTTCATACAAATTTAGAAGTAGTTTTTCCCCATTTCTGTGAAGAATATCATTATAATTTGAATGGGAATACATGGAATCTATAATTCACTTATGGTACTATAGCCATGTTCACAATATTAATTCTGCCTCCCCATGATCATAGGGGATCTTTCTACTTTCTATTGTCTACTTTAACTTCCTTTTTAATCAGTCTGTTATTTTCATTGAAGAGGTCATTCACTTACTTGGTTAAGCTTGTTTGTAGCTATTTAGCTATTTGAATGAGCTATTACCCTTGCTTCATTCTCACCAGTTGTGCTATTGATATACAGAAAATTTATTCTTATATGTTTATTTTGTATCCTGTTACTCTGATGAATTCATTCATCAGAAGTAGAATTCTTATGATGTAACCTTTATAGTTTTCTAAGAATAGGACTATATCATTTACATATAGAAATAATTTAACATTTTTATTTTCCTATTTGAATCCATTTTATTTTTTCCTCTTCTCTAAAATTTTAAGTACTGTGATTAGTGAGATTGGTGGCAATGAACATCCTTGCCTTTTTATGATCTTGGAGAAAATTTTTCTGTTCATTATACTATTGGCTTTGGGTTTGATATACTTGTTCTTTATTATCTTATTATAAGCTTCTCCTATGTCTAATTTCTCCTGGCTTTGTCATGAAGAGCCATTAAATTTTGTCAAAGGCTTTTTTTCTGTAGATGTTTAAATGATCATGTAGTTCTGCCCTTGATTCTAAATGTGGTGTATTAGTTTTATTAATTTGCATGTATTGAGTTATGCTGGGGCAAAATCAGCTTCATCATCAAATTTGGATTTTTCTATGTGAAACTATAGACTCAAACCAGGAGCACTATACCACTGATCCACATCCTCAGCCCCCTTTATTGTTCAGTTTGAAACAGGTCTCACTAAATTGCCCAGGCTGGCACTGAAATTACAGTGAGCCTGAAACAACCTCCTTCATTTCGGAGAATATAGACATACCACAGTGCCTGACACTGCATGTTTTTTTAATGTGTTGTTGAATGTAGTTTGCAGAGATTTTATGAGAAGTTTTATACTATATTCCTCAAGGATGTTGGTCTCTATTTTTTTCCTTGTTGGGTCCATATTCACTTTTCCAATAAGGGAAATACTTTGCAGATTTGATTAAGAAGCATCTTTCCTTTGCTCTTACATGTAATGGGAAGATTAATATTAGTTCTTCTTTAAATATCTGATAAAGTCAGTCATGCTTTCACCTCTGGTCCTTGAGGCTTGTTGTTATTGCTTGAATCCAATTGCTTGTTATTGAGCTATTTATTTCTTTCTATCCCTTTGGTTCAAAAATTTTAGGTCATATTTCATCAATGTCTTCTAGATTTTTTTCATGTGTTGCAATTTAAGTCTTTAAAATAGTCTAGATTTTCTCATTTATTAAAATATAAGTTTTTCAAATAGTCTCTATATATCCTCTGTATTTCAATGGTATCTGTTGTTATATTTCTGTTTTTTCTTTCTAGCTTTATTAATTTGTATCTTCTTTCTCTTTTTTTTTATTTTTAGTTACCTTGGCTATCAATTTCATTTACCTTTTCAACAACCAATTATTTGTTTCATTATTACTATGTTTGGTTTTTGTTGTTGTTGCTGTTGTTGTTTTAATTTTCTACTTTATAATTTTGGCTCTGACATTTATTAATTCTTTTTTAGTATTGGTTTTAGAATTGATTTACTAATGTTTTTCTTACATCTTGGGATGTATCATGAGGTTTTTTAATTTGAAATATCTCACATTTTTAAATGGAGATAGCCATTACTAAAAACTTCCCACATACATCCACTTTTGGTGGATTAGGGGAGGGACATGGGAAAGGAAAAGAAAGGTACTGGGTAATAAAATTGGTCAAAATATGTTATATTCATTTCTGTATATGATATAATGAATCCCACTATTATGTGTACATACAATGTCTCAATAAAAGAAAAGAAGAAAAAGGAAAAAAGAATGGCTTTTACTGTATTCCATACATGTGTGGATGCTGTGTTTTGATTCTCATGTGGTTCTGAAGTATTTTTTTGAAATTTCAACCATGATTTCATCAGTGACCCTTTGATTATGCAACTGTATTTTTCATTCCTTAGGTGTTCATGCAGTTTCTGTAGTTTTCCTCACTGTTTACTTCTTTTTCTTAATTAGATCATTATTTTCTACATAATATTGAGGTTATATTTCAGTGTGGTTCTCAGTACTCTCCCTTTTGATTTTTGTTACCTTTCTTCTATTCCACTGATCTTTCTTGTATTTATTTGTAGTTGTTTTGATTAGTGCATCATTGATATATATAAAGATCAGATTCAGTGTGATATATTCATAAATGCACATAGGAAAATCTGTTCAGATTCATTTCACCACACTTCCTTTGGCAGTCCCTCCATCCCTCTCAAAATTCTTCCTCTGTTTCACTGACCTCTCTTCTATTTTCATGGAGTCTCCCATATCCCCCTTATTTTTTATCTACCTTTTTAATATGAAGAAAAATATTCAATCCTTGACTTTTTGAGTCTGAATTATTTCACTTAGTTGGAAGTGTTCCAGTTCCATTCATTTACTAGCAAATATCATTTTTATTATTGAATACTGACTGAATAAAACACTATTATGTATATATCCCACATTTTCTTTATACATTCATCTGTTGATTGGCACTTAGACTTTTTTTGATAGCCTGTTTATTTTTAATCATGCTTCCTTAAACTTTGATGTGGCTGCATCCCTATAATATGCTAATTTTAAATCTTTTGAATATGTACCAAGGACAGGGAGATCTGGGTAATACATTACTAGAGTTTTGAAGAATCTGTGTATTGCCTTGCAGGGTGTTTGTACTAATTTGTAATCCCACCAACAATATACGAGTGTACCTTTCTTCGGCATTTTCATCAATATTTACTTTACTTGTGGTATTGGTGATCGTTATTCTGAAGAGAGTCAGATAAAATCTCAGTGCAGTTTTGATTTGTATTTCCCAAACTACTGGAGATTTTGAACTTTTTAATATACATTTATTTTACATTTGTAATTCTTTTAAGGAGGATCCCTTTAGTTTTGTCCATTTATTCTGTGGGTTACTAATTTTTTGGTGATAAGGTTTTGAGTTCTTTATATATTCTGAATATTAACCTCCATTGCTTGATCAGATGACAAAGATCTCCCATTCTCTAGGCTCTGTCTTTATGCTCTTGTTTCCTTTGATGTTCAGAAGTATTTTATTTGATGTCATACTACTTAGTGATTATTGGTTTTATTTCTTATGCTTTAGGAGTTTTGTTAGGGCAATTGATGCTTGTGTCAATATGTGGAAGAATTTAGCTCACAATTTTATCTAGCAGTTGTAAAGTTTCTTGTGTAATTCTTAAATATTTGACCCACTCTGAGTTGACTTTTGTGAAGGGTGAGAAATAAGGATCAAATTTTGTTCTTCTTAATGTGTAAATAAATTTTTCTCAGACCCACTTGTTAAAAATGCTGTATGTTTTGTTTTCTAATAGCCATCCATTGTGATGTGATAAGGGGTGAAATTAATTATTTTGGTTTTGTATTTACTAAGACTTGCTTTGTATCCTAATGTATGATCTATTATAGCAAAAGTTTTTTGTATTCTGAAAAAAAATGAGTTTTGCTCTTGTCAGATGAAATAGTGTGTAGACAACTGTTAAGTTGAAAGTATGTGAAGTAAAAGTGACATCTAGGAACTTTCTTGATGTTTCGTCTATGTAACCTGTTGCTGATTAAAGTAGTTATAAAAGTCACCCACACTTATGTTTTTTAGTGGGTCTTATCTGTCCCTTTAGGCTTAATAGTGATTATTTTATAAAATTTATTTCACTGCCATTCATGTGTAAATAGTTACAGCCACTTAACTTCTTGTTGGATTTTTCCCTTTAGAAGTATGTAGTAACCTTCTTTGCCACTTTTGAGTAATTGTTGCTTGAAGTCTCCTTTATCAGGTTTGCAAATAGCTACAACTTTGCATTTATTTATCTATCTATCTATCTATTTATTTATTTATTTTGGCTTCTATTTACATGCAATATCTTTCCATCCTTTCATTTTTATTCTGTGAACATCTTTGTAATTCAGGTGTTTTTTTTTTTTAGGTCTTGTTTATTCATTGAGTATTTCAGTCTATGTCTTTTAAGTTGGTAATTAACACAATGTGAATTCAGTGTTAGAATATTGAGGTGTATTTCTTTATAATATAGGGTTTGATCTTATTTCCCATTTGTTCATCCACTCTTGTGACATTTATTCTCTTGTATTCTCCTATGATTTATTTTAATCTTCTTCTTGTGTATATAGAATTCCATTGTGAATCTTCTGCAGTGTTAGCTTAGTTATCATAGGTTATTTTCGTTCATTCTTTTCTTAGAAGGTCTTTACTTCTACTTTTATTTCTGAAGAATAACTTTGATGCAGATACCAATGTAGACTGGCAGTACTGAAGTAAGACAGATGAGACTGGACACCAGAGGAATTAGGATGGAGCAGATTTATTGTCTTCAGCCTGCCCAGTGGGGGCATTCACTTAAAACAAATTCTCCCTCTAAATACCAAGCCTAGACATTTGTTGAGCCTGACACACGTGGTATGGAGAGGGGAGTTTTTTTCTCTCTCTCATTTTTTTATTGGTTGTTCACAACATTACAAAGCTCTTGACATATCATATTTCATACATTAGATTGTAGTGGGTTATGAACTCCCAATTTTACCCCAAATGCAGATTGCAGAATCACGTCGGTTACACATCCACAATTTTACATAATGCCCTATTAGTAACTGTTGTATTCTGCTACCTTTCCTATCCCCTACTATCCCCCCTCCCCTTCCTTCACATCTTCTCTCTCTACCCCATCTACTGTAATTAATTTCTCTCCTTGTTTATTTTCCCATTCTGGAGAGGGGAGTTTGGAGGTGTACATTTTTTGCAGGGATCTAAATTAAAGTAATTTTTTCTGCAAGTTTTCAGAAATTACCTATTATTCCATTTCTTAGAAAAGTCAGGGATTATATGGATTATTCCACAAGAGCAGAGTATATTCATTAAGTTCATGGGTAAATTTATTTATTTGCAAAACAGAGCAGAGCAACAGGAAATAGAGTGTCTAACCACATTTGAGCCATTTTGTAGAGATCATTTCTGATGTGTTGCTAATGAGAAAATTGTGGTGAGTCTCTGTGAAAGCTTAATGAAGATACATTGGTGGAGGAGAGGGTGCCCCTATAGTATTTCTGTTTTAGTGCTTGAAATATATTTGCATGTACTGCTGGACCTTAGAGTTATCCAGATGCATACCATTTATGAATGACTTGGTGCTTCTCTCTTGAATTTTTACAAATCTTTCTTTGCTCTGAATTTTGGCATTTTATCCAAAATATAATGTGGACAGTTTCTTTTTTGGCCAAGTCTGTTTGCCTTCTAAATGCTTTCTGTGCCTGATATTCATGTTATTTCTGCAATTAAGAGTTATTTTTCTGGTGTGAGTTCACTGAATAAGTTCTCTTTGCCTGTAGTCTGTATATACATTCCTTCCTTCAGACCTTAGTCTCAACTGGTGTTTTAAAGTTGTCCTGGAATGCTTGTATATTATTTTTAAAGACTCTATTTTTATTACTGCAGAAAAGTTTTATTTCATCTTCCTTATCTTCAAGACTTAATATTCTTCCTTCTGCCTGATGTAGTATATTGGCAGTATTTTTATTTGGAATTTTATTTGAGTTAATAAACTTATTACTTCCAAATTTTCTGCCTTTTTTTCCAAAACTCTATATCATTTTGGGGATGTTTTTTCAAAACGTGAATTACCTTCAATAATTTATTTTTTAGTCCTTTAGTTCCTTAAATTATTTTTATAATAAATTGTTTAAATTCCTTGCTCACCACATCTTACACATCAATGTAATTGTATTTAATTATTGGGGATTTAAACACTTTGGGTAGTGTCTTAGTTCCTTGATCTATCATGTTTCCTGTTTTAATATGCAGAGGTATGAGCAGATGTTCAAATAGATTTCTATTCCCCTCTTACATGTGGGTAATATTGTTGAGCAGATTTCTCTTTGGATATTCTCTGAACAGAATATATGTTCTATTTTTAAAGCCCCAAGTCATTGACAGAAGTGCTGGGACCACTAATCCAAAGTACTTTAAAAGGAAAGAATAACCACCAGTAATATAAAAAATTTATAAGCTAAGCACATGTTGATATATATAATCAAAGTAAAAACTTTCAAAAATGATCTCTACAATTCCAATAACCAATGAAGAAATGGTAATAATAAACAATGCCCAAAATTTTAGCATTAGTGATTCTAAAATCAATCCTAAAATATATAGAAAAAAATGGTTAGATGGAAAAAAGAAGAAGAGAAATGAAAAAGGAAAATAGTGTAAATACAAATGAAAAGTAAGAAAACAAGTACAGGCCTTGTTGGGAATTTAAAATCGGGAGGGGTGTGGGAGAATGCTCTATAAACTATCTTTGCAACTTTTATGAAAATCTAAAATCACTCAAAAATAAAGTTTACTAGAAATCTTGAGACGTTTCAGAAAGATGTGTCCACTTAGGGCCCGTGACTGGGGTGAGAGACTTAAAGAATTGCAGATTCTACCTGCACAATGTTAACAGTGAGCATGCTTACTATTCTATGGTAAAGGATAAAATGATTAAAAATAAAACACTCTTGCAGAAGTAAGTTGGTAAGCATGGGGTAATAAAGAAGCAAATTATAATACAGATGATCCTATTTTGATATTTTTTAAAGTTCATTCTTTGTTTTTCCAAAGAATGAACTTTAAAAAAAGTATTAAAATAGGATCCAATTGTAGTTTGGACTAGCCTGGATCATGTAGAGAGAATCTCAAAAAATTACATTCCAATCATAGGATAAAAAGATGGCTTGGAACATCCCTGACGGTGACATTAGGGCAGGTGAAATTCCTTATCTTTAACCATACTTCATATTCTTGCATATATTTGTGTTAAAGATACTAAACATGCCAAGGCTAGAATTTTGATATAGATATGTCTTATATTAGTCTAATATGAGTTGAAATCAGGGGTTTGTTTTCAGATTATGTATTTTGACATTCACATACTAGTGTTGAAATCTTCGGTACAATAGGGCCCTACTGATTATCATAAATCTAGTTGTTTAATTTTCCTGAAGATACTGACTTGGACTACCCAAACATTGATGAACATTTAAACCTATAAACTGATGGATTTTAAAATTGGGGGTCACAAAGGATGAAAGATCCTCTTTGTTGAGTAATTTTTTCTGGTGACAAAATTAAATATTGCAAATGTTCTTTTAACTATAAAAAAAGAAAACAAGTACAAAGAAAATAAAACAATTAAAAGATAATGCAAGTTAGAAAGTGAAAAAATAAATGATAAAGAAAAGCCACTTAAAAGTGCAGTACCAAGAAAAGTATATGATTTCCTTATCTGATATAATTTAAATATAGACACTTTCTTCCCCTAATTCTAGTTTTGAAATTCACCATTTTGGGAGTGTTTCTGGGGGGCAACTATAATTGTACTGGTTTCCTCTCAATTCTAGCCCATACAGGCCAATGCTGGTTGTGGAGTCTTGAATGTGGAAAAGCTCCATCCATGCTTATGAGGAAGTGTTATAAGATCATTTTCATATGAAGAGGTAAATCATTCATAATATTGGTTTTTGTGTACCTGGGGATTAGACTCCGGCTATACTAGGAGCTGTCAACAAAACTCTCACACATGGATCCTGTGGGTCAGTCTGTGCTTAAACCCCCAATTCCCAACTTTTTTCAGTGAGCTCAGGATCATGCAAGATTCCAAGTCTTTGGTCCCACTTTCTCTAAGCATAGTAGAGATGGATTGCATGCAGGATGTGTGCTTGGTTGGGGGAGATGCAGGAAACAACTTTATAAAAGACTTTCCTAGGCACTCCAAAAATGTTCTACCCCACAAAATTACACACAACCCATCTTCTTTACTGTTACTAATCTAAAAACACCAGTTTTAACAGGGTGATGCCCCCCATTGCCCTTCATTGTATAAGGTGGCCAACTAGCACACCATGTTTCCTGCTAAGAAGAGTTTTCAACACATCTCTGGTAATCTGGACCAAAAAGGTGGGTACCCACAATTCCAGTAAAGAGAGGCATCCCCTGTGTCTTGGAGATGTAAAACATGCAGGAGATTCTGATCTCTGAAAGACAGAGTCCTAGCAATGGGACCTTCTAAAGGGGGAAAACTCTCTGTTAATCACCAGGGAAGTGATTGTAATTGTTTCAGTTGAAGAAGTGGGGTTTCTTCCTTCACATGCCTCTGAACACAGTGAGATGGCCAGACCCAGGAAATCAGCTCTCCTCTCTGGAGATTGTAGTAGCAAGTTTTCTACCAAATCAATCCTGACACTCACTGTCACATAGTTCCTACAGGCACATCCAATTGAAACTTACCTCAGTTTCTATCCATTGGATGACCATGTAACCATGAGTACAGCTTTCCAGAGCTCCTTACAGGACTCCAAGTGAAAAAGTATCGTGGGTAGTTGCTTATTATTCTTCTGAGAAGAATCTGCAGTGCAACTGTCCTCCATTGACATCTCGCAGAATCGAACTGGTTGAACTCTTTACTGGAATTTAAAACATGATTTTCTTGAGATTATAGAGGGTGTGAGCCTACCAGAGAAGAGCTTCCACTAGTCAGAGAAGAAAACTGCTGCAGTTAAATTCTTTTATGAAACTTTTCTTACTCTAAGAAAAACATATTCCTTGTTTTTATCTGTTCATTGGCTCTCTCTAATTGCATTCCACTGCTTGACCATTCCCAATGTTTGTGCAGTCACACAACAATTGATTTAACTTAAATTCAGGGTGCAGTCAGTAAACACTGTATTCATCTACATACATGTTTTTTACCATTGTATTATTTCTTCTTTAATTTTTTCTTGAGTGGAAACTGATACATACTCTATCCCATATATTGAAAAAGAAGGAAACCTTCTTTACAACAACCTTATTATATTATTAAACCAGTTTTTCTATCAGTAAAATTTTTACCAAAAGATATTTAGATTTCTATTAGCCCTTGCTTACCTGAATTAAAGAGTGAGAATGTGGCTTCTTTTCTACTTGATGTGACATAATTCAGGATCTATAACAAAATATCTTAATTAAACACTAAAAGTTTATAATTAGAGTGTTTTAAATGTTTAATGTGTACAAATATATATATGTATACATATGTATATGTGTGTATGTGTGTATTTACACACACAACTTACACAAGTTATACATATTATATATTATATGTGTTATACATGGTAGAAGGTCTGGTAATTTTTAGTGGTAAGTGATGAGTAGAGTTCGGTGTAATGGAGTTACTTCCTGATGAAAATATGCACATCAGTTAGTGTGCTTTTCTCTCTCTCTCTCTCTCTCTCTCTCTCTCTCTCTCTCTCTCTTTCTCTCTCTCTCTCTCTCTCTCTCTCTCTTTCTAATTCTTTTGGTTGTTGATGGACCTTTGTTTTATTCATTTATATGCAGTGCTAATAATCAAACCCAGTGCCTCACACATGCAAGGTAGGCACTCTGTCACTGAGCCACAACCCTAGCCTCCATGTTGTCATTTCTCTACTGTCCTTCTTTCCTGGTTTTATAGAGTTAGTAACCAAATGAATATAATATTTGGCTTATTTTCAGAGGATACATAACACTCTGATATAAAACGTTTCAATTTTTAATGTGTACTTCTCTAGTTTTTAAGTATAATTTATTTCAAATCCGGAAAGCTGTGTGTCTCCTTAGAATAGTGATTAGGAAATCTTCATGCAACTCATTAGTGATATTAATTTTACCGAAGTATCTCTCAGATTCTTCCTCAGAATGGTGTTGGTCATTTATCTGGCAATGCATATCAAAGGGCAAAAGATGGTGTAAATGGACATATAGAAGGTAAGAACCATGCATTATATAATCATTGGATATAATGCATGTTTAAAACATGAGCACTAGTATCATTTAATAGTGGAAGAAATGAAAATAATAAATACTGAGGAGATTGAAATAGTGTAGCCTTTCAATGGTAAGTTTGAGTGTCCCTAGAGGAGTTTAATTTTTATTAGGTTCATTTCCAGACCTGCTTAGATTAGAAGAAAGATGGGAAATAAGGAAGGAGACGGGAGAAGTGGAAATGAAGAAAGAGAAAAAAAACTATAGACCAAAAAAAGAAAAAAGGAGCAGGTGCACAATGATCATGGCCTGATAAAATGTTCCCTAGAAAAACATTATGACTTCTAATACACCTTCAAATTGGGGTACAAGATGGGGAGAATTTCAAATAGGTAAAATTAAATGGCCAGGCACATGGTACTTGCCTATACTCCCAGCAGCTCTGGAGGCTGAGGCCAGAGTTCAAAGCCAGCTCAGTAACTTAATGAGGCCCTCAGAAATTTAGCAAGACACTGTCTCTAAATAAAATATAAAAAGAGCTGAGACTGTGGCTCAGAAGTTAGACAATCCTGGGTTCAATCCCCAGTACCAATAACATAATAACAAAGCAAAAGAAAACAACAAAATATGCAAGTTAACTTAGAGAAATTGGTAGAAGATTAAGCATGCACAAGAACTCTCAAACTTTAGTGAATCATATGTTGGGGAACATGTACAAAATATATGTGCTGACTCAGAGGTCTTTGGATCTCCCTATCTTGCCTCCAAATTCATGTAAGTAGTTGAGATGAAAAACAGAGCATTTCAGAAGCACTGGGCATTTTAAAAGATAGTTAATTTTTTCTTTACTGAAATCATGGCTTTGGGAATGCTAGGAATGCACCCGATTACTCTGCCAAGTCCTCATCTCTAGATAGCTAAGAGTCTGATGGACTGATATTTCATAAAAATATATACTAAACATATATACAAGATATACTATACCAGGCTCATTTTGTAAACTGCAGACTGTATATGTTAATTTTTGAAAACCTTTTTTATTCTTTGAATAGCTGTTATTCTTTGTATACATGCCAATTAATTTGAAATTTAATAGGTTATTCATATCTTATAATTCTTTGGCATTTCAGTTCACTTTTTTCCTTTGGATTACTATATTTTAATAGTTATGTTTATTGAACATTATTTATTAGATACAGTCCCTATGTCTTCTCAAATAAGTGGATCAAGAAACTTTCAGTGGGTTAGACCAGAGGTTACAGTAAAAGGAGATACACCACTGTCCTGACTGGATATGGAAAAATAGATTATTTTAAAAAGTATATATGTAAGCTGATCAGTTCAGAGAACTTTCTTCAATGGAAATGATTTATGCTTGGGACTGTTATCACAACTTTGAATTTACTATATTGAAGGACAAATGGAGGAACAGGATATAAACCTGTAATAAAATTGAGTAAATGATTATGATAGGCTACATTAAACACATATGCTGTTATTTTTTTCTTAATTTTATATATTTATGCCCTGAAATTCCTGATTTGTTCCTCTGATTAGATATTCTTATTCCTTCAATCACTCGACACCTTTGCTTGGTATGTGAACCTATTATATTTATGGTAATTAGAAATGTAATCTCACTTTTGAAAACTTAAGTAAATGTTTAATTAAACCAATATTGGATGTTTTCAGTATATTTGAATCATATTCCTACTCAACAAAACAGCTGCAAACACAGAAACCCAAAGCTAAAATATTCTTTATCAAAGCTAACCCATGGAACATGGCTCCACATTGATTCAGCACAAATGTGTGCTTGGTTTTGTCATATTCATGTTTTGTGGATTGTGTTTCTTTTGCTTTTCAGTATTTCAGGATTTCACACATTCTTTTGTGAAGGTACTTATAAACTTCTATGCTTATCTTAAATTATTAACTGCGTATTATATAAAATGCACACCATGTATTTAATATCTGATTTCCAAACCCATACAGTCTATCCTAGACAGGAGGTATTTTCTTCAAAATAATACAGTAGGAACAATTTAAGAAAGGTAAATTTAAGGGAAGAGTTTAGAATCACCTATGTGGCAGAATTTGGAGGAATTATTTCAAAAGCCACTAATCATGGTGGGTTGACAGTACCTGGGATATCTGCTCACATGTATGGTGCTGCATGATATGAGTTTTCTACCAGATACATGATGTCATGATGCCACAGAACTGCAAACACGACATCAGAATAACTGTGCCCTGGGTTTTTCTAGCCCTTCCATAGACCACAAGACCTACTGTAGCTGCCCAGAGCTCTTGGTGTCTCTGTTTCTCATTTTCTTCCCCAGACACAACCTGAATCATTTTGGGGGTATGCCTCCAGAGCCACTGAATTCATGACACAGTAAAGTATTGGAAATTTTTTTTTTAATTCTAGGGTTTCTGATATCTTATGAGAAATGACTAGAAAAAGGATTCTGAGTACAGGTGACTTCTGTCCAGCACCCTGATACTGCTAGCAGGAATTTGCAGTCCATTCATTTCTCTGGGCTGGTTGTGTATTGTAAATCACACTGTTACAAACAATGATGTTGACTTATCTCACAAACTGACTTTTACTTCCTCATGATAAATACCAAGGTGTACTATGGCTTGGTGTTGAGGTGGTTATATTCCTAGTTTTCATGAGGAACCTCCACACTGCTGTCCAGAGTAGAAGTTTTTATTTTCAGGCTCACAAGCAATGTATTAGTGTGTCTATTTATTTTCTCCATCAACTAATGGGATTGGTAGAATTCTCCTTTTCAGCTCACTAGAGGGGAGCTTCCCCTTTTCCACCCTGTACAATTTTCCCCTAACACTGCAGCAGGATATTTCTCCTATTGTCATGACACCTGACGAAATCAGGGTCACTCCAGGTGAATTGGGCTGGCACTAAATAACTTCACAGACACAGAAAATACTTTTTGGGGAGGTCAGGATTACTCCTCAGCCTCAGCTCCCACAAGGGAGCCAGAGAAAAGAACAAGAGGCAGGCAAAAGAGAGAGAGCATGCCTGAAACCCACCTATTTATTGGGGAGAAGCCATTCATAGAATATTCCATCCAAATAAAGCAAGGGGTCAAATTTAAGAGGATGGAGTTTTGCTTTGTCATGTCTTGGTCAGCAGTTTGGCTGACATTTTGGAAATTCACACCCATCTCAAGTGCTGTGTGGGGATCACAGGCAGAGTGAACGAAAAGGCACACAATACACCACAGAGCCCAATCAGGCAGCAAATTTAGACTAGTTTTCCTCATATACTTTCAAGATCAAAATTTGGGTGATGCCTGAAAGAGTGATGATGAAGTCTTCAGGCTGCACATTGGGTGATTCATTTTGCAGATATTCTCTGAGGGTGGTCAATAGATGTGCATTTCTCACTCATATACAGAGAAACATCATACATCAAAAGAGAAAGCAGATGGACATGCCCATGGTGTGATGTCTAACATGAGCACTTGTATATTCTAATACTATGAAAAATGTACCTAGTAAACATGTAGTAATGAAAAAGCAAGAAAGATAATGAGTTGTCTTCTCTAAGACCAAAAGTCCAGCTGCAGGTTATATGGGAGTTTCCCTCTTAGTTTCTTTACACGACATGCATACATGACAGGGGAGTTGGAAATTGTGAAGTAGAGAGGAGAAGGGACAAAATAAGCATTATGAAAGGCAGAGAGAGTGAGTACAGTAAGTAAATGAAGAAAAAAGAAGACGTGGAGGCAGAGAAATTTCATTCATGTTCCAGAAGAAAAAGACCAGCCTATTCAAAATGTGGAAAGAAATGGGAGTTTCCAGTTGTACACATGACTCAAGATGTGAATATAAACAAATTGAGAAAGTTTAAAAAAGCAATATTGTAGACGTTCTTGCTGCTACCTGGGATGATAGAGGGCAGACACAGCAGGATGGAAAGTGGAAAAGTGTGCAAATGATTATTGCCTGATAGCAAAATCCATAGATTTCTAAACTGTACTTTAGAAAATTTGGAGAAGAGAAGGGGAAATATTTGAGAAAAGCAGAAGAGCACAGCAAGTATATGAAACAGAAAGAACTTCTCATCCTCCAGGTTTGGGAACATCATCAGGTAGAAATCTGTCTCTATTATTGGAAGGCACTTGAAGGCAGGGAAATGAGAAGCAGACTAAGTACAGACCCAAATTATCAAACTCTAATAGACTGTCTATTGGGAATCCTATTGAAAATGCACATTCTGACCTTGCTGGTCTGTGCATCCATGTTTTCTTATGGCCGAAGGTGATTCCAATCATCACTATCCACAGGCCACCATGTAAAAAGGCCAGGAAAGGATTTTCCTTTAGCAAATTTAAGTGCAGAGCCACTGGAACATCAAGTGTGATCAAGTGATTGCATACATCTTGTTTTTATTATGACCTTTTCTCTTGGAGAGTGACAAGGACTCAAAGTATCATGAAACTCTAATCTAGTTATACCAGATAATACAGGAAAAGAGAACAAAAGGAACCAGCATCTCACCTGTATATGAGAAACAAACAATAGGTGGTGTAGCTGTCAGTGTCAAAGTATGTATTTCATCTGACTGATTTAGATATTTTTCTTTGTTTAGAAATGAACCTGACCTTCCCCTGGAATCTGAACACAGATTTAGCCTTACTAAACAAAAATGGAAGGACAATGGAATAAATGTATACAAACTTAAAATTAGACGAATTAAATCCTTCCAATAGTTTTCTTCTAAGATATGTATTTTGGCTTGTTTTTGTTTTTACTTTGCCTTTGCCACTGGATCTCTCAGGGCCCTTCTTTGCTTCTCTGATGGAATATTGCTGAGCTTTCTGTCAGCCTGCATCTTTGCATTGGTATATGTACCCTTGTCTGTCTTGTTTATGGTCACTGGACACATAACTTCAGATTTGTTAAATGAACAGCATGTTTCACAAAAGCGATTCACTAAGTTTCTTTATTTACTTTCAGACACATGATTGTAGTCAGCCAAAACCAACCAGCACAGAAACCCAGGAGATGCAGTAATTTTTTGCACAGCTAACCCATGGACCTCAGCTCTATGTTGAGACATCAGTAATATAGGAGTTGTTTTGTCCTCTTCACATTTGATTGAGAATATATCTTCTTTTTCAGCCTCATGATACTTATCTTCTCATACAAAGGTAATTAAAGTTCTATATTTATACTAAATTATTAACTTTGTAGTGAATGGAGTATACATTCTTATGCACTATATTCTTTCCAAGCACACTGAGCCCACTATCACAGTGCCTCTTCCATGGAAAGGACTAGGCAAGGTGAAAGAAAAGACAGTTAAATCAGATAAGTTTTACATTACAACATTCTGGGGAAATACTATGTTAAAACAATTGAAATGCTAGAAGTCTTTCCACATGTAAAGTTGTTTTCCCAATGAAGTGGGAGGAATTGCCCCCACAATAATAGTCATTAGTCACAGAAAATTATCTTTTTTTTCTGTATTTCTGGGAACATCCCCTCTATTCTGAACTGCTTCTCCTCCATTTTATACTGTTACATTCTCCCTGTTTCCAGCATTTGGAGTGGTCTAGATACCCTGAAAATGTCACCATAAGCCTCTTTTTAGAGTGTGAAAGACCAACCTTTTTAAACTTTTTAGAAATTTTTTCTAATAAGAGCTGTGCCTCACTCTGTATCTTTATTCCTTTCCCCTGCCTCCACTGTTCTCTGGCATTAGTCCTCACCAATTCTTCAATTCTAAGATAAATAGTGACCTACAGGATTTCATGTTCTTACTGTCTCCTGCTCTCTGGCTAGTCACCTCTCACCTGTCTCTGTAAGAGGTGAGTATCTAGAAAAACCACCATTCCTGGCACCTTTTCCCTGCCTTCTTATGTCCCAGTGCACTTCAGCTTGTTACATTAGCTCTCAGACACATAAGTTCTCCTTTGCCCTTCCCCCAGAAGTCCCATGGGTATAGTCTAATCTGTACCAGTTTCTACCACCTTTCATCAGGCACAACTTAGGTCCCATGAAAGAAACTGTCATGATCCTATTGTGTGTGTGTGTGTGTGTGTGTGTGTGTGTGTGTATTGTTTAGAGAAACTGAACCAAAGAAACTACTGTGGCACTATTGCCCGAGAATGGCTACAGCCTCAGTACTTCCATCACCCATTGAGACAACAGCATGCTTTCATCAGTGCATAGTGCAGTCTTTTGGACAGATCAGTTTAGGCAGCATTTTTTATCTCAGGATTCTCTTTAGCAGGACACACCATGGCACACTTAGAATACAACTTTTTTCTCCTCTCCCTCCCTTGGTCAGAGGCAGACCTACTCTGGTATTTAAATACAGACTGTGGGCTTTCTTTGTTCATGGTACAAATTTCTGGATCCCTTAGACCTTCTGAGTGTCCAGAATTTCTAGGAATTTGAATAAATTCCCTCTTTCACTCACCTTTCTAAGAAGCTCTTCACCCATTTTTTTTTTCATCTCTATGTGATGGTGCAGCTTAGAATGCAGCTTACTCTATGCCAACATTTTCCCAGAATCAGCCTTTCTTTCCATGTAGATTTTGAAGTTTGTTTCTGAGCAAATTTCATTGATTATGAGTAGATAAATATTGGCAATGTGGTGTGCATTGAGCCTGGTATCCTGTCATGCCTCTACAAAGAGTGGGTTGATGATTTGAATAAGAAAAATACTCCCTGAAGAACTCAGTGTTTGTTGGTTGCAAATGGGAACATCTTTATTCACAACTTCTTGGAAGTCCAAGGTTGGAGAATGGCTGTGTTCATTCCAGTCAGAGGACTCTGGATGCCAATTAAAACAGCTGTGGGATAGAAATAAGGGGTAGAGAATTTGACAAGAATGCACAAGTCCCTGGGACCACTCCCAAGGTGCATACACAAAGAAAGAAAAAGAAAAAAGAAAAACTGTGGAAATATGAAACCAGTAATTTTTCACCTATCATTAAAATTAATTGGAAAGCATATTTGGAAATATTAAGTTGTATTGGTGTTACAATTACTTCTTTCTATTTGGATTGATATTCACTCTTTCTAACTCAGTTCTAAGGAATGTGAGTAAATGTATTCATTTGTCAGCAGAGACTCATTTTGACATGACTTCAGAGGAAGAGCACAAAAGTTTTGATGATGCTCAACATATCCAGCCTTAGGTATGTCAACATATAAAGCATTTCTTCCTGGTTTCTCTTGTTATTTCTTGCTTGAAGAAAGTAAAGGAATCCAAATTAAAATACATTTTAAATAGTCTTTTAGAGTCCAGGCATTATAATATACTACTTATGCCTACACTCCACTGGTTAGAATCTGAAAATATCATTAGAAATCATGTCAGCTAAAATTTATTTTGAATTGGAGGAAAAATGATTATAAATGTCACTTGTGCTTCCACATGGATAAACTTTTAAAACATAAAAAGTTGAGACTAAATTTAAAATAAAGAATGACGACCTGGATTATGAATGGGGTAAGTGTAATGGCCATTGAATGCATTCATGTGAAAGCATTATTGTTGCCAAAGGGCTCAAAATTCTAATGAAAATCACTAGTTATCCACTCCAAGTTGAACGATTTTTTTTCCCTGTGGTGACCTTTTCATTTTGTTTCTCATCCTTGCAGAAAAATAAGTAAATATTTTGAATATTTTTATCAAAATCTCTTTAGTTTGTTAAAGAAATGTATTTGTGTGCAGTAATGGGGGTATGATTTAATTTGGAGATGCCATCTCAACTTGTTTTCTCATGATGCCAGCATTCCCAGGGCCAGGTTTAGGTAGCATACATCTAGATGTATTTCACTTGTCTGGCATGTGTAAGACCTTGGATGTGCAGCTTTCCCTTGGAGATGTGTCCTGGGCAGGGGCCCTATTCTCATGTCACATTCCCACAGAACACCTAAGTCTCATATTTTAAAACTAAAACTTTGTCAGTCGAGTTTTTAAAATGCATAATCCTATGTAGTATGAAGCATATTTCTCAAAACTCTTTTAAATAAAACTTGAAAACCTTCTCACATTTTATGGGGAATGTGAAGTCAGGTGAGTTACAATGAATATCATTCCTCCTGTGCTTTGGAGTGTATACTCATTTGTTAGCATGTTGTCAGGGAATGCCTTTTTTGTTACCTTCATCCTGCTTTTACCAAATCATTAGCCATAGGAAGATTAAGAGTTCAGCTTCATCTGAAGCACAAATGCTAGGTTCCCCTGTGGAAAGTATGACTGTTTAGTCTGCACATGTCTACATTTTAGTTAGCTATTTTCAAGATCAAAATTTGGGTGATGTCTGAAAGAGTGCTTATGAAGTCTTCATTCAGCTCCTTGGGTGATTTAATTTGCAGATATTCTCTGAGCATAGTCTACAGATGTGCATTTCTCACTCATCTAGAGAGAAACATCATACAGCAAAAGAGAAAGCAGATGGACATGCCCATGGTAAGAATTACATACTGTTCTTTGAACAGAATATTGATTTCTAACATGATCACTGGTATATTCTAATACTTGGAAAATGAACCTAGTAATCATGTAGTAATGAAAAGCAAGAAAGATAATAAGTTGTCTTCTTTAAGACCAAAAGTCTAGCGGCAGGTTACAGTGGGAGTGTCCCTTTTGGTTTCTATAGAAGACATGCATACATGACAGTGGACTTGGAAATCATGAAGTGGAGAGGAGAAGAGAAGAGTTAATAAACATTGAGAAAGGGAGAGAGAGAGAGAGAGAGAGAGAGAGAGAGAGAGAGAGAGAGAGAGAGAGAGAGAAACAGTGAGTAAATGAAGGAAAAGGAAGCTGTGGAGGCAGAGAAATTTCAGTCATGCACCAGAAGGAAAAGTCCAGAGTATTGAAAATATGGAAGGAATATGTGAGTTTCCCTTATGAACATGACTGAAGGTATGTGGCACGCTAGACATCAAATAGCCCTGAAAAAGAGGCTTGGGGAGTGGAAGGACAGAAGCCACACTCAAGGTGAAGCAACTGCAACTTTATTCAGCCGTGCTGCATATTTATACAGTTTTCACACTAAGAAACATTTGTGCACCATATGGTATTTTAAGATATCATAAACAGAAACAAAGCAAAGAATAGTTTACTTATGAACTCCTTACATTGTACCGCCAAGTTTCCCAAGGACAGAATAACATACTGTTATCAAGAGAACATTACAGGGAAGAGCTACAAAGAGAATCAGAGCTATGTTCCTCAAGGCACTGACCTGACTAAACAGGCACATGTCCTTAAAGAAACCCTGATGGAGCAGGCAGCTCCGATTAACTCATTCCCAGAAGGGTAGCTCCTCACAAAGGTATGAGTGAATTTTGTGTTGTTTTTTTTTTTTTCAGGTAGGAAATGAATCAATACCTATTACTTTATCTGGGATAGACACAGATTGCATAAGATTCTCACTACAAAATATTTTGTTGGAAAGAATACTGTTCTTTACACTCTACCTTCTTTCTATTGATTTCTCAGTATATTCTCATCTTCCTCAGGGAATCCTTTCTATAGATCAGATTTCTTTATTACATCACAAAACTCTTTTTTATTTCATCTTTCTTAGTTTATATGTCTGTCTTCTCCAATAGACTTTAAGCTAAAGAACAGAAAGGGGTTTCATCTGCTTTATCTGCAGAGTACAGCATAATATATCTCATGTTGTAGACACTCATTGGTTTAGTGTATGAATAATGCATGTGAAATATACAGCATTAATATATGTAATTACTCACATATTTTGTTTCTACTTTCTTTTTCTTTCTGACAGAGTCTGTTAGCCTGTCAAAAACCCAGAAAGCAATTCTATCACTTCAAAGAAAAATAAAGCTTAAAAAAGTCACTGCTCACAGTATTCATGACATGTAAAAAAATAAAAAAAATAACACCTGGAAAATAAGATGTATGAGCTAAAAAAATAGGGTATCAAAGTTTAAGCATAAAAATGCAAAATTGAAACAACTCCACAATTTGAGGTATTACATCCTAGATTGAAAGAAGGAGTGGAACATTTTCCTTTATTACAGGCAAAATAAGATGGATAATTATTTTTTAACTGCTGACCTGTTAGAATTTTGCAAGGGAGAAAACTTGAATAAAATAAAATTCTTACAAATAAGATAACATATTATTAAATTTGATTATTCTAAAAACTAAATGAATATTTTTTCCTGACACAGTTTTAATGGCTATATGGAACCTCATCTGCTAGAAATCTGTTTGTTTTACAAACAGAATTTGAGGTGCTATTTGTTTACTTTTGAAGTTATTTTATTAAAATTAACATTTCAAGAAATATCATTTAGAAAAAAATCATTTTCCACTCAGATGCTATGGCATGTGCCTATAATTCCAGCAGCTAGGGAGGCAAAGGCATAAGGACCAAAAGTTCAAAGCAAGACTAGCAACTTATCAAGATCCCAAGCAAATTAGTGAGACTCTATATCAAAATTTTAAAAAAGAAAAAGAAAAAGGCCTTGGGATGTAGCTTAGTTGTTTAGCTCTTGTGTGTTCAATCTCTGGTACCAAAGGTGGGGATGAAAACAAAAGAAAAGAAAAGAAAAAATGTTTTTTATATATTTCTTTACTTTTTAAAAATATTTTATATAGAGTTATTTGGTTAAGGTAGGGAAACTTTAAAAAAGATATTTGATCAGAATTTCTAAATTGCTCTCAAGAAAGTTTGTATTTGGGCTGGGATTGTGGCTCAGAGGTGGAGTACTCCCCTAGCATGTGTGGAGCCCTGGGTTCGATTCTCAGGACCACATAAAAATAAATAAAATAAGAGTATGTGTCCAACTACAACTAAAAATAAATAAATAAATATTATTTAAAGTGAAAGTTTGTATTCCACCAATGGATCATTTTTTTACTGCCTTGAAACATGTTTTTATACATTTATACTTTTTTTTCTAAGGTTTGGGATCAAACCCAGGGTTTTGTGTGACTAGTGTGATGTACTAGTGCTCAGATAGACCCTTAGCTACACTTTCCACATTAACATTCCTTTAAAAAGTAAATGGAAACTGATTATTAGATATTTTATTCAAATTTATTTACTCTCATTCATAAATTTACTCTCATTCATAAATCAAATGTTTTCAGAATTCTATATTTTAAAGGACATATACTTTTTATTCTTTTTTAGATTTACATGACAGTAGAGTATCTGTTGATATAAAGTTATTCCTGTTATTGCTAAATTCCATCATATTTCCTTTATTCATTCATCTGTTGAAAAGCATTACTATTTATTATTGGATTAAATATTAGGAACTTTCTTGTTCCAAAGTGGATTTTAAATTATTTGTAAAATATATAATGATCAACAAGGTAAGTTGAAAGTGTTACCATAAAAGAAACATAAAATGTATAATAACAGGCATTAGATTTCTTATCCCAGTTTGAGGTAATAGTAATACAAGAGATATATGTTGAAAGAAGAATTCTGAATATGCTGTTACACTGTAAGTCAATTGTAGGTGTACCTGAAATATTTTATGAAGATAAATCATATTTCTACTGAATTCATAAATTTGTATATAAACAGTAAGTCTTTAAAACTTATTTGACTTGAAATTATCTTTTTAACTGGGGAGGATCTAGGATAGTGCAAAAAAAATCACTTTGAACTTGTTAATTTACCAAATCATTTCAAAATTCCTTTTCTGTAGTATATAAAAGATTAACTAGTAACAGAAACTTACCACATAACAAAATAGATTTTTTTTATTATTACCTTTCAATTATGTATGTTTTTAGTCAAGAATAAAGGAGAAATTAAAAATGTGTAACTAGAAAGGAAAAGCTTCAGAGAACATCAGGTTTTTATTAGGATACTAAATCAGAATACAGAGAGCCAGAACATAAAAGACTTTTGTTTTCTAGCAAAAATCAATTGAAAGATAACCATATTTAACTGCATATGTACCTTAAAAGAAAAATAGGCTAAGAGAAAAAATGATGATATATTATATGAAAAAATTAAAGACCGATTAAAAGAAAAAGAAACTGAATATAACAAAGAAAATACAGTGAGAAAGCAACCTGAAATCTCTGTTTGCACAATACATACAGAATTGGAGTCTGAAAGAAATAAATTTAATTAGGTAAATAAGCCTTCGGTAAAGTTTCAATTTTTACTTTATTTCATTGGCATTATTTTTAAAATCCCTTTAACTTACTGTATATAGCCATGTTTCAGTTAATGATGTCAATGTGGTCTGAGGAATGTGCTCTTTGGTGATTTCACCTACATGCAGTCATCATGTGTGTGTACTTCCACACACATCAGACATCTCCCAAAATGCCAGGAAATGCAGACTTCCAGGACCTCCATTTATATGCATTCTGCTGTCTCCCAAAGCATTGGTATGTGGGGTGTGAACTATTATTTGTGATTAAAATACAATGTTATCTTACTCTAAAATTAAATGATGATGTCTATGGCAAAACTAGTTACTGCAAATTTTAGCACCTGGTAAATGTTTAGTATTTGTTTCCTTAATAAAGAAGTTGAATTTGATCACTGATATAAGTACCAATTTAAGGCTTTTTTTATGTTCACATACAAACTAAATAGTTATGAAACTAGTTAAAACATTTTTAAAAGTTTTTCACAATTACATTTCTGCCTATATTTAATAAATATTTTCACTCAGCCAAATTTGTCTATCATTTTTGCAGTTGGAAGGTAAGACATTTACTTATAAAGAGGAAATCTACTCTTTAATTTTTTAAGGTACCACTCTTAAATTAAGCTTTTAGAGTTCCTACTATCTGCTGATATGTGGCCCAAACCTTGCTGAAATAAATTTGTAGATTTTAGCAGAGCAAAATAAAACCTACAATTTCTGTGAGAACAGAATACCAGAATTTACAATATGGAATTTCAGTAAAATGTCTTTTCAAACAAAAAGAGATAGACATGTGCAAAAAGAAGTAGTTTCCTGAATTATTTTCCTCTGTTTTCAAATGTGTGTGTGTGTGTGTGTGTGTGTGTGTGTGTGTGTGATAGAGAGAGAGTCTGTGTGTGTGTGTATGTTTAATGTATTTTAAACAGTAATTCTATCCACCAAGGAAAAGTATAGAGGGTTTTAAATCCATATATTTATAATCATAGTATATATATTTTGGGGGTGATGCTGGCATTTTTTGTCTTATTGAATTAAATGATGTTCTTAATTCAACTGTATTTATCCACAGCAGTCCAATGATGACTTTCAGAGTAGCCTCATGAACAGAAAACATAAGAATAAATGATTTTTCTATGATACCAAAACCCTTGCTTCTTATAGTAGATCTTATAGATTGGGGAACTGACATCACTCCCTTGTTGTGTTCATGTGTGTTATTACTCCCACTGTTAAGTAAGTAGGAGAAGTGTAGCCAACAAAAACCCTGGTTTTGAATATCATTTTCTCACTTTTGAGAAAAGAAACAAACAAATAATCTCCTATTTTAGTATAAAACACCTTTGGGAAAAGTGGCATACTATAATATGTTCTTAGAAATAAATTACTGGTAAGTATTTATTCCTAATCAATAAAGTCAGTTTATTTCCCCTATTATATATTTACTCATGTTTCAAACTTCACTGAGATGAAACAAATGCCACTGAGTAGCAATCTCAGGATTTTCTGAGTATAGCCTTGCACATTTTGCCTTATTTACCATTCATATTGTGAAATGCAAGCCTTCTTTGATGTTTATCCATTCACAGGACAGAAATAACTGGCTTGGTGGATGAGCACAAGAAGCAGAGGCAAAACACTTGGAGAAAATCTTGCAACTTTCCTGTTTTTAGCCTTGCCCTCCTTTTCAGAATAGCGATACATTGTTCATTGATATCCATACATGTGGTTAGTGCCATTCCTAAATACATCATTTATCAATGGATGCAATTCTCATATTTGGATACAAAATGTTAGAAAAAAGAATATGTGAAGAATATATTCAGTAAAAGTTCTTGGGGAACTTTTTTGTGTCTCAATAGATGTAGAGATATAGCTCTTACTATAGGATGTTCAAATGCATGAGGTGTCAGACTACAAACTTATTCTTAATTGTTTTTTATTTGCCACTGAAGCCATCCCAACAGATAGGTACTTAATAAAATATTTGGTTTTTTAACTATTTAAAGTGTAAAGAATATAATCCTAAAACCTGAATCAATATGAGAAATAGTAAATTATTATTTTTAAATTTTTTTAGGTATTCATAACAATAGAGGTGATTCGAAATTCTATTTAGGATCCCATTCCTGTGACCCAAAATGATGTTGAGTTTTGCAGGTCATGTATTCATGTGTGAACATAGGAATGTGATGTCTGATTTATTGTACTGTCTTTCCCATACCTTCTCAGCCCTTTATTCCCTTTTGTCTAATCCAACAAAGTTCTTTTCTTCTCTCTCCCACCCTTATGTGTGTTAGCATCCACATGTTTAGGAGAAAAATTATCCTTTGAATTTTGGGAACTGGCTTATTTCACTTTGCATGATAGTCTACAGTTTTATCCATGTACCAGCAAATGCCATAATTTTATTCTTCTTCATGGCTGAGTCCATTGTGTACATGTGACACATTTTCTTTATCTATTCATCTGTTGAAGGGACCTAGGTTGGTTCCATAGTTTAGTTTTTGTGAATAGCTGCTCTAAGTACTAATGTAGCTGTGCCACCATAGTATCCTTTGGGTATACACTGAGAAGCAGGATAATTGGGTCAAATGGTTTTTCCATTCCAAGTTCTCTGAGGAATATCTATACTGCTTTCCTGAGTGATTGATTGGTGCAATGTATGAGTGAATCTTTTCCCCACATCCTCACCAACATTTATTGTTACTTGCATTTTTTATATTTATCATTCTGAGTGGAATGAGATAAAATCTCAGTGTAGTTTTAATTTTCATTTCTCTAATTACTAGAAATATTGACCATTTCTTGTTTTCTTCTTCTTCTTTCTTCTTCTTCTTCTTCTTCTTCTTCTTCTTCTTCTTCTTCTTCTTCTTCTTCTTCTTCTTCGAAGAACCTGCTCTCTTCTTTTGCTCATTTTTTAATTGTTTGTGTATGTATGTGTGTGTGTGTGTGTGTGTGTGTGTGTGTGTGTGTTGGTATGAGGATGCTCAACCACAGAGATGCATCCCTATTTATTTATTTATTTATTTATGAATGAGTCAGTGTCTCACTAAATAGCTGAGCCTGGCTTTGAAAATGAGATCCTTAAAGGCATGTGCCCCTGCACCTGGAAATTCTGACCTTCTTTAAATTAAAATTTTCTTTTACTCTCATAGATTCATTTTCTTTAATTAACTTTTTTTAATCTCTTAGGAATTCTTATTTCTATAAGCTCAGAAGTTTTTTTTTTTCTTCAGTGGGGTATGTATTTATTGAAACTCTTTCACCACATAAATTTACAGGTTATTCTTTAATTTCAGAAAAAAGTATGAAATATAATTTTATTGAGTGCTACCTAAAAGTATCCTTGCTTTTATTTAGGTTTCTAATAATGATGGGACAGAGAACAAGCTATTGTATAAATATTACAGAAAAAGGATGAAATCTCTATGAAGAGACTGGTAATGGACACAATAAAATATCAGAACAAGGAAAAGAATTGCTTTGGGAATACTGAAATTTTAACAGAAAAGAATGATAACCTTCCAAGGACACACAAACTGAATGAGGAAACACAGAAATGTTACCAGATAATGAACAGTTGGATATATGGAAAGCTGAGACTACAGTGAAAAATTACACATTGGAGAGTAAAAAACAAAGCACAGAAAGATCAGAAACAGAATTCAAATCACACCCTTCCAGACCTGGTGCTGCTCCACACCATCATGGTGAAAGTCAGACATCAAAAAGAAATCCAGAACTTTCTTTCCATAGAGCAAGATATAAGGACTTTAATTCACAGGAAGAAAAGAATACTGATGCATCTATCCTAAAAGTTAGTAGTGACATTCCTTTCCAACAGGTTCCAAAGTCTGAAAAAAAAAGTGACCTAGAAAACAAGCTGTGTAAGACAAGGGATACTCTGAGAGTTATGACTTTGGCTATAGAACATGTAAATAGACACCGAAAACAAAAACAGTACCAACTGAAGGGAATGGAAACAGCTATCAAAATGAACAAACAAAAAGGAATATACACTTCAGAAAGCAGGAAGCTTCTAGAGAGAATATATGTAAAGTACAAAGTGAAACTACACTGTGTGAAGATCAATCACATGACTATTAGAACAAAGGTGATGATAAAAAGATGGAGTTATTACTATCCAAACCCCATTTTATGATATTATAAAAAACCCTTCAAGCTCAGAAACACAAACATCATCTCATGCTGGAATGGAATTAATCAATGAAACTAATCATTTAAAAGAAAACTGGATCAATTTGGAAAGGAGAAAGCATTAAGTATCAAGTAAGATAACTGTATAAAGGATCTTCGATGGAATACTCAATGTGATATCTGCTTATGGCTAAACATTGAATCTTCATGAATATAAAAATTTATACATTATAAATGTGTTTTCTGTATAAACACAGAAGTACAACCTGGTTTTTAGCAAATAGAACTTAGACCTCATTCCCAAAACAAACAATCTGTGTTTGAAATGCTAAATCTTCCAATTTTCCTGCTCTGATTCTTAAACAGTGTATACATATTTTAAAATAACTGTAGGTAGTCATGTGTCAATAAGACACAAAAGACTTAGATAAAATGGATGTTAGTCCATTTTCAAAAAAGAGAAAATTTTTAAAACTTGGAACTGACAGATTCCTCATTTTAAGAAATTGAGTTTCTTATGAAGATATAAAAGTTTGAGTTACAGATTTTTAGTAGATGTGTATGCTGACATTAGTAATACTGTCTCAATAATGCTGAAACAATATCTTATTTTGGTGCTGTTAATTCAACACAAAGCTGTGCACATGCTAAACACATGCTCTACCAGTGAGCTACATCCCATCACTGAATAACAATTTTAATGCCGTGCTTCAAGACTACAATAAAATAGATGGAAATTGTCATACCTTGTTTTAATTAAGTTAGTTACTTTGACAGTTCATTAATGATTTCCCAGTTGAACTTAAATGTAGATGTAGTATTTTGTAATAAAATCTCTTTATTATATTTTATATATTTCTAGTTGGTAAATTTATTTTTAGTCATGTCAATTCAACTTAAATCTGTAAATAGCTGTTCTTATATTTTTTTTATTTTTATTCATGACCTGTCCATATCTTTAAAAGCATCTATTTGTCATTATCATAAATTCGGAGAAGTGTGATGAATTACAGCTAAATAACAGCTGATTTAATCTGTAATTCATTGCATTCATTCATGATAACTTGCTAATAGTCTGCTTCATTTCATGGCCCAATTGCTATTCTTAAATAGCATCTTTCAGTACAAAGATAATTGTAGCCATCTATTGTTCATTAATTTGGCACTGAATCCCCATTTCCAGACTAATGGGTGTGGCAGGATTTATGTACAACAGGAGTGGTTTGAAGATCAGTGAGATTTCTAGGAGCTGAGGACTGGAACTGAGGTGGACAGCAGGTTACCTGGGATTTCTTTTATTCTTCATGAAAATATATTGGAATTATTTTAGCAAAGGTTTGTTAAGTGTATTGGAATTATTTTAGCAAAGGTTTGAAGATGTGAGGATTTGGGGTATTAATTTGAGCCTCTAATATAGAGAGGGATAATAACCTCTGTAGAATTCACCATGATCAATGAGACCTGTGTAACCATTTCTGATTGAGAATTTAATAGGTTGTTAAGCATTGCAACTCTATCAAGGGCAGTATATAGAGATACAGGGCTGACCCTGTCATCTAAGGAATTTGATAGTGATTAGGCCAGAGTACAGAACCTTCTGTTTCCTTGAAGGAATTCAGAAATAAAGAGAGGTATACACACATGTAAAACAGAGGATAAAGTGATGTATGCAGTGATATTTTTTCAGAGTAAAAAGCATTATAAAATATTATTAATATATTTTAAATTGAGCTGGGTAACAAAAACATTAACAGAAATATCAGCTAGTTGTGAGGCATCTTGAAAAACAACCAGCTAATACCCTGAAATTACAATCTGTATCAAAGTCTTCACTAAAAGATTTACCACGTTTTCACATGCATTTAAAAAATAAAGACAGAACTTAATGAAGACACTCGCACAAATTACAAGTGAAGTATGTACAAAAGTGAACATGTCAACTGTAAATCTACACCTGCTTAAGTGGTAAAATTTTTGGGGGGATACTAGTTTCAATGAGCAGCTTTATTTGTATTTTCATTATAATTTATTGTATTCTATTTTGTGATCTTTATGCTGCACTTATTTCTTACACTGTTAATTTTATTTTGGATTTTTTCTCTAACAACATCAAACATTTTTATTAATTTGTCTACCCTGAGGAAAGTTAAGAATTTTTTTTCTATAACCCAGCAGCTTTTAATGCTATCTCTATTTCCATGGAAAGTCAAGAAAAATTAAATCAGATGTGCTATTTAATAGAATGTTTCAGGGAATTATGTTATTTTTTACCTTCATTCTTGTGAATCTATACAGAATCTGCAGATAATTACTAAATGAATTTCAAAAAAAAATGTGGACAAAATGGCTGTCATGCTTTTCTCAAAATACATGTATGCTTAATTATTGAAAAACTTAGGCTATTTCTTTATTTTTTTCATTTTAGATACATTATTAAAGCATGTAAATATTTTATAACGTCTGTTACTGATATCAAAGCTAGACAATGAAAAATGTTTTCTAAGATTGTATAGTAGACCTTTTAAAAGGCATTTTTATGATATATGTAAGGCAAAAGTAATCCAATTTATCCATTTAACATGTCAAATTCAGTGTCTCTTAATATATTAGCAAAGGTGTATATCCATTTACACAGATAATTTTAGAACATCTTCATGTTCTTGAAAAGAACAATCTTTAAAAGCATTCTTTTAAAGATTTTATATATATACATATATATATATATGTATGTATATATTTATAGGTATATATATGTATATATAATATGTATATATGTACATATTAAGTATAATAAGTAATTAATAAATATAAACAATAGTAATTTATATTTATTAAATATTTTTGTTCTTTTTAGCTACACATGACAGTAGGCTATATTTCAAAATATACATACATGAAGTATAACTGCACATTTTTATACTTGTGTATTATGTGGAGTTACACTAGTCATTTATTCGTATGTGAACACAGGAATGTTGTTTCATATTTATTCTAATGTCTTTCCTATTCCCATTCTTGCTCCCATCTTTTGGCTAATCCAATGAACTTCTCTTCTTCCCTTCCCCACCCCTTAGTGTATGTTAGCATCCACTCATGAGAGAACATTTAGCTTTTGGATTTGAGAGATTGGCTTTTTTCACTTAGTCTGATAATTTCCAGTTCCATCCATTTACTGGCAAATGCCATAATTTCATTCTTCTTCATAGCTGAGTAATTTTCTATTGTGTATATATATAGCCCATTTTTAATTCATTCATCTATTGAAGGACACCTAGATTGGTTCCATAGTTTAGCTATTGTGATTTGAACTATTATAGACATTGATGTGGTTGTGTCAATGTAGTGTGATGATTTTTAAGGATTTTGTGTGTAAACCAAGAAGTGGGATAACTGGGTCAAATGGTGGTTATGTTATAAGATTTCTGAGGACTTTTTATACTGCATTATAAGTTAACATGTGGACATGTTTTTTATTATCTTCTCTCTTGGTGGTCTTCACAAATTCTGCTGATTTTATCATCCCTCTCTTTTTCTCATGCTGTGTTTTCTTTCTAGTCTGTTTTTCCTCATTTGATCTCCTTCTTTCAGAGCTCACATAAAAATAAATTTTTCTTTTTCATGCAGTTTCTCTGATTTTCTGTCACCAATAGTGTTTGATGGTGATTATCTTGTTGAAATATAAATTCACTCAAGATGAGAGTAATATTTGATATTCACACCTAGTCTAGGATGAATGGAAAATATTTTTGCCTAACAATTGATTTCAGAAAATTACAATTTTATATCCTACCAATAATTTTTGTTAATAGATTGACCTGTCAAGACTTTTATTGTAACTATATATCAGTGACTGAGTATAAAATTAAACACAATCCAATAGCGTATTCATTTGTAGATTGCTCATACTTTTTTCAGTATGGGAAAAAATTCTAGAGCCCCCCCCATATTTATGTAGCCAGAATGTAGAATTATAGATCTGTATTCTTTGACCAACTAAAAAGCTAATATATCCTATTATAGAAACTTAATCTACTCATCACAGTGATGGTATAGATTATGTTTCATTGCAATTAAGTTTATGTAAAATTTGCTATTTGTGTTTGTGTCAAATACTTTCAGTATCTTATTTTCATACTGTGTTATTTTATTCATGCAGATTGATGATCTTAGAACAAAGATTGACAATGCGTCTTCAAAACATTTATATCTGAAAGCAAACTATCAATGTTTTATGCAGAAGATTATTTAAGTGTTCAAGATAGATTTGAAACTGTAGAGAGGAATCAAAAGAAGTTAGGAGAAAATGTAGTAAACTTCCCAAGGCACATATGGAGCACTAGAGTAAAAGGAGTCCAAGGAGTATGGTGGGAATGTGGCATTGAACAACAAGCAACATGAAATTTAGAGGAGAAGCAAAAACAAGTACATCTGGTTTTACAGGCTATCTTATTTATCTGTAATGTGCTTTAAATTCATTTCACTCTAAATTGTATTTTGGATAAATACATTATATGTGTATTTCAAATCCCTTGAGGAAAATTGTTTTGTAGATTTCTAAGAGGAAGAAGACATTTGATGCCTCCTTCAAATACCTCAGTTTACATTATTCTTTTTTTTAAGAGAGAGTGAAAGAGGGGAGAGAGAGAGAGAGAGAGAGAGAGAGAGAGAGAGAGAGAGAGAGAGAGAAAGAGAGAGAGAGAGAATTTTTAATATTTATTTTTTAGTTCTAGGCGGACACATCTTTGTTGGTATGTGGTGCTGAGGATCAAACCCGGGCTGCACGCATGCCAGGCGAGTGCGCTACCCCTTGAGCCACATCCCCAGCCCAGTTTACATTATTCTTATAACTAACTTGATCTGAGTAATGATTTTCATCAGATAATCATTTGATATTTAATAATAGTGGGAATAAATAAGACTATGAGGAGAAAAAGAAAAAAATATGATGCAGAAACATACTTTTGAATTGTTAGGTTAAATTTTAATTTTTTTATATTTTGAATTGATTATATAATTTAAATTATCAGATGATCTGAGTACTAATATTAGAATGATTTATGGCTGAGAGCACAGTTTAATGGAAGATAGCTTGGCTAGCCTGTGCAAGGCCCTGGGTTCCATCTGCAATAGAAAGGAAGAGGAGGAAAGAAGAGGAGGTTGGCAGAGGAGGAGGAGGGGAAGAAAGAGAGAAAGAACAATTATTTTTAGTTCAGATTTAATGTGATTGATACGTATTACAGAAGTTGAAAGTCTAATATCTCTCTTCTACACATTTATAATTTCTGTCTGAATTTTTGACTCAGAACTACATGAAATAAATATATAATAATTATTTGGCTTATAATTGTTTTTAAAATGTATTCTTTTTATTTTCTTTAGACACAAGAAGCAGTCTCAAAAATTTCAGAGCAGTTAAGAAGGACTAATCTTGCTTCAATAAGAAGTAAGATGGAACTCAGAATTAGCAATCTGGAATCTGAACTGAAAATTATAAGAAATACAACTGAAATTATATAGGTACTTCCATATACAACAATCCAAATTCCACAAGTATGTCAAAACCTAAACTGAAAGAGAGCAACTTAATCTCCTTAATTTGTCTCTACTGCATAACTCTGAGGCACATTCATGAGATCAGTAGCATGCAAAAGCTAACAAGACAATATAATTTGTGAAAGTAATGTTAGGAAATGAATGCACTTTTGAAATATTAGTCTAGGAAGTTCTTTCACCCCACCTTTGCATTTTACATCTGGAAGCAAACTATCAAGCTTTCTTTCCTTAGTGTTATCCTATATGTAATCTGGTTCATTAGACTTTTAGTTAAGTACTTTTGAAGGTTTATAATTCAGATAGTTAAATTGTGACCAAACTGCTTCTAAGCATTCCATTACATGGAAACATGAACAAGTTTAACAATTTTTGAAAGTTTATAACTTCAACCCTAAGTTTCCAGTGTTGCTATCACTACACTCTGGGCACATTTTGACACCTGATAGATTAACTGCTTTTTAAAATTTTGATCTTTGATATTATCTTTAGATGGTATCTAAAGAAAACCTGTCCTTTATGTATTTTTTCCTCTACATTGTCATACTTATGATAAAGGGAAAGATAATCACAGGGATGAAGAAAAGCATAACTTGCAAAGTGGTTAAAATTATTCCCATGGTCAGTGTTGGGGCCTGTGAATGACAGAATAAATGGGCGAGATTCTCCTGAAGCTCTGGTAACAAAGTCATGAGCCAACTGTCTTGGGAGCAGCTTTAATCCAACTTGATCACCAACCCAGATATCTGGTTTTCCCCCAGTGGTTGTTGCTCTGAATTCACTCAGTGTCAAATGCTTAATTTTTTCAGGTAATGGGTAGAATGTAAATATGGCAGTAGTAAATGCTTGAAAACATCTTCAAGGAATGTTCTTTAAGTCCTTAAACTGGTTCACTAAATACAAATCTTTCTAGCTTTACTCAAATTTTCTAGTTGCCTATGTTTAAGGAGACCATGATGATTTAATATACTTCAACATAGTAAAATGGTTTTGTAGTTAAATAAACTAAGTTATTCATCATCTGCTATATTTAGGTTTATAATACCAATATTTCTAATAGCATCTTCAAAAAATCTTCCAAGGAAAGTTTTTCAAGAAGGCAGCTTTGTTACCTGCAAAGTCATGCATCTCTATTTATGTCTCTCTTCCACCTACATTGCTTTAATTGCACATTTGAAGCCCCCCTAAAAATATATACACTTCTATAGACCAATTATAAGCCCATAATTTTATGTACTCTCACTGCTCTGATTATTTTCAGTAGTATGCCTACTTACTGAGAATTTCCACCACCTTTTTTTGTTTATTTAGTTTTAGATTGACACAATACCTTTTTTTTCCCTTTATCTCATGTGGTACTGATGATTGAACCCAGTGCCTCACACATATATGCATATACACTATAACTGAGCTGCAATCCCTCCACTTACTCTTAATGACAACTTTTTAAAGTTATTATTCTCTTATATGAAAATTTTAATAGTGCATTGTAGATATACATAATATTGAGGTTAATTTTGATATAATTAAACAAGCATGAAATGCAATGTACTTTAATTCAGTGACCATTACTTCCACTTTATGTCCCCTGCTTTCTTTCTCTGTTCTTTTTTTCCTACTCTACTGATCCATTGTTATTAATAATTTTTATTTTTTAATTAGTTCATTATGACTATACATAAAGGTGAAATTCACTGTGGTGTGTTCATATATATGCATACACAGAAAAATTTGATCAGATTAATTTCACTATTATACATTGAGGGCTGTCCCCAACTCCCTGGGTTGTGTTGGGGTTAGAGTTAGGGTTAAGGTTACTGTTGTATTGTATAACAGGAGCCCTTCAGGACAACCATGTGATTTCCTTCATACTAAGACTTCATTTGGGTGAGTCAACCTTTATTCTAACAATGATGAGCTATATTTTTTCAGGAGCTGACACAAAAATCAAAGTTCAACTATGTTGAACACATTTTAGGGTATTTCTACAATATTTGAACATTTTTTGATCAGGTGGAATATTACAACAATGAAATGTACATTGGATTCATTGTACACAAGTATAGCAGAAGTTTTCATTTCTCTGGTTGTACACCCTATGTGCAGTCAAACATGTACCTAGAGTAATAATATCCATCTTATTCCACAATCTTCCCTACCACATTCCTCTTCCCTACCCTCCCTCGCCTTTGCCCAATCAATTTTCTCCATTTTTTCCCATGTCTCCCCTCTCCTCACTATGGGTCAACATCCACATATCAGAGAGAATATTTGGCCTTTGTTTTTTGGGGGATTGGTTTACTTCACTTAGCACGATATTCTTCAACTACATCCATGTTCTTGCAAATGCCATAATTTTATTCTCTTTTAATGCTGAGTAATATTCCATTGTGTGTATATACCACAGTTTCTTTGTTCATTCATCTATTGAAGAACATCTAGGTTGCTTCCACAGTTTAGCTATTGTGAATTGAGCTGCTATGAACATTGATGTGGCTGAATTACTATAGTATACTGATTTTAAGTTCTTTGGATATAAATTAAGGAGTGGAAGAGCTGAGTCAAATGGTGGTTCCATTCCAAGTTTTCTAAGAAAACTCCATACTGCTTTTCAGATTAGTTGCACCAATTTTCAGTCCCACCAGCAATGTATGAGTGTGACTTTTCCCCTACTATCTCACCAATATTTATTGTTTTCTGTATTTTTGATAACTGTCATTCTGTACTCAGAATTCATTTACATTTCTCTAATGTGATTCCAATTAAAATCCCTATGTCATTCTTTATATAAGTAGAAAAGAAATCATGCAACTTGTTTGGAAAAAAATAAGAGACACAGAATAGCCAAAGCAATTTTTAGCAAAAAGAGTTAAGCAGGAGGCATCACAATACCAGACTACAAGGCTATAGTAACAAAATGACATGATATTAGCACCAAAATAGACATGTAGACCAATGGTACAGAATAGAAGACAGAGACAAACCCTCATAAATAATTATCTCATACTAAACAAAGGCACATAAAACATACATTGGACTGTATCTCTTAAATAGTCTTCATTGCCAATGTGTTCTTGAAGCAAATGGCAGAATGCAGATTGTCTAATTACTTACTACTAAGTAATTACTTTTAAAAATATGTCGAAATATCTTATCTCTCACCCTTATTTCTACCTTCATGTCCTGGTTAAAAGACATTGATAAGTCAGATATCAACAGGGGTTTATTTGCAATATGTTATGTCTGCTTTCTGATTGGTAGCACATAAGGATTTCTTAAGCCTTTAAGTGAAAAAGAGATATATATTTAAAAATATTAAGAGTTCATTTTACAACCAGTCTTTGACGAGCTCTGATGGAGGTATAAAATACCTTAGCCTTTTTATGGCTTGGACATGACATGTGCCCCATATCTACTGTGTTAATGCTGGGATATTCAGAGGTAAAATTATTGCATTGTGATAGGTGTAACTTGATCAGTCCACCCCAGTTTGAATGTACTCACAGGTGGGTAACTGTAGGCAGATGTGGTGTGTTTGGGGTAAGCAGGTCCCTGGGGAATGTGCACTAGAAGAAGGCATCTTCTCTGTGGCCTCTTCTGGTCTTCCAAGTCTCTATGCCTCTTGACTGTCTTGAGGGAAGCAGATTTCCTCACTATGTCATCTCCTCATGATGCTCTGTGTCACCTTTGGCACAGAGTAATGGAGTTACTCATCTATGAACTGAGACCTCTGGTACAATGAACCCAGATAATCTTTACCTCCTCTAGATGATTGTTCTTGTCTGTCTTGATCACAGCAATAAAAACCTGGGGGGAAAAAGCAACCTGCATATGATTTGTGATACTTTGTTTTTTTAGATCATGATCTGCATGACATCCCTTTAAGGACTGGGCCTCTGGCTATTCTCTAATGAGAAATGAGAATAAGTGATTACTGCTTAGACTTTAAAACTCTATGGGTATCACTTAGTACTAGAACAACATTCTGCTGAAGTTCTCAAGACTTGACTTGGCCTGTATCCCTTGTTCTTGTTTCCCAGCTTGCAAAAAGATATCTATATCTATATCTATATCTATTTCTATATCTATATCTATATCTATATCTATATCTATATCTATATCTATATCTATATCTATATCTACAGATAGATATAGATATAGATACACACACAAAATAAAATATCAACATTCATTAAAAATTGAAATCCCAAATATACCTTTATATTTTAAATTTGCATGTGGATAGATATAGAAATATACATGAGTGTATTTCAAATATGTATCACTTGGATTACGTTTACTATGCATCAAACAATAATTCTCAAAGATTGTATAAAACAAATAGAAATTTTAGATTTAAATACAAGTTTCAACAATGGCAAATGCTTTATCACAAAGTCTGCTTTCTGTTGTATTGTCTTTCTAATCTTTTGATTAAGTTGTTAAATTATATGGAATGTATTCCTATGTATCTACTTTTATGATTCTGTGTTAGCTATGTCTCTTGAAGAAAATATCAGTGTTTGTATTTTCAAAAACACTTTGCCTTTGGCAAGTGAGTGTTGCCCTACATCTTGCATATTATATTGGATGCAATGGCAAACATTGTTAAACAAATATTCTCTTTATGACCCCTGTTCTATTTAATTTTCTACTTTGATTTCTGTTATTATTTCCAAGATGCTACATTTTATCTTTTCAAAAAAATGATCATAACATGCATTTATTTAATGCCTTCACTATCCACCTTGAAATGAAATGGGATAGTAATATTTTGCTGTAGCTAATTTTTAACAACTGATATGTATTTTAAGGGGTTTTGTTTACAAGTTAGCATGCAATGCTCAGTGAAATTTTACAAACAAGGCACCCATCACTGCATGCAACACCTACATAGAAAAACAATATCTTCAGCCTGAAATGCTTTGTTGTGTCTCTCAAAACATCTCCAAGACTATTGTGAATTGTGCTGCTGTAAACATGCCCATCCCCAAAACCCAAACCCCAAAAGTTTTCTCTGATAGGCAGACACTTGTCCATAATAGGAGGGCATAAGTGGAAGATTTTTGGTTTGGGAAAAGGGGAGGAGAGGGGTCATGGAGATAGGAAAAATGGTGGAATTATATGAACATTATAATCCTAGGTATGGGTATGATTGCACAAATAGTTTGATCCTATTGTGTGTATAATCAGAGAAGTGAAAAATTGTGCTTTACTTGTGTACTATGAATCCAAAAACATTCTGTGGTCATGTATAACTGATTAGAATAAATAACTTAAAAGACATTTTTAAAAATCCTCAAGATTGACAAGTATGTGAAAGCTAAGAGCATAGATCACTTTCACCTCTCTGAAACTTTATAACAAATGAGAGTTCAGCATAAACATTTTTATATTTGATATTAAAAATTTCATGTTCTTTCAAATTAGCATTTTTCCACATTACCAGTGGGGAAATTCCATTGTAGCAATAACAAATAACAAATATTTAAGCTTTGTTTTTTTTGTTGTTTTTTTTTTTTTTTTTGGTGCCTTGGATTGAACCCATGGCCTTGTTCATCAAGGGAAACACTCTACCAACTAAGCTATATTCCCAGCACCTAATTAAGTATTCTTTTAAAAAACTGTTTTATCTTTATACTTTACAGTTTTACATACTATTGTTGTTCATTGACATAATTATAGCAGCAATAACATTATTTGCTCTTGTTCAATCATCAGTACTTTTTCTTTTCCACCACTAATGTCTCCCCCTGGTCCTTTTCCTATACTCAAATAGTCTTCCTTTTATTTATTTAAAATATTTCAAAATCTGTGCTTTATAGATAACTCATGAACATGAAATTCAATGCTATATTTATACATGTACATTGAATATTTTGGTCAATTGCATTCCACTCTTCCTTTCTTTTACCTGCCCTCCTTCATCACACTCAATCCCCATCCTCTACACATCTCTTTTCTGTTTTTGTGAGACGACCTCCACCCTCTTATTTCCTGCATTTTGGTTTAACTTCCACATATGAGAGAAAGAAATCAATATTTGAGTTTCTGAGTTCGGCTTATTTCACTTGCCATGATGTTCTGCAATTCCATCCATTTACCAGCAAATGCCATAATTTCTTTTTTTTTAAGAGAGAGAGAGAGAGAGAGAGAGAGAGAGAATTTTTAATATTTATTTTTTAGTTCTCGGCGGACACAACATCTTTGTTGGTATGTGGTGCTGAGGATCGAACCCGGGCCGCACGCATGCCAGGCGAGCACGCTACCGCTTGAGCCACATCCCCAGCCCAATGCCATAATTTCATTCTTCTTTATGGCTAATCAAAAATCCATAATGTATATGAACCACATTGAAAAAATTTATTTATCTTTTGACAAACAACTGGGTAGTTCCATACGTTGGATACTGTAAATTGTGCACTGATGTGGCAGTATCTCTATAGTATGTTAATTTTAGATCTTTTGAATAAATACCAATGAGTGGGATAGCTGGTATATATAGTGGTTCCAGTTTTAGTGTTTTGATGAATTTCCATACTTCTTTCCAGAGTGGCTGCAGTAATTCATGGTCTCAATAACAAAGTAGTACTTTATGTTTCCCCCCACAGCCTCACCAGCATTTATTATTGTTTGTATTCTTGAAACTAGCCATTATGACTGAAATGAAATGAAATGTAAGTGTAATTTTTAATTTGTATTTCTCTTCTTGTGGGATATATTGAATATTTCTTTTTTTCATTTATTTGTTGGTTATATATTCTTTTGAAAGGTGTCTGTGTAGTACTTTTGCACATTTAAAAATTAGGTTCCTCATTTTGCTGGTGTTTTTTGAGTTTTTTACTGGATATTAATGCCTGATTGTTACCGCTGTTTACTGGTGACTAGTCCTTGCGTCCCCAATGCTGAAATACAACACCAGAGAAGCATGCCGAGGCAATTTTAGACTGGAAAGTAGAAGCTTTGTTAAAGGACAGTAGAAAAGACTTCTCTCCAGAGGAAGAAGGGTACCCAAGAGGAGGAATCCATGGAAGGTCTTCCCTCTTTTATAGCTAAGGTCTACTTTCAGCTTTCCCTATTCTTATCACATTCCTGTCCTTCCTTCTGTTATCTTGCAGTGATGGAATGTAGGTGGGAAGGCCCAAATGATGGGGGACAGGTGAGCTGGAGGAGTAATCTGGGCAGGTAGGGCTTTTGGATTAGCATCTCCATGTTTGTTGGGACCTGCATCATTAACATTTCCTTAGGATGAACTCTGGCCTTGGGGACAATTTCAATGTTCTGGTTTCCTGGATTCCATTCTCAATAATGGCCTTCATTTTATTCATCTTACTTGATATTAGACCAGATTTACCTAACTACACTAATTACCTATCTTTAAATCGGCTTCATTATCTGAGGAGCATTTCACAAGGATCTTTCCAATTCTGTAATCTCTTTTTTGACATAGATACCTAGGTACCATCTCTTGACTAGGAAAAGGATCTGTGAGCCCACATGCATATAACTTCTTGCTGCCTGTGATTGTAAATTGTGTGCTGGGTTTCTCTACTCCCTGAGATAAAGGGGTGGTTGGTATACCTGTGTCTGAGCTCTCATTGCCTACTATCACGAATATCAGTTGTCTTCTCTCCTCTGTTGAGATCCCCTTGGGACAGTGCCATCAGCAGTAGCTTCCCTTCTGCTACTTTGGGCCTTGAAGTGCACGCTCTCTGTTGGCTTTCTATGGCACAGAAGCTTGTCCTGGTTGGTGTAGCTCACAGTGGTTTTATCTGTCTCCAGGATGGGGATGGATATCAGCTGCCCATTGTTTTCTGAGCCTGCTACAGAAGTTGTGTTGAGTGCTGTCTGAGGAGTAGCACTCCCCAGGAGTGTCTGAGAAACTGATGTGACTCGATTTTTTGAGAAACTAGCCACTACTTCAGAGCAAAGCCTGAGGAGGCATGGCCCTTGTCCTTGGAAAAACTTACAGAGCACACCTAGGCACACACCCATCCTGCTGAGTTGTATGTCTGCAAATAACAGGAGTGATCTGTGGCACCAGGTGTCCCTGACTCAGTCAGGCTAGGTTGCTAGCAATCCCCTAGCAACCACCAATCAGCATGAGACAGGGAAAGTACCTGGGATGCCAGATGACCCTCCCAGTAGTTTATAGTGGTTGATAACATGTTGGGAAACCATGTAGTTCAGCACATACTCCCCTCATGGCTTAAACTAAGCAGTTCAAATGAATCCTCCTCTTGTACTAACCAATCACCCTTACCCAATTTGTTCCCACCGGTGAATGTGCTAATCATGTTTTAGAGTTGTTCTTTGATTTTCCCATGGTGTGTGATGATTTGCTAAGAGACATTATGATGTATGTAAATCCCTGCCTTCCCCAAAAAGTGTATAAAACTGCAAACCCTGGACTTGGGGCCTCTCAGCATCACCAATTGCTGTGTACACAGAGGACTGAGCTAGCTCACAATAAATGCCTCTTTGTCGCTTACATCAATCTTGGTCTCTGGTGGTCTTTTGGGTGTCCTGAACTCGAGCATATCATTTGAGGTCTCGTCCAGGATACCCCCTTATAAGCCTACCCAGACACCCCGATCAGGAGGTGATGAAAACCCGGCTGATAAGTTAAGGCATTGTCAATCTGTAATTTTCTGTACTCCTGGTTCTGTATTTTCTGGTTGGCAAAAGGTCCTAAAATTATATATATATATAATTTATGTATCAGTTAAAAGTTCCTGGATGTAGTGTCACATGCCTGTAATCCCAGAGGCTAGGGAGGCTTAGGCAGGAGGATTGCAAGTTCAAAGCCAGCCTCAGCAAAAGCAACTAAGCTAAGCATCTCAGTGAGATGCTGTCTCTAAATAAAATACAAAAACATAGGGCTGGGGGTGTGGTCAGTGGTCAAGTGCCCCTGAGTTTAATTCCCACTATACCACCTCCTGCAAAAAATGTTAACAAACATGGAGACTGATTCTAATGTTTTACCACTTATGCTGCTCTCATACTGTTTTATATGGATGCTCTCTGTCAGGTTAAAAGGCCTAATTTCTATTCCCAATTTCCTATGAGCAAGAATAAATACAGAATCTTCACTGCTAATCTGGCGAATTACATTAATAGATTTTTCAATGGAAAGCCCATCTTCCATTACTCAAATAATGCAGACTTGTAATGATTCACCTATCTTTATGCATCACTGGACTTGGTTAATCCCAAGTAGAATCTTCATGTCTATTTGGAAATAAGGTGATCTTTGTTCTTCTTGGGCTGTCCTTGTCTGCTTTGTATAAAAACCAAGTGGCTTGGGAAAGTGAGTAAGACAGCAGGTCCTCCCTTCTAATCTCTGGAACATTCTGTATAAGATAGGGAGAACTGTTCCTTGAATTTTGGGGAGAATTCTTGTAAAGCCATATGGTTCTGGCATTTTGTGTAGTGTTAAGCAGAGAAGATTTTTAAACTACTGATTTCATTCTTTAAAGGTTAGAGGCCTATTCAGTTTCTGTTTGTTTTCAAGTTTTAACAGTTGACATTTCTCTGTTTTATGGGTTTTGTGTTGCTGTGAATGTTCTATTTTTAAGCTCTGGTCTATTCAAAGTCACTTGCCATTATTTCAATCTCAATGTGACATACTTGTGTCTCCTCAGTTTTTTCTTTTTTTCCTTCATCTGAATTTGTGTGTTTTCTTTGTCATTTCATAGAACCAGCTAGATTTATTGATTCTATTTTATGTTTATTGTTTTCTATTTCAAAACTGTTCCCTCACATTCTGACTGCCTCCTTCCTTCAACATGCTTGGATTTTAGTTGGGTGCTTTTTGAGTCATTTGCTCATTAAATTCAAACATTTCTCTTCTTCTAATATAAATATTTATTCCCCTCCAAATACTGATTTAGCTGCATTCCAGAAGTTTTGATATGTATCTTTTCATCTCTCCATATTAAACATAAATTTGTATGTACCATTATCCTGGTGTCTTTGGGTGATAGTATCTAGGGTCCCTGCCCCAGGATACCAAGATCCACAGATGTTCAAAACTTTTATATAAAAGGGTGTTAGTATTTGCATATGACCTATGCAATTCTCCCATATACTTTAATCATCTAGATTACTCATAATACCTAACACAATGTAAGTGCTATGTAAATAATTGTTATACTGTATTATTTAGAGAATAATGATGAGTAAATTGTCTGTACATGCTCAGTACAGAAAAAAAATGTTGTTCAAATGTTTTTCCATCCTTAATTGGTTGAATCCACAGATAGATTACAATCAGAAAATCATCTGTGTAATTACTAACCTGTGGTTGGGACAGAATTTTGTAGTTGTAGTTGTTGTTGTTTTGGGGTACCAGGGATTGAATTCAAGGGCAGTCAACCACTGAGCTACGCCCCTAGCCCTATTTTGTGCTTTATTTTAGAGAGAGATTCCCATTGAATTGCTTAGTCCCTTACTTCTGGTGAAGCTGGCTTTGAACTTGTGATCCTCCTGTCTCAGCCTCTGAGCCACTGGGATTACAGGTGTGTGCCACCATGACTGGCTGGGACAGGGTTTTCTGCTACCTATATTTCACATGTGCTTGAAAATAGTGTGCATGTTCTTTCTTTCCCTTTTTTTTTTATCTCCCCACCCCAAGTTTTCTGAAGTTCTTGAGTGTGTCTGCTGAACCCAGTGTTAGAAAAAGCTGAATTTCACACGTGTCCACATAATATGCTTCTTTGAGACTGTCTTCTGAAACAAAATTTTCCATTGAGCACTCATAGGGTATTAACAAAATTCCTCCTCTAAACACTCTTTCCTTACCATTCTACCTAGATTGTCTGCAGAAGTGCTCTGGACATTCCTAAACTTTCCATTCTTCTTCTCAGAACACCAGCACTAGGGAGTGGGTTTTTAGTTGGAGGTTTGTTTTTTAAAGCCTTTCTCTGGAGAGGAACTGAGACCCACCATGAGCACTAAGAAGTAGGAGGATCTCCGAAGTATCTCTGCACTCCAGACTGAGGACTGCCTCCCAGGGCAGTGCCAGGCCATAGTGAGGATTATGGGAGAACATTGTTACTCTACAGGTGAACACTGCACGAGATGCTTGGAGAATTTTCAAGTGATTTAGTTATTGTTAAATCTATTGACTACTTGTGAAAATGCAAATGACCAGGACGCAAAATTTCAAATGAATTAAAAATTAATTCAAACAAAATATCAAGGAGATAGCATTTGTCATTTCTTAGATAAGTCATGGGGAGAAAGTGGTGGCATTTGAGGGTTTGCAGGGAAGCAGAAAACCATTTTTAAACTTAGAAAAGTGACTTAGCCAAATTCAAAAAATAGTACTGAGTAAAATTCAAACCCTCTGACAGGGGTGGTGATACCAGCTTTGACCACTGGCATCCTTTTCCTTGGCTTTCCTTGGGTGAGCAAAAAGTGATGCAAAGCTTCTGCTGATGGGTGGAGCCACGTGACTGGCTCAGGCTAATGTTCTGTGTGCAGAAATGAATCTCACCTGGCACCAGTACAAAAGGACAGGTGCGGACTCTGTTTGTGGGGCTCTGAAGTGGCACATGTGATTGCAATGCTGGGCCTTCTAAAGCTCATACCTAAGTGACTGTGAAATATAGCTGGAGCAGTGGCTCGCACCTGTAATCCCAGAAGCTCGGGAGGCTGAGGCAGGGGAAACATGAGTTCAAAACTAGTCTCAGCAAGAGTGAGGTGCTAAGCTGCTCAGTGATACCCTGTCTCTAAATAAAATACAAAATAGGGCTAGGCAGGTGGCTAAGTGGTCCATTGCCCCTTAGTGCAATACCCAGTACCCCCCACCCCACCCCAAATGTGATTGTGAAATATAGCAAATAACAAACAACCTTCAAATTTTAGTGGCTGAACACAACAGAAGTTTATTTCTTATTTCTTATTCATTTATGTATACAACAAAGGATGTTTATCAAATTGAGCCTGGATGATCCTAATGCTCTACAAAGATTTATATCAAATGAGATTCAGGGTAGCATTACTTATAATAGTATAATAATTTTAACAGTACCCTAAATGTAAAAAATAAAATAAAAATAAAAATAGGAGATAGCCAAGGAAATTATGGCCTGTGATAGAACACTATATTAAACAGAATAAATATTTTACAACAAATAGAACTGATATATTGAAGATGTTCAACACCAATGGATAAGTTTTCATGATAAAATATTGAGGGAGAAAGGCAGACTGTTTAAGGATTCATACAGTGTGATCGCACTTTTGCTAAAAAAAAAAAAATGGACATAAATATAGGGCATGTAAAGACACAGACCTGGCAGTGTTGGTAGTGACCATGGAAATGAGGCAACACAAGATTAATGATTGAAAGGGCACCAGGGAGCTTGAAAGAGGGAACATCGAATATGAGCTGAGAGATGCTATTATATATAAGATAGAAAAGATAAGTAAGGACTGTCTTCCCAAAACCACAGGAGCAGCAAGGGGGACTGAGTCCTGAGTGGTTGTGGGAACAATTTCATTAAGCAAGCATACCCATGACTGGTAACATCATTGCATGAAACATCCTGCCAGTGGATTCCTTTATTTCCCTTTGTTTTTACTGACAATACTCAGAATATTGGGTTGCAAACTTGTTGATCATAGTTAAGAGAGGAGTGGTGCCTCTTTAAACATGCAGGCAGATGTCATGAAGGATTCTCTGGCTTGCTAAACTTAAAATCAGTCTTAAGGTGTGGATGACTAGGCAGGCCATAAAACATTATGACAACTTGAACTTGCCATCCCTGAAGGTTTGCAAAATATGCCTAACCTTGTCAGTCCAGGAACATCATGTGCTAAAGGAGGGGGTTGTCTTCTAGAGAAATAGGACACTTTCTCAATTATTAGGGCCTGTTCCAGGAAAAAGCTAGGGAGTGGAGGTAAGTTGTTTTATTATTATTATTTTTAGACATGGCCAGACAGATGGATCAAAATCCTTTCTTGTTTCTCAGCCACCAATTAAGAGTTGCAACTGTTTATTTTCTGGGGAAGTCCCTAAGGCTAGGGATCCCTCACTCATCTTTGTGGTTTTTTCCAGAGATGACCACAGGAGAAATACCCATATCAGCACCCCTGTCTCCCACTCAGGGACTGATAAAGTTTATTTGGAGCCTATAAATGCTGTTCTGAGACACCCACAGCTCCCAATTGTAACCAGCTGGGAAGTTACCAGTGTTCTCTTCAACTACAGAAGGAACAATGGATATATTCATGGTAAGGGTTAAAGATTTTTTACCATCTTTAAGACAAGATAGTTTAAGACAGTTTCCTGAAGATATTTAAGAGAGGAAGTACTAAGCAAAGGGAATTGGGGAGTGTAAGAAGTTGGAATCAGGGGCCTGGGGATGTGGTTCAAGCGGTAGCGCGCTCATCTGTCATGCGTACGGCCTGGGTTCGATCCTCAGCACCACATACAAAGAAAGATGTTGTGTCCGCCAAATACTAAAGAATAAATATTAAAATTCTCTCTCTCTCTCCCTCTCTCTCACTGTCTCTCACTCTCTCTTTAAGAAAAAAAAAGAAGTTGGAATCATTTTTCTGGCACAACACAAAGCCACTAATAATTAGAGCAATTAATAATCTTTGTAATTCATTTGGTAAATTTTTATTTAGCACTTACTATGGGAATTTTTCTGGACCCTGAGGACAACATGGTTCCCGTGTACTGAAGATTATCATGGACTAAGGAATTCAGATAGTTACAAACTGCAGTGATAAGGGAAGGCTATAGGGGACCAAGCAGGGAAACAACCTTGAGCTATGCCTTCAACAATGAGCAAGAAACCCTGGAAAGTTTAACCATGGATGCACGTGGCAACAGAGGGAAAGTCTACTACAATCCATAGAAGCCTAGTGCAGAGATACTGTAGAGAAAGCTTGTACTGGGCAGACTTGATGAGACTCAATGGCCCATCTTCACAGATTTGTTAGGATATACCTGAGAGGAGTTTTGCCATCCCCAGGGGTTTGCAAAATATGCCTAACTGCTTCAGAGATTCCTAGGATTCTGCAGCTTAAGGCTGTCATCTAGCTGTGTGCTATATGGCTAATGCCACAGCCTTGAAGGACAGCAGAGTCACATGCCACACAGAGTCACATGTGTGATAGTGTGCTGACAGCAGTAGAGGTGGGAACAGGTTGTCACTTGAAAAATTGGGGGAAGGAATCAATTAATAAAAATAGATCATTTTAATTCAATAAGAATTTCCCTTATGATACTTTGGGAGAGGATTCTCCACGGGTGATTCACAACCCCAGAGGCATTAGGAAGAAGAGACCACCTGAGCCTTTGTTCCAGGCCATCTTTGCAAGAATGCTTGGAAGATGAAATAAAGATTTGCCTACTGTTCTGAGTCACAAAGCTAATGCCTTCCTGTAGAACAAAAGACAGTCTTTGTACCAAAGTATACATTCCCTAAGCTCAGAATGCAACCCACTGCATGTCCTTGGGTCTCTTGACCCTAAGCACATTGTTCAGAGGAAACTGGGGCTCACGGTCCTGTGGGATGCTCTTGTTACTGCTACTCCTACCAGTAACAAACTTTCTCTTATTTCTGAACTAGAGTTTCGTATCTTCTGCCAGCTCCCAGGATACTCTTGCACATTAATATCTTAGCTTGTAAGCAGGGTTAAATCTCTGTTCCTGCAAAGTCAGACTTGTTGGAAAAGTAAACACCATTAAGCCAGTGCCCCACAAGCCTAGGCTGCCAGAGTCAACTATCCAAAGATTGAAAATATAGTTAGGTCTATGATGGTTGTGTCTGTACTGAACATGTACAGACTTCTTTTTCTTGTTATCATTCCCTAAACAATATAGTGTGATGATGATAAGATAACATTTACATTGAATTAGGTATCATAAATAACCTAGAGATGTTAGAATCTAACATCTATTGGAAGATAAGCATCCTTAGTGGCTGTAAATGTCATTAAGATACACATATGTCAAAATAGAAAATGTTTACATAATCTTATGAGACACTATGTAAAAATGTTCTATTATTGTCAGATCTAGAAATTGCTTAGGACCTCACTAACCTGCTGAGGCTTTCATTAACTTGTAATATTTTTATCCCCCCTCCTGAGCCATTGAAATTATACGTTTGTGCCTCCATGCTTAGGTAGTTAAAATATTTTGAAGGACAAAGATATTGTTCATTCAAGTTATTGGAAGTTATTCTTACTTATTCACAAATGAGTTTTCAATCAGTAAATTTGGGATAGAATATGACCTCTCTAGTTATACTTGGAACTGAATTTTTATCTCTCCACCACTAGCCACAGGAGTGGCTTTGCTCAACTCAGTTTTCTGTTAGTGTTAATTTTTATTCAAATTATTAGTTGTTTTCCATTTATTTTTATTTGCCATTTTTTTAATTTAACTCATATTTGGATTTGTCTCTATTAACTACTTAGAATAATTTTTTGCAATTAAATCTGAAACAGTGCTTTATCAATATACCATTATCATGGAATCTATTTCCTGTTTGAATCTATTTAAAATCCTTCTGTATTGACCCAAGTTTCATGTAATTTTATGTATTTCTATAGATATACCTAGATAATAGTCTCATCAGAGAATTCTAGCACACTGTTTGATATTCTATTTATAAATGCTGTGCTCTCCTTAAACTATCTTTATGGGTTTTTAAATTTTCCATTTTTAGCACTTTTTGGGAGACAGATGCAGTCTTTTGTTCATGTTTCCATAGAATATTTTATCACCATGCCTGTGGAATGCATTACAAAATTTAGTATTTCTCCTATGGTGAGAAATTAAAAATGCATTGTTGATTACTGATTTCCTAAATTCAGACCTCAGCCATTTTTCACAGTATTCCAAGTCGTTTCTTGATGCTTCAGAAAAATACTTCTGAGGATATTATTCGCACTGATGAAGAGCAAAATATAGACACAGACCCAGATTTTGTGGTATGTCTCTATGTAAAACCTAAGAGAATAAAAAGTTTTATGTAGTGTGTGGCCGAGTGGAGCTCTTAAATTTGAAGTTATGCAGAGTTGATTCTGAATCATCCTCATCTTCTTAATAGCTGTGGGGCATGGAACATATTTATTTCCTTTAAATAGTTATATAAGCTTCATGTATAGGAAAATGTATTGGGATATCAGCAATTCTTTATTTTTTGTATATTTATAAACTAGGCAATATGCTTTTTATCTTCATTCTTAAAATGCAGAAAAACTGTAACTATGAAAGTACATTTCTTGGTACCTATAATTAAAAGATCTTATTTCCTTTGGTTTTGCTTTTCAAACCATGCTGTTTTCAAAATAATAAGCCCTCCTTAAAGGAAGAGATATCAAAGCAAAGAAACAAGGTGCCCTTTATAATGTTGATAACTGACTTTATAAAATTCAGCAATTATTTGCTAACTACCTAAACCAGAAAAACCTAGATAAGACCAGCATGATATAATAAATCAGCCCACTCATGATCTAAAAATTTTGGGGGTGACTTACTTAGTTAGATAATTCATACACCCATTATAAAGGGAAACCAGGATTCTGTCACATGTTGTGAGAAAATTCTATGAAAAACAGCAGTTGCCTTATTAGTACTGATTTTCTTTTCTTTTAACATAAGTCTGAACCTCTATTTAGATGGTATTAACTTATGTGAATGTGTATGCATCTGATTGGTGATAGAACTCTCAGAGTACTCCATACCAAATGAGGAAACAAACATCACAGCCTGAACATTAGGTCCAGGGCTAAGTTACAAAATAAATTTTGTCTTTAATATATTTAAGTCCTAGAGACAAGGCTTGGAAAAATTTAGTAACAATTGGCTTCCAACTGCTAGGACTCTATTTTCCTTTTGATGCTGTCTGACTTCTGAAATGGGAATGGATCTGCATTCAGCATCAGGTGGAAAATGATCATTTCCTTTTGGATCCTGCCTTATTTGGTTCCCCTAATCTTTCTGAGGGCAGTCCAGTACTTATTTTTGGTTTTGTGGAGAAATATTGGTTAAAATGTGTACTCCTACACTTCCTGCATGGAATGCAGTGGTCCAGGCTCTTAAATTCTCTGAGGTCAGAGGAGCCATACTCTCAAAATGAAATCTGACTGCTATAAACTGAGATTTGCTGGAGGTTTCAAATAGAGTAAGTGGTGAGGATATAGTTCCAAATACATATATATTCTTCATTTGTAATTTTATATTTGTCACATAATAATAATACACTAGATACATTGGGTTTGTGATTATAATGAATTTTAAATGTTTCTTGAATTTTTTAGTGTAAATACTGGAAAAGTTAAAATTACACCTGTACATCACATTTTATTTGTATTGGACATTAGTGGATGTTTCCAATTCAAACCTGAACCTGCAGCATATATCTATGCACATAATTTGTTTAATGATATCACCTTATATACAAGGCTAAATTTAAGTATCCTACTGGCCAGACTAGCTCCCAATACTTTAGGAAAATCTTGCCTTAAAGAAAGTAAATGCACCCAAGAACCTCTTAATCTCAATTCATTTTGGCCTCATTAATTTTGGCCTGGAGTTGATGCCATCTATTGTCATTTGGACAGTAGGCTCAGTGGATTCAGATTCAGATGGCAGAGCCTTTCCAATCAGATACTTTCTGGTAAGAACTGCCCAGTACAACATATGAATCTAAGAAATGTTTGGCATCCACTCTCTTATCCATTCTTTGTCTCCAGAGTCAGACATTTTTGGAATTCTTAGCTGTGCTTCCTCTCCAATGCTTAGGAACACAGGCTTCTCTGCCACACAGATGTTGGACAATCTATGAGAGAATCCAAGAAACTCTGAAAGCTATGAAGTTTATCCCTAAGTTTCATCTGGCCAATTAAGTGTGGAATAAGTATTCAGCTGGAATACTGGACATTCTGTTCTATCCATCCATGGTTTCTTCAGTCATGGCCTGAAGCTTATGGGGATAACTTTGTGCTACCAACATGTAATCTCCCTAGATTACTGGCATGACCATCAAGAGAGAATACCAAATTCAGGTGTGATTCTTTTTCATAAAAATAGTGCTGGTACACATGAGACTGTGTTGGTTTTTCTTTTTGAGATTTCTGGATATCTGAGAAGCAGGACCTTAAATTTAGGATGACTCACTGTTTTTATTTAGTATTTTTTTAGGTCATTGAAAATATTCCTATATTTTCATCTCCTTGTCCCCATTTCTGATGCCAACTTTATTTCCCCACCACATAATAAATTATTTCTCACATTATACTTCAAATGGAGAGTGTTTTGTAACTTTGTTTTCTCTAGCACATGATGACACTATTTATGAGATTTTTTTAAAAAATCCTGTTTGTGAGCATTTCATATGATAGGAAAAAAGAGAAGAATCACTTGAATCTTTGTAAAACAGCACTTGTAATTATCCTCCCTTTGTCTTTCATAGACACAGATACTTTATTGGAATATTATTGAGTTGTGATGTCCCATTGTAGACGTGAAATGATGATGTGCCCTCATGCCACCCTCATATCTTTTTTTGGCTCTGGGGATTCTTAGATACCAACAGCTTTCATGTCTAAGTTCTTTTGGAGTGTTTCATATAAGTCTCTGCATGCTTTTCTGAAATAGAGGAAGCAGTGTGAAGTATGGTGTGTAGATTTTCAGTGAGGTAGTTTGATGCCCTGACATTTTGAAACTTATATATTTTCACCAACAATATACAAGGTTTTCTTTTTCCCATATCCATAGTTTCTTGATTCTTTGTTATCTTTCAGCTTATTGATAAAAGTGCTTCTAAAACTCATGGTCAGTATACAATGTCCACTGTTTTAACTTATGTATCAAATTCCTGATGGAAGATTACAGAGTCCATTCTGTCAAGCAGCCACAGATAAAGTGTGCTCTAAACATTTTCTGGGAGTTAACAGAGATGTATACTTTTTTTTTAAAAGAGAGAGTGAGAGAGGGAGAGAGAGAGAGAGAGACAATTTTTCAATATTTAATTTTTAGTTATCGGCGAACACAACATCTTTGTTTGTACGTGGTTCTGAGGTTCGAACCCAGGCCGCACGCATTCCAGGCAAGCATGCCACCACTTGAGCCACATTCCCAGCCCCCATATGTATACTTTTTAATCCCATCTGTAAACTATTGCTTAGGACTTTAGCAGTCCATGAGGATGATTGCACACCAAGAGAAAACCACTGCTTTGTGATGTAGAGGAAATTTGCATATGATCACTAAGCTTTACTCCCAGAGCTCTAGAGTTTAGCATGGCTCTGTAATTGGAAATCTCCTGCTTAAATCTCCTTCCATTTTTTCCCCAAAGTCTTTTGTTGTACATGAGGCAATTAGTTTCTTCCATTCAATGGAAGATGTTACAGATGAGATACTCAGTAAGGAAAAAAAAAAAAATCTACCAGGAAGAATTTGCTATCCTGGAATTTTTACAGGGGCAAGTTGGAGTTTGTATCTCTTTAAGTTCTAAACACCCATAAATGCCTGAATTGATCTAATGTGTTCTTTCATTTTTCACTCTGATGTAGGCCAAGGAGTAGCTCAACTATCAAAAACATTAGTTTGCAGATTATCCAAGCAAATGTCTTCAGGTATAACCAAGTACTTTGAGATTTAACTTCTCTCTCCTTATCACAGGGGTTGAAGCCCATGAATGTACATGCATGAACATAGATAACCACCACTTTTTTTTTTGTTGTTGTTGTTGTTGTTCTTTGTACTCATGAATGTGTAGATTCTTCTTCAGCATGAGCTAAACTACAATCTAAACCACAGGAAAATTTTAGAGGTAAGGTTTTATATATATGGTTCCAAATATGGTTTCAGTCTTCCTCTTCTCAGTGTGACACTGGCTGTTGGTTATTCTGTTACAATTATATGGCACATTGTCTAAGACTGGACTAAGGCCCAACTCAACATTAGCTTTTCAAAACCATTAAGTGGCAGATATTTTCCCAATTGTTTCATGTATGCAAATTTCTCAACTTATTTTTTATTTTGCCTAAGAGGGACTTGGAATATTTTATATATATATATATATATATATATATATATATATATATATATATATATATATATATATTTAATGTATTCATGGATGGAGGGAGAGTTATGAATCTCTTATTCTATGTTTCCTACATCACCCTCACTTAAGATATGCCTTTTATTGTTCTGCTGGAATTTGACCCCAGTGCCTTGCACTATAGCAGTGAACTCTGATCCCAAATCTATCTTCCTTTAGATTTGGCCATACCATCCATTCACATGTGATGTTTTGGATGTGTTTTTTATTTATGTCAGACTTTGAATTGCTATTAAAACACATACAATTATACATACAGATAAATTTGCTTGTGTATTTTGTTTGAATTATGATTCCTTGATTTTTATTACTGCAAAATAATTCCTTTTTTCTTTAATACAGAAAATTTGGGGCTAATTTTATATGTATATAGTATCTAATTTTATATATATATATATATATATGCATAAAAATTACAGATAAAATTTAGAATTATTGTTCTGGTCCTTTCTTCCATTAAAAGTAATGTATGGAGCTATGGTTGTGGCACAGTGGTAGAACACTCACCTAGCATGCATGAGGCACTGGTTTTGATCCTTGGCACCACAGAAATTATAAAATAAAGCAATAAAAAGTAAGTTTTTTTTAAAGTAAAATACACTACCATTTTAATGGGGTAATATTTTAGATTTAGGGGGAATTTTACATCTTGGAACTGAGATTGTTATCATGTACACAAATGATGGGTTTCATTGTACCTTTTACGTTTTTTATATTTATATTTAGTCAAATGCTACAATTTTTCTACATATGTATGCCTGTAAAATATTGCATGTATGTGTCATCTACATAAAACTAGGTGGTGTCTCACAATATTTGTCAAATAGGATACAGTATGATGAAAATGGGTTCCAGAAATCATTTTCCTCACCCTTTTCTTCTTATCTGTTTCCCAATGTACATTGCCTTTTCTTTATGCCCTAGGTTTTATCTCTTTGGGCCAATGCTGCTATAGTCTTATATGTTTTTGTGGTTCATATATGCAGTGATTTTTATAAGCATATGCTTCTGCTATGGAATAATCATGTATTTTCAATAGCCAATTTCTTAAAAAAATATAAATTTTCACTTCCTCTTCAGTTCATGAGAATTTATTTGTTCTCTATGCATACTGATAATATTTAATTTTGTCTCACAGATTTTATTTTATTTTGTAATTGTTTTTGTCTGTTTTGTTTTTCTTGGTACTGGGGATTGAACTCAGGGACATTCCACTACTGAGCCCTATTTTGTATTTTATTTAGGGACAGGGTCTCACTAAGTTTCTAAGTGCCTCACCATTGCTGAGGCTGCCTTTGAATTTGTGATCCTCTTGACTCAGCCTCCCATGTCACTGGGATTACAAGTGTGCATCAGCATTCCTAGCTTCAACATTTTTTTTTTAATTTATAGAGATATAGAGCTATTTTATTATTATTGAATACTTAATGTGTCTGTGTGTGTGTGCGTGTGTGTGTGTTTTAATGAGGTGGCTAGTTAAGTCTTCTCTCTTCCTTTTGTTGGTATCAGGGATTGAAGCCCAAGGTGCTAAACCACTGAGCCACGTCCCTAGCTCTTTTTTATATTTTATTTTGAGATGGGATATCACTAAATAGGTTAGTGCCTCACTACATTGCTGGGTCTGTCTTTGAACTCCCAGTTCTTCTTCCTCTGTGTCCCAACCTGCTGGGAATATAGGCATATGCCACTGAGCTAGGCTTTGCCTTATCTTCTTTGGGTTCCCTAGTTTTATTTTTTTAAACCTTCTTTTCTTTATTGATTTTAATGTTACCTATTTTAAAATCCAGCATGTTTAACCAGTGTGCAATGTCCTGTAATCATCATCATCATCATCATCATGACCTTCTCCTTCTCCTTCTCCTTCTTCTCCTTCTTCTCCTTCTACTCCTCCTCCTCCTCCTCCTCCTCCTCCTCCTTCTTCTTCTTCTTCTCTCTCTATTTTTTGTTTTGAGACAGGGTCTCATTAAGTTTCTTTTGACCTGAAAAAGTTGCTGAGACTAGTTTTAAAATTGAGATCCTCCTGCCTTACCCTCTTTTTTTTCTGTTTCAGAGTATTTTGTTATATGTGAGGCAGTCACTTTCTCCCAACCTGTCCCTTCAACTTACATTATTTTTTCATGGAATCTTGTGTGTGTGTGTGTGTGTGTGTGTGTGTGTGTATGAAACTTATTTTAATATCCCCAATTTTGTTATAAAGTTAATATTTAACTTTGGAAACAAATAACCATCTTTCTGTATTATTCGTATTATTCTTTTGGGTAATTGAAGACAGACATGCCACAGTAGTCAGCCACATTCACTGTCCTTTCTAAAGTTTATTTTTAGTAATCTTCTAAGTTGCTCAAGCTAAGCTTGATCCTTCAATTTTTATTATTATTTCTTCCAAGTTCCTCGTGTTATAGTCATATACCACTATATACACTGTTTAAATCCCTTTCTTAATATAAATTTGGTGTGTCTTCTATTATTCTTTTATATTCAAGTATTTCTTACAAGTGAATGATCTGTTGAGTCATATCAGGAGAGAATACAGGGGTGTTTTGTGTCAAGCAGATACTCTAATGTCCCAGGAGCTTTCTTTGAAAAGGATGTCATTTTTTTTCTCTTATTGCAGTGAATTTTCTATCTTTTATCATCAATGATGAACTTCATGTACATTAATAGATAAATAACAACCTAGGTTTGTAGTGGTCTATAGAATCTAGAATTGAGGCAGGACCCTGAATCATTTGCAAAATAATATAATCACTTTATGATACAATTTTTAAGAATGTATAACCATCATTAAGTGAAGCATCATTATATAAAACTATATATGGCCCATTTGTTGATTGGGTTATTTGTTATCTTATTGTTTAATTTTTTGAGTTTTTTGTATATTCTGGATATTAGGGCTCTATCTGAAGTGTGAGGAGTAAAAATTTGTTCCCAGAATGTAGGTTCCCTATTTACCTCTCTTATTGTTTCCCTTGCTGAGAAAAATTTTTTTTTATTTTAAGTAAGTCCCATTTGTTTATTCTTGTATTTAATTCTTGGGCTATGGGCATCCTATTCTTTTTTTTTAAGAGAGAGAGAGAGAGGAGAAAGAGAGAGAGAGAGAGAGAGAGAGAGAGAGAGAGAATTTTTAATATTTATATTTTAGTTCTTGGCGGACACAACATCTTTGTTGGTATGTGGTGCTGAGGATCGAACCCAGGCCGCACGCATGCTATGGGCATCCTATTAAGGAATTTGGAGCCCGACCCCACAATATGTAGATCGGAGCCAACTTTTTCTTCTATCAGGGGCAGAGTCTCTGATTTGATATCAAGCTTTTTGATCCATTTTGAATTAACTTTTGTGCATGGCGAGAGAAAGGGGTTCAGCTTCATTTTGTTGCATATGGATTTCCAGTTTTCCCAGCACTATTTGTTGAAGATGCTATCCTTTTTCCATTGCATGTTTTTAGCCCCTTTATCAAATATAAGAAAGTTGTAATTTTGTGGATTGGTCTCTGTGTCCTCTATTCTGTACCATTGGACCACCTGCCTGTTTTGGTACCAGTACCATGCTGTTTTTGTTACTATTGCTCTGTAGTACAGTTTGAAATCTGGTATCACTATACCTCCAGATTCACACTTTCTGCTTAGAATTGCTTTTGCTATTCTGGGTCTTTTGTTTTTTCATATGAATTTCATGATAGCTTTATCTATTTCTACAAGTAATGCCGTTGGAATTTTGATTGGCATTGCATTGAACCTGTAGAGAACTTTTGGTAATATCGCCATTTTGATGATGTTGGTTCTGCCTATCCATGATCAGGGTACATTTTTCCATCTTCTAAGATCTTCTTCTATCTCTCTCATTAGGGTTCTGTAGTTTTCATTGTATAAATCTTTCACCTCTTTTGTTAGGTTGATTCCCAAGTATTTTCTTCTAGAACTAATAAATGAATTCAGCAAAGTGGCAGGATATAAAATCAACACACATAAATCAAAGATATTCCTGTATATCAGCAACAAAACTTCTGAAATGGAAATTAGGAAAACCACCCCATTCACAATATCCTCAAAAAAATAGTATTTTTCTATCAGGAATACAACATCAATGATGCTAAAGAATATACATTCATATCTTCTTGGTTTTGGTAACAACTCTTTTGTCACAACTAAGGATCTAAAAGTATTATCTCTTTTTAAAAAAAGAAAAGACAGAAGTGAGACAATTTCTTTAATTAATTCTACCAAAAAAGGAGGTAGACTAACTGTTTCTTGTCGAGAAAACCAAGCTGACCATAATCTTGTGTGATGCTTTATTGTTGGAGTAAATGTGATCAGAATGATCAGAATGAAGAATAGCTCAGAATGTCAGAGTTGGAGCATTAAGAGTGTGGTTCTGACAGGTTATCTGAGAAAAAGGATGAGTGGGATGGGTTGTAGAAAAAGACAAGCATGGGATGTGAGTTACTGGCATCAAGCTGGGGACCTCAGATGCAACAAGTCAGAAAGTGGAGCAACAACATATTTAAGTTGGTTGAACAGTGCCTGGAGAGGAAGAAATTACAAGGCTTGAAAGTAATAAAAATGAATGTGTCATATCTAATATATCTCCAATAGCAGGGAGCCAGGTATGTGTCATTCTTGTCTGATTACCCCATTAACTCCTGGTCTTTAGGGATTTTCAAATATGAGGCCAGTGGCATGAATGTCATGCTGTCACATTTTTTGTCTTCTCCCACTTAGGATTCACCTTTTTTTCATCTCTGAATCTTATGCATCCTCAGCAGTTTTTTTCTTGCTCCTCAGATTTATTCTCCTACAACTTCACCACATTTTCTTCTCCTCTGCCCAGTATTTATTTTCTCCCACTATCTACTTCTTCAGATCCTTGACTTTCAACTATGGCACTTTCTTTGTTTTTCTTTGACATTTTTGTGGGACTGACCATAGACTTGTGAAAATCATGTGTACTATGTCTCTGATTTAGGGGGCCTGGACTGTGGAAAGTTATGGCAGTTGCAGTCTAGTTTTTTGGTGAAAGCAGCAACGGCAGCTACCACTTGGAGTATTTACAGAATATTTTGGTAATTTTTTTTCTGTCAGAATAAAATCATGGCTCATAATATATGACTATGTAGTTAGTACAAAATAAATTTTCATAGTGGCTGTAAAAATTTTTATCACCAACAGAAGATTTGAAAATTGCCATTGCTTAACATGTTTGTAATTTTAAGTCATTTTATTTTGTTAGATGTTTTTTGCCTTTTTATTTCATGTTTTCCTCCTCATGGATATGCAATAGTGTATTGGCTTTAGTGTTAACTTCTCTTGGTAGTAATGATTTATACTCCTATTTGTCTATTTATGTGCCAGTTGATTATTTCCTTCTTTGTGAAGTACATTTACTTTGTGCTTTACTCTTTTCATTGTGCTTTACTCTTTTGGTATGTCTTTTTTCGTCACACATATAACATTTCATTTATTCTGCAATACAAATCTTTTGTTACATATGCACTTTACAAATATTTTCTCCCACTTCATGTTCCAGCTTTGATAACTGGATGTACATTGATCTAATTTTTCTAAATGGCCTTAAGAGATATCAATACATAAAAATTTACAGGGAAATGTCTTCGAAGTTGAGTAACAGTCATAGATGGTATATGTAGTTTTGCCCTTCACAGTATTCAGATAAGTACCATGCACTTGTATTGTAAGAAGATGAACAAGGTCATGCACAAAGTGTAAATAGACTATTAATTGGAATTATCCAAAAGGATTGAAAAAAATTTCACATTCCAAGCAAAACATGATAAGACTGCTCTCTGGACATGATACTGTCTTGTGTTCTGCATCAGAGTTTCACTCTGTCCAATGAATGCACTTCTATTTGGTCATCTATGAATTTTGTCTCTTCAGTATTTTTGAAGCAGTTTATGATACCACTCTTTATTCATCTAACATTTGTGGATCTTTAACCTGCCCTGCTCTATTCTGCTGACCCAGGGTCCCCTCACTTTCTTTGTTCTCTTGGGCATGATATTTCCTTTGCTGTAATTCTATCAAAAAATTTGTGCAAAGATCAGCTCATTAGAGAATCTGCCATCTATGATGCTATGGCTTCCAGATTCTGTGAGGTTTGAAGGTTGTAACCTGTTAAAATACCATCATGTACTACAGAAAATTAGTTTGTCTTTATACTTTTGTAGGCTTCATCACCATGAGAAATACTTGTGACTATAAAACAAGGAACACAAGCAGTCACTAAAAGCTAGAATGATTCTCTTCTAGAGCCTCTAGAGAGAATGTATCTTTTTTTAACACTTTGATATTAATCCTGTTTCATGAAAATAAAAAACAAAATCCATAACTATAAAAAATAAATTTCTGTTTTTTTAATCTGTCACTTAGTAGCAATAGGAATTTAGGGACTTTACTTGGCTATGTTAACAAATGGAATTATGGTAAAGTGATAGGTATTTATAAAATATTGTCTTTCTAAAAACTAAGTGTAATATGTTTTATTATTTGCAGTGAGCAAAAGAGTAGAGTTGATTATGACAGAAATTTTCTGATCAGAATTGTTTTTCTTAAATTAGCAGATTTATTTTTTACTTCTGTTTTCTACTTGATTTAGAATAGGGGATTTGCTGGCTCTTGTATTTTAACACTTTTTCTGGGTAAATGTGTTTGTGTCTGGTTTGTTGTCATGTCTTTTTGTTTTTGAATTGTAGGTAGTACAGTTTGTGAGAATCCCACCAATATTTTGACTTGGTCAAAATAAGGTATACGTAGCTTCCTTGTGTCTCTTGCTGTCTTAATTTTGTTCTTTCCCCAAATAACAGAGTTTTTCAAAGTGGATATTTTCAAGGTCTCAAAAAATTAAATATGTAAAAGCAAGAAAAATGAAAAGGCATGGAAAAGCCAACAAAGCACCTGTTCTTAAGCTTGTGGACAATATGAATAAGGTGATGAGTTTGTGCTTGAATGATCTCTAAGATGAGTTGTCATATGTGTGGATAAAAATAAAATGAGAGTCAAGACTTAAATTAATTTGACTATATACACATAGAACTGTTTTTCATCTCTACCTTGTCTGAGAGTTTTCATCAGGGTTATTAAGAGATCTGTGCACTTTTTACTTTATAATGTTCAGTGACATTGAAAATATATTTTAATTCTCTTTTCAATAACTTTAAAAAGTTGAGAGAAAAAATATTCAGGAGAACAATAAACAGTCAGTATAACGAATAATTTATCCTCCTTTTTAAAAGTTTTCTTAGACTATAAATAATAACATTGAAAATATATACCTATGATTATATGGCATATATGAAAGAAAATCTTCCATGAAATACCTATCAACTAATATTTTGACAAAAAAGTCACTAATACATTTTTATCATTTCTCAGTATTACCTACTCAATTCTGTACATGGTATACCATTTTCATTGTTTTTACCTTCCTGAGTTTTATAATATATTAGCATTTTTTTAAACCAGGGATTGAACCCGAACCCAGTATTGCTTGACCATGGATCCACATGCCTAGTTCTTTTTATATTTTCATGAGATATAGGGTGTTGCTGAGTTGCTTAGGGTCTTGCTAAGTTGCTGAGTCTAGGTTTGAACTTATGATCCTCCTGCATCAGCACCCTGAGTCACCAGTATTATAGGCATGTCCTTCTGTGCCTGGCATATATTAGCAAACTTATAATTAATACTTCTTCCTCTTAGGATTTTTTAAACCTATGATTATATTGAATAAAAATTATAAAGTATTTTTGATACTACAATGTGTAGATAAACATTTGTAGTAGTTGCACAAAAGATACAAGAATCTAAACAGTCACCAGTAAGGTTTTCATATATTTTGTACTTAGTAAACTCATATAATTCTAATTATAATAATACTCTAATTAAATTAAGATGTTAAGATGGAAATTATTCTCATAGCAACCAGTAAAAATAAAATATTGCATCATTGAAATACTAAGAAAGAATAAACTGAGTAGAATAGTTATTTAAGAATAATTTGATTAAATTTTTTGTTTAAAGAACAGTAGTACTAATGATCCAAAATAAGAAAAAAATAATAAGTCAAATGTTCTTGAATGTTGAAATGAAAAATTGGTAGTGTATCCATTAAATACAGTAGTAGTCCTCACTATAAAGGAACACATTACTGAAGCACACATGCTGATAGACTCTCATGAATACTGCATGGTTCAGCAACTGGATTTAAAATTATATTGAATGATGTTAGGCAAAATGAATGTATGATTAAATATCCAGTACAGTATCCTCTTTCTGGAAAACAAAATTTTCTTGGGAAAAAAATATAGTTTTCTTGGGATGATATAAATATTTTCTGCTAAAAGTGGTGATTTTTTCATTATTCTATTAGTCAAAATTGTATATTTAGTATATGTGACATTAAAGGCCCATATATTTGACCTTGCCAAAAATAAATATAGAAGTAGTGGGACTGGTCTATGTTGGAAAATTGGTAGAAGAATAGAAGAAATAAAACATGTCATGTAATAAGCAGATGTTGAATTTGGATAACTGGTATATTTTAACATTTATTTATTTACATTTTACATTTATGTAATAAAACATTTCTATACTGGTTTATAAGATCTTGATTGCTTTCTGAGATCAAAGATGAAAAAAATGGTATGGTGTGTCCTGAGCAAGGGTGATTCAAAATGTGTTAACTTTTGGATATTTCTGAACCTTTCTTTATAGGATGCTTTGTGTGTTTTTATATGTATAACATATTTCCATGGTAATTTTAAATGCTCTGTGTGTGAAATTATTAGGTATCTCAAAATATTAGGAAGAGGTCTGAGGTTTTGGCTCAGTGGTAGAGAGTTCACCCGACAAGTGCAAGGCCCTGGGTTTGATCCTCATAAAAATAAATAAAAATAAAGCTATTTTGTCCAACCTCAACTAAACAATAAATATTTAAAAAGGATATTAGGAACAATTTGTGATTTGGCTTAGATTTCAAATTGGCTCAGTATAATTATTTTTTAATTGTCAATGAACATTTGTTTTATTTATTTATATGTTATGTTGAGCGAGGAGGAATTCTTCAGTTACTTAAATTCCTAGAGAAGTTGCATAATTATTTTGGCCTAGAAAAACTTTAAGTTTTTGAGGAAGGCAGTAGTAATTATTATTCCCAATCCTGACTAGCCTCTTATTACCTATGGTTTAATAAAATATGATTAATTTTGAATAGTCACATAAATATCATCTGAAAGAAAAGAAAAAAAGTTATGAATTGCAAAAATAGTTCCAATTCTTCATCCTTCTCTGTATCCAGGCAATTGACAATGTTCTTTTGTAGCTGTTCTTATTGACAGGTAGGATCTGTTTTCCAATACTTTAATCTAGAATGGCTTATATTACAGCCAGTAAAATACAGTAAGTATAAAAATGTACAAGTACTATGCCTTGGCCTAAAGTGTCTTGAATTTTTCCTGATTTTCTTTGTGTACCCCACCATCTCAAGGACAGAAGCTAATATAATGATGATTGTGAAGAAGAAGAGGTCATGTGGATGAGAAGAAAAATGCCACAGTGGACAGCCATCTCTCTTCCAGGAGCAGGGCTACCATGTCAAATAGCAGAGCATATGCAGGAAGGTTCCTAGCTAAAATCAGAATAGCCCAGCTTAACCCAGTTTAAAAGGGGCTTTCTCATACACTGATCATTTCAATCATGAATGTGTAAGTTTTATGTAGTTTGTAATATTTGATAGCTAATCAACAAATATATCCAATGCAAACAGTAAACCAGAGGTCAACACTTGCTGATTTCAAAATCACTAAATTGAATTTGGCATGCAAGAAGTACAGATTTCCCCCCTTAATATTGGAAGTCATATTAAATGATTTTGAGTTATGCAGAAATGTGTGCAGACATGAACTTAAACTCACACCATACTCCTCACAAGAAGATGAACCAGATAACCATAGCCATATCACTAGGATCAAGGCCCAATGGCAAGATAAAAAGTTTTAATTTTTTCCTTCACATCTAAATCCTGATGTCAAGGTGTAGACACATGTGAAGACATAGAAGTCCTTCCCCTTGTTCACTTTCTAATATCTAAAAGGACTGAGATTTGCCAGGTAGTCATTTGGAAAGATGGATTGCCTTTGTGAACTCTCATCTCATATCACCCTCCTGTAGTCTAACAGAAATCATTTCTTGCTCTTTTGGTCTAAAGGAGGGATATTGGGCAGGAGACATAAGATAAAAAAGAGGGTTTAAGTCATTCAATTTTCTGTGGTAAGAAGAACCAGAACCCTGTAATGTACACTTTCAATATAGCAGCCATTTCTCACATGTGGTTGATGAGTTTTTGGAATATGGCTGATATACATTGAGAAGTATTAGAAATGTAAAACACAGTGAGGATTGAATGTTTAATGAGATATAAATGTATTAGGCCTGGGGTTGTGGCTTACCTTATGCAAGGCACTGGGTCCAAATCTCAGCACCACATAAAAATAAATAAATAAATAAAGTTATTTTTTAAAAAATGTTAAAAATATTGTTAAAAATTTTTATTAATAATATATTACAATTATAACATTTCAAATATATTGGGTTAGACTTATGATTCACTTACAAATTATAATCAGTTGTATTATATAATAAAATTTTATGATATTTTATAATTTCTAAATTAGTATAAAACATTAATTTTGTGACAAGTTATAAATTATAAAAATTTATAGTAATTTAGTTATAAATTATTATAATTATTTATTTTAATTGTTTTGCTTATGAACTCTAAAAGTTTAATACACATATATTTTTCACTTATTTCTACTGAAATTTGCTGCTGTAGAAGATTGTCTACTTTTTTCAAGATCTGATGCATCTCCAAAATTCCAGCATATGAGCCAAATGTGTTGGTGCATACCTGTAATTCTTGTGACTCAGAACACTTAGAAAAATTGATCACAAGGTGAGGCCAGCCTCAGTGACTTTGGTAGACTTGGGCAAACTTTTTGAAAATAACTGGGAATATGGCTCAATAATGTATCACTGAGATATATCCTGGAACCAATAACTCAAACAAACATAGACCTCGTGAAGCCCAAGCATGAAGATTATAAAACCCAAAAAAATGTAAAGTAATTTTCAATGTACAATTTGCTTTTGTGAATCTATGTTGTTGATATTATTGTTATTGATAATTGACATAACTTTATATTTACCTTAAATATAAATGTTCCCTTGCATGGCCAAGTCTTCTTCCACATATAAAGCTCTTTCTGAAAAAGAAAATAAGCAAGGACCTGTCAATCATTGATGCAGCAGTCTGAGTTCTAATTGTTTCACCTGTCACTCAGTGGCAGAGGGGTCTGAGGAAGGTATTTTGTCCATTCAGTTAATCAGAGGTGGTTGTGATGGTAATTATTCAATCAAAACCAACCAAAGAATAGAGGACAAGTTTCAAAATTCTGGGAGATCTTTATCTCTGGCCTAGTTTAATCTCTAGATCCATCAGGTTTTGTGATACCTGGGAGGTTCTGTCACAGGTTCTTTCACTCTGACCTTCAGGGGCTAGAGTAGTTGTAGAAATGGTAAGTCTGCAGGGATGGGCATTACGAAACAGAAGATAGGGGCTGGTTGAAAATAGAACTAATTGCGGGAAATTGAACTTTCCTGAGGTCAGGTTTGGAATCAAATTTTGACAGGGTTCAATATTCCATCATCTCTGTGCCACATACTGAGGCTTGACAGGATACTACATTTATGACCTGTGCAAGATTGTTGGCCTCAGACTTGGCTTAAACTCTCTGTACCTCCTTGCCACACACCTTCAGAGCACATATTAAATATATAGTTATGACATGAGAATTCTGACTAATGTAAATAATTCATATTTGGGAGTAGTTGTGGCCCATTAGGTATTCAATTTCTTTTTATTTCCCAGATGTTACCCACTTTTTTGTGTATTTTCCAATAGTATGGTAAGCATGAGTTTCCTAAATGCCATCTTTTCTCAGATAACACACTATATTAGGAAGTATGCTTCTCTATTGTACATTTTAAATAACATAACATTTTAATTCATCTTTTTCTCTGAGGTCTGGATAATTTTTTTAAAAAAATATGTTTGTGTACATTCACAAGAGAGAAAAATAGGATTATCACGTGGAACTGTAAAAAAAAAGTTTGGAATCTAATGCCATGTGTGAAAGCATGTCTACAATTCCAAACTCAGGAGGCTAAGTCAGGAGGATCACAAGTTTGAGAATAAAAAATAAAAGGGAGAATGTCTCTCAGTGCTTAAGTGCTCTTGGGTTCAATCCTTGGTACCAAAATATAATATCATATAACTTCTTATCTATTTGTCTTCTGAAAGCATGGATAGCAGGTTTAGGGCCCCCTTAAAAAACTTTAGAGTGTGATGTCTTCAATGAATGCCATGTCTTTTACTGGTCCTGAGTATCAGCACTGCATGAAGGTAATCCAAGGTGCCCACAGCTGCTATGTTAGATGAATTGCCTAGCGAATATCAACATCTGTGTAATCATTACTTTCTACAAAGCAACTTATTGGGAAATGGATCACCTGGTCAAACTTGCTGGTTACTCTAGAGATTACAGGAATATCCTGTATAGGTTTTATATAAATATAACATGTATTGAAATGTTAATATAATTTTCTTCTAATTTTAGATTCAGCTCCCCAGAAACACATTGAAGTTCAGTCACTTAGCTTCTGGAATTAAAGAGAAAGGGAAAAATGATCACTATTATTTTTCCTTTTACCCATCTAACGAGGAAAGATTAAAAGTTCTAATAATTCAGAATGACAATAAACTATGACAAAAATCAGGAAAAAATTCTAGACTATTTGTGCAGGAGTCTTCAAGGGAAAACTCACTACATGCAGATAGGAAGGCATAGTGTATTGCCTCATGGTCAGGGTGGTCACCAAATATTTAAGCCAATTAAATGCTGGATAGAGATTGTATCATTTTAGTTTTACTTTCTGATTAGCCATGGAATGTAATTTATGCCTAGTATTAAAAAGATATACAAATTTTTCCTAAGAGTAAAGATAGAGGTAATTTCAGATTAAAATCATACACAAACTAAGGTCAGTTAAGTTAGTTCTTAATAATATATGTGGCTATATTTTTATTGTCATGGAGCTATTTCTAAAGTATGAGATTATACAAACTCAGATATGCATAATGAGTGAATTTTTAAAATTCTAAATGGATATTGCAATAATGGGAAAGCATCAAATATAAGATCTTGATGCATCCCAAAATTTAGCTTGTAAATGGCTTGTTTTTAGAGGGAAGTGTAAATAAAGAAGTTGAAAGTGGAATGCCTCAAAGAAGGGTAAATTATTCATATGCAACTGGCATATTTTGTCATTCCAATAATTACAACTACTGGGAGGTTAGAGCAAAAAGTTCACAAGTTCAAATTTAGTGGAGCAACTTAGTAAGAACTTGTCTCAAAAAAATTTAATTAATTAGTTAATTAATTAAAAAGACTAAGAATATATTTCAGTGGCAGAATGCCACATTATCAAAAGAATAAATAAAAATTCAAAATGAAAAAGTATTTTACACAAAGCCTGTCTATACTTAGGATATTTTAAAAAAAATGTTGTGTATGTCGCTATAGGCTGACATGGTTTAATGTACAAATGGTAAAACATAGAGGGAAAATTTAAGGTAAGGTTGTATAAACAATATTTTATTCTGATCACTAAATATGAAAGTGTTAAATTAATTGGTTTTGATGGCAAAAAAATGGAAATATTGCAGTGTGAGTGTCTGAAACACCATAGTTCAAATAGGGATAATTTTTTTAATGATGGTAAGGGAGATTTTCCTACTGAAGCAAATAACCAAAACTAGAGGGTATTTTTTCAACCATCTATTTACTAAAAATTTCTATGTGCTCTATTTCCCTCTAACATTTTTCATGTTCTCTATGTATTTTCCATTATCAGCTTCCTGAGTTTCATATTTTATAGAAGCTGGTATGTATAAGTAAATTGTGTTTATTTGTTCTGTAAGTAGTTAGTTTTATTAGAACATGTAACTTGAGTGTGTAGTTGTAGAGACCCCAATGTATGAAACACTCATCAGAAATATAGATCTTATTCTGGGGCTTGCAACTAACAACTCAGATTAGTGAAATTTGACAGAAGTGAACCCAAAATTTGTGGCATCTCTACTAAGTGGTATTAGTGTTGAATTATTAGACCACTAGTTGTTGGAATATTGGTTTTTGTGCAATTTTACACATTTGGTATTAAAAGTGGCTGCAAATCCAGGGTGGTCAGGCACACTTGTTATCCTACTAATTTGTAAGAATGATTCAGAAAGATGTCAAGTTTGAGGCCAGTCTCAGTAATTTAGAGAGGCCCTAATCAAATTGGTGAGTCCTTGTCTCAAAAAGAGTAATAATAATAAAAAACGCAGGAGATGCAGCTCAAGGGTAGGGTGGCCCTGGGTGAAATTCCTAATTTCATTTTTTTAAATTATTATTTTTATTTGTTATTAGCATTACAATAGAATGCATTTTAACACATTGCACACAAATGGAACATAACTTCTCATTCCTCTGACTATATGTGGTGCTTAGTCACAGAAGTTGTGTAATCATATATGAATATAAGATAATGATGTCTGTATCATTGTATGATCCTTTCCCTACCCACACCCCAACTCTTCTCCTCCCACTTCTCTACATAATCCAAAGTTCCTTTATTTTTTACTACCCCTCCAACTATGAAATAACATCTGCTAATCAGATAAAATATTTGGCTTTTGGTTTTTGGAGATTGGCTTATTTCTTTTTAGCAATAATTTTCTAATTACATCCATTTACCTGCAAATGCCATAATATTATTTTTTAAGGCTGAGTAATATTGCACTGTGTATATGTAGCATATTTTGTTTATCCATTTATCTGTTGAAGGGCATCTTGGTTGTTTCTGTAGTTAAGCTCTTGTGAATTGAACTGCTATAAACATTGAGGTTGCTGCATCACTGTAGTATTCTGACTTTAAGTCCCTTGAGAGTAAACTGAAGAGTGGGATAGCTGATTAAATTGGTGGTTTCATTTCAATTTTTCTGAGGAATTTTCATACTGCTTTTCATAGTGGTTGCAAAAATTTGCAGCACCAACAATGTATGATTGTACATTTTTTCACACATCCTCATCAACACTTAATATTGCTTATATTCTGGAAAGTTGCCATTCTGCCTGGAGTGAGATGAAATCTTAGACTTGATTTCATTAATTACTAGAGATGTTGAACACTTTTGTGTTTCTTAATCAATTGTATTTCTTCTTCTGTGAAGTTTCTGCTTACTTCCTCGGCCCATTTATTGATTGTAGTATTTGTGGTTTTGGTGTTAAGATTTTTGTGTTATTTATGTATCCTGGAGATTAAGACTATCTGAGGAGTGTGATAATGATTTTATTCTTTTCTGTAGGCTCTCATTTTACATTATTGTATCCTTTGCTGATAAGAACATTTTTTGTTTGAATCAATCCCATTCATTGGTTATTAATATTATGTCTTGAGCTATAGGAGCCTTTTTTAAAAAAGTGGTCTTAAGTTAACATGATAAGTGTTTGGGCCTACTTTTTCTTTTGTTATGTGCATGTTCTTTTTCCTGCTCCCTAGCTTCTGGTTCACTTTGAGGTTACTTTTTTTGCAGAGTGAAAGATAGTGGTTTAATTTCATTTTCTTACATATGGATTTCCAGTTTTTCCAGCACCACTTTTTGAATAGGGGGTCTTTTCACTAATTATGGTTTTGGCAGCTTTGTATATATAAGATAACTATATTCGTTTGGGATTGTCTTTGTCTTTTGTATCATTTGTCTGTATTTCTAATTTTGTGCCAATACCCTGACATTTTTGTTACTATTGATCTGTAGTATAATTTAAAGTCTGGTATTGTGATGCCTTCTACTTCATCCTTCTTGCTAAGGATTTCTTTGACTATTCTGGGTATTTTATTTTTGCAAATAAATGTCACAATTGCTTTTTCTATTTTTATAAAGAGTTTTAATAGAAATTGTGTTGTATCTGGATAATGCTTTTGGTAGTTTGGCCATTTTTAATATATTAATTGTTTTTCCAAGAGCATGGGAGATCTTTCCATCTTCCAAGGTCTTGTTCACCTTCTTTTTAGTGTTCTATAGTTTTCCTTGTTGAGGTCTCTCAACTGTTTTGTTAGATTGATTCCCAGTATTTAATTTAAATTTTTTTTCTAGTTGTAGTTGGACACAACACCTTTATTTCACCAGTTTTTATTGAGGATCAAACCTAGTGCCCTGCACATGCCAGGTGAGCACTCTACCATTGAGCCAAAATCCCAGCTCCCAGTATTTCATATTTTGTGGTTTTTATTAATGGGTTAGTTTTCCTAATTTCTCTTTCAGTGGATTTATCATTGATGTATATGGGAATGTTTTGATTTATGGGTTTGTTTTTATATCTTATTACTTTGCTGAATTTCCTCAATAGTATTAGAAGTGTTCTGGAGAATTTTTTTGGAACTTTTAAATATAGAATCATGTTGAAAAAATAAAAGTGATATGTTGAGTTTTTCTTCACGTATTTGTACCAAATTAATTTATTTTGTCTCTCTGATTGTTTTGGCTACAGTTTCAACTATGTATAATAGAAGTTATGGGAGAGTGCATCTTTGTCTTTTTTTAATTCTTCATTTTTTTTTCATCTAGAATGATGTTGTCTCTGGGTTTAGCATAGATAGCTTCACAATATTGAGGTATTTTTCTACTGTCCCTAGTTTTATTTTTGTTTGTATGTTCTAATTCTTATAGTTAAAGCAACATCTGGTGTTTCATAAATTGACTTCCAGAACACTAGTATGTAATCAAATGAAACCTTTATTACAGCACATATAAAGTCTTTTCCCTGATCAGCCTGGAACAATTGCAAAGGCACTACTTTTAAGCCTTAAAACCACAAAAGAGGCATTTGTGGGTTAAGCCAATGCAAGAAAGCCAAGTTACAGAAGCAGGAGTATGCAGTCAGGTGGCCAGAAGCTTAGCCAATCACAACTAGCCCTGTCACCTCAGTTGCAGAAACAGAGCCACATTACCCTAGTTACAGAAACAGTGCCCCAGTCATGACCTTTCTATTCAGCATGGCTGGTTTACAAAATGGAGTTACAAAACACAATGGAGTCACTTTGGCTTGGCTATCACATAATTAGTTATACATGACAGCAGAATGCTCTTCCATTTTTTATATAGAATTTTTCTCTAGTTTTTCTAGTGTTTTGAACATGAAGAGGTGCTGTGTTTTTTCAATGCTTTTTCTGCAGCTATTGATATAATCATATAATTTTTTCTCTAAGTCTGTTGATTGGATATTTGATGATTATTAATTTTCAACTGTTGAACAAACCTTGCATCCCTCAGATAAACCTCACTTGATTGTGGTGCACTATGTTTGTAATACATTTTTGAATGTGATTTGTCAGAATTTCATTGAGAATTTTTGTGTGTATGTTCATAATGGACATTTGCAAATTATCAGGGAGACATGTAAAGGTACAAGAACCATTCAAAAATGTTTTATTACCTGGTTAGTATTCCTTTACTCCCTACTTCATAATGAACCATGTGGGGATAGAATTTCACAGTGAAAGTTGTTCCTCAAATCTGGGATGTTTAACCTGATGTGTCAGGTTTCTTACAAAATGTGTGATTAATACTCTATTCACATAATTTGTTTTCTATTGTTTCTTTTGTTATATCTTAATGCCATGTAATTCAGGTTTTCCAAAGCATTTAAGTGCTTTGCAATAGTTTGATACTTAAGATTTTTATTTTATTTGTTTAAAAGTTAGTTATGATGTTGCAGTCTAGAGAAGCATAATATATTTTTAAAGAAAGTACTTGTGGGCTGGGGGTGTGGCTCAAGCGGTAGCGCGCTTGCCTGGCATGCGTGCGGCCCGGGTTCGATCCTCAGCACCACATACCAACAAAGATGTTGTGTCTGCCGAGAACTAAAAAATAAATATTAAAAAATTCTCTCTCTCCTCTCTCACTCTCTCTTTAAAAAAAAAAAAAGAAAGTACTTGTTTTATGGTATAATTAAGTAATGAGAATATAGACAATGTTGGGGGTTGCCATCAAAATAAATATGGGGGCTGATGAAAGCTTTGGTGTGTATCACTGATCTCATATATCTTCTATACACAGAAGTAACAACTATCTTCTGAGTCTTGTTATTACTTACAATTTTCTTATGTATATCTCAAGTGTCATCTTTTAGTTGTTGTGCTTCTTTTGATTATTCAGTTACTTATTGCAACTTTATTCATTAGGATTATGTCAGATTTTTTATGACTTCTTTCCTTCAGTGTTTTATTTTTTACCAATTTAATTGCTTATAACAAATTATTGGGGTGGGGAAATACCTCGGTTGGTAGAGTGCTTGACTTGCATGCACAATGCCCTGTGTTCAATACCCAGTTCCACAAAATAAAGTATCATATGGAATGATTGAGGTCACTTCCTGATGTGAGAGGCAGCTCTTCTAACTATGATTACAACTTATTTCAAATTAAAAACTGTCAATGATCATATGCTGATGTGATATGTATTTACTTATTTTTATTTCATGAAACATTGACATTCAGGGATGTGGCCATTAATTTCTCTGGAGTGGAAATGCCTGATGTGCTCAGAAGATTTCATATAAAGATGTGATGTTAGAGATCTATAGAAACCTGGTCTTTGTGGGTTAGAATACATTATATTCAGAATTCCAAATTGACCATAGATATTTAATTTTTAATGTTGTATAATGTCCATTAGCAGCTTCTATTCTGCATGAAAAAGTTTTAGATTCTTGTTTTATTATAAGATTGGGCATTAGTTTATTTAGGAAGAAAATGTTAAAGATTTTCTTTTTATGTCTTACCTATCTTTTCTTTATTCTTTTTTGTTAGTTAAATGTATTGCTCACAATCTGGAGATTGAAAATGTTTCCAATCTATTTTAGTGTTTCTGTCATGAAAAAAAAATTTTCTCTAAAATCTTCTATGGGGTCTCTCTCTCTCTCTCTCATAGAGGACAGCATTAAGAAACATCAGATGTTACAAAGAGAATACCAAAATGAGTCATATTTCGTTTTCCAATAAACACTTCTTGCTGTCTCTAAGTTATCCTTGGTCACCATTCTGTTCCCCCCATAGGTACAGTAGATATATATCCAAGTGGGTAGAAATCAATGAAGCAAAAAATACAGATAAAAGTTCCAAATGTCAAGAAGAAAATTACCTTTCTAAAATGTTGAGAAGCTAAAATAAAAGATTTTTTAAAACCAGATTTATTTCTCTTTAAAACATTAAAAAGCATAAGCTGTTCTGTTTTTACCATGCTTCCTAATTCATTAAGCTCCTTCTTTTTCTTCATTGATCTTGCTACATTCAAATTAACAAAAAATATTCTTATGCCTGTGAGGATTTGCATAATTTGACTGATGTTTATTGATCTTGGAGGGTTTCCTAGAATATCTGTATGAGTTCTAAATATTTCTAGGTTAAACCATTGTAATATATTAATATCATATAATATCTTAAATAAACCTTTAATATAATTTAATTATTTACTCATTCATATTTTTCACATCAGAGCATTTTATGAATGCTTACACTGGATTTTCTGTGGAGTTTGTCTGCTGTGTCATGAATAGCAGTAATTCTCAATGGCTGCTCATAGTAGTTATATAAGTGTAGCTGAAAATTGTGGTTCAAAGAAAGATTTCTAAGGCTGGAGCTGTTGCTCAGTGGCACAGTGCTTGCCTAGCATATAGGAGACACTGTGTTTGATCCTTAGTGCCACAAAAAAATAAATTAATTAATTAAATCAAATTTAAATAGTCATTCTATCCATAACTAAAAAAACATTATAAAATAAGTATTTCTAAAGTAATATATTTATTCAGAATTTTGTGGGTTACATTTTCTCTAATTCTTGTGTCTCTTTTTGAGTTACACTATTTAGAGTAGCTTCAGTGTTTTTTATGTCTTACCTATCTTTTATTTTATTTTATTTTATTTTAAGAGAGAGTGAGAGATGGAGAGAGAGAGAAAATTTTTTAATATTTATTTTTTACTTATTGGCGGACACAACATCTTTGTTTTGTATGTGGTGCTGAGGGTCGAACCCGGGCTGAACGCATGCCACTTACACTGCTAAAGCCTGTCCTGCCTTGAGTCAGCCAACATTTCTCCTCCAAATTAAAAACAATTTTGTAACATTAATCAATAATCTTTTACTGTGGAATGGCAGAATAAACTGAAATGTAGGAATTGTCTGAAATTTTACATGGTCCTCTTCCAAACCACTTCAATAATTTCTTTCTTCTTTTAAATTAACATATAATTTATATCCCATCATATTCACCATATTAAAACATACAATTCAGAGCCAGGCAACAAGCTTCATCCCTATAATCCCAGCCACAATATACTTTCATTGGAGAATGGCAGAATAAACTGCAATGTTCCTGAGAAAGGAGGACTACAAGCAAAACGCTAGATTCATTTCCCAATAACAGAAAAGTATTTTTAAATTAAATCAAATTAAAAATAAAGATTTCATTTTATTTTATACTTGCATGATCATAAAATGTTACAAAAATTATTACTATCAAATTTTAGAATATTTTATTACTCTTCATAAAGACTTATAGATTTAGTGGTTACTTTTCAATTCCTCATATGATCCATTCTCTGAAAACTATGAATCTATACTTTTTTTCTGTAGTCTGGCCTCTTCTGGAATCATATGTGATTATGGACCTTTTCACCTAGTGTATTTTCAAGTTTCATTCATTTGGAAAATTTAGCAATATTTTATTATTTTATTGGAATAAATATATATAATATTAAATATATTTTAATCATATTTTGGCCATAACTAGGAATTGAATTCAGTGTCAGAATGACTGAGTTAGATCCCCACCCATTTTAAGTTAATATTTTTGTTTTGAGATAGGTTCTCACAAATTCTCCTTTCTTAGATACACAGCTCAGACTGTGTAAAGAAAAGTGTATAAAGAAAGTGTAGTCATTCTTCCTTTTCACTTGTAGTCAAAATGTAGTGGCTTTCTCTTAAATTCATACTTATTTGTGCACAACTGCAACAGAATTTCTCAATCTAAAAGTTCTTTTGGGGACTTTCATTCCCCACATGGAGCAATTAACTCATTCTACAAAATAAATTCTCTCTCAGATAAGAATCATGTATTACATACCCAACATTGTTTTTTATGCTTTTTTTATTCCATAAAAATTACTAGTCCTCTTGACTAATGAAGCCTATGCAGGCTTCACCTAAACATGTTGGCTAAGTAAGTTGACTAAATTATAAGATGTTAAATAAATTATAGGAATAAATTTGAAATGACAAGAATTTCCAATAGACAAGTAAGAAACTGTACTTATATTATTCTCACTTTAAACCATTTTCAAACTACTTTTTTTTATTCTTCCTATCTCCATATTCTCTCTCATCCATTCACTCCCTTCTACCTCATCTAAATTAATCATATTCTTCTCTAGTTCCTCCCCATGTTATTAGGATTTAGCATTTACATATTAAACATTTGGCCTTTGATTTGGGGGGGTTTTGCTTGCTTCACTGAAGATGATATTCTCCAAGTCCACCCATATATCAGCAAATTTCTTGATTTCATTCTTCTTTTAAGCTAAGTAATACTCCATTGAATATATACTCCACATTTTCTTTATCCATTCATCTATTTAAGGATACCTAGGTTGGTTCTATAGTTTAGCTACAATAAATTGAGTTATATAAACATTGACATGGCTGTATCACCATAGCATGCTGATTTTACATTCTTTTGCATTTTAAAAAAGTAGAATGGCTGGGTGAAAGGATGATTTCATTCAGAGTATTCTGAAGCATCTACATACCGCTATCCAAAGTTATTGGACCAATTTGCATTTCCACCACCAATGCATGCATGTACATTTTCCTCCACATCCTTGTCAACATTTATGGTTGCCTGTATTCTTCATTATTGCCATTCTGAATGAAGTGAGATAAAATTTTAGGGTAGTTTTTATTTGCATTACTCTAATTGCTAAAGATGTTGAACCTTTCCATTGTATTTATTTTTCTGTGAAATCAAACCAATTACTGAATACCTTTTACTGTCATTAAAATCATTCTTAAATTCCCTGAACAGGTCATAAAACAATGCATTATAAATATCAAATAAGGAATTCATATGTTCCATGATTAAATAGGAAGTAGAGACTACACAATTGTAAATCAAAAACCATGTATTTTGATGAAAATAGTTCAGTGTACCTCAAAGAGGCTTTTTAAGATATTTGAAAGAAAAGAGGTGCAGGACTAATCACACACAAACCTGGGATAAGAAGCAGGTTTATTGTAAAGAGCTGTAAGTCTTCTCGGCAAAAAAAGAGGGATAGCAGCAGCAAGGACGGAGAGAAACCTCAACTCCCCCTTGAGTGTTACATTTTATAGGCTAGAATCATAGTCATGCACTAATGGTAGCTTTGATCTCTATTGATATAGTAAGCATCTTTGCTGATGTAGTAAGCAAGTTTGTTACTTGGGAAAAAAAGGCAGTTTTTCCTCTCTCTCAGAGGAAGAACAGGAAAACTGGCATGTCTGTTTTATCTTCTCAAGGAGAGAACAGGGAAACCAATATGCCCCCATCTCAGGGACTGGTAAATTTTCTTCTATCAATGAGAGAACAAGGAGAGACCAGCACATCTGAAGACTGGAAGGTTTTATCTTGGGCTACATTCTATTTCTTGGGAATAAAAACAGTATTCATGTAGTAGGGGTGTCGAAAAGAAATATGGCTGCAATTATGCTAACAATATTTGAGGTTTATGGTATACAGGTAATTCATAAAAATAATTTCAAAATTCTCTTAGCTAAATGAGCCCCTTTTTTTTCTAAAGAGAGGCATAAGCAAACACATCCATTTTCACACACAAACACACATATACATGAATAATTAAAACTCCCATGGTATTTAGCCCTAAAATACACTATTGGTTGAAAAATTTGCATATTCAAGTCAATTTCAATCAAAACCAAAGTTTCTCAGATGAAGAAGTATCAACAAAATAGAGTAATTGAAGATTTAAAAATCTAGTGTTAATGTTGTCTTCCTATATATTCCCTATACCCATATTCATTTGCCAGTAGCTACAAAAAAGAAATAATTGAACTACAATTGAGGAAATTAATGGTCGCAATGTAACTGGAAGTGTAATTACATTACTTGAAAAGATTCAGAGCAATGTCCCACTATTTACAAAGTAGTATCCTTTTTTATCTGTTATCTACAAAATTTAGAAAAACTTAATTCAATACATGATAATGTTAAAAACATTGAGAAATATTCACTGTTGTATAGTATCAACTACAGAAAAAAAATAATAGCTGAAGATATGACTCAGTGGCAGAGCATTTGCCTAGCATGGAGTAGCCCTGGTTTTAATCTCCTTCACCACCACAACAAAAATTCAAATTAAAAATTTTCTGGGGCTGGTGATGTGGCTCAAGCAGTAGCACGCTTGCCTGGCATGTGCAGGGTGCTGGATTCGATCCTCAGCACCACATAAAAATGAAATAAAAATGTTATGTCCCCCGAAAACTTTAAAAATATATATTAAAAATTCTCTCTTTAAAATTTTTTTTTTCATTAATGACACCTATACTATTGATAATATTACCTGGAAAAAAAACTATATTTTTATCTAGTTTTCAAGACTTGAGTGTATTTTTTAATTTGTTTTTTAATTTGATATTTGTTACACTCAAATATCTTTTCAAGACTGAGCTACCTGCACTATTCTTATATGTATTTCTTTATTTCTTTCACATCAATTAAAGATCTTATTAAATTTTAAGCAACCATTAAGAAGTCCCTACAAATTCAGAAATTTTCTCAGATAATTCTCATATTCAAGAAATATATGCACCATAAAGTTGTCGCTCTAGTTCTCATATGTGAAAGTTTTTCTCAATACAATGTATTTTGCTGCAATTTAAGTTATGCATGTTACAGGATTCTCTACAGATAGTATATGATTTAATATTGGATAGAGTATGATTTTGTAAATTTGAATAAAGCTCTGATATAATCTTGGCAAATATAGAGCTTCTTTTTAATTCTAAATCTTTGGAGATTTGCAAGGTATGAACTTTCATTAAAAACTTTATCACATTCTTTACATTTGTAGGGATTAAGCACTACTGTAATATCCTTGAAATTTTTAAAATGTTGGGCTTTGATTAAAAACTTTGCTATTTTTTTCTTTTGCAATTTGAACTCATCTTTCAGTATAAATTTTCTAGTGATTTATAAGGGATGATAACACAATAAGTTATTTTTACATTAATCAGAGTTGTAAAGATTCTCTCAAGTATGAATCCTCTCATGCATAATAACACTTGAATTATAATAAAAACCTTTGCCATATTCTTTACATTTGTATAACCTTTCCCATATAAGTATGACTTCCCTGGTGTTGGGTAAGGCCTTCTCTTCCAGTAAAAGCTTTACCATATTCTTTTACATTTTTATGGGCTCTTTCCAGTTTGCATTCTCTGGTGTCTACTAAGGATTGATCTTACATGAAAAGCTTTGCCACAATCTTTACATTTGTATGGTTTCTCTGCAGTATGCAATCTCTGGTGCACAATAAGGTTTTGCCTAACAGTAAAAGCTTTGCCACATTCTTTATATATGTATGGTTTCTCTCCAGTGTGAGATCTTTTGTGAACATTAAGGCTGGACAGAACAGTAAATGCTTTGCCACATTCTTTACATTTGTATGGTTTCTCTCCATTGTGAGTTCTCTTGTGAACATTAAGGCTGTATAGAATAGTAAAAGTTTTGCCACATTCTTTACATTCATATGGTTTCTCTCCAGTATGAATTCTCTGGTGTTGAATAAGGCATGATTTTTGATTAAAAGCTTTGCCACATTCTTTACATTTGTATGGTTTCTCTGCAGTATGCAATCTCTGGTGCACAATAATGTTTTGTCTAACAGTAAAAGCCTTGCCACATTCTTTACATATGTATGGCTTCTCTCCAGTGTGAGTTCTCTTGTGAACATTAAGGCTGGACAGATCATTGAATGCTTTGCCACATTCTTTACATTTGTATGGTTTCTCTCCAGTGTTGTGAGTTCTCTTGTGAACAGTAAGGCTGTACGGAACAGTAAAAGCTTTGCCACATTCTTTACATTTGTATGGTTTCTCTCCAGTGTGAATTCTCTGGTGTTGAATAATATGTGATCTTTGATTAAAAGCTTTGCCACATTCTTTACAGTTGTATGGTTTATCTACTGTAAAATTTTTTTGTTGTATAGTAATACATGTAGTTTTATTAAAAGCTCCTTCATAATCCTTATATTTGTATTTATTTTCTTGAATATGAGAACTTGATTTAATAAATTTTGAGCATGAATTAAAAACATTCTCACTTTTATCTTTATACAGCTTCTTTAAATGATCACAAAGATGTTTCCTGTGATTTAAAAAAGAATTAAATTTTTATTAGTTATAGAGAATTTATAGTTTTACAGTTAAAGATATATATATATATATATATATATATATATATATAAACATTTAGATTAAAAATAGTAGGTAAATACAAATCATCTCACATTCTTTAAAAGTGTATGCATTGGCACAAGGAGAAACTGTTCATTGGATCCTTCTTGGTAAAGTAACGATCAGACTGATCACAGTAAGAGATTTCTTTTTTACTTTTTAATCTGTAGTCAACAAAAATATTGGTGAATATTACTCAATTGTACATTTTGAAATATTCTTGTTACTACCTAAGGAATGAAATAGACTCCAGAGCAAATTTTTCATTTTTTAGAAAAAGGATATAATTCCAAAAATGCTGTGCAGACAATTGAAAGGCCCATACTGGACCTCAAAATTGACTGGCATATGTGCAGCTGCCCATTACCATCTCAACTGATGCCCCCACATCCCTGCAGTGCCATGTCATCCCTTACACACTAGCACCTGCTTTTTGTTGGCAGGGTCCTCTGCAGTTATGGGACCAAGGTTGTGGTACCAACATTCTGCAGCAGCCCCCATGAGGCTACATTGTGAACTGCATCTCAGCTGGGCTTCTCAAATTTTCAGCTAGATTAACTATCACAGTGACTCTTGGTAAAAAAAAAAAAAAAAAATCTTTGTGGGTAATTAGCTCACTGAAATGAGTAGATGACTCTTTTAATTTTTTCAATGAATTTTTTTTGGAATATTCAGGTAATTAGGACTAGGGCATCAGCATCATCTAAAGGCCTCAATACTAAGTTTACTGGAGATTTGTGTAAGATCCAAAAAGTCTCTGGGACTGACACTTGAAGAAAATAATCCTGATATGAATAAGTACTTACTCTACCACACTCAAAACCACAAAAAGCACAAATATTTTTGGATTTCATCTTGGAATCCAATTGCTATAGAAGATGAGGCAGTGCAAGTCAGATAGAAGTGCTGAAAAATATCAGTGTACTGTGTGTGAAATTTAAAAAAAATAATTATGGAAGCCATCCAGCAGAAAAGTCTGGTATTTGGGAATTCAGAGTGAAAACCTTGCTGGTTTGAGACTGCCCATCACATGTGATATTCTACCTAGCTCTCTCTATGTTCAGCACTACAGTGGAGATGGGATGATCTGATTGACCCATATAGCAACATTTCCTCACAGAGATGTGTGAGTCTTGCCCATATGTCAATTAACCTGTCTGCAGCAGGATTCCTGTCATTGATTGCACTTCTTTCAGGGGTTGGGGTTGTGCCTCAGTGGTAGAGTGCTCGCCTAGCGTGCTTGAGGTACTGAGTTCAATCCTCAGTACCACATAAATGTAAAATAAAGATATTGTGTCCACTTAAATCTTAACAATATGTATTTAAAAAATAAATTACACTTCTTTGATTTATTCTCCCTTAAATAAAAAATTAACCATTTTCTAGCCATTGTGTTTCAGCTCTAGAAAATCTATCAGGCACTCCATATCAGGCATTCTGTTTGTGCACTAGAAAATCTATCAGGAACTCCATATTTCTGAAAATAATTTCTGGCTCTTTCTCTTATTTCTTTCATAATTATTTCAGACATTAATTTTCTCAGGTGAGTCATCACCTTCTAATCAAGAAAATACTGTTGCAGGGTGCTGCATGCAACATAACATTTAATGATTCTGCTGATGTATGAGCCTTAAATAGTGTTTGAAGTATACCAAGACTGCTTCCAGGGACACTAAAATTATAAATAAATATTCATATTAATAATCTGCAGACATTTATCTAATGCACACTCATGTACAGATCATTAGAAGTTTCAAAGTACAACTAATAAATCAGTATTTGTTACTGGTTTGATTTCTTTTATTAAAATGCATATTTTCAGTCTAAACATATTTATAAACCTGAGTAAACTGGTTATGTGTTTCTTTTCCTGAAGATTATTTTTAAAATACAGATTCATAATAGCCTGTAAGCTTTGCACATATGTGTATATTTGAAAATCTTGTTTATTGTGACAGGTTTTATACAAAATACTGAATAATAACAATTGTATTGTTGCAGTTTTGTAATATAAAATAGTCAGTCTTCTGAGGTATTATGTAATAACATAACCTGATGACAGTGTATTTTTATAAATAATCATCATTTATTTGTTTTGTTCATTAAGACAGATTTTTGAACTTCCCTCTCTCCACAATTTCAATTCCTTGTTTAAAACTGAATATAGTTTCCATACCTTTCCTTAATCAATTTTTGCAAACAATATTTTATTTTCTGCTCTCCTGAAAATTCTTGGTTTTGATGAGAAGACATACCTGAAAGAAATTTAAATACCAAATTACCCATTACTACACTGTGTTGAAAATACTCTGCAAATACATAAAACAGAATTGAGGGAGTAGGAATAACCAAAGAACAGTATAATTCAAGGCCATTTTTACTCAAGAAATATATGAGCTTTAGATCAAAATTTTAAGAACTTCAAAATTCGGCTGGGATGTGGCTTATGTGGTAGGGTGTTTGCCTGGCAAGCATGAGGCCCTGGGTTCAATCATCAGCCCCACATAAAAAGAATAAAATAAAGATGTTGTGCCCACCTAAAACTAAAAAATAAATATTTTTAAGAAAGAACTTCAAAAATCATCTTGAAAAATCAAAGAAAGACAGAGGAGAACAAAACTGAAACTGACTAATGTTACCACAACAATGTTAAATTAAAACTTCCCAGTTCAATTTTTTCATATTATGTATCTAACTAAAATGTGTCAGAAATGGGCTGGAAGTATAGTTCTGTTGGTATTGTACTTGCTTCACATGCACAAAGCCCTGGGTTTGATCCCCAGATACACACACACACACACACACACACACACACTCACATCTACAAACCTTTCTATATGTATACTTTTTAAATAATTTGAGACCAGATTTCTTAATATCCTGAAGCTCATTTCAAAATTACAATTCCAATGCCACAGCTTTTAAATTATGCAGTTATATATCATTGCACCTCTGACCTATTATTGTTTATTTACTAACATCCAAACATTTCCCAAAATTACCATAGTGAACTATTTCAAAGGGATTTTAAATGGATAAAAAATCAAATGACAATAACAGCACATGCAAAAAAAGAAGAAAATTGACTCAAACAAAATACATTGTTATTTGAGAGTAAGGAAATTGAGAATTGTTAATTAAGCAATGCCAAATAACTACCTGAAAAATGTTTAATGAAAGAAAAAATAGAAATATTCTATACATATTTTTTAAGAAACAATGTCTGATACATTAGAAATGTGTGGAGAAAAAGATATCAAATGCTAGAAAATCAATTAAAAGATTTAACATGAAGCATTCATAATCAAACTTCCAAAACTCTTCAGATTTTTTAATAGGACTAAAAAAATACATTTTATTTACAAAGATACTTATATATGTTTGAGGGTTAATTTCTTAGCAGAAGACTTCCAGAATGGAATTGGAGTATATAGTCATGTGTGATGAAAAAAAAAAAGAAATCAACCTGGAATACTATAAGATATATAAATGCTCAAGAATTCCCCCACTTTTAGATCTGGTCTAAAATAAATACTAAACAAAATCCTTCCAATATAAGAAACTGGCAAAACAAAAAAAATGTAATATTTGAAAGATTTTGTTGAAAAATCAAAAATATGAATATAAATTTCATTTTACTGAAATTGTGGTAGATAAAATATATAATTCTGCTTATAAAATTTGAAACAATAAAGCATAAAATTATCATAAATATATGTGAATAGGTATAAAGTAAAAAAGCAGCTTTACATCAATAGAAAATCATGACAAGTCATGTAAACACACTGATCTATGAAACACAAGTTAAAGAAGTTTAGTTAATAGTAGACAAAACTATAAGACATCAATAAAATTTGCAAAGCTACAGTAGTAAGTTCTTCCTTATCAGGAATTTAAATATAAATAAACTATTATGAAACACTAATCACAACAAAAACATGACCAACAGGAGTAAACATAATAATATGGTAACAATGTCAGATCTAAATTAATGGAAGGTTCTGTTTAGATCTATGATCACAAATAGACTAAAAAAAGCAAAAGGAATACTACACTTAAAAATTTAAAAATGATAATAATATAAAATAATCAGACAGAATATTATATATGGATAAATATAGTCAATCTCTGGACTTATAATAGTAGTAAATACATATGTAACTTATATTTCCAAAACATAGAACAGAAACACCAAAGAAATTCAGTATCATAAAAAGAAACACAGTAATAATAAAAGACATATATCCCCAATTAATGTAAAAGAATAAAATAGAATTGGAATACTACTCAGGGATTAGAAAACTTCAAAAAATATTATAAACAAATGAGGGTTAATGAGGAAATTTTCTCAGTAGTTTATGGACCATTATCCAATGAAGACCAGTTTAACAATACAAAACAAATGTTAATAGAATTATATGAACATTGAAATTTCTTTCTAAAATAATTAGTTGAAAATTAAAAATGTAAGTAATAACTAAAAATTTATAAATATGAATTCAAAGCCAGTTCCAACAATTTAGCAAGGCCATAAGTAACTAAGAAAGATGTTTCAAGCTAAAATAAAATAAGGGCTGTTGGCCAGGAATGGTAGCACATGCTGGTAATCCCAGATGTGTGGGAGGCTAAGACAGGAGGATCTAAAGTTCAATGCCAGCCTCATCAAAAGCAAGAAACTCAAACAACAGATTCAGACCATGTCTCTGAATAAAATACAAAATAGGGCTTCAGATGAGGTTCAGGAGGTGAGTGCCCATGACATCAATCCACAGTAACCCAAAAAAGAGCTACGGATTTGGCTCAGAGGTAAAAACACCTATAATACAAAAAAAAAAAAAAAAATTCTGTAACACAAAACGTCGTCTAATAAGTCCATATAATAATTATCAAATGCTCAATATTATTTTTGCAAAAACAAAGTAAGTTATTTTTTCTAAAGTTGTATAGTATCCAGGGTACATAAATAATTTACATATTAAAAAAAATTTTTAACTGTTTCCTGATACAAAAATAATGAAACTATAATATTAAGCAGTTTTATGTTAGCACAAATTTAGATGAATAAGCTACACATAACAAAACTGAAAGTACATCAATAAGACCTCAATTTGATGCTCAAATTAAAACTTATTATAGACCTATGCTTATTATGACAATATTTAATGGAGAAAATGTGGACAGCCAATCAAATGTTCTTTCACATGAGTGCATAAAGGCAATTTGGAATGAACTAGGAAAAATTTTCAAACTTAGCTGGGTACTAGAAACCACGCCTGAAATTCTAGCAGCTCAGGAGGCTAAGACCAGAGAATTACAAGATCAAAGCCAGCTTCAACAGCATGGAATTATGAAACTCAGTGGGACTCTCTCTCTAAATAAAATACAAAACACAGCTGTGGATGTGGCTCAGTGGTTGAAGTGTTCCTGAATTATAACCCCAGTGTTCCCTCAAAAAAAAAAAGTTTTCAAGCTTTTCAAAGATAAGAAATTATGTAATACCTACAATGATCAACCTCTAGGATAGTATGCTAAGTGAAATAAGTCATTCTCAAAAAGACAAATACCATATGATTCTACTTATGATATTTCTAATGTACCAAAAAAATAGGCCAAAAGGAATGGCATCAGGAATGAAAAGATGAGAGCCAAATAAGTACTTTTTAGGGGGAGAAATGAATTTTACTTTTATGTGATACAAACATTTTAGAAATATTCTACAAAATAATTTGAATCAACACTACTGAACAATACATTTAAAACATATAACGGTAATTTAAAGTAAGTTAATGGTTTTGATGAAAATTATTTTATAATATATAAAAGATAAACAAAATTGTGAAAATATTTATAATTAAATGCTAAAGTCTTACTCCTAGACAAAATAACAGATTTATCTATATACAGATGATAAACTTTCTAGTAATTCTGGCTATTTGGAAGACTGAAGCAGGGAAATGCAAATTCAGCTTCAATAATTTGGCAGGAATCTTTTCCAAAATCAAAGGGTGCTGGAGATGTAGTTCAGTATTATAACACCCCTGAGTTCACTCCCAAATATACAGACATATGTCTATATATGTATTTCTCTGATAAAATTTAGATGAATTATATGAATAATCACATAAACAGAGCAAACAATCAAGGCACTATATACAAATCATAAACAAAACAGGGGCAATATTTATACATGTAAGTAAAAGCTTTAATAACTTTATTAAAAATGGGCACATGGTTAACATGTGTTTTTATTTCAACTTATATTGTCTTCAAGTAAAAAGTCAGGAGAATTTCTATTCAGTTATATATATATATAGTCACTGATGTGAGTAAATCTACTGACCAACACTGCAGCTACTCTAAACAGTGGAACTCAAAAAGAGACAAGAATTAGAGAAAACATAATCCACAAAATTCTGAATAACTCTATTACTTTAGAAATCCTTTTTTTAAAGCTTTTATTATTATAGATGGACAGAATCCTGTTATTTTGTATGTCTGTTTTTAAGGGACACAAAAGATTAAACCCTGTGGCTCATTTGTACAAGAAAAGCCCTCAGCCACTGAGCTACAGCTACAACCCCAGAAATCCTTCCTTAAACCACATTCATAAGCTATACTTATATTATATAGTCACTAGGAAAAGATATTGTGAATCATTGCTATAGCAGAAAAAAAATTTCATGGAAAACCCATATAAGTATTCATAAAAAGCTCTGATAAAAATTGAGTGAATAAATATTTAAATTATATTAAAGAAACTCTTCTGTGATATTGATATATTACAAAGCTTTAACCTATAGTTATTCAAAAATTTGTGCAGATTTTCTTGGAAGTCCCCCAAGATAAATAAACATCCCATTATGCAAATCCTCACAGGCATTAGAGAGTACTGTAGGGAGATCACTGGAGAAAAAGAAGAAGATTAAAGAATTGGGAATCATGGTAGACATAGAGGAGGGTATGCTCTTTAATGAATACAAAAGAAAGAAACCTAGGTTTGGAACAATAATTTCGGTTAGATTTTAGCTTCTCAATTAACATTTTAAAATGTGACTTGCTCTTTGACATATGGACATATTATCTTATTATTTGCTTCAATGATTTCTACATAGTTGGATATAGAGCTACTATCACTTTTCTCTTGAAATTACAAAATTACTCTTTTGATGGCAAAAAAAAAAAAACAGCCAAAGATGACTTAGAGAAAGCAAGAAATGTTTGTTAAAAAACAAAATATGGCTCATTTTGTCATTTTTTTGGTAACTGTGCCTGTTTCTTAATGCTATTCTAATTAGAAAAAAAGAAAAAGAAGATATTATAGAAGATTCTATTCGATTATTTTTCATTTCTTTTTTTCTTTCTTTTGTTTTTTTTAGAATAAAAGACTAAAATACACTGAAGGATTTTTAATCACCAGATTGTGAGCACTATTTTGCAAACATAGGTTAAACATAAAAAGTAAAATTGTGGGAACAAGTGCATGGAGTACTTCATACATGGCATACATTAAGCGCGTCTGAGTGGCAGGCCACTCTCCTCATGCTAGAAATATGAGTGGCAGGCCGCTTAACCTGTAGGCACAGCCCTGGGAATGAGGCCATGTGTTGCAGTCCCTTCACTTGCTCCACAGCCCACTCCTCAATTGGTAGCTGCAAGGATAGTGAGCAAACATTTGATTGGTGTATTTGTGTTTATATATATATATATATACACACACACACACACACACACACACACACACACACACCCATACACGGTTACTGCACAATAAAATCAGACCTGCTTCCTGCTTGGTCTCTGGAAGTCTGAATTAGTGACTCTGCAGCCACACTCTTCTATACCCTGTTCTGTGGACCTCCTTGCTGGATGAGAGAGAGCCTACACAGCTGGCACCCAATCAGGGGTCTTAGGTAAATTATAAGACAGAGTGTGGCTGCTTACAGAGCAGTGAGGAAGGGGGAATGGGAAATCTACAGAGTTCCGCCACAGACTCACAGCTGCAAGGCCTGCACACTCTCTTAAATACTAGAGGTTTAACCTGAATAAGAGAGAAGCCCAGGAATTCTGAGATATAAACACTAACCCATGGATACATGCTACTGATGTATGTGATCCTACTATATGGGACAAGATAATGGCAAATACCTGACAAGCTGAAGTGAGACAGGGGAATACTTTACCACTACATTTTTTTCCTATTGTGTCAGCCATTCAGCAAAGTTTAGGGTGCCCTGCTATACACTCTTATCATATAAAAATGGCCCTGAGGGAAGATGATGCTGTGAAAGACAGGGAATAAAAAGATGAGGGCAACAATCTACCTCAAAGCAAGCAACTACAGCAGGCATAGGAAAGCAGAGATGAGAAACTACTTCAAAGCAAGGAACCTCAAAATCTGCAGGAGGAGGACAGATGAAAAATGGTACCTCTAGCCTTCATGGTGCAGAAAGAGGTGACGACAAGTAGTTCAACTATATTTTCTACAGACAGGCAAAGATTATATTTTACATTCAGTCAATGGCAATGCCTCATTATGAGTAAATGCCAGAGCCAGCAAAGGACTATGACAGTTTGGAAATGACCAGGCCACCAGACAGACCCCATCAATCGTCTTCCAGAAACCCATTCCTGGAGGCCAGAGATCCATTTGAAGACCTATGTAAGACAAGAGATGAAGTGGCACCCACTTTCTCCACAGAAAAGTCTTAACTGGGCTTCTCCATAAATCTTCACCATGACTGATTTTAGGACTGTCAGCAAAAGAGTCTCTGGAAAAGAGTTCCATGTAGATAAACATTCTATTTTCATGTTGCCCCCTTTTACTTGGCCACTGGCCAAAAATATACCAACACTCCAAATGCTGGACATGCCCTTACTAGTTTTTACTAGTTTTTCACAAGCATATCCAGTATAATAGTCTGTAGAAATGTGCAAACAAGGCTGGCCTTGAGGTGGGGCTTCACAGAGATGTCTACATTTTTAAGATAAGGTTAGAACTGGCAAGGGCGAAAAGAAAGGGAAGAAGAAGCTCTCCTCTTCTCAGGTGTTGTACTTGAAGGGCTAACTTGCCCAAAACAGTGAAAAAAACTGCTTTTATGTGAACTTCTGAAGACTGTGAACATCTGAGCCTTTCCCCTTACATGCTGCATATAAAACTCTGAAACTACCTGAACTTGAGTTTCAGGGGATTGATTGACTGCAGTAAATGCTGTACTCTCTGAACCTGACTGCAGCCAAATAAAACTGTTTCCTATTATTTACACTGCATTGCCTCATTTATCCCTACAACAAGGTAAGGGAATAAAAGCCTTTCCACTCAACATGGCACCCACACCATAGCACCCTGCAACTTGGTATCCACATGAATTGGGTACCCTGAAGAAGTTAATGATGGACTAAAGAAGATTAGCCCCTTGCAGATCAAATACTCAAATCACTTAGTCTTGAACTTAGTTGCCCTCAAAATTGGAAAGACCAAGCCAGAGCATCTCTTGAGCCTGCAACAGTTTTGATTTGTAAGGCATTTTTCTATGATGAATGTGAACAGCAGGGGGATCACAATCATATCACAAATGTTGACCTCCCAGTTAAAACTTGCAGGGAGAGGGAATCTAGAGTTCCCTTGTGGTACAGGCTAAAGGCCCACTGAATTATTTCTATCTGGTGTGCCTCTGTGTTCTGAGAGCCTGAAGAAAGTTACCAGTTGGGGGAGGTACAGCTTCTATACATGGCTTAAGGCAGAAAGCCACTGAGGACTTGCCACAGTTTATTGACAGGGCAAACAAGGAGGTAGAAGGGAAGGTGTCTCATGAAAGAGCTAGGGCAGCCTTATCCAAGGAATTTATCTGGGATTGACTAAATAAGGAACATAGGGCAGCAGTGGCACTGGTATGCAATGACACAATGGATGAATGGATTTTGGCCAACAAGGATATAGGGACAAAAGAAGCTCAAGCATCTTTTCAGCCTCAGACATGGCAATGGCATAAAAGCAGGACTAAAAAAGCGTGTTAATAGCTAGTCAGGTACGACAAAAAAAACAGTGCATCTTTCCTCCCCATCGGCCCTTTACAACCTGATGGATTGAATCCCAAAGAGTTAAGATCTAATGTTTTATGGCAAATGGATCTCACCCATTTTTTTTTTTTTTTGCTCCTTTGGGAAAGTTACCAAATATTCATGTAATTATTGATGTCTATTCAGGCTGTGGAGTGGACACAGCCTCCACAGGAGAAACCACAAACAGGTCATTTCCCATCTACTTAAATGATTTGGAATCACAAATATCCCCATGTCTATTAAAACAGACAATGGGCCAACCTATACTAGCAAGACATTCAAGCAGTTTGCAATGATTGGCATATACAGCACTTAACTGGGATCCCCTAAAATACTTAGACTCAAGGCATCATAGAAAGAACAAACAAGGAATCAAAGAGAATGCTACATAACAGAGGGGTGAAATTGTACCAAGTCACCTAGTGATGCCTTGAAGAGAATCTTATTTGCTTTAAATTTTCTTTCAACTTCAAAATTTTCTATAGAAATAGCAGCCCATAAGCATTGCCCCCTCCCCCACTTGAGGCCCTCCCATCTACCTAAGTTCTCATGGAATGATCCAACAACAAATGCAAGGGGACTGGGGATGTGGCTCAAGTGGTAGCGCGCTCGCCTGGCATGCGTGCGGCCCGGGTTCAATCCTCAGCACCACATACTTACAAAGATGTTGTGTCTGCCGAGAGCTAAAAAATAAATATTAAAAATTCTCTCTCTCTCTCCTCTCTCACTCTCTCTTAAAAGAAAAAAGAATTAAAAAAAAATGCAAGGGATGGTCCTGGGTCCCATCTAACCATGGGTCGAGGGTTTACATATGTTAACAGGAGCCTCACCCCACCTGTGTGCCTGCCAGAAAGTCAAGCCTTGGACTCCCATAGCCACCGACCAAGAAAATTAAGGAACAAACTCTGGAGGAAAAAAACTAAAAAAGAAAAGACTCAGTAACACAAATGGTCCTGAAGTACAGTAAACTGGGGTGATATGAATGTCTTGTTGAACAAGCCACCAGATTGCCTTTTTTGCCTGATGGTTACTCCATCCCTGGACTTATGACAATGGTCCTAGTATGCTAAAGCTCACTAGTAACATTGAAGCCACTCATGAGGTAAATTGTGCTTTGGTCACTAGGCTACCACCTTTAGCAGTGGCTAATTGTTAAGGGGCTTTACTCAAGCTCTTCCCTAATAATTCCAACATTATTGATCCTTAGTTATCCATTAAGGAGATAGCCATACCATGGAATACCAGCATTTCTATACCTACTTTGCCCATTTGTTTCTATGTAGTATATAATGAGACCTATACTCCAGGCAGTCCCCTCTATTTTGCTCTTACCACTGAAACTATTGTTCATAAGTATGATAAGTCATATGTTGGGCTATCTCTCACTGAGCTTATAGTTATAGTTAATGCTATCTATACCTATAGACTCCCCCATGGCAAATGTAGGAAACTCTTACTGCCAACATGGCCAAAAATACTGTTTGGAAAGCCCCCTTCAGATAATCTTAGCATCCCATGGAATCAATGTGTCACTGCCATATCTTATCTCGTTGATAAGAGGAATTTATCTCAGGAAGAAAAACATCTATGTGCCTGGGCAGGTGCAACTCTCTGGAATGTAACTGATGTGCCCCCAAACCAGATGGACTACTGCAGCAACTGCTACATGGGACCAGCCATTACAAATTTTTATGCAGAATATCACTATGGTATGATGGATACCACACCAATATTACTAGCTGCTAGACCAATCAAATGGGCAGCAGTCAGTTGGATGAATCAGTCTATATTGAGTTCAGACCCTGACCATGGATTTGCCTTTGTGCCAAATTATACCCATACCCACTATGCACACGCTTCTGTGATGCCACTCTTTGCCATGCTAATAATCAATAATACTTATGGCATAAATATCACACTTACAGAGATTCTTTGTGCAGCCAATACATCCTGCTGTTTCCCAAATTGCCTAACCCCTGTTAAGAAAGCTAAATGTATATTTATCCTCAGAGTGCCCCAAGTAATCTGGCTTTCAGTGAATCTGTCCAGAGAATGGACAAGTCCATGGGACATGGAGATGAATAATCTTCTGAATGAGACCCACACTGGGCAAGGCATGAAATTAGCCTCATCATTGCTGGGATTATTGCCCTGGTAGCCACCATTACTACCACAACTGCTGCCACTGCTTTGCTCACTCAGAGTATTCAGAATGCTCAGACTGTAGACAATTTGTCTACTGCCATGGCAGTAGTCTTTTCCATTCCAAACGATTTTGTTGCAGTCCCTGCACTGTTCCATGGCTCCGTGGCTCCATGTACCACTCCTCAATTGGTAGCTGCAAGAACAGTTAACAGACATTACATTGGTGTCTGCCTCTAATCTGCTTAGCTACTGCCTGAGTATGTATGTATGTGTATGTGTGTGTATGTATATATATATATATATATATATATATATATATATATATATATATATAGTAACTATGCAATAAAATCAGACCTTCTTCCTGCTTGGTCTCCAGAGGTATTGATTAGTGGCTCCAGAGCCACACTGTCCTCTACCCTGTTCTGTAAACCTCCACATTGGATGAGAGAGAGCCCACATAGAAAATCTTAAACATTTTCTTTTCTACATCAACAAATTCTCAATCTTCATCATAAAATCAAGAATCTAAAACTTTTTCATGCAGAATCCAAGATGCCAAAAGACATTCTGCAAGTTAAATAAGTAAATAATGACAGTGAATTAGAAATTCTGAAGGAAGTTTATGCTTACCCACAAAGACCAGGTTTCTATAGACCTCTAATATCACATCACCATATAAAGTCTGCTGATCTGGGTCCAAGCATTTCCACTCCTCTTCAGAAAAATCAATAATCACATCCCTGAATGTCAAGGGTTCCTAAAATAAAAATGAGTAAATGTAGTTCATATAAACTATATTATCATTGATACAGTTTTTTAATATACACAAGCTCTAATGAGATTTATAAGAGCAGGGTTTCACATAGAAGTGTGACATCAATCATATAGTATGATACTTTTTATGCATTGCTGGGGATTGAAGTCAAGACTATATGCATGTAAGGCAAGCACCATAACAACTGAGTTATATTCCCAGCCCCAATAATTAGTTATCAGCAGTGGAATTGGTGAATAAATGTGGTATAATGAAACCCAGAGAGAAGAACCTGTGAAGCAAAATTCTGAAGCAAAAAAGGGTAAAGAAAAAATTCCAACTTAATTCTAATATATAAATAACAGTTGCAATAAGTTATTGCCTATTCAAAAAAGTACATAAAAACTAAAAAAAAAATGATACTTGAGATATGCATAGTAAACTTATAAGTAATAACAAGACTCATAGGACAGTGGTCACCTATATGTGTAGAATATACATGAGATCAATTAGACACACGGAAAATTCTAACAGCCCACATATTACTTAAATGGCAGTCTTCAGAACTGTCTATATTCTTATTATTTAAGCAAGCCTTTAAACAAGTACTTTATTAATATATTTACTTTTTCAGACTATAATAACAACTCATTTTAAAATTAATAAAGTAAAAATTTTAAATATCAATCTATTATAAAACACTTAGGTATTTGGGCATGCTTAAATTACATGACACAGAGTTATAACAAAAAAAAGGAATAAAAAAACAAATCAAGTGAATACAGTATAAATCCCACAGTTCATAAGAAAACTGACACATCAGGTTAAATATTCCAAGATTTGGTGAACCACTCTCATTGTGAGAGTATAAACCCACAAGTCATGAGTGAGAGAATACTAAGAAGGTGAGGAAAATATTCTGAAAGATTCTTGCACTTTAATCGCCTCCCTGAGAATGTGAAAATAGTCCCTCTTCCAGGGTTTCAATTTTCACCAATGAGAAAACACAGACCTAGAGTTAGTTTAAGGTTCTGATCTCTGAAGTCTTTTTTTCATAAAGAGCTTTAAAAAAAATAGGGATTTAAACAAGGGGCACTATAACACTGAGTTGCATTTCCAGAAGGTTTGATTTTTTTTTTTTTTAATTTGAGACAGTGACTCACCAAGTTGCTTAGTTTATATCTAAATTACTGAGACTGCACTAAAATTGGCCATCTTTCTTCCTCATTCTTTCACATTTCTGGGATTAATTACAGGTGTGTACCACCACACCTTACTCTGCACCCATTTTTGATACCAAATATGCAAATTTGCACAGCAATCAATGTTCCAACGACTAGTTATCCAATAATTCATTTCTGATGACCCTTAACAGATGCCAAAATTTTGGGTTTATTACTGTATAATTTCACTAAACTGGGGGTCTCTACAACTACAATCTGAAGTTACACAATCTGATAGAACTACTCATGGAACAAAAGAGCACAATTCTGTATACAAGGTTCTTATAAAATCAATAAATCAGAAAGATGGCAATAGAAAACATGAATAGAGGGCTGGGGATGTGGCTCAAGCGGTAACTCGCTGCCTGGCATGCATGTGGCCCGGGTTCGATCCTCAGCACCACATACAAACAAAGATGTTGTGTACACCAAAAACTGAAAAATAAATATTGAAATTCTCTCTCTCTCTCTCTCTCTCTCTCTCTCTCTCTCTCTCTCAATCAAATGGGAACATTTGATTATAAAAAAAAAAAGAAAGAAAACATGAATAGAAAATGAAAAAAGTCAGAGGAAAATGGGGCACAACATAGGCCATTTTAGGAAACACCTGGTTTAAGATATTACCTTCAATTTTGGTGTTCTGCTACAATAGTGAAGAGCCTCAGTCCCATCATAATTTAGAAGGTCTTCACTATTTTAAATATGGTAATTCAGATACTCATTCTGCATATTCCCATTTTTCATAAAAAATTAGTTGAACACGTTTTTTCATACCTTAATGAATTTATTTTATTTTTTATTAGTTGTTCAAAACATTACATAGCTCTTGACATATCATATTTCATACATTTGATTAAAGTGGGTTATGAACTCCCATTTTTACCCCATATACAGATTGCAGAATCACATCTGTTATACATCCACATTTTTACATACTGCCATACTAGTGTCTGTTGTATTCTGCTGCCTTTCCTATCCTATATTATGCCCCCTCTCCTCCCCTCCCATCTTCTCTCTCTACCCCATCTACTGTAATTCATTTCTGTCCCTTGTTTTTTTCTCTTTCCACTCACTTCCTCTTATATGTAATTTTGCATTACAATGAGGGTCTCCTTCCATTTCCATGCAATTTCCCTTCTCTCTCCCTTTCCCTCCCACCTCTCGCTTAATGTTAATCTTCTTCTCATGCTCTTCCTCCCTACTCTGTTCTTAGTTGCTCTCCTTATATCAAAGCAGACATTTGGCATTTGATTTTTAGGGATTGGCTACCTTCACTTAGCACAATCTGCTCTACTGCCATCCATTTCTCTGCAAATGCCTGTTTTGGTCATTTTTTAGTCCAGAGTAATACTCCGTTGTGTATAAATGCCACATTTTTTTTATCCATTCATCTATTGAAGGGCATCTAGGTTGGTTCCACAGATTAGCTATTGAGAAATTGTGCTGCTGTGAACATTGATGTAGCAGTATCCCTATATTATGCTCTTTTAGGGTCATTAGGGAATATTCCAAGAAGGGGACTAGCTGGGTCAAATGGTGGTTCCATTCCCAGTTTACCCAGGAATCTCCATACTGCTTTCCAAATTGGCAACACCAATTTGCAGTCCCACCAGCAATGTACAAGTGTACGCTTTTCCCCACATCCTTGCCAGCACTTGTTGTTGTTTGACTTCATAATGCTGCCAAACTTACTGGACTGAGATGGTATCTTAGGGTGGTTTTGATTTGCATTTCTCTGACTGCTAGAGATGGTGAGCATTTTTTCATGTACTTGTTGATTGATTGTATGTCCTCCTCTGAGAAGTGTCTGTTCAGGTCTTTGGCCCATTTGTTGATTGGGATATTTGTTTTCTTATTGTTTAATTTTTTGAGTTCTTTGTATACTCTGGATATTAGGGCTCTATCTGAAGTGTGAGGAGTAAAACTTTGTTCCCAGGATAAGAACTCTATTTACCTCTCTTATTGTTTCTCTTGCTGAGAAAAAACCTTTTTAGTTTGAGTGAGTCCCATTTGTTGATTCTTGTTTTTAACTCTTGTGCTATGGGTGTCCTATTAAGGAATTTGGAGCCCCACCCCACAATATGTTGATCAGAGCCAACTTTTTCTTCTATCATACGCAGAGTCTCTGTTTTGATATCAAGCTCCTTGATCCATTTTTGAGTTAACTTTTGTGCATGGCGAGAGAAAGGGATTCAGATTCTTTTTGTTGCATATGGATTTCCAGTTTTCCCAACACCATTTGTTGAAGATGCTATTCTTCCTCCATTGCATGCTTTTAGCAACTTTGTCAAAACTAAGATAGTTGTAGTTTTGTGGATTAGTCTCTGTGTCCTCTCTTCTGTACCATTGGTCCGCCTGTCTGTTTTGGTACCAGTACCATGCTGTTTTTCTTACTATTGCTCTGTAGTATAGTTTGAAGTCTGGTAACACTATACCACCTGATTCACTCTTCCTGCTTAGAATTGCTTTTGCTATTCTGGGTCTTTTATTTTTCCACATAAATTTCATGATTGCTTTATCTATTTCTACAAGAAATGGGGTTGGGATTTTGATTGGCATTGCATTAAACCTATAGAGAACTTTGGGTAATATCGCCATTTTGATGATGTTGGTTCTGCCTATCCATGAACAGGGTACATTTTTCCATCTTCTAAGATCTTTTTCTATCTCTCTCATTAGGGTTATGTAGTTTTCATTGTATAAATCTTTCACCTCTTTTGTTAGGTTGATTCCCAAGTATTTTTTATTTTGAGGATATTGTGAATGGGGTGGTTGTCCTCATTTCCATTTCAGAAAATTTGTTGCTGATTTACAGGAATGCCTTTGATTTATGCGTGTTGATTTTATATCCTGCCACTTTGCTGAATTCATTTATTAGCTCTAGTAGATTCTTTGTAGAACCTTTTGGGTCTTCTAGGTATAGGATCCTGTCATCTGCAAATAGTGATAATTTACGTTCTTCTTTTCCTATCTTAATGCCTTTAATTTCTTTTGTCTGTCTAATTGCTCTGGCCAGTATTTTGAGAACTATATTGAATAGAAGGGTGAGAGAGGGCATTTCTATCTTGTTCTGTATTATAGGGATACAGCTATATCAATGTTCATAGCAGCACAATTCATAATAGCTAGACTGTGGAACCAACCTAAATGCTCTTCAATAGATGAATGGATTAAAAAAATGTGGCATTTATACGCAATGGAGTATTACTCGTCACTAAAAAATGACAAAATAATAAATTTTTATGTCTACATGAGTTTCTGCATAACACAAAATGATTTAATAAAACTTTCAACATTACATCAAAGAAAATAAAATCAGTTCTTCTTGCATGCTTACATCTCTTCAGTTAATTTGAAATCAGAAAATCTTAAATTCTGGCATGCTGTTTAAATTGGATATATTTGTTGATGAGCTATCAAGTATGACATACTACCCTGAAACTGACTAATTCATAATTAAAATGATGAGTTTATGAGTAATCCCAACTTTTGATTTCAGCAGGGATACTTCAAGAATATGTTCTGCTATTTGACATGGTATCCCTTCTTCTGGAATAGAGATGACAGTCCACTGTGGCATTTTCATTCTTATTCACATGGTCTCTTCTTCCTAAGTCTAATGTGAGCTTCTTCTCTTTAAGATGGTTGGGTTACAAAGACAAAAACGGAAATAATTCATGACATTTTAGGCCAAAGAGCAATACCAGTACATTTTCATACTTGCTGTATTCTCTGTAATAATAAGCTATTTTTGATTCTTATCTTGGCAAAAATATTCTGCCTGTAAATAAGATTAGTTATAAATAAACATTGTCAATGACCTAGATACAGAGAAGAATAAAGGAGTGGAGACATTTTGAAAATTCATACCCTTTTTTCTTTGTTTTTTTCAGATGAAATTTATAGGACTCTTCTAAGTTAATAAAATGTTACTAAACCACATGTACAAAAAGGCTAGTCACGTTTGAACTAAGAATCATGACTGCCTTCTTAAAAATCTCAAATTTTTTGCTAGGCCAAAGTAATCATGCACCTTTTCTAGTTATTCAAGGAACTGAATAATGACACCTCTGCAATAGAAGCACAATTCTTTCTAGCTTCATATATCCCTTCAGTGCATTTACTATTAAACTATTTTTAAGAGAAACACTTGAGTGTTTTTTTAAAACAAGGGAATAATTTGGGTAAATAGACACAGGCTATGTTTATGAAATAAAGGCTAAATGATTATTTTTTTCTCATTATAATAGTAAAATGTAAATAAATAGCAGTATATCTGTAACTTATTTAATTTTTTTGGTGTGTGTGTGTTTTGGTATTTGTAGTTTACGTATAATTTGTAATCTAGATGAAACCTAGACCTTCTTTTCTTGAGACAATTTCTTAATATGAAACAAGAGACCCCGATAAATTTACTCAGAAGACATTTTTTTTTCACCAACAGTTTGTCTAAACACCCTGAGTATATAAGAAAATCATTCTTTTCATTTCTTTTATATTTTTTTAACATGTTAAGTCTGTTTTATATAAACTCTCACCTGAAAGTATAAAGTGGACAAATCCATAGCACATATGGAAACCACCAGAGGTAATTCATTTTCAACTGTGAACCAATAGTTTCCAGTTCTAGATAAAGTGCACAGTCACCTGAAAGGCTCTTTAATTTCCAAAATACAAATTACAATAAAACAATGTAATCCATATTCATAAAGAGGAAATCAGGCAACAGAGTCATTTTTTGTTTGTTTGTTTGTTTTGTTTTGTTTGTTGTTTTGTTTTGTTAAGATTTTTTTTTAATTATGTGAAACCAAAAAAAAAACAAAAAGCTACTCTTTTAAATAAACAATGTTTGATGAATGAGTTATCAATAAGATATATGCTCATGACTTTACCCATTCAGGGTCATTCAATTTTCATTCAGGTTTATTTAACAATGAAAAGTCCTGTGATAATCACTTAACATAAAAATCATATTTTGAATAAAAGTTCTGGAAATTGGTGTTGAGAAATGATTAATATTGCAGCTTAATGCTTGCAATGAGCAAGCAGGAGCACATGGCAACAGAAAACTAAAAAAAAAAAAAAAAGCACCAGGGGCCTACATACTAAAGAACATACTCTATAATGAACTAAACAATTCCCACTATGCTTTATCTTTTAAAGATTCCACTAAATCCAACTCCCTGAAGTCCAAGCCTTTAGTACATGGATCTTTATGAGATAGGTATTCAAACCAGAGCACCTGAATTGAATCATTATCATCCTTTGCATAAACTAAATTTTCATGTTAGAACACCAATAAATGCCTGAGAATATTAAAATATTAAAATCTATCATAAACAAATTTGAGATTTTTATCAAATCACAAATTTTTGCTCAGATTCTGAGATACATAATCATTTTAGAAACATAAATTTTAAAATTTCCATTGAAGCATGATGCACATATAAAAACACAAAGCATTTATGTAAAGGATCAGAGATTACTCAAAAGTCAAAACAATTTTAACTAGCCTGGCTCAGAGCATACTAAATCACTTTCTCCATCTGTGATCTCCAAAAGCAAACAAGATCTTATGAACCAGCATAGGAATATTTCATTACCTAAATGTAGAATATATATACATAAAGTAAATATTATTCCAGTTATTCAGATTCAGTACCTGCTTATATTACATGCCATTTTAATTTTTTCTATGCTTCTACTTATTTCCCAACCTAGAACATCCTTTCTCCTCATATATTTATTTTTTGGTGAAGTCATATGTACACACCTTGAATGTAACATATATTAATTATACAGTTTTGACAAATAGAATGATAAAAACCTTCACTGCTTTTAAGCAGTGAAGGGTACCAAAATGAAAATACATAAAGCATCCCAAGAAAACTATTTCCATGAAGGGTACCAAAATGAAAATACATAAAGCATCCCAAGAAAACTATTTCCTTTTACATGCAACTTTTTTTATTCACAAATTTTTTTATTCAACTTTTTTTATCCATTGTTACTGCAATGGATATTGAACCATAATTTTATTTTGTGTGACATCATGTTTTATAATTTTAAATATAGCTGCTGAACTATAGAGTATCTGTAAGAGCCAATCAGGGTGTGTGCTTATGTAATCTGTTTCTTTGTAGTGATGATTAATGTCGTATTTTATGGGTGCAATACAAGTTGTTCATTTCAACATTCAAGAACATTTGAGTTGTTTCTTATTTTGGACCATTAGCACTACTGGGGCTATCAATATTCTTTAAAAAAAACCTAGATCCCTCAGATGATTCCTCCCTAGTATTTCAATGACACACTATTCCACTTACACTGGTTGCTATGAAGATTATAATTTCTATCTTAAATTTAAATTTAATTAGAGTCAATATTATATGAGTTTACTGAATACAAAGTATAATACCTTACCACAGACTGTTTAGTTTACCATACCTTTTTTGCAACTACTATAAATATTTATCTATGTATTATAAATCTCAAAATACACTGTATAATTTTTGGTTCAAAGTAATTATAGATCATTTAAAAAACTAAGATAAAAAGTATTATCATAAAATTGCTCATATATGTCAACCATGGTGGCACACACCTATAATTCCAGTTACTTGGGAGGATGAGACAAGAGTATCACAAGAACAAGCACTGACACAGCAACTTAGCAAAGTTCTCAGCAATTCAGAAAAAACTTTCTTTAATAAAGTATGAATAGGGTTTGGAAGCTTGAGATATGGCTCAGAGCTTAAGTGTCCCTGGGTTCCATGAAGGGTACCAAAATGAAAAAAAAAAAAAAAAGCTAATATGTGATAAAATTTAGGCAGTGAGTTATAATTGTGACAATGATATATCATGGACAGAAATTAACAGAAAATACTAAAAAATTGTAAAATATTATTAATAACATATTTGCTGCAATATTAGAAGATACATTGTTTTGGCATATTTTCTTTCCTATGTGCCACATTCTCCTAATTATAAATTTTCAATGTCATTATTTATTGGCTCAGAAAACATTTAAAGAGTGGAATATATTTTTAATTTTACTGACTGTTTTATTTTCTACAGATAGCTTGATCTTAGCTTTTTAAAGTTTCAGGAAAGGAAATTTAATTGTGGTTTTAATGTCACTGAACACTACACAATAATGAGTGTAGAGACCTAGTAATATAATACCCTGGATGGCAAAACAGACAAGTTAAAGATACAAAATGGTTCTATGTGGACATACTGAAATTAAATCTTGCCTCTCTACAGGGTTTGGAGGAGCTTTAGATATAGCAAAGGGGAGGGAGAAAAATGAGTGGGTATAAAAGATGTTTAAATGAGATGGACATCATTACCCTAAGTACATGTAGGAAGACATGAAGGCTGTGACTCTACTTTGTGTACTAACAGAAACATAAAAAAATGTGCTCTGTATATGTACTATGAATTGAAATGCATTCTGCTGTCATATATAATGAATTAGAATAAATAATAACAATAAAAACATTAGTGGTAATCTCACAAACACTTGTACTTACAAATCAAAAACAAAAAGACAAGATGACAAAACAGAGACAAACATATTCACTCATCACAAGATAAAAGAAACATGAACCAGAAAATGTCTTGTTTTCAATCAAGTATAAGAGAGTGCAGGGAGAAATGTGCTGATCTTCAAAAATAAAAAAAAAAAAACATGTCTGATGAGAAAATTTGTTAGAATCAATCCTACATTTTTTAGAAAAACTAGTGAGAAATTATATAAAAGATTGAGAGAATTTTCCCCAGATCACACCACATAGGTCACATTCTCACAAAGCAGCAGGTAAGAAAATATAAAAATACTGAAGAATTTGAAGAATTTGCCTCACAAAGCTATTGCTGTTTCTGACAATAAGACAGGCATCTTGCAATTATAAGTTTTCCTTATATCCACAACTGGGAAAAACGCTATTTATATTTAATAAGTACTACTTTAGCAGGATTCAGTTTGGTCAAATGGTCAATTCAGCTTGCAAAGAAATCCTGGATTCCTATTACTACTAATGAAAATAATCACAAATATGACAACTAAAAATAATAGAAAATCATTCTTTTATAGATATGGGTGGTTTTTTATTATCATGATACAGTATTCATATCAACTTGTTAGCATAACCACACTTCTTCCAGAAGCTCTAAAAGAGAATCATTCTATCTTCTAGTGGCTTATGGTAATTTTTTTGTGGTTATAAACGTCTCTTCTCTCCTTGTGGTGTTGCAGCCTTCAAAAGCATAAACAGAGAAAAACTATTTTTTTTATATAGAGAACATGGTGCTGTCACAACAGGTTACTACATTCAAACACCACAGAATATGATGCTCTATAGATGGCAGATACCAAAATGAGATAATGTTTATACTTCAACAGAGTATTTGAGAGATTACAGAAAAGGAAAGGTCATACACAGTGGATGAAAAAAAAAAGATTTGACACTTGGCTAGCAGAATGAAGCAAGACACATCAAAGACTCACAAAAGTGAGTGAGATGGATAGAGTGGCATCATACATTGTACCCAGGTGCAGAGCAGAAGACAGAGCTATGTCCATAGAGCAAGTCTTATATATTTTTGCCAAGAACCTTAAAAACTCTTCCAATCCTGTGGAACTTTAGATTCTCTCAACTAATACTACTAATACTCTATTCACTCTTTGTGCCTGTTCTTGATCATTCCCTAACAATTAATGTGCCTGATGCTTTTTTGAGTACCAGCAAGAGAGAATCTACATGAATAGGTTTTCTCGGCCAGTCAATTTTTAAGATATTTCCCTGTAAATTTCTATGGATTTATATACCTGAAGGCCATTATTTTAAAAAATTTAGAAAAATGTACACACAGAGATTCCAGCTAAAACATGAAATGAAAGAAAATATTGGCAGAGTACATATTTAGTGGAAAGTGAATATAACAGAATGAATGAGATGTTATTGATAGACCCAACCTTATCTTTTCTTAAAATTGGGAGCCATCTCACCACAAAGCCATGAAAAGATAATTTCAGCTTTACTATACATTACTGCAAATTCTGAACCTGCTTGGAATGCATGCCTGTGCCTTGAACTCAATCATGCCTGGCTCTCTGACCAGATAGCAGCCCTCTCTGAAACTTTAGTGATGCCTCACAAATCTTTGCCTTCCCTGGCCAGATAATGACCTTCTCTGAGGCTCTAATGACCTTCATAAATTCTGATATCGGGGCCAGCAAAAATGTAAACTACCATTTGTGTTATGCTTGTCAGAGTTTTGTTATCTGTAACCCCCATTTGTGTAACTTTCTGGGCTATAAAGCTGGACTGCAGGAAAGCTGCGGCTGCTGTCTTGTTCCCTCGGTTTGGGGTGGGAGAGGCAGCCTGGCCAGTCAATATAATAAGCTTGCTTTAATTTGATTTTAATTGGAGTCAATGTTCTTTTCTTGCATCCTGGTCTAACAGCTATATTTGTGAGGAGAAAAAGACATACCAAAAGAGTAAATCACAGTCAAAATATCTCTAAATGCACTTAACAAAAAATAAAATATTCAACTTTTGTAAGAGTTTAAATTCCTACCACTAAGGCAACTTAATACTAAAGCCAATTTACTATGGCATACCCACCAAGAAGGAAAACATGAAATAGAATGGCAAAACATCTAAAAAAGACTAAAAATTACCAACATCTAATGTGTTAGAATTGTAAAACCTTTCCATTGGCCATGTAAAATCTTAGAGACACTTTAGATATTAGTTTGGTACTACCAACATATGCATACATTCTACTCTTTGACACCAAAATATTCTTATAATGTTCCAATAGGTAGCTGCAACTGTTGCTTTCACCAAACTAGACTGCATCTGACACCTCCTTTTATCATCGAGGCCCCCTAAGTCATGGCCCTGCAAAACCAAGATTCCAATGGACCTATGCCCAGTTCCACAATAATTTCAGAGAAAAGCATAGAGAAAGTGGTATAATTGAGATTCAAAGATCTGAATGAAGAAAGAGTGTAAGAAAAGGTAAACTGAAAAGGACAGAAGAAAAAGTGGTTAGGGGTAGGAGAATAGATCTGAGGAGAAAGAAGAAACTGCTGAGGATGTATAAGGTGCACAGATGAGAAATTTTGGATCCTAAGTGGGAGAAGACAGGAAATATTGTGACAGCATAATACTTATGCCAGTGTTCTCATTTTTGGAAATTCCTAAAAACCAGGAGTTAATGGTGTAATTAAATAAGTATGCCACACACATGATTCTCTCTTTTAGAGCTCTAGTAGGATGCCACACAATTTTTTTTCTCTAGACTTGTAATTCCTTCCTCTCCAAGTACTGTTCATCCTCCTTATATATACTATGACTCTACTTCCTGACCTGGTCTACCTGAGCTTCCTCAAATTTTCTCCAGTAACTCACAACCACAATTTTTCCTTTGAACAATCCCACAAATTTTTATGCTCAGATAATTCTCATAACTAAACTCCTAATGCCCCAACCCTGACATTCTGAGATGCACCTGTGTCTTCTCTTTTCTGGATAACCCTCATATTTGCTCCACCAACAATGCATCAAACATGATTGTTATCAGATTTGGTTTCCTACTAAGTGAGCTACCAAATTCTACACATTTTTTTGTATAATTAAATAAATAAATGATCCTAGTTCTGTTTTCATTTTGTTTTGTTTTTCAAAAGAATAATACTTAAAAAAATTGTTGGAAAAAAAAAAGAATTGAAGTTCCCATGAGGAAGATTGAAGGATATACTGAAAGTAAAAGGAAATGAAGGTATTTTCTGTAGCATCATTAATGTTCTATTTTTTGATAGAAATAATGATTATGTAGTATATTCCCTTTGTAATAATTCATTGATCTGTATAGTTTCAATGCTGGTCCAGTATTGGCCTTGTTAAATAAGATCAGATTCATTTCATGAAATGTGGTGGGAAACAGTATAAAAGAAAGACTATAAACGGGTACTAGAGTGCTGGGGCTGTAGCTCAGTGAACTAGGTCTGTAGCTCAGGGGTAAAGCACTTACCTTGCATATATGAGGCACTGGTTTTGAACCTCAGCACCCACATAAAAATAAATAAAGATACTCTGTGTTCATCTACAACTAAAAAAACAAAGGGCACTAGAAAATACTTTGGGGGTGATGCATAAATTAATTGTTAATTGATCTTGTTTTTTTGGATGTGTTTATATGTCAAAACATAAAAGTATACAGCTTAAATACACCTTAAATAGGACTGGGGATATGGCTTTATTGGTAAAGTGCTTGACTCACATACAAAAGGCCCTGGGATCAATCCCCAGAACCACAGGAAAAAGAAATATGTGATATATTATATCATTTAACCTGAAAAATGTGTCTAAGTTGAGATAAAAAATAAATCATACTATTAAATGATAACATTTAAAATAAAAGTAAGAATTCATTGCTAAATATCAATCTAAATATTTTGACAAAGGCAATTTTCTCAAAAAAGAAAAAAAAATACTAACCCAAGGAGCAAAGTTTGAAACCATTAACAGTGAAATAGCATAAAATTACTAGTAATGTCAGATGTTGCATTTAGAAGTCAAATTAAATTAAAAGAGCTCTGAGAAGATTTATAAGTAAAAATTTTATATTATTTACAAATTTTATATTATTTGTAACTTGTATGGTACATATAATGATTTCTTAGTTAATGATGCAGATACATCATGGAATATGCATTGTATGGTGATTCTGTTATTTTAAAAATGATACAGCATACTGACACTGTCTTAGGTGCTATATACCACTACATACATAGGTTATAATTTAGACATTAGTGCACATGAAAGCCATCATTAATAAAAACATTTTGGCACACATGACTATAGGATTTAACATTATAGCATTTAGTATAGACCTCATAATGAGATGAATAATTAGCCCTATACAACTAAAGGCAGAATCCTTTAAAAGAATCTGGCCATTTAGACAATAAAAGAAAAAAAAAACACTGTAATGCAGTATAAAAGAATTAAAGAACATCCTTTCAAAAAAACAAAACTGCTGAAACAATTGGCTATCTGCCTAACAAATAATGCCATTTTATTCTTTTCTGGTATGAATTAATAAACCATTCACTGTAAAGAAATAATTTAATATAAATAAAAATATAAGATAAGTCAAAGTTTTTTTTAATAAGAAAGATATTTAAACACTATATATAGTGGTGCATGATTCTAATGTTATATACTTGGAAAGAAAAAGTAGAATAATTGCAAGGCCAACATCAGCTTATGCAACTTAGTGATATGATTACACAAAATTTTAGAAAAAAAAAAGTATGAATGTGGCTGAGTAGTATGGCACACCTTTCCTCAATCATTCAAAATAATAAAATAATAATAATAAAATAAGGATGAAAAGACAGAAATATCATTATTTGTTTACAAACTTAAATACTACCTTTAAAAAATGGGAAATATTAAAATAAGATATATTTATGATATGATATATTTAAAGGGTACAAATTGAAGTTAGAAATTGGAAAAAACTAATGACCTCCTCACCTATGAAAAAAAATTCTTCAAATATAAAAAAGGATGGAAGGAGGCTAAGGCAGGATGATTCCAAGTTTAAAGCTAACCTTACCAACCAAAAACACAGATGTCAACGAAGAGAAAGTAAGAGCTATGCATGGTGGCACATGCCTATGCTCCCAGCTGCTTGGATCAATGAGGAAGGAGAATTGTGAGTTTGAAGCCAGTCTTAGTAATGTAGCAATTTCCTAAAAAATTAAGTGGGAAACTGTCTTAAAGGAAAACATTAAAAAAGAGCTAAGCATATGGTTCAGTGAGGAAATATCTCTGAATTCAACTTCAGTTCTAATAAAAAAAAATGGAAGTGAGTTCAACAGCCAGTTTATAAGGAGAAACATAAGGGTTTGATAATCATAGAATAGCTCAATAGCTTTAGATATTAGAAAATGGCAAAATCAAAAAACATTGTGAGACAAAATTAAAAAGTGTCAATAAACACATGGAGCAAATAAATCTTCATTAAATGAAGAGAAAGTAAAATTTTAATTTCTTTGAAAAACTGGATATTGAAAATACATGATCATTACCTAGAAGAAGAATGATTATAAAAATTACTTCATATCTGAACCATGATAACATATAAGGAAATGGAAGCATTGGTCAAAACAATTGAAAAATAGAACATGAAGAAAAGACAATGAACATTGAGTAAGATATAAGGAGAAATAGGTGGGTTACAAAAAAGTTCAAAACCTATTTTTTATACTAATGTATCCAGTTAAAATTATATTGTGAATCATCAACTAGTTTTATGTAGATTTCACATATAAATAATATTTTACATACATATATTCAAAAATATGTAGAGTAAATCACAAAATATGCAAATAAATACACAAAAGATCATGAAAAAAATTGTTCATGCACACCATTTGTGTACATGATAAAAATCATCATTATCAAGATGTAAAATTCCCCTTAAATCTAAAATATAAACCCATTAAAGTGTTAGCATATTTTACTTTTAATGGAAGAAGAGATCAGAGCAAAATTTCTAAAATTTATATTAAATGTTTTACATATATTTCACTCCCAAACTCTGAATTAAATGGGAAAAATATTTTGCAATAATAAAATCAAGACAACATAATTGAAAGCAAAATCCAAAGTTAATGTATATGTATATAAAATTTATGTATTTTTAACACAAACTGAAAGGCCAACATAAGTCTAAACATCTGAAGAACAATATTACATGTGAATGAATGACATGGTCAAATGTAAAGAAAGACTGACTTGGAGGCAGAATTCACTAGTGTAGTTTGTGTCTACAATCTACAAGGCCCTGGGGTTAAATCCTGCAACAAAAATAAAAGGCATATTTTAATTGAGAGTGATGTTGGAAATATACAAGAATAGGAGCTTCTGACTCTCTCTCAATCCATAGATATATTTAATACATATATTATGTTTCAAGTCACTCTAAGGCAAACTATTAAAAAAATAGTGGAGAGATTTATATATATATATATGCACAAATGGAAACATATCTGTCAATTGATGATTTTAAAAAGCTAGCATAGACTTAGGCTTTAGTCCAGCCTTAGAGAATATGCTATATAATCAAAATAGAAAGTCCAACAGCCAGTGTCACCCTGCAAAGAGTAAGACTGGGACCATATATATGACACTCTAAATAGTTTTTCTGTGTGTGCTTTCAGTCTTAATTTAGTTTTTTTTGAAGATCTACACATTCATAAGTGCTAAGATGATTGAAAAAAGTGATAGTTATCTATGTTCAGTCTACGACATCCATGGGCTTTAACTCCTAGGATCAGGAGAAAGAAGTTAAAACTCAAAGAAATTGGTTGATGCCTTTATGAGTGTTGAGCAAACAAAGAGCTCCAATCTCAGGCTTGCCCCTGTAAAAATTCCAGAACTGCCAATTATTTCCAGAATAAAAAATTTTCAGCACTGAGTGTCTTATCTCTTATTATATTTCATTCAATGGAAGAAACTAATTTCCTCATGTATAATAAATACTCTGCAAAAGAATGGCAAGAGGCTTATGCAGAAGGACCCCAAAGAGAAGGCCAATTTAAATCCTCAAGCTATGGGAATAAAGTTTGCTGATCACATGCAAATCTCCCCTAGATCAAAACCCAGTAATTTTTCATTGATGTGCAAGATTCTTGATGGGCTGCTAAAATCCCAAGCAATAATGCAGAGAAGGGGTTAATAAGAAAACATGTCTGTTAATCCCCAGGAAATGTTTGCAACACACAATCTCTGTTGCTACATGACACACTGGACCCTGCAATCTTCAATCAGGGATTTGATTCAGAAGTCAAACAGTGAACAATTTTATGCAAAGCACAACTTTTAGAATAGCTTTTATCACCAGGTGTGGTGGTGCATGCCTATAATCCCAGCAGTTCAGGAGAATGAGGCAGGAGGATTGAGAGGAAGCCAGACTCAGCCACAGCAAGAAACTAAGGAACTAAGTGACAGGACTCTAAAGAAAATAAAAAATAGGCTTGGGGATGTGGCTCAGTGTTTGAGTGTCCCTGAGTTAAATCCCTAATTGCCTTTACCCAAAAAAGAGAGAGAGAACAGATTTTGTTCAATAAGCTAATAATAAATAAAAAAAGACTCAAGAAACTATAGGTATATAAAAAATCAAAAGTGTACACTTTTGGTGAGAATACAAGTTTAGCAAATTCATTTTTTTAATTTTAAATGTTGTGTTTTAAATGATTTAAGTTCTAAAGCCTTTAAAATACAACTAACATATAACATGGTTAAGTTAATTCTGGGTATATTAATTCCGGGTTAAAATAATTTGGACCATGATTCTAATTCAAGGAGTTAGAATGAGGAAGTTAAAGAAAAACTGCATGCCCATTTTTATGTAGCAGTATTGTCCGTAGTTAAGAAAAGAAATAAAGTGTCTTTAAATAAAGGATGTACCAGGAGATTTTTTTAAACTGCAGGATAATTTCTACACCAGATTTCAGACTTCTTTCTCTTGGAAAGACAGGACACAAAGACACAAATACACTCCAAAGTATATAGACATGAGAGCTGTGGGTACCTCAGGAACCCCTGAGCTAAGAGAAGGGATGAAAGTGACATGAGGACACATTATCCTGTCAAGTCTACAATGGAGAATCCCCACTGAAATACTTTCCAATAAGGTACCTATAAATCAATGGGAGAAAATGAAGGGCCATGAATGAGCATTGTTTTTACAGAGTCAAGTGAATCTTTTCTTTTTTTCTCTCATATAAAATACCCACCAACAGACTAAAAAAAAATATCATAAGCAGTGCCATCTAGTGTTGGAAAAATAGCTAAAAATAATGCATCTATTTGAAATATAATGAGAAACAGTTTATTATTTTATTGAGTAATAAAGTTGGCTTTGAGAATGTGAACAAGAAAATAAATATATAGGATATGTTATGAGACCTGAATAAAAAAAAAATAAAGATAATTTCCAAAACTGTGAATTTGAGGCCCTGCTTCTCAAAAAGTTTTGGAAGGAAAAGCAACTCAGCAAAATTTTATGAAGATAAAATGAAAAAAAAATTACACCTGGATTTGGTATTTTCTCCTGATGAAAACAGCAATCATTACCACACAATATGGGGAGGTGTCAGGCTTTCAGAACAAACTTGTCCACTTGATCTTCAGACCATGATTGAAGATACCATGAATGAAGAGAACAGAATTTCCAAAATGTCAGCTGCTGATATATTTCTTACTTGATTGGCCAGAGGAGACTTATAAATTAACTGCTCCATAGAAGGATTTATTTTTGCAGTACTAGAGACTTTGCTGGGTAGTTCCCATCTACCAAAACCAGTTCCAGCCACAGCCATTGCTGTTTGAACCTTCTTCCAATTTGGCTGCAATTCCAATCTACAGATGCAGTCTCAAAACTCTGCACAGCCATTATTCTCTGGCTTTCATTGTGCCTTACATTCTCTCTATAGATTTTGTATCATCTATATGGCAGCACAATCTGGGTTTCCTGAGCATTGACGAGGAAGCCTAGAAATGGATCCCTATGAATGCCAATCCCCAGAGATAAAAACTGAATCATATAGTGGAAGCCAGACATTTCATACTCCTTGTATATTGGTTTGAAGAGTTCTCACCCAAGAGCCTCTGGTTGGAAAAGTCCTGCCCTCTGAGTCTGAATCCACTGAGCCTACTATCCAAGTGACAGTACATGGCATCAACCCCAGAAATGAATGAGGCCACATTGAATCAGGATTGGCATGTTCTTGGGTGCATTTACTTTTCTTTTAAGGTGATTACATTTGAGTAGAGACAGCAGCATTTATAAAAATAAGGTTTCCCTAAAGTGTTGGAATCTAGTCTGGCAGTAGGATATTTAAATTTAGCCTTGTATATAGGGTGATATCAACATGTATTATATGCATACATATTGTTAATTATTGAAAATAATATAATAGGCAATATATATATATATATATTTTTTTTTTAATTTAACTTTTCTGATCTATTTTTCTGAGAAGACAGCTCAAGCTATCAACTGGGAAGCATTCGCCTAATATCCAATATAAGTAAAATGTGAGGCAAAGGTAAAGGTTTAACTTTCCTAATATGTACACTAAAAAAAAATACAAGACACAGTTGAAATTTATTATAATCACAAAAATGAATATATCAGGAATAATATCATTACATGAGAAAAATAAAATTTCTAATTTCAAATATATATATATATGTGTGTGTGTGTGTGTGTGTGTGTGTGTGTGTGTGTGTTTACAACTACATCCTCACAACTAACTCTATTTGAAGCCTCCAGCACATCTTAGTTCAGAGTGGTTACATTCCATTTTCAGATTTATGGCTCCTCTGACTTTGGGGAGTCAAAGAGCCTGGACCCCTGAATTCCATACAGGAGGTGTGGTAATACACTTCTTAATCAATATTTCTCTATAAAAGTAAAAAGCAGGAGTGACAGTGCCCTCAGGAAGAGCAGAAAGGTCAAACAAGGTAGGGTCCAAAAAGAGATGATTGTTTACAATTTGATGCTTGATTCAGATTTATTCCCATTTTAGATGTCAGACAACATAAAAGAGAAGAGAGAGTCTCAGGAGTTGAAGGCATCATGCCAATGTATCTTTCCAAAGCCTTCACTGTAGAGCTCAAATAAATTAAAGACAAAGATCTTATTTTGCAACTTAACCCTTGACCTAATATCTAAGCTGTAATATCTGTTTCCTAATTTGGTGTAAGGTACTGTGTAAGTTTTAGAACCAAACTAATGTGTACATGTCTGCACAAGTTAATACCATTTCAATAAAGATCCAGAATTAAGTTAGAAGAAAAGAAAAATCGTATCAATAAGATGACTGCTGTATTACAGAGAATTTCCTCACAAAATATGCAGAATTCTGATTTCCACTTATAATTGGTATATGCATCACTGTACAGCTTATTAGATCATGATTGGGCTGGCTTATCTATTCATGAGGGCTTATCTGTGTGTGTGTGTGCATATGCGTGTGTGTGTGCACACACATTGAGTTGTTGATGGATCTTTATTTATTTATATGAGGCACTGAGAATCAAACCCAGTTCCTCACACATGCTACGCAAGCACTCTACCACTGAGCCACAACCTTAGCCCCCTTATCTCTGTTTTGTTTTGTTGTTGTTGTTTTCTGGTGGAAACAGTTACCTGGTGACTGCTGAACTTCAGAATGTGAGCTATCCTCGTCACTCAAAGCACCTTGATTCATCTGCTCCTCTAATGTGGGCTTTTTATTTTGGACATAGTAGTGTTTGAAAAGCAAAAGCAAAAGAAATATAGGTCTTTGGAGTGTAGTTAGCAGACTAGATATTTCATAGTTACAGATTTCTACAACCCATAGAAAATAAAGAAATGTGAGGCATTGTGGAATATGCTGGTAATCCCAATGGCTCAGGGTAAAGCATGTGTGCATAAGGTGCAGGGTACTGAGTTACAACCTGAGCAACACACAAAAAGGCAGATATTAAGGGGGAAATGATGTTTAAAAATGAAGCAGAATATTAAAATTATGGATCATCCTTCCACCTATAAACACACTTAATATTATAAGGGTCTCTTTTTAAAGTCATAAATGAGTAGAATGATTAAGATACATTGGACAACTTAGAAAATATCTACATTAAATTGTCAGGAAAATCTGAATTATACTGGGCAATAGTTCTGTCTTGAGCAAAGTACCACATTTGTGACCAAATTCCCAATGGACAGAATGACTCTCAGTAAAGAGAAATGTGGGGGACGTGATACACATGTATCTAAGGCAAAGAAAATATGGTGATTTTCTAGGTATCAAAAATGTATTTCTAACTGTTTCATGAGCTGGGATCAATGCAAAGAAATAGACAAATATCAAAGGTGCAAGTTTATCTCAAGACATTTATCAGCATATTTTCTCAACTGTTTTTGCTGGCAGTATTGAAATGTGGAAGTAAAAGTGTAAAATACAGTAAATCATCAATACCCTGAGTGAGATTTTAACACTTCTGGAGAACTACCCCAACCCTGCTAATTATACTAATAACTCCACAACTACCAATTGCTCCTAAAAGAAATTTGTTTGTGCACTGAGTGTTTCAACTTTAATAAATTTTGTTCAAGTTACTAGGTTCTGAAGTTTTAAGCTTTAGTTGAACAGGTGATTGAGCATGTACAAATATCTGTAAATTGCAAACCAATGAATTTACATTGGTTTTCTAGGACTTTTAAGGACTATTATTTCCAACAGTAATTTACAAAAGGGTTTAGAAAAAAACAAAAGATTCCTGTTTATTCCCATGAAATATTTACATAAACATAACACTCCTACACTGGCTACTTCACATAAACTTGCCTCAGGGATTCAATGCATCAATCAAATAGATTTCCTGTAGCCTGTGCATTGCTGTTGGAATGGCTATTATAATAATCTAAAATTGTCACGTGTGATGGCACATGCCTGAAATCCTAGAAGCTCAAGAAAATGAAGCAGGAGAATTGTTAATTAAAACAGCCTCACTAACATAAAAAGCTCCAAGCAACTTAGTGAGAGCCTGTCTCAAAATGTAACATAAAAAAAAAAAAACTGTGGATGTGGCACAGTTGTAAGCATGCCGTGGGTTCAATACTTGGTACCAAACTAAACAAAATAAAGCAAATATCTGAAAAATAACAGGGATTCCAGGGTACACAAATATGTAAAAATGTTGGTGACAATATAAATTTAATAAATAATTTTTTTATAAAGCTGTTAAGGTTTCTTAAAAGCCCCCCCACCTCCAAATTCCACATAATCCACTAGTAATAATTTAGGATAACAGTACAAGGTTGTACATGCCTGTACTCTCAGTAGCTTTGGAGGATAAGACAGGAGGACCTCAAATTAAAGACCAGCCACAAGAGCTTGGCAAGGTCCTAAGCAACTCAGTAAAACTCTGCCTCCAAAACAAATAAATAAATAAATAAATAAATAAATAAATAAATAAAAGTGTTTTAGTCTGGGTATGCAGCACACAGGTAAAGTGCCCATGGGTTAATCTCCAGTATTTAAATAAAGAATAAATAAATAAATAAATAATTCTTGATTTAAAAAATGCCATACAATCTAGTAATAATAATTCTGGGTATATATGTAAAGAAATTGGAATCTGTTTGCTAAATATATTGCTGCACTTCTATTTTTATTTGTATCTTTATTCACAGTAATAAAAGGAAACAAATGAAATGCCTTTTAGATAAAAAGTATATCAGAAAATGCCTTCCAGCTGCAGAGCATCCAACTAGTCCCTTCAGAAACTACACACTTAAACTTCAAACTGGTCCCTTACAAGGAAAGACTCACATACTGGTGTTTTCTAAATACTGCAAGAGATTTGGTGTCTGTGGACAACTTGTGTAAGACTGCTATAAAACTCAGAACTAGGTACATATGTGAGGTCAGAATGAGAACACAACACACAGTAAATTCTTCAGTGGGGAATCTTAACTCAGACACTGTGATAATGAAAACTAGGGTTGGAGATTAAAACTTGATTCTCTATTTCACTGATTTCTAGGTCATGGATTCAATCCAAACATATATTAGAAAAGAGTTAAGGCTACGGGTTAAAATCTATGTAAAACAGGTATTAAGAATGTACCAGGGACTGGTGTGTTGGTGCAGGCCTTTAATCACAGTTTCTGGAGAGGCTGAGGCAGAAGGATCAAAATTTCAAAGCCAACCTAAGCAAAAGTGAGGTGCTAAGCAACTCAATGAGTCCCTTTCTCTAAATAAAGTAAAAAACAACCCTGGGGATGTGTCTTGGTAGTCAAGTGGTCTTGAGTTCAATCCCCAGTATCCCCCTTAAAAAGTATCAGGGGACTCGGGCTGTGCTGCAGTCTGGCTGGGCACAAAATCATGAGCCACTCAAGCAGGAACAAACTTTATTTTTTGAAACTACCACCAATGCTCCCTCCGCACCGGGGAAGATTGCCAATCCACCCACATGGCCTTCTCCTGGCATTCTTGAGGAACCCTTGAGCAAGTTCCTCCCCTGGAATTCCCTCCTACTGCACTTCCCCAACCAATGGGAACTCTCCAGGAGTCCCATAGCAGGCCAAGGTGAACAGCAGGGTCCAATATCCATATGAATGTAAATCTTAACATAATCATATCATCTCAATGGCTAGTTGGCTTTACCTTTCAAACAAAAATGCAATGCATCATATTACTTGGCTGTGTCTCTTAGCATTTCCCCCCTTCTGTTTAATTAAGCAAGGTAGTTGAGATACCTTCATGGTGGAAAAAAGAAAAAAGAGATATAAAAAGATTCAAGATGTGGAAATATATTTTAATATGGAAGGTTAAAAGAAAAAGAAATGTTTCTAGATGAGATAATCTCTGTGTGGTAAAGTGAAAAGTTATAAAATGCCATTTAAAAAGATTTTGAGGAAACTAAACTTACTTTAAAATCTTTAGAAAGGAAGAAAGAAGAAAAAAGGTATTTGTACATGGCAGATTGAGACAAAGCTTCTTAATGGAGTTTAAAAAAAAAGCCTTTTGTTGAAGGGCAGCCATGTAAACTTACATTTAAGCAATTTAAACAGAATCTAAGCCTCATTTAAAAGAGTGAAGCTGTAGGTGGTGAAAAAGTACATTTAAAAGTACAGTATAGATGATAATTGGAAGGCTTTAAAAGGTTAAATTGAAGGTGGTTAAGATGCCTTCATGATGGAGGAAAAAAAACCATGAAAATGGGAAGAAAATAAGATAAAAAGATATTTAGATAAAAAAGATTAAAAATTTGAAGTGAAAAACTTTAAAGACAGAAGTATAAAAAGTTAAAAAGAAAAAAAATATAGAGAAGATGTAAAAAGATACAAAAGATGTATGAAGATAAAAAAGATGTAGGAAGACAAGAATTTCAAACTCAAAATAGGAAGAAAAAAAACTAAGAGAAATAAAAGCAACTAATTATAAATGTACAAACCTTAGAAGATGGAAACAAAATTTAAAAAAATGGTTAAAAATGTCAAGTAAAGATATTTCAGATAAAAAATACAAAAAGCTAAGACAACTATTAGATACAGAATTCAAGATAGAAAAAAGTAAAAGAGAAAAGTTTAAAGTCAAATATTAGATAAAAGAATAAGGAGATTATTAGTAATTTTTTCAAAAGGCCCATCAACTTTAATTTCTGGTGTTGCAAAAATTAGAAGTCTCAGATGAGGGTGTTAAAATTTTTAGACAAGAGCCAATTTAGAAAACATTAAAATAGAAGGAAATTAATTTAAAACCACATCAAAAAATTAAAAGGACTAAAGTAATTCTAAAAACTAAGACAAAATGCTTTTGGAAGACTTAAATTTAAAAGGATCTTTAAGGGGTATATATCTCCCAAAGATAAACTTAAAATAACACTTTTTACTCTAAACTTTTTCAATTTGGATTCATCAGGACTTAGTGTTGCGGAAAGACATATGTATCCAAAAAATGTACATAAGCCTAAGGTACTTTGGAAAGATATTCTAACAGGACAATGGAAAGGTCCTGACCCAATGATTGTCTGGAGTCGGGGTTCTGTTTGTGTTTTTCCACAGGGAGAACAGCAGCCGATTTAGATTCCAGAGAGATTAACTAAAGCAATTTCTACAGACCAAAAAGAAGATGATTTGACTCAAATCCATAACAGCTGATATCCAGAGCTCCAGCTTGGCTATTCTTACATCTGCGACAGTGATTAACCAGGGTGATTTTTTAAATATCTATTTTATTATTGCATTTTTCCCACATCATAAAGTTCTATTTTATTTTTGAGCTCATACAAACCTAGGTTAATGTTTTTCTGATCAGTTTTATTTTTTGACTGTGGAGTTTTTAAACATTGCAATGGAGATTTCACCTAGGTAAAGCTACAAGGCCTTTACTATTGTCTTATGTGTTGTATGTTTGTGTGCACTCTTGTGTTTTGTGTTGTATGTCTTTGTGTGCCTATGTCCATATATCATATATGAGGAGCGCTCATGAAAAAATGGATCCGAATTATTATTATTTTTTTTATTCACGTGATTTAAATGGTTTAATTTAAATTAGGTAAATAGCTGTTAAGGATTGTTTGTAAAGGAGGTTAACAGATCTATTTGTTTACTTTCACCTTTCCTTTTCATTATATTTAATAATTCTGTTCAGGATAATGTCTCTTTAGCATCATTGCCAGAATTCCTATCTCTATCCCAGTGCTGGTGAAGACTAAGATAAAACCAAACAACAGCTTCTATGATAGCTATCACAGTAAACTGTATAAACTGATGCATCAATGAATAATAACTCAACAAGTAATGCTCAATCAAGGAGTCAACTTACTTTGGGAGGAAATGGACATATTGATAGATTCCTCTGCTTTGAACTGCCTGCAGAACTTGCCTGGACTATATATCACTTGTATGCATTGTGAACTATTGTTTGGTGCATCAAATTGTGGTAGTGCTGGCATATCTTTGCTGATGGTGTCACCAGTGTGCTGTCATTTGGCTCGGCATCATGGCATTTCTGTATCCTCCTCCCTTCTGCTAGTGATGGTCTAAAATTTGGGGGCCAACAGAGGTGACCAAAGAACCTCACCCCCCCACTGGCACCAATGCCAAATTTGGGGGCCAACAGAGGTGAGGCAAGAACCTAACCCCCCCCACTGGTGCATAGGCCTATCCACAAGTATGGTGGTATGCTGGACCAGTAGTCAGTGACAGGTATGATCTAATTGCAGTGGTATCAACCTAAGACAGGAGGCTGACACGTAGAGGTCAGTTTTTCCCATGACGGGTAAGAACCATATGTTGAATTGGACAACCTACCAGGCAAGGTCCTTAAGCCACATTGCTTGTTGTTTAATTAATCAGAAAGGGGGAGATGCTGAGAGCCATTGCCAAGTAGGAATGACACATCAAAATTTTCTTGTCAGCCTACCCCATGTTGCTTAGAGGAAGGACTCTCCATTGTGGACATGAGCTTGTCTTAGACTCAGGTAATTTGCAGTGACATTGCATGTATGCTTGAGTAAGGTGACCTTGCTCAAGGACCAGGACGGATCCGGGTTTAGGGTGGATCAGGTTTTAGGGAGTATCCTGCTCCTTGGGTTTAGGGCGGTTCCAGGTTTAAGGTGTACCCTGCTGGGAATAGGGCGTATCCTGCTGCCTCAGGCACACCCGCTCCTGGAGTCCCAGTTGGGATACAGAGCCAAGTGGAGGTGGATTTTGCCCAGAATGTGGATTTCCCCAGAAAGAACACATGTAGAGTTCCAGTGTGAGTTCGGGAATAAAGAGTTGCTGTTTGAATCTATAAGGTGTGTGGTGGCTCATGATTTTGTGCCCAGCCAGACTGCAGCAGGGCTGTAGCTCAGTGGTAGCTCATTTGTCTTGCACAAGTGACACACTGGGTTTGATTCTCAGCACCATATATAGTAAATAAAATAAAGCTCTATCAACAACTAATAAACTATTTTTTCAGATAATGTACCAAGTTATTGACATGGCCTTTGGCCTAACTTCCTGTGTATTTTAGCCCTTGAAATTGAGTTGTCCAGGCATGGAGGTGCATGCCTGTAATCTCCTGAAAAGCCAGTATCAGCAACCGTGAGGTGCTAAGCAACTCAGTGAGAAACTCAGTGAAATCCTGTCTCTAAGTAAAATACAAAATAAGGGTAGAAATGTGGCTTGGTGGTAGAGTGCCCCTGATTTCAATCCCTGATTTCCTCCCCACCAAAAAAAATAGAGCTGGGGATATAGATCAGCTAGTAGACTGTTTGCCTTCTAAGCATGAGGCCCTGGGTTCAATCTCCAGTACCACACACAAAAGAAAGAGAGAGAGAGAGAGAGAGAGAGAGAGAATATAAGAGAGAAAGATTAACCTTGCATGTAATTTAAATTCAAGTTAGTTCTACTTTTTTTTTTTCCTGCCACACCAGGAGAAAAAAAATTACTGAAATGTTTGGAATGTTTCTATGGGTCATTTTAATGAAATTGTCTGACAAAAAACAAACAAAAAACTCAATTGAGAACCAATTAAAGTGTTTAAAAATCATTAATTGGGACACATAAATCTGATTTAAGATCCATTCATTCTTTTTAATGTCACCTAATTTTATTCTGCTTTCTTCTCATGTGAAGAGCTCAGAAGGATAAATACAAATATTTTTAAAATGCCCTCCAGTTTTTGATGAAAAACATTACAAATAATGCATCCATTCAAAATAAGACGTGGGGGGCTGGGGATGTGGCTCAAGCGGTAGCGCGCTCGCCTGGCATGCGTGCGGCCCAGGTTCGATCCTCAGCACCACATACCAACAAAAGATGTTGTGTCTGCCGAGAACTTAAAAAAAAAAATAAAAAATTCTCTCTCTCTCTCTCTCTCCCCTCTCTCACTCTCTCTTTAAAAAAAAATAAGACGTGGGAAAATAATAATTGATAATGCTGAAAGTGGAGTTTGAGATGAACCAAAATTTCTCACTTTTCCAATTGCATTTGGGTGCTTGTCTCACAAATTTTGAAGAATAGAAGTCCAACCATGTGGGATGGGGAATGTTACCAGAAAAAACTCATTTTGGTGTGCCATCTTAGAAGTTTACTGATGGTTTTGGGCAGAACATGGAGCAAAATTTATTTAAAAAAGGCTTTGGAAAAGGCATCTTGACTACTATATGATTTCAATTTCAGCCTTTCTGTGACCCATCCTCCTTTATGCAACTTCAATCAGGAAAAAAGGATTTTGTTGAAGGTGTTTCCACAAGTGGGCTTCAAGGTTTTTTGCATTTGAATTAGGCCTTAATGGTGCTCATTAATATATCTTCTAGTTAGCCTAATACATTTCCCTTAGCCTTCAGGTGTGGTTTAATGAGGCCCATTAACCTGATTACACAGTCATTTTACTATCAATTCTATTTTATACTTATTCACTGTGAACAGAAAACCCTATATTTGGATATGTGAAGAGAGAGCTAGAAAACTAGGGATTTATTCTCAGACTAAGAAGAGCTAAACTGAAGTTCTGGATTTCAGATTCTTGTTCTGGATTTGAGATACTGTTTCTCCTACATTTACAAAGCTCAGGAGTCATGAGGAGCTTGGTTAAAAGCCAGCGGCAGCAACTTAGTGAGGCCCCAAGAAACTCAAAGGGACCCTGTCTCTAAATAAAAATACAAAAAAAAAGGGCTGGGGATGTAAATTACTGGATGAACACCTCCAAGTTGAAGTCCTGGTACCAAAAAGAAAACAACACACACACACACTCACACACACAAACACACACACACAGAGAGAGAGAGAGAGAGAGAGAGAAACAAACAAAAAATCTCATGTGTAACAAGCCCTAAAATACACAGCCTCTCTCATGCATAAAAAAAAAAAAAAAGGAGTTGGGGTTCTCTCCTGATAATTATCCCAGTCTTCACCACACAATCCAGGGACATGCTGGACTCATAGCACATAGATGCCCACAAGGAGATTCAGAAAGAAGCTGAAAACACCACACAATTATGGAACAAAATGTCCAGGTTTTCAACTGCTGATTTAAGCTTCACAGGAGTAGTCAAAGGGCGGGGTTGGCGGGGAGGGGAATGAAGACTTGAAAAACCAGCCTCTACCTCAAGCAAAGCCTGTCCAATGAAGGGGCATGACCTTTGTCCTTGGAAAGACCCACAGAGCACTCCTAGGCACATTCCCACCATGCTAAATTGTTTATCTACAAATAACAGGAGAGATGTTCTGTACCAAGTTTCCCAGACTCAATCAGGCTAGGTGGGGATCCACAGCAATCCCCTAGCAGCCACCAGTCAGCATGAGACAGGGAAATACCTGGGATGCCAGATGACCCACCCAGTAGTTTATGGTGGTTGATAACATGCTAGGAAACCATGTAATTAAGCACAAACACCCCTCTTGGCTTAAACCGATCAGTTCAAATGAATCCCCCTCTTGTATTAACAAATTTTCCCTACCCAAATTGTTCCCACCAGTGAATTTGCTAATCATGTTTTAGAGTTGTTTTGTGATTTTCCTGCAGTGTGTGAGGATTTGCTAAGAGATGCTATGATGTATGTGAAGTCCTTGCTTTCCCCAAAGAGTGTATAAAACTGCTGCAAACTCTGAGCTTGTGGCCTCTCGGCATCACCAATTGCTGTGTGCGCACAGAGGACTGAGCTAGCTTGCAATAAACACCTCTTTGCTGCTTACCTCCCTCTTGGTCTCTGGTGGTCTTTTGGGGGTCTTGAATTCCAGCATAACAGATTGAGCTGCCACAGAGAGACCCTCTGGCCACAAGACTCTTGAGACGACAATTCCCAGTTTCTGCCACTGCCATTCCAGTCAGCTTCAAACAACCTTCCTACCCAGTCTGAAGACAACAAGGCACACTTACCATTTCCTGGCTTTCAGGATTCTCAGTGTTCTCCTGTGATTTGTTTTCAGCTTCTGTGTAGCACAGAAACCTGGGCTCCTTATCCAAGACAGAAAGCCTACAAAAACAATGAAAGAATGGCAGGCTCCAGATACAAAGGGAACAGAAGACTGTGGAAGCCCTCCTCCTCATCACTGGCTGTGCGAGGATTGGACAGTTCTCACCTAAGAGACTGATTGGACAAAGCTTCAGGCACTTCCTCCTACCTGAGCCAATTGGGCACAGAATCAAAGTTTGAATGACAGACTGCTTCATTTTATTGTTAAAAGACTAAGAATAGGGGTGGTAATAAAGCTTAGTCAGTAGAGTTCTTGTTTTTCTTATAAAAGTCCTTGGATTCAATCTCCTGCACAGCACACACACACACACACACACACACACACACACACACACACACAAAAAGAATAAGTAAAGGACTTTGGGAACTGGAATTGTGGTTCAGTGGTAGAGTGCTTCCCTAGCATATGTGAGGTACTGGCTTGAACATCCAGCACCGCATTAAAAATCAACCAACAAACAAACTAATAATGGTATTGTGTCCATCTACAGCAAAAACTATTTAAAAAACGGGACTGTGTATTTGACTTGTGCACCCTTACTACGGAAACCCGTAAACACTTTTTAATATATAATGATATACCTAGCCTAGTTATCTCATTAGATCAGAAGCCAGCTTGTCACAAGTTATGAAGGATTCATTTCTGTTTTCTGTAAAAATATCAGGATGTCTGTATGGCCTGGCCATTAGTTCATGTTGTAAATCTGATTGGAATGCCTGCCTGTGCCCTGAACTCACCCATGTCCGGTTTTCCCTGACCATATAACAACCCTTTCCTAAACCTTAGTGATGCCTCATAAACTCTGGCCTTCCCTGGCCGGATAACGACCCTCTCTGAGTCTCTAAGATCTCCATAAATTCTGATGCGGGGGGCCAGCAAAAATGTAAACTTGTGTTATGCTCCTCAGAGTGTTGTTATCTGTAACCCCTCTTTTGTGTAACTTTTTGGGCTATAAAACTGGGCCACAAAGAAGCCTCAGGGCTGTCCTTGGCTCCCACGATTTTGAGGGGCAAGGCAGCCCGGCTGGTGGAAATAATAAGCTTGCTTTAATTTGATTTTAATTGGAGTCAGTGGTCTTTTCTTGCATTGTGGTCTAACATTTTGGAGTTCCCCAGAGAGATCAAACTGCAGGACCAGACTGCAATATCAGGCTGCTGGAAATTCTGAAGTCGGACCTTCTCTGGGCTGGAGAGCCACTCTAGGGGGTACGCATCTTGATACGTTCCAAGGCCCCAGGGTGAGCCTTTGGTCCTTGGAGAGCTGGAGTGAACTGCCACACTAAAACAATTAGCAAGCATCTGGTGGAGGAGGCCTCCATAGGTAAGTGGCGCCTTTATAACATCTGATATCTGGTTAAGGGAGATCTCTTCTGAGGATAGAACCTGGTGAGGTTCACATATACTCCTGTCCGGACAGTAATGAGAAATCGTTCTGGTCCTCTGTTCTGTTCTGTAGGGAATTCCTCTGGAAGGGTAGAGAGGTGCCGACGGGCATGCACGCACTCCTACCCTGGAGCTTTAGCAAGACGTTGCATGGCTCCTCTGTTTTTCTGTTTCGATGCCAGGTTTGTGTTTCCTTGTGTTTTGTTCTGTGTTCTATGTTTTTTCTGTCTTTTGTTGTGTGACTTCTGTGGTGAAACTTAAGAAAAGTGGACATCAAAATGGGTAATAAAGCAAGTAAGCCTGATATCCCTTTGAACTGTGTTTTAAGGAATTTTGATAAAATTTACCCCTCTTTTGTTAAGCAGAGCTATGATTATCCCATCACCAAGAATCGCCTACGAACTTTCTGTGAGGCAGAATGGCCCACTTTTTGAGTTGGCTGGCCCCCTGAGGGCACCTTTGATCCCCAGGTGGCATGGGCTGTAACTAATGCCACTCTTGGCAACCCTGGCCACCAAGATCAAATAGGATATATCCTACCCTGGGCAGAAGCAACAACTAATCCACCCCCTTGGATGAAGGTTTGTATGGTCTGGAATGGACAGGGAGGGCAGGCCCTGACTGTGACCAAAAAAACTTCCCAGGAGCCCTCAATTAAGAACCCTGTTTTACAGGACACTCAGGAGGATTTCCTAATCCCCCCCCCCTGTACACTAGGGCTCCTCTTTATCTCCCTGCTGCTGGTGAGGGAACAATGGAGACAGCTGCAAAAACTGCACCACCGCCTCCTTCCCCCTCCCCTGAGCCTCTGCAACTACCTAATTCCACCACTCCTTCTGCTATCACTTCCCCAAATAAGCCAGCCCCTGTTCTATCACCTCCCCAGACCCGACAGGGTCGCCCCTATGGAAGGCCTGATTCTATCCCCTCCCCAGGCAGACCCCCAGGCACTGTTTCTATTTCTATCCCAGAGGTAGAGGTGACTCCCGCCCCTGTCCTTCCTCTCCGCCAGGTTCCAGAAGGTCGTTATATATATGTACCATTTTCCACAAGGGATCTCTACAACTGGAAAAAACAGAATCCCCCGTTTAGCGTGGATCCTAGTTCCCTGATTTCCCTGATTGATTTTCCGGGTTAATCATCTCCCCACCTGGGATGACAGCCAACAGATTCTGCATACCCTTTTCACTACGGAGGAAAGGGAGCGAATCCAGGCAGAAGCAGCTAAAGTGCTGCCTGGAATAAACTCTCTTACTCATGACGAGAAAACGGAAGTAATCAACTTGGCTTTACCTAAAAGAAGACCAGACTGGGATTATGGAACGGCTGAAGGTAGGAGAGCACTCAGTGATTACCACCAGGCTCTATTAGAGGGTCTTAAGAGGGCAGCTTGCAAGCCCACCAATCTTTCTAAAGTAGCAGAGGTGAAACAAAACCCAGACGAAACGCCTTCAGCGTTTCTGAAAGGCTCCTAGAGACATACCGTCTATATACTCCTATAGATCCTGAGGACCCAACAAATCTGAAGGCGATTAACCTGGCTTTTGTAGCTCAGTCAGCCCCAGACATCCGTAAAAAGATTCAAAAGATAGATGGCTTTGCAGGGAAGAATAGGTCAGAATTATTGGAGATAGCCCAAAAGGTGTTTGAAAACAGAGAGAGCCAGGATGATCTACTGACAAGGAAAGTAAATCAGGCCACAGTAGCTGCACTAAGGTCTCCCAAAGTTTTCAATTCCAGACAGATGCAGGCGGCACATGGCAGGGGCAAAAGACCGACTCCCCTCCAAATAGATCAGTGTGCTTATTGCTGGGAATATGGACACTGGAAAAATCAGTGCCCCCAACGAAATCGAAAAGACTTTCCCCCACTGCAGACCGGAGCCCCTCAGCCAAAACTGGCTCTAACTTAGAAGAATAGGGGGACCGTGGCTCTTTCAAACTAGGCTCCCAAGAGAGCCAATGGTAACCTTCATAATTGGGAGCCAACCTGTAAATTTCTTGGTGGATACAGGGGGCTTCATATTCGGTGTTACAGAAGCCCCTAGGACCCCTCACTAATGAAACTATGGAAGTACAAGGGGCAACAGGAGAAATTAAAAATTATAGATGGACCACAGATCGGACTGTTGATGTAGGACAAGGAACAGTGACTCACTCTTTCATTGTTATCCCTGAATGCCCTTTCCCATTGCTGGGGCAGGACCTTCTAAGCAAAATTCAGGCAACTATATCATTTTCAGGGGAGATGCCTACACTACAATTGGAGAGTCCTACAAGAGTCTTAACTATAACATGCCCATTAAGTGAGGAATATCTGCTTTCTCAAAATCCTATCCAAGCTTCAGAGGGAAAATGGAAAAAAACTATTAATCCAAGAAATTCCTGCAGCTTAGGCTGAAGATAACCCTCTGGGGTTAGCTAAACATGTGCCACCAGTCATAGTCCAACTAACCTCTGGGGCTATGCCCATTTAGGTTAGACAATACCCCATTAGCTCTGAAGCCAGAGAAGGCCTCAAAATTCATATCAGACACCTCCTAAAAGAGGGAATACTAATTAGATGCCAGTCAACCTGGAACACCCCTTTGCTGCCGGTCCAAAAGCCTGGGACTCATGATTACAGACCGGTACAGGACTTAAGAGAAGTAAACAAACGGTTGGAAACTGTACACCCAACCGTCCCAAACCCTTATACCTTGCTCAGTATGTTGCCACCAGAACATACAGTCTACACCATATTAGATCTGAAAGATGCATTTTTCTCCATTCCTTTGTCAAAACTGAGTCAGCCCATCTTTGCATTTGAATGGACTGACCTGGAACAGGGGATATCAGGACAACTAACCTGGACTCCACTACCTCAAGGATTTAAGAACTCCCCCACCATCTTTGATGAAGCACTCAACAAAGATTTGAGCCTCTTCCACAGTGAGTACCTCGAGATAACCTTGCTCCAATATGTGGATAATTTTTACTAGCAGCAAGGGATGAAAGGGACTGTTTAAGGGCCACCCAGGGTTTATTGAGAACCTTGGCTCAATTGGGGTACCAAGTATCCAAAAAAAAAAAGCACAAATCTGTTATCCTCTAGTTACTTATCTAGGATATGAACTGAGGGAAGGGAAAAGGCTACTATCCCAAGCCCACATAGAGACCATAATGAAGATCCCAATCCCAACTACTAAAAGGCAAGTTAGGGAGTTCCTGGGGGCAGTTGGGTACAGCCGTCAAATACCTGGATTTGCTGAGATTGCCAAGCCTTTATATACTGCAACTGCAGGGGGCAACCCACCCTTAGTTTGGACTGAAGAAAATGAATTAGCCTTTAAAAATCTAAAAAAGGCCCTGGCACAGGCTCCGGCCCTAACCCTCCCTGATATCTCTAAGCCCTTCCATCTGTATGTTCATGAGAAAAAGGGCATTGCAAAAGGGGTTCTTACCCAAAATCTGGGGCCATGGGAAAGGCCTATTGCCTACATTTCATAAAGGCTGGATCCAGTAGCATCAGGATGGCCACCTTGTTTATGAGCCATAGCGGCTACTGCACTTCTGGTGAAGGAAACAGACAAGCTTACCCTAGGGCAGACACTAACTGTGACTGCCCCTCATGCAGTGGAAGCTCTATTAAGGGATGCCACAAATCATTGGATGTCAAATGTCTGCCTCACTCAAAATCAAGCTCTACTCCTAGATAAAGACAGATTAACCTTCAGTAAATCCCTGGCCATCAATCCAGCAACTCTGCTGCCAGACAGCAATCCAGAGAAGCCAATTCATGACTGTTCAGAGATGCTGGATGTCATCCAAGGTACTCGACTAGACCTGACTGACATTCCTCTCACCGTCAGAGATGCAGACCTTTACACCGATGTCAGCAGCTATGTCCGGGATGGAATAAGGTATGCAGGGGCACCTGTAGTCACAGGTCAAAAAGAAGTTATTTGGGCCCAGGCTCTGCCCAGGGGCTCATCAGCCCAGAAAGCAGAAATCATTGCTGTGACACAGGCATTGAGATGGGCAAAAGGAAAATCTACAAAAGGAATATCTACACAGACAGCCGTTATGCCTTTGCTACAGCACATGTTCATGGACAAATATACAAACAAAGGGGACTTCTAACCTCAGATGGCAAGACCATCAAAAATAAACAAGAAATTCTTGAACTACTGGAGGCAATTTGGTTACCAGACAAATTGGCTATTATCCACTGGCCTGTACACCGCAAAGACGATAGTCCTCAGACCCAGGGTAACAACCTGGCAGATCAAACAGCCAGGGAAATAGCCTTTGGAGAGCCAAAATACCACGCTGTCCTAGAACTCTCCAATTATCCAAAATTTCCAGTTAAATTTTGGGAAGAGGCCCCATCATATACTACAGAAGAAATAAACTCATATTCCTAAGTGGGATCCCAGCAAAACTGTCATGGCTGGTGGACCCTCCCAGATAAAAAAAATCTGCATACCTAAGCTACTAGGGAGAAAATGGTTAACTAATCTTCATCAAGCCATGCATTTATCACCCAAGAAGATGTCAGAATTGATTCACCCTATGTCTGGCTACCAGGACATTGAGAGATGCTTCAAGATATCTCAAATTGATGCATGACATATGCACAGGTAAACGCTAAAAGGAACCAACTTCCTCAAGGAAACAGGAGTCAAGGTACTGTACCTGGTGAATTTTGGGAACTAGACTTCACTGAAATTAAACCTGGACTATATGGATATAAATACTTGTTAGTCTTTGTTGATACTGTCTCAGGCTGGGTAGAGGCTTTTCCAACCGGGACAGAAACAGCACAAATAGTAGTTAAAAAGCTAATAACTGAGATTGTTCCTAGATTTGGCCTCCCTCTAATTTTGGGATCTGACAATGGCCCGGCCTTCATGGCCAAATTATCTCGATTGATTTCAAAGGCCCTTAATATAAACTGGAAATTACGCTGTATGTATCATCCTCAAAGCTCAGGGAAAGTAGAAAGGATGAATAGAACATTGAAGGAAACACTGACTAAATTAATTCTTGAGACTGGTGGTAACTGGGTTGATCTCCTGCCTTTTGCCCTGCTGAGGGTCTGTTGTACTCCTTATCGGGAAAAATTTACCCCTTATGAAATAATTTATGGGCGGCCACTGCCTATGGTTCCCAGAATACATCTAGATCTGCTGGGAGACATTCCAGTCTCAGAGGCACTTAAAGGGTTACAACTAATCATGGATAAGATAAAGATCTTTTTTTTTTTTTTTGGGAGTTCATTTTTCTTTTTCTTTTTTTTTTTTTTAGGTCTTTTTTTTTTTTTATTGGTCGTTCATAACATTACATAGTTCTTAATACATCATATTACACGGTTTGATTCAAGTGGATTATGAACTCCCGCTTTTACCCCGTATACAAATTGCTGTATCACATCAGTTACCCTTCCATTGATTGACATATTGCCTTTCTAGTGTCTGATGTATTCTGCTGTCTGTCCTATTGTCTACTATCCCCCCTCCCCTCCCCTCCCCTCCCCTCCCCTTTTCTCTCTCTACCCCTTCTACTGTAAATCATTTCTTCCATTTGTATTCTCTTGTCTTACCCCTCATTTCCTCTTATATGACATTTTGTATAACCCTGAGGATCGCCTTCCATTTCCATGCAATTTCCCTTCTCACTCCCTTTCCCTCCCACCTCTCATCCCTGTTTACTGTAAATATTCTTCTCAAGCTCTTCGTCCCTACCCTGTCCTTGTTTACACCCCTTATATCAAAGGAGTCATTTGGTATTTGTTTTTTAAAGATTGACTAGCTTCACTTAGCATAATCTGCTCTAATGCCATCCATTTCCCTCCAAATTCTATGATTTTGTCATTTTTTAATGCAGAGTAATACTCCATAGTGTATAAATGCCACATTTTTTTTATCCATTCATCTATTGAAGGGCATCTAGGCTGGTTCCACAGTCTTGCTATCGTGAATTGAGCTGCTATGAACATCGATGTAGCAGTGTCCCTGTAGCATGCTCTTGTTGGGGCTTTAGGGAATAGACCGAGAAGGGGAATAGCTGGGTCAAATGGTGGTTCCATTCCCAGCTTTCCGAGAAATCTCCATACTGCTTTCCAAATTGGCTGCACCAATTTGCAGTCCCACCAGCAATGAACAAGAGTGCCCTTTTCCCCGCATCCTCTCCAACACTTATTGTTGTTTGACTTCCTAATGGCTGCCAGTCTTACTGGAGTGAGATGGTATCTTAGGGTAGTTTTGATTTGCATTTCTCTGACTGCTAGCGATGGTGAGCATTGTTTCATGTACTTGTTGATTGATTGTATGTCCTCCTCTGAGAAGTGTCTGTTCAGGTCCTTGGCCCATTTATTGATTGGGTTATTTGTTATCTTATTGTCTAATTTTTTGAGTTCTTTGTATATTCTGGTTATTAGGGCTCTATCTGAAGTGTGTGGAGTAAAGATTTGTTCCCAGGATGTAGGCTCCCTGTTTATCTCTCTTATTGTTTCTTTTGCTGAGAAAAAACTTTTTAGTTTGAGTAAGTCCCATTTGTTGATTCTATTTGTTAACTCTAGCGCTATGGGTGTCCTATTGAGGAATTTGGAGCCCGATCCCACAGCGTGTAGATCGTAACCAACTTTTTCTTCTATCAGATGCCGTGTCTCTGATTTAATATCAAGCTCCTTGATCCATTTTGAGTTAACTTTTGTGCACGGCGAGAGATAGGGATTCAGATTCATCTTGGTGCAAATGGATTTCCAGTTTTCCCAGCACCATTTGTTGAAGATGCTATCCTTCCTCCATTGCATGCTTTTAGCCCCTTTATCAAATATAAGATAGTTGTAGTTTTGTGGACTGGTTACTGTGTCCTCTATTCTGTACCATTGGTCCACCCGCCTGTTTTGGTACCAGTACCATGCTGTTTTTGTTACTATTGCTCTGTAGTATAGTTTGAAGTCTGGTATCGCTATACCGCCTGATTCACACTTCCTGCTTAGTATTGTTTTTGCTATTCTGGGTCTTTTATTATTCCATATGAATTTCATGATTCTTTTATCTATTTCTACAAGATATGCTGTTGGGATTTTGATTGGCATTGCATTGAACTTATAGAGAACTTTTGGTAATATCGCCATTTTGATGATGTTAGTTCTGCCTATCCATGAGCAGGATATGTTTTTCCATCTTCTAAGGTCTTCTTCTATGTCTTTCTTTAGGGTTCTGTAATTTTCATTGTATAAATCTTTCACCTCTTTTGTTAGGTTGATTCCCAAGTATTTTATTTTTTGGGGGGATATTGTGAATGGAGTAGTTGTCCTCATTTCCGTTTCAGAGGATTTGTCGCTGATATACAGGAATGCCTTTGATTTATGCGTGTTGATCTTATATCCTGCCACTTTGCTGAATTCATTTATTAGCTCTAATAGCTTCTTTGTAGACCCTTTTGGGTCTGCTAGATCTTATCCTCAGGTCCAGGCTGCTCAACCCATCTGACACAGATCGCCTGATCATTCATTCCAGCCTGGAGACGCTGTGCTGATAAGACTGTTAAAAACCAACAGTCTTGAACCCAGGTGGAAAGGCCCTTACATCGTGATTCTCCGCACTCCCACTGCCATCAAAGTTGATGGTATTCCTGCATGGATTCACCATTCACAGTTTAAGAAGGCACCTGCAGAACCCACTGGAGGAAAATCAAGCAACCAAAGGTGGAAACTGACTAAACGTGAACCCTTTAAAATTAAATTTCTAAGGGTTAATGTTTTGTCATTAACTTCTCATTTTTTTCCTTGTCATTGTAAACATTATGCTAATATTTTTCACTTGTTGTAATATATATGTATTCTTGGGTTTTAGCTATGCCAGTTTCAACGAACCTTGCACCCCTTCTGTAGCCCAGGTAGGACCTGCCATTGCAGGATCCCCACTAATATTAAATTGCACTTACTCCTGTCAGGATCCAATAATTGGCCCTATCAGATTGTATAAAGATAACCAAGAAGTTTTTAGTCACGTGTTCAGGGAGGGACCATGGAAAAACCTCACAGATCAGTCCCAAAGAGGTAATATAAACTTTGGAATCTATAAATACTCAGCTCACCCACGAGATTCAGGGCAATATTCCTGTGTTAAGCTTAAAAAGGGAGTCCTGGTGGATACTGTCTATTTAAGTGCCACTTTAAATGTGGATGTTTCTGTGAGCCCCCTAGAGTCTGTAAATAACCAGAACTTCTGGGTACAATTGGCTGTTGATACTATGAACAAAAGTTCCTTCTGCATACAAGAAGGAAGTTCAGTCCATCAATTGTTAGCTAATAATCTTATGGGCCTGTCTATAAAATATGATGACTATGTTAAGGTGACTGGGGATAGAGTTACACAGCAAACCTGGCCTGTGTCTCATACAGAGTCAGCCTTGCCGGCTTCACTAATTGTCCAGAAACATTGTCTATGCATAGACTGCACCCTTCCTCCATCCCCACCAAATTGTTCTATTGAACAATATACCTCCCTACCCAATGGCAAACAACTTCCTACAGGATGGGTTTTTCTCTGTAATAAGACAACCTTCCAGGCGTTGCCTACCAATTTCTCTGGAATCTGCTCTGTTGGGAGGATTTTTCCTTTACTGCCATCCCTGGCATCTCCCCACCAAGTTATCTGAAGTCTGCCCCCCAATTGCAATGACAATGTAATCCTCCTGGATCCACTAGACGTTGCAATTGCAGCAGCTTTCATTCTACCAGTCCTGGGACTAATGGTAGGAATTCAAAGAGAAATCACTAAATTAGCCTGTAGTTTTAGCAAAACAGCTAACCTTACAGCCCAAGTTTCAGCAGAAATTAATCAAGAGATGAAAGAACTCTGAACCTCAGTACTACAAAATAGAGCAGCTACTGACTTTCTGCCACTGAAACAGCATTTGGGCTGCCAACAATTCCCAGGCAGTGCTGTTTTAATATTACTGACTATTCTAATGTTATTCAACAACAGATAGATGAAATGAAAAAGGAAATAAACAAGATTCAAATGGACAACTTTTAGCCAGACCTAAAAAACTGGTTTCCATGGTTAACTTCTCTTGAAGGTCCTATAATTTGTATTCTTCTCCTATTAGTTATTGTCCCATGCATTATTAACTATGTGCTTACGTTTATAGGGCTACAACTCAATTCTGTTATGTACCACCGACAGTATTAACATATGTTGCTGACATTACTGATTGCTCCCTATCAAAGATTTGAAAGGGACACATCAGAAAATGGGGGAATGATATACCTAGCCTAGTTATCTCATTAGATCAGAAGCCAGCTTGTCACAAGTTATGAAGGATTCATTTCTGTTTTCTGTAAAAATATCAGGATGTCTGTATGGCCTGGCCATTAGTTCATGTTGTAAATCTGATTGGAATGCCTGCCTGTGCCCTGAACTCACCCATGTCCGGTTTTCCCTGACCATATAACAACCCTTTCCTAAACCTTAGTGATGCCTCATAAACTCTGGCCTTCCCTGGCCGGATAACGACCCTCTCTGAGTCTCTAAGATCTCCATAAATTCTGATGCGGGGGGCCAGCAAAAATGTAAACTTGTGTTATGCTCCTCAGAGCGTTGTTATCTGTAACCCCCCCTTTTGTGTAACTTTTTGGGCTATAAAACTGGGCCACAAAGAAGCCTCAGCTCTGTCCTTGGCTCCCACGATTTTGAGGGGCAAGGCAGCCCAGCCGGTGGAAATAATAAGCTTGCTTTAATTTGATTTTAATTGGAGTCAGTGGTCTTTTCTTGCATCGTGGTATAACAATAATACATACATATGTCTTCAAACAGGGTAAAAATTCTCCTGTGATGGCTTTTCAAGTAACTTATATTACAGGTATGATTCACAACCCTGAAAAATCCCCACCATCTATTATTATTATTATTATTATTATTATTATTATTATTACTATTTTCCCATGCAAAATTATGATGAATTTACAGATAAAGAGAAGTCTATATAAAAAATAAAATATTAATAATTCTTTTGTTTCATATTTTCTTACTTAGTTTGCAATAGTAGAAATTAAACTCATAAGCCTCTATCACTGAGTTACATTCTCAGCACTTTTTCTTCTTTGTTTTATGATAAGGGCTTTCTTGGTTGTCAAGGCTAATCTCAAACTTGTGATCCTCATGCCTCAGCAACCTGTATCACTGGTATTGAAGTTCATGACCCTTCACCAGGCTATTTTGTAATTTCCTTAAAAGTACAGTTTACACCTAGTGGTGCATTTCTGTAAGTCTAGTGACTCCCAAGAGTGAGGTAACTTCATTTTATTTTTATTTTTTATTTTTTAACCCATGGTGACTAAGATGCAAATATTTGCTTTGAGAGATTACACAGCACAAACCTTAAATCATGCACTGCAGGGTCTATTTCTAGTGAATGAAAAAAAGCATCAGGTGCATAATGTTGTGTTGCAAAGTCACATGAAATTTGGTTTCTTAAGAGCAGCACAGTAATGAGTATGTAACATATTCAGTTGTATATGTATTCTAGATCATGAAAAGAATATTAGTATGACTTCAGCACATATGGTTTCTGAAGTTGCAACCACACAGCAACTGAACAATGATCATTTGCCAGAATTTTGAGCTTGTCTGGGTACCACCTGGAGATGGATTTTAGAAATCGTAGGCAGGGGTCTTGTGTTCTATTCATATGACTTTGCAGCAAACATTTTGCTACGGCATAATTGCAGAAGACTTCATATGTTTAGATTTTATGATGATGGATCCTACAAGAGTGGATTTTGGGCAGGCCCATGATGTTCACAGATGTCATGCTGATGCTTCCAGAAGCTTGTTTTTTATTATGCATTTAGGGTTATAAACACCCTGAATCAGAATATATGTATATGTGTGTGTATATATATATATATTTTTTTTTTCAAGGTCATAAATATTTGCATTTCAGAAATTATTCATTATGTAAAATTGTTGCAATAGTTTTTTTCATAAATATATACACTCTCTGTATATACATATATAGAGTGTATATATATATATACATAGAGAGAGAGAGAGATAGAATATATATATATATATATATATATATATATATATATATATATACACATATATATGCAAGAGAACCCCTGACTGGTTTGTTTCTATCTCTGTATGGCTTATGGTTTATATGTATATAGTATGAGGCAGGATCTGAGAGCTGAAGGGTGTGTGCTGTCTGAGGATATGGCCACCTCAATATGAGCATGAATACTATGCCTTATGTGCCTCACGTATTTCAAACACTAGTAACCCAACTCTTGCTTCCTGGATCTAATCTGCCACAAAGCAACTGGCTTAGTCTGTAGGATCTTTTGCAAGTGAGAGATACCTGAGCCCTGATATATTAGTAATGATGGTTGGGGAATGGGGAGCACCTACAGCAATCAAGAAGTATATAGCACTGCATTAGGTGGAATCCCACCAGCCAAGCCCACACGGACCCTTGGGCCGAGCACGGGTTCTCAGAAGGGGAAGGAAGCGGTACAGTCCCATCCCCCACAGCGGACACTCCGCCGAGGCAGTCAGCGGCCACCATCCGGGAAAGCTGAAGGATAGACCGCCACTCTCCTTCAGAGTGCGACATCAAAACAGGTCGGTGTCATTCAGCTCACCCCCCAGACAGCGGGAATTCACATAAAATCTCTCCTAGGCTTGCCGGGAGAGGGAGTATCAAGCTGAGCCTCCATACAGGCTAGGGGGAAACCAGAGACACCTGACCTCCAACCCCTCCTCCCAGTAGCAGCCAAAAGGAAACCTGGCTAGCCAGCGCTGGGGGAGGGGCAAGCAGAAAAAATCAAAGTGATAGAGTGCCAGGGATCCCAGCAGCCTGCAGCAGGGCCCGGAGAGCCAGGCCAACTGATTCGCGTGGCCTGCCCTGCGGCTACAGAAGGCGTGGCGCCTCAGTGAAGCCATTAATTGGCAAGCAGGGAGGTTAGGGAAGGCCATTAGGTTGAATCCCACCAGCCAAGCCCACACGGACCCTTGGGCCGAGCACGGGTTCTCAGAAGGGGAAGGAAGCGGTACAGTCCCATCCCCCACAGCGGACACTCCGCCGAGGCAGTCAGCGGCCACCATCCGGGAAAGCTGAAGGATAGACCGCCACTCTCCTTCAGAGTGCGACATCAAAACAGGTCGGTGTCATTCAGCTCACCCCCCAGACAGCGGGAATTCGCATAAAATCTCTCCTAGGCTTGCCGGGAGAGGGAGTATCAAGCTGAGCCTCCATACAGGCTAGGGGGAAACCAGAGACACCTGACCTCCAACCCCTCCTCCCAGTAGCAGCCAAAAGGAAACCTGGCTAGCCAGCGCTGGGGGAGGGGCAAGCAGAAAAAATCAAAGTGATAGAGTGCCAGGGATCCCAGCAGCCTGCAGCAGGGCCCGGAGAGCCAGGCCAACTGATTCGCGTGGCCTGCCCTGCGGCTACAGAAGGCGTGGCGCCTCAGTGAAGCCATTAATTGGCAAGCAGGGAGGTTAGGGAAGGCCATTAGGTGGAATCCCACCAGCCAAGCCCACACGGACCCTTGGGCCGAGCACGGGTTCTCAGAAGGGGAAGGAAGCGGTACAGTCCCATCCCCCACAGCGGACACTCCGCCGAGGCAGTCAGCGGCCACCATCCGGGAAAGCTGAAGGATAGACCGCCACTCTCCTTCAGAGTGCGACATCAAAACAGGTCGGTGTCATTCAGCTCACCCCCCAGACAGCGGGAATTCGCATAAAATCTCTCCTAGGCTTGCCGGGAGAGGGAGTATCAAGCTGAGCCTCCATACAGGCTAGGGGGAAACCAGAGACACCTGACCTCCAACCCCTCCTCCCAGTAGCAGCCAAAAGGAAACCTGGCTAGCCAGCGCTGGGGGAGGGGCAAGCAGAAAAAATCAAAGTGATAGAGTGCCAGGGATCCCAGCAGCCTGCAGCAGGGCCCGGAGAGCCAGGCCAACTGATTCGCGTGGCCTGCCCTGCGGCTACAGAAGGCGTGGCGCCTCAGTGAAGCCATTAATTGGCAAGCAGGGAGGTTAGGGAAGGCCATTAGGTGGAATCCCACCAGCCAAGCCCACACGGACCCTTGGGCCGAGCACGGGTTCTCAGAAGGGGAAGGAAGCGGTACAGTCCCATCCCCCACAGCGGACACTCCGCCGAGGCAGTCAGCGGCCACCATCCGGGAAAGCTGAAGGATAGACCGCCACTCTCCTTCAGAGTGCAACATCAAAACAGCGGACACTCCATCCAGGCAGTCAGCGGCCACCATCCGGGAAAGCTGAAGAATACACCACCACTCTCCAACAGCTTGCAACATCAAAACAGCCAGCAGCAGGACCCCAGAGATCCAGGCCAACTGATTCGCGCGGCCTGCCCCGCAGCTACAGAAGGCGTGGCGCCTCAGAGAAGCCATTAATTAGCAAGCAGGGAGGTTAGGGACTGCCATTAGGTGGAATCCCGCCAGCCAAGCCCACCGCCCACGCCCGGAACAGGCCCAGCGATCTGCCAGCATTGTAGTCACGACACCCCAATTGGAATAGGGACAGAGCAGAGCCGCCTTCCACTCCCGGAACAGGCCCAGAGAGCCGCCAGCGTGGTAGACACGTCACCCCAATTGGAGTAGGGGCACAACCGCCGCCCGCACCTGCAAGGGAGACTTTTCAAGTATACAAGAGCAACATAAATAAATAGGGGGTAAATTTCAAAACACAACAGTTGCACCAAGCAGAAAGAAACGCAAGCAGTATGAAAAGACAAGGAAAGAAAGGACCACAAGCAATGCAGGTCAACTCAACTTTAGAAGAGGTAATAGCTGCAACAGATGGAATATCAGATAAAGAGTTCAGGATATATATGCTTCAGATGATCTGGAGTCTCAAGGAAGACATGAGACAGCAAAATCAGACAATGAAAGATCACATTGACAAACAAATCCAGGAAGTAAAAGATCAATTTCACAGGGAGATAGAGGTAATAAAAAACAAACAAATTGAAATTCTAGAAATGCAGGAAACAATAAACCAACTTAAAAACTCAATTGAGAATACTACCAGCAGAGTAGATCACTTAGAAGAGAGAACATCAGACAATGAAGACAAAGTATTTCAACTGGAAAAGAACATAGACAGCTCAGCAAGTCTGCTAAGAAACCATGAGCAGAACATCCAAGAATTATGGGACAATATCAAAAGACCAAATTTAAGAGTCATTGGGATACAGGAAGGCACAGAGCTCCATTCCAAAGGAATGAACAGTCTATTCAGTGAAATAATACGAGAAAACTTCCCAGAATTGAAGATTGAGACAGAATCCCAAATCCTAGAAGCCTACAGGACGCCGAATGTGCAAAATCATAAGAGATCCACACCTAGACACATTATAATGAAGATGTCCAACATACAGAATAAGGAGAGAATTTTAAAAGCTGCAAGAGAAAGAAAGCAGATTACATTTAGGGGTAAACCAATCAGGATAACAGCTGATCTCTCAACACAGACTCTGAAAGCTAGAAGATCCTGGAATAACATATTTCAAACACTGAAAGACAATGGGCTCCAACCAAGAATCGTGTATCCGGCGAAATTAAGCTTCAGGTTAGAAGATGAAATTAAAACCTTCCACAATAAACAAAAGTTAAAAGAATTCGCAGCTAGAAAACCATCTCTTCAAAAAATCCTTGGCAAAACATTACAGGAAGAGGAAATGGAAAACAACATTGAAAACCAACAATGGGAGGTAGGACAGTAAAGGGGGGAAAGTAGTCAAAGAGGATAACAAATCAGGTTTAGTAACATCAATAAACAAATATGGATAGAAGAACAAACCATATCTCAATAATAACCCTAAATGTTAATGGCTTAAACTCACCAATTAAGAGACACAGGCTAGTAGAATGGATCAAAAAACAAGACCCAACAATATGCTGTCTACAGGAGACGCATTTGATAGGAAAAGATATACATAGACTGAAGGTGAAAGGTTGGGAAAAATCATATCACTCATATGGACCGCGGAAACAAGCAGGAGTGTCCATACTCATATCTAATAAAATAGATTTCAAGCCAAAGCTAATCAAAAGGGATATAGAAGGACACTTCATACTGCTCAAGGGAACCATACACCAACAAGACATAACAATCATAAATATATATGCCCCAAATAATGGTGCAGCTGTATTCATCAAGCAAACTCTTCTCAAGTTCAAGAGTCTAATAGACCAACATACAATAATCATGGGAGACTTCAACACACCTCTCTCACCACTGGACAGATCTTCCAAACAAAAGTTAAATAAGGAAACTATAGAACTCAATAACACAATTAACAACCTAGACTTAATTGACATATATAGACTATACCACCCAACATCAAGTAGCTACACTTTTTTCTCAGCAGCACATGGAACCTTCTCAAAAATAGACCATATACTATGTCACAGGGCAACTCTTAGACAATACAAAGGGGTAGAGATAATACCATGCATCTTATCTGATCATAATGGAATGAAACTGAAAATCAATGATAAAAGAAGAAAGGAAAAAGCAAGCATCACCTGGAGAATGAACAATAGGTTGCTGAGTGATCAATGGGTTTTAGAAGACATCAAGGAGGAAATTAAAAAATTCCTAGAGTTAAATGAAAACACAGACACAACATATCGGAATCTATGGGACACATTGAAAGCAGTTCTAAGAGGAAAATTCATTGCTTGGAGTTCATTCCTCAAAAAAAGAAAAAACCAACAAATAAATGATCTCATACTTCATCTCAAAATCCTAGAAAAAGAAGAGCAAAACAACAGCAAAAGAAGTAGAAGGCAAGAAATAATTAAAATCAGAGCTGAAATTAATGAAATTGAAACAAAAGAAACAATTGAAAAAATTGACAAAACTAAAAGCTGGTTCTTTGAAAAAATAAATAAAATTGACAGACCCTTAGCCATGCTAACGAAGAGAAGAAGAGAGAGAACCCAAATTACTAGCATACGGGATGAAAAAGGCAATATCACAACAGACACTTCAGAAATACAGAAGATAATCAGAAATTACTTTGAATCCTTATACTCCAATAAAATAGAAGATAGTGAAGGCATAGATAAATTCCTTGAGTCCTATGATCTGCCCAGATTGAGCCAGGAGGATATAGACAACCTAAACAGACCAATAACAATAGAGGAAATAGAAGAAACCATCAAAAGACTACCAACTAAGAAAAGCCCATGACCGGATGGGTATACAGCAGAGTTTTACAAAACCTTTAAAGAGGAACTAACACCAATACTTTTCAAGCTATTTCAGGAAATAGAAAAAGAGGGAGAACTTCCAAATTCATTCTACGAGGCCAACATCACCCTGATTCCGAAGCCAGACAAAGACACATCAAAGAAGGAAAACTACAGACCAATATCTCTAATGAACCTTGACGCAAAAATCCTCAATAAAATTCTGGCAAATCGGATTCAAATACATATCAAAAAAATTATACATCATGATCAAGTAGGATTCATCCCTGGGATGCAAGGCTGGTTTAATATACGGAAATCAATAAATGTTATTCACCACATCAATAGACTTAAAAATAAGAACCATATGATCATCTCAACAGATGCAGAAAAAGCATTCGACAAAGTACAGCATCCCTTTATGTTCAAAACGCTAGAAAAATTAGGGATAACAGGATCATACCTCAACATTGTAAAAGCAATCTATGATAAGCCACAGGCCAGCATCATTCTGAACGGAGAAAAATTGAAGGCATTCCCTCTAAGATCTGGTACAAGACAGGGATGCCCTCTCTCACCACTTCTGTTCAACATAGTCCTCGAAACACTGGCCAGAGCAATTAGACAGTCAAAAGAAATTAAAGGCATAAAAATAGGAAAAGAAGAACTTAAATTATCACTATTTGCAGATGATATGATTCTATACCTAGCAGACCCAAAAGGGTCTACAAAGAAGCTATTAGAGCTAATAAATGAATTCAGCAAAGTGGCAGGATATAAGATCAACACGCATAAATCAAAGGCGTTCCTGTATATGAGCGACAAATCCTCTGAAACGGAAATGAGGACAACTACTCCATTCACAATATCCCCCCAAAAAATAAAATACTTGGGAATCAACCTAACAAAAGAGGTGAAAGATTTATACAATGAAAATTACAGAACCCTAAAGAAAGACATAGAAGAAGACCTTAGAAGATGGAAAAACATACCCTGCTCATGGATAGGCAGAACTAACATCATCAAAATGGCGATATTACCAAAAGTTCTCTATAAGTTCAATGCAATGCCAATCAAAATCCCAACAGCATATCTTGTAGAAATAGATAAAAGAATCATGAAATTCATATGGAATAATAAAAGACCCAGAATAGCAAAAACAATACTAAGCAGGAAGTGTGAATCAGGCGGTATAGCAATACCAGACTTCAAGCTATACTACAGAGCAATAGTAACAAAAACAGCATGGTACTGGTACCAAAACAGGCGGGTGGACCAATGGTACAGAATAGAGGACACAGTAACCAATCCACAAAACTACAACTATCTTATTTTTGATAAAGGGGCTAAAAGCATGCAATGGAGGAAGGATAGCATCTTCAACAAATGGTGCTGGGAAAACTGGAAATCCATTTGCACCAAAATGAATCAGAATCCCTATCTCTCGCCGTGCACAAAAGTTAACTCAAAATGGATCAAGGAGCTTGATATTAAATCAGAGACACGGCATCTGATAGAAGAAAAAGTTGGTTATGATCTACACGCTGTGGGATCGGGCTCCAAATTCCTCAATAGGACACCCATAGCGCTAGAGTTAACAAATAGAATCAACAAATGGGACTTACTCAAACTAAAAAGTTTTTTCTCAGCAAAAGAAACAATAAGAGAGATAAATAGGGAGCCTACATCCTGGGAACAAATCTTTACTCCACACACTTCAGATAGAGCCCTAATAACCAGAATATACAAAGAACTCAAAAAATTAGACAATAAGATAACAAATAACCCAATCAATAAATGGGCCAAGGACCTGAACAGACACTTCTCAGAGGAGGACATACAATCAATCAACAAGTACATGAAAAAATGCTCACCATCGCTAGCAGTCAGAGAAATGCAAATCAAAACTACCCTAAGATACCATCTCACTCCAGTAAGACTGGCAGCCATTAGGAAGTCAAACAACAATAAGTGCTGGAGAGGATGCGGGGAAAAGGGCACTCTTGTTCATTGCTGGTGGGACTGCAAATTGGTGCAGCCAATTTGGAAAGCAGTATGGAGATTTCTCGGAAAGCTGGGAATGGAACCACCATTTGACCCAGCTATTCCCCTTCTCGGTCTATTCCCTAAAGCCCTAACAAGAGCATGCTACAGGGACACTGCTACATCGATGTTCATAGCAGCTCAATTCACGATAGCAAGACTGTGGAACCAGCCTAGATGCCCTTCAATAGATGAATGGATAAAAAAAATGTGGCATTTATACACTATGGAGTATTACTCTGCATTAAAAAATGACAAAATTATAGAATTTGGAGGGAAATGGATGGCATTAGAGCAGATTATGCTAAGTGAAGCTAGTCAATCTTTAAAAAACAAATACCAAATGACTCCTTTGATATAAGGGGTGTAAACAAGGACAGGGTAGGGACGAAGAGCTTGAGAAGAATATTTACAGTAAACAGGGATGAGAGGTGGGAGGGAAAGGGAGTGAGAAGGGAAATTGCATGGAAATGGAAGGCGATCCTCAGGGTTATACAAAATGTCATATAAGAGGTAAGGAGGGGTAAGTCAAGAGAATACAAATGGAAGACATGATTTACAGTAGAAGGGGTAGAGAGAGAAAAGGGGAGGGGAGGGGAGGGGAGGGGAGGGGGATAGTAGACAATAGGACAGACAGCAGAATACATCAGACACTAGAAAGGCAATATGTCAATCAATGGAAGGGTAACTGATGTGATACAGCAATTTGTATACGGGGTAAAAGCGGGAGTTCATAATCCACTTGAATCAAACCGTGTAATATGATGTATTAAGAACTATGTAATGTTATGAACGACCAAAAAAAAAAAAAAAAAAAAAAAAAAAAAAAAAAGAAGTATATAGCACTTAGATGCCACAGTCGTATTAGAATGGACCCTATGAAGAGTTGAGATATGACTGGATGCATTTTCTTTAAACTTAAAGAAGGCTTCTGATTGCATTGTGGGTTTAACAAGAACCCATCAGCTTGAACTGTCAATGACATTTTGAAGCCCAGGCCTCAGGCCCTGGCTATGGAAAAAAGTAGTAGCAGTGGCACTGATGACTTATAGAAATAGCCGATGGAGCGATGTGCAGCTTCTAGGGCCCCAGGATCAATGATTTCTATTGATGTGACAGCAAAAACTAACACAAAGCTAAGTGTGGTGGTTCACATTTGTAATACCTCCTGCTCAGGAGGCTGAGGCAAGAGGAACCCAAGTTCAAAGCCACTACCAGTAAAAGTGAAGTGCTAAAAAACTCAGTGAGATTATGCTTTTATATAAAATACATAAAAAGGTCTGGGGATGTGGCTCAGGTGTTAATACCCTGAGTTCAATCCCCATTACCAAAAAAAAATGACAAAAGTGTATGAGAAACTGACAGAATTAGGAAATTTCAAGACAAAAAAGAGGCCTACAAAGCCAGAACTCAATCAGTAGAGGAGGATCTGTGTACTTTAAAAATACCCATCAAGTTTCCCCATACTGCTGTTTTAGTCTGAGGAGGAGGAGAAGGATTAAGTACAGCAAATACAGTCAATGGTGATGCATAAAATGAAACAAGAGCAGCCAGTGGCTTCATTGAACTACTGGAAGGGCCAGCCCAGGTATCCAATTTCATCATATTTTACTATCAAGTAGAATTTGTGTACTTATAAAAATAATTAACAGAGAGTGCAAGAGATCCCCTGACTGATTTGTTAGTATGTCTGTATGGTTTAGAGATGAATAGCATTCTGTGTAGTGCCCTGAAAATGTAGAAGTCAGTACTGTTCCTTACAGCAGAAGTTATAAAATACTCAATGCCATGATGTTTTTATAGGGCCAAATGTGACTGAGTATCTTAGAAGGTGGCAGGGTTTCCTGATGGCTGGACAAGGTCATAAACACATCGATTCAGTGTATATACTCAAGGTTATAAACATTTCTTTGAGTTCATGCACTTACTTAGGTACAATGTTGGCAATGTGCCTTCTTTGTCTGACCTGCAGTTAAAAAAAGAGTTCTATAAAATACTTAGGGGACTGAGGGCTAGAAGTTTAAGGCTGGCTACAAAGTATTGTGCCTTCAAATAAAGAAACCCTAATGTCACACTTGCTCCTCACATCTTCTTTCAACTGCTTGAGCCCTAAACCTTGTTTGCTGGGTCTGAGCCCTTGCAGAGCAGCTGCATACCTGAAAATCATTTGTAATTTGATGATAATACAAACCCTTTGATTTAAAGCAAATTCCAAGGAGTATCATGGTTTTTTTCTGTTTTTTTTTTGTTTTGTTTTGTTTTTGTTTGTTTGTTTGTACTTATACTCCCAGGTGGGATTTTTATAGTGAAGATTTGTGTATCATTTGTTTTATAGATCACAGACATTGTTATATTAATTTTCCCCTTAATTTTCTTCTGTGGGGTTTCATGTTTTCAAATAAAAAAAAAACTTTTTTTTGACCAGGGATTTAACTCAGGGGAACTTGCACACTGAGTCAAATCTAAAGACCAATTTTGTATTTTATTTAGAGACAGGTTCTCAATGAGTTTCATAGCACCTCACTCTTCCTGAGACTGGCTTTGAATTCATGATTCTGTTGCCTCAGCCTCCAGAGCCACGGGGATTGCAAGCATGTGCCAATGAACCCAGCTTCAATTTACAAGACTGTTGTAATACAGATACAGTCTTCTGGTTGCAGTATCCATAGCATGTTACTTTATTAACATGCCTGTAATAAAATATATCTCATTTCAAATTTTTCCTCTGATAAGAAATTAAAAATATATTGTTGTTTCTTGATTTCTTCAATTCAGTTCTCAGCCTTTCCCAAGTATACTTCAAGTTCATGCTAGAAGTTTTGTAAGTCTTTGTTCAAACATATTATTCCTATGGGGGCAAATAAAACAGTACCAAATGAACACAAATTCTGCCTTTATTTTATTTATTTACTTTTTTGTGATTTTTGTGTATTTAATTCAGGGGTGCTTAACTACTGAGCTACATCCCCAGATTTTTATGTGTGTGTATGTGCATATGTTGTTTTGGGTATTAAACCCAGGGCCCCGTGTGTACATGAGGCAAGCATTGTACCAATGGAGCTATATCCTCAGTCCTTTTTCTCTTTTCTCTCTCTCTTTTTTCCTAAAAACTTTTAATTTTTTTTAATTTATTTTGAGACAATTTCTTGCTTAGTTGCTTAGGGCCTTTCCACATAATTGAGACTAGTTTTGAATTTGTGATCCTCCTACTTCAGGCTCCCAATTTTCTAGGATTATAGCCATGAGCCACAACATGTGGCTAATCCTGTTTTTTAAAATAAATGTTATTATTTACCTTCAAATAGAATAAGAAAAGAATGTTGAATCATGTGGTCTAGAGAAGATAGGTTCTCCCTGTGGAGTCAGGCATATTTAGTTCTGAATCAAGTTTCTTAATAACTGTGATCCTGCTGAGTGTGATGGCACATACCTGCAATTTTAGTGATTTATGAGACTGAGGCAGTAAGATTGCAAGTTTGATAAAAGCTTAAGCAACTTAGAAGGACTTTGTCTCAAAATAAAAATGAAAAAAAATAAAGAAAGAATCAGGAAGATAAATCAGGAATAATAATCCCCTCAGTTTAATTACAAATATCTGTCCCCACACACACTATTGAGCTATATTGGCCTCATCTACTACAAAAGTCATAATGATACTGACTGCCAAATTATCAGCAGTTCTTAACTCTCATCTGTATACAGAAATGTGGTAATGTGCTTTTTCTCCTACTCTAGCAAAAATGCAGGATGTGTGTCTCAAACTTGGATCTGGGCTCTTCTTACTTTATATGATTAATGTGAAGCTGTGCTATAAAAATCATCTATCAGGTACCCAGTCAGGATCCATTTTGAATGCTTTTGCTATTGCTTTAAGAATACTGTCACCTCCATGAGAAAAGCCCACTTTAGTTTGATCATGAGATATTCTGTGAAGGAGAATCAGGGTGATACTTTTGGCAGCCAGATCACCCTATAATATTAAGTAATCTTATCAACTATCAGCTAAACACATGTACTTAGCCTAAATGGTGAACAAGTCAAATGTAAGCTAATAAGTTTAAAGTGATTAAAAAAAAACATATGCCTACTGTATGAAAATGTCATGATACAATCACATGTGCTACAGAAATTATTTGGAAAACAGCAGATATCTTATACATAGTGATTTCATTTTTTCTAGTTTAAGATTCAAGTTGAATTTCTCACTATATGGTATTGAATTATTTAGAAATAGGTGAAGGCATCTTTTCCTTTTATTTGTGTTAATATTCTCACAGTACCCATTAGCAAAGAAAAGAAGACATCACAACTCTGCCATTAGGCTAAGAACAAATTGAAAAACAAATTTTTCATTAATATGTTTATACTCTAGAGTCTGAGCTACTGAAGATCTGACACCCTCCACCTAATGGGATACAAATTCTTTGTGTTTACAGTGTACTAACTGAAATTAGAATGGATCTATGGTCAGCATCAAGTGAGAAACTATGCCCACATTTGTACACTTCTAGATTGAATCTGCCAGCTGTCTCAAAGTGTCTCCTTTCCTTTGGCTCTGATGAGAATATGTCCAGAAAGTGTGTGTCTCCTTTCCTTTGGCTCCAATGAGAATATATCCAGAAATTGTATTCCACCTCCTAGGACATTAAAATGAGTGGTCAAGGCCTTTTACCTCACTGAGGTCAAGGAATTCATAGCTCTCAAACATGAAATTTGGATGCAGTAAACTGAGATGTGCCTGAGACTTCAGGTAAATAGTGAATATTAAGATGAATTAGTAAATTCTTATGGTCAATCTATGATAATATTCTGGATAAAGTGGCTTAAGTTTTTACAATTAATTTTACATATTCTTTTTTTAACATAAATAATAGAAACTGTACAATAGAAATTGTGCCTCACAAATACTTTGATGGACATTGCTGCTTCTATGGATGGATTACAAATTGAAAACTCAAAAGACTTTTCCCTAAAATCAGAGAGCAGAATTTTGAATAAAATTCAAGGTATTTTTTTATCATGTAATGGGGGAGGGCTTACCAGAGATTGAATTCAGGGACAGTCCACTACTGAGTGACATCCCTAGCCCTATTTTGAATTTTATTTAGAAACAAAGTCTCATTGAGTTTACTTAGTACCTTCTGTAGAGGGTGGCTTTGACTCATTCTTCTTCTGCCTCACCCTCGTGAGTTGCTGGGATTGAAGGTGTGCACGACCATGCCCAGCATCATCAAATTTAATTTATGATAAATATATACTAAACTATAACTCATGAATTGAGTTGACCTTGTATACAGTCATAAATGCAAATGCAAGGTCATAGTACATTTTTTAGTTTTATTCATTTTATTTTCTTAATACATGATATTGGAATGCATTAAAATTCTTATTACACATATAGTGTACAATTTTTCATATCTTTGTATTCAGAGTATGTTCACTCCAATCCACACATTATACATGTACTTTTTTGTGCATTACAATTCTTAATACACATATATACCAGAATTTTTAATATCTCTGTTTATATATAAAGTATGTTGTCACTCAATTCGAGTCTTCATCCATGTACTTTGGATAATTATGTCCATGGAATTCCACCAGGGTTGCTAATCTTCTGCCCCTGACTTTCCATCTCATCTTTTGGTCCTAATCCTCTCATGCTTCCCCTCCCTACCCAACTGAGTCAGTCTCCTCATATCAGATAAAACATTCAGCACCTTTTTTTTTCCCAGACTGGCTAACTTTACTTAGCATCCATTTATTCTCTTTAATGCTGAGTAATTCATTCTGTATATATACCACATTTTTTTTCCATTTATCCGCTGAAGGGCATCTAGTTTGGCTCAACAGTTTAGCTATTGTAAATTGTGCTGCTATAAGCATTGATATGGCTTTGTCCAGGTAGTATGTGGTTATTAAGCTTTTTGGGTAGTGTCCTAGGAGAAGGATATCTGTGTCAAATTGTGATTCCGTTCCCAGATTTTCAAGGAATCTCCATACGACTTCCCATATTGGCTGTACCAATTGATCATAATTAATTTTTAAAAATAACTGAATCCTGCTGAGAGCCATTGCCAAGTAGGAATGACACATGGAAATTTCTTTGTCAGCCTACTCCATGTTTCTTAGAGGAAGGACTCTCCATTGTGGATATGGGCTTGCCTTTGGACCCAGGTCATTTGCAGTGACATTGCATGTATGCTTGAGTAAGGTGACCTTGCTCAAGGACCAGGGAAGATCCGGATTTAGGGCAGATCAGGTTTTAGGGAGTATCCTGCTCCTTGGGTTTAGGGCGGTTCCAGGTTTAAGGTGTACCCTGCTGGGAATAGGGAGTATCCTTCTGTGTCAGGCACGCCCACTCCTTGAGTTCCCATTGAGATTTCGAGGGATTGAGAGAGTATTTGGGATTGAGAATGTGACTTTTCCAGAGAATGTGTGTAGAGTGCCGGTGTGAGTTCAGGAATAAAGAATTGCTGTTTGAATCTACAAGGCTGTGAGTGGCTCTCGTGATTTTGTGCCCACCCAGATTGTGGCATTTGGTGGTCCGTATGGGGAACATCTGAAAAGAAGGTAAGTGAAATTGCTCACCCCTGAGGAAGAGCGAAAGAATGGGTGACCATTTCAAAAAACAATGTGTTCTTGTTTTGATTTGTTTTGTTTTTATTTCAAGTTGCCTGTTCCTAGAACTTTCTCAGGCAAACTGGGGAAAATGGTTGACTCAAGGTTTAAAGTTGTTCGCCTCCAAGGAAGAGAAAGAGGAAGGAGGCACCCCAGTGAGACCAAGAACAGCTAGGGCATATGTTGATAGAATACAAAAATATAGCCCATGGCTTTTTACAGACGAGTTATTAAGTATATCAATGGGACCATCATGGTATCCTGTAGAAGGATTTTTCTTCAACAAGAAAGAGATGGCTAGTTCTGTTTACTACATTTGTCTAAGATCTTGGTTTTTACAGACATCTAATTAATTTACAAAGCTAAAGTGTTACAATATCAACCACTAAATGTAAAATCAAGTACTCTTTACTTATTAAGTTCCATAAGGTAATATATTTAAACATGATGTGTGTTTTCATGAATTGGTAAATGGAAAAAAGTTTAATATTGATTTGGTCTGTGTCTTTGCTAAAACAAGGTTACTAAGAGTTAAGATTCTAACATGTGTAATTTATATACAAAGAGTATAAGAAGTTTCAGTTGGGTTTCAATTATAGTATTATAGTACCATAAAAACCATGAAAATATTTCATCTTATTAAAGTGGAGTAATATGTCTATATTCAGAAATTTTATAAGGGTTGTTTCAGAATGTGAATTTATAAAAAGGGTTAATGGTTAAAAAAGAGATATAAAAAGATTCAAGATGTGGAAATATATTTTAATATAAAATGTTAAAGGAAAAAGAAATGTTTCTAGATGAGATAATCTCTGTGTGGTAAAGTAAAAAGTTGTAAAATGCTATTTAAAAAGATTTTGAGGAAACTAGACTTACTTTAAAAGCTTGAGAAAGGAAGAAAGAAGAAAAAAGTATTTTTGTACATGGCAGATTGAGACAAAGCTTCTTAATGGAGGAAAAAAAAAAGCCTTTGGTTGAAGGGAGGCCATGTAAACTAACATTAAAGTGAGTTAAACAGAATCTAAGCCTCAGTTAAAAGAGTGAAGCTGTAGGTGGTGAAAAAGTACATTTAAAAGTACAGTATAGATGATAATTGGAAGGCTTTAAAAGGTTAAATTGAAGGTGGTTGAGATACCTTCATAGCGGAAAAAAGAAAAAAGAGATATAAAAAGATTCAAGATGTGGAAATATATTTTAATATGGAAGGTTAAAAGAAAGAAATGTTTCTAGATGAGATAATCTTTGTGTGGTAAAGTAAAAAGTTGTAAAATGTCTAAGTAAGTTGCAAAAGGCTTTAAAAGGTTAAATTGAAGGTGGTTAAGGTGCCTTCATGATGGAGGAAAGATTGCATAATTCAAAGCCTACCTAAACTTAAAAGCATTACTTTAAAAAAACATGAAAATGGGAAGATAATAAGATAAAAGATATTTAGATAAAGAAGAATAAAAATTTGAAGTGTAAAACTTTAAAGACAGAAGTATAGAAAGTTAAAAAGAAAAAAAATAAAGAAGATGTAGAAAGACAAGAATTTTAAACCCACAAAATAGGAAGCAAAAAAAAAAAACTAAGAGAAAAAAAAAGCAACTAAGGGTGAATGTACAAACCTTAGAAGAAAACTAGAAAATAGAAACAAGATAAAAAAATGGTTAAAAATGTCAAATAAAGGTATTTTAGATAAAAAATACAAAAAGCTAAGACAACTATTAGATACAGACATTCAAGAAAAAAAAGGTAGAAGAGAGAAGTTTAAAGTCAAATATTGAATAAAATAGAAGAACAAGGAGATTATTAGTATTTTTTTTTTCAAAAAGCTCATCAACTTTAATTTCTGGTGGTGCAGAAATTAGAAGTCTCAGATGAGTGTGTTAAAATTTATAGACAAGAGCCAATTTAGAAAACATTAAAATAGAAGGAAATTAATTTAAAACCACATCAAAAAAATTAAAAGGACTAAAATAATTCTAAAAACTAAGGCAAAAAGCTTTTGAAAGACTTAAATTTAAAAGAAACTTTAAGGGGTATATATCCCCCAAAGATAAACTTAAAATAACACTTTTTACTCTAAACTTTTTAAATTTGGATTCATCAGGACTTAGTGCTGCAGAAAAACATATGTATCCAAAAAATGTACTTTGGAAAGATATTCTAACAGGACAATAAAAAGGTCATAACCCAGTGATTGTCTGGAGTTGGGGTTCTTTTTTTTTTTTTTTTTTTTTTTAATTTGCAGATTTCTTTTTTTTTTTTTTTATTGTTGGTCATTCAAAACATTACATAGTTCTTAATACATCATAATTCACAGTTTGATTCAAGTGGGTTATGAACTCCCAATTTTACCCCGTATACAGATTGCTGTATCACATCAGTTACCCTTCCATTGATTGACATATTGCCTTTCTCTTGTCTGATGTATTCTGCTGTCTGTCCTATTCTCTACTATCCCCCCTCCCCTCCCCTCCCCTCCCCTCCCCTCCCTTCCCATTTTCTCTCTCTACCCCTTCTACTGTAAATCATTTCGAATGGATAAAAAAAATGTGGCATTTATATACTATGGAGTATTATTCTGCATTAAAAAATGACAAAATCATAGAATTTGGAGGGAAATGGATGGCATTAGAGCAGATTATGCTAAGTGAAGCTAGTCAATCTTTAAAAAACAAATACCAAATGACTCCTTTGATATAAGGGGAGTAAACAAGGACAGGGTAGGGACGAAGAGCTTGAGAAGAAGATTTACATTAAACAGGGATGAGAGGTGGGAGGGAAAGGGAGTGAGAAGGGAAATCGCATGGTAATGGAAGGCGATCCTCAGGGTTATACAAAAATGACATATAAGAGGAAAGGAGGGGTAAGACAAGATAATACAAATGGAAGAAATGGAGTTGGGGTTCTGTTTGTGTTTTTCCACAGGGAGAACAGCAGCCGATTTGGATTCCAGAGAGATTAACTAAATCAATTTCTACAGACCAAAAAGAAGATGATTTGACTCAAATCCATAGCAGCTGATATCCAGAGCTCCAGCTTGGCTATTCTTACATCTGTGACAGTGATTAACCAGGGTGATTTTTTAAATATCTATTTTATTATTGCATTTTTCCCACATCATAAAGTTCTATTTTATTTTTGAGCTCATACAAACCTAGGTTAATGTTTTTCTGATCAGTTTTATTTTTTGACTGTGGAGTTTTTAAACATTGCAATGGAGATTTCACCTAGGTAAAGCTACAAGGCCTTTACTATTGTCTTATGTGTTGTATGTTTGTGTGCACTCTTGTGTTTTGTGTTGTATGTCTTTGTGTGCCTATGTCCATATATCATATATGAGGAGCGCTCATGAAAAAATGGATCCGAATTATTATTATTTTTTTATTCACGTGATTTAAGTGGTTTAATTTAAATTAGGTAAATAGCTGTTAAGGATTGTTTGTAAAGGAGGTTAACAGATCTATTTGTTTACTTTCACCTTTCCTTTTCATTATATTTAATAATTCTGTTCAGGATAATGTCTCTTTAGCATCTTTGCCAGAATTCCCATCTCCATCGCAGTGCCGGTGAAGACTAAGATAAAACCAAACTATAGCTTCTATGATAGCTATCACAGTAAACTGTATAAACTGATGCATCAATGAATATAACTCAACAAGTAATGCTCAACCAAGGACTCGATTTACTTTGGGAGGAAATGGACATATTGATACTCTTCCGCTTTGAACTGCCTGCAAAACTTGCCTGGAATATATATCACTTGTATACATTGTGAACTATTGTTTGGTGCATCAAATTGTGGTAGTGCTGGCATATCTTTGCTGATGGTGTCACCAGTGTGCTGTCATTTGGCTTGGCATCATGGCATTTCTGTATCCTCCTCCCTTCTGCTAGTGATGGTCTAAAATTTGGGGGCCAACAGAGGTGACCAAAGAACCTCACCCCCCCACTGGCACCAATGCCAAATTTGGGGGCCAACAGAGGTGAGGCAAGAACCTAACCCCCCCACTGGTGCATAGGCCTATCCACAAGTATGGCTGTATGCTGGACCGGTAGTCAGTGACAGGTATGATCTAATTGCAGTGGTATCAACCTAAAACAGGAGGCTGACACCTAGAGGTCAGTTTTTTCCATGACGGGTAACTACTATATGTTGAATTGGACAACCTACCAGGCAAGGTCCTTAAGCCACATTGCTTGTAGTTGAATTAATCCGAAAGGGGGGAGATGCTGAGAGCCATTGCCAAGTAGGAATGATGCATCGAAATTTTTTTGTCAGCCTACCCCATGTTGCTTAGAGGAAGGACTCTCCATTGTGGACATGGGCTTGTCTTAGACTCAGGTAATTTGCAGTGACATTGCATGTATGCTTGAGTAAGGTGACCTTGCTCAAGGACCAGGGCGGATCCAGGTTTAGGGCAGATCAGGTTTTAGGGAGTATCCTGCTCTTTGGGTTTAGGGCGGTTCCAGGTTTAAGGTGTACCCTGCTGGGAATAGGGCGTATCCTGCTGCCTCAGGCACACATGCTCCTTGAGTTCCCCTTGAGTTTTCATGGGATTGAGAGAGTATTTGGGGTTGAGAACGTGATTTTTCCCCAGAACGTGTGTAGAGTGCCGGTGTGAGTTCGGGAATAAAGAATTGCTGTTTGAATCTACAAGGCTGTGAGTGGCTCGTCATTTTGTGCACAGCCAGACTGTGGCTGAATCCTGAGGCTGTGCATTCAGTTCACAGTTACAGAAGAAAAAATAAGAAGGGGTACATCTGTGCATTCAAGTAATACCAAGTGCTTTAGAGATCATGGAAGGAGGATTCAAGGCTAGCATGAGGAAATTATTGAGAGTCCGTTTCAAAGAAAGAAAGAAAGAAGTGGTTATGGGCATGTGAGCATTCATAGCAACATCCCCATTGGATTCAATGCCAGTATTTTTTTAAAAAAAGCAGCAGCCAATAACTTGTCATTTTATCCTGATTCATTCCTTGGTTGGATGCAATGAACTCAGAACATAGGTTCACTAGGTTCAGCCTGGGACAGGGCCTGAAACCATGTCCAATTACACACAGCCAGTGAAGCAGAGGTGGGATTCCAAAGTCTGGTGCTGGGTTAGTATGGCAAGTCTGCCATTCTTCATATTCATTTCTAGGTTCCCTCTTCTATCCTCAGGAGGCCCATGCTTCTGTGCAACTCAGGTGTTAAAGAACCATAGGGAGAATTCTGGGCACTCTGAAAGCCAGAAACTGGTGAATGTGCACTGGTATCTTGAGATTGTAGGAGTTGTCTGTGTTCACAAGGCTGGTGATACTGGATATTATAAATGATAAATGGGGACTCCTCATTGTTTTCTCAAGTGTCTGATGGCCACAGGGCTTTTCTGTGGCAGCTCAGCTTTTAGTCCAATCAGACCATTCTAGTGGTGTTTAGATCAGTAGCTAGACACTGGGCATCCTGTCACATCACTTTATGGTGTTTTTAGTCATTTTCTGAAACCGTGTATGGGCATCAGTGTGCCATATCTCAGCATGTTCTCAGATTGTGTAATAAAGACTGGGATGATAATGGAGGAAACCCTAATTTTATGTACTCTGTTTAATCATAAAAATACATGTGTTTTGTAGGAGCCTCCATTTTTTCTTCCTTCTGAGCTTCCCAAATGTATGGAAAGCGGTATCTCAAATTCAGAAACCTGTCTTCCAGCCTAGCTCTCCATAAGTCCCAGGATATATTTCTACATTTCCAGGATTCTGTTCATATTCCCTTTTTTGGAGGGGTACTGGGATATAACTCAGGGACACAGAAATCCTGAGCCAAATCTCCAGATCTATTTTATTTACAGACAGAGTCTCTCTGAGTTGCTTAGCACTTTGCCCTTGCTGAGGCTGACTTTCACCTCATGATCCCAAGACATTGTGAGCTTTCAGGTGTGGGCATGTTTACATTTTTAGTGCTATCATTCTGTTCACATTTTTATTGCTATCACTCTGTCCTTCCTTTATCAATTGTTTTTCCATGCTATATTTAAAATAAATGCAGTATTTCTAAGTTTTTTTTTCAAGAACTGAATGGAATTTTTTAAAATTTTGGTTTCTCTTTGTGATCATTTTACATAGGAGGAAATAAAAACAAGTGCAACCTCACAATTTGAAAAAATAATAACAAAAACCTGTCTTTTCTTCCTTTGCCTTCCCAGGAATAGACATTTTATTATAATCTCTGATTTGAGATTTCTCCTTGAAGATTAATTGTATGATTTGTCCTCATTCCAACCTTCCATATTTGAATAGTTCTGGGTTTCATAACTTCTTGACAAAAGTTCTGAATACATACCATGTTTAAAGTCTTTGGGGGTGCCTAGGGATTATAATTCCATGAGGCTTTTTCTTCTATATTGTAGTATGAAGTATGCAGTAGAGGCTGTCAAAGGAATATTTGGAAGTTCTTCAGCTGGAAAGGATCTTTTAGTAATACAAGGCTGAAACCCTCTGGGAAACTGAAGTACTGTGAATACACCCCTTTAAATGCAGATTTTTTTTTCATTTAAGACATAATGATTTTAGACTTATCACTCAAAACAGCAGGTATGAGATTATTAGAAGTGATATGAAAGAGGAAAAATGAGACAATCTGAAGAGAGACAGTGTCTCCTCAAAAAGATGAAAAGAACAATGTGGCTCTAGGCACTCCAGTTTTATTGGGGATCTAAGAAAATTTTCTGAAGAGTCCTGCCCCAGTTCATTTCTTGAATTTGGACAGAGAGTAGGATAACATAAAAAAACTCAATACTATAATGGAAACTTTAGGTTAACTATGCCCATTCTCACCATTTCTATTTGGATTTTAAAGCACAAACTGTTGTGAATTTTATGGTTAATAGGAACAATTCTTATTTCCTGAGATCTGGTGACAGAGGCAAAAGCCTCCCCTTTGGTATAACACTGGTTGCTCTTATAGACATTATATTGGGATTGCATTTATCTGCATAAAATATTTTGAAGAGGAATATGACTTGTCCTCTCATGTTAAGCTAGGCTGTGTTGAAGGTAAATTAATTCTTGAAAACCAAATTCTGGCATCAAGTTATTAGGTCCATTTTATAGACTTTCTCTTAACCTCCTGCTTCTACTATTTACATCTTTCTGTTCCCTCTCAGTAATGTTCCAGTTATTTATTTATTTGTTTGTTTATTTTTGGTACTGTGTATTGAAACTCAGGCTACTCAACCTCTTAGCTAGATCACCAGCCATTTTAAATATTTTATTTTTGAAGGTGTTTATAGTCTTGTGAGTTAAAGTCTTGCTGAATCACTTAGTGGCTTACTGAGTTTCTGAGACTTGCTTTGAACCCATGATCCTCCACTTTCAACCTTTAAAGCTGCTCAAAATGCCCAGCCTACCCATTACCCTGAAGGTACTTCAGTTCGTTGCCAGGTTTTATGAATAATTCTACAATGAAAATGGGAGTTCAGTGTTTTCTATAACATGATGACTTCAAATTCTTCATACCCAGAATTACTAATACTGAATCATTAGGCATTTTTAGTTTCAATTTTTTGCAGAATCTTTACACCATTTCCAGAAACATCTTTATTCTACTTATATTTGCACCAACATTTGTACAAGATCCATGATAATATGAACAGGAGTACCTACTATCATTTAGATTTTTTTTTACTCCTAAGTATTTATTTATTTATTTATACTTGTTTATTTATACTTACTTGCTTACTTTCTTACATACATACTTACGTATATTTAGTTGTGGACAGACAAAATGACTTATTGTATTTTTTACTTATGTTTATATGATTCTGAGGATGAAACCCAATGCCTTGAACATTGAGGTGAGCATTCTACTACTCAGCCAAAAACCCCAGCCCCTGAATTTTAGATTTTTATCTTAGCCATTCTGACAGCACTGTACAGGCTGCAGAAAATTAGCTAACTAACTGATGCATTAAACTTCTAATATAATTTTCTTATATTCTAGATTGTCAAGTAGCCAGAGGAAGAGTGTGCTCTAAATCTATTCTGGGTTAAAATAGGGATCTGTGATTTCTAACCCATTTTCTGCACTACTACTGGAAATTTAAAATCTTGGAAGTTGTTATGAACAATGTAAATCCAGTTGTTTGCAATCTATGTAGATTTTTTACATGCTCAGTCACCTTTTCTTCTAGAGATTGGAAGTTTAGGATATACCCCCTTGAGCAGAGAAGATAACCTTAAAAACTCAGTGCATGGACAATCTTATTTTGGAAACATTAGGTAGGCCTGAAATTATTAATGGAGTGGGCATGAGTAGGTTGTGGCTCAGGAAGTTCTCAGCTCAGCTGTCAATTATTCTATCAGTGGTTTGCTGAATTTTGCCCTATTAAACATGTAATTGAAGCCAGAGAAAAACTCATGTTTGCATAGCAGAAGTTAGCCAAAATGGGTTTAGGGATAACTAACATCTTTGAGATGCACTTTCTCTGTCCTAATATCAAGTGATGGAGCACATGGAAAGACTTGCTTAGCCATAGAAGATTACCACTTTGTCATTTTGGGTACTTGCATACCACTTCTTCTCTAACCAATGGGTAAATTAAGATTAAAATCACAGAACATTTTACAACCAGGGTTTACATGATATTAATCCCCTTTATTCAAGGTGACATTGATTTGGGGAAAATTTCTTCCAAATATGTGGCACTTCACTCAGAATTTGTAATGCCCAGGTGTACCCCAGCTTTTTCTACTCTTTCAGAAGGCAGGCATTTTCTCAGTTGTCTAATGTACCTAAACCTCTGAACTCATTTATGACTTTGTCAAAGAAAACACATAACATGAGTATATGTTTATATATGAGGGTGAGAAGACTCATATTCTGCAGTATTTCTGTTGTGGTTTTGATGTGACATTGTCCCCATAAGTTCACAGTGAGACAATGCAAAAAGGTTTGTAGGAGAAAAGATTGGATTGTAGCTTTAACATAATCAGTGAATTTATCTGTGAAGGGCTTAATTTCATGGTAATTGAAGTGGCTGGTTGTGGCTGGAGAAGGTGGGAATTGAGGGTGTGTCTTTGGAATTATATTTGCATATATCCCCAAATCAGAGGGTCTTTCACTGATTTGTGATTACTACGTGAGCTGCTTCCCTCTGGCACACACTTCTGCCTTGATGTTCTGCCTCACCTTGAGTCCTTATGAATGAAGCCAGCCTTGTATGGAATAAGATCTCTGAAACTGTAAGCCTCCAAATAACCTTTTTCTCCTCTACAATTTATTGTTGTGTCTTTTATTCAAAGTAGTGAAAAAGCTGTCAAACAAATTCCATCATCTAACCTTACATGTTGTAACCTTAAAATCTACTATTTGTGATGAGTTTGAACCCAGTACTTTAAAATATTCTGTACACAAACTCTCATTGAACTGTTCCCTCAGTCCTAACCACTAATTTTAAATTGTATTTTATTATCCATTTACATCTAGTGTTATTATTCTTAGGACTAGATGTTGATCTTGCTCTTCACAATACAAAAATTTACATGTTTATGCAATCATCTTTGTGTTAGGTTTATATCATGACTTCTGGATCATTATTATTGTATTACAGTTTTAGAATATACATCAGTTTCACTTAATGATACTACTAATTCATTTGCTTTTCTATAGAAGAAGTTTGGGGGGTATTTTATACATACTTCTCTTCACAGATATATTTTATTTTATTTTATTTTATTTTTGTTTTACTCTCTTTTTGCATTAAAAGTCAAGCATGCCCAGATTTTGATGAAAATATTATAGGTTACATTGAGAAAAAATTATTTTCTTTGAAATGCTAAATTTTATCTAAACACATCATGTGTGTAAATGAGTCTTTTATGTGCTTCTGTAAGTTTTTATTTTATGTAAAATGTACATATTTTTATTAAAACATGTATGTAGTGTGTAAAGTATTACACAAATGTGACATTTTCAGAATAGTGATATGGTGTTTTGTACTGTTATACTGAATGTGCTGTGACAAAAAAAAATATGTCTGAGCCTTTGTAAACTTCCTCCTCACATTTTACTATTTATCTCTTCTTAAATGTACTTTTTAAAAAATCACCTGTTAATTTTTAGCTGTATAGAACAATACTAATGTATTTTTATATATTACTATGTTATACAGGGACAGATATTTCTATAAGTCAATGCTACTGATGGGGAATTATTATGTATATTAAATAGCCGCACAGGTTATAAAAACAGATACCAACTTATATTCCATCAGTAGTTCATGATAATTTTTTTTATTTTACATCATCATCAATACTGTTTATTTTTATGTTGATGTTATTTTAGTTTTCATTTCTCTAATTTCTTAATGTGTTGAGCTTTTATGAGCATTGAACACTTATATATTACTTATATAAAGAGGTTATTCAAGATGCTTGCTGTTCTTTCTGGGTGTCATTATATTTTTTATTAAGTATTTGGTCACATGTGAGGTGATTATTTTTGTCTTACCTGTCACTTTGTATTTTTAATGGTGCCATATCATGAATTGATTATTTTAATGCACAATGTGTGAGTTTTTTTTAAAAAAATCATTTGTAGATGGACACAATACCTTTATTTTGTTCATTGATTTTTATGTGGTGCTGAGGACGAACACAGTGTCTCACATTTGTGAGGCAAGTGCTCCACCACTGAGATACAGCCCCATCTCCAATTTATGAATTTATTAACACTTTGTTTTGTGTAACTTTTGGAAAAAATAATTCTCTCTTCTTTGTCATTATTTTAAAAAATGGTGTCCTTATATTCACAATTAGACTGCAGTCTTATTGTTGTTTTGACAAAGAGGTTTTTTAGTATCACAAGCACCCTATAGTTTCAGAAACTTCTTTTTGAAAGGATATAATTTTTCTACTTATCATCAGTGAAAACTATCATTTATCATTGTCTAGTTTATGTCTTTTTAAATATTTTCTTTTTTAGCTCCACAGGCCTATATATTCATAACATTTTAACATATATACTGATTTCTTTAAGTTTATAACGTATAGTAATGTGTGGCATAACGATTTTTTTGGTCAGTGATGAAAACTATGTGTAATGATAGCTACAACCTATAGCCTAGGCTTGTAGTAATATAAAATCTAAATGTCAGTAAACAATATGTTGTTTGCAAAAATAACAAAATCACTTTGGAATGCATTTCTCAGAATGTATGTGTGTCACTTAAGAAGACAACTTTGTACACATACTATATATTACAAGTAGAGATATAATTAGTATATGATTCTTCTATTTCAAATTTACCAGAGCTCTTTCAATTTTACTTGTCTTATTAAAGCACCAACATTTGACATTACTGATAGTTTGGACATTAGTTCATTTTGAATATCGTTTAATTTTGTTCTTTTACTTAGGATTATCTATATTCTCTCTCTCTTCTCTTCTCTTCTCTCTCTCTCTCTCTCTCTCTCTCTCTCTCTCTCTCTTTAATTTGCCTTTTCCAACCTATGAAGATTCTCACAATTAGCTAATGAAGTTTATATACTTTAAAAAATCTATTTCAGTATGTATATTTTCTTCTTAAGCTCAGTTTTAGATGAGGGTCAGGGGCCTATTAAAAAATTATTGTAGAATCATATTGGTGCATATTTGTTTTTCCCAGGAGGCACTGGGTTCATTATTTAGAATCACAAAAAAATAAACCAAATATGTAATAAAAATAAACCAAAAAAGTAAAAGCATTCTGTCCATACAAAACTACAATCAATCAATCAATCATTCAATCAGGTATTCTATGAGAAACCAGAAAATCTGTCAACAATATTACAATGAGATACATAAATTTGCTTCTTTCTCCTTTATTACTGGGTAAGTAAGATAATAATAATTATAATAGGCAAAAATAAATATAAACTGGACATGGTGGTGCAAGCCTCTAATTTCAATGACTGAGGAGTGTTTGACAGGAGGACAGCAAATACCAAAGTAAACCTCAGCAAATTAGCAATGTCCTAAGCTAATTAGTGAGACCTTCAGGAACTTAGTTAGACCTTCTCTCAAATTAAAGAAAAAGAAAAAAAAAGTGCTGGAGATATGTCTTACTGATTTAACATTCCTCAGTTAATTCTCCAATACCAAAACTAACTAACTAACTAACTAACTAACTAACTAAATAAATAAATAAATAGAAAATAGAATAATTCATAAATCATCATTCTTCAAGTATTTCTGCTTATTCTAATTTCAAATATGCAATCCTCTTGCTTCAGTCTCCTGAGCCTCTAGGATTACAGATGTGCTCCACCATGTCCACTGGTACTGATGATTTACTACAGTATATCTCCTGAAAGTTATTTACTCATCTGCCTTGGCAGTGACAAATTTTTGACTATTACTCAACTGTTATATACTTAGTTTATTTATATTCCTATTTTATTAAGAGCTTTTAAAAGTTCATTTAGATATACATGACATATTACAGGTACTTTTGCATATTATATATATATTAAGCATAACTTATTCTAATTAGTATCCTATTTTTTTGGTTGTGTAGGATGTGGTGATTCACTGTTGTGTATTCACATATGAACAGAGAAATGTTATGTCCAATTCATTTTTCTGTCATAATTCTATCTACCCTCTATTCCTTTCATTGCCCTTTTTCTAATCCAATAAACTTCTTTTCTTTCCCTCCCACTTGTCTTTTAGAATTGGCATATCAGAGAGAATATTCAAACTTTGCTTTTGGTAATTGGCTTATTTCCCTTGGCATTATAGTCCCTGGATCCATCCATTTACTGGCAAGGTCATTCTTTTTTATGGCAAAGAAGTATTCCATCGTCTATTACATATCACATTTTCTTCATCCATTCATCTGTTGAGGTCACCTAAGTTGATTCCATAGCTCAGATTTTGTGAACTGAGCTGCTATACTGATTTTAAGTTCACTGGATTTATGCCGAAGAGTGGGATAATTGGATCAAATTGGGGTTCCATTCCAAATTGTCTGAGGAATCTCCATATGGCTTTCTATAGGGCTCTAAACAATTTTCAATCCCACCAGCAATGTACGAGTTTTCATTTTAGTCCATACCCTCAACATCATTTTTATGTGTATTCTTGATAATTAGTCTTCTGATTGAAGTGGATTGGATTTTTTGTATAATTTAAATTTGCATTCTCTAACTGCTAGAGATGATTTTATATATATATATATATATATATATATATATATTTCACCCTGCAATATAATTTCTTCTATAAAGTGCCTTGGCAGTAACTTGAAAAACTTTAAGAGTAACTTAATATAACCCTGTAGTCTTGCTATGCATTTTATTGCTAATTAATAATTCCTTCCTAACAGTACTCACTTTACTTAGTGATACATTCTCCTCCTGATTTCTCAGGTTCATATTACTGTTCCACCTGGGCGAGACCCAACCTGTATCCCCAGTTTTTAGATGAGTCCAATTATTTCTTCTTTGCCAAAACAGGAGAGACATATTCCATTTAACACATGTTTTGTCATAAGTGACCCAAGAAAGTGTGGAACTGTAAAGCTAGTGGCTGTCCTGCAAGCATCTCAGTTTCTTTTTTCACAATGAATAATTTATCTTCTTTCAGTCCTGGTAAGAAGTTCTCCAGAATACCTTTTCAGATATGCCTTAAAGATATACAAGCACCAAATTTCAAAAACATTATGTCATTGTAGAATCTGCCTCCTCCCACACTTTGGCACTTCCACCTCCTGCAAACTCATTATTACATGAAGAATTCTTTCCATATCCAATGTATACTATTGAACTGTATCAAAAAAATGACATGGAATTGGGAATCTTAGGCCCTTTCAGGTAATTGAAATCTACCTGGATAGTTTTTCAATAGAGGTAAAATATTCTCCTTTCAAGGAACACATTCATAACCATACATCTCAAGTTTTTCTTTTTACCCCAGAAGCTGTAATGGGTTGTCATCAGTTTATATTTTTGAGCCTAGAGTGGGCTTATTCATTGCCTTTAGCTACTCTACCTTTATTTATTCATGGAAGTAGCTTTCTATTTAAATAAGTAAGAAAAACTCTTGATTCTTAAAATATTTTTAATTTAAAATTTCTGTATTTTCCCAAAAAACAGATTCAAAAGTTGAATTCAATTGTTTAACTGAACCCTGTTGTAACACATTTTCTTGTCTTTCATATATTTAGGAAACCTGTGATAAATAATTGACATGTAAGAAAAACTCTTTGTCATTTGGTATTGGCAAATATCCAGAGGACTTAGTATAGGTTAACATATGTATTATGAAAATATAGTGGCAAATGCAAATGTTAATATCCATCAACTCATCCAGTGTGTGTGTGTGTGTGTGTGTGTGTGTGTGTGTGTGTGTTTGTGTAGAAACATTTGTCCCTAAGACCTAAATCAAGTTAACATCCCCAACACACACCTGGCATTGCCTCATAGCCTAATAACCTGCTTGCATGTGATTCCCTTTCTCTTTTGCCAACCTGGAGGCAGGGCTTGGGTCTGGAGCATATCACTTTTCTCCTCTGAACAAAGCCAAGCCACTGACACAGAAGAAGAGTTTTTTTCAACTTTTTCAATTCTTTCCTCAGGATCTCTCAGGAATTGCCTCAGGCTTCCCTGGAAACTATATTCTTCCAGACCACTTGCTAATACATCTTATTCAATATTTCTCAACTTTGCACAGTTTTTCCATTAGGGCAAGTCTTTCCAATGTCCTCTCCTTTTTCATTTCTGAAAATGAATCCCCTCTTGGTCTAGCAAGGGAAGGTTTATTCCAATTAACAGATATTTTGCCAGAAAAGACCCTTGGGTTTGTGAAAGTTTCAACAACAGATTAATCAGCCTAAAACTGTAATGTCATCCAAAGTTCTAAGTCCATCTTTCTAGCCTTCTCTGTGCCTCTTTTCTAATCATTCAAAGAAATCTAAAGGAAATAAACAAGCAATCCACACAGTAACTTATGTCTTGGAAGATTTCTCACATATTCACCATCTTGGGCATCCACCTCCAGTAAATGCATTATTATGCCAAGAATTTTTTCTTGGACACTGTTTGAAATCTTGATCTTTAAAAACAAACAATAAAAAAAGAAAAGAAAAGAAACAATAAAGAAAGAAAGAAAGAAGGAAAAAACATGAGTTAGGTTTATAATAAGTGCTTGTATTTTCACTGTCAACACAATATTCCTATTAAAAACTGTCAAAAAACATCTGTAATTTTTTAGAGGGATGCACTGATAATTTTAACTGCCAAATCTTGTTTCTGAAGCAGTAGGGATGAAGGGTTTTGCGTGTCAAAACGTACAAGCTTCCAGGGAATATAATTATTGCACTTTGCTACTCTGACTTCTTTTATATTCACTAAAGTAGTTTTAAGTTTTGATAATTAGCAAATTCCTTAGTCACTGAGATATTTGCTATACTGAATTTTATTTATCTCCACAAAACAAACAGTAATCACAGGCTTAATTAATGGGTTGTTCTTTAGCACTTCAGTAAGAAAATTTTATTTTCTTCATATATATAGAACTAGACCAACAAATACAAGACACGGAGGAAACAGCTTTACTATAGTGGACTGGAAAATAATCAGAGGACTCAGAAAATGGTATTATATTGAATTTCAAAATATTCATAAATGTGGGGGTGAGGTTGTCGCTCAGTGGTAGAGCACTTGCCTAGAATGTTTGAGGTACTGGGTTCGATTCTAAGCACTGCATAAAAAATATTAAAAACCCATGAATGTATATATAAAGGTGTACATAAGAGCTCACCAAGTTTATGTATGGCTATTTATAAAGAAACACCTGGAAGAAAAACTGTGGAGGAGGCACACAAAGGACAAACAGAGACACTCAGTGAAGGTGCAGACAGACAGAAGGATGGCAGATGAAATGATGCCTTTCTTCTCGGCCTTTATGATCTCTGAAGAATAAAAAAAGTTACACACCACCCATTACCATGACTAAATTCTAAATAGTACTTCTTTAACCCTGAGTCCTAACTAACTGAGATAAGGTCCAGATTAGAATAAACATGGGACCGCTGTTCTCCAGGGGCAACACCATGCCGACCAGATAGTGCCAGCATAAATTTTATTAGATCAGAGGGAGGAGACTGTGCATTTTAGGTCTGGGAAGCAGGACAAACTTGTGAAAGACAATACTATGGCAGCCAGGCATTCCTTGCTTTGGCAAAAGAGTTTCCCAGATATTACCTAGCAACCAAGCATTCTGTGTCTTTGCACAGAAACTTTCTAGTCTCTGAGCATGTCACAAGCACAAGTTTGTAGACCCCAATCCCAAACACAGAATTTCTACAGCCATTCGATTCTGAGAATAGATCCAAGATTGAGGATCCAACCCAGCCTTGGAATAACCTTACATCCCAATATTAAGTAGTAGTAATAAGTAGTGAAATGCATATCTATATCATGGGTTTTTCTTTAGTTTATTCTCTTAACTTTTTCTTCAAATTACTGCCAAGACATATACATAAAAAATCGTCTAGCAGATAGATCAACTTTGGGTACATAAACTTGACAGTAAAAAAAAACATAAATATAATTAAAACAAAATATATAATTGGAAAAAAATATGTAAAGAAAGATGAATGGGACTAATTATTGACAGAGTCCACTGAATTCAGGGTAAAGCATGCAGTTATGGTCCTTAGCATCTTCATATATTTTGTTTGTTTGGGTTTGGGGGGATTATCAGAGATTAAACTCAAGCATGTCACAATGTAGGGGTGAGGTTTTGCCTCAGTGGTAGAGTACTTGCCTAGCATGTTTGAGGTACTGGGTTTGATTCTCAGCACTGCATAAAAAATATTAAAAACTCATGAATGTTTTAATGAGTTAGGTTTATAATAAGTGATGTTATTTTCACTATCAACACTGGGCTACATCTCCATCCATGTTTTCTATTTAATTTACACACAGGATCTCACTGAATTGTTTAGCACCTCCCTTTTAATGAAGCTGGCTTTGAACTCCCAATACTCCTGAAAAGTATGTCTGATAGTAACTATTTGGGGATCATATAAATATGGTCTCATTAATTTTCAGTTACAAATTAACCACAAAAATATGAAATGTAAAACTTTGTGAAGGAGATAAAACTACAATAAGGATACATCCCATGCACAATTTACTAAATAATAATAACTTTTTAAAAAAGAAACATTAAACAAAGATTTTCTGAAATATATATAAGAATCTTCTTTCTGGAAGTTTACGTTCTCTTATGTTTTATATAATTCTATGAGCACAGTTTTAATAACCCCAATTTTATTTATTTATTTATTTGTTTATTTTTTCATTTAATGGTTCCAAGGATTGACCCCAGGACCATGTGTATGTGTAGGAGACACTTTACCAACTGAGTTATATCTCCAGCCTCTCAATAACCTCAACTTTTTGAAACTTCAAGATCTGTAAAACACAATGTCTGTAAAACACAATATCAGTGATGTATACCTGTAAGCTCAGAATCTCAGAAGGCTGAGGCATGATGGTTGTGAGTTTAAAGCCAGCCTCAGCCACTTTTGGGGGCCAGTCACATATCAGTGAGACCCTTACTCTAAATCTAATATCAAAAAAAAAAGAGCTATGGTTGTGGCACATTGGAAAGAACTCTCCTGGGCTCAGTATCCAGTGCTAAAAAATTAATCAATCAATACCAGTTACAGCCTCAAAAACAATTGCATCAGCAGAGATTATATACAACCTGACTTACAGGGTGCTTAATTGTTTGAAATTACCACAGAAAAGTTAAACCTCAAAGGGGTCAGTTTATGCCTAGAATAGACTTGCCAGTGGTTTTGAAAACTGCTGTTGCTGGAAGAATTACTTTTCCCTGGCTTCAATATTGGGTTTAATAGAGTAAAATTCAGCAAACCACTGATAGGCTTAGTGAGAATTGAGCATTTCCTATTCCCTGACTTACCTTATTTCACCACAGTAGTAATTTCTGGCCTAACAAATTGTTTCCAGAAAGAGTTTGTCCATGCATTGAGTTTCACATTTTAGCATCTTCTGTTCAAGGGTGTCTATCCTATACTTTCAGACTCTAGAAGCAAAGAACTGAGCAGGTGCAAATCTCCATAGATTGCAAACAAGTGGATGTGCATTCTGAGTAACTAATTTTCATGTCTAAAATCTCCAGCAATAGAGCAAAAATGGGTTAGAAATTACAGATCTTTGCTGGAGATGATAGCTCAGCTGGTAGAGTGTTTGCCTCACATGCACAATTCCTTGGGTTCAATCCTCAGCACTATCCCCCACCAAAAAAAATAAAATAAAATAAATCACAGATATCTATATAATCTTATAAAATATTTGCAACACATTCTCCTCTTGATACTTGACATCCTGGAATCTAACAAACTTATATCATAAATTTAATGTATCAGTCTGAGAGCAAGTTACCTTAAGCCTGTGCAGTGCTGTCAGAATGCCTATGATAAATATCTAAAAGTTGGGGCTACGGTTTTGACTTAGAAATAGAGTGCTTGCATAGAACACTTAGGGCATTGAATGTGATCCTCAGAACCACATAAAAATAAGTAAATAAAATAAAGGTATTTTGTATATCTACAATTAAAAATTAATAAATAAAAAATACTAAGGGGCTGGGGTCGTGACTCAGTGGTAGAGAGCTCACCTAGCACATGCAAGGCCTTGGGTTTGAGCCTCAGCACCAAATAAAAATAAACTAATAAAAGCATTGTATATAACTACAACTAAAACATAAACTTTTTAAAAAGAATACATAGAAGTAAAAAATCTAAAATATAGTAGGTACTAAAAAAAACCTATGAGCATGGATGTAGAGAAACACATGTACAAATGTTGGTGAGAATATTAATTCAATAAAGCTGCTTTTGAAAATTTTGTTAAGATTCTTCAAAAATTTTAAAATAAATATATCATATGATATAATTCTCAGTATGTATTTAAATAAATTGGAGTCTTTACATGATAGAAAACACTGCACTCTCATTTTTATAGTAGTATTATGCACAGAACCCGGTAAAAGAACTGAAGCATCTTCAAGACTAAAAGTAAGCTATACATGGCTGCACATGTCTGTATTCTCAGCAGCATGGGATACTGAAGCAGGAGGATCATGAATTCAAAAGCAACTTCATCAAATTAGCAAGGCACTAAGCAACTAAGTGAGACCCTGTCTCCAACAAAAATATAAAAAAAGGTCTGGTGAAAGGGCTGAGGTCATAGCTCAGTGGTAGAGTGCTTGCCTAGCATGTGTGAGGCACTGGGTTTCATTCTGAGCACGACACAAAAATAAAATAAAGATATTGTGTCCATCTACAACCAAAAACATATTTTAAAAAAAAGGCTGGTGATGTAGCTCATTGGTTGAGTGGCCCTGGTTTCAATACACAATACCAAAAGAAAATATATAAACCCCTGCTGAGGGCCATTACCAAGTAGGTATTGATGCATCGTAATCCTTGCCAGTGTACCCCATGTTAAATGGACTTGCCTTGGAAATTTGCTGCGACCTTGCTTGTGTGTTTGAGAAAGATGACCCTGCTCAAGGTGATCGAGGGTGGATCCAGGTTTGAGGAAGTATCCTGCAGGTTTGAGGAAGTATCCCGGTCCTTGGGCTTAGGGTGTTCCCGGTTTAAGGCGTTTCCCGGTTTAAGAATATGGGTTTTAGGGAAGTTGAGGTTGAAGATTATTGCTGCTGGGATTCGGGTGTTCCTGTTGCTTGTTCCCATTGAGTTCTCGTGAGATTCAAATGGGATTTGGAAAAAGCCTCGTGGAGTAGGATTTGGGATCAGACATATTGGAATTGCCCCTGAACGTGTGTGGAGGCTGGTGTGAGATCGGGAATAAAGAATTGCTGTTTGAACCTACAAAGCTGTGTGGTGGCTCGTGATTCTGTGCCAAGCCGAGACATTGGCACTTGGCATTTGGCAAACCCCAAACAAATAAGTAAATAAACAGTATTCTGGTAATACGGGACAAACAAATGTGAGTGGGTAGGAACATAAGGCTAAGAGAAAAAATGAATCAAATGGACCCAATGTGCTCACCACATGCTTTCTTTTCCAATAATAAATCTACCCTCAGCTCTGCATGGCTTAACTAGAAAGACTATGTCACATTTCTCAACAAACTATTATCTTCAGAAAAAATACAGTCTCAAAATGGTGTCCATAAGAGAAACATCTACCCTGAAGAGGAGACTTTTAGGACTCTGTCAGAGACAAGATATTGGAACTCAGAAATATAAAGATAATTCGTACTAACCATAGTTTGCAAGAATTGGGGAGGACATGGGATGAGTGGAGGGATTTAAATGGGGCAAATGGGAAGTGTTGCAGGTACATAAGATAGGAATGATGGAAAAAGGAAAAAGAAATGATTACCCTAAATACATGTATAATGGCATGAGTGGTGTGATTCTACATTATGTACAATCAGAGAATTTAAAAAAAAAACTGTTCTTAATTTGTTTGTAATGATCAAAAAGCCATCTGCTGTCATGTATAACTGGAACTAATAAATTATTAAAAAATTGCCATAACTTATGCTCCATCTAAATATAAATGGTAACCCTTGGCCTAATTAACATAAAGGCATTGTAGCAGTGGGGACTTGAGAGTATGCTGTTATCCTGGCATGAGTCCAAAATCAAAAAGTTGACCTGGGCAGGACTCTTTGGAAATTTTTCTTTAATTCCCAATTAAATTGGAGTGCAGGGGCTGGGGTTGTAGCTCAGTAACAGAGCGCTTGCCTAGCAAGGTAACATGCTGGGTTTGATCCTCAGCACCACATAAAAGTAAGTAAACAAAACATCAAAAAAAAAAAAATCCTGGAATGCAGAAGAACCACATTATTCTACTCCTCTTTGAGAGGATGTCCTTGATTCTTTCCCACATCACTTCTAAAGAACTCATTTCCTGTTACTCTGACAAATAAATCTGAAAACTTTGTGTCATGATTGAAAAAATATGAATTTTACAGTGGGGGTCTTCACATTATTTCAGTTTTCAGAGGGCACTATCTCTGTATCACAAAAAAAAAAAAAAAAAAACTTTGCCAGATGAAGGGCTTCTAGAGACTCCATAGAGATTTAAATTTTTGCTCTCTGGGTCTGGGGTTGGAGTTCAATGGTAGAGTGCTGGTCTAGAATGTGTGATACCCTGGGCTTGATTCTCAGAACTGCATATAAATAAATGAAGGTCTATTGACAAAAATAAATAAATAAATAATATCTTCCCACAAGATTAAATAAATGCACCCTTTGATTTGTAAGTCATCCCCTGACACAGCAATCTCCAAAAAGAAAATTGTGAGAAAAAAGTGCAATTTTAAAGTTTCCAGGTATTCATATTGAAAAGAAAAAGAATGTAGGAAATCAATTGTAATAACTTCAGACAACATATTCAGTATATTATTATAGCTTCACAATATAAATTAATTAATGATTATATATAATTTTGGATCTTCATCTTAAAATTCACTCTCTACTTCACACTTCAAGCACATCTCAGTTCACCAAAGCCATATTCCACATTTGAGAGCCATGAATACTCTGACCTCAGAAAGGTGCATAACCTCGACCACTTTTTTTTATCATAGGTGATGGAAACACTTCCTGAACAATATTCTCCTCAGGGCCCCAAAGCATAAGAAACATTGCACTTTGAGAGAGCTGGCATCTCCAACTCAAAAGCATACAAATAGGACACTATGTCTTTCAAGACACTGGGCAGATCCATTCCCATTCCAGATATCACAGTGTAAACAAAAACAATTGGTTTCCCAGAAAGTAGATGGTGCCAGGTCTTCAGATCTCTTAGCAGCCAAAAACTAAAGTACAAATACATTACAGAAAAAATTATCTGGTAATTTTGCCTTGAACCTAATTGCAGGGTTGTGGTGACTTTTTCCTTCATAGGTGAGAATATTAGCAAAAACCTAAGGCATAGATATCTACACATATTTCTAAATATTTCAATCCCTTATATTGAGAGATCCACCTTTAAACTCAAACAAGAGAAATTAAAATACTACTTATAAGAAGATATCTGCTGTTTTCCAGATATTCTCTAAGTCACATGTGATTGAATGCTGATATTATCCCTACAGTGGGTGTATTGTTGTCTATCACTGTGTAAGAAGTCACTCTAAAACGAATTAGTTAACATTTGGGTTCTTTAACAGTTGGGCTGCATTCATCTGCAATATTTTTTTCTGGATGGTAGCTGCTAAGTTTACTGAACTTCAGAGGGTGATCTGGCTGCCAAAAAAAGCACACGTTGAATCACCTTCACATGATATCTCAGAATCAAATAAATTAATGTCGGCTTCTTCTCTTGGAGAAGTGTTCTAAAAGCAAAAGCAAAAGCATTTAAAATATTTTCTGACTAGGTACCTGACTAGTACTCTTTCATAGCCACAGCTTTTCATAAGCCATACAAAATAAGAGCACTGCTCCAAAATTTGGAGAATACATTCTGCATTTTGGCTAGAGTAGGAGTAAAATCACATTGCCAAATTTCTGTACCCAGATAAGGCTCAAGTACAACTGATTTTATGGCACTCATTCTGCCTTTTGTAATAGATGAGGTTTATACAGCTGATCAGTGTCAAAAAATATTTTTCAAAACCCCATAAGTACTGTTTGTGTTTGTGTGTGTATGTGTGTATGTATGTATGTATGTGTGTGTGTGTATATATATATATATATATATATATGTGTGTGTGTGTGTGTGTGTGTGTGTGTGTGTGTGTGTGTGTGTTTGTGTGTGTGTGTGTATGTGTGTGTGTATGAGTGTAGTACTGGTTGTTAAATTAAAATAACTAGTATCCCTGAGCTACATCCTCAGTTTTTTTTCTTATTTTTATTTTTAGGCAGGATCTTACCAAGATGCTGAAGCTTTTTAAAAACTTGTAATCATCCTGCCTCAGTCTCACAGGTCACTGGTATAATAGGTGTGTGCCACCGCATCTAGCAGGCCCCCAGTTTTTAAGTAGATATTAGAATCAAATATCCCTGACCCCAAAGGCAAAACTTACTTCTCTAGAAGATATGATTCATCATTTTTTTTTCAATTTTATAAAAGTTAAGTAGTGACATTTATTCAAAAATCAGGTTTACACACATGTGATGTCTCATGTCAGTAATCCTCATTATTTGGGCGACTGAAGCAGGAGAATAACAATTTCATATTTAACCTAAATAATATGGGAAGGCCCTAAGCAACTTAGCAAGAGCTTGTCTAAAAATTAAAAATGCAATTTAAAAAAAGGGCTGGTGATATAGGGGTTTAGGAGAGACCTTCCCTGGGTTAAATACTCATTCTTCCTCTCTATTAAAAAAAGAAAAAGAAAAACAATGAAAAAATAGAAAAAAAAATTGTTTACATCTGGTGCACTATTTATTAAATGGGGATAATATGTTTGAGAAAAACTTCTGATGTTTATAGAAAGGACTTCAAATGAACTTGGAAAATGGCTGAGAACTGAATTGAAAGAATAAGAACCAACAATATATTTTTTTTAATTTCTCATCAAAGGAGAAATTTTAAAACAGGTATATTTCATTAAAGGCATGATAAAAATGCAGCATGCTATGGAAGCTTCAACCAGAAGACTGTATCTGTATCACAAAAGTTTTGTAAATGGAGAATATGAATCACTACATCAGAAAGGGAGGGAGAGCCAACATTAAGACGATATGTGTAATCTAAAATAAATAATACACTAAATCTCCACCATAAGAATATTTTCTGGGAGTATATATACAAAACAACATAATACTTTTTGCATAAAGCAGGGAATTTGTAATAGTCTCAAATTACAGCTAGTTTCACATCTGTGCCTGGTGTGCAGGGGCTCATACTGAAAAAGCAATGTTTAGAGCTCAAGCAGTTGAAAATAGATGTAAGGAACATTTGTGATAGTAGGCATGCTATATTTGAAAGCAGCAATAGCCCCTAACCAGTCTCTAGCTTCTATTCCTCAGCCCCCCCCCCCCAAATTATTACTTAGAATTTCTTTTTAATGCAGGTAGAACAAAGAAGCACATTGACAACATTTTACTGACGTAAGAGCATGCTCACAATAAATATCTGTGATCTTGAGTAAATACACTGAATCTGGGTGTTTATGACCTTGGCTACTTACTAAAAACATAGCCCAATTAAGTCTGGCCAGGTACTAACACACTTGTTCTTTATTGTCCTCTAAATGCCTCATAGCATTGAGCATTTTACAACTTCTGCTGTAAGAAAGCAGTATTAACCTCTCTACTTTTAGGGCACAACACAGAATGCTGTTTATATCTAATTCTTGCAGAAACAAACCAAAATAAAAACAACAAAAAAAACCATGGGGCTCTCTTGCCACCTGGATAAATTATTTTTGTAAGTCTACCAATTCTGCTTAACAGGTAGAATAGTGTAAACTTGGATAGCTGGGCTGTCCATGCCAATTGTTCACTGGAGCAATTGGCTGCTATTGTTTCATTTTATGCATCACATTGACTGGGCATGCATGCCTTAATCTTTTTTCTCCTCCCCAGACTCAGTCAGCACAATAGGAAAGTTTGATTGGTATTTTCAAAGTACAGAGATCTTATTCTACTGGATTCCTAGGCCTTCTGATTATCTTGCAATACCTAATTCTGGTAGTCTCTCATACACTTGCATCCATTTTTGCTTCCATATCAATAGAAACCATTCATCCCATGGCAAAAGCAGCTGCATATGACTCCTTAGACTACTTCTCCAACTCATCTGTGCCACTGATGCCACTTCTTTCCTTGGCAAGGGGCTGGGGCCTGGGTTTCAACACTTCATTGATAGTTCAACTTGCAAGGTTTATGTTTGCCCACAGTGAAGTCAGAAGCCATCTTTCTCTTCTCAATTAACTCATCCCATTATATCATAACTCTCCAAAGGAGTCCACTGTGATAGGACTGAGGAAACTAAGTGTTGTATGCTTCTTGGTGTCCATAGGTGTGCCCATGCCCCTAACAACCTCCATTAATCTCTCAGTACTGAGATATCTCTCACCTGCAAATATCCTGCAGACTATGTCTGTTGTTGTGTTTGTGTTCAGACTCAGAATGTAAGGTTTGCCTCTCCAGCAACTGAGAGATGTGAGGCATGGTTGGCACTGTAGTCATGCTTATGCAGAAGTGACAATAGTTCCCAGACAGCCCAGAGCCTTCAGCCCTCAGACTGCTGCATGATTCCATAGGCCTTTTCATATATTGGCCAGAAAATGAAGGTGCATAGTTGATATTTACAATTATATATTTACATAATGAACACATGCTCAATAGCAAATTTATGACAATTGCTGGAATAACTTTCAGCCACTGCTAGCAGCTATGATCAGCTCAAAAGTGCTTGAAATATCCATATTCATTCAGGCTTGACAGAAGGGCCTGTAGGATGGGGTGAAACCACATACTCAGCACTTGTGGTTACCATTGCCAAACTAACAGACCAGAAAACCGAGAGTCAGGGGCTTCAGGGCATGAAACCCCTGACTCATTAAGGGCCAAAGACCCTTCCAGATTGCTTTCCGCCATGACAGAAACATTTACAGTTTCCTCACAGTGTGCTTACATTAGGCAGAAGATCATTAGCTTATGGATATTGTCTTGCTTATGTATGATTGACAGTTGTGTGCATTCCAAAAATAAACTGAGCTACTGGATGATGACTAGAGGTGGGTCTCCAGCCAGTTCTCTCACCAGCTCCCAGAGTCTGAGTGTTGATTCTGTGCTTATAATGTTCTGTGTATTCCAAAAATAGACTGAGCTACTGGATGACGACTAGGTGTCTCTACCCCTGCAACAAGGTAGCTGAGTGACCATTGACCATGAAGAGACATAGGAACACATACAATTTGGTGCCACAACCTGGTCTCTTGCACCCTCACACCTCACTACTGTCCATCACTTTGATTTCAGGTAAGGTTTCAGGTAGGATTTTGGGTAGTAGACCCATTTGTGTTCCATGTGCTGACAGTCCCTTGAAGGTGAGCAAGGAACCCCCTCCTTTACCCCCTTTCCTTGTCCCTGTCATACCATTGGTAACCTGAGTTGAGGCACACAACATCATAAGGCTTGGCGTCACCTTATGACCCCTCTTTTCCCCTGGTTCACCTGGTGAATTCACATAGGGGATTGGTCTTCCCAGAATTCAGAAACTCAGTTTTCTCTATTAATGGGAACTTCCACTCTGGACACACTGTGTGGGCATACAGCCTTAACCTAACAAGTCAAGTTAAGTCCCCCACTAAGCACAAGACATTGGACCCTAAACATACCTTTTGTTATTCTTAGGGCCCTCCATGTCAGCATCTTGGGCCCCTATATTCGGCATCTTGTCAAGTCAAAGACATTGCTTTAAAAACTCTTAAAAAAAGAAAAAGATGAATTTTTCAGGAATATGATCCAAGGACCCCATGAATGGTTTCCTGACTTCTTATCTAGAGTAATCCAGGCATTCAGGAAGCTCATTCAACCTGGTCCTACTCAAGGCTCTTTAGTTAAACAATTGGTAGGGGAAGGAGCAACTGCAGGAACTAGGGCTGCAATTGCTCCAGAATGCAGTGAATCCCTTTCAAAATAAAACTCTGCTACAAAGGAGATAGCCTCCTCTTTGGGGCCCATTCAGGCATTAATAGCTGCTGTTAACAAACTGTCAGTTATCAAAAATAATGGGCCTTCCCAAACAAGACCTGTACCCATTTTCTAGGGCTGTCCTCAGCCAGGCCAATAGAGGGTTACTGTCCTAAGAATGGCAGCCTCCCTAGCCCCAAGATATCCTGCACTAGATGAAAGAAAAAAATGTCATCTTCCATCTACTTAAATGTTTTAAAATTATGAATGTTCCCATGTCTATTAAAATTGACAAAGAGCCAACCTATAGCAATAAGACATTTCAGGCAATTTGCAATGGTTGGTATATACATCACTTAATTGGGATTCTCTTTAGCCCTTAGACTCAAGGCATTATAGAAAGAACACACAAAAAACTATACTAAGTCCCCTCAAAGTTTTCTACTGAAATAGAAGCCCATAAGCATTGGGCTCTCTTCTCAGAGTCCTCCCATCTACCTATGGTCTCATGAAAGGATCCCATAACAAATGCATGGGATGGTCTGGGCTCCTCTTAACCATGGGTGGAAGGTTTACATTTGTTAACAGGAGCCTCACCCTATCTGGGTACCAATAAGAAATGTGAGACTAGCCACTGATTGCCAAGCTCCAAAATGAGCCTGAAAGAAAGAAAGAGACCACCATGACCTCCCCACCATAGGGCTCACAAGATAGCCTGGGGTGATATCAAAGTCCTATCATATCAAGCTCAGACCATTTCACCTGCTAGAGACCAGAGCCCTGGTACTCTCTTCTTGCTTATGTGTAAAATTATAAACTGCAACTCACAGGTAAGTGCACAAAATGTAAGTTTGAAGGAAGAAAGTCCTCTGACTAATGGCCTGATAACTCATGGCTCTATGCTGGCCTGTCCAAGCAAAATGGACACACTTCAAAGTATGTCCCATGAAGGGAAAAAATGCTTTTCAGATAGCTATCCCTCATGAATGGCTGTCTGTGGGACAGTTCTCCTCTAGTGGAAAGCCTCTAGTACCATCTAGTGGCAAAATGCTCATGCCACTGCAATTTAAAAAACCATGAGATCAATCCACGCTCAATTAATCGTGATCAGATGTTGTATCATACTTCTCTCTCAAATCATGCAGAATGCATCCCAAGGACAAAACTCAGGAGGACAATGGGAGCCCCCTGGATTAACATCATCATAAAGCTCACGATCCTCACAGCCACAACTGCAACTGCCACTCTCATCACTCTCCTGCACCCGACCAGAAGAATCACTCAAACAATTGAAAACAACTTATGCTGTGGCTGGGACTTTAATTGGACTTCCCCCTTATTTTGCATCAATGCAGAAAAGGACTCACTTTATGCTGTTGTGCATCATTCTGTCATTCAGCTCACAAGTACATGCCTGGTGGGTCAGGTCTCCATCTCCCAGGATTCTTTTACCTGTTGGTTTGGATGATACTCTATTGCCTTTCTTGTTTGCTACTGATGTTTTCTCATAATGCCCTGTTACATCTGACCCAACAGCAAGGCACCCTTGGAATATGTCACTCTCACTTGATCATTCATGGGCCTTTACTACACTAAGGAATGTGTCTAGGGCACAGAGGTTATGTCAGTCTACAACTTGTCTTCACAATGATATTCTTTGGGAGCCAGTGATAGGAGGCATTATAGGTTTTTGGACACTTTCCTTAGAAGGAGAAACAAAAGTAGTCTCTGTCAGTGGTCTGCTAATGGCATGGCCCCTCATGCTAAAGACTCATATTATTGGCCTCAACACTTTCTGCAGAGATGTCCATGGAGAAAATTTAAATATATCAATGAAGGTATACCTCTAAGAGCTATATCTTGGAGAAACTGTCTCTCCATTTCCCGACCCTATTTAAATTTGATGAGCTTATTAGTTAGTCAAATGTGGACAAAACGAGGACTGAGAATGAAATTTTCAACAGACACAAATGCATTTATATTTAAATATCATACAGATTGGATAAAAAATGCTCAAAATACAAAAGAAAGACAGGAGACTTTTTGCAATTAGGCAGATAATTGTTATGTGGTACTTGCAAATGTATACATATCAGTCCTATTGTCACCTTGGATACTATTTTTTTAATGGCTCTTTCAAAAAACCCTCAGGTAAACATGAAACTAAAGGCCATGTATGTGTTATCCCACCCTTCTTCTTTGTAACTTTTAATCAAAATCACAAAAATGGTCATCTTAATTGTGATGATTCCCAATTTGATTTAACCAATTGCTTGAATTCCTCTGTTAAGACAGTAGTGCTAATGAGAACACTCCCCGTGTTATGGTTTCCAACAGAGAATGAGTCCTCCATTCAAAAGGTTCACGCTGCAAAAGATATTTCCCTTCCCAGAGTTAGGTGAGATTTTGGGATCACTGCTGCCAATATAGCTGCCTCCCTTGCTTCAGTTGAAGCAGCTACTGCCTCTGGTGTAGCTTTGACCCAGTCCACAGCAAATGCTGCAACCATTAATCAGGTAGTGTAGTGCTCCATTAAAGCCCTGAGCACCCAGGAGTGACTAAACCTGCACTTGCAAGGAGGTATCTTAATGTTACAACAACAGATTGAACTTATTGATGAAAAAAATGATATGCTTCAGTTGAAAGTTAGAGTAGCCTTCAGTATTCAATTTCTTTGTTTGTCAAACCCCATCTGCATAAAAAATGTAACAGAAGCTCAGCTTAAATTGGCAGACTTAAGGGATCTTGGGATATGACTTTTAGAAACTTCACTATGATGCTGCATGCTCAGATTCTCAGCCTAAATGAAACCAGAGTGGAGCTAATTTTTAAACCTTCAATCTTACAGCATCTATGGGACGAATTGTCAGCTTTAATTGACCCTGCTAATTGGATCCTCGCTGGTATTGGCATACTTTTTCTTGTTCTAGTATATGTTATTTTATGATGCTTCCAAAAAAGGCTCAACAAAGTAGAAACAAAACAAGCTATGTTAGTCCATGCATTTAAGGAAAGCCAAAAGGAAAATAGTGATTCCCCCGCATCTGTACAGATGGCAGCTATGGTTCGGATCTAAGTAGTACCAACTAAGGGCCAGTTTTCTATGAGGGGTCATGCCCTGAATCCTAATACTGTTGTCCTTTTCCTCTGTGTCTCTTAGCTCTGACACAATATTACTGTTTGTCTGTCTTTGGCCTTTTTCCTTTCTTCCTGAATGCAGCCTCACCAGCCCAGTGCTGTGAGCTGGGCCCTCCATAGAGAAGAAACCTGAATTTCCCAATTCCTAAGGTAAGTGCTGGCATGGAGGCCACAGGGACATTATCTATCAAGGAGACAGAGTTCCTTCTTGGGGGCAATGCCTTGCAAACTCCACATCACCCTGTTTGGCCCCGCAGGATGGCTGGTTAATCAAAAATGTGTAAGATTCCCTCAAGGGAGGAACAATCTAAGACAGGCATAGTCACAGAGAGGCCATCAGAAGAAAACTTGGGGGCCAACAGAGGTGAGGCACAGAACCTCACCCCCCCACACCTGTGCAAAGGCCTAAGTCTTCACCCCTTCTAAGAGAGGTCTCTGCCCCCCTGGCTCCTTTGCTTCCCATGTCCAGCTCAGACCCAAGTGACAAGCAGAGACCTTGTCAACAGTGGCTGCCCACTCAGCACAGCAGGAAACAACTGCAGCAACAGGAAAGGGCCATGTCTGTATATTTCCCCTTTTCTCTTTCTTGCTTCTTCCCCCTTTTTCTATGCTTTTCCCTTTTCCTTTCTTCTCACATCATGTTTCTCTTTTGGCAACAAATTTAATAAAAAGGGAGTAATGTTGGAATAACTTTCAGTCACAGCTAGCAGCTATGAGCAGCTCCAAATTGCTTGAAATATCCATGTTCATTGAGGTCTGACAGAAGGGCCTGAATGATGGGTGAAACCACATGCTCAGCACTTGTGATTACCATTGCCAAACAATCTGGCCAGGAAACCGAGAGTCAGGGACTTCAGGACATGAAAACCCTGACTCAGTAAGGGCCAAAGACCCTTCCAGATTGCTATCTACCAGTACAGCAATATTTAGAGTTTCCTCACAGTGCACTAATATTAGGCAGAAGATGATTGGCTTATGGATATTGTCTTGCTTATGTATGATTGACAGGCACACCTCACTTGAATGGTATAACAGTTGTATGATTCCAAAAATAAACTGAACTACTGGATGTCGACTAGAGGTGGGTCTTCATCCAGTTCTCTCACCACCTCCTGGAGTCTGTGTGTTGATTTCACATCTCTGTCCCCCTCAACAAAGTAGCCGAGTGACCATTGACCATAAAGGGACATAGGAACACATACAGGCAATGAATACACATACTAAATCACGGTATTTATTACCTTGAATAAATAATAATAATAATAATAATAATAATAGTAATAATAATAATAATAATAATAATCTGTTGGAAGCATCAACAAGAGAGTAGCTATAGATATCTTGTGCCTGCCCAATAATCCACCTGTTTAGGATTCATCATCAAAAAAATTTACACACCTAAAGTCTTCTGAGATGATCCCTTAGCCAGAAGTTAAGAGCTCTGCATCCACAGGCCACAACAATATATGCTGCTATATCATATGTCCAGAACACAATTCTTCTGCCTAGGATTACAAAAAACCATCACCAGATGGTACCTTGATAAGCTCCTCATTCTTGCAACATATCATTGATCAGCTGCTGTGTGGCTGCATCTTAAGATGTCATATGTACTGAAGTCATACTGGTTTTTTTGGGGTGATCTAAAATATATATACAACTGGATATGTGCTACTCTTAAACAAACCAAGTGCCATGTGATTTTGCAACACAACTTTTTGTGTTTGATATTTTTCTTCATTTACCAGAGATAAAGCCTGCTTTGTATGATTTAAGGCTTTGGGCTGTGTGCTATGTATCCTATTCACCAAGAATACATAAAAAGTAAAAAAGAAAAAAAAGAAAATACCTCTTCCTTATGAGTTTAAAATTTTATTTACATATAGATTTTATTTAGCCATAAGAGCAACATAATTTTCCATAGACATTGAACCTAGTGTCCTAATATAGCCAGCAGTACAAACTAAAGTTTGAACACAATGAGTTACATTTTTAAAATAAATCAAAGTTTATGCAGTAACAAATTGTCTGGAAAAACAATGAGGATCAACAGACTCTTGACTATAATAGATAATGTTGCCTTCAATATACATTGTAAAAAGGGTTTCAATGTTTAAACCTTAGGAAGTAAGCCAGCATTAACAAAGGGGTGATTATCAAAGCTCCTTCTCTGTTTAGCATCCCAATTTTGCCTGTTCATAAACCTGGAAAGAAGCGCCAATATGATGATACATGCCTGTAATGTCAGTGACTCAGAAGGCTGAGAAAGAAAGGTTTCAAGTTCAAGGCTAGACTCAGAAATTCAGTGGGGCCTTAAGCATATTAGTGAGACGTTGTCTAAAAACAAAGCTGTTTTGTTTGTTTGTTTGTTTGTTTTTGTATAAGTGCCACTACCTAACTTCTAAGAGGATAATGAAATATTGATAATTTATGTGGTCTACATGATGTGAGTTTTGACTTTGGGGTCACATAGAGTTGATGCTAAATTCCAGTAAATTTGCTTAATATTTGTGAGACTTTCTAAATATTCTTTCACTCTGAACAGCTGTTACAAAAGGCAGAATGATACTAAGTGCTAACATATTACCAATTCTTCAGCCTTATGTGTACACATAAAGTTGACAATGTGTTTTTACTCATCTTCTAGCCAAAATGCAGAATATGTCTCCCAAACTTTGGATCTGAGCTCCTTTTTGTGTGTGGGTTATGTAAAGCTGTGACTATGAAAGTGTGTTAATCAGGTATCTCATCAGGAAACATTTTAAATACTTTGTGTTTGCTTTCACAACACTGTCACCTCCATGAGAACAAGCTCATATTAATTCATTTGATTGTGAAAATAAGGATTTTTTTGGCAACTATATCTCCCTCTGAAGTTTAGTAACTTTATCAACTATCACCTAATTACATGAAGTAAAAAGATCCCACATGAATCCAGCATAACTGATGATAAGTCCATGCATGAGACAATAATTTTTATAGTGTCTTCTATTCAGTGATAGATAACTAATCCACTAATCATAGGCTGAATGCCAGGATTCAATCACATGTTGTACAGAAATTATATGGAAAAGAGCTTGGGCCTAATAGGTAGTGGTTTAGTTTATCTTAATTTAAATTTAAACTTTACTTTCTTGATGGGATTTATTGAAATATGTGTAGAAATATGTGTAGACTTCTATGCCTTTAATGTTTTCTGATATTCTCACAGTACCCCATATCAAAGAAGAAAATTGAAATCACAACCCTGCATTAGGCTAAAGACAAAACTGCAAAATAAGTTTTTCCTTCAAAGTGTTTAGACTCTAGTTTCTGGGTTACTGATGTTCTGATGAGCTAAAATCTTCTCTCCAGTTGTTACTTCTGTTGACCTGTGATGAGTCCTTGCTTCCCCAATGTTGAAGAATAACACCAGAGAAGAACACCTAGGCAAGGTCAGAATGGAAAATAGAAGTTTATTAAAGGACAGCAGAAAAGACTTCTCCTGGAGGAAGTAGGGGACCCAAAAGATGGAATCCACTGAAGGGTGAATGTGTTCCACTTTTTATAGTTCTTTCAGTGATGGAATGTAGGTGGGAAGGCCCAAGGGGTTGGACACAGGTGGGCCAAAGAAGTAATCTGGTCAGGAAGGACTTCTGAGTCAGTATCTTCAAGTTTGCTGGGAGCTGTTTCATTAACACTTCTTTGGGATGGGCTCTGAGCCTTGGACTTTTCCAGGACTTCATTAACATTCCATGAGTTGTCCTGCATTTCCTGGAATTCATTCTCAATATGGCCTCCATTTTGGATCTCACTTGACATTAGACCCGATTTACCTAACTACACTGACTACCTAACTTTAAATCTGGCTTCACAGTAATACTCCTATTTGGGGTTATAGTATGATATCTAAAATGAAAATGGATCTGTGCCCAGAATCCTGTGAGAAACAGTGTTCACATTTGTACACTTAATGAAAGGGTAAAGTTTCTAAGCTGGAAAGCTTGAATGTAAAAGATTAGGTATTATTAAGTTCCTCTGTTACACCCAGATTCCTGAGATAGTTAAGACAACACCCTACTGGCCATTTAGCCCAGGGCCCTGTGCAGTTCCTCACAGGGCCCAAACCAATCAGTTTCAATTTGTAACCCGCTTACGAATGACCAATCACCCTCTCCCGCCAATGAATGTGCCAATCACGTCTCAGAGTTGTTGTTCAATTTCCCCGCGCCTCATGATGATTTGTTCTGATGTATGCAAAGACTCCCGCCCTCCCCAAAAAGTGCACTTAAGCTCTGCTTGACCTTTGCTCTGGGCTCTGAGCTGCGCTCCCTTCTTGAGTGGGCACAGAGTCCCAGCGCGCTGGAATGGATCCCCAATAAATCCCCTTTTGCCAATTGCATGGAGTAAGTCTCTTGTGTATGGTCTCTCCCTCCGACACTCCGCCGGACCCCTCTTACATTCTGAGTTCTAGACAGCAGGTCTCTCACAGTGCACTGTCTCTCCTGTTCTTTGGCCCTAAGGAGAATGTTGTTTTGAAAAACCAGCCTCTATCTCAGAGCAAAGCTGTCCAAGGAAGGGACATGGCCTTTGTCCTTGGAAAAACCCACAGAGCCCTCCTAAGCACATTCCCACCCTGCTAAGTTATTTATCTACAAATAACAGAGAGATCTGATGCACCAGGTGTCCCTGACTCAGTCAGGCTAGGTGGGGACCCATAGCAGCCCCCTAGCAGCCACCAATCAGCATGATTCAGGGAAATACCTGGGATGCCAGATGACCCTCCCAGTAGTTTATGGTGGTTGATAACATATTGGGAAACCATGTAGTTCAGCACATACACCCCTCTTGGCTTAAACCAATCAGTTCAAATGAATACCCCTTTTGTACTGACCAATCACCCCTACCCAACTTGTTCCTGCCAGTGAATGTGCTAATCATGTTTTAGAGTTGTTATTTGATTTTCCCATGGTGTGTGATGATTTGCTATGATGTATGTGAAGTCCCTGCCTCTCCAAAAAATGTATAAAACTGCTGCAAACCCTGGGCTCAGGGCCTCTCAGCATCACCAGTTACTCTGTGTGTGTGCGGAGGACCGAGCTAGCTCACAATACACACCTCTTTGCTGCTTGCATGAAACTTGGGTCTCTGGTGGTCTTTGGGGGTCCTGCATTTGAGCATAACAGTTTAGTAAGTGTATTCCATAACCTATGACATAGAACTGAATTGTCCAGTTCTTTCACCTTGCTGAGTTCAGGGTATTCTTAGCTCTTAAATATGAAAAATAGCTGTAGTGAAAATAGATATCTCTGAGAGGTCAGGAGTGATTTTTAAAATGAATCTCCAAAAAATACATATATTTATTAGTAAATTTATATTGTCAACAATGATAATCTTTTGGATATAGTGGTTTAAGTTATTACAATTGGTTTAAGCTGTCCTTAATTTTTAATATGAATACTAGAAAATTTAAAATTATATTCATGTGTCACATTGTTTTTTTCCTCTGGGGAAATATTACTGCCTTAGGACATTGCTTAGAAGTTTAAAATACAATTTACTTTCTCTTAAGAAAGCAGAAGAGTTGAATCAAATTTTAAAGTAATTGTGATGAAATTGTCCTTCATATATGTGTGTGTGTGTGTGTGTGTGTGTGTGTGTGTGTGTGTGTGTGTATATATATATATATATCTGACGCAGACAGAGACAGAGAGACAGAGAGTGATGGGCCTCTGTAGAAGAGTGCCCATGGGTCTGATGCCAGTCTTGTAACAAAAAAAATTGAGCAGCCAAAAACTTGCCATTATAACATAATTTGTTTCTGGATTCAAAGAATTTTTTTTGTCACTTAAACAGTAGGCCCACTATGCTTCTCTTGGATGCAGTGTTTGAATCTTTGTTCAGTCTTTCTGTTATGTGCTAACTGTTGAATCCACACACAGCCAGCCAACAGGGGTTGGGCTTATACAGTCTTATGTTCTGTTCCCTTTCTTCTTAGATTCTGTTATTATTTGACTCTATTTCTAGACTTCTTTTTCTATATCAGGAGCCCCAGGTTTTTGGGCTGTACAGATTCTGAAAAAAAAAAAAAACATAGACAGGGTGAACACAGCACCCTTAAAGCCTGGAAATGGAAAGTGGCATTTGCATCTTGATACTGGGTAGGGAGGCTAGTTGAAGGCTACAAGACTGGTAATCCAGGGACCTGGCAATGACAGGAACTGGAAATGATGGATAGGGACTCCTCATGGTCCTCTTCAGAGCCTGGTGGCCAGGAGGTCTCTCTGTGTCAGTTCAACCTTCACTCCTCTCCAACTAGTTTAGTAAAGCTTAGAGAAGCAGTTGAGCCTCTGGGCATTCAATTCTATCATTCTGTGGGGTTTTTCAGCCCCTTCTTGAAACCCTATATGGGCAACAAGGTGCCACCAGCACAGAATGTTTCTATACAGATTGTTTGAATATGGGAATAATCATCAGGAAAGAATCTCAGCTCCATGTGTTGTGTTCCTCTATGTGAGAAGCTATGGTTTTTAGGGATTCCAGTTTTTGTTTTGTTTTGTTTTGTTTTTTACTTTGGCCTCCCATCACTATATTCAAAACATTACAAAGCTCTTGACATATCATATTTCATGCATTTGATTCAAGTGGGTAATGAACTCCCATTTTTACCCTGTATACAGACTTCAGAATCACATCAGTTACACATCCATTTACATAGTGTCTGTTGTATTCTGCTGCCTTTTTCCAAGTTTGTTTGTTTATTATCACCAGAAATCAACCCAGGGCTGTTATTCCACTGAACAACATCCCCAGTTTTTGTTTGTTTGTTTGTTTGTTTGTTTGTTTTTTGAGATAGAGTCTTGATGAGTTGTGTAGGGCCTCACTAAGTTGTTGAGGCTGGCTTTGTACTTGCTATCCTCATGCCTTTTGAGCTTTTTAAATGCAAGTGAAGCAATATCTCAAATCCAGAACCCAAATCTGAAATTTAGAACTCCAGCTTTACTCTTCCTGGGTCTGAGAATAGATCTGTAAATTTCCAACTATCTGATCACTTTTCCAAATCAAAGGATTACCTTTTCACATTGAATAAAGATAAAATAGAACATTAGTAAAATTACTGGGCAGTCAAGATAATTGACTCCATTCAATCACATCAAGAGACTAATTGATAGATATGTTAATGAGCATCATTAAGGCCTATTTCAAATGTAAAATGTAAAAAACAAAAAAACAAAAAACCCTGATGTTTACTCCTGGAAACAATTCCAAACAAGTCTTTTGTCTCAAAATTGAACTGAGATAGAAGTTATAGGATGGAGGCTAGGTCACAGAAAAGATGGAAATGAACCCAAATAATAGCCAGGATGCCATTTTCAATACTCACCCTAAACAGGTTTTGCTCTATGCTCTGCCAAAAACCATAAAGGAACTCCTAAGTTGACACACAAAATGTTTTGTTGTTGTTGTTTCTATTATTTCCTCTCTCACCTGGTGTGAGTTGTATTACTTCTTTCTTAAATAAACCCTACTCTGTTTACTCTTTCCCTTCATGATTGTCCACAGATTTTGTTTTTTTCTAATTTGTGAGACAAGAAATCAGATGAAGTTGGCAAAGCTGGAAATTTAGCCTCATCTTGAAACTCCAGTTTTAACTTTATTAATAATTATTCTCCCCATGTTTTATATCAAATGGATGCATTACTTGTAATTTTTTTCTCTAATAAGTGGACGGTTTAAGCGCAAAATGATGAGTGCAGACCTCAAAAGATTCAGGAAAGCCATTTATTAATCTGAAAACTTTAGGCAGTATTTGTAACAGCTGGGGAAATTTTAATTACTCAAAAAAACAAACCACTAGAGGTGCCAATGAAAAGTTAGCACCTACCTTGGGAAACAGTGATATTTCCCTTTCCCCCTGGCCCTGCAATTAAAGGGAATATACTTCAAAAAAGGGAAATATTTAGGGTGCATACCTGTTAGCCAAGATGACAGAAAACTCCCATCTCTTCCAGAGACCTTATTTGAAGCTCTCTGATAGCTTTGAATGATATCAATTTTCTGATAGAAAAGACAAAATCCTCAAACAATAATGTACCCAAAAGGGTAAGGCTAATATGGGGATCCAATTAAGGCTCCTAAAAGGATACAGGGTCAGAGTGCTTATTATTTGTTGGTCAAAGATAGAGGCCAAGCTGTCAAAGCAGACTGCTGCTTGGAAACAATGGTTGAATAAGAAAGCATGAGTGCTTGTGACCTAAAAAGAATTTTGTAACTTTTAAGTCTAAGTGTTACCATGAAGACTCAGGGATTGGGACTAGTCAGGACATGTTGTAATAAAAGCTATTCACTACCAGTCTACAGGGTCAGTTCTGGCAGAAACACTACAGTAACAGACATGACAGAGACAAAGGAAAAATTTTAAATCCCTTTATCTTCCTCCATCTGACTACAGAATTATCTTCCTTAGACTTCAAGGATATTATTAGGTCCTTGGTAAATTAAAGGATAATGGTGGAAAAGCTAACTTCTGCTAAACTGGGCATTTCAAGACCCAAATAGCTAATTAGAAAAATCATGTGTGTGATACTATTTGTGCCCATGAGTAAGGGTTATGCTTGGAATGAAATGGATAATGTTGGAAACCCTAAGGATAAAGGCTTACAAAGTTACTGGCTAGTGGTATATCTCAGTGCTAGAACAATTTTCTACCAAAGCATGAAGAGGAGAGGAGAGGGGAGGGGAGGAGAGAGGAGAGAACAAACCTTGGAGTCTGACTCATGCACACATCACTGCTTTTTTAAAAAATTAATTCATTTATCTTAATTATTTTTCTATTTTAATTACAGCAGAATGTATTTTGATTCATTGTACACAATTGCACCACAACTTTTCATTTCTGATTATACATGATGTACTGTCACACCAAATTTGCTGCCATAATTGTACCAAGGTAATAATGTCTATCTCATTCCACCATCTTCCCTGCCCCCATTCCCCCTCACCTCACCTCCCTCATCTTCACTAAAAGTTTCATCACTACCTCTAGGATAGACTTTTGAAGGGTTTTTGACTAATGAACTGTCTTAACGCACTACTGTTCCACACATAGTGACACTATAAAATCTCACATCATGTGTGAGATGCACAGGTGTAACTATTGTGAATATGCATTTAATGTTGATTAGTATTATAATGTAAATACTATTGTCACTAGCAATTTCATAATACAAGGCAACCCATCCACAGTTATCTGAAGAGATAAATTAACAACACATTGAAAAAGAAGATCAACTATTTTTGTTGATTTATGTTCCACAGCCAAAATGAGGGTTTTTCTAAATAAAAAAGAGAGATAACTTCAACCTTAAGTATTTTAATAAATTTATTTACACAGCCAATTTATTATATTTTAGCAATTTGATATATTTTCTTTACATACACTAATAGACATAAACATGTTGGAAGATCAAGCCTCTATCTTTGAAAATCACATGTAACTCTAAAAGGTAAACAAACACACAAAAAAAGAAATCTCTTGTCCCAAAAGGGGAGAGTTACAAACTTAAAATCCTTCAATGGACAGTAACTATGATGAGGTCATTCATCTGGAGTTGGCAAAGATTTTGATGAATAAAGCTTCTTTTGCTTCCTAGGATGATGTAACATTGTAATTCACAGTCAGCCAAAGGAGAAGAAGTAAAGAAGCTATTTGCAGGTGTAATACAATAACAGTAGTACTATGATAATAATAGTCAATGTTGCTTCAGTCACTCACTCTGAGAAGCACTGTCCAGACACTGAAATCAATCCCACATATATAATCTTGCAACCAGCCTTCAAGCATATGTTACCCTCTTTTTCATCACAAATTGACAACATGTGTCAATAGCAATTAAAACTCATTTAGGAATAATCAAAAACAATATTCCACAAAGAAAGTAATTTAAAGCAAACAATCATCCAAAGAACAAAATTATTTTCAATGTATATTTTATACACAACAAAGAATTTCCAAAAGGAAATTATACCAAGAGAAGATAAAATCTAAAAGAAAGTTTAAAAAGTTCAATACTAGAGAAAAAAAAGCAAACTAAAAGTCCATATTTATAAAACTAAAATGAAAACTCTAGCTAACACAAGACCATGTGATCAATAACATCAAATAATAATCATCAGCGAATAATTATAAGGACATGTGGTGAGTCACACGACATACTCTTATTTTCATCAGTCAGTTTGAGCAACTGATTTTATCCCTAATTGTAGTTCATGTTCATATATTTCACTGTATTCCAATGGTTATGTCCTTCCCATTAATTTAATATTTTTAACTTGAGTGATTTTCCCTATAATATTAAGCCTTTTCAAAATAAATAAATAAATAAATAAATAATGTGCTATACCTTCCCTTATCATCAACTGCATGTATGTTTGCTTTATTCTTAATCAAAATTCTACCATCATCAGTCTGTTTTTATTTATGGTGAGTAAAACTGGTGATTGGCCACTCTGAGAAAAAACATAAAGAATTTATTCACAAAATTACTACTTCTCAACTGAATTTAACCTTACAAAATACTGTATGAATATAAGCATATAATAATAATGTAAATTAAGAGTAGCCACTGCCTACTCTTCCCACTCTGCTTCCATATGTGCTGCTGTTTCACTTTGAAATGCATCTCCTCTGCCTAGAGTGGCCACATGAACTCCAGTCATTTCCCAAACTGCTTCCAACATTTACTGTTTCCACAAATCCTTGCCTTTGTCACAACATTCATCATGGCATCTTGGAGTTATGTAAACTGCACCCACCTCAACCAAGAGCATCTCAAGAACATGAACTGTATCTTCTATCTCAGTAGCCCCATTCCTTAACACATATTAGTAAAGAATTTAAGTATTATATTTAATTAACGAGCAGAATTCTCAACTTTCCAGTAGAGTGTATCAATCATATTTTGAAGAATGTCTACTTTTCCAGAAATACCAAGCCTCATCAGTAAGATTCCTTGTTTTATTGTTAGAGAAAATGTACAGAATTGTGCATTGTATGTCCAGTATTACAGAAATAGCATTCTCATTGCTTAACACCTATTTAACATTGATTTTTCAAAGGAAACATTCACATGTAAAGAATTTAAGTTGCATGGATATAGTTCTAAAAGCTTTCCAATGACATGAAAATTTTCTCCATGTTATACAAGTCCTCTTGATTCTATTTATGCAATCAGAATCCCAGATACCAATGTCAGGCATTCCTGTTCCAAAAGGGTCACAAAGATAATGGGCTCTGAATTAAAAAAGATAGACATTGCATAAACTATGTTGCTTTTTCTTAATTAGTCCCTGTGTCTTCTCTTATTTATAAGATGAGAGATATTTATCTTACATATTAGAAAGCTCAATACAAAAATGTATTTTTTCCTACAGAAATGGAGAAAATTTTTGCCAGCTAATCCACTGATAGGGCATTAACAAACAGAAATAACCAACTCAACAGAACTTAACACTGGGCTCGGAGGTATAGCACTTGGCTAGCACGTATGAGGTCCTCAGTTTGATACTCAGCACCACATAAAATAAATTAAGTAAAAGTATTGTGTCCAACTACAACTAAGAAATAAATATTAAAAAATAACTTACCACCAAAAATAACAAAAAACAAAAACCAAATAACAAACAAACAGAAAACACCCAGTCAATAAATGAGCAAAAGAACTAAACAGAAATTTCTAAGGAAAAAAAAGCCCCCCAAATACATGAAACATCTCTAGCATTTAGGTTAATGCAAACCAAAACTACAGGAAGACTTTATCTTACTCCAGCCATGGTGGTAATGATCAAGAACACAAACAGTAATACATGCTGGTAAGGATGTAGGGGGAAGGCACACTTGTACACTGCTGGTGGACTGCAGACTAGTACAACCACTCTGGAAAACAGTTTGGAGATTCCCCCAAACCTATAAAGAGAAACATGGCATGACCTAGCCATCCCATGTCTCAGGATTTTCCCAAAAATACTAAAATAAAATTTGCTTGATATAGTAATACAGCCATGTGTGTTTATAGTAGCACAATTAAGAATAGCTAACTTATGAAATGAACCCAGGTGCCTGTCAATAGATGAAAGCATAAAGAAATTGTGGTACACATACATACAATGTAGTTTTACTCAGCCATAAATAATAAATTATGCCATCTGCTGGCAAATGAGGGGGAAAAAGAATATCATGCTAGTGAAATAAGCCAAACTAAGAAATGCAAAAGTCAAAAGTTTCATATTAGAAGCTGAAGTTAAATAAAAAAAGAAGCAAAGAACAGAATATTAAGACACAGGGAAGACCCTTAGTGTAGAAAAAAGAAGACTGAGAGGAAGAGTGGGAATGAGAAAGAGAAGGCAATGATGAAGGGATTCTTTAAAAATCATGTTATATGCATATATAAATATACCACAGGGAATAGCACCTTTATGTATAAGTAGAAAGAAGCAATCAAATATAAATAAATAGACAAGTGAAAGAATGTCCAGGTGAATAGGAAGAAGAGAATGGAGAAGGAGAGGCAGGACAGGATGGGAAAAGAGGGGATCATTAACTCAACTGGAATTCCATGCCTGTATGATTTTGTTAGAATTAACCCAACTACTATGTATAATATACTCTAATAAAAATAATATTAAAAATGTATTATAAAAATGTACTAGTGACTTTTTTGTCAAAATATTAGTTGATAGGTACTTCATGGAAGATTTTCTTTCCTATATGCCACATAATCATAGGTATATATTTTCAATGTTATTATTTATAGTCTAAGAAAACTTTTAAATAGCAGGATAAATTATTTGTTTTTCTGACTGTTTATTGCTCTCCTGAATATTTTTCTCTCAGCTTTTTAAAGTTATTGAAAAGAGAATTAAAATATAGGTTCAATGTCACTGAACATTATAAAGTAAGAAGTGCACAGATCTCTTAATAACCCTGATGAAAACTCTAAGACAAAGTAGAGATGAAAAACAGTTCTATGTGTATATAGTCAAATTAATTTAAGTCTAGACCCTCATATTTTTTTATCCACACATATGACAACTCACCTTAGAGATCATTCAAAGACAAACTCATCACTTTATTCATATTGTCCACAAGCTTAAGCACAGGTGCTTTCCTGGCCTTTCCATTCCTTCTCATTTTTCTTACTTTTACATACTTAATTTTTTGTGACCTTGAAAATATCCACTTTGGAAACTCTGTTATTTGGGGAAAGAACAAAATTAAGACAGCAAGAGACACAAGGAAACTACAGTATACCTTATTTTGACCAAGTCAAAAACATTGGTGGGAAGCTCACAAACTGTACTACCTGCAATTCCAAAACAAAAAGACATGACCACAAACCAGACACAAACACATTTACTCAGAAAAAGTGTTAAAAAAACATGAGCTAGCAAATCCCCTGTTCTAAATCAAGTAGAAAACAGAAGGAAATATCTGCTAATTTAAGAAAAACAATTCTGATCAGAAAATTTCTGTCATAATCAACTCTACTCTTTTGCTCACTGCAAATAATAGAACATATTACACTTAGTTTTTGGAAAGAGAATATTTTATAAATACCTATCACTTTAGCATAATTCCATTTGGTAACATAGCCAAGTAAAATCCCTAAATTCCTATTGCTACTAAGTAAGAGATTAAAACAACAGAAATTTATTTTTTATACTTATGGATGTTTCAATTTTCATGAAACAGGATTAATATCAAAATGTTAAAAAAAAGCTACATTCTCTCTAGAGGCTCTAAAAGAGAATCATTCTAGCTTTTAGTGACTGCTTGTGTTCCTTGTTTTATAGTCACACGTATTTCTCATGGTGATGCAGCCTACAAAAGTATAAAGACAGACAAACTAATTTTCTGTAGAACATGATGGTATTCTAACAGGTTACAACCTTCAAACCTCACAGAATCTGGAAGCCACAGCATCGTAGATGGCAGATCCTCTAATGAGCTGATCTTTGCACAAATTGTTTGATAGAATTACAGCAAAGGAAATATCATGCCCAAGAGAATAAAGAAAGTGAGGGGACCCTGGGTCAGCAAAATGGAGCAGGGCAGGTTAAAGATCCACAAATGTTAGATGAATAAAGAGTGGTATCATATACTGCTTCAAAAATCCTGAAGAGACAAAATCCATAGATGACCAAATATAAGTGCATTCATTGGACAGAGTGAAACTCTGATGCAGAACACAAGACAGTATCATGTCCAGAGAGCAGTCTTATCATGTTTTGCCTGGAATGTGAAATTTTTTTCAATCCTTTTGGATAATTCCAATTAATAGTCTATTTACACTTTGTGCATGACCTTCTTCATCCTCTTACAAAACAAGTGCATGGTACTTATCTGAATACTGTGAAGGGGAAATCTACATATACCAGCTATCACTGTTACTGAACCTCTAAGACATTTCCCTGTAAATTTTTATGTATTGATATCTCTGAAGGCCATTTAAAAAAAATAGATCAATGTACATCCAGTTATCAAAGCTAGAACATGAAGTGGAAGAAAATATTTGTAAAGTGCATATGTAACAAAAGATTTGTATTGCAGAATAAATGAAGTGTTATATTTGTGAGGAAAAAAGACATACCAAAAGAGTAAAGCACAATGGAAGTATTTGTAAATGGACTTCACAAAGAAGGAAATAATCAACTGGCACATAAATAGACAAATAGGAGTATAAATCATTACTACCAAGAGAAGTTAACACTAAAGCCAATACACTATTGCATATCCATGAGGAGGAAAACATGAAATAAAAAGGCAAAAAACATCTAACAAAATAAAATGACTTAAAATTACAAACATGTTAAGCAATGGCAATTTTCAAATCTTCTGTTGGTGATAAAAATTTTTAGAGCCACTATGAAAATTTATTTTGTACTAACTACATAGTCATATATTATGAGCCATAATTTTATTCTGACAAAACAAAAATTTACCAAAATATTATGTGAATACTCCATGTGGTAGCTGCTTTCACCAAAAACCTAGACTGTAACTGCCATAACTTTCCACAGTCCAGGCCCCCTAACTCAGAGACATAGTACACATGATTTTCACAAGTCTATGGTCAGTCCCACAAAAATGTCAAAGAAAAACAAAGAAAGTGCCATAGTTGAAAGTCAAGGATCTGAAGAAGTAGATAGTGGAAGAAAATAAATACTGGGCAGAGGAGAAGAAAATGTTGTGAGGTAGTAGGAGAATAAATCTGAGGAGCAAGAAAAAAACTGCTGAGGATGCATAAGATTCAGAGATGAGAAAAAGGTGAATCCTAAGTGGGAGAAGACAGAAAATGTGACAGCATGACACTTTTGCCACTGGCCTCATATTTGAAAATCACTAAAGACCAGGAGTTAATGGGGTAATCAGACAAGTATGACACATACCTGGCTCCCTGCTATTGGAGATATATTAGATATGACACATTCATTTTTATTACTTTCAAGCCTTGTAATTTCTTCCTCTCCAGGCACTGTTCAACCAACTTAAATATGTTGTTGCTCCACTTTCTGACCTGTTGCATCTGAGGTCCCCAGCTTGATGCCAGTAACTCACATCCCATGCTTTTCTTTTTCTACAACCCATCCCACTCATCCTTTTTTTCAGATAACCTGTCAGAACCACGCTCTTAATGTCCCAACTCTGACATTTTGAATTATTCTTCATTCTGATCATTAGATTACCCTCACATTTACTCCAACAATAAAGCATCACACAAGATTATGGTCAGGTTGGTTTTCTAGACAAAAAACAGTTAGTCTACCTCCTTTTTTGGTACAATTAAATAAAGAAATTGTCTCACTTTTGTCTTTTCTTTTTTTTAAAGAGATAATACTTTTAGATCCTTAGTTGTGACAAAAGAGTTATAACCAAAACCAAGAAGATTTGACGGTATATTCTTTAGCATCATTAGTATTGTATTCCTGATATAAATACTAGTTATTTTGTATGTTCCTGAAAAATATGTCATGTGTCTAAGTTAAAATTAAGGAGAAATCACACTAGCTGGAGTTTTATCTCATCAGTAGAACACTCTTCTTGCTCATGTGAGGTCATGGGTTCAATTCTCAACAATTAATAAAAAAAGAAACAAATAAAATAAAGGTAATGTGTCCACCTACAACTAAAATTATTTTTTTTAAAAAATGACAGACTATTAAATGATAAATTTACAATGAAACTAGCAATTCATTAGCTAAATATTTGTTTCAATATTTTGGGAAAGGCAATTTTTATACAAAAAAGTGTAAAGGGAAAATAATAGGCAAAAAAGCAAAACATATTAACAGTGAACATACCACAGAAAGTATCAGGAAAGCCAGGTGTTGTATTTATAACACAGATAAAATTGGAAAAGCTCTAGTAAATTTTACAAGAAAAAAATTGCACACTACTTATATATTATTCAATTTAACATATATAGTTTTACATAATGATACTTCACTTGATGGTTATACATTCTGAAAAATGTATCATAAAGTGATTATATTATTTTGCAAACGATTCAGGGTCCTGCCTCAATTCTAGATGCTATAGACCACTACAAACCTAGGATATTATTCATCTATTAATGTACATGAAGTTCATCATTGATGATAAAAGATAGAAAACTCACTGCAATAATAGAAAAAAATGACATCCTTTTCAAAGAAAGCTCCTGGGACATTAGAGTATCTGCTTGACACAAAATGCCTCTGTATTCTCTCCTGATATGACTCAACAGATCATTCACTTGTAAGAAATACTTGAATAAAAAGAATAATAGAAGACACACCAAATTTATATTAAGAAAGGGATTTAAACAGTGTATATAGTGGTATATGACTATAACACGAGGAACTTGGAAGAAATAATAATAAAAATTGAAGGATCAAGCTTAGCTTGAGCAACTTAGAAGATTACTCAAAATAAACTTTAGAAAGGACTGGGAATGTGGCTGACTACTGTGGCATGTCTGTCTTCAATTACCCAAAAGAATAATACTTATAATACAGAAAGATGGTTATTTGTTTCCAAAGTTAAATACTAACTTTATAACAAAATTGGGGATATTAAAATAAGTTTCATACACACAAAGACACACACACCCACACCCACACCCACACCCACACACACACACACACACACAAGATTCCATGAAAAAAATGTAAGTTGAAGAGACAGGTTAGGAGAAAGTGACTTCCTCACTCACATATAACAAAATACTCTGAAACAGGAAAAAAAAAAGAGGGTAAGGCAGGAGGATCTCAATTTTAAAACTAGTTTCAGCAACTTTTTCAGGTCAAAAGAAACTTAATGAGACCCTGTCTCAAAACAAAAATAGAGGGAGAAGAAGAAGGAGGAGGAGGAGGAGGAGGAGGAGGAGGAGGAGGAAGAGGAGGAGGAGGAGGAGGAGAAGGAGAAGAAGAAGAAGAAGAAGAAGGAGAAGGAGAAGAAGATGATGATGATGATGATGATGATGATGATTACAGGACATTGCACACTGGTTAAACATGCTGGATTTTAAAATAGGTAACATTAAAATAAATAAAGAAAGAGTTTTTTTTTTTTAAAAAAAAAACAAAACAAAACAAAACTAGGGAACCCAAAGAAGATAAGGCAAAGCCTAGCTCAGTGGCATATGCCTAAATTCCCAGCAGGTTGGGACACAGAGGAAGAAGAACTGGGAGTTCAAAGACAGACCCAGCAATTTAGTGAGGCACTAACCAATTTAGTGATATCCCATCTCAAAATAAAATATAAAAAAGAGCTAGGGATGTGACTCAGTGGTTTAGCACCTTGGGCTTCAATCCCTGATACCAACAAAAGGAAGAGAGAAGACTTGACTAGCCATCTCATTAAAACACACACACATTAAGTATTCAATAATAATAAAATAGCTCTATATTTCTATAATTTTTTAAAAAAAATGTTGAAGTTAGGAATGCTGGTGCACACCTGTAATCCCAGTGACATGGGAGGCTGAGTCAAGAGGATCACAAGTGCAAAGCCAGCCTCAGCAATGGTGAGGCACTTAGAAACTTAGTGAGACCCTGTCCCTAAATAAAATACAAAATAGGGCTCAGTGGTGGAATGTCCCTGAGTTCAATCACAAGTACCAAGAAAAACAAAACAGACAAAAAAAATTGCAAAATAAAATCAAATCTGTGAGACAAAATTAAATATTATCAGTAAGCATAGAGAACAAATAAATTCTCATGAACTGAAGAGGAAGTGAAAATTTATATTTTTTGAAGAAATTAGCTATTGAAAATACATGATTATTCCATAGCAGAAGCATATGCTTATAAAAATCACTGCATATATGAACCACAAAAACATATAAGACTATAGCAGCATTGGCCCAAAGAGATAAAACCTAGGGCATAAAGAAAAGGCAATGTACATTGGGAAACAGATAAGAAGAAAAGGGTGAGGAAAATGATTTCTGGAACCCATTTTCATCATACTGTATCCTATTTGACAAATATTGTGAGACACCACCTAGTTTTATGTAGATGACACACACATGCAATAATTTACAGGCATACATATGTAGAAAAATTGTAGCATTTGACTAAATATAAATATAAAAAACGTAAAAGGTACAATGAAACATATCATTTGTGTACATGATAACAATCTCAGTTCCAAGATGTAAAATTCCCCCTAAATCTAAAATATTACCCTATTAAAATGGTAGCGTATTTTACTTTTTTTAAAAAAAACCTTATTTCTTATTGCTTTATTTTATAATTTCTGTTGTGCCAAGGATCAAAACCAGTGCTTCATGCATGCTAGGTGAGTGTTCTACCACTGTGCCACAACCGCAGCCCCATACATTACTTGTAATCGAAGAAAGGACCAGAACAATAATTCTAACTATATACATATAAAATTAGCCCCAAATTTTCTGTATTAAAGAAAAAAGGAATTATTTTGCAGTAATAAAAATCAAGGAATCATAATTCAAACAAAATACACAAGCAAATTTATCGGTATGTAAAATTGTATGTGTTTTAATAGCAATTTAAAGTCTGACATAAATTCAAACACATCCAAAATATTACATGTCAATGGATGGCATGGGGGCTGGGGATGTGGCTCCAGCACTGGCAGGCTCGCCTGGCATGCCTGTGGCCTGGGTTCGATCCTCAGCACCACGTACCAACAAAGATGTTGTGTCCGCAGAGAACTGTAAAATAAATATTAATAATTCTCTCTCTCTCTCTCTCTCTCTCTCTCTCTCTCTCTCTCTCTCTCTCCCCCCCCCACTCTCTCTTTTAAAAAAAGTATTCATCTGTGTTAATTCCCATAAAATGTTTAGAGCACACTTTATCTGTGGCTACTTGACAGAAAGGACTCTATAATCTTCCATCAGGAATTTGACACATAAGTTAAAACAGTGGACATTGTATACTGACCATGAGTTTTAGAAGCACTTTTATCAATAAGCTGAAAGATAACAAAGAATCAAGAAACTATGGATATGGGAAAAAGAAATCCTTGTACATTGTTGGTGAAAATATAAGTTTCAAAATGTCAGGGCATCAAACTACTTCACTGAAAATCTACACACCGTACTTCACACTGCTTCCTTTATTTCAGAAAAGCATGCAGAGACTTATATGAAACACTCCAAAAGAACTTAGACATGAAACCTATTGGTATCTAAGAATCCCCAGAGCAAAGAAAAGATATGAGGGTGGCATGAGGACACATCATCATTCCACGTCTGCAATGAGGCATCACAACTCAATAATATTCCAATAAGGTATCTGTGTCTATGAAAGACAAAGGGAGGATAATAACAAGTGCTGTTTTACAAAGATTCAAGTGATTCTTCTTTTTTTTTCCTATCATATGAAATGCTCACAAACAGGATTTTTTAAAAAATCTCATAAATAGTGTCATCATGTGCTAGAGAAAACAAAGTTACAAAACACTCTCCATTTGAAGTATAATGTGAGAAATAATTTATTATGTGGTGGGGAAATAAAGTTGGCATCAGAAATGGGGACAAAGAAATGAAAATATAGGAATATTTTCAATGACCTAAAAAATACTAAATAAAAACAATGAGTCATTCTAAATTTGAGGTCCTGCTTCTCAGATATCCAGAAAGCTCAAAAAGAAAAACCAACAAGTCTCATGTGTACCAGAACTATTTTTATGAAAAAGAATCACACCTGAATTTGGTATTCTCTCTTGATGGTCACGGCAGTAATCTAGGGAGATTATAGGTTGGTAGCACAAAGTTATCCACATAAGCTTCAGGCCATGACTAAAGAAATCATAGATGGATAGAATATAATGTCCAGTATTCCAGCTGAATACTTATTCCACACTTAATTGGCCAGATGAGACTTAGGGATAAACTTCCTAGCTTTCAGGGTTTCTTGCATTCTCTCATAGATTGTCCAACATCTGTGTGGCAGAGAAGCCTGTGTTCCTAAGCATTGGAGAGGAAGCACAGCTATGAATTCCAAAAATGCCTGACTCTGGAGACAAAGAATGGATAAGAGAGTGGATGCCAAACGTTTCTTAGATTCATATGTTGTACTGGACAGTTCTTACCAGAGAGTACCTGATTGGAAAGGCTCTGCCATCTGAATCTGAATCCACTGTGCCTATTGTCCAAATGACAGTAATGGCATCAACCCCAGGCCAAAATTAATGAGGCCAAAATGAGTTGAGTTTAAGAGGTTCTTGGGTGCATTTACTTTTTTTTTAAGGTAAGATTTTTCCTAAAGTATTGGGGTCTAGTCTGACCAGTAGGATACCTAAATTTAGCCTTGTATATAAGGTGATATCATTAAAGAAATTATGTGCATAGCTATGTGCTGCAGGTTCAGGTTTGAATTGGAAACATCCACTAATGTCCAATACAAGTAAAATGTGATGTACAGGTGTAATTTTAACTTTTCCAGTATTTACACTAAAAAATTCAAGAAACATTTAAAATTCATTATAATCACAAACCCAATGTATCTAGTGTATTATTATTATGTGACAAATATAAAATTACAAATGAAGAATATATATGTATTTGGAACTATATCCTCACCACTTACTCTATTTGAAACCTCCAGCAAATCTCAGTTTATAGCAGTCAGATTTCATTTTGAGAGTACGGCTCCTCTGACCTCAGAGAATTTAAGAGCCTGGACCACTGCATTCCATGCAGGAAGTGTAGGAGTACACGTTTTAACCAATATTTCTCCACAAAACCAAAAATAAGTACTGGACTTCCCTCAGAAAGATTAGGGGAACCAAATAAGGCAGGATCCAAAAGCAAATGATCATTTTCCACCTGATGCTGAATGCAGATCCATTCCCATTTCAGAAGTCAGATAGCATCAAAAGGAAAATAGAGTCCTAGCAGTTGGAAGCCAATTGTTACTAAATTTTTCCATAGCCTTGACTCTAGCACTTAAATATATTATAGACAAAATTTATTTTGTAACTTAGCTCTGGACCTAATGTTCAGGCTGTGCTGTTTGTTTCCTCATTTGGTATGGTGTACTCTGAGAGTTCTATCACCAATCAGATGCATACACATTCACATAAGTTAATACCATCTAAATAGAGGTTCAGACTTATGTTAAAAGAAAAGAAAATCAGTACTAATAAGGCAACTGCTGTTTTTCATAGAATTTTCTCACAACATGTGACAGAATCCTGATTTCCCTTTATAATGGATGTATGAGTTATCAGTCACTTCAAAAATTTTTAGATCATGAGTGGGCTGATTTATGATATCATGCTGGTCTTATCTAGGTTTTTCTGGTTTAGGTAGTTAGCAAATTACTGCTGAATTTTATAAAGTCAGCTATCAACATTATAAAGGGCACCTTGTTTCTTTGCTTTGATATGTCTTCCTTTAAGGAGGGCTTGTTATTTTGAAAACAGCATGGTTTGAAAGGCAAACGCAAAGGAAATCAAGATCTTTTAAGTATAGGTACCAAAAAATACACTTTCATAGTTACAGTTTTTCTGCATTTTAAGACATGAAGATAAAAAGCATATTGCCTAGTTTATAAATACACGAACAATAAAAAAATTGCTTATACATGAAGCTTATATAACTATTTATTTATTTATTATTTTTTTAAAGAGAGAGTGAGAGAGGGAGAGAGAGAATTTTAATACTCATTTATTTATTTTTTTAGTTATCGGCAGATACAACATCTTTGTTTTGTATGTGGTGCAGAGGATCGAACCCGGGCCGCAGCATGCCAAGCAAGGGCGCTACCATTTGAGCCACATCCCCAGCCACTTATATAACTATTTAAAGGAAAGAAATATGTTCCAAGCCCTACAGCTATTAAGAAGATGAGGATGATTCAGAATCAACTCTGCATAACTTCAAATTTAAGAGCTCCACTTGGCCACACACTACATAAAACTTTTTATTCTCTTAGGTTTTACATAGAGACATACCAAAAAATCAGGGTCTGTGTCTATATTTTGCTCTTTATTAGTGGGAATAATATCCTCAGAAGTATTTTTCTGAAGCATCTAGAAACGACTTGGAACACTGTGAAAAATGGCTGAGGTCTGAATTTAGGAAATCAGTGATCAACAATGCATTTTTAATTTCTCACCATATGAGAAATATTAAATTTTGTAATGCATTCCACAGGCATGGTGATAAAATATTCTATGGAAACATGAACAAAAGACTGCATCTGTCTCCCAAAAAGTGCTAAAAATGGAAAATTTAAAAACCCATAAAGATAGTTTAAGGAGAGCACAGCATTTATAAATAGAATATCAAACAGGGCGCTAGAATTCCCTGATGAGACTATTATCTGGGTATATCTATACAAATACATAATGCTACATGAAACTTGGGTCAATACAGAAGGATTTAAAATAGATTCAAACAGGAAACAGATTCCATGATAATGGTATATTGATAAAACACTGTTTCAAATTTAATTGCAAAAAATTATTCTAAGTAGTTAATAGAGACGAATCCAAATATGAGTTAAATTTAAAAAATGGCAAATAAAAATAAATGGAAAACAACTAATAATTCGAATAAAAATTAACACTAACAGAAAACTGAGTTGAGCAAAGCCACTCCTGTGGCTAGTGGTGGAGAGATAAAAATTGAATTCCAACTGTAACTAGAGAGGCCATATTTTATCCCAAATTTACTAATTGAAAACTCATTTTTGAATAGGTAAAAATAACTTCCAATAACTTGAATGAACAATATCTTTGTCCTTCAAAATATTTTAACTACCTAAGCATGGAGGCTCAAATGTATAACTTCAATGGCTCAGGAGGGGGGATAAAAATATGACAAGTTAATGAAAGCCTCAGCAGCTTAGTGAGGTCCTAAGCAATTTCTAGATTCTGACAATAATAGAAAATTTTTACATAGTGTCTCATAAGATTATGTAAACATTTTCTATTTTGACATATGTGTATCTTAATGACATTTACATATTCTATCACCAGAAGCATGATAACTATTTGTATATTCAGTTAGCATATAAAAGAATGAGCTCTACTTATAGGGACAGCACAGTGGTGCATACCTGTAATTACAGCCACTAAGGATGCTTAGATGGGAGGAGAGCAAGGCCCTAAGCTATTCAGTGAGACCCTGTCTCTAAGTAAAATAATAATAATAATAATAATAATAATAATAATAATAATAATAATAGGGCTAGGGATGTGACTCCATTTTCAAGTACCCCTGTGTTCAATTCTGGTACAAAAAAAAAACACTAAAAACCAACTGAAGAAAATTGCAAGTCTTGAAGTAAATGCCACACCTTTGTTTAATTGAATTTTAACAAGTTTGTCAGAGGAATTACATGGAAAAATGAGAAGTCTCTTCCAAAAATAAGGTTGATATAATAGCATATTCATGTGTCCAAAGCACTATTGGATTTTACATGAGATTATTTATAATAGTTAATGTGAAATGAATCTTACAACAGAATATGAGAGATAACACTAGAAAAATTAAGAAAATAATTGCATATTTTGAATAAGATTTAGCAGTGAATTCTTAGTTATGCTTCAACAGTAGGTGTGAAAATTAATAACTTGGACTTAAAGAACATATATATAAGATATATTATATATAATAACCTTACCACGAAAGTAAAAACAAAATTATGAGGTTTTTCATCTTGTTTTCAAAGAACTATCTTGATAAAATTTTTAACCTTTACTAGAGGCCAGTCAATCCTCTTTCTTGAGAAGATGATTGAGTCCAGAGCTCAAACAATTCTCTTTTTAGGCTCCCATAATCCAGTGCCACAATGGACCCTTCATAGTTACACCAAAATAAGGAACCAAACCATAGACAAATCCTATACAACTCAGACACCCCCATATTTTTTAAGCTGTAAAATCAATGATAAGCCCTAAATTGACTTCATACCACTTGACATATTAATTGACCCTTACATTTCTATTTCTTTTGCTCTGCTCATAAATAAACCACTATATGATCTGTTCAGGCAGTATTCTTTTGTTTCTTTGACTATCCAAATGCAACTTTTTTATATTTTGTAAATTTTTGCAAAAATATCATAAAATGAATGAAAAAAGAAAAGAACAAATGTCAAGTGTTCAGAAACTTGAAAATTTTATACCTCTTTATTGGGAAAGTAAAATTATCTAATCACTGTGCAAAGCACCTTGGTGGTTTCTTAGTAACATAAAAATTACTAAATTAACCAGCAATCACCTCTAAAATAACTGAAAATGTGTTTAGTTTGAAAATAATACACTAGCCAACATGTAAAGATAATACAAGGTAAATGGATTAAAAAACACAAAATAGGATATTATTAGGCAATATTATATTTGTATTGCTGGGAATTGAACTCCAGGCTACATGTGATAGGTGGGCACTCTACTTCTGAACTGTAATCCAAGCCATATTCAGCAATAATGTTACTTATGAGTACTAAAATATTACAATAAAGATGTATGTGGAAACCTTAAACCTTAAGCCAATTAAAAGAAAGCAGAGAAAAATACCTTGTATTTTATAATTAAAAGTAAATGTAACTTCCTGAACAGGTAAGTTTATGAAGAAAAAAAAAATTCTCATTATCAAAGAACTGTGTGAAAGAGAAACAAAGGAGTAATTGCTAGTAGGCACTAGTTGCTTTGCATCTCAAACAATATCTGGAACTAAATGTGATGATACACATGTGAATATACCAAGTGATAAATAATTACACCCTTAAGTGGTTATAAATATAATTTTAATTTCACCTGTGATTTTTCAGAATAAACAGATAAATTTTTTTATGGAATGCATAAAGTAGCCAAAGTCCCAGGCAGTAAAATAGGGAAATAAAAATGGAACTAATTTTCTTTTTATTATGGATTCCACTTACATTTACTTGAATATGCTGTGGCTATATGCATATGATGATTATTTTTTATTTCCTTATTGCTTGTTTATAATTTGTGATAAATATATGAGAAAAATATGTCTATATACAAACTACATTGTAAAGTTGTCAAGATTTTACGATACTTACTTAATTGAATATGCATTTTATATATATATATATATATATATATATATATATATATATATTTGTGTGTGTGTGTTCAGTGCTCGAGATCAAACATAAGCATAGCAAATGTTTTACTGTTTGTTCACATACCAAATACAAATGTACATTTCTAATCTTTATTGCTTCTTTCTCTTTGTGTATGTGTGTGTGTGTGTGTGTGTGTGTGTGTGTGTGTGTGTATTTCTTTCTGTCTCTCTCTTTGTTGCCTTTGTTGTGGTTGGTTGTTTGTTTTGTAACATGGATTGAACCCAGGGGAGTTTTACCACTGAACTACATTCCCAATCTTTTTCATTTGCTATTGTGACCAAGGGTCTAGCTAATTTGATTAGGCAGGCCTCAAATTTATGAATCTCCTGCTGAAGCCTTTCAAGTTCTGAGATTAAATAAATGGGCAACCATGGCTGGCTATTAATTTCTTTTGAAAGAATATCTAATAACACACTTTTTATTTTCATTGTATGTATTTCTTATTGTTAAAGTGAACTTTTAGCACATCCTAATTAACACTTTTATGATTGTTGTTGCTGTTATATTAATGAGTAAAAATTCCCCATTGTTAACCATAATCTTCTTCACACATATGCTTTGTTCTATTGCCTTTTTATAGTATTTATATTTCTTTTCTTTTTTTTGAGAGAGAGAGAGAGAACTTTTTAATATTTATTTTTCAGTTTTTGGTGGACACTACATCTTTATTTTATTTTTATGTGGTGCTTAGGATCAAACCCAGTGCCCTGCACAAGCCAGGCAAGCACGTTACCTCTTGAGCCCACATCCATTATTTAGAATGTAAACTTAATCGGTCTGCTGATTAGTGTGCTCAGTCTCAGAGTCCTCAGTTCTCTTGCCATCTCAGCTTCCTCATTCCTGCTTTTGCTCTAGTTCAGTGTTGCAAATCTCCCTTACCTATGCTATACATATGTCCTGAGTATGAGACACTCTTTACTTGTGCTAGTGAGCCAGCCCTGGTTCTGAGTTTAGCACAGCAAGGCACAGTATTGTGTTAAAAAAAATTCACCTTCATCTTATATCCATGTTTTCAAACAGAAGAAACTATTCAAAGGGACACTCAGATGGATGTAAAGGAAGGGGGTTACATGGTATTCACTGAAGATAAAATGAAAACTGAGAAAAAAGAACCTAGGCATAAAGATCTCTGACCTATTAATTGCACATTGGTAATATGAGTAATGCACAAATATCCAATTTAGACGATTTATTATACATATGTAATCACAGCAAAGTGAAAGGTTGAGGTAGGAGGAATGTGAGTCTGAGTCCAATTTCAGCAACTTAGTGAGACCCTGACTCAAAATAAAAAGGGCTCAGGTATTGACTCATTGGTAAAATATCAATGGGTTCAGTGACCAATGCCCCCACAATTTAATTTCTGCAATTTTATAAAGTTGAATTGATGAATTATCTAATTGTCCTTTAAATTACAAAATCAGCACTCAGTTCTCAGCTGAAAATCTAACCTACAGTTTTAAATATATATATATATATATATATATATATATATATACACACACACACACACACACATACATACATACGCACACACAAACATATATTTTAGTTGTAGATGGACACAATACCTTTATTTTACTTACACTGTGCTGAGGATGAAGCCCTGTGCCTCATACATGCAAGACAAGCACTCTAATGCTGAACCCCAGCCTCAGCCCCTGACCTATGCCTTCTTTAGCCTCAATTTTGGTTCCTATTTGAAGGTGATAACTTAATTAAAAAATCACAAACATAATATATGGTGTAAATAACCAAAGAATAGTACTCCTCTGAGACGAGAAATTACACATTTTTTTGTTCATTATCCAGAGCCATGAAGACTAATTATAATAACACAGGGTCAATAACCACAAGTGGATATTAATTTAATAATAAAGTAATAAATAAATTTCAGTTTTGTATTTGGCTTCAGATTACACACACACACACACACACACACACACACACACACACTGTTTTGTATGAAACTTTATTATTTATTTATTTATACGTGGTGCTGATAATTGAACCCAGTGCCTCACACATGTGTTGTAATCACTCTACCCCTGAGCTAAAAGCACAGCTCTTCAGATGTTTTTAATCAGATCCAAAGAGTTACATTCAGTGGTCAAGAAATGCCATAAAGTATACCTTGACCTACCCCACAAGAACCACCAATTAATGCTAAAAAGAGAAAGATGTAACACAGTGGAAAAAATAAATAAGAAGGTAACACACAAGCACTAAATGACTTAAAAAAATTAAACAAGGCATGGTGGTCTATATCTATAATTTTAGTAAGTTGGAATGGCGAGGCCATCCAAACATAAATACAAGACTCTTGATGGTGTATGCCTGTAATTCCAGCAGCTTAGATGTCGAAGGCAGGAAGTTCTCAAGTTTAAAAGCAACCTCAAAAATTTAGCAAGTCCCTAAGCAACATAGTGTGACCTTGTCTCAAAAAAAAAAAAAAAATAAAAATAAACTGGGCATTGTGGCAGGACTGTAATCCCAGTGGCTTAGGAGCCTGAAGCAAGAGGATTGCATGTTCAAAGCTAGCCTCAGCAATTTAGCAACACTATAAGCAACCTAGTGAGACACTATATCAAATTTAAAAAATGAGATCTGGGGATGTGGCTTAATGGTTATACATCTCAGGATTCAGTTCCTGGTATAAAAACTTAAAAAATAAATAAATAAAAAGAGGGAGAGGCTTGGGATAGAACTTGGTGGTTAAGTGCCCTACAACTTGGTGGTTAAGTGCCCTGGTCCAATATATAAATAAATAAATAAAAAAGAGAACAATTGGGCAACTTAGCCACAGATTATATACCTCAGTAATAGAGCACTTCTAGGTTTTATCCCAGTACAAAAAAGAACAAGAATAAGAAGAATAAAATATAAAATTTCTTTACAATGAAAATAAAGAAATACAATCATTAAAAACAAATAAGAACAACTATCTAATATAAGGAGAGAACCACTAATTTACAAAATTAAATTCCAAAGTAAATTAAATAAAATAAATTAATCAGGACATGAATTAAGTTTGCTGATATACAGAATTTACAATCTTGAAGCTTTGATTTTACCCTGAAAACCGTTCTAAATTGGTAAAATTAAACCGGTATTTTTTGAAACAAGCCAAATATATGTGTATTGGTGATGAATAAACTTGTTAAACACTTGCATCTGAATAGAGTTTCTATTCTTTTACATATTTTTCATCATGAATCTCAAAAGGTGTTTCAAAGAAGACAATGAGGAATCCTGAGTATGCTTCACACATTGTGTGAGATCTTTCTATCTTTATTTTTGTGGTTCAAGGTACATATATTCTATATATGCAGTTTTATATTTTCTGCTTTCAAGATCTATTAAAACAGAAAAAATGTGTATTTCTATTTCCTTTTATATTTTTGTTTTCACATTTACTTGTCTGTATTCTTCCTCTGTTCTGGACCAGAGGATATAAATAGTTGGAATTGTGTTGCCATTGTTTTTCTGTTCACCAATTTTGTTTTGCTGAACTTTCATGGATCTCTTCATGCTGTCATGCTGAAAAGTCTCTTAAAGAATCATATTTTTAATGAATATATTCTGAGTGACTTATGAGCTATGCTTCTAAGGGAAACATTGCAGTGACACATTAACTACTAATCAGAATCAATATAAAACAACTCAAAATCACCTAAGAATAAGTCACACTCTTATGATTTTTATAGGCTTTTAAGATGTGATGATGACCTGGATAAATCCACTTCATTTTTTTAATAGATCCAAAATTTGTCATTGGTCAGCTCATCACAAATTTTAGTGCAAACACTGAAAAGTCTGTCTTAAATTAACTACATTGGAATCATACAATATTAGAGAAATATGAGCTTATTTATTTTTAATTAAAACATAGCTTAAAAAATTAAATATGAAACACTTTCAAGGAGATGAAACTAATATACTGATATATCACATATTTATTTTAGTAAATAAAACAAAAAATCATAGAGAAACATTACACAAAAATTTTGTTATCACATCAATAGATATCTACTCTCATGAAATATATCTTATGTAAGTGCAATATAGTTGCATATACAAGTTTTTCATAATATCAATTTAAAAGATGCAAGATCTAGCTGGGAGAGGAAGCACATATCTATAGTCCCAACAGCTCAAGAAGTTGAGGAAAGAGGATAATGTGCTCCAAGCCAGCCTCAGCAAAAGCAACATGCAAAGCAACTCACTAAGGCCCAGTCTCTAAATAAAATGGTTTTCCTTAGTGTGTGACCACAAAACAATTAAATAAATAAATAAATAAATAAATAAATAAATAAAATAAAAAAGTCAAAGGTTTGATGGGAAACCTAGAAGACACCAATATCTATAAGCTAGAAAACTAGAAAATAGAACCCTTGACCAAACCATATTCATTTAATGCAAGAGATGATAGAATAACCAGCCAACAAAATGCCCAGGTTTTCAACTGCCAAATAAAAACCAGCCTAAATGCCTTTCTATAGAGAATGGATAAAAACTGTGGCATATATACACAATGGAAAATTACTCATAATTAAAAAGAATAAAATTATGGCAATTGTATGTAAATGGATGGAGTTGGAGAATATCATGCTAATCGAAGTAAGCCAATCCTCCAAAACCAAAGGTCAAATTTTTTTTTGTGATAAGTGAATGCTAATCCATAATGGGGGATGCATGAGATATGTGGAGAAACTTTGGATTTGGCCAAGAAAAAGGGGAAATCAGGGTAGAAAAGATGGTGGAAAGAGACAGAAATCATTACCTTAGGAACGTGTATGATTTAATAAATAGTGTTACCCTACTCTTTGTGTAATTTGTGAACAACCAGAAGCAAAAATTTGTGCTCCATTTGTGTCCAACTTGAAGAGCATTCTGCTGTCACATATAACTGATTAGAACAAAAAAAAATAGATTTAAAAAAATACTTAGGTTTAAACTGAGTAGGAAAGAAAGCTGAAAAGGTATCAGCCAATCTCCAAAAGAGTGATCAAGAAATGTATAACACTAGAAAATCTTCTGTGAAATCAGGCTTCTTAGTTCCAAAAAAAATAAGTGTCTTCTAATGGGGATTAGGTACAAGAAAATAAATGTTAAGACAGAAGTTACCAGAAATAATTGAAAGTAAAGAGAACATCATAGATTCTAGAGGAAGGGAATAGGTTCTTGATGGAACACCATGTAGTTCACATCACAAGAGAGCTGGTATTAAAGAAAAGAATGACAAATACATTTACTTATCAATCAGAAATTAAAGGCTGTCTGATTAAGCTGTTGCTGACTCTCAGAAAAGTCAGTGAAGCTACAATCATGTTTTCCAGTAGCTTTGGTCAATGTTTTCATAGCTACTACTTAATGCTGATCACATTATTATAATGGAAATTTCATCACATTGAAGATGTAATTTGCAATAATGCCTGATTTTCTACTACTGCAAAATAATAAAAGAATTAGGTACTCATTTGAATAAAATAACCAGAAATTATTTTCTTCCAGTTATGAATGACTTAAATATAAGATTTTCAGTGTGAATGACTGTGAGTGCACTGATATCAAAGTGATGTACGGGCCATACTACTTCTAAAGGCTCTAAGAGAAAAATATATATATATTTTTTTTTTGCATTTTCTCAAATCTGATGGCTTCTGGCAGTCCTTATGTTGTGACCACAAATCTTTCTTTTCTGTGTTGTTGAGGCCTTCAACATAAAGAAGACAGAGAAGTCCCTATCATATTAAAGATAGTGCTAACCCAACAGGGAGCTACCATCCAATACTACAGGATATGGGAACCATATTGGATGATATGAAAGACCCTCCAATAGGCTTGTTCTTTCAAACATTGTTTGCAAAGATTGACAAAAGTCAGTTCATGTCCCAAAATAAGTGAGATGAGTCTCTGCCTCTGGAGACCAGAACAGGTCATAAAACAGCTATAAAAGTGAATTAAGGACAGGGCATTATAGGACATAGCTGATAAAATCCTGATATAAAAACAAAACAAAAATTCAGAAAACGTCATACCCACCTACATTCATTTAAGAGAATCAAATTTGGATGAAGAACAGAGGACCAAGGCATATCCAGAAGGATTTAGCTTTATTTTCTTTTTACTAAATTGCTAATAATGTTTCCCACAATTATAGAGTTCTGGATCACATTAATTCCTACTTCATGTTTTGAATGTTATCATTACCCTCCACATAAAAGGCATATGACACACTGAATTCACACCCACATTTATGCACTGATCATTAATCGTTTTCGCTATATAAATGTATATCTATGTACTTATATTTTTCCCACATTTCCAAGATTCTCCCCTGAAAATTTCTGTGACATCATCTCCCTGAAATGCATTTTTGTCACTTCAGGTCACTACATCTAAATGTTCCATTCCATATAGTTGGAAAAGATTGAAGAATTGCAATGCACTTTTGATTTAACTAATTAGCCACTAGAATTAAAGATCAACCTCAGTGACTCCAGAGGCATTAATTCTCATTCACTTTTTTTGTTGGTGTTTAATTTTTTGTAGTTGTAGATAGACAGAATGCCTTTATTTGATTTGTATATTTTTAAAAATATTTTTTAGTTATGGTTGGGCACAATGTTTTTTATTTTATTTGTTGATTTTTATGTGGTGCTGAGGATCAAACCCAGCACCTAACACATGATAGGAGCACTCTATTGCTAAGCTACAACCTCAGCCCCTATTTGTAGATTTTTATGTGGAGCTGAGATTCAAACCCACTGTCTCATGCATGCTAGGCAAACACTCTTCTGCTGAGCTACAGCACAGTCAATCATTAACCTTTCTTATACATAGTGTTTTAGTTTTAAAGCAAGTAGCAAGAATTTTATTTAACTGGAGAGTAAAATATTTGGAGCTATCCATGATGCTTACATGGTCCCAACAACATAGGGTACTGGTTTTTACACTACCTTACCACTGAAGCATATGGATTTCATTCCAAGTTGGACATGGGTATTATGCTTTTCCTAGAAGTAAGTAATTGGTTATGAATAATGACCTTTAACTACCTCTAATAATCTTGGAAATGTGAAGGTTGGATAAGAGGTTTAGAATTATAATATTCAAAACACTTAGAGTAGACCCATTTCATAACAGGTGACATTTATATTCTGAAAACATGGAAGAAAACCCTTCACCTAGGCCCAAAGAGGTGACAAAATAAACTATGGAAAAGAAAATTGTAGTCATTCATTAAATTGGTTTATAAATATTTTAGATGGTAATATATTACTGTAATAGGAAAGAGTGATTAAATGCAATATCAGTTTTTACATTTCTGAATACTTTAAAGAGAGTATAAAGCCTGGCTACAATGGTGCATGTTTTTAATCTCAGTGGCTTTGGAGGTAGAAGGTGGGGAATCAGGAGTTAAAAGCCAGCCTCAGCAATTTTGTGAGTCTCTAAGAAATTATGCAAGACCCTGTCTCTAAGTACAATATTTTATAAAGTGCTGATAATGTCTCAGTGGAAAAGCATTCCAGGATTCAACCAGTGATACCACAAAAAAAAAGAGTATAGAAAAAGATGAGTTAATAAGTGACAATCTGTGTCAAGAATGTAAAGAATTTAAAAGCAGTAATTGTTAGTCTATAGAAAACTCTTCTAGGTTTGTTAACTGCTGCTTTACAAAGTTAGTATCCTGTTCTTCAATGTATACAAGGGAGATAGAAGTCCTATTTTAAGGTGTGTATGGGAACAAAGAGAAGTTTCAATACAGCTTTTAGTCGTCCCAGAGTTCCACTTTAGTGGGTGATTGGAGTATGCCCAACTGAGATTCTTGAGCTGTTGAATTGATGTGTTTTTAATATCAGGTCTTCATAAACCAAGTGTAGGACTTAATAAGAAGCAGACTTGGCAAAGATAAAAACATTCCAATGATAAGTAAACATGTAAATATGTAAACCATTATTAGAAAAGTTAAGATTCAAGAGATATGTATCATTATATACTCACCAGAAATGTAAAAACAATGACAACTATGCAAAAGTGAATAAATAATATTTTCAGGGCATAATGGAATAAATGAAGAAATGAATAACAAACTAAAAAGTGCAAAGACATTAAGTGATTGGAATTTTCAAAGATTTATTGTGGCCATGCAAAAGTGTAATTTTCTAGTGCTTATGGCTATTATTCCTATTTTACAGAGAACAATGTTGGGGCTTGGAAAATTAAGAGCATTTCTGGCTCCCTCACTTACTGCACATATTACCTTGGATAAAGGCTATGAAAGTTGTCATCTAGAAAATTATCATCATACTAAATTCTTAATATAGTATTTTAGAAGATAACATTAGGCAATTTATGTGACTACCCAACACAGTGGTGGGTATAGGGTATGTCACAGCATCATCCAGAATTTCTCAGAGTCTTCTAGGAGCTTCCATTTCCCAGAAATAAAATCCAGGTTCTTGACTCATCTATAGGGCCTGAGCTATCTTGAAACAACCACTCTTTAAGTTTTTACCACTCTTCCAATTCTTCTGTTCGTGAGACCCTCTCTAACCTAAAGTACTATCCTGCAGCATCCACCTCAGAGACCATACGATTTAAAATTGTGACTCCTAACTCCACCATTCCCAATACTTTCACCCTACTGTTCTCTTTTCTCCATAGTATTTATCATTAATACACTCTGTATTTTTATATATTTTCTATTTTTATCCCTCCCCACCAAAACTTAAGCTGTAAGGAAAGAAATTGATGAACTTTGTTTTATTCCTGCTGAGCACCCAGTTGATGTTCCTTCATTAAATAAATATTGGGATATCCTTCTCTGTTCTTTACTTTCTTTCTCTTTCAAGGTCACATCCTTTTTTGATCAGAAGTATATATATTTCGAAGTATGCAAATGTCAATAGAAACACTTCAACTTTTATATGAAACATATTTAAAGGGTTACAAGACAAAAAGCAAAAAAAAAAAAAAAAAACCATACAAAAAATCCAACCAAGCAACAACAACACAAAGTTTGAATCAGGGGCAAGTGATGTTCCCTGGGCCTCTTTACCTGCACTGTAGCTCCTAGTTTGAGAAGTGTAGGACTTTTTAAAATTTTTTTTTCATTTTTCTAAAGTATTTATGGGGGCTTAGGCAGGCTGAATCACCCATTCTCTACTCTCTCATATTTCAGTAATGAGCATTCATTGACTGAATCCTCTCTGACAGGACCCTGCATACGACATGACTAAATGGAAGACAGACAACACCTGTGCATCTTAACTCATTATTATATAATAGATACTAAGAAGGAATTATATTCTGAAGGACCCAAAGTAGGGGGCATGTACCCCCAGTTGCAATTTCAGAGAACAAGTGTAGTGACATCTTGAAAGATATCCAAGTTAATTCGCTCTCTAAACAACAGAAAGGAATTCAAGTCAGTGCTCACAATGAGCAAATAAAAAGTTATAAAATATCATAATGCACCCATGGAACTGTAAGAAGTTTTGTAATACTATGACATCAGAAATGAGGCTCAGCCTCTCCTATGTGTTATACAAAAGAATCAACCTTTATTTGTGGAAAATAGATTGATCCAAATTGTGTTCAGAATTATACTGTTATTGAAAATGTCTTTAATCCAGGCTTACTGAAGATTTAAAAGTTCTTTTCTCCAAGTTAGGGCATAACCTCTTTTTTTTCCCTGCCATTATGTAAGCTTCCATGTGACCTTTTAATCTTCAGAACCTAGTCCTAAACATTCTTGAATGTCTGCTTCTCCCTATGTCCAATATAGTTTTATCAAATGGCTAAATTAAAAAATTCTCCTGAGACTAATGAATCTGGTCAATATGGGGTTCCCTGATAATTATTTAGAGCCAGGTTTTTCTTAGTTGAAAAAGCCCTTGTGAGAGAAGGAACTAATAGCACTTTTCACAGCAGAGGACAGAGGAATGAGTAGAATCAGGTGAAGAGTGCATCCTGGCAGAGAATCTGACTGATGGCCTGAAACCACTAAGTTTAAAGTCAGAAAAGAATAGGCAGGAGAGGGAGAGACAGGTCATAGAGGAGACGATAAAAGAATACAGTATGGGTAGAACAGAGAGGGATTCCTCTTCATTTCAAAGCTCACCCTAATGGGTTTTAAAAAGAAACATTAGCACCTATGTACTTCTGTATTGTATACGAATTAGACCTAACATACTTGATAGTTTTGATTGAGGTGTTTAGTGTACAGTGTGCTCAGTTGAGCAAGGGTGAGCTCTTTTTGATCAAGATTGATGTACCAACAAGTAATCGAATGTTGCACTTAGGTAGTTTGGTTCTTTAAGATCTGCAAATATTTTCAAAACAATATTTTTCAAAAGGTTTCTACATGGTATTTTGTTTTGTTATGAAATACTACAAGAAATAATGTGGTTTGAAAAGTACTGACAATACTGTAAAAAGTAAAGAATTGTCATTTCCATTTTCACTTATAAGAATTTCCTTTTCACTTTTTTTTTACTAATATTGGAAGTATCATTTGTTTTTCTTTAAATAAGAAGGCAATGAATGACTTCTAGCCCACTTCAAAACAAAACAGCTGTATTATGTTATTTGCTCCCTTTTTCAGTATTACAGCCTGGGAGAATTTTTAAGTACTATTTACTTATTGATGACTTAAAATATCTATTTATCAATAGGCTATTCCTTTAATATTAAATATTATAATGATTTCTACAGTTAAAATGTTTTCACCTAACATAATTTTTAAAATTTTTATAGTTGTAGATGGACACAATACCTTTATTTTATTTACTTAGTTTTATGTGGTGCTGAGAATTTAACCCAGTGCCTCACACATGCTATATAAGCACTCTCCCACTGAGTCACAACTCCAGTCCCACATAAATCCTTTAATGTAATTACAAAACTGTGTCCAGTGGATTATATTAGAGGGTTGAGAGAATAATTTGGCTGAGATACTGGTTGTAATTATCCGTATATACAGAAAAGCAACCTGTGTCCCTGTGGGGTTAAATAACTGCCTCAAAATGGAAAATTCATGAGAAGGCACCACCAGACCCCAAGTAGTCATTGTATAATTCTATAAGGTAGAGACTTTCACATAAATATATACTGACCATGTGCAAAGATTGAATTCATAAATGAGAAATTTAGAAACATGACAAAGTTGGTTGGAAGAACATGGGGAAATCATATATATATATATATCTCAAAGAGTCTGTTGGGAAAAAAAAAACGTTGTAAGAAAACTGCAACATACTGGGGGTACTGTGTCTACAAAACTGGATAATATTCTATGAGGCAAGAAAACCCTAAATTTTGGAGTTACATTTTCTAGTAAACAGAAAACATTTGCAGCTTGTCAATCTTTCTTAGTTTAACATTTAACTTCAGAAAGTTCATATACAAAAGTATAATAGTAGTTAGTCAAAGTTATCTTCCTCTATAGCAAGAGTTAGCAAACATTTTTATATGGCACCAGGTAGCAAATATTTTTGACTTTGTACACCACAGAGACATTGTCACATCCATCTAGCTTTGTTATTAATATTAATTATTAATTGATATTAATAGCAATATTAATATTAATCAATAATTAATATTAATATTAATTAATGTTAATTAAGTATTCATTACCTATTGCCAGTAGCTGCGTTCTGCTTTCAGCAGCTATTGGCAATAGGTAATGAATAAAGATGATTCTGTTCTCATATGTCTATATTTACAGCAACAACAACAAAAGAGACAATGGCTAGATTTGACAGGACATAGTTTTCTAATCCATTTGTCCTAGATTGGACTGCTGGAGATCCTATATCCAACTTGATAAGAAATTAAAAGTGTTGGAGATGTGGGGAATTAGCTCAGTGGTAGGGCATCCATGGGTTAAATACCCACTACCCCCCCAAAAAATAAGTTTTAAGGAAAAAAAGTAACCAGAGTAAAAATTCTTTATATTTAGTTTTATCACATATGACTTAGAATAAATTCACCTATAGCACTATTACAATATGCTCTTCGGGATGCTAGAAAGAAAGTAAAAGCATCATTTAAATTGTTTAATGAAGTACAACATTGAGGTAATAATAATTTCATAGGAAAGTTATGCAAACTTTAATGAATATATAAAGAATATGCCAAAGTCAAACTGTGATTCTTTTTTGAATTTCCAAAATATAGTATCAAAATTTTACATTCCTTTATATTAATTAAGCATAATCTACAATCTAACAAAAATGATTAATCAGAAACTGAAGTTGTGTGTTAATTATGATCCATTGAAACATTTTATATTTGCAGTATAAGGTTTTTATAGTATCTCCAGCTTGCAAAACTAACATTAAATACTGTGTGGATTAATAGCTGTCGAGTGTGCTCTACTTTCAGTATAAAATAATATAAATTAGCTTCATAATTTGTCAATTAATATAGTTCATCACTTCTGAATTTCTTTTAACTCTTATGTGCACTTACTGCTATAGTTACAGGTACATATTTTTCTGAAAAAATTTTTTCTTGATTCTTAAGTTATATGAAATTACTTTGGTTCTGTTTTTTTTTTTTTCTCTCTGTATTTCAGTTTCTTGATTGAGCAGGCCACAGATATAAGACATTTCTGAGTAAACTCTTTGGAGAGTGAACCAGACTTAAGGCAATGACCCTGAGCAGCCACCATCAAAAAACCTTTGTGCCATTTTCTCCAGAAGTTTTTCTCATTAAAAAATAAACACTTTAAAGCATTTTCTTTTCCTAAAAGTTATTCAAGATTGAAAAATGAATTCATTCCATTTAAGAAAAAACTTTTTTTAAATAATGGAATAGTCTTGTTAATAAATGTTTAGCCTCTTTCTCTTTCTGTCTCTCCATCCATATCCTCTCCCACTCACATTAAACATCTTTCATAAATCAATAGTGTTGTGTCCTCTAGAAATCAAGTACCCTGTAGTTTCCTATAGAACACAGTTCTCACTTTATATGAATAGGTTTTGGCAAGAATTCTAGTGCTCATTTCCCCAATTCTAGAGTTTGTTTACTCTCATCAGTCTACCATAACAGCAGCATTTCTTAATTCTGTTGTTAAAAATATCATGTGTCATGCAATGCCCACCTATTTTGCCTAAATATGAGTATTATTAGTGAACAAATAAGCAAAACTGGAAAAAATTAATAATCTCAGGAAACAGAAGAATGCCTTCAACCATGGCCATATTGCTAGTACATCAGACTCAGGAGAAGAAAGCTTAGAAAGGTGTTGCATATACAGTTTCACCTCTACCCAGCTTTCTTTTGTAAAGGCTTGCCTTTGCCCCAGACATTTGAAATCAGACATTCATGACCAACTTCAGGGGGAAAAAAAAGACACTTCCTTTTGAAATTCTTTCTCGGCCAATAACATCAAGAAGATGAGAAAGTCTGAGTTAATGGCTGAAGTTATTAATTATAAACTTAATTTTTGAAGAAAAGAAATTAAGTTTGCTATAGCATTTGAGTTGCTTTGCTAATAATTTCTTTGATACTGAATTGGGTTCTAAGGGCTGCCTTAAAATTAACTAAAAGTGAACTGGAATAAAACAGCAGACATTTGAGGGCTGTAAGTCTGAAGTCAAGATACCAGAGGACTGCAGCCTCAGGAGAATGCATGCTGTTCCAATGTCTGGGCACCCATGAGTTCCTCACCTAGAAGATGGTCTCTGCTTCTGCGGTCACATGGTATTCTTCCTGAGTCAGTGTCTAAAGTTTATTCTTCTCATAAGGACACCAATCATATCGGACCATCTTCCCTTCCCTTCCTGATGTACTTTGGGTGTGGGGACTTGGCTCAGCAGTGACATGCCTGACTGGCATAGAGGAGGCCTTGGGTTTCATCCCTAGAACCACGAACAAGGAAAAAAAGTAAATGATTCCCTATTATGTCGATTGTATTTGTAAGAACTCCATTCTCAAAAGGGTAAAACACCTATGGAAACCGAAAGCTAACCCTTTCAGGGCCCATTCCCATTGTCCCCAGATCCAGAGCAGGAATCCGTGGTCCATACCCCATCTCCTAGCTCCACCCCAGTACCCCGGGCCCAGCCCTGACCTCGAAGCACAGGTGCAGGCACTGGCGCAGGAGCTCTTCCTCGCATGCTCCCACGCAGGCACCGCCTGCTGCTTCTGCTCCCTAGGTTTCTGGGAGGCCTGGAAGAGGCCGGCAGACAGAGCAGAAGAACGTACCTTCCGGTCCCCCAGGTACTTCCTGCTGACTGCTGCGTGGGCCTCTCATGCCTGGTCCCAGGGCTTTGTCGCCTTCTGGGTAGGCATGGCGGCACCTTTCCCCTTTGCAGTTCCTGGTGAGGTCCTGGGACTCCCACAGGGGCAGCCTGGCTCTCACCACCATTCTGCTGTTGGCTCTCCTGGAGCCGGGAGGAGAGCCTCAGGTAGGGCGGACTTCAGTATCCCCAGCAGTGTGTGTGGCAGCCGGCACAGGTCTGGCTGGAGAGGCATCTGGCGAGGAGTTGGCGAGGCAGTGCCTAGAGAGGGGGCGAGCTTCCTGTCACTGGGAGGCAGGGTGCTCTTACAGGTGGCTGGGTGGATGCAGTGGAGATTTTATTTGTAGGCCGGTGTGGCAGAGGAGGGAGTGTGCTGTTCCTGGTGCTGGCTCCTTCAGGCGGCTGAGTGGGTTTGGCGGGGTTATAGAGCTCATAGTTGGGTGTAGTTGTGGGACAGTGGGTGGGGGTGTACTTGCACTGGGAAGCTGCTGGGGGTGGAGCCCCTCACCTAAACTGGGGAGAGGAAAGGGAAAAGAGTAAAACACGTGAATTCAAGGGAAGCTTGTCTCTACTGTTAAAAGTATCATATTTTAAAAACTGTTTTGAACTATATCTGCAAGTGTTTTTTTTTTTTCTTCACAGAAATAAATTCCGATTTTTCAGTGTAAGTCCAGCCATTAGCTGATTTGTAATGACTCATTTTTTTAAATATACCAATGGCTTCCGTATTTTAAAACGACAAATTTTATGGAAACCATTTTTGAAAGTCCTCATTTACTTTGCCTTATATTTCACTATTTCCCAATGAGTAGACTTAATCTCCATTGATATTTTTCTTTATGCTGTGCAAAGGATATATTCAGTCTGAAATACTTTGATGCGCATTCTTCCATTGTGTCTTATGCATGCCTCATGGAAAATCAGTTATCAGTTGGTTTTGTCTTAAAATGAGAGATAAGCACTGGAACTGAAATGGTCAAGTTTTTAACGCATTCACCTAATGTCTTCTGATGACATTTTTCTCTGTTGAGACATGTATTTTATAAATGCGTGTCTTTGTAATAACACATATATTGCATGCCTTTTGATGTTTATACAACCAGTTGTAGTAAGAAAAAAAATTCTGTTATTGTTGTTATTTCACTTTATCATTTAATGGTTTTGAATATCTGAAAATGTTCAATAGGTGGGGATTTATTAAATTTATTATCAGCATCCTGATAAAAGGCTGTTAACAAGTTAGGGTTAATTTTCATTTTTACCACAGGGTCATATGTCATAACTAGATTTTACTTAGGGGTTACACAAGTTAACACCAAAATAGACAATTAAGAATATTAACATATTAACAAGCACTATTACAATTATTATTTTTTTTTTTGCTTTTGAGTTTTCACCATGGGATTGAGAACTACATGAGGAATATCTCTTAGAAGTTATTTTAAGTGTAGAAGCTTAATAAATTTGCCTAGATGCAACCAAGCTTATATATTTTAATTGAACTACTAAAACCCTAAAATCATATCACCTTCTGATTTTCAATATGTAGAATACTTTCTGGGGGTTGGTTACAATTGTCTAAGTTCACTTTATAATTTTTGCCATTAAGAATACCTCAAAATGCAAATGAAGGCTCTCATGAGGAAAGTAAATATATGAATTTTGGTTTTCTCACAGCAATTCTGTGGAGCATCCTAGGGCCTCAAAGTCCCTGATAAGCTCCTCTAGTTGGACATTGTACATCTTGCTAAGTGCTGCTGATGGTTTGTTTTAGGTTAATGGTAATAGAAATTAAGAGAAGGGATGCATACTTGATTTTTTTAAAGTTTCTTCTAATTATACATAACAGTAGAATGAATTTTGAGATGTCATACATAAATGGCATTTAACATCTCATTCTTCTGGTTGTATGTGTTATAGAATCATATCGGTCATGTAATTATATGTGTACCTAGGGTAATAATGTTCATTCATAGGTATTCTTCCTACTCCTTTACCCCCCTCCCCTCCCTCCACTCACCTCTGCCTAATTGAAAGTACCTCTATTCTTTCCTAGAAGGATCCTCCTGTCTCATCTCCCACCTCATTGGCATTACAGGTGTCCACCACTGTGCCTGGATTTCATTCTCATTTACTCTGACTTCATGGGTAATATTTCTTTTCTCAAAGATTCATTTCGATTGGCACATGGTAAGTACATATTGATGTGGTATAGTGTAATCTTTTTGTTTCATGGGTAATGATCTATCTCAATCATTGCTTTGTTGTAAATATATTTTTAAAAAATCTTCCCTATAGTTAGCTTTGGATATACAATACATTATGTCAGCTATATTCACCCAGTTCTGCCATAGAACACCAGAACTTATTCCTCCTAACTGTAATGGTGTTCTGGTTGACAAATCTCTCTGCATCCTCTCACACTCTTCCCAGCTTCTGGTAACAACTATTCTCTCAACTGCTGTGAGGTTTATTATGTTAGATTCAACATGTAGGTCAGATCAGCTAATACTTGTCTTTCTGTGCCTGGCTTATTTTATTTAGCATAATGTCCTCCCTGTCCATCCATGTTGTTGCATATGACCGGACTTCATTTAATTTTATGGCAGTTTATGGGCACTTTTGTTGTTTTCATTTCCTGGCTATTATGAACTGTGCTACAGTCAACACAGTAGTTAAGGTGTTTCTTTAACATGTCCATTTCATTCCCTTTTGTGTACACCCAAAGTGGAATTGCAAGATTATGTGGTACCTCTACTCTTAGTTTTTGGAGGAACCTTCTTATTGTTTTTTTGTAGCAACTGAACTAGCTTATATCCAACTATCACATTCTTCAAGAATGGTTTTTGTGACTTGCCTACCACCTGTATCCCAATACTTTCCCTAATATTATGGCTTTCTAAGTATGAAAATATATGCCTAGCCAAACCACTATCTCACTATTCTCAATACTGTCATGTAAAAGGAAAGTTTCTAAATGTTTCTCAAACAAACAATGACAGTTTCTGGCTGGAACTTTATTAGATTTTTATGCAGAGTTATCTTTGACTTTCTTAATCATTACAGAGTTCATTTCAATAAATTTATTTTTTAAGTTTCCACTGTATTATTAGTTTTAAAAACTAATATATATTATAGTTTATTCACATACACATGTATGCAATATGATTTGTTGTTCTAGAAGAGAAGTATCTAGGGAGATCTTTCAGATTAAATTACACTGAATTCTAAACAAGCAAGTTGAAATGGATATATTTCTCTCAAAACAACTAATGGAAATAAAGAAAACTTTGAGTTTTAAATTAATTTAACAACTATCTATTGTGTTCAAAAATTGCAATGTAGTTAAATTAGAATTCCAATTCCTACCTATAGATTTTTCAAATATGTGAGCTTTTTAAATTTTTGTATGAGTCCAAAATAACAATGAAATTACTTAAATCCATAACCTAAGAGACCAGTTTTCCACTTTTCACTTCCCAGTAACTAATTGTGTATCTATTCTTTCCCTATTCTGCGAAAACTCCTGGCAATGACTAAAAGCTGTTCTAGTAATAGTAGTAGTAGTAGTTGAATGTATTTTTAATGCCATTTTTTCTTCAATTTGTAATCTCTTTATTTGAATGGGACATGGCTGCATTATCTCTGCCCACATGTGTGGTTTAGAGATATGTAACAGAACAGAAGAGTGAAACTCCTCTCCACTATGCTATTGTTTATAGGAACACATTAGTAGCAACACATCTGCTCTCATTCAATGCAGATATTGAAGCCAACAACATGGTGTGCATCAATCACCATTATTTCTAAATTATTTGAAATATATTTCTTTAAAATTAACAGTGATGCATTCTAACAAATACTGATTATAAGCAGAATTTTCTTGATTATAATAGTGGCAAATGTTGAAAGTTCTCCTCATATTCCTTCTCCTCCTTTTGTAGCTCATGAGTATACTTAGTTTGTCTCAATGAATTGAGTCCACATTTAGAATTCAAGAGACTCATGCAGAAACATGAACTTCAAGCTTCTCTGAAGGAACCTCATGTGGTCTCACTTGAGCCAAAATATTTTATGGTGTGCTGTACAGGGGGTGCATCCAACATGCTGGGAATATGTGTTCTTCAGTTTGCTGCTGGCAACCACAGCATTCACTCAGACCACCTACTTTGCCTCTATAAATGAATTTACAAGTCTTTTATAATATATTTTGATAAAGATTTTATAATGGTTTCTACTGATATACAAGAACATGGCCTACATAATATATTATGCATCTCTTTGAAATGGGATTCAGTTTTTATGTTTAGAATTTGGCATTTGAGTAGTTTTCTTTCTATATACAATAAAAATCATGTTCCAATTATAATTTTTGAAAGTCTGATTAGGTTGCTTATTGCTAGAAGTGGAGAAATAATTTCTAGAAGTATATAAGTCAAGGATGTTGCAAGCTGTCATATATATTACTCTTCAGTTTTGTTCCTTAAAATGCAAGAGATTTAGTGTCTTTCATGATGCTAAAAATAATCTGAATAGATCAGCATAAATCTTGTTGATACATAAAATTTCTGAATTAAATTTTTCCTAAAATTATAAATATCTTTAAGTAGCAATAAATGTGGAACCAGGGTTAAATTTTTTTTTGAAAAGTAGCTTAGTATTATGTTACCAGGATTATCATTAGAAGTGAGAATACATTTTTAATATTATTTTTATTAGAGTATATTATACATAGTAGTTGGGTTAATTCTAACAAAATCATACAGGCATGGAATTCCAGTTGAGTTAATGATCCCCTCTTTTCCCATCCTGTCCTGCCTCTCCTTCTCTTCTTCCTATTCACCTGGACATTCTTTCACTTGTCTATTTACTTATATTTTACTGCTTCTTTCTACTTATACATAAAGGTGCTATTCCCTGTGGTATATTTATGTATGCATATAACATGATTTTTAAAGAATCCCTTCTTCATTGCCTTCTCTTTCTCATTCCCACTCTTCCTCTCAATCTTCTTTTTTCTACACTAAGGGTCTTCCCTGTGTCTTATGATATTCTGTTCTTTGCTTCTTTTTTTATTTAACTTCAGCTTCTTTTTTTTTTTAATATTTATTTATTTATTTATTTATTTTAGTTTTCGGCGGATACAACATCTTTGTATATATGTGGTGCTGAGGATCGAACCCGGGCCGCACGCATGCCAGGCGAGCGTGCTACCGCATGAGCCACATCCCCAGCCCTAACTTCAGCTTCTAATATGAAACTTTTGACTTTTGCATTTCTTAGTTTGGCTTATTTCACTAGCATGATATTCTTTCCCCCCCCATTTGCCAGCAGATGGCATAATTTATTATTTATGGCTGAGTAAAACTACATTGTATGTATGTGTATCACAATTTCTTTATGCTTTCATCTATTGACAGGCACCTGGGTTGATTTCATAAGGTAGCTATTCTTAATTGTGCTACTATAAACACACATGGCTGTATTACTATATCAAGCAAATTTCATTTTAGTATTTTTGGGAAAATACTGAGACATGGGATGGCTGGGTCATGCCATGTTTCTCTTTATAGGTTTGGGGGAATCTCCAAACTGTTTTCCAGAGTGGTTGTACTAGTCTGCAGTCCACCAGCAGTGTACAAGTGTGCCTTCCCCCTACATCCTTACCAGCATGTATTACTGTTTGTGTTCTTGATCATTACCACCATGGCTGGAGTAAGATGAAGTCTTCCTGTAGTTTTGGTTTGCATTAACCTAAATGCTAGAGATGTTTCATGTATTTGGGGGGCTTTTTTTTCCTTAGAAATTTCTGTTTAGTTTTTTGCTCATTTATTGACTGGCTGTTTTCTGTTTGTTTGTTATTTGGTTTTTGTTTTTTGTTATTTTTGGTGGTAAGTTATTTTTTAATACACAATACTTTTATTTAATTTATTTTATGTGGTGTTGAGTATCAAACTGAGGACCTCACACATGCTAGCCAAGTGCTATACCTCCGAGCCCAGTGTTAAGTTCTGTTGAGTTGGTTATTTCTGTTTGTTAATGCCCTATCAGTGGATTAGCTGGCAAAAATATTCTCCATTTCTGTAGGAAAAAAATACATTTTTGTATTGAGCTTTCTAACATGTAAGATAAATATCTCTCATCTTATAAATAACAGAAGTCACAAGGACTAATTAAGAAAAAGCAACATAATTTATGCAAAGTATATCTCTTTTAATTCAGAGCCCATTAATCTTTGTGACCCTTTTGGAACAGGAATGCCTGACATTGGTATCTGGGATTCTGATTGCATAAAATAGAATCAAGAGGACTTGTATAACATGGAGAAAACTTTCATGGCATTGGAAAGCTTTTAGAACTATATCCATGCAACTTAAATTCTTTACATGTGAATGTTTCCTTTGAAAAATCAATGTTAAATAGGTGTTAAGCAATGAGAAAGCTATTTCTGTAATACTGGACATACAATGCACAATTCTGTACATTTTCTCTAACAATAAAACAAGGAATCTTACTGATGAGGCTTGGTATTTCTGGAAAAGTAGACATTCTTCAAAATATGATTGATACACTCTACTGGAAAGTTGAGAATTCTGTTCGTTAATTAAATATAATACTTAAATTCTTTACTAATATGTGTTAAGGAATGGGGCTACTGAGATAGAAGATACAGTTCATGTTCTTGAGATGCTCTTGGTTGAGGTGGGTGCAGTTTATATAACTCCAAGATGCCATGATGAATGCTGTGACAAAGGCAGGGATTTGTGGAAACAGTAAATGTTGGAAGCAGTTTGGGAAATGACTGGAGTTCATGTGGCCACTCTAGGCAGAGGAGATGCATTTCAAAGTGAAACAGCAGCACATATGGAAGCAGAGTGGGAAGAGTAGGAAGTGGCTACTCTTAATTTACATTATTATATGCTTATATTCATACAGTATTTTGTAAGGTTAAATTCAGTTGAGAAGTAGTAATTTTGTGAATAAATTCTTTATGTTTTCTTTCAGAGTGGCCTATCACCAGTTTTACTCGCCATAAAGAAAACAAGACTGATGATGGTAGAATTTTGATTAAGAATAAAGCAAACATACATGCAGTTGATGATAAGGGAAGGTATAGCACATTATTTATTTATTTATTACATTTTTTTGAAAAGGCTTAATATTATAGGGAAAATCACTCAAGTTAAAAATATTAAATTAATAGGAAGGACATAACCATTGGAATACAGTGAAATATATGAACATGAACTACAATTAGGGATAAAAGCAGTTGTTCAAACTGACTGATGAAAGTAAGAGTATGTTGTATGACTCACATGTCCTTATAATTATTCGCTGATGATTATTATTTGATTTTATTGATCACATGGTCTTGTGTTAGCTAGAGTTTTCATTTTGGTTTTATAAATATGGAATTTTAGTTTGCTTTTTTTTCTCTAGTATTGAACTTTTTAAACTTTCTTTTAGATTTTATCTTCTCTTGGTATAATTTCCTTTTGGAAATGCTTTGTTGTGCATAAAATATACATTGAAAATAATTTTGTTCTTTGGATGATTGTTCAATTTAAATTACTTTCTTTGTGGAATATTATTTTTGATTATTCCTAAATGAGTTTTATTGCTATTGACACATGTTGTCAATTTCTGATGAAAAAGAGGGTAACATATACTTGAAGGCTAGTTGCAAGATTATACATGTAGGATTGATTTCAGTGTCTGGACAGTGCTTCTCAGAGTGAGTGAGTGAAGCAACAATGACTATTATTATCATAGTGCTACTGTTATTGTATTACACCTGCAAATAACTTTTTTACTTCTTCACCTTTGGCTGACTGTGAATTACAATGTTACATCATCCTAGGAAGCAAAAGAAGCTTTATTCATCAAAATCTTTGCCAACTCCAGATGAATGACCTCATCATAGTTACTGTCCATTGAAGGATTTTAAGTTTGTAACTCTCCCCTTTTGGGACAAGAGATTTCTTTTTTTGTGTGTTTGTTTTCCTTTTAGACTTACATGTGATTTTCAAAGATAAAGGCTTGATCTTCTAAGATGTTTATGTCTATTAGTGTATGTAAAGAAAATATATCAAATTGCTAAAATATAATAAATTGGCTGTGTAAATAAATTTATTAAAAATACTTAAGGTTGAAGTTATCTCTCTTTTTTTTTTTAGAAAAACCCTCATGTTGGCTGTGGAACATAAATCAACACAAATAGTTGATCTACTTTTTCAATGTGTTGTTAATTTATCTCTTTAGATAACTGTGGATGGGTTGCCTTGTATTATGAAATTGCTAGTGACAATACTGCATAAGTATTTACATTATAATACTAATCAACATTAAATGTATATTCACAGTAGTTATACCCGTGCATCTCACACATAAGGTGAGATTTTATAGTGTCACTATGTATGGAACAGTAGTGAGTTAGGACAGTTCATTAGTCAGAAACCCTTCAAAAGTCTACCCTATAGGTAGTGATGAAACTTTTGGTGAAGATGAGGGAGGTGAGGTGAGGGGAATTGGGGCAGGAAAGATGGTGGAATGAGATAGACATTATTACCTTGGTACACTTATGACTGCAAATTTGGTGTGACAGTACATCATGTATAATCAGAAATGAAAAGTCGTGGTACAGTTGTGTACAATGAATCAAAATACATTCTGCTGTAATTAAAATAGAAAAATAATTAAAATAAATGAATTAATTTTAACAAAAGTAGTGATGTGTGCATGAGTCACCTCCAAGGTTTGTTCTCTCCTCTCTCCTCCCCTCCCCTCTCCTCTCCTCTTCATGCTTTGGTAGAAAATTGTTCTAGCACTGAGGTATACCACTAGCCAGTAACTTTGTAAGCCTTTATCCTTAGGGTTTCCAGCATTATGCATTTCATTCCAAGCATAACCCCTACTCATGGGCACAAATAGTATCACACCTATGATTTTTTCTAATTAGCTATTTGGATCTTAAAATGCCCAGTTTAGCAGAAGTTAGCTCTTCCACCATTATCCTTTAATTTACCAAGGACCTAATAATATCCTTGAAGTCTAAGGAAGATAATTCTGTAGTTAGATGGAGGAAGATAAAGGGATTTAAAATTGTTCCTTTGTCTCTGTCATGTCTGTTACTGTAGTGTTTCTGCCAGAACTGACCCTGTAGATTGGTAGTGAATAGCTTTTATTACAGCATGTCCTGACTAGTACCAATCCCTGAGTCTTCATGGTAACACACACTTAGACTTAAAAGTTACAACATTCTTTTTAGGTCACAAGCACTCATGCTTTTTTATTCAACCATTATTTCCAAGCAGCACTCTTCTTTAACAGCTTGGCCTCTATCTTTGACCAACAAATAATAAGCACTCTGACCCTGTATCCTTTTAGGAGCCTTATTTGGAACCCCCATATTAGCCTTACCCTTTTGGGTACATTATTGTTTGAGGATTTTGTCTTTTCTATCAGAAAATTGATATCATTCAAAGCTATCAGAGAGCTTCAAATAAGGTCTCTGGAAGAGATGGGAGTTTTCTGTCATCTTGGCTAACGGGTATGTACCCTAAATATTTCCCTTTTTTGAAATAGATTCCCTTTAATTGCAGGGCCAGGGGGAAAGGGAAATATCACTGTTTCCCAAGGTAGGTGCTAACTTTTCATTGGCACCTCTAGTGGTTTGTTTTTTTGAGTAATTAAAATTTCCCCAGCTTTTACAAATACTGCCTAAAGTTTTCAGCATATGTCAAGTTGTTCTTCAAAAGAAAGAGATTAAGCAAATTCATTGAATGTAAGAGAGCTAAACCCCATTATGACTCTTAAGTATCTGTTTTGTTAAAAAGGATTTTGTCTTCCAAGTCAGTTGGAGATCAACATGGAGATGTAGCTACTCTTACAATGATCTGCCGATTCTGTCCAACTAGGTAGAGAAGAAATAGTAGTAGTCCAAACCAGGTCTTGCATTTGTTGTTATTGATTATTCTCTCAGAAGAGGATGATTGTATTCTCTAATTTAAGAGATATTTATAAATAAAGTTATAAATTAGCTTAATTGCTGATTTGCTCTGAGTTACAAAGCACAAAGAAGAGCATGATTGACAATGACAATTAGGACTTGAGCATTTTTTAGTAATTTTGACATTTTAATACTAGAACCTATGGAAAATGCATATTAGTTATATTTGGTATTCTACAAAGTTAAATATGCCATTATTTTACTACTTCTCTTAACATGTTTCAATATTTCTTAGTAAATCTTCCTAACAAGCTGGTAAACTAAAGTGATACGTCCCATATTTCCTACAAGGCCTTAAGCCTATGACTTGTGCAAGAACAAGGAGATATTATTTACAGAGACAGGTCATTTTCTGAGTTCACACTACACTAGTTAATATATTTGCCTGTCTTGCTCTCAATGCATGATCATTTGGTCTTACTTTTTTCTTCTTTATTACAAGTTATGGTTGCAGTGGCACGTGCATTCACTCCAGCTACTTGGTAGCCTGAGCCAGGACAATAGCTTGAGCCTTGGCCATTATCATGAAATGCCATCTCAAAAATAGAGCAAACATTTTAGAAATAATTTTCAAGTTAATAAAATGTCTATAGTGCTTACAAATTTGGAGAGCATATGAAAAAGTTCTGAAAGTAGATTTAAAACACTATATTTGGTCAGTGTTTTCATATGAGTATTAAAATATGAATATTATTACTTTTTTCAAACATAAAAACAGGAATCTAATTCTTCAATATATAAAAGCAGAATCTAGGATGTCATCAATTTTCATCCCAGGTAAGACTTACAAAAGTGAGTTACACTTGGTGTGCATACCCTGTGTAATAAGAGTAAGAAAGTTTTGATCACAAAAGAACAATGGAAAAAAGTAAATGTTTAAATTCCATTCATATTTTTCTAATTTTTTCTTGATCACATAAAATCCAGGATTATTTAGCAAATAATTGCATTAAATTTATTATCTAAATGATATTGGCATAATAAATTTTATACTAATTTTGAATCTGAAATTTTATATCTTTCCAGAAAGAAGAAAAATATTCTAAAATTAGTAGGTTGTGTTTCTTCTATCATGATATTATAACAAATTGGGCTTTTCTATAATGTCACCTGTTATAAAAACAGGTGTTCCTGTGAGCTATTAATATCAACTCCTATTGTGGGCACAAACTGGTGGATTTCACAGTGATAATTTGATACACACATATACAATACTTGAATACTAACCACTCTCCTTCCATTTTTCCCCTCCTTTCTCTTGTTTCATTCCCAATTACCTTTCCTCTTCTTTAATAATCTCTCGTCCATTTTCTAGTCATTCTTATTTTCTTCCAAGATTAAACATGTTATGGAGAGCATGTGATACTTGGATTTTTGTTTCTGTTTTATTTATTTTATTTTATTTGCATTTACATGATGACCACCATTTCCACCCGTTTTACAGTTTTTGTCCTTGTTTCTTTTTTAACTTTTTCATTCAGGGCTTGAAATATACCATTTCTTGCTATCCTGGGCTTTACAGTTTCTCCTCAGAAATCTAATACTTTTCTGATGTGTTTATAATTGCTTTGACTTTTATAGATTTCAGTGTACCTTTGGTGATTTTATGGACTATTCTGTGGAAAGGTTCTTTTCTGGTCATGTCCATTTGGTGTTCTAAAAGCTTATTATACCTGGATGTCCATAACTTTCACAAGATTTAAGAAATAATCTCTTTTATTCACTGAGAAAGCTTGCATTGCCTGTAGCCTGTACCTCGTCTTCGTTGTGTGTACCAATGATTCATTAGCTTAGTCTATAAATTGTGTCCAGTTGTAAAATTCTTTTAATTCTTCTTTGTATTGCTGAATGTGATATTTCCTGATTAACTTCAATCTCTGATATTTTTTTTTCTTTCACTTAATCTCTCTACAGGTCTGACTTCAACTCGATATTTTTCTTTTAGGTGTTGAGCTCTTTATTTTCAAGATTTCTAATTGATTCTTTTCAGAATCTGTATTTAATTGTTACTTCATGTCCTGCAATTTTTTTAAAAAAATTGCATTTTATTTTATTTTATTTTACTTTTTTTTAGTTGTAGATGGACACAATATCTATCTTTATTTATTTATTTATTTATTTATTCATTCATTCATTCATTCATTCATTCATTTATTTTTATGTGGTGGTTGAGTACCAAACTCAGGGTCTCACACCTGCGAGGCAAGTTCTCTACCACTGCACCCCAGCCCCAGCACTGTTTTGCATTTTATTTAGAGACAGGATTGCTTAGTGCCTCATCATTGCTGAAGCTGGCGTCAAACTCTTGATCCCCTTGCCTCAGCCTTCTGAGCTGGTTTTTTGAGTTCTTTATGTGTCTGTAAGATTAATGTTCTCTCTGAGGTTTAGGTGGTACAGATTTTTTTTTTTACATTTTGGGGGCTCTACATTCATGTTCTTGATCATTTTCTTTGCTGTGAAAAAGCTTTTTACTTTGTAACTTCCCATTTATTGACTCTTGATTTTATTTGTTGCAATTTAGAATTTTGTTGAGGATGTCAGTTCCTAGATTGCCATGATGGAGTGTTGGTCCTACATTGTTTTCTAGTGGGTACAGGATCTCTGGTCTAATGCCTAAGTGATGACTTTGAGTTGAGTTTTGTGCACAGTAAAGGATAGGAGTTCAATTTGATTCTGCCATATACATATTTCCAGTTTTCTCAGCATTTGTTGAGAAGGCTGTTTTTTTTCTTTTAATGTATTTTACTAATGTCTTTGTCTACTATGAGATAGTTGTATTTATGTAGTTTTGTTTCTGTCTTTTCTGTTTCATTGGATTTCTTGCCTGTTTTACTGCCCAAATCATGACATTTTGTTGCTCTAGAATTTGAGATTGTATATTGTGATTATTTTAATTTTCTTACGAAGGATTGTTTTGGAAGTACTGGGCCTCTTGTTTTTTCAAGTAAATTTCATGCATGCCTTTTCTATTTCTATGAAAAAATATCATTGGAATTTTATTAGGAATTGCAATAAAAATATAGTGTTTTGGTAATATGGCAATTTTGATAACATTAATTTGCCTATCCATGAACACTGGGGATCTTCCATCTTCTAAGGTCATCTTCAATTTCTTTCTTTAGTGTTTTCTAATTTTTGTTATAGAGATCTTTTACTTTCCAAGTACTTTAAATTTTTTTGAGCCCATTGTGATTCAACAGCTGATTCATAATTGGTGTAGAGGACCCTAATTGATTTATGGATGATAATTCTATATCCGCCTAGTATGCTGAGTTTTTTTTTTTTTTTTGAGTTCTAAGTTATTTTGATGTAGTTTTGGGTCTTCTAAATAGAGAATCTTGTTGTCAGCAAATAGGGATAGCTTGAGCTCTTCTTCTGTTAGTCATACCCCTTTAATTTCATTTGAAAAACTGCTCTGGCTAGAATTTCAAGGACGGTGTTGAACAGAAGAGGTGAAATAGGGCATCCTTGTCTTGTTCCAGGTTTTAGAGGGAATGATTCAGTTTTTCTGCATTTGGAAGGATGTTTGCCTTGGCTTTTTTGGTATATAGCTTTTAAAATAGTATAGCCATTTTGACAATATTAATTCTGCCTATCCAAAACATGGGAAGTCTTTCCATCTTCTATGGTCTTCCTCAATTTATTTCTTGAGGGTTTTGTAATTATCATTGTAGAGGTCTTTTACCTCTTTTGTTAAATATTTTCCAAGATTGTTTTATGCTATTTTGAATGGGATAGTTTTCCTAATTTCTCTTTTAGCTCATTCATAATTATAGTATAGAAACACAATTGATTTAAGTTTGTTACTTTTGTATCTGCAATTTGATCAATTCATTTGAGTTCTAGAAGTTTTTTGGTAGATTTTTTTGGGGACTTCTAAATATAGAATCATGTCCTCTTCAAATGGAGCTAGTTTTAGGCCTTCTTTTCCTATTTGTATCCCTTTAATTACAATAATTTGCCAAATTGCTCTGGCTAGAGATTAACAGACCTGATTTGTTCAGCTCTCTATTCATCATTAGTAAAGTTGGTGGTCTTGTGTTTTATTTCATTATGATCTGATAGATTACAGAATATTATCTCTACACTTTGCATTTGCTAAGAGTTGCTTTGTGCACTACTAGAAGTAGTGAAAGTAGGAATCCCTGTCTCATTTCAATTTTTAGAAGGAATGCTGTAGTTCTCCATTTAGAATTATATTGGCCTTGGTTTGTCATATATAGTTTTGCAGTGTTGAGGTATGATATTTTCTTCCTATTGTTTTTAGTGTTTAAAGCATGAATGGATGTGGTATTTTGACAAAAATAGATGCTGCATCTATATGGAAGATTATGTGTTCTCATCTCTGTCTGTGTGATGGATTACATTTATTTATTTCCATTTGTTGAAACAATGTTGCATTCCTGGGATGAATCCCACTTGGTGGTCATGGTGCACTATCTTTTTAATATGTTTTTGTATATTTATCAGTATTTTATTGAGGAATTTTGCATCTATGTTCATCCAGGATATTAGTCTGAATTTTTCTTCTGTTGATGTGTCTTTGCCTGGATTTGGTATCAGTGTGAGATAGGCTTCATTGAGTGAGTTTGAAGAGTTTCCTCCTTTTCTATTTCATGGGATAATTTGAGGAGGATTGGTATTGGTTCTTGTTTAAAGGTTTGTTAGCAATTGGCAGAGAATCCATCTGGTCCTGGGCTTTTCTTTGTTAGTAGGATTGTGATGACTTCTTCATTCTTGTTATTTGTAATTGATCTATTTAAATTGTCTATTTCCTTTTGGTTCAATTTGGGTAGCTTATATCTCCAGGGATTTATTGATGTCTTTAAGATTTTCTAGTTTATTGGATTATAGTTTCTGTAAAATAGCTTCTAATTATCCTTATATTCAGTAGTATTTATGGTGATATTTCCAGTTTCACCATAGATTTTGGTACTTTGCATTTTTATTTCATAGTTAGCTTGGCTAAAGTTTATCAGTTGTTAATTTTTTCAAAGAACCAACATCTTGATTTTTTTTAATTTTTAAATCTTGATTTCTTTGATTTCATCTTTGATTTTTATTGTTTCCTGTCTTTTGCTTACTTTATTGTTTTTTTTATTTCCCCTAGGATCTTGAGATATAATGTTAGATTATTTACTCAGTAATTTTCTATTCTTTTAATATATGAGCTCGATGCTCTATTTTTATCTAAGAGCTGCCATCATAGTGTCCCAGAGATTTTTTATATGTTGTGCCAGTATTCTCACTTACATTTAAATATTCTTTTTATATTCAACCCTGATTTGCTTAGCTATCTATTCATTATCTAGTAGTGAATTTAGTCTCCTAGTTTTAGTTTTTATTTTTATCTTGTTGATTTTTAGTTTTATTCCATTATGATCTGATAGAGTGCAATGTATTAGCTCTATTTTTGGTATTTGGTAAATTTTGCTTTATGTACTAAACTATGGTCTATTTTGTAAAATGTTCCCCATGCAGCTAAGAAGAAAGTGCATTCAGTCATTGATTGTTCAACTATTCTATATAATTCTGTTAAGTCTCAATTATTAATTATAATTTTAATTCTGTACCTTTTATATGTAATTTTTATTTGTATCTGTCTAGTGATGAGAGAGGCATGTTAATTTCTCGATATTATTGTTTTGTGGTATGTTTCTTTCTGGATATTGAGAAGAATTTTTTGATTACATAGATGCTCCATAGTTGGGATCATATATATTTACCATTGTTATTTCTTGTTTTTGTATTACTCTCTTAAGCAGTATGAAATGGCCCTTTTTATCTGTTCTGATAAACTTTTGCTTAAAGTCCATTATATCATAAGTGACAATAGAAACATCGTTTGTTTATGAGATTCATATTTAATGAGATGGGTTTTCTATCCTTTCACAGTAAATCTGTGGATATCTATGCCTATGAGGTGAGTCTCTTGGAGGCAGCATATTGTTGGTGTTTTATTTTTTTTTTGCCAGCATATGTCTTTTGGTAAGTTGATTCCATTAACACATTCAGTGTTATTATTGAGAGATGATTTTTATTTCCTATTATTTTGATTTATTTCTAGTTTCCACATTTTAGATTCTACTTTAACTATTCTTTAGTTGTAGTTTTCCTCTCTGTTGATATATGTTTGTATATATGTTTATACACACACACACACACACACACACATATATATTATTTTTTTCACAAAATATTTTATTAAGTATGTTTTGTAATGCCAACTTTCTAGTCATGAATTTTTTTAAGTTATTTATTATGGAAGTTCTTACCTCATATCCAAATCTGAACAAATTTGGTATTTTTGGTGTAATCCATTTTTTTCCCAGAGCTTGGAATATATTATTTCAAGACCTCTAGCTTCTAGGGTCTTGGTTGAAAAATCAGCTGAGATCTATATTTATTTGTCTCTGAATGTGACCAATAATTTTTCTCTAGCAGGTTTAAAATTCCATCATTATTCTGTATGTTAGGTGTTTTCACAATGTTGTGGCTAGGAGTGAGCCTGTTGTGATTCTATATATCCTCCTGTGTATATTTGGAGTTCTATATACCTCCTGTGTTTGATTTTCCATTTCATTCTTAAGATTTTGGAAATTTTCTGTCATTTCATTGAAAAGATTGTTTTTTTTTGTTTGTTTTTTGGGTTTTTTTTTTTGGTTTGAAATTCAGTGCCTTCTTGTACCCCAATGAATCTTAAATTTGGCCTTTGCATATATTTATTTATTTATTATTTATTTATTTTTGAAAATTCTGTTTATGGTCTGGTAACATCTTTTCTCTATGATGAACTTTATCTTCAAGAATATGTACTACTTCTTTATTACTTGAACATCTGCACTTCAAGTCATCTATTCTTTTGGTGATAATTTGCATTGAATTTTTAATTTGGTTTATTGATTCCTGCTTTTTGAGAATTTCTGATAGATTTTTCTTTACAACTTTTATTTTCTTATTGAATAGTCTTTTACTTTTTATATCTTTGTGTGATTTCACTCCTTACATCATCTTTTATCTGGTAGATCACTTGAACTATAAACTTTATGAATTTCTTCTCTGACATTTCCTCTACTGTGGTTTTTGTGGAATCTGCTGTTGAGTCTTTCCCATTTGTTTGGGATGCTTTGTTCTCTTGCTTGTTCATTTTGTTTGTTTGTCTACTGATGCATCTAAATGTGTCTGAAGCACCAGAGCTTCTACTCTATGTATTTCTTGTGATCTTGTAGATATCCTGTGCCTCACAGATTAGTGGGGAGCCAAATAATTACAAACAACTGTGTGTACAATACATAACACTAACTTGAACACTTACTTTATATTTTCACACCGCGTTAATTGGCACAATAAACAAAAATGTATCATTTTTTGTCAGTAAAGACAAAAGTAATATGAATTATATCTTTCATAAAATCAAAGAATAGGCATTTCCTGTGATTTCAGTTGTATTACTTGTTGCTGTGGTGGTGTCTAGAGTTTTATAAACCAATTAGTGTTATGAGAAGAATAGAGTTCATTAAGAGGAAATAAGCAATGGAGATTTGCAGTTTCAAGACATGAATAGGGCAGATTCAGAGGTGATGTAGAATGTGTTGTTTATGAGGGGGGAGGAGGAAAAACTAAGAAGTAAAAAATTAAAGAGAAAAGAGAGAATAATTGAATTTTACTATAGTAAGAGAAAAGAGAGAAATAGAAACAAAGGGAAATAAAATTTTTGAAACAGAATACAAAAATCCATTCAAATATGCTAATTGAAAACTTTAACCCTCAAAAATAGAGTAAGAAAAAAATAACTGAGAATGCTAGAAATGAAAAAGCAGAAACAAATTTGTACATGTACAAGTGTGTAAATGTCCATCATATATCCACCAGTACACATTGAAAAACTTAAAAAACAAACACAGGAGTGTCACTAAGAGTATGTGCTTGCTGTCTTGTGTGTCTTTCCATCTCTCAGCTTCCCTTCTCCATGGCATGATATGGGGAGCTGTGAGAGGTACTATCAGCTTGCACCTGCAGGGTATATGTTATGCTGGGCTCTACAAGATGTTCTCAGGGGAGGCATTAAAGTCTAGTCTTTGCCCCAGGTGTTTTATTGCATGGAAAGTTACTGGGCATAAATGAATCAGTGAACCCCTTGGAGTACACTGCACTCTTCTCCCCAGGGCTACACTCATGAGAGGGGAAGCCAGTCCTTCACCAGTTTTGTTTCTCAAGGGTACTGTTCTTTCTGGCCCTTGAGATTGTACCCAAAGCACTAAGCTCCATCCCTCCTGCTCATTCAGGTTTTTTTAAGATACTGCCACTGGTCCTGGGCACTGTTTTGTTAAGGGAAGAGAGGAAGGAGAGCTTTCTTCAGCCTCTCTGACTTGCATTTTCCCCAGGAAAAATGCTGTCCATGCCAGAAATTCTCCTGATTTTCTAGGCTCAGTTTAAATCTTGTGGCTAGTGTCTGCCAGATTCATGTATCAGACTTAGCCCCACATGGATGTAAGTTCCCAATTTGAATTAGTGCTGCTGTAGTTAAGATGTCCAAATACGTCTCCAGCTTCAGCTCCCCATGAATAGTATGCAGACTAGGGGTGACATTCATGCAGCAGTTTAATGAACGGAATAGCTCCTGAGTCTGCCCAGAGTCAACTTGACCCTCTTTTCTCATGTTCTGATGCCAAGACTATCTGCAGCACTTTAGTAGTAGTAGTAGTAGTAGTAGGAGTAGGAGTAGGAGTAGGAGTAGGAGTAGTAGTAATTGTTGTTGTTGATTTAGGTGGACACAGTATCTTTATTTCATTTTTATGTGGTGCTGAGGATTGAACCCAGTGTTAGTTATGTCTCTTGAAGAAAATATCAGTGTTTGTATGTTCAAAAATGTTTTGCCTTTGGCAAATGAGTGTTTTCTTTCATCTTGCATATGGAATTAGATGTAATGGAAAACATTGTTAAACAAATATTTTCATTATGATCCCTGTTCTATTTAATTTTCTACAGTTGATTTCTGTTGTTATTTCCAAGACAATACATTTTATCTTTTCAAAAACAATGATCAGAATATGCACTCATTTAATGCCTTCACTATCCATCTTGACATTATATGAAATGGGATAGTAATATTTTGCTGTCACTAATTTTTAATAATTGATATATATTTTAAGAGGTTTTATTTACAAGTTAGCATGCAATGCTCAGTGAAATTTTACAAACCAGGCACCCACCACTGCATGCAATTCCTACATAGAAAAACAATATCATTAGCCTGAAATGCTTTGTTGTCTCTCTCAAAACAGCCCCAAAACTATTGTGCTGCTGTAAACTTGCCAATCCCCAAAACTAAAACCCTAAATATTTTCTCTGATAACTGGATGCTAGTTCATAATAGGGGGGCAGCATGAGATGAGTGGAAGATTTTTAGTTTGGGAAAAGGGGATGGAGGGAAGGAGAGGGGGCATGGAAATAGGAAAAATGGTGGAATGAGATGAACATTATTATCCTAGGTACGGGTATGATTGCACAAATAGTTTGATCCTATTGTGTATACAATCAGAGAAGTGAAAAATTGTGCTTCACTTGTGTACTCTGAATCAAAAAAAATTATGTGGTCATGTATAACTTATTGGAATAAATAAATTAAATTTTTAAAAATCCTCAAGATTGACAAGTATGTGAAAGCTAACACCATAGATCACTTTCACCTCTCTCAAACTGTATAACAAATGAGAGTTCAGTATCAACAGTTTTATATTTGGTATTAAAAATTCCATCTTCTTTTAAATTAGCATTTTTCCAAATTACCAGTGTGAAATTCAACTGTAGGAATATCAAATATATAATCTTTTTTTTTTTTTTTTTTGGTGCCTAGAATTGAACCCAGGACCTTGTGCATTCAAGGGAAGCACTCTACCAACTTAGCTATATTCCCTGCCCCTAATTAAGCATTCTTAAAATAATTGTTTTATCTTTATACATTATAGTTATACATACTATTGTAGTTAATAAACATAATTATACCAGCAATAACATCATTTACTCTTGCTCAGTCACCAGTACTTTTTCTTTTCCTCCACTAATGTCTCCTCCTGTTCATTTTCCTATACTCTAATAGTCTTCCTTTTGTTTATTTAAAATATTTCAAAATCAGTGTTTTATAGATACTCATGAAGATAAAATTCAATGCAATATTCATACATGTACATTGAATAGTTTGGTCAATTCAATCTCACCCTTCCTTTCTTTTACCAGCCCTCCTTCAACTCCCTTATTCCCCATACTCTACATATCTATTTTCTGTTTTTGTGAGACTTCCTCCCCCTCTTATTTTCTGATTTTGGTTTAACTTCCACATATGAGAGAAAGCAATCAATATTTGACTTTCTGATTCAGGCTTATTTCACTTGCCATGATGTTCTGCCCTGTCCTCCATTTATCAGCAAAGGCCATAATTTCATTCTTCTTTATCACTGAGAAAAATTCATTATGTATATGAACCACATTTTAAAAATCTCTTTATCTTTTGACAAGAAACTGGGCTAGTTCCAAACATTGGATACTGCAAATTGTGCGGTTTTAAACATTGATATAACAATATCTCTATAGTATGCTGATTTTAGATCTTTTGAATAAATACCAATGAGTGGGATAACTGGTTCATATGATGGTTCCAGTTTTAGTATTTTGAGGAATCTCCATACATCTTTCCAGAATGGCTGCAGTAATTCATGGTATCAAAAATAATGTAGTACTGTATGTTTTCCCCCACAGCCTCACCAGCATTTATTATTGTTTATATTCTTGAAAATAGCCATTCTGACTGAAGTGAAATGAAATGTTAGTGTAGTTTTTAATTTGTATTTTCCTTATTGCTGGAGATATTGAATATTTCTTTTTTCATTTTTTGTTGGTTTCATCTTTTGAAAAGTGTCTATGTAGTTCTTCTGCACATTTACATTAGGTTATTCATTTTTCTGATGCTTTTTGAGTTTTTATACTGGATATCAATGCCCTATCTGAGGAGCATTTCACAAGGATCTTCCCCATTCTGCAGTCTCTTTTTGGAAATAGATACCTAGGTACCATCTCTGTGACTGGGAAAGGATCTGTGGGCCCACATGCATCTAAGTTCTTGCTGCCTGTGATTGTAAATTCTGTGCTGGGTTTCTCCACTCCCTGAGATAAATGGGAGGTTGGTATATCTGTGTCTGAGCTCTTATTGCCCACTATCATGAATATCAGTTGTCTTCTCTGTTGAGATCCCCTTGAGACAGTGCCATCAGTAACCTCCCTTGTGCAACCTTGGGCCTTGAGGTGCAGGCTCTCTGTTGGCTTTCAATGGCACAGAAGCTTGTTCTGGTTGGTGTAGCTCACAGGGGTTTTATCTGTCTCCAGGATTTGGGTGAGATAAGAGCTGCCCATTGTTTTCTAAGCCTCCTGTAGAAGTTGTGTTGAGTGCTCTCTGAATAGTGGCACTCCCTAGGAGGGCTCTAGGTGTGTTCCACTCCACTCCCCTTGTCCAAGGCTATTTCAGTTACTTTAGCAGCAGTCCCTTTGCTAGTTCCTTCTAAGTGGGTTATTGAAGCATCTCACTGCAGAAGGATTTTCTCTGGTTTTACTTGCTGTCCTCTGAAGATGGGGAGAAGCTGTGTGGATTGATTTTCTAGAGAGGATGGGTTGGTATGGATTCAACAAAATGGCAGCTATGTTTTGCCTAGATTTCAGTGCAGAACTTGGCTTAAACTGCTCCATTTCTTTCACTGGCTTTCCTGTTCCTGTTGTGTTTCAACTTGGTCTGATTTTCTTCCCAGCTATTGTTAAGAAAGTGAGCTTATGTTTTGTTTTGTTTTTCTCCCTGGTTCTCTCTCTGCCCCACCCTGGTCAAGGTTCAGGAATGAGAATCTCTGTCCTTATCTTTTGTTCTTGTGACCAAACTGCAAGATCTTCTAGTCTTGCAGTATTTATTTTTAGAGTAATTTTCTGTCACCAACTCTCTTCTTTCAACTGTTTTTTTTTTTAATTTATAATGTATTGGATCAGAGATTCTGTTTTATTTTCCCCACCATCTCCCTCCTCAAGCATTCCCCTTTTGAGAGGTATTCATCCTTGGATGTGATTAATAGTAATCTTGTGGAAGATATTAGTTCTCAAAAGAATGATTTTCTTAGATGAGCTCAGATGTCTCTGCTATCTCTTGCTCCCTGTCTTACCCTGTGGTCTCTTATATATGTGCTCCCACCATTCCATATCTTCTGATATGCAGCACCCACTACTGCTGAGAAAATGCTGGTATCATGTACTTAATCTCCAGAACTGTGAACTCAGTAAATTTCTTTAGCAAGCTCCAACCCCAGGCCTATTGCTATGTCAAGAGAAACAATTAATACAATATGTGACCATCTTTTTGCTTGAAAGTCTCATGGTGAGCACCATGTGTAGTTTCTTCAGGGTGTTTTGGTGATACTTGTAGGTGTTTTCACTGGGTAAATTTGTAGTTGTGCCTTTGTTGGTCATAGGCTTCTACCTAAAATGTTGGTATGAATTTCAACTAAGATGCTCCTAGTTTTAATGAATAATTTAGGATGTATCCACAATTATGGTTAATAACTTCTGTCCTGTTAAAATATTTGTACATTATAAAACTTCTGAGATGGTCCTTTTTTAAAAAGACACTTAAAGTACATGCAATTTTATAATCGGAAGCCTTCCACAATTACCTAGTTATATGTGTTGGAAGTGATCTAAGTTTTTCAAAATTCAATAAATTTTAATATCTTCTGAAAGTATTGATTTGATGTTTCTGTCTCATTGTCGCTGCCTCACCAAGGCTAACACCACTGTTACCACTGTTGACCAGTGATGAGTCCTTGCTTCCCCAATGTTGAAGTATAATACCAGAGAAGCACACCGAAGCAAGGTCAGAGTGGAAATTAGAAGTTTATTAAAGGACAGCAGAAAAGACTTCTCCAAGAAAAAGAAGGGGTCCCAAGAGATGGAATCCTTGGAATCAGGGTTGTCTTCCATTTTTATAGCTGAAGTCTTCTATCCAGCTTTCCCCCATTCCTGTCACATTCCTCCTGTCCTTTGTTCTGTCAAGGGTGGGGCACAGGTGGGCCAAAGGAGTAATCTGGGCCAGAAGGACTTTTGAGTCAGCATCTTCAAGTTTGCTGGGAGCTGTTTCATTAACACTTCTCTGGGATGGACTCTGGGCCTTGGGCTTTTTTCTGGACTTCATTAACATTCCATGAGTTGTCCTGCATTTCCTGGAATTCATTCTCAACATGGCCTCCATTTTGGATCTTACTGGATACTAAAACCAATTACCTAACTACACTGTCTACCTCACTTTAAATCTGGCTTCACCACCATCCTTCTGAGCTACTTCATGTACAGTCTCCTACTCTTTCCTCCTCTCCTGACTCAATTCAGTCTTTGTGATTTCTCAGCATGTAATGCCAGATTTGTGGGACCCCAATAGACCTACAAGGGCTGAATCCAATGCAATCACACAAGAGTTTTTATTGCCAGCTCGAGCCTGGACTCAGAGCCATTTCCAATGCACTGGTCCCGAGGAGTGAGCCCTAACCCTTAGTTAAGTGAAGATTTAAAGGTTTTTGGGGGGATAATCTATGTATCACAACATCATACAGAAAATCATTTCACACTGTGGGAAAATCAAACAACAACTCAACATTGATTAGCACATTCACTGGTGTGAACAAGTTGGGTAAGGGTGATCAGTTAGTTCAAATGGTGGGTACATTTGAACTGTTTGGCTTAGGCCATGAGAGGTTGCAAAAGTGTATATGCTAAACTGCAGGGTTACCTATTCACATCATCAATCACCAAAACTACTGGGAGGGTCACCTGGCATTTCAGATATTTTTCCTGTCTCATGCTGATTGGTGGTTTCTAGAGAGTTGCTATGGGTCCTCACCTAGTGTAACTAAGTCAGAGACATCTGGCAGTTTATATCCCTTCTGTTATTTACAGACAAACAATTCAGCAGGGTGGCTATGTGCCTAGGAGTGCTCTCTGGGTTTTTCCAAAGACAAGGGTCATGCCTGCTCCCTCTGGACAGGCCTTGAGGTAGAAACTGGTTTCTCAAAAATTGAGCCACATCAGTTTCTCAAGCACCACGTAATTAAGACTAGTCCTGGTGTCTAAAGTCTTCAGAGGGACAAAATCCTATGGAGACAGTGGGAAGGAAGCCCCAGGAATCTGTCTTCTCCATAGACAATGACTGTACTGTTAAAATTGTGGGATGTCATTATTCTCCAGGAGTTGTCTGAAGGACACTGAAGGCTTAAAACTTTTAAGGGTAAATTTGACTGTTAATATTAATGTCAAACATTGTCAATTCTTATCAAATTAGCTTCTAGCCATCCCCACCCCACCCACAGGGCACAAATGATGTGCATGTGCTCTTGTGGCAGACTGCCCACACTTTGTAGAATTCTTGGTGGGCTATGAAAACTCTTTGTGTCACCTAGGACACTGAGTTCTCATTGCTGATTGCCCTGATAGACCTGAAGCTACTGACACAGACCCTCAGCCAAGGTCACACCCTTCCCAAGCTTTACAAGACATGTCCCTGTGATTTAAAACATCATTTTTTTCTCTATTACCTTTTCCTTATTTTCTAATTTTCTCTCTTTTGGCAGTCATCAAATTAAAAAGTAGTACTTCCACACACAGTGATATTAAAAGGCACAATCTCAGAGAAGATCTGAAAAGATCTTAAGTTTATACCTCAGGTTGAACTCATCAATTACAAAGGCAGCCTGTGACAATCAAAAATGAAAACAAAGCAAGTAACTCTGGGGAGAGGAAAGAATATGATTTCTAAGACTGCCATATTAGTATATTATAGATTCAGTTTTCAGTCAAATATTAAAAAATAAACTGGATGTGTGGTTAATTCAAAGGCTGAATAAATAATAAACCAACAGAAAACATCCTTCAGGAATGCCACTTCCCAGTCAACAAATGTTCCTGCTGCAGCTCTAAAACATGACAACAACCACATGGTTGGTGCTTTAAAGAGGGGGTGTAGTTTGTATGTGTCTTTTTTATGACTGAGTTAAGGCAGGTTAAGATCTTTAAAATTTTCCAAGGGAATGGTGGCTCTAACAAAGAATTTTCTATTGTCATTATACTCTGAGAGAAGGTTGTGGGCTTTTTCAAAGATAATTCTCTTGATTTTCCATGTATGTGTACATCTCATAGGAGGAGGGATGTGCTATTTTTTTCTATGGACTGTCTGTTAAAGATTGTTTATGCTAATGAAGAGTCTTGAATATTATCAACTTTTAGAAAATATATTTTAGTACAGAGGGAATTAAGACTCCAGCAAAGGAAGAGTAACACCCAACACATCAAAGGTTTTGGAGATCCATGGAAAATGCTGAGCTTGAGGAGTCCTAAGATCTTCAGACTAAATAGAGAGCAGTTTTGAAACGCAGCTGTAAAGACTTCAAAAGGGAAGTGACAGATGGTCTAACTAAGGGTTCTGTTTACCTTGCCATGCTTTATCTGTCATAAAAATTGACTGCCAGCATCCTGGATAATTCTTCTGAAAAAATCCTCATGATTTAAAGCTAAAGCCAATTCTAAAAGTGTCCCATTCTTCTCCCACCTTTTTTTTTTTTTTTTGACCATGGATTGAACCAAATGGCACTTAAACATGGAACCACATCTGCAGCTTTTTAAATATTTTATTTAAAGACAGAGTCTTCATGAGTTGTTTAGGACCTCAATAAGTTTCTGAGGCTGGGTTTGAACTCATGATCCTCCTGCCTCAGCCTCCCAAGCACTGGGATGACAGGAATGCACCACTATGCCCAGCAAACTTTTCTTATTCTAATGATCATATCAAGTTATTATTCCCTGTGCTATATCACTGTCTCATTTTCAAATAGTGCTTGTTGCAATGGTTAAAGCTCCAAGTTCTGTATATTCATGTTGACATCAGAACAGCTGTGCCTCAAATCTTTACTGTTTAAAAATACAGAATAAGAATGTAGATCATAATGAAGGAACAGATCATGTTAGCAGGTTGAAATCAGAATTGAGGAGGGAATGTGGAACTGGGGCCTCCTACTCTAGAGAGAAGAGTCTATGCATCTCACATAAATATAGCAGAAAGGCTTATGTAAGTAGCCTGTTGTGTTCTATGACAAAATCCAGGAGACTGGGTACTTTACAGAAAGAATATCATTATTTCACAGTTTAGGGTCCTCACAGCATGCCACCCAAATTTGCTCAATTCCTATGTGGCCCTGAGCTGTGTAATAAGGGGGTGGCTGGCATCATAGCAGAAATGTGTGTGAGAAGTCACATGGTGAGTTTGGAAGGCATAGAGATGACTAGGTACTGTCCTGTCTTTTAGCACACCCCTATCATGAGAACCAACCAGCATCCTAAAGAACTTCCTTCATCATTTCAATGGGCAAAATCCCCAGTGATCTTTCCACCTCCACCAGGCCTTACCTCATATGGGGCCCACCACCTGTTAATATTGCCACATTGGACACCTTGCTTCCAATAGAAAAACCCTTGGAAGACATACCACATCCAGTAGAAAGACAATGCATTTCTATAAAAAGGGTCAACACTTCCAAAAATTCCATGAAAAAGCAGATGAAGGCATAAGCAGTAGCAAACTCAACCCAGGAAAGACAGACTAAAAATTCCTTTGAAGAAAAGCTAACTCAACATCAACCTCAGAATTGACTAAATCTGCTTTATAAAAGTGTTTCTGATAAACACCACACACTAAAACTCAGGAGAACAAGGAAGTCACTAGACTAATCTAGAGAGAGAAACAACATTGTAGGTAAATTCTGCAAACAGAGAAATTTATACCCATGGAGAAACTCTTTTGGGACCACAGAGCTCAATTGCACCTGGAAAAAGATATCAAAGTGCATAAGTATATTCTAGTGTCATGTATAACTAATTAAAAAATTAAAAATTAAAAGACAGGAATATGAGTGCTACTTCATACATGCCTCCTATGAAAGATTTCAACCCCTACATGTTATTTATTTCTGCCCTCATGCTGTCTAGGACTCCCTGGGCATCTGGAGCTGCACAGAATAGTGTTCAAACCAAGATAAAGGAAAGAGGAAGAGATGAAGTACATTTAAAAAAGAGAAAGAAGGTTCTGTGTTACCACAGTATTTTCAAACTATTCTAATGGTGTGGCTTTCAGTTCAGTTTTTTCTATATTAGTCTAGTTTACATCTGTTAATCACTAGACTCATTATATTTATTAAATGTCCATGTTATTTGTACTTTGGAAACAGTCAAGATGACACATAACCTTTGAAAGACTGGTCTTCCCAAGGGCACACAATTCGTAAGAATTGGCTCCACATGGAATCCATATAAAAATTTACCTATCCATGGTTGTAGATAAAAACATACCAAATAGTAAATACTTAGGATGAACATTTCAGAAAATCTTGTACTTGATATGTAGACTATGTTAGAGGTGCTGTATTCTAGTTAGGAGTTTTGCCACATGATTTGATTATGGCTGTTCTTGACATGGCAGAATATATGTGCTTCTGTAAGATGAGAGATAAGTGAGTTTGTTCTACTCTAGTGACCATTTCACTCTATATCTATGGTGTCATTTTGTCTACCTTAATATAAACAGTAAAATTTCTTTTTTTTCAAAACTTTGGTAAAGTAATTGAGTACATATATTTTCAAAAAAGACATAAAGTGGTCAGCAGATATATTAATTATGCTCATACTGACTAACCATCAGTAAAAAATGTAAGATGATATTACTTAACAATTGTTGGGATGGTTAAAAAAAGACTAGAAATAACAAGTGTTTGCCAAAATATTCAGCAAAGAGAACCTTGGGCAGATTATTTGGGTGATTATGCAAATTGGCTTTGTTGTACACTATGAATGTGTACAAATGTAATTGTCAGACATACCTCAGCAAAGCAGGGCTGAGTCTGCATACTTGCATATTGTTTAGGCAGGCTTGGTTCTTCACTCTGAGCTGCAGGCTTTACACTGAACTTCCACCCATCCCCCATAGTCAAGAAGCCATTCTACACACAACCACCACACGCAAAGCTATGTCTTAACATATTTAATACTTGTTCTTCTGTGATGCCTCTCCTAGGGGCCTCAAGGCAACTCTTCTACCTCCCATTACCCCAACCAGACCCACCATCAGAGCCCTTCTTTCTCTTGTCTTTTATTGTCTCTCGACTCCATTACTTCAGTCCATTCCCATAGTCACTGAACCCCACACAACCAAATGTCCAAGATCAATTCCCAGGTATTTTCAACACCCAGTTCAAACTCCAACTGACTTCCCACCATCCTCCACCTTTCCTTTGGGTGCACACCTCTTCATATTATTTCCTCTTCTTCTTTATCTTTTTATTTATTTTAAAAAATGACAGCAGAATGGATTTCAATTCTTATTACACATATATACCACAATTTTTGCATCTCTGTTTGTATATAAAGTATGTTGACACCCAATTTATGTCTTTATACATGTACTTTGGATAATGATGACTATCATAGTCATCATCCTTGCTAATCCTTTGCTTCCTCCCTTTTCTTCCCACCCCTCTTTCCTATCTAGAATTCATCTATTTCTCCCATGCACCCCCTCCCTAACCCACTATGACTCAGCCTCAAAACATTCAGCATTTGGCATTTGTTTACTTGGGGTTGATTAACATCACTTAGCAATATCTTCTTCAATGCCATCCTTTTATCTGAAAGTGCCATAATTTTATTCTCTTTTATTGCTGAGTAAAATTCTATTGTGTATATAAAAGCCACATTTATTATCCATTCATTCACAAAAGGGCATCTAGGTTGGCTCCACAGTTTAGCTATTGTGAATTGTGCTGCTATAAACATTGGTAACCTCAAAAAAAAAAAAAAAAAAGATACTAGTAGTCAAGTTAACAAAAGAGGTGAAAGATCTATACAATAAAAACTACAGAACCCTAAAGAGGGAAAAAGAAGATCTTAGAAGATGGACAAGTCTACCTTGATCCTAGTTAGGCAGAATTAATATTATCAAAATGATCATACTATCAAAAGCACTATATAGATTTAATGCAATTCTGATCAAAATCACAATGACATTCCTCATAGAAATAGAAAAAGCAATCATGAAATTTATCTGAAAAAATAGGAGACCCAGAATAGCTAAAGCAATACTCAGCAGAAAGAGTGAAGCAAGTGGCATCCCTATACCAGACCCTTGAATTATACTACAGAGCAATAGTAACAAAAACAGCATGGGATTGGCACCAAAATAGACTGGTAGACCAAGAGTACAGGATAGAGGACACAGAGGATAATGCACAAAATTACAATTATCTTATATTAGACAAAGGTGCCACAAACATTCACTGGAGAAAAGACAGCATGTTCAACAAATGGTGCTGAGAAAACTGGAAATCCATATGCAACAAATGAAATTAAACCCATATCTCTCACCATGCACAAAACTTAACTCAAAATGAATCAAGGGCTTAGGAATTAAACCAGAGACTCTGCATCTAATGGAAGAAAAAGCCGGTCCTAATCTTCATCATGTGGGATTAGGCCCAAAATTCCTTAATAAGACTTCTACAGCACAAGACTTAAAACCAAGAATAAGTAAATGGAATGAAATGAAACTAAAAAGCTTCTTCTCAGCAAAAGAAACAATCTGTGAGGTGAACAGAGAGACTACATTCTGGGAGCAAATCTTTACCCCTCACACCTCAGATAGAGCACTAATCTTTAGTTTATATAAAGAACTGAAAAAGCCAAGCACCAAAACAAACAAACAAAAAACAAATAACCCAATCAACAAATGGGCCAAGGACCTGAACAGATACTTCTCAGAAGAGGATATGCAATCAATCAACAAATATATGAAAAAATGCTCATCATCTCTATCAATCAGAGAAATGCAAATCAAAACTACTCTAAGATATCATCTCACTCCAGTAAGAATGGCAGCTATTATGAAGAGAAACAACAATAAGTGTTGGTGAGGATGTGGAGGGAAAAAGGTACACTCATACATTGCTTGTGGAAGTACAAATTGGTGCAGCCAATATGACAACAGTATGGAGATTTCTTGGAAAACTGGGAATGGAACCACCATTTGACCCAGCTATCCCTCTCCTTGTACTATACCCAAAGGACTTTAAAACAGCATACTACAGGGACACAGCCACATCAATGTTTATACCAGCACTATTCAGAATAGCTACACCATGAAACCAATCTAGATGTCCTTCAGTGGATGAATGCATAAAGAATGTGGCATATAGAGCAGGCTTTTTATATGAATGCTTTGCTGCAACTTTTTAAGTTATTTTTTTAGCTTTTTATTAGATTTATTTTTTCCCCTATTGGTTTGTTGTTGGATTGTGCACAAGGCCTGTTGTAGGAAATTCTGCTCAGTTTCTGCACTCTCATATACACTTGGCCTCTCTGTGAGCAGATGCACTGGGTAAGAGGCAGCTTCTCTCTTCAGCATGTACTGGCTGGGACTAGATGCAAGTCCAGTAGAGCTGGTTGAAGTGAGCTCAGCTCAGCACAGAAGAGAGTGCTGTGTTCTAAAAGCCCCACTGCAAGACAAGAGCAAGGAACTGCATTCTGAAAAAGGATGCTGTTGTATTCTGCATCTGAACATGTGGATACAAATCCCACCTACATTTCTAGCAGTTGGGCTACAATGGGCAGCTTGGCTGAAGACATAGATTCTCAGTGTTCTATCCTGACAAATGAGACAATGATATACTATGCAATATGGAACAAGAGATTAAGAGAATTGTTCCCTCTTCAGAAATATTTCTAGAAACCTTTTCCCTGTCTGCTGCCCCCTCACAGAAAGTTTGAGAGCAGAAACAAACCATGGACAAAACTGGTACATCATTATTTTTGTGCTTGAAGTTTTTTGAAAGCAGCCATGTCCATTCATTTCATTTATATAGATGCTGTTTCACAAACACCAAGTTCTGAAGTGGTGGCACAGATCTTATGACCCTAAGAACCTAAATCATGAGTTTTTTTGGGCCCTTAGTGGCCATTTGCCAACTTCTGTTCTAGAGGAAGGAAGGAGAGCAGAAAGGCTATGGGTCCTGCCCCATCATACCTCTCTGCTGTGGTTTAGATAAATGTTCCACCAGGCCACAGGTGCTAAGAACCTGGTCCCAACATGTGGCACCCCTGTAACCTGGCAGAACCTTTAGGACATGGGGTCTAGTTGGAGAAAGTTGGGTCATTGAGGTGTGTCTTTGTGAGGGACAGTGGTCTTAATCCCCTTTCTGACTCTCAGTTTTGCTTTTCGGCTGCAATTAGGTAAGAAGCTCCTTTGCCACGCACTACTGGCTCAGAAGCAATGAGGCCAAAAAAACATACCCTGAAACCTCTGAAGTGATGAGACAAAATGTGCCCTTCATTTTAAGCTCATTATCTCAGGCATTTTCTCATAGCAATGGAAAGTGATTAACATACCCACATTTACATCATTTAGTTTTGATGGTGGCTGAGCTCTAGCAGGTTTAAGAACTAGGAAATATGCTTGTGAGTTCCTGTCATCTCTGTTGTATCACAGCCTCCAGGCCTCAGGTTACACTGTGGCCAACACTTCCCACTCACCTGGGGACACTAATTTATCTTCTTAGCTACTCTAAATCTGGAAAATATCTTTATACTTGAGGTCCAGTAGGGTGCCATATTTTCCTCATCAAATATAGAATTTATTTCTGTAAGTTATATTGATCTTTTCTTCAACTTCTTTCTTTAGCACTTTCATGGGAAAGGCAGTATTCTCTGTAGGATACTTGAGGAGAAACAACATGTAATAAATAAATCCTTTTTTCCTTAGTGCCTTCACTCTGATTGGAAATATACACATAAAATATGATTTGCTGATTGTTATTTGAGAGAGAGAGAGAGAGAGAGAGAGAGAGAGAGAGAGAGAGAGAGAATTTTTTAATATTTATTTTTTAGTTTTCGGCGACACAACATCTTTGTTTGTATGTGGTGCTGAGTATCGAACCCGGGCCGCATGCATGCCAGGCCAGCGAGGTACCACTTGAGCCACATCCCCATCCCTGAAATTGTTATTAAGTGAGTTCTTCATTGCTTATGTTTTGGCCTGAAGGCCAGAAGGTACAAGATCTCCAGGAGTTGGTAAAAATAAAGGATCACAGGACAACCGCAGACATACTGAATCAGAATTTTAATTTTAGCAAGATGATTGGTGATTATGTGTGTCAGGTGTTTCCTCTGAAAACATACAAGAGGTTTTTTTTATATCCCTTGACTACCTGAAAAAAATAGAAATTGAGTCAGTACCAGAGAATGTTCTTCAGCTTATGATGCATCTTTAACAGGTGGAAAAAATAGAGAAGGGAAGCACTGGGAAAGAAGGGCCTGGCATAAGCCATCACCTCTGAAAATGTCACCAGTAGTACAAGGGAGAGTTCAAATAAATTTAAATGCATTTTTTGGTATGTGTAGGGATTGCTTCCAGGGTAACTCCACCCTCTAAGAAAACAAAATCTGAATCTTTTATAAAATGACATTGTATTTGCAAAGATTCTACATTCAACCTCCCATTAATTTAAACAATCTCTAGATGATGTAGGACACCTAATACAAAGTGAATGCTATTTCAATAGTTGTTCTAAATCAATGTTTAGGGAAGAAGACTTAAAAAAATCTGAATATATTCAATACAGATGCAATTATGTTCTGAGTATTTCCCATCTTGGGTTGGATGAAGAACTGAGAGCCAAGTATGATCATTTTCATGAGGCAATCCACACAGTTCTATAATTCTTTTATCCTTGTCTTTTTAGGTATCTGGAATTGAACCCAGGGGTGCTTTACACGGAGTCACATCCCATCACTTTTTAATTTTTATTTTAGTAAGACAGGGTCCCACTGAGTTGCTTAGGGTTGGATTAACTTATAAGGCTAGTTTGAACTTGAGATCCTTCTGCCTGAGCCTCCCAAACTCCAGGGATTATGATCAGGAGCCACTAGGCCCAGCTGTTCTTTGTATTATTTCACTTTGTAAACCTCCAAACCTTCATATTGTAAATACATACTTAAAAAATACAAATTAAATCAGAGGAAGGGAGAAGGGATAGGAAAGGGAAAATACTGGGAAATAGTACTGACAAAATTATATTGTTATATTATGTGCATGTATAAATGTGTAACAATGAATCCCACCATTATGAGAATTATAATGCACCAATAACATATAGAATAAATAAGTATGTATGTATGTAAACTGAAATAAAAAAACCCTTCAAATCCATCTTTGTTTCCTTTTTATAAATTGAAAAGCTTATTTGTTCAGAACACCAAATAAGATGTAAGCACTCTCATTACAAATATGTGAAATTATGCAGATCAAAATATATGAAACTATGCATATCAACATAAAACAGTAATTTAGTTTAAATGAATAGAAACCTTTATAATTTTATGACAACATAATCCCAAAAAGACTCATTGTTAAGTTAATAATACATTCAATACAATAAAGGGTAATAAACTAAATGGAAGTCAGCTAGTGATTTTTTTTATAAAAACAAAACTCCAACTTTTATTAACCCATGCCAGTTGAATACTACAATTAAAACTTCCAAGTCAATACAGAGAAGATGCAATTACTTACCTTTTATTCTTTTATTTCCCTTGAGCACTGCAGAGGTAAATGGTTACTACAAATATATCAGGAACACTGTTAGACCAATAAATCTAGAACATAGTGTTCTAAATTTTAACCTACAATTGTGCTAAATCCTTACCATTAGTATAGCACATTTTGGTTCATGATGTTGTTTAAAGCTAAGACTGTGTGTGTGTGTGTGTGTGTGTGTATATATATATTTGTGAAAATTGTGTATATATAATACACAGTTTTCACAAAATATATAATAGCAATTTTAACTCCATCTTTAGTTCATGAAAATTTGAATTTGTTTTGTGTCCTTATCAATACTCTGTTTTTGTGTTTTGTTTTGTTTTGTTACTGGAAATTTAACTCAGGGTCAGAGAGAGACTAGGTCACACATAGTTGCTTAGAGCCTTGCTAAATTTCTGAGGCTGGTTTTGAACTCATGATTGTCTTGCCTTAGCCTCCTAATCCAATAGGATTAGAGATCTGTGCCATGACACCTGGTTCTCTTTTATTTTTATATGGAAATATATATTACCTATAAAAATGATTTATACATTAAGAAGCATAGAATACTTTCTTCACCAAAAATATCCCCCTTTTTTGGGGGAAAGAATGTAACTTTTCTCTTTCCACAATGTAGTTTCAGATATATAGTTTATTGTTGTCTAAATGGCAATTACTTTTTAAATAATAAAACTTATGTCTTACTTAAAAAAGTCTATTTGTTAATATTATTATAAAATGTGGGGCTGGGGATGTGGCTCAAGTGGTAGCGCGCTCGCCTGGCATGCGTGCGGCCCGGGTTTGATCCTCAGCACCACATACCAACAAAGATGTTGTGTCCGCCGAGAACTAAAAAATAAATATTAAAAATTCTCTCTCTCTCTCTCTCTCTCTCTCTCTCTCTCTCTCTCTCTCTCTCTTTCTCTCTCTCTCCTCTCTCACTCTCTCTTAAAAAAAAATAAAATGTATCCTGTTTTCTATAACTTCATAGCATACAATAATGTGTATAAAAATGATTTTGGGGGGATGAGAGAGGAGTGGAGGGTTCTTGAGGTTAGAAATAATGGTGAAATATGATGAACATTTTTTATCCAAAGTAGATGTATAAAGACATGAATTGGTGTGAATAGAAAGTATTTTCTATACAACCTGAGACATGAAAAATTGTCCTCTATATGTATAATAAGAATTGTAATGAATTCTGCTGTCATATATAAATAAGAAATAATTAAAAATTATAAATAAATGATGGCATTATGTTCTAACTGGAAATAAATACTACTACTTTTAAAAATTAAAAAAAAATGATCTGTTGGGCAGTGATAAACTTTATAAAGTATAAAATGTACCCTGAGCATTTGATAATTCAAAAACTTAGGTATTCAAAGTGTTATTGGGAAAAAAAAATCTGTGTAGAGTTTATTTCTTGCAATATATCCACAATTACATCAGATACATTTTATCCATATACATATATATTACCATTATACATACATAATATATAATTATTGCATCTCAAATTAATCATATTTGTTTCAAATTAATTTGTCTTTTGAAAGCACCAATATATGACACTCTTTGAATATATACACTTTGTATATCTTCAAATTTGTCACTTTTATGTATTATGTTTTTGTTTTACTCTCCTTTTTATGGAATTGCCTGTTCTAAATTATTGAGATTAATAAATTTAGACCCTTCAGTTTAATAGTGCAGTCTATAGATTTCCTTTTTAACCTCAGCTTTAGATGCTTCTCATTATTTAGAGGTTTAATGTTATGTAGTTGATGCCTAAAAACTGCATATATGAGGATCAAACCTGGTCCCACTCTGGACTATTGATGTCTGAGTGGAGGGGATCTCAAAGTGATTCATTGGCAAAGCAGGAGAGGGATTGGAATGTGAGACTGGTGGATACTGTGCATGAAGTAGTGACTATTCATGAAAAATTATTGGTGGAATATGTAGGGGTGGAGAAAAATTGTGCAGTGAAGGAAAGAGGGAAAGCATGACCAACTCAAGGGTTCAGATTTAAAAAGTATAATGGTGGATCAATGGTAGAATGAAGGAAAGGGGCAGTTTCTTTGGAGGCAGAATTGAGGTAGGAGAGAAAGAAGAAGGTAACTCTGCCACAGTTCCCAAGAGAAAGAGCCAGGTGAATGGGTTATGTGTTTATCTCTTCTCACCTTGGAGTGATAATTTATTGATAATTTATAGAGGATTTTCAGTAGGTAGTAAAAACAAATTCAAACAACAACAACAACAACAAAACATTTCCAAGTAGCTTTACAAATTTGTATGGCCACAATCAACATTTGACAATTCCAGTCACATATAAACTTTGTACTTTTTTGTCTGTTATTTTTTTTCCATTTATCATTCATTTATTTGTTTCTTTTTTTCGTTCACTTTTGCTTTACTGTTATTATTTATACATTCCTGGTGAGTATACAATGGTATATATATCTCCTGAATGTTAACTTCTATAATATCGTTTATGTGTTTATTCATATATTTACTTGTTATTTGAATGTTTTTTCCCCAAGTATCAAAAAAATCCTTGAAAAAACTTTTTCAGAGATTTAAGTGATATCGGATTTACTGATATCCTTTAATAAAAGTCTGCTTTATATTAGGTCTTAACCTTGGTTTATAAAGACTTGATACAACACATCATTTCAAACAGCACAAGAACCTGTTATCTAGAAATAACCTCAATTCCCCACGAAAGTGAACATCTTTGTCAACTAAATGCTATATAAATACACCTGTTTATTTCCATACATACCTTGAAATAGGACTCTTGTTTCCCATTTACATGTTGGAGAGCAGGAGACTAACTGTCCAAAGCAGCAACTTATAAACCTAGATGAGTTTTTCATATACTTACCCACTACTGCTTTGAAATTGTTTACATCCTTGACACTGACAGTGTCAATCAAGGTGCCACTGTTTATTTTCTGTCTCATTTTTTTATGCTCCATCTTTTTTCTCTCTCACTTTTTTTTTTGGTATCACACATTGAAGCCAAGAATTATTTGCTACTGAGCCACATCCCAAGCTCTTTATAAATCATTTTATTTTATTTAGCGATAGGGTTGGCTGAGTTTCTTACAACCTCACTAAGTTGCTGAGCCTGTCTTTCAACTTGTTATCCTCCTTCATCTGCCTCTCAAGCCACTGGAATTACAGGCATACAGCACTGCACCCAGGGATTTGTTGTTGTTTGTTTATTTTTTATTCTGTTTTCTCTTTTTTATACCTATTTTATTATTTGATTTATTTATTTATATGATGCTAAGGATAGAACCTAGTGCCTCACATGTACTAAGAAGGAGCTTTATGACTGAGTCACAACCCAGCCCTGCAGCCTGTATTTTATCCTGTCTTTAAAGTATCAGTCACAAGTGTAGAAATTAAAATTTCATTTACATTACTCTTTTCTATTATGCTTATATATGACTAACTAAAATATTTTTTAAATCAACTTAATAAGTGACTACTCTTTTTTTCCTGGGGATTATTTGCTAAAATTTGACCCCAGTGCTTTGCAGATTGTATATACACACTATGCAAGTGAACTTTATGTCTCCAAGTGAATTTTCCTTTAGATTTGGCTCTACCATCCATTCACAAGTTATGTTGTTTGTGATATGCTTGTTATATTGGTATTTCAATTGCTATTAAAATACATAAAATGTTTACTTGCATATGAATGCACCTATAGGCTTTCTTTGAGTTATAATTTCTTGGTATTTATTATTGCAAAAGAATTTCATTCAGAATTTTGATGGCTAATTTCAAATATATACATGTAACATTTTAGATAAATTTTAGAATTTTTGCTCTGATTTCTCTTCAATTTTAACTAAAATATGCTAATATTTTGAAGGTAAAATTTTAGAATAGTGGAAATCTTACATGTTGGTAATAATCAGTTTTATTGTATACATATAATGTGCATAATTGAGTCTCTTATGTTCTTTTGTATTTTCTTATTTTCTCAAATTCTACATATTCCGTTTTTAAACATGGATGCACATACAATACCACACGTATATGACTTCTATTAAAACATTGTAGTGTTTCAATATATTTTTCCAAATGGATGGAGTGCGATGAAGATGAGTTTTGGAAATAATTTTCCCTAGTATTTACTGTTTATCTCTTTCTCAATGTAAAATGCCTTTTCTAAGTGCTCTGGGTTTCATCTTTTTATACAAATGCTGCTGTATTCTCACATGTTATCGTGGTTCATATGTGCAGTGATTTTTATAAGAATATGCTTCTCCTGGGAAATGAGCATGTTTCTTTTTTTTGTATAAAAAAAATAACTCAGTGACACTGAACAAATGAGCCACACCCTTTGCCCTATTTTGTATTTTATTTAGAGACAGGGTCTCATGAGTTGCTTAATTTTTTGCTAAATTGTTCAGGCTAGCTTTGAACTCATAATCCCACTCTCTCAGCCTTCAGAACTACTGGAATTATAGTCATATGTCATGATCATGTATTTTTAATAGCCATTTTTTTTCAAAGAAAAAAACAATTTTTACTCCCTCTTCAGTTCATAAGACTTTATTTGTTCTATAAGTTTACTGATACTATTTAATTTTGTCTCCAAGGTGTCCTTTTATTTTTCCGTTTTTCTAATTTCCAATGCTATTGAAGTATTTTATGATATTGAGCAATTATATTGTTTTTTTTTATAAAGTTACCATTCAAGTCTTCTTTCTTTTTTGTTTGTTTGTCTTTTTATTGTTGTTGTTGTTATTATTTTGGTTTTGGTTTTGGTACTGGAGATGAACCCAGAAGCATTTAACCACTAAGACACATTTCTGATATTTATATGAATATGAGACAGGGTCTCAGTAAATTGCTTAGGGTCTTGCTAAACTGCTTTGGCTTGCTTTGAATTTATGCTTCTTATTTCTCAACCTCTTTAGTTGGTGAAAGTGAAGGCATGTGCTGTCATTCCTGGCTCTTGACTTCTCTTCTTTGGAGTCTTTTTTTTTCTTTATTTCATTTTTCATTGACTTTTGTTACATCAGATTATGAACTCTGGGGTGCTTACTGTACAACTTTCCTTTTATTTTATTTTGAGACAGTGTCTCACAAAGCTGCTTATGACCTGGAAAAGTTACTAAGGTTGGATTGAAACTTGAGAGACTCTTGCCTCAGCTGCTTCATATATATATATATAAAATTATATAAATACACAATTATATATATATATATATATTAAAGACATTTGTGCCTTAAAGTTTATTTTGAGTAAGCCACTCAAAAAGTTGCCCTGGTTGATGTCATTTGTATTGTTTGCTAAATGACAGAATAACCTTATGATGCATTTTTTAAACTGTATCCCCATAATTAAGTTAGGCATCATTATGTATAGCCATACATATAATATAAATAGTATCAATGTTTACTTGTAAAATTTACCAGAACTCTTTCAAATGATTTGTTTTCTAAATGCAACATCTGGCTTTCCTGGTACTTTCTAATGTATGTTTATTTTTATTATTTTAAATGTTGCTCATTTTCTGTGTATGTTTTTCTCCACTTACCTTTTTATAAAAATTGCCTTTTGCAAAATATTGAGACTGATATTTAGTGAATAATTTTTCAGTTTTTTAAATTTATTATTTAATATGTGTGATTTCTTTGTAATCTCAACCTAGGCATATAACACACTTTTCGGTGTTATAGATATGATTACCCTATGTATTTAAGGATTATATATTATATTTGACATTTGAACACATCATAAAACCAGCTCAATAATCAACATAATTAATATAGCCAACATTCCAAAGTATTTTCTGGTATTCTTCTAAATCTTACCTTTTCTACTCCTCGCCAGTACCTTTTATTTAATAAATTTAATATTATTAACCAAGTCAAATGCTGAACCAGCATAAAAACTATACAGATCAATGAATTATTCAAAGGTAAAATACCATGAAACTAATATTTATATCAAAATAGGACATTAATTATGCTACAGATAATACCTACATGTACTTTTGCTTTTACTATACCATCCAGGAAATTGGACATCAAAATGGGTAATAAAGCAGGTCAACCACTTTGAACTGTGTTTTAAGGAACTTTGATAAAATTTACCCCTCTTTTGAAAAGCAGGACTATGATTATTTCAACACTAAGAATCGCCTCTGAACCTTCTGTGAGACAGAATGACCCACCTTTGTAGTTGACAAGAATCCCCAGGTGGCATGGGGTGTAACTAATACCCCTTTTGGCAATCCTGGCTACCCAGATCAGATAGGATATATCTTACCCTGGGCAGAAGCAACAACTAATGCACCCTGATAGATAAAGATTTGTATGGTCCAGAATGGATAGAAAGAGCAGGCCCTGATTCTGACCAGAAAAACTCCCCAGGAGCTCTCAATAAAGAACTCTGTTTTACAGGTCGCTCAGTAGGATTACCTCATCCTCCCCTTACACCTTGGGCTCCTCTTAACCTTCATGCCACCAGTGTGGGGACAGTGGAGACTGCTTCACCAACTACACCACTGCCTCCCTCTCCCTCCCCTGAGCCACTGCCTCAACCACCTCTACCACTCCTCCTCACTCCACCACTCCCCTGGCTCCAGCTTCTCCATAAGCCAGCATCTATTCTTTCCCCTCCCCATATCCAACAGTGTCACCCTCAGGGAAGACCTGACTCAATCCCTTCCCCTGGCCATGCTCATGCTTAATTTCTATTTCCATCCCAGAAAAAGAGGTGACTCAGTCCCTGTCCTTTCTTCTATCAGGTTCCAGAAGGTCACTATATTTTTGTTCTGTTTTCTACGAGGATCTTTACAACTGGAGAAACCAGAATCCCTCATTTAACGTGGATCCTAGTTCTCTGATTTCCCTGATTGATTCTGTCTTTTTAAATCATGTCCCCACCTGGGATGACTGCCAAGAGATTCTCCATATGCTTTTCACTATGGAGGAAAGGGAGCAAATCCTGGCAGAAGCAGCTAAAGCACTGCCTGGAATAAACTCTCTTACACATTACAAGAAAAGAAAAGTAATCAACTTGGCTTTACCTAAAAGGACCAGAATGGGACTATGGAATGGCTGAAGGTAGGAGAGCACTCAGCGATAACCACCAGGCTATATTAGAAGCTCTTAGGAGAGCAGCTAATAAGCCCACCAATCTTTCTAAAGCAGCAAATGTAAAAAAACAAAAGCCCAGATTAATCACCTTCAGCATTTCTCAAACGGCTCCTAGAGGCTTACCATCTATATACTCCTATAGACCCTGAGGACCCGACAAACCTGATTTGACCTCATTAACCTGGCTTTTGTAACTCAGTCAGCCCCAGACATCCATAAAGAGATTCAAAAGATAGATGGCTTTGCTGGGAAAAGCAGGTCAGAACTATTGGAGATAGCCCAAAAGGTGTTTGAAAATAGAGACAGCTGGGATGATCTACTGATAAAAAAGAAAATCAGGCCAAAATAGCTGAGCTATGGACTCCCGAAATTTTCAGTCCCAGACAGATGCAGACTGAACACAGCAGAGGCAAATAACAGACTCCCCTCTTAATAGATCAGCGTGCTTATTGCCCAGACACTGGAAGAATCAATGCCCCCAACAAAATAGAAAAGAATTTTTCCAGCTGCAGACCAATGCCCCTTAGCCAAAACCAGCTTTAACTTTAGAAGAATAGGGGGACCATGGCTCTTTCAAACTAGGCTCCTGAGAGCCAATGGTAACTACAATTGGGAGCCAACCTGTAAATTTCCTACTGGATACAGGGGTTTCACATTTGGTGTTGCAGAAGCCCCTAGGACCCTTCACTAATGAAACTAAGAAAGTACAAGGGGAAGCAGGAGAAATTAAAAATTATAGGTCGACCACAGATAGGACTGTTGATGTAAGACAAGGAACTGTGACTCACTCTTTCATTGTTATCCCTGAATGCCCTTTCCCATTGCTGGGAGAGGACCTCCTAAGCAAACTTCAGGCAACTATATCATTTTCAGTGGAGATACCTACACTACAATTGGGGAGTCCTACAAGAGCCTTAACTATAACATGCCCATTAAGTCAGGAATATCTGCTCTCTCAAAATCCTATCCAAGCTTCAGAGGAAAGATAGAAAAAAACTATTAATCCAAAAAGTTCCTACAGTTTGGGCTGAGGATAATCCTCCAGGGTTAGCTAAACCAGTCTTAATACAACTAACATCTGGGGCTATGTCCATTTGGGTTGGACAATACCTCATCAGCTCTGAAGCCAGAGAAGGAATCAAAACCCATATCAGATGTCTCCTAGAAGAGGAAATACTAATTAGATGTCAGTCAGCTTGGAACATCCCTTTATTGATGGTCCAAAAACCTGGGACTCATGATTACAGACCAGTATAGGACTTCAGGGAAGTAAACAAATTGGTAAAAGCCATACACCCAACTGTCCCAAACATTTATACATCACTCAGTCTGTTGCCACTAAAATATACAGTCTACACCATATTAGATTTGAAAGATGCATTTTTCTCTATTACTTTGTCAAACTGAGTAAGCGTATTTTTTCATTTGAATGGACTATCTGGAGAAGGGGATATCAGGACAACTAACCTGGACATGACTACCTCAGGGATTTAAGAAGTCCTCCACCATTTTTGATGAAGCACTCAACAAAGATTTGAGCCTCTTCTGCAGTGAGTACTCTGAGATAACCTTGCTCCAATATGTGGATGATCTTTTGTTAGCAGCAAGGGATGAAAGTGACTGTTCAAGGGTCACCCAAGGCTTACTGAGAACCTTGGCTCAATTGGGGTACTGAGTCTCCAAAAATAAAGCACAAATCTGTTCTCCTCAAGTTATTTATCTAGTATATAAACTGAGGGAAGGGAAAAGGCTGCTATCCCAAGCCTGCATAGAAGCCATAATGAAGATCTCAATCCAAACTACTAAAAGGCAAATTAGGGAATTCCTAGGGGCAGGTGGGTACTGCTGCCTTTGATACCTGAATTTGCTGAGATTGCCAAGCCTTTATATATTGCAACTGCAAGGGCCAACTCACCTTTAGCTTGTACTGAGGAAAATGAATTAGCCTTTAAAAATCTAAAAAAGGCTCTGGTACAGGCTTGGACCCTAACACTCCCTGATATATCTAAGCCATTCCATGTGTATGTTCATGAGAAAAATGGCATTGCAAAAGGGTTCTTACCCAAAATCTAGGGCCATGGAAAAGACCAATTGCCTACATTTCAAAAAGGCTGGATCCAGTCCCGTTAAGATGGACCATTGTTTATGAGCCATAGTGGCTACTGCACTCCTGGTGAAGGAAACAGACAAGCTTATCCTGGGACAGAATCTAACTAAACCAGTCTTAATACAACTAACATCTGGGGCTATGTCCATTTGGGTCTCAATAGACCCTCCATTGCAGTGGAGGCTCTATTGAGTGATGCCACAAATCACTGGATGTTGAATGCCTGCCTCACTCAATATCAAGCTATCCTCCTTGACAAAGACAGATTAACCTTCAATAAATCCCTGGCAATAAATCCAGCAACCCTGCTGCTGGACAACAAGCCAGAGGAGCCAGTTCATGAGAGCTCAGAGATGCTGGATGTCATCCAAGGTACTTAGACCTGACTGACATTCCTCTCACCATCAGAGACACAGACATTTACACCGATGTGAGAAGCTATGTCTGGAATGAATTAAGGTATGCAGGGGCAGCTATAGTTACAGGTCAAAAATAAGTTATTTTGGCACAGGCTTTGCCCAGTGGCTCATCAGTACAAAAAGCAGAAATCATTGTTGTGATGCAAGCATTAAGATGAGAAGAAGGAGAATGGGTGAACATTGATACAGACAGCCATTATGCCTTTCCTACAGCACATGTGCATGGTCAGATATACAAACAAAGGGGACTTTTAACTTCAGATGGTAAAACCATCAAAAATAAAAAAGAAATTCTTCAATTACTGAAGGCAATTTTGTTGCCAGATAAATTGGCTATTATCCACTGGCCTAGACACTGCAAAGATGATAGTGCTCAGGCCCAAGGTAACAACTTGGCCGATCAAACAGCCAGAGAAATAGCCCTTGGAGAGCCAAAATACCAAGCTGTCCTAGAACTCTTGAATTATCCAAATTTCCAGTTAAAATTTGAGAGGTGCCCCCTTCATACACTACAGAAGAAATAAACTTATACTGCTTGATGGGGGCCAAAAAAATGTGTCATGGCTGGTGGACCCTCCCAGATAGAAAAATCTGCATACCTAAGCTACTAGGGAGAAAATGGTTAATTGATCTTCATCAAGCTATGCATTTATCCCCCGAGAAAATTTCAGAATTGATCTCACCCTATGTCTGGCTTCCAGAACATCGAGAGATGCTTTGAGACATCTCAAATTGGTGCATTACATGTGCACAGGTAAACACTAAAAGGAACAAACTTCCACAAGAGAACAGGAGCCAAGGTACTGTACCTGGTGAATTTTGGGAATTGGATTTTACTGAAATTAAACCTGGACTATATGGATATAAATAATTGTTAGGCTTTGTTGACACTGTCTCAGGCTGGGCAGAGGATTTTTTAACCGTGACCAAAACAGCACAAATAGTAGTTAAAAGACTAATAACTGAGATTGTTCCTAGATTTGGCCTCCTTCTAATTTTGTGGGCTGATAATGGCCCAGCCTTCATGGCCAAATTATCTCAATTGATTTCAAAGGCCCTTAATATAAACTGGAAATTATGCAACCTCAAAGCTTAGGGAAGGTAGAAAGAATAAATAGAATATGGAAGGAAACACTGACTAAATTAATCCTTGAGACTGGTGTTAACTAGGTTGATCTCCTGCCTTTTGCCCTTTTGAGGACCCACTGCACTCCTTCTCAGGAAAAATTTACCCCTTATGAAATAGTTTATGGGCAGCCACCACCTATGGTTCCCAGAATACACCTATAGCTGCTGAGAGACATTCCAGTCTCAGAGGCACTGAAAGGGTTACAACTAATCATGGATAAGATCTTTTCTCAGTTCCAGGCTGCTCAGCCCATTGGACACAGATTGCCTGATCATTCATTTCATCCCAAGGATGCTGTGCTGATAAGACATTGAAAAACCAACAGCCTTAAACCCAGGTGGAAAGGCCTTTACATGGTCATTCTCCGCACTCCCACTGCAGTCAAAGTTGCTGGTATTCCTGCATGGATTCACCATTTTCAGCTTAGGAAGGCACCTGAAGAACCCAGAGGAGGAGAATTTAGTGGCCAAAGGTGGAAAGTGACTAAATATGAATCCTTTAAAATTAAAATTTCAAAGGGTTAGTGTTTTGTCATTAACTTCTTATTGCTTTCCTTGTTATTGTGAATATTGTGCTAATAGTTTTTACTTGTTGTAATATATATGTATTCTTGGGTTTTAGCTATGCTAGCCTCAGCACACCTTGCACACCTTCTGTAGCCAAGGTAGGACCTGCCATTGCAGGATCCCAACTAATATTAAATTTTAGTTACTCCTGTCAGGATCCAATAATTGGCCCTATCAGATTGTATGAAGATAACCAAGAAATTAGTCAGGTATTCAGGGAGGGACCATGGAAAAACCTCACAGACCAGTCTCAAGGAGAAAATATAAAGTTTGCAATCTATAGATATCCAGCTTACCCAGAATTTCAGGGCAATATTGTGTTAAGCTTAAAAAGGGACACCCGTTGGATACTGTCTATTGAAGTGCTACTTTAAATGTTGGTGTTTCTGTGAGCCCCCTAAATTCTGTAAATAACCAGAACTTTTGGTTACAATTGATTGTTGATACTATGAACAAAATTTCCTTCTGCATAGAAGAAGGAAGTTTGGTCCATCAATTGTTTTTTTTTTTTTTTTTTTAATTCTTTTTTTTTAAATATTTTTATTTATTTATTTATTTATTTTGTAGTTCTCGGCGGACATAACATCTTACGTGGTGCTGAGGATCGAACCCGGGCCGCACGCATGCGAGGCGAGCGCGCTACCGCTTGAGCCACATCCCCAGCCCGAGGTCCATCAATTGTTAACAAATAATCTTATGGGCCTGTCTATAAAATATAATGACTACATTAAGATCACTGGGGATACAGCTAAACAACAAAACTGGCCTGTGGCTCATACAGAGTCAGCCTTGCCAGCTTCACTAATTGTCCAGAGACATTGTCTATGCATAGATTGCCCCCTTCCTCTACCCCCACTAAATTGTTTTATTGAACAATATATCTCCCTACCCAATGGCAAATGACTTCCTACAGGGTGGGTTTTTCTCTGTAATAAGACAATCTTCCAAGCATTGCCTACCAATTTCTCTGGAATCTGCTCTATTGATTGCATCTTTCCTTTACTGCCATCCCTGGCATCTCCCCACTGAGCTATCCAAAGTCTGCCCCCCACTTGCAATGACAATTTAATCCTCCTGGACATGTTTCTGTATGCTATGAAGTTATAGAAAACAGTATATATTTTATAATAACATTAACAAATAGACTTTTGTAAGTAACACATAAGCTTTATTATTAAAAAACTTGCCATTTAGACAACAATGTATATATATATATGGAACTACTTTATAGAAATAGAATAATTACATTCTTTCCCAAAAAACTGGGGATATTTTTTGGTGAAAATAGTATCCTATGCTTTCTTAATATCAAGTATAAATCATTTTTATATGTAATATATATTTCAATATAAAAATAAAAGAGAACCAGGTGTCATGGCACACATCTCTAATCCCACTGGATTAGGAGGCTAAGGCAAGACAATCATGAGTTCAAAACCAGCCTCAGAAATTCAGCAAGGCCTGGGGCAGGGGATGTGGCTCAAGCAGTAGCACGCTCACCTGGCATGCGTGCAGCCCGTGTTCGATCCTCAGCACCACATACAAACAAAGATGTTGTGTCTGCCGAAAACTGAAAAATAAACATTGGAATTCTCTCTCTCTCTCTCTCTCTCTCTCTCTCTCTCTCTCTCTCTCCCTCTCTCTCTCTCTAAAAAAAAAAAAACAGAAATTTAGCAAGGCCCTAAGCAACTATGTGTGACCCAGTCTCTCTCTTACCCTGAATTAAATTTTCAATAACAAAACAAAACAAAAACAGAGTATTGATAAGGACACAAAACAAATTCAAATTTTCATGAACTAAAGATGGAGTTAAAATTGCTGTTATATATTTGTGAAAACTGTGTATATATACACAGTTTTTATAAATCTATATGTATACACTATATATATATAAAATACTCCTCATCAAGTAGCATAGACTTATTGAAATTATAATATTTGTGTACCATGACAGAATATAGTTATGTGATAGCATAAGGCTAGAGCTATATTGATTCATACAGTGGAAATCTGGGGCCTACGAGGAAAATGGAGGCACATTCAAAAAGAAAGAAATACTAAAGTTTGAGAAAAAAATGGTTTCTAGGGCCCAGACATGTTTTATGTTTCATTAGAGTACAAAATATCATATAAGTGTTATACAGAAGTTACATCTGTTTAATACATCACGTGTATAAAGGATTTCAAGAGGAATATGTAGAACTTATCACAAAATAAATAAAAATTTACAAAAGCACATAGAGTACTGAGTTATAAACACCATGTGTGTAAATACAAAGATGACTACTTTACCTCAATTTAATGTATAATATTTTTTTCTGTGAAAAATTTATCATGTTTTTCTTTTAATAAAAATGTCAGCTGGGCATGGTGGTGCATAATTGTTATTCCAGCACCTCGGAGGCTGAGATAGGTGTATTTTGAGTTTAAAGCCAGCATCAGCATAAGTGTGGCCCTAAGGAAGTCAGTGAGACCATGTCTCTAAACGACATACAAAACAGACCTGGGGATGTGGCTCAGTTGCCAGGTGCCATTGAGTTCAATTCCCAGTATCAAATAAAAGAAAAAAGAAGGGGCCAAAAGAAAAGAAATTAAATTTATTTTGGAAATAAAATATGCAAAATACCCCAAAACCTTTAGTAAAAATAAAATAATATCATTATTGTTACGTGACCCATTGAATGTATATTATAAAATTATATTGCAATGATAGAGCCCAATAAATCATATCATAAATCAAATCTGAAACCATTTGTATGTCAATAGTATTGTTAAGAGTAAAAGAAAGGTCTACATAAAAGCAACCATATGAAAAATAACATTAGATGTAAATGAATGAATCTACCTAATCTAAAGTTAGAATTGGGGCCTACTGCATTTTCACTGTTAGAGTGTGTGTGCAGAATGTGCAAGGTACTCATTTCCAACCTTTGCAACACTATAAAAGGCGAATGTTAAGGGGGGATGATGTTGAAAGTAAAGCAGATTTTTAAAATGCTAGACACTCCCTCCATTTATAGATATATTTAGACAAAATCCACAATGACCAAACATCATCACAAATAGTAAACAGAAATGTGTAAGAGAGGCTGAGGATGTAGCTCAGTTGTATGCACAGTCTCTGGTTTTAATCCCCAGCATCACCAAAAAAAAAATATATATATATATACATAGATACATACATACATACATACAAAAAGCATCTAAGCCACAGAAAATGTGGTAATGTATAGGGGACATAAAAATCTTTGCAAGCGTTTCATCAGCTGTGATCAAGACACAGAAATAGCCAAATATCAAAGCTGTCAGTTTGTCTCAAAAAGACATCTTCAAGCATATTTCCCCAACTTCTGTTGTTGACAGATGATCTTCACTCTAGCTTCTATTGTAGGTGAAAAGGGGGGAAAATACAGTAAACCACTGTTAGCTTGAGTGAGATTTTAGCAATTTCTGAGCCCTGCCCCAACCCTGATAATCCAAATAATAATGCCAGAACTATTATGCTCCTACGAGGAGGATTTTGTATGTGTGTGTGTGTGTGTGTGTGTGTGTGTGTGTTTGTTTTTCTACTGAATGTGTGAACTTTAACATATTTTGCTCATGTTACTGTTCCCTGAAGTTCCAAGCTCTGGAAAAAAAAATGTGAGCTTATGCAAATATCTGTAGATTGCAAACAAATGAATTTACATCATTTTTTCCAGTACTTTTATGAACTATGATACCCAGCAATAGTTTAGAAGAGAGTTTAAAAACAAAAGATCTTTGTTTATTCCAACAACTCTTTACATACCACTTATACATGTCTACTGTTTATAAACTTTCTCAGAGATATAATGCATCAGTCAAAAAGATATTCTGCAGCCTGTGCAGTGTTGTTGAAAAGGCTAGTTTAATAATCTGAAAGAGCCACATGTGGTGGCACATGCTTGTAATTCAATAGGCTGAAGAGGCTGAGTCAGGAGGTTTTTTATTTGAAAGACAGCCTCAACAACATAGCAAGGCTATAAGCAAGTTAGTGAGATATTAGTGATATATCACCTGTCTCAAAATAACATAAAAAGGGCTAGGGATAGAGCTCATGGGTAAGCCCCTTTGGGGTTCAATTCCTAGCACCAAACCTCACCAAACCAAACAAATATCTGAAAGATAGTAGGGACCCCAGAGTATATGTGTAGATAAAAATTTTGGTTACAATAAAAGTTTAATAAATATACATTTGAAAAAATATTATGGTTCTTAAAATCTCAAAATAAAAAGGCCATATAATCCACTAACTAATAATAATTTTTTGAAGCAGGGCATTATTGTGCATGTCTGTACTCCTAGTGGCTTAGGAGGATGAAACAGGAGGATCTCAAGTGCAAGATCAGTCTCAGAAACTTGGCAATGGCCTAAGTGACTCAGTCAGATGCTGTCTTAAACCAACAAACTAACAAACAAAAATTATAGGAATATAGCACAGTGGTAAAGTGACTAAATAAATAAAAATTAAAAAAAAAACAATTTTGGGTAAAAAATTTCATGTAACCCAGTAATTATATATATATATAATTATTATATATAATTATTATATATAATTGTTAGTTTATTCATGATGTCTAACAAAACTAATCAAATGAAGTGCCTTTTAGATGCATGGTATTGATGGAAAGATCCCTTCCAGCTGCAGAGCATCCATCTACTTGCCTTAGAGGCTGCTCACTTATAATTCAAACTGCTCCCTAGAAGGCAAGAATCAGATGTTGGTAATTTCTACATAATTCAACAGATTTTGGTATCTATGTTGAAATTCTGTCATACTTTTCTAAAACTAAGGAGTAGGTAAATATGTGAGTTTGGAATGTGGACACAACACATAGTAAATTCACTGTGTTAAAGTGTGTTAGTCTGCGGAAGACAGAGAAAGTAAAACTAGAGTTTGAGATAAAACCAGACTCTGCTTCACTGAATTCTGGGTTATTGATTTAATCCAAACAGATAATGGAAAAAGGTTAAGGTTACTAATTAAAATTTATGTAAAACAGATACTTAAAAAATACCAAGAAAGAGCTGAAGATGTGGCTTAGTGGTACAGCACTTGCCTACATGTATGAGGCCCTGAGTTTAATCCCCAGCACCACATATAAATACATAAAATAAAAATACAGTGTCCAACTCAAACTAAAAATTAAATATTAAAAAAGAATTACCAGTTAAGGGGCTGGGATTATGGCTCAGTGCTAGAGTGCTTGGCTAGTATGCATGAAGCAGTGTTTTTGATACTGGCACCACATAAAAATAAAAAAAGGATAAAAATAATAAATAAAACAAATAAAATAAAGGTATTGTGTTCATCTACAATTAATAAATTAATTTATTTGCTCGTTATTTTATTTATTTGCTTTATTTTATATATATATATACATATATATATATATATATATATATATATATATATATATATATATCAGTTTATTGCCATGGCCTGTGACCATTTAATTCACTGTGTTCTTAATTAAGCCCTTGCAATTGAACTTGCTTGTAATTTAAACTCAAGTCCAGTTTCACTTTTATATTTTTTCACACCAGGACAAAGAAATTTGCTTGAATATTTGGAATGCTTCTAAAGGTCATTTTAATAAACTTGTCTTACATATTTAAAAACTGAATTAAAATTGAACCTGGTGACACAGGCCTGTAATCACTGTGGCTCAAGAGAATAAGGCAGGAGTATCATGAGTTTGAAGTCACCCTCAGCAAAAGCAAGGCAGTAAGCAAGTCAGTGAGACCCTGTCTCAAAATAAAATACAAAAAAAATGGCTGAAAATGTGTCTCAGTGCCCCTGAGTTCATTCCCTAGTAAAAATAAAATAAAATAATCAGTTTTAATTTGGGACACATTAACTACACTATTGTGAGGATGGCCTTGGTCTGAGCCTAAACAATTCCATTTTAAAAACTTCAGTTTCAAACCTGCAGTCTCACCAGTCATGCCTAATGAAGCCCTCTAGTATGGCCCTCAGACATAAACAAATCACTTCCTCTCATTCAGATACTCAGAGTGAAGCCTCTGGCAAGCTGTTCTCACTTGATAAGAGGAAAGAGCAATAAGATCAGAATGGAGACAACCAGACCAGATGTTTCTAACCCCAGGGTAAATGATGTCATGGAGAAATGTGGTGGTAACAAATATGGATTGGAAAGCCCTAAAATTTATTTTACTAGAGCAAATAAACAGAAACTCAGCAAGCTGAAACAAAGATGCACTTGAGCTGGCGAGGCTGATGAGGACTTGGAATGACATCTCATCACTTGTCATCATTTGCATGATCCTCACGGCTCTCAAACTCTCCATTCACATCTTGACCCTGGTGAGAGCCACAACTTCTCTCTATGACCCTCTCCTCAACTAGCCATCAACTCCATTCATGGAGAAGTCTGCCTTGTTCCTAAACGTTAGGAACACTGTGATCTGAGTGTGCATCTGCTGGACTTAAAGCCTAAGGCTTGGGGCTTTTGAACTTAGCACAAAGAGAGAATTTCTGTCATTAGCCTGTCATGATTAAGTGTATTTACAGTAATAATAATTAATTTAGAATTGTTTGCTGTGAATTAATTAATCTAGAATTGTTTGCTGTGAATTGATTATGTCTATTGCAGTGCCTAGCATTGAGGATTGTCATTTTCTTGATTAAGACCTATAAAGTAAACTTGTATTTAATGATTTGAGCGAATAGAGCATTGAAAAGGGCAGAAGAATGTGGACATTCTTTATTTCTTCCTCTTGACTACATACATCACAACTTTTTTCCTCCCCAAAACTACCTAACTATATTATCTTATTTAGTAGGAGAGACTGATTTTTAAGATTATTTTATTAGTTTTTTATGTGGTACTGAGGATCAAACCCACTGCCTCACACATACTAGGCAAGCATTCTACTGAGAAACCAGCCTCTCCCTCAGAGCAAAGCCTATCCAAGGAAGAAGGCATGACCCTTGTCCTTGGAAAGACCCACAGAGCACTCCTAGGCACATATCCACCCTACTGAGTTGTTTATCTACAAATAACAGGAGATTTCTGTGGAGCCATGTGTCCCTAACTCAGTCTGGCTAGGTGATTACCTATAGCAACCCCATAGCAACCACCAATCAGCATGAGACAGGGAAAATACATGGGATGCCAGATGACCCTCCCAGTAGTTTATGGTGGTTGACAACATATTGGGGAAACCATGTAGTTCAGCATGTACTCCCCTCGTGGCTTAAACCAATCAGTTCAAATGAATCCCTCTCTTGTACTAACCAATGACCCCTACCCAACTTATTCACACCAGTGAATATGCTAATCATGATTTAGAGTTGTTTTGTGATTTTCCCGAGGTGTGTGATGATTTGCTAAGAGATGCTCTGGTGTATGTGAAGTCCTTGCTTTCCATAAAGAGTGTATAAAACTGCTGCAAACCCTGGGCTCGGGGCCTCTCAGCATCACCAGTTGCTGTGTGTGTGCAGAGGACCAAGCTAGCTCACAATAAACACCTCTTTGCTGCTTACATTGATCTTGGTCTCTGGTGGTCTTTTGGGGGTCCCGAATTTGAGCATAACACTACCACTGAGGTACCACCCCATAAAAAGACTCATTTGTTTTAATGTCACCTATTTTTTCTTTCTTTTAATGTAAAAGTCTCACAATTATAAATCAAAATCTTTCAAAACTGCCATCTGAAGGGTTATGGAAACTAATAACCTAGAAAACAGCCCCAAAATAAAAGCAGAGAGACAATGCAGCTCAAAACAAAGGAGGAGAAACTAGGCAAGCATTAACCTCTCAGTAAATTTTTTCCTGATAGCAATAGATCCTGAAGGAAGGAAGGGAAATACTGAATGTTAGGATCTTGACTTTGACCTTTCCCTCTTTCAAATTTGTCCTAAAAATATGCACAATAAATACTGAACAGTTGGTTCTGAAGGAAGGAGGCAAATACTGAAACTCTGGGAAACAATAAATCCCTCAAAATGTAATACCCATCTCTCACAATTTGGACTCTTATCTCTCCAAGTAACAACAAATTTCAACTTTTTATGGCTGCCCTCCTGAGTTAAAAGTTTTAACTTACATAACTGGCCTTTGACAATTGGACTGGCATACCCAGAAGTTCCAATGATGAAACCCCCCCTAATTGTACCCTATAAAACAAAAATGACCCCAGTAACTGGTAGCCATTTTTGCATAGAGAAAATAAGTCCCAATGGTGCAGATATAAAGCCAGATTCCTGGGACCCAAATAGACTTCCAGAAGCTGAATCCAATGCAATCCCACAAGAGTCTTTATTGCAAGCTCGAGCCTGGACTCACAGTCATTTCTGATGCAGTGGTCCTGAGGAGTGAGTCCTGGTCCTGAGTAGTGAGTCCTGGTCCTTTGTTCAGTGAGATTTTATAGTTTTTTTTAGGGATACTCTATGTGTCACAACATCACACAGCAAATCATTCCATACCCTGGGAAAATCAAACAACAATTCTTAACATTAATTAGCATATTCACTGGTGGAAAGAAGTTGGGTAAGGGTGATTGGTGAGTTCAAGAGGTGGATATATTTGAGCTGATTGGTTTAAGCCATGAGGGGTGTATGTGCTAAACTACAGGTTTTCCTAATATGTTATCAATCACCAAAACTACTGAGAAGGTCACCTGGCATTTCAGGTATTTTCCATGTCTCACACTGATTGGTGGCCGCTAGGGGGTTGCTATAGGTCTTCAGGGTCAAGCATTACACCACCAAATATTCTTTGGTCCTTCCAGGAACTAGCATAACTGAGTCAGGGACACCTGGCACCATGGATCTCTCCTGCTATTTTACAGGCAAACAACTCAGCAGGGTGGCTATGTGCATAAGAGCACTCTGTGGATTTATCCAAGGATTATGGGTCACACCGCTTCCCTCTGGAAAGGCCTTGAGGTAGAAGCTGGTTTCTCAAAAATGGAGTCACATCAGTTTCTCACAGTCTCACCACACATGCCTAACAAAGCCCTCCAGTATGGGCCTTAGACATAAACAAATCACTTCCCTTTGAAAAACCAGCCTCTACCTCAGAGCAAAGCCTGTTCAATTAAGGGACATGACCTTTCTCCTTGGAAAGACCCACAGAGCACTCCTAGGCACATTCCCACCCTGCTAAGTTGTTTATCTACAGATAACAGGACAGATCTTCTGTGCCAGGGGTCCCTGACTCAGTCAGGCTAGGTGGGGACCAATAGCAATCCCCTAGCAGCCACCAATCAGCATGAGACAGGGGAAATACCTGGGATGCCATATGACCCTCCCAGTAGTTTATGGTGTTGGGAAACCATGTAATTCAGCATGAACACCCCTCTTGGCTTAAACCAATCAGTTCAAATGAATCCCCCCTCTTATAGTAACCAATTACCCCTACCCAACTTGTTCCCACCAGTGAATGTGCTAATCATGTTTTAGAGTTGTTTTATGATTTTCCTGTGGTGTGTGATGATTTGCAAAGGGATGCTATAATTTACATGAAGTCCCTGCCTTGCCCAAAGAGTGTATAAAACTGCTGCAAACCCTGGGCTCGGGGCCTCTCAGTGTCACCAGTTGCTGTGTGTGCACGGAACCAAGCTAGCTTACAATAAACACCTCTTTGCTGCTTACATTGATCTTGGTCTCTGGTGGTCTTTTGGGGGTCCCAAATTCGAGCATAACACCCTCTTCCTGATAAACTGAGTAAAGTCTATGGCAGGCTGTTCTCACCTGATAAGAGAGAAGGGCTAGAAGATTACAGTGGAGACCACCAGACCAGATGTTTCTGAACCCCAGGGTAAATTATTTCATGGAGAAATCTGGTGGTAACTAATAAGTCTCTGAAGAATAATAAATGGCTTTCCTGCATCTTTTAAGGTCTGCACTCATCATTTTGTGCCTATACTGTCCACTTCATAGAGAAAAAAATTACAAGTAATGCATCCATTTGATATAAAACATGGGGAGAATAATTATTAATAAAGTTAAAACTGGAGTTTCAAGATGAGGCTAAATTTCCAGCTTTGCCAACTTCACCTGATTTCTTGTCTCACAAATTAGAAAAAAACAAAATCTGTGGATAATCATGAAGGGAAAGAGTAAACAGAATAGGGTTTACTTAAGAAAGAAGCGATACAACTCACACCAGGTGAGAGAGGAAATACTAGAAACAACAACAAAACATTTTGTGTGTCAACTTAGGAGTTCCTTTATGGTTTTTGGCAGAGCATTAGAGCAAAACCTGTTTAGGGTGAGTATTGAAAATGGCATCCTGGCTATTATTTGGGTTCATTTCCATCTTATCTGTGACCTAGCCTCCTTCCTATAACTTCTGTCTCAGTTCAATTTTGAGACAAAGACTTGTTTGAAATTGTTCCCAGGAGTAAACATCAGGGTTTTTTGTTTTTTTGTTTTTTACTTTTTACATTTGAAATAGGCCTTAATGATGCTCATTAACATATCTATCAATTAGTCTCTAGATGTGATTGAATGGAGTCAATTATCTTGACTGCCCAGTAATTTTACTAGTGTTCTATTTTATCTTTATTCAATGTGAAAAGGTAATCCTTTGATTTGGGAAAGTGATCAGATAGTTGGAAATTTACAGATCTATTCTCAGACCCAGGAAGAGTAAAGCTGGAGTTCTAAATTTCAGATTTGGGTTCTGGATTTGAGATATTGCTGCACTTACATTTAAAAAGCTCAAAAGTCATGAGGATTGCAAGTCCAAAGCCAGCCTCAACAACTTAGTGAGGCCCTAAACAACTCATCAAGACTCTATCTCAAAAAAAAAAAAATGCTGGGGATGTTGTTTAGTGGATAAACAGCAGTGGGTTGATTTCTAGTGATAATGAACAAACAAACTTGGAAAAAGGCAGCAGAATACAACAGACACTAGTATGGCACTATGTAAAAACATGGATGTGTAACCTATGTGATTCTGCAATCTGTATACAGGGTAAAAATGGGAGTTCATAACCCACTTGAATCAAATGCATGAAATATGATATGTCAAGAGCTTTGTAATTTTTTTTTTAAAGAGAGAGTGAGAGAGGGGAGAGAGAGAGAGAGAGAGAGAGAGAGAGAGAGAGAGAGAGAATTTTTAATATTTATTTTCTAGTTCTCGGCAGACACAACATCTTTGTTGGTATGTGGTGCTGAGGATCGAACCCGGGCCGCACGCCTGCCAGACGGGCGCGCTACCGCCTGAGCCACATCCCCAGCCCCCTTTGTAATGTTTTGAATATAGTGATGGGAGGCCAAAGTAAAAAAAAAAAAAAAAAAAAAACCTGGAATCCCTAAAAACCATAGCTTCTCACATAGAGGAACACAACACATGGAGTTGAGATTCTTTCCTGATGATTATTTCCATCTTCATCAAACAATCTGTATAGAGACATTCTGTGCTAGTGGCACCTTGTTGCCCATATAGGGTTTCAAGAAGGGGCTGAAAACCCCACAGAATGATGGGATTGAATGCCCAGAGGCTCAACTGCTTCTATAAGCTTTACTAAACTAGTTAGAGAGGACTGAAGGTTGAACTGACACAGAGAGACCTCCTGGCCACCAGGCTCTGAAAAGGACCATGAGGAGTCCCTATCCATCACTTCCAGTTCCTATCATTGCCAGGTCCCTGGATTGCCAGTCTTGTAGCCTTCAACTAGCCTCCCTACCCAGTATCAAGATGCAAATGCCACTTTCCATTTCCAGACTTTAAGGGTGCTGTGTTCTCCCTGTCTTTTTTTTTTTTTCAGCATCTGCACAGCCCCAAAACCTGGGGCTCCTGATATAGGAAAAGAAGTCTAGAAATAGAGTCAAATAATAACAGAATCTAAACAGAAAGGGAACAGAACATAAGACTGTGTAAGCCCAACCCCTGTTGGCTGGCTGTGTGTGGATTGGACAGTTATCACCTAACAGAAAGACTAAACACAGTTTCAAACACTGCATCCAAGAGAAGCATAGTGGGCCTACTGTTTGAGTGACAAAAAACTTCTTTGAATCCAGAAACAAATTATGTTATAATGGCAAGTTTTTGGCTGCTCAATTTTTGTTGTTACAAGACTGGCATCAGACCTACGGGCACTCTTCTACAGAGGCCCATCACTCTCTGTCTCTCTGTCTCTGACTCTGTCAGAGATATATATAATCTTGGGACATGGTCTTAAATTCTTCTGCAATGGCATTTTGAGTAATTGATATTACAAGCATAAACCACATCCCTGGAATCTTTTTTTTTTTTTTTTGAGTTGGGGTGAATTGTATGAGGTGCAGGAGGAGTTACTTTAAGGCTGTTTCCTCTCAATATTGAGATCTAGTGCATACAGAAGTGGATTTACATTTATCACTGTACATAAGGTTAAATTGATTTGTGAATATATTTGCATATTGAAAGGCAAGAGACTCACCCGAGATGGAGAGATGGAATTTCAACAAAGAGATTTTATTGGGGAGCTGCTAGAAGGGGAAGAATAAAAGAGGAAGAGAACAGCAGAAAATAGAGAAAAAAGCAGAGAACATGAGCTTGCAAGCTTAGGCTTAAGAAGAGTTGCATAGACATAGTGAGTGCTGATTGGCAGTGAGACTCAGGAACCAGAAAGGGGACAATGTGTCCCCTGGGGATTGTTAATGAAAACTTCTGACTTTGGCACCCTTTGGCTTGTCGCCATTCAGAGAGGAGGGGGAGGGCTAAGGGATTACATGATGTTCTTCTCTGTGAGAGGGAAACTTAACTTCAGTGGGGAGAAACCCAATGGGGGAAATAAAACCAAAAGACAAGGTCTCCCACATACTCCATATATATATATATATATATATATATATATATATATATATATATACATATACATACATATATGGAGTATATATATATATATATATATATATATATAACAATTTCATCACAATTATGTTAAAATTTGATTTCACTCTTCTACTTTCTTAAGAGAAAGTAAATTGTATTTTAAACTTCTAAGCAATGTCCTAAGACAGTAATATTTCCCCAGAGGAAAAAACAATGTGACATGTAAATATAATTTTAAATTTTCTAGTATTCATATTAAAAATTAAGGACAGCTTAGGGCTGGGGATGTGGCTCAAGCTGTAGCATGCTCCCCTGGCATGCGTGCGGCCCGGGTTCAATCCTCAGCACCACATACAAAAAAAGATGTTGTGTCCGCCAAAAACTAAAAATAAATATTAAAAAGTTCTCTCTCTGTCTCTCTCCTCTTAAAAAAAGGGGGGGGGACAGCTTAAACCAATTGTAATAACTTAAACCACTATATCCAAAAGATTATCATTGTTGACAATATAAATTTACTAATAAGTATATGTATTTTTGGAGCTTCATTTTAAAAATCACTCCTTACCTCTCAGAGATATCTATTTTCACTACAGCTATTTTTCATATTTAAGAGCTAAGAATACCCTGAACTCAGCAAGGTAAAAGAACTGGACAATTCAGTTCCATGTCATAGGTTATGGAGTACACTTACTAAACAACATTCTCCTTAGCGCCAAAGAACAGGAGAGACAGTGCACTGTGAGAGAGTTGCCATCTAGAACTCAGAAGTGTACAAAAGTGGACACTGTTTCTCACAGGATTCTGGACACAGATCCATTTTCATTTTAGATATCATACTATAACCCCAAAATAAGAGTATTACTGTGAATCCAGATTTAAAGTTAGGTAGTCAGTGTAGTTAGGTAAATCGGGTCTAATGTCAAGTAAGATCCAAAATGGAGGCCATATTGAGAATGAATTCCAGGAAATACAGGACAACCCATGGAATGTTAATGAAGTCTGCGAAAAGTCCAAGGCTCAGAGCCCATACTAAAGAAGAGTTAATGAAACAGCTCCCAGCAAACTTGAAGATACTGACTCAGAAGTCCTTCCTGACCAAATTACTTCTTTGGCCCACCTGTGTCCAACCCCTTGGGCCTTCCCACCTACATTCCATCACTGAAAGAACTCTAAAAAGTGGAACACATTCACCCTTCAGTGGATTCCATCTTTTGGGTCCCCTACTTCCTCCAGGAGAAGTCTTTTCTGCTGTCCTTTAATAAACTTCTATTTTCCATTCTGACCTTGCCTAGGGGTGCTTCTCTGGTGTTATTCTTCAACATTGGGGAAGCAAGGACTCATCACCGGTCAAAAGAAGTAACAACTGGAGAGAAGATTTTAGCTCATCAGAACATCAGTAACCCAGAAACTAGAGTCTAAACACTTTGAAGAAAAACTTATTTTGCAGTTTTGTCTTTAGCCTAATGCAGGGTTGTGATTTCAATTTTCTTCTTTGATATGGGGTACTGTGAGAATATCAGAAAACATTAAAGGCATAGAAGTCTACACATATTTCTACACATATTTCAATAAATCCCATCAAGAAAGTAAAGTTTAAATTTAAATTAAGATAAACTAAACCACTACCTATTAGGCCCAAGCTCTTTTCCATATAATTTCTGTACAACATGTGATTGAATCCTGGCATTCAGCCTATGATTAGTGGATTAGTTATCTATCACTGAATAGAAGACACTATAAAAATTATTGTCTCATGCATGGACTTATCATCAGTTATGCTGGATTCATGTGGGATCTTTTTACTTCATGTAATTAGGTGATAGTTGATAAAGTTACTAAACTTCAGAGGGAGATATAGTTGCCAAAAAAATCCTTATTTTCACAATCAAATGAATTAATATGAGCTTGTTCTCATGGAGGTGACAGTGTTGTGAAAGCAAACACAAAGTATTTAAAATGTTTCCTGATGAGATACCTGATTAACACACTTTCATAGTCACAGCTTTACATAACCCACACACAAAAAGGAGCTCAGATCCAAAGTTTGGGAGACATATTCTGCATTTTGGCTAGAAGATGAGTAAAAACACATTGTCAACTTTATGTGTACACATAAGGCTGAAGAATTGGTAATATGTTAGCACCTAGTATCATTCTGCCTTTTGTAACAGCTGTTCAGAGTGAAAGAATATTTAGAAAGTCTCACAAATATTAAGCAAATTTACTGGAATTTAGCATCAACTCTATGTGACTCCAAAGTCAAAACTCACATCATCTAAACCACATAAATTATCAATATTTTATTATCCTATTAGAAGTTAGGTAGTGGCACTTATACAAAAACAAACAAACAAACAAACAAAACAGCTTTGTTTTTAGACAACGTCTCACTAATATGCTTAAGGCCCCACTGAATTTCTGAGTCTAGCCTTGAATTTGAAATCTTTCTTTCTCAGCCTTCTGAGTCACTGACATTACAGACATGTATCATCATATTGGCTCTTCTTTCCAGGTTTATGAACAGGCAAAATTGAGATGCTAAACAGAGAAGGAGCTTTGATAATCACCCCTTTGTTAATGCTGGCTTACTTCCTAAGGTTTAAACATTGAAACCCTTTTTTCAATGTATATTGAAGGCAACATTATCTATTATAGTCAAGAGTCTGTTGATCCTCATTGTTTTTCCAGACAATTTGTTACTGCATAAACTTTGATTTATTTTAAAAATGTAACTCATTGTGTTCAAACTTTAGTTTCTACTGCTGGCTATATTAGGACACTAGGTTCAATGTCTATGGAAAATTATGTTGCTCTTATGGCTAAATAAAATCTATATGTAAATAAAATTTTAAACTCATAAGGAAGAGGTATTTTCTTTTTTTTTCTTTTTTACTTTTTATGTATTCTTGGTGAATAGGATACATAGCACACAGCCCAAGCCTTAAATCATACAAAGCAGGCTTTACCTCTAGTAAATGAAGAAAAATATCAAATACAAAAAGTTGTGTTGCAAAATCACATGGCACTTGGTTTGTTTAAGAGTAGCACATATCCAGTTGTATATATATTTTAGATCACCCCCAAAAAACCAGTATGACTTCAGTACATATGATATCTTAAGATGCAGCCACACAGCAGCTGATCAATGATATGTTGCAAGAATGAGGAGCTTATCAAGGTACCATCTGGTGATGGTTTTTTGTAATCCTAGGCAGAAGAATTGTGTTCTGGACATATGATATTGCAGCATATTATTGTTGTGGCCTGTGGATGCAGAGCTCTTACCTTCTGGCTAAGGGATCATCTCAGAAGACTTTAGGTGTGTAAATTTTTTTGATGATGAATCCTAAACAGGTGGATTATTGGGCAGGCACAAGATATCTATAGCTACTCTCTTGTTGATGCTTCCAACAGATTATTATTATTATTATTATTACTACTACTATTATTATTATTTATTCAAGGTAATAAATACCGTGATTTAGTGTGTGTATTCATTGCCTGTATGTGTTCCTATGTCCCTTTATGTTCAATGGTCACTCGGCTACTTTGTTGAGGGGGACAGAGATGTGAAATCAACACACAGACTCCAGGAGCTGGTGAGAGAACTGGCTGAAGACCCACCTCTAGTCGTCATCCAGTAGCTCAGTTTATTTTTGGAATGCACACAACTTTTATACTGTTCGAGCGAGATGTGCCTGTTAATCATACATAAGCAAGACAATATCCATAAGCCAATCATCTTCTGCCTAATATTAGTGCACTGTGAGGAAACTCTAAATATTGCTGTCCTGGTAGATAGCAATCTGGAAGGGTCTTTGGCCCTTACTGAGTCAGGGTTTTCATGCCCTGAAGCCCCTGACTCTCGGTTTCCTGGCCAGATTGTTTGGCAATGGTAATCACAAGTGCTGAGCATGTGATTTCACCCTTGGTGCGGGCCCTTCTATCAGACCTCAAAGAACATGTATATTTCAAGCAATTTGGAGCTGCTCATAGCTGCTAGCTGTGACTGAAAGTTATTCCAACATTTACTCCCTTTTTATTAAATTTGTTGCCAAAAGAGAAACATGATGTTAGAAGAAAAGAAAAGGGAAAAGCATAGAAAAAGGGGGAAGAAGCAAGAAAGAGAAAAGGGGAAATATACAGACATGGCCCTTTCCTGTTGCTGCAGTTGTTTCCTGCTGTGCTGAGTGGGCAGCCACTGTTGACAAGGTCTCTGCTTGTCACTTGGGTCTGAGCTGGACATGGGAAGCAAAGGAGCCAGGGGGGCAGAGACCTCTCTTAGAGGGGGTGAAGACTTAGGCCTTTGCACAGGTGTGGGGGGTGAGGTTCTGTGCCTCACCTCTGTTGGCCCCCAAGTTTTCTTCTGATGGCCTCTCTGTGACTATGCCTTAGATTGTTCCTCCCTTGAGGGAATCTTACACATTTTTGACTAACCAGCCATCCTGCGGGGCCAAACAGGGTGATGTGGAGTTTGCAAGGCATTGCCCCCGAGAAGGAACTCTGTCTCCTTGATAGATAATGTCCCTGTGGCCTCTATGCCAGCACTTACCTTAGGAATTGGGAAATTCAGGTTTCTTCTCTATGGAGGGCCCAGCTCACAGCACTGGGCTGGTGAGGCTGCATTCAGGAAGAAAGGAAAAAGGCCAAAGACAGACAAACAGTAATATTGTGTCAGAGCTAAGAGACACAGAGGAAAAGGACAACAGTATTAGGATTCAGGGCATGACCCCTCATAGAAAACTGGCCCTTAGTTGGTACTACTTAGATCCGAACCATAGCTGACATCTGCACAGATGCGGGGGAATCACTATTTTCCTTTTGGCTTTCCTTAAATGCATGGACTAACATAGCTTGTTTTGTTTCTACTTTGTTGAGCCTTTTTTGGAAGCATCATAAAATAACATATACTAGAACAAGAAAAACTATGCCAATACCAGCGAGGATCCAATTAGCAGGGTCAATTAAAGCTGACAATTCATCCCATAGATGCTGTATGATTGAGGGTTTAAAAATTAGCTCCACTCTGGTTTCATTTAGGCTGAGAATCTGAGCATGCAGCGTCATAGTGAAGTTTCTAAAAGTCATATCCCAAGATCCCTTAAGTCTGCCAATTTAAGCTGAGCTTCTGTTACATTTTTTACGGAGATGGGGTTTGACAAACAAAGAAATTGAATACTGAAGGCTACTCTAACTTTCAATTGAAGCATATCATTTTTTTCATCAATAAGTTCAATCTGTTGTTGTAACATTAAGATACCTCCTTGCAAGTGCAGGTTTAGTCACTCCTGGGTGCTCAGGGCTTTAATGGAGCACTATACTACCTGATTAATGGTTGCAGCATTTGCTGTGGACTGGGTCAAAGCTACACCAGAGGCAGTAGCTGCTTCAACTGCAGCAAGGGAGGCAGCTATATTGGCAGCAGTGATCCCAAAATCTCACCTAACTCTGGGAAGGGAAATATCTTTTGCAGCGTGAACCTTTTGAATGGAGGACTCATTCTCTGTTGGAAACCATAACATGGGGAGTGTTCTCATTAGCACTACTGTCTTAAGAGAGGAATTCAAGCAATTGGTTAAATCAAATTGGGAATCATCACAATTAAGATGACCATTTTTGTGATTTTGATTAAAAGTTACAAAGAAGAAGGGTGGGATAACACATACATGGCCTTTAGTTTCATGTTTACCTGAGGGTTTTTTGAAAGAGCCATTAAAAAAAAAATAGTATCCAAGGTGACAATAGGACTGATATGTATACATTTGCAAGTACCACATAACAATTATCTGCCTAATTGCAAAAAGTCTCCTGTCTTTCTTTTGTATTTTGAGCATTTTTTATCCAATCTGTATGATATTTAAATATAAATGCATTTGTGTCTGTTGAAAATTTCATTCTCAGTCCTCGTTTTGTCCACATTTGACCAACTAATAAGCTCATCAAATTTAAATAGGGTCGGGAAATGGAGAGACAGTTTCTCCAAGATATAGCTCTTAGAGGTATACCTTCATTGATATATTTAAATTTTCTCCATGGACATCTCTGCAGAAAGTGTTGAGGCCAATAACATGAGTCTTTAGCATGAGGGGCCATGCCATTAGCAGACCACTGACAGAGACTACTTTTGTTTCTCCTTCTAAGGAAAGTGTCCAAAAACCTATGATGCCTCCTATCACTGGCTCCCAAAGAATATCATTGTGAAGACAAGTTGCAGACTGACATAACCTCTGTGCCCTAGACACATTCCTTAGTGTAGTAAAGGCCCATGAATGATCAAGTGAGAGTGACATATTCCAAGGGTGCCTTGCTGTTAAGTCAGATGTAACAGGGCATTGTGAGAAAACATCATTAGCAAACAAGAAAGGCAATTCAGTATCATCCAAACCAACAGGTAAAAGAATCCTGGGAGATGGAGACCCCACCCACCAGGCATGTACTTGTGAGCTGAATGACAGAATGATGCACAACAGCATAAAGTGAGTCCTTTTCTGCATTGATGCAAAATAAGGGGGAAGTCCAATTAAAGTCCCAGCCACAGCGTAAGTTGTTTTCAATTGTTTGAGCGATTCTTCTGGTGGAGTGCAGGAGAGTGATGAGAATGACAGTTGCAGTTGTGGCTGTGAGGATTGTGAGCCTTGTGATGATGTTAATCCAGGGGGCTCCCATTGTCCTTCTGAGTGTTGTCCTTGGGATGCATTCTGCATGATTTGAGAGAGAAGTATGTACAACATCTGATCATGATTAATTGAGCATGGATTGATCTCTTTTTTTTTTTTATTGCAGTGGCATGAGCATTTTGATCACTGAAGGTTTTTTGCCACTGTCCCACAGACAGCCATTCATGAGGGATAGCTATCTGAAAAGCATCTTTTTCCCTCGTGGGACATACTTGGAAGTGTGTCCATTTTGCTTGTACAGGTCAGCATAGAGCCATGAGTTCTCCGGCCATTAGGCAGAGGCCTTTCTTCCTCCAAACTAACATGTGAGTTGTAGGTTATAATTTTACACATAAGCAAGAAGAGAGTACCAGGGCTCTGGTCTCTGGCAGGTGACATGGTCTGAGCTTGATATGATAGGACTTTGATATCACCCAAGACTATTTTGTGAGCCCTATGGTGGGGTGGCCATGGTGGTCTCTTTCTTTCTTTCAGGCTCAATTTGGAGCTTGGCAATCAGTGGCTAGTCTCACATTTCTTATTGGTATCCAGATAGGGTGAGGCTCCTGTTAACAAATGTAAACCTTCCACCCATGGTTAAGAGGAGCCTCAGACCATCCCATGCATTTGTTATGGGATCCTTTCATGAGACCATAGGTAGATGGGAGGACTCTGAGAAGGGAGCCCAATGCTTATGGACTTCTATTTCAGTAGAAAATTTTGAAATTGAAAGAAAATTTAAAGCAAGTTATATTCTTTTCAAGGCATCATGAGGGGACTTAGTATAGTTTCTTGTGTGTTCTTTCTATAATGCCTTGAGTCTAAGGGCTAAAGAGAATCCCAATTAAGTGATGTATATGCTAACAATTGCAAATTGCCTGAAATGTCTTGTTACTATAGGTTGGCTCTTTGTCAATTTTAATAGACATGGGAACATTCATAATTTTAAAACATTTAAGTAGATGGAAGATGACATTTTTTTCTTTCATCTAGGGCAGGGTATCTTGGGGCTAGGGAGGCTGCCATTCTTAGGACAGTAACCCTCTATGTGGCCTGGCTGAGGACAGCCCTAGAAAATGGGATCAGATCTTGTTTGGGAAGGCCCATTATTTTTGTTAACTGACAGTTTGTTAACAGCAGCTATTAATGCCTGAATGGGCCCCAAAGAGAAGGCTATTTCCTTTGTAGCAGAGTTTTATTTTGAAAGGAATTCATTGCATTCTGGAGCAATTGCAGCCCTAGTTCCTGCAGTTGCTCCTTCCCATGCCAATTGTTTAACTAATAAGCCTTGAGTAGGACCAGGTTGAATGAGCTTCTGGAACACCTGGATTACTCTAGATAAGAAGTCAGGAAACCATTCATGGGGTCCTTGGATCATATTCCTGAAAAATTCATCTTTTTCTTTTTTTAAGAGTTTTTAAAGCAATGTCTTTGACTTGAAAAGATGCCTAATATAGGGGCCCAAGATGCTGACATGGAGGGCCCTAAGAATAACAAAAGGTATGTTTAGGGTCCAATGTCTTGTGCTTAGTGGGGGACTTTGTGGTGAGCCGTTTCTGTGAACTGTGGCCGCCATTACAAGATGGCGCTGGTTTCCCCTGTAGTCTGTGACAAACAACTCCTTATCAGAATGAGTTGGCACGCTGTGACTTGGCACCCTATGAGAAAAGTCCACGTGGCAGTTGTGCATTGGGGCTTTATCTGCTTTATTAAGGCTGGGGCACACGGGAGTAGGAGTAGTGGCGGTAGTAGTAGCAGTAGTAGTAGTGGCAGTAGGAGTAGCAGTAGAAGTAGTAGTAGGAGTAGCAGTAGAAGCTAAAAGACATGTCAAAACAAAGGCCTGAATAAACAGCTGAAAGAAGAAAAAGTATCAAGGACCTGAATAAACTGCTGAGAGAAGATTCCCGAGTTGCGTCTTCCTTGCGGGCAAGGGGTCGCGACAAGTGGTGCCGAAACCCGGGAACCAGAACTTTCAGTCAGTCAGGGGTGGTGCACCGGTTAGTCCCAGGTAAGTGGGATCTGCGATCAAAGCAGGGATAGTCCCAGTAAGTGGGATCCGCGTCCAAAGCGGGGTCAGCTCCTCTACAAAGAAAGAGAGAGCCTCATATTTATTGCAGCTGCACTGTGTACTTTCACTTTTGTTTTCTGTGTTTCTTTTGTTGTGTCATTTCGCTTTTGTTTTTTGTGCTTCTTTTGTTGTTGTGTCATCTGTAGATAAAGAGAGAGCGGAGTTTTGTATTTTCACTTTCTTTATACTGCTTGGAACAGTATGGGTGCTACTCCCTCAAGCCCAATTTTGCTGGCCTTGGAGGGGTTACTGCATTCTAAGGGACTTAAAGTGAAGCGGAGCACATTACAGAGGTTTTTAGAAGAGACTGACTCTGTAGCTCCTTGGTTTGCTTTTTCAGGGAGTCTCACGATTCCCAGTTGGGACAAATTAGGGAAAGATCTGGATTTCGCTTACAAACAAGGAACTTTAAGGGGCGGTACCATTCCACTTTGGAAATTAGTGAGGGGGTGTATAATGGATGGTAAATGCCAGAAAGCTGTGAGCGAGGGTCAGGCCGTTCCTGAGCAATTGCATGAAGAAAAATCGGAGGGGTCACATAGCGAGGTAGCAGAAAGTATTAGGAGTAAGAGTGGTGAAAAGATAAGGGAGTCTGAAGTTAAACAGAGGAGAAGGCTCTATCCGGACTTGACTGAGTTAAAAACTCCCAAGGACGCAAGTAGCTCGGACAGTTCTGAGGAATTAGATCCACCCTAGCCGCTCTCAACCCCGCCTTCTCATCTTCCCCCTCCCTATCAGGCCCACAGAAAAGTCTTAATTGACCTTCTCCAGAATATTCACCATGGCTTATTTTAGGACTTTCAGCAAAAGAATCTCTACAAAAAGGTTTAATGTAGATAAACTTCCTATTTTCATGTTGCCCTGTTTTATTTGGCTACTGTCTGAAAAAATCAGCACTCTAGGCGCTGGACACTCCCTTACTAGTTTTTCACAAAAATATGTAACAAGGCCTCTGGCCTTGAGCTGGGCTTCACAGTGCTGACTACATTTCTAAGATAAGGGAGTTACTAACTGGGCTCCATGGTAACAGCTGGCAGGAGGAAGAATTGGAAAGGGAGATAGAGGAACTGGAGGGTCGATTAAAAAAGTCAAGATTTAAAGCACCTACAGCCCCGATCGCTGTCATGCTCCCTCCTTATAACCCTGATTGGGACAAGGACAACTCCAGAAGGCTGGGGGGTGTTCGGTGGCAGCCTAAGACGGCCCAAACTTCCCAGTAATTGAAAACTTGGATGCCAATGGACAGCCGGCCAGAGTACATGTTCCTTTAGCCTTTAAGGATATTAAACAACTAAAGGAGGCAGTTACTAATTACGGATCCCATGCCCCCTTTACATTGACTCTCTTCGAGTCTTTCTCTGCCAATCAGCTGACACCTAGTGACTGGCAACAGCTTTGCATGGCTGTGTTGTCCGGAGGGGATTTTTTGTTGTGGAAAAGTGAAAATCAAGAGAGGTGTCGCGAGCTAGCCGGAGTCAATCAGGACGCCGGCTTCCCACGGCATAACCTTGAAATGTTAACAGGCTTGGGACAATATGCTATCATAAATCAACAAATTAATTATAATCCTGGGGTCTATGCTCAGATAGCTACAGCAGCCATTTAGGCTTGGAAGGCTCTACCTATTTCAAATGCTAAAACAAAAATTTCAAAAATTGCTCAAGGACCCTCTGAGCCTTATTCTGACTTCCTTGCCTGATTGATACAGGTAGCAGAAAAAATATTCCCTAACTTGGAACAAGCCATGCCGGTCATTAAGCAATTGGCTCTTAAATATGCAAATTCCTATTGCCAAAATGCCATTAAATCTACCAGAGCAAAGAGTGTTGATGACATGATTCGAGCTTGTAAGGATATTGATGGAGCTCATATTACAGGACAGGTTCTGGCCGCTGCCCTCAAAACGGAAACAGGGGCCCGGCCCGGGCCCCGGAAGCCTAGGTGTATGGGGCAATCCAGGGACGGAATGGTACCCCGGGGAGTGGGCGACTTCGTCACCTCCCACGGACCAACCCCTTTCTATCTGTAGACTCCCTAGGGGAATGCCAGGAAGTACAGGATGTACAACTGCAACCGCAGGTCGCAGAAACAGAACAAGCTGCTACCGCAGTAAGATCTTGGCCAGGCGGGGGAAAATGCAGACAAAATCAAACAAAATACAATCGGCTAAGAAAACTTGGAGAACTTTTGCCCTGAAAATGGGCACCAGACTCCATGTTGTTTGCATCACCATGGTAACCATGGGGTGCCTGGCCGGCATAGCTGCTTCCTGGTCCCACCTCCCACACTTTTGCGGGCTTCTGATTGGTTCTTCCACAGTCACTCAGACAGGACTTCTGGTCCCGCTTTCCAGCCACTAACCTGTACTGCTGTGTTTCAGGTTTCTACCGGAGCTGCTCAGAGCCTGTATTTTTTTTACAAAAAAATGCCTACCTGTAAATGCTAATGAAAGATATCTTTTTCAGACAAAATTTAATTCCACAGGTTTCTATGTTACAGTCCTAAATTTAAGCTAGTTCTAAGTTAAATAACCTGACTTTTTCTCTATAGTTGTGTTACTAAATAATGTTCTATTGATGAGAGATATCAAATATGCTTCCTTATATTTTACTTTTAATTTTGAAGGTTATGAGGATACATTTGCTCGCCACAGGAACAAGCCAGCAAAGTTCCTGTGATGACCAAAAAATCCTTATTTTCATTGCTAACTATAAAAATAAAAATGTATACTCAAGGATCTTATTTCAGTTACATCAAGTGACGTCACATAGAAGAGTGCACTCCTAGTTAAAAATAAATTTAAATGGATCCAAATATTTTAAGACCACGTGGTTACATAAAGTTAATACAATTATAAGTTATGTTCTTATTCTTAATATATATATATATGTGTTTAGATATTTAGATAACCTATATTTGTTAATCTATAAATTAATTAGCACATGCCTAATTAATTAGTTAATATATATTTGCCTAATTGTTTTTCTTCAACAGAAAACCCATAATTTATGTTTTATATTTACATTTATCAGATACTCTGCCTTTTCAGTTACAGATATTTGAGATAAATGTGTTTACTATAAATTTGCTTTTAAGTAAAAATACAATCAAGTAATTTCTAATTCTCAAGGTTATTGTTCAAACTCATGAAATGATAAATTATTATAATTATTTCTCCAAAATATCTAAAGGTTTTAACTTTCTTTTCATTGATATTTCTTCTCAAAATATAATAATTTGTTTATAGATTCTAAGGTTTTCAAAAATTGTTCCAAAGTATAAAAAGAAATTTAAAAAAAAAAAAAGGCACACATGCCTCCTCCTGGATAAAGAACCTTGGTGTCCTGTGATTTTTTTTATTTTTTAACCTCGACGTCTCTCGCCGGACTCGGTTTCCGTTAGCCGGACTTGGCATCTGGAGGTCCTTACTGAGATTCGGAAAGCAGAGGTAAGGCTCACCTTCTAAGGGAAAAGGGGGAGGATTGGATCAAAGATAATTTAAATAGACAGGGTACGTACCATGGGTAACTCAACAGTGAAACTTCATCTGGCCAACGAAGTTAAAGAACTGTTAAACAAACAAGAAACAAAAATAAAAACCAAGACAGCAACCAAATTCATTGAAGCTAAAGCCCAGGCTTGTCCTTGGTTTCTGACAGGAGGCTTTCTTAATAACAGTGATTGGGATTTGGTAAAACAGGATCTCCAAAAGTTGTTGAGGGACCAGGGTCCAGATAGAGTCCCGATTGCTACTTTCTCTCTATGGAGATTGGTAAAGGATGCTCTTTTAACTGATAAAGTGAAGATTAAGGAGCAGCTTGCTGAATGCAAACAGGCTCTTAATCAGGTCCAAACTGCTGCCACTATTAATCAGGTTATTCAACAAACTTCCACCATACTCGATTCTCAAAATAAAGTTAACCAACATCTTTTGTCAGGGATTTTAGCTGCCAACCAAAGAATAGATTTACTCCAAGCTCAGGTAGAAGAATTGGCTGACTTGGTGCTTTTGGGTTGTGTTGACCAACATGCACATTTATGCATAACCTCTGTCAGATTTAATAATTCCAGGAATGCTTCCCGCATCATCAGAGAGTACTTGGCCGGAAATTGGTCCATGGTGGCAGAAAATTTGATCCAGTCTCAACTGACTCAGATAGCTGTTTTGAACGACACCCGTGTCATACCGGTGACTTTGGGACAATTCACCCTTTGGATTTCTTCTGCCTTTTCCTTTTTTAAGGAGTGGGTGGGAATAGACATTTTTGGTACAATGTGTTGCTTTGGTATGTTTCTCTGCTTGTAGTTTCTCTGTCGCCTCAAGGCCCGCAGTGCTCACGATAAGGCTATGATCATACAAGCTCTTGCTGCTTTAGAAAATGGCAACTCGCCACAGGTCTGGCTTGCGAATCTTAAACAGTAAACCTTTGACATGGTCGTTGCACCCCAAGTTATTATAACATTGCACTGGGATCAACATGTCTTTCTTTTGTCATTCTTCTAGTGTTGGAACTTCTACCATATCTTTCCTTTGTGCATACCTCTCCTCCCTGCCTTTCTGCACTAGGATCTTTGCTAGCTAATCTTACAGTCCAACTACACCTGCCATTTGATGGTGATGGTCATGGGTCCTGTTTATGGAGGCGGTTACCATAACAATGTCCTGTTGGCCACAACATGCTGAGCTGATCTTGTGGTACCCAGTGACGGGCAACTTCCACGCCTGCACTGCAACCTAAGACAGGGGAATGGGGCCTCCCCAGAGACGGGTAAGCAGTGCAGGGGCGGTGGACGACCTAAGACAGGGGCTACTTGATTCCCTTTGACATGCAATAAACAAAAGAGGGGAACTTGCTGATAGCAGGCCTTCCCTGGCCCCCGGGGCCCAGCCCCCAATTCCTTGTTCTGCATGTCAAAGTGGCCAGTTCACAAGGCCATGACATATGTGCTCCACGGGAACGTCTTGACCTTTATCTAACAATGGCAGATGTCACAACCAAATTTCTCCCCCTTTCTACTGTCCATGCCTTTCTTTCAGGGTGCTGCCAACTTGTTTGTCATCGTATTTCTAATCAGCCACAGTTCAGCCTCAGCTGTCCCCCTTCGTCCACCATTGTCACGATACAGGATGCGAGGCAAGGCACTGCACTTGAGTGATCCACTTGAGTGGACCTCAAGGGGAGCATGTCCTATTGCATGAGGGTTTGACGTCCACGCCCCGCCCCACGAAAAAAGGCGTCGGCTGATATGGCCTCAGGTTTGGGGAAGGGCCCTCCTTAAGGCTGGGCCATACTATGCAGCCACTTCTGCACAGTGGGATAGGACCTCTACTCTCGCCTGTATTGTTGTAATAAAACAAAAAAGGGGGAACTGTGGTGAGCCGTTTCTGTGAACTGTGGCCGCCATTACAAGATGGCGCTGGTTTCCCCTGTAGTCTGTGACAAACAACTCCTTATCAGAATGAGTTGGCACGCTGTGACTTGGCACCCTATGAGAAAAGTCCACGTGGCAGTTGTGCATTGGGGCTTTATCTGCTTTATTAAGGCTGGGGCACACGGGAGTAGGAGTAGTGGCGGTAGTAGTAGCAGTAGTAGTAGTGGCAGTAGGAGTAGCAGTAGAAGTAGTAGTAGGAGTAGCAGTAGAAGCTAAAAGACATGTCAATACAAAGGCCTGAATAAACAGCTGAAAGAAGAAAAAGTATCAAGGACCTGAATAAACTGCTGAGAGAAGATTCCCGAGTTGCGTCTTCCTTGCGGGCAAGGGGTCGCGACAGGACTTAACTTGACTTGTTAGGTTAAGGCTGTATGCCCACATAGTGTGTCCAGAGTGGAAGTTCCCATTAATAGAGAAAACTGAGTTTCTGAATTCTGGGAAGACCAATCCCCTATGTGAATTCACCAGGTGAACCAGGGGAAAAGAGGGGTCATAAGGTGACGCCAAGCCTTATGATGTTGTGTGCCTCAACTCGGGTTACCAATGGTATGACAGGGACAAGGAAAGGGGGTAAAGGAGGGGGTTCCTTGCTCACCTTCAAGGGACTGTCAGCACATGCAACACAAATGAGTCTACTACCCAAAATTCTACCTGAAACCTTACCTGAAATCAAAGTGATGGACAGTAGTGAGGTGTGAGGGTGCAAGAGACCAGGTTGTGGCGCCAAATTGTATGTGTTCCTATGTCTCTTCGTGGTCAATGGTCACTCAGCTACCTTGTTGCAGGGGTAGAGACACCTACTCGTCATCCAGTAGCTCAGTTTATTTTTGGAATACACAGAACGTTATAAGCACAGAATCAACACACAGACTCCGGAAGCTGGTGAGAGAACTGGCTGGAGACCCACCTTTGGTCATCATCCAGTAGCTCAGTTTATTTTTGGAATGCACACAACTGTAAATCATACATAAGCAAGACAATATCCATAAGCCAATAATCTTCTGCCTAATGTAAGCACACTGTGAGGAAACTCTAAATGTTTCTGTCATGGTGGAAAGCAATCTGGAAGGGTCTTTGGCCCTTACTGAGTCAGGGGTTTCATGCCCTGAAGCCCCTTACTCTCAGTTTTCTGGTCTGGTAGTTTGGCAACAGTAACCACAAGTGCTGAGTATGTGGTTTCACCCCATCCTGCAGGCCCTTCTGTCAAGCCTGTATGAATATGGATATTTCAAGCACTTTTGAGCTGATCATAGCTGCTAGCAGTGGCTGAAAGTTATTCCAGCAATTGTCATAAAATTTGCTATTGAGCATGTGTTCATTATGTAAATATATAATTGTAAATATCAACTATGCACCTTCATTTTCTGGCCTATATATGAAAAGGCCTATGGAATCATGCAGGAGTCTGAGGGCTGAAGGCTCTGGGCTGTCTGGGAACTATTGTCACTTCTGCATAAGCATGACTACAGTGCCAACCATGCCTCACATCTCTCAGTTGCTGGAGAGGCAAACCTTACATTCTGAGTCTGAACACAAACACAACAACAGACATAGTCTGCAGGATATTTGCAGGTGAGAGATATCTCAGTACTGAGAGATTAATGGAGGTTGTTAGGGGCATGGGCACACCTATGGACACCAAGAAGCATACAACACTTAGTTTCCTCAGTCCTATCACAGTGGACTCCTTTGGAGAGTTATGATATAATGGGATGAGTTAATTGAGAAGAGAAAGATGGCTTCTGACTTCACTGTGGGCAAACATAAACCTTGCAAGTTGAACTATCAATGAAGTGTTGAAACCCAGGCCCCAGCCCCTTGCCAAGGAAAGAAGTGGCATCAGTGGCACAGATGAGTTGGAGAAGTAGTCTAAGGAGTCATATGTAGCTGCTTTGGCCATGGAATGAATGGTTTCTATTGATATGGAAGCAAAAATGGATGCAAGTGTATGAGAGACTACCAGAATTAGGTATTGCAAGATAATCAAAAGGCCTAGGAATCCAAAGTACAGCCAGTAGAATAAGATCTCTGTACTTTGAAAATACCAATCAAACTTCTCTATTGTGCTGACTGAGTCTGGGGAGGAGAAAAAAGATTAAGGCCTGCATGCCCAATCAATGTGATGCATAAAATGAAACAACAGCAGCCAATTGCTCCAGTGAACAACTGGCACGGCCAGCCCAGGTATCCAAGTTTATACCATTCTACCTGTTAAGCAGAATTGGTAGACTTACAAAAATAATTTACCCAGGTGGAAAGAGAGCCCCATGGTTTTTTGTTGTTGTTGTTGTTGTTTTTGTTGTTGTTTTGTTTCTGCAAGAATTAGAGATAAACAGCATTCTGTGTTGTGCCCTAAAAGTAGAGAGGTTAATATTGCTTCTTACAGCAGAAGTTGTAAAATGCTCAATGCTATGAGGCATTTAGAGGACAATAAAGGACAAGTGTGGTAGTACCTGGCCAGGCTAAATAAGGCTATGTTTTTAGTAAGTAGCCAAGGTCATAAACACCCAGATTCAGTGTATTTACTCAAGATCACAAATATTTATTTGTGAGCATGCTCTTACATCAGTAAAATGTTGTCAATGTGCTTCTTTGTTCTACCTGCATTAAAAAGAAATTCTATGTAATAATTTGGGGGGCTGAGGAATAGAAGCTAGAGGCTGGTTAGGGGCTATTGCTGCTTTCAAATATAGCATGCCTACTATCCCAAATGTTCCTTACATCTATTTTCAACTGCTTGAGCCCTAAACATTGCTTTTTTAGTATGAGCCCCTGCACACCAGGCACAGATGTGAAACTATTTGTAATTTGAGACTATTACAAATTCCCTGCTTTAAGCAAGAAGTATTATGTTGTTTTGTATATATACTCCCCCAAAATATTCTTATGGTGGAGATTTAGTGTATTATTTATTTTAGATTACACATATCATCTTAATGTTGGCTCTCCCTCCCTTTCTTATGTAGTGATTCATATTCTCCATTTACAAAACTTTTGTGATACAGATACACTCTTCTGGTTGAAGATTCCATAGCATGCTGCATTTTTATCATGCCTGTAATGAAATATACCTGTTTTCAAATTTCTCTTATGATGAGAAATTTAAATAAAATATATTGTTGGTTCTTGATCTTTCAATTCAGTTCTCAGGCATTTTCCAAGTTCATTTCAAGTCCTTGCTATAAGATTCAGAAGTTTTTCTCAAACATATTATCCCCATTTAATAAATAGTGCACCAGATGTAAACATTTTTTTTTCTATTTTTTCATTGTTTTTATTTTTTTTAATAGAGGGGAAGAATGAGTATTTAACCCAGGGAAGGTCTCTCCTAAACCCCTATATCACCAGCCCTTTTATTGAATTGCATTTTTAATTTTTAGACAAGGTTTTGCTAAGTTGCTTTGGGTCTTCCCATATCTTTTAAGTTAAATATGTGTGGTGAGCCGTTTCTGTGAACTGTGGCCGCCATTACAAGATGGCGCTGGTTTCCCCTGTAGTCTGTGACAAACAACTCCTTATCAGAATGAGTTGGCACGCTGTGACTTGGCACCCTGTGAGAAAAGTCCACGTGGCAGCTTCGCATTGGGGCTTGAGGTGCTTTATTAAGGCTGGGAGGGGCATCCAGGGGAGAGAAGAAAAAGTATCAAGGACCTGAATAAACTGCTGAGAGAAGATTCCCGAGTTGCGTCTTCCTTGCGGGCAAGGGGTCGCGACAAATATGAAATTGTTATTCTCCTGCTTCAGTCTCCCAAATAATGAGGATTGCTGACATGAGCCACCACATGTGTGTAAACCTGATTTTTGAATAAATGTCACTACTTAACTCTTATAAACTTGAAAAAAATGATGAATCATATCTTCTAGAGAAGTAAGTTTTGCCTTTGGGGTCAGGGATATTTGATTCTGATACCTACTTAAAAACTGGGGGCCTGATGGATGCGGTGGCGCATACCTATAATACCAGTGACCTGTGAGACTGAGGCAGGATGATTACAAGTTTTTAAAAAGCTTCAGCATCTTGGTAAGATCCTGCCTAAAAATAAAAATAAGAAAAAAAAAACTAAGGATGTAGCTCAGGGATAATAGTTATTTTAATTAAACAACCAATACTACACTCATACATACTCACACACACACACACACACACATACACACACATACATACATATACACACACATACATACATACATACACACATACACACACACAAACACAAACAGTACTTATGGGGTTTTGAAAAATATTTTTTGACACTGATCAGCTGTATAAACCTCATCTATTACAAAAGGCAGAATGAGTGCCATAAAATCAGTTGTACTTTAGCCTTACCTGGGTACAGAAATTTGGCAATGTGATTTTACTCCTACTCTTGCCAAAATGCAGAATGTATTCTCCAAATTTTGGATCAGTGCTCTTATTTTGTATGGCTTATGAAAAGTTGTGGCTATGAAAGTGTACTAGTCAGGTACCTAGTCAGAAAATATTTTACATGTTTTGCTTTTGCTTTTAGAACACTTCTCCAAGAGAAGAAGCCCACATTAATTTATTTGATTCTGGGATGTCATGTGAAGGAGATTCAGGTTGCTTTTTTTTGGCAGCCAGATCACCCTCTGAAATTCAGTAAACTTAACAGCTACCATGCAGAAAAAAATATTGCAGATGAATGCAGCCCAACTGTTAAATAACCCAAATGTTAACTAATTCATTTTAGAGTGACTTCTTACACAGTGACAGACAACAATACACCCACTGTAGGGATAATATCAGTATTCAATCACATGTGACACAGAGAATATCTGGAAAACAGCAGATATCTTATAAGTAGTATTTTAATTTCTCTTATTTGAGTTTAAAGATGGATCTCTCAATATAAGGAATTGAAATATTTAGAAATATGTGTAGATATCTATGCCTTAGGTTTTTGCTAATATTCTCACAGTACCCTATACCAATGAAGGAAAAAGTCACCACAACCCTGCAATTAGGCTCAAGGCAAAATTACCAAATACTTTTTTCTGTAATGTATTTGTACTTTAGTTTTTGGCTGCTGAGAGATCTGAAGACCTGGCACCATCTACTTTCTGGGAAACCAATTGTTTTTGTTTACACTGTGATATCTGGAATGGGAATGGATCTGCCCAGTGTCTTGAAAGACATCGTGTCCTATTTGTATGCTTTTGAGTTGGAGATGCCAGCTCTCTCAAAGTGCAATGTTTCTTATGCTTTGGGGCCCTGAGGAGAATATTGTTCAGGAAGTGTTTCCATCACCTATGACAAAAAAAGTGGTCGAGGTTATGCACCTCCTGAGGTCAGAGTATTCATGGCTCTCAAATGTGGAATATGGCTTTGGTGAACTGAGATGTGCTTGAAAAGTCAAGTAGAGAGTGAATTTTAAGATGAAGATCCAAAATTACATATAACCATTAATTAATTTATATTGTGAAGCTATAATAATATACTGAATATGTTGTCTGAAGTTATTACAATTGATTTCCTACATTCTTTTTTTTTCGATATGAATACCTGGAAACTTTAAAATTGCACTTTTTTTCTCACAATTTTCTTTTTGAAGATTGCTGTGTCAGGGGATGACTTACAAATCAAAGGGTCCATTTGCTTACTCTTGTGAGAAGATACCAATTTTTTATTTTAATTTTTAAAAATATTTTTATTTATTTTTGTCAATAGACCTTCATTTATTTATATGCAGTTCTGAGAATCAAGCCCAGGGTATCACACATGCTAGACCAGCACTCTACCATTGAGCTCCAACCCCAGACCCAGAGAGCAATAATTTAAATCTCTATGGAGTCTCTAGAAGTCCTTCATCTGGCAAAGTTTTTTTTTTTTTTTTTTTTTTTGTGATACAGAGATAGTGCCCTCTGAAAACTGAAATAATGTGAAGACCCTCACTGTAAAATTCATATTTTTTCAATCAAGACACAAAGTTTTCAGATTTATTTGTTAGAGTAACAGGAAATGAGTTCTTTAGAAGTGATGTGAGAAAGAATCAAGGACATCCTCTCAGAGAGTAGAATAATGTGGTTCTGCATTCCAGGGTTTTTTTTATATATATTTTGTTTATTTACTTTTATGTGGTGCTGAGGATCAAACCCAGCATGTTTTCCTTGCTAGGCAAGGGCTCTGCCACTGAGCTACAACCTCAGCCACTGCACTCCAATTTTATTGGGGATCTAAGAAAAATTTCCAAAGAGTCCTTCCCACTTTTCGATTTTGGACTCATGCCAGGATAAGAGCATACTCTCAAGTCCCCACTTCTATAATGCCTTTATGTTAATTAGGCCAAGGCCTATCATTTATATTTAGATGGAGCATAAATTATGGAAATTTTTTTATAATTTATTAGTTCCAGTTATACATGACAGCAGATGGCTTTTTGATCATTCCAAACAAATTAAGAACAGTTTTTTTTTTTTTAATTCTCTGATTGTACATAATGTAGAATCAAACCATTCATGCCATTGTACATGCATTTCGGGTAATGAGTTCTTTCTCCTTTTTCCATCATTCCTATCCTATGTACCTGCAACACTTCCCATTTGCCCCATTTAAATCCCTCCACTTATCCCATGTCCTCCCCAATTCTTGCAAACTATGGTTAGTAAGAATTATCTATATTTCTTAGTTCCAATATCTTGTCTCTGACAGAGTCCTAAAAGTCTCCTCTTCAGGGTAGATGTTTCTTTTATGGACACCATTTTGAGACTGCATTTTTTCTGAAGACAATAGTTTGTTGAGAAATATGACATAGTCTTTCTAGATAAGCCATGCAGAGCTGCAGGTAGATTTATTATTGGAAAAGAAAGCATGCGGTGAGCATGCTGGGTCCATTTGATTCATTTTTCTCTTAGCCTTATGTTCCTACCCACTCACATTTGTTTGTCCCCTATTACCAGAATACTGTTTGTTTACTTATTTGTTTGGGGTTTATATATTTTCTTTTGGTATTGTGTATTGAAACCAGGGCCACTCAACCAATAAGCTACATCACCAGCCTTTTTTAAAATATGTTTTTGGTTGTAGATGGACACAATATCTTTATTTTATTTTTGTGTGGTGCTCAGAATGGAACCCAGTGCCTCACACTTGCTAGGCAAGCACTCTACCACTGAGCTATGACCTCAGCCCTTTCACCAGACCTTTTTTTATATTTTTGTCAGAGCCATGGTCTCACTTAGTTATTTAGTGCCTTGCTAATTTGCTGAAGTTGCTTTTGAATTCATGATCCTCCTGCTTCAGTATCCCATGCTGCTGGAATACAGACATGTGCAGCCATGTATAGCCTACTTTTAGTCTTGAAGATGCTTCAGTTCTTTTACCAGGTTCTGTGCATAATACTACTATAAAAATGAGAGTGCAGTGTTTTCTATCATGTAAAGACTCCAATTTATTTAAATACATACTGAGAAATATATCATATATTTTATTTTAAAATTTTTGAAGAATCTTAACAAAATTTTCAAAAGCAGCTTTATTGAATTAATATTTTCACCAACATTTGTACGTGTGTTTCTCTACATCCATGCTCATAGGTTTTTTTTTAGTACCTACTATATTTTAGATTTTTTACTTCTATGTATTCTTTTTAAAAAGTTTATGTTTTAGTTGTAGTTATATACAATGCTTTTATTAGTTTATTTTTCTTGGGTGCTGAGGCTCAAACCCAGGGCCTTGCATGTGCTAGGTGAGCTCTCTACCACTGAGTCATGACCTCAGCCCCTTAGTATTTTTCTTATTTATTAATTTTTAATTGTAGATATACAAAATACCTTTATTTTATTTACTTATTTTTATGTGGTGCTGAGGATCACATGCAATGCTCTAAGTGTTCTATGTAAGCACTCTATTTCTAAGTCAAAACTGTAGCCCCAACTTTTAGATATTTATCATAGGCATTCTGACAGCACTGCACAGGCTGAAGGTAACTTGCTCTCAGACTGATACATTAAATTTCTGATATAAGTGTGTTAGATTCCAGGCTGTCAAGTATCAAGAGGAGAATGTGTTGTAAAACTTTTATAAGATTATATAGATATCTGTGATTTATTTAATTTTTTTTTTTGGTGGGGGATAGTGCTGAGGATTAAACCCAAGGAATTGTGCATGTGAGGCCAACACTCTACCAGCTGAGCTATCATCCCCAGCATAAGATCTGTAATTTCTAACCCATTTTTGCACTATTGCTGGAGATTTTAGACATGAAAATTAGTTACTCAGAATGCACATCCACTTGTTTTGCAATCTATGGAGATTTGCACCTGCTCAGTCCTTTGCTTCTAGAGTTTGAAAGTATAGGATAGACACCCTTGAACAGAAGATGCTAAAATGTGAAACTCAATGCATGGACAAACTCTTTCTGGAAACAATTTGTTAGGCCAGAAATTACTACTGTGGTGAAATAAGGTAAGTCAGGGAATAGGAAATGCTCAATTCTCACTAAGCCTATCAGTGGTTTGCTGAATTTTACTCTATTAAACCCAATATTGAAGCCAGAGAAAAGTAATTCTTCCAGCAACAGCAGTTTTCAAAACCACTGGCAAATCTATTCCAGGCATAAACTGACCCCTTTGAGGTTTAACTTTTCTGTGGTAATTTCAAATAATTAAGCACCCTGTAAGTCAAGTTGTGTATAATTTCTGCTGATTCAATTGTTTTTGAGGCTATAACTGGTACTGATTGATTAATTTTTTAGTACTGGATACTGAGCCCAGGAGAGTTCTTACCAATGTGCCACACCCATAGCTCTTTTTTTTGATATTAGATTTAGAGTAAGGGTCTCACTGATATGTGACTGGCCCCAAAAAGTGGCTGAGGCTGGCTTTAAACTCACAACCATCATGCCTCAGCCTTCTGAGATGCTGAGCTTACAGGTATACATCACTGATATTGTGTTTTACAGACATTGTGTTTTACAGATCTTGCAGTTTCAAAAAAGTGAGGTTATTGAGAGGCTGGAGATATAACTCAGTTGGTAAAATGTCTCCTACACATACACATGGTCCTGGGTTCAATCTTTGCAACCACTAAATGAAAAAATAAACAAATAAATAATAAATAAATAAAAATTGGGGTTATTGAAACTGTTCTCAAAGAATTATATAAAACATAAGAGAAGGTAAACTTCCAGAGAGAATATTCTTATATATAGTTCAGCAAATCTTTGTTTAATGTTTCTTTTTTAAAACGTTATTATTACTTAGTAAATTGTGCATGAGATTATCCTTATTGTAGTTTTATCTCCTTCACAAAGTTTTACATTTCATATTTTTGTGGTTAATTTGTAACGAAAATTAATGAGATTATATTTATATGATCCCAATATAGTTACTATCAGACATACTTTTCAATGTTTTATTCATCTTATGGTTTTCATTATATAATAAGCAGAAAAAGAAGACATTTGAAATTTACTCCCTCAAAAATTTAGTTTGTTCAATTCAGGTAACTATCACCTCTGAAAAGCCCATAAAGCCCATAAAGAATATTGTGAATTATCTATAAATACCTGTCAGTTTGTTCAGTTTAATTGTGCTTAGAATTTATTGTGTCACTGCTCTGTGTCCATTAGAAGCATAGCTCAAAAGTCACTAAGCATATGCTCATTTAAACAGAGATGATTGAGCTTGGAGTAGTGGTCAATGTCTGTAATATAAGTAACTTGGTAGGCTGAGGAAAAAGAATCACAATTTTAAGGTTGACCTTTGCAATTTATCATGGCTCTAAGCAACCTAAAGAGAACCTATCTCAAAATAAAATAAAATAAAATAAAATAAAATAAATAGATCTTAGGATGTGGCTCTATGATTAAGCATTCCTGGGTAATAACTCCAGTACCAAAATCAACCATCAAACCAACAAATAAATGGTTGGAGATGTGGCTTAGTGGTTAAGCACACTGAGTTCCATGCACAATATCCCTTCCCCTATATAATAGATTTTCTTTTCAGAGTCTTTCAGCATGACCTTATGAAGAGCACTATCAAATTCCTCCATAGCAAAACTGATGAAAATTTCTAACAAATACAGCTGCAATAAAAATACAGCTACTTACAATTAATGGTTTAGGAATATAGACTTTAAAAAATACAGAGCACAATAAAAGAAAATATGATACTATAAAAGTCAACACAAATGCATATCCTTCTTTATTTTTAACTGTTCTTGAAAGTGATATATATATAAATTGTGTCTCTAGGACCACAGTAACTAAAGATACAAAGACATATACCATGTTGGAATATTTTCAAAACACTCCAATATCTTTTATTTTTAATTTATTTTAGTTGTACATGGACACAATATCTTAGCTTTATTTATTCATTTTATGTAATGCTGAAAATAAAACCCAGTGACTCAAACATGCAAGGAAAGTGCTCTACCATGGAGCTACTACCCCATTCCTCTTCTGTGTTTCTTTACACAGCATGTAACAGAATATTGGTCCTATATCTGGAGATTGAAGGGTTTAATATTTTTATTCACCCATCTACACATATTCTGTTAGCCTGGCTCAAAAACACTGATTTAATTTACCACTTTATGTGGTTTTCAGGGTGTAATAAAAATTTGAGGTTTGTCCCTTGCAGTCTTAGAGTACCAGGTTACTTTTCCACTTTTTAATATATGTCTTATAACAGACTATGGAAAAACTATCATTTGTTTATGTCAGACCCGCTGACAATCTGTAATTCCTGCTACAGCAGAGATGCTTAACGCAAGACACATGCACACACACACATCCAAGAGAATTGAGCATTATCTTTATTTTTTTCTCTCCTTCTTTTATACAGCATTGTTAATTAAAACAAGGGGAAAGAAAAAACATCCTTTTGGCAGCTTAATCCTTATAAGCATGGATAAACATTCTCAGGAAAACTTTGTTTATGGTCACAGTGCTCCATATTTCTTATCAATTAACTTGTGGTTAGTTATTCCCAGGCAAACACACACACACACACACACACACACACACACACACACACACACATATTTTACACTTGGCAGAACATTCTTTTATCTTCTTAAGACAGCAACAAGGACACAGTTCAAAGAGTTCATACTTTCTCACAGAACTCCTTGTTTTGCTGAGCACAGCAAAACTAAACACTTTATGTGTGTGAACACACATATTTTCATTTCATCCAGCTTTTTTTCTGTTTAATGTATAGGAGAAATTCTTATAAATTCTCTTGATGTAAAATGTAACTTAAAAACTGATCATTTAGGGCTGGGGATATAGCCCAGAAGAACAGCACTTGCCTCACATGTGCAAGGCCCTGGGTTCAATCTTCAGTACTACAAAAACAAAACAGAACATAAACTGATTATTTAAATATTTTTCATTTTACTTTGGAATGTATTTTATAGAAATATTATTGCTTCTGTCCCAACATTAGTTTCTCTTAAGTATATTCCCTGGTTGCATGTATTTCTCTTTTTTAAAAAAATGAGATTTTAAAGCTGATTTTGTATTTTAAAGTTTAATGAAACAATTTATTAATTTCATATGATCACAATGCACTAGCAATCATATCCTGACAAAATTGCAGATATTGGAATATAAGAGCACAGATTTGAAAGTAAAATGTAGGTGTCCAGTTGATCTTTCACTTGGAATCCTCTAAATTCAGCCTTTCAAGTTGCTAGTATTACAACTATGTAATAAAGTGACTATAAAATAGTTCTTTGTTGTCGGTATATTTGTGCGATATTCATATAGATGATGTGAGTGGTCTACTTTATGCTTAGGTTCTTATTTCTCAGGGTTTATTCTGTCTATTAGTGAATACCATGTGACCCCTTCTCAAACAACTGACTGACCTTTTGCATCGTTTGTTCTTTATAAAAAGATGGCTAGGAGCCAGGTGTGGTGGTACTTGATTGTAATACCAGAAGCATGGGAACCTGAGGCAGGAGTATTGCAAATTCAAGGCCAGTCTCAGCAAATTATTGAGGCCCTAAGCAATTTTTGAGGACTTTGGATCAAAATATAAAGATAAATATACAAATCAATAAACAAACAAATAAATAAATAAACAGGGCTGAGTATGTGGCTCAGTTATTAAATGTCCCTGTGTTTTATCAGAGAGAGAGAGAGAGAGAGAGAGAGAGAGAGAGAGAGAGAGAGAGAGAAGGAAGAAATAAAGATAGAGATTTTTAGTTGTTTGTATTTAGGTTTATTAGACTCAGATCTAAGACCTATGCAGAACTGAAAATAAGAGGGGTTTTCAACAATGAAGTGCATTCAAAGAAGAAGTTAGAAAAAAAATTCTTGAGATTGATCACAAAAAGCAACAGGTAAACCAAGTTTAGATTCCAGATAAAATAAATGTCAATACATAAAAAGCACACTTGTGAAGAAGTTAAAAGTTTGGTTGATCATGTGGAATTTCATTTACTTAAGAAAACAATGAAGGGTTGGGGTAGAGTGGTTGTATGGCATGCGTGAGGTACTGGGTTCAATTTTCAGCATTATATATGAATAAGTAAATAAGTAAAAATAAAGTTCTATTAACAACTTAAAAAATAAAATTGAAAAAAAATGACAGTCATCATGTTAATAATAAGAGAATGTTACTTAGGTTGTAGTACAGGAAGATTGTAAGTTCAATGCCAGCCTCAACAAAAGTGAGGTGCTATGCAACTCCATGAGACTCTCTCTCTCTCTCAATAAAATACAAAATAGAAATGGTTATGTGGCACAAGTGATGAGTGCCCCTGAGTAAAATTCTTAAATACAACACCCCCCCCAAAAAAATGAACCAGAGGTGTGGATTTATTTCTAGATTTTCAGTATTATTCTAATAATTTATTTGTAGACTTTATTTTTTAAACACTTAGTGAATATTCAGATAACTATCATGTATCATACTTAATGTGTTAAGATATAGTCATAATACATAAACTTGATTATATTAGAAGAAACTTAGGTAAAAAAAATTAAACAGTTAAAAAAACAATGTGTCTGTTGCATATGGTTAAAAAATTGAAATTCACTGAATTGCCCAATTTTTACCAATGATACATCTGAGTAAATTTATCAAATATGTGTTTGTTTATCAATATACACATTATGGCCTTTCTGGAAAACACTACACATTTATTGCAAATAGTTTACTCTGACAAAATCATCAAATAATAATAAAAATTTAATTTATATCAATCTTATTTTTTTGTGTATGTGGTGATAAAGATTAAACATAAAGTTGTCAATAGACCAAGAAGTACTGTATCACGTAATTACATCCACAACCCCATGAATATTTTGGTACAAATATCTCTAAGTGAAAAGTTATTCAAACATAAAACTTAAAGAATATATCATATTCAGCCAGGCAGGTGGTGCATACCTGCAATCCCAGTAACTTGGGAGCTGAGGCAGGAGTATTGGGAGTTCAAAGCCAGCTTCATTAAAAGGGAGGTGCTAAATAATTCAGTGAGATCCTGTGTGTAAATTAAATAGAAAACATGGATGGAGATGAAGCTCAGTGTTGACAGTGAAAATAAAAGCACTTATTATAAACCTAACTCATTAAAAACATTCATGAGTTTTTAATATTTTTTATGCAGTGCTGAGACTCGAACCCAGTACCTCAAACATGCTAGGCAAGTGCTGTACCACCGAGGCAAAACCTCACCCCTACTTAGTGACATGCTTGAGTTTAATCCCTGATAATTCCCCCAAAACCCAAACAAACAAAATATATGAAGATGCTAAGGACCATAACTGCATGCTTTACCCTGAATTCAGTGGACTCTGTCAATAATTAGTCCCATTCATCTTTCTTTACATATTTTTCCAATTATATATTTTGTTTTAATTCTATTTATTTATTTTTTACTATCAAGTTTATGTACCCAAAGTTGATCTATCTGCTAGATGATTTTTTTATGTATATGTCTTGGCAGTAATTTGAAAAAAAATTAAGAGAATAAACTAAAGAAAAGCCCATGATATAGATATGCATTTCACTACTTATTACTACTACTTAATATTGGGATGTAAGGTTATTTCACGACTGGGTTGGATCCTCAATCTTGGATCTATTATCAGAGATGAATGGCTGTAGAAATTCTGTGTTTGGGATTGGGGTCTACAAACTCGTGCTTGCGACATGCTCAGAGACTAGAAAGTTTCTGTGCAAAGACATAGAATGCTTGGTTGCTAGGTAATATCTGGTGACTGGGAAACTCTTTTGCCAAAGCAAGGAATGCCTGGCTGCCATAGTATTGTCTTTCACAAGTTTGTCCTGCTTCCCAGACCTAAGATGCACAGTCTTCTCCCTCTGAGCTAAAAAAAAAAAAAAAAAAAAAAAAAAAAAAAAAAAAAAAAACTATGCTGGCACTATTTGGTCTGCATGGTGATGCCCCTGGAGAACAGCAGTCCCATGTTTATTTTTAATCTGGACCTTATCTCAGTTAGTTAGAATTTAGGGTTAAAGAAGTAATAATTAGAATGTAGTAATGGTAATGGGTGGTGTGGAACGTTTTTGTTTGTTTGTTTGTTTGTTTTATTCTTCAGAGATTATAAAGGCAGAGAGGATAGGCATCATTTCGTCTGCCATCCTTCCTGTCTGTCTGCACCTTCACTGAGTGTCTCTGTTTGTCCTTTGTGTGCCTCCTCCACAGTTATTCTTCCACAGGTGTTTCTTTATAAATGGCCATACATACACTTGGTGAGCTCTTATGTACACCTTTATATACATTCATGAGTTTTTAATATTTTTATGCAGTGCTTAGAATCGAACCCAGTACCTCAAACATGCTAGGCAAGTGCTCAACCACTGAGCCACAACTTCACCCCCACATTTATGAATATTTTAAAATTCAATATAATACCATTATCTGAGTCCTCTGATTATTTTCCAGTCCACTATAGTAAAGCTGTTTCCTCCGTGTCTTTTATTTGTTGGTCTACTTCTCCTATATATATGAAAAAAATAAAATTTTCTTACTGAAGTGCTATAGGACAACCCATTAATTAAGCCTGGGATTACTGTTTGTTTTGTGGAGAAAAATAAAATTCAGTATAGCAAATATCTCAGTGACTAAGGAATTTGCTAATTATCAAAACTTAAAACTACTTTAGTGATTATAAAAGAAGTCAATATATAGCAAAGTGCAATAATTATATTCCTGGAAGCTTCTACGTTTTGACACGCAAAACCCTTCATCCCTACTGCTTCAGAAACAAGATTAGGCACTTAAAATTATCAGTGCATCCCTCTAAAAATTACAGATATTTTTGACAGTTTCCTATAGGAATATTGTGTTGACAGTGAAAATAAAAGCACTTATTATAAACCAAACTCATGTTTTTTTTTCTTTCTTCCTTCCTTTCATTCTTTCTTCCTTTCTTTCTTTCTTTTTGATTCTTTTTCTTTTTTCATTGTTTGTTTTTAAAGGTCAAGATTTCAAACAGTGTCCAAGAAAAAATTCTTGGCATCATAATGCATTTACTGGAGGTGGAAGCTCAAGATGGTGAATATGTGAGAAATCTTCCAAGATATAAGTCACTATGTGGATTGCTTGTTTCTTTCCTTTAGATTTCTTTGAATGATTAGAAAAGAGGCACAGAGAAGGCTAGAAAGATAGACTTAGAACTCTGGATGACAGTATACTTTTAGGCTGATTAATCTGTTGTTGAAACTTCCACAAACACAAGGGACTTTTCCAGCAAAATATCTGTTAGTTGGAATAAACCTTCCCTTGCTAGACCAAGAGGGTATTCATTGGACAGAAATGGAAAAGGAGAGGACATTGGAATGACTTGCCCTAATGGAAAAACTGTGCAAAAAGTTGAGAAATATTGAATAAAATTTATTAGCAAGTGGTTTGGAAGAATATAGTTTCCAGGGAAGCCTGAGGCAATTCCTGACAGATCCTGAGGAAAGAATTGACAAAGTTGAAAAAACTCCTCTTCTGTGTCAGTGGCTTGGCTTTGGTTCAGATAAAAAAGTGATATACTCCAGACCCAAGCCCTACCTCAAGGTTGGCAAAAGAGAAAGGGAATCTCATGCAAGCAGGTTATTAGGCCTTGAGGCAATTCCAGGCGTGTGTTGGAGATGTTAACTTGATTTAGGTCTTAGGGACAAATGTTTCTACACACACACACACACACACACATAACTGGGTGAGTTTATGGATATTAACATTTGCATTTTCCTTTATATTTTCAGAATACATATGTTAACCTATACTAAGTCCTCTGGATATTTGCCAATACTAAATGACAAAGAGTTTTTCTTACATATCATTTAGTTATCAGACTAGCTTTCCTAAATATATGAAAGTCAAGAAAATGTGTTACAACAGGGTTCAGTTAAACAATTGAATTCACCTTTTGATTCTGTTTTTTGGGAAAATACAGAAATTGTGAATTAAAAATATTTTAATTGCCAAGAGTTTTTGTTACTTATTTAAATAGAAAGGTACTTCCATGAGTAAATAAAGCTAGAGTAGCTAAAGGCAATGAATAAGCCCACTCTAGGCTATACAATAAACGGTGTAGAAAGAACTTGAGATGTATGGTTATGAGTGTGTTCCTTGAAAGGAGAATATTTTACCTCTATTCCATGCAGGAATTTTATTGAAAAACTATCCAGGTAGACTTCAATTACCTGAAAAGGCTTACGATTCCCAATTCCATGTTTTTTTTTTTCTACAGTTCAATAGTATACATTGGACATGGAAAGAAATTTTCATGTAATAATGAGTTTGCAGGTTGTGGGAATGCCAAAGTGTGGGAGGGGGCAGATTCTACAATGACATGTTTTTGAAATTTGGTGCTTGGAGATCCTTAAGGCATCTTTGAAAAGGTATTTTGGAGAACTTCTTACCAGGACTGAAAGAAGATAAATTATGCATTGTGAAAAAAAGACTTGAGTTGCTTGCAGGGCAGCCACTAGCTTTAGAGCTCCACCCTTTCTATGGTCACTTATGACAATACATGTGTTAGATGGAATATGTCTCTCCTGTTCTGACAAAGACGAAATAATTGGACTCATCTAAAAAATGGGGACACAGGTTGTGTCTCACCCTAGTGGAACAGTAACGTGAACCTGAGAAATCATGAGGAGAATGTATCACTAAGTAGAGTGAGTACTGTTAAGAAGGAATTATTAATGAGCAATAAAATGCATAGCAAGATTACAGGGTAACATTAAGTTACTCTTAAAGTTTTTCAAGTTACTTCCAAGGCACTTTATAGAAGAAATTATATTGCATGAATATATATATATATATATATATATATATATATATATATATATATATATATAATCATCTCTAGCAGTTCGAGAATGGAAATTTAAACTATACTAAAAATCCAATCCACTTCAATCAGAAGAGTAATTATCAAGAGTACACATAAAAATAAAAAATGATGTTGAGGATGTGGAGGAAAATGAAAAGTCATACATTGCTGGGGGGACTTAAAATTGTTGAGAGCCCTATAGAAAGCCATATGGAGATTCTTCAAATAATTTGGAATGGAACCCCAATTTGATCCAATTATCCCACTCTTCGGCATAAATCCAGTGAACTTAAAATCAGTATACTGCTGATGATGCAGCCACATCAATATTTATAGCAGCTCAGTTCACAAAATCTGAGCTATGGAACCAACCTAGGAGACCTCAATAGATGAATGGATGAAGAAAATGTGGTGTGTAATAGACGACGGAATACTACTTAGCCATAAAAGAGAATGACCTTGCCAGTAAATGGATGGATCTGGAGACTATAATGCCAAGTGAAATAAGCCAATTACCCAAAGCAAAGTTTGAATATTCTCTCTGATATGCCAATTCTAACAGAGAAAAAGGAGGGAGGGAAAGAATAGAAGTTTATTGGATTAGAAAAAGGGCAATGAAAGGAATAGCGGGTAGATAGAATTATGACAGATAGAAAAATTAATTGGACATAACATTTCTATGTTCATATGTGGGTACATAACAGTGAATCACCACATCATACACAACCAGAAAAAATGGGATGATAATTAGAATAAGTTATGCTTAATGTGTATATAATATGCCAAAGTACCTGTAATATGTCACGTATATCTAAATGAACTTTTAAAAGTTCTTAATAAAATAGGGATACAAATTAACTAAGTATATAACAGTTGAGTAATTGTCAAAAATTTGTCACTGCCAAGGCAGATGAGTAAATAACTTGCAGGAGATATCCTGTAGTAAATCATCAGTACCAGTGGACATGGTGGAGCACATCTGTAATCCTAGAGGCTCAGGAGACTGAAGCAAGAGGATTGCATATTTGAAACTAGAATAACAACGGTGCTAGGCTTTAAGCAATAGTGAGACTCAGTCTCAAAATTTAAAATAATATGAATAATAAAAATAATTATAATAATAAAATAAATTAAAAGTTCTGGGGATGTGACTTAGTGTTTTAAGTGCTCCAGGGTACAATCTCTAGTACACATGGACACCCACACACACACACACACATAGTACATAAACCTTGAGACAAAAACTAAAAGGATCTAATTAGGAGAAATACTTAAGGAATGAGGACTTATGAATTATTTTATTTTCTTCTTATTTATTTATTTATTTACTTAGTTTTGGTATTGGAGAATTAACTGAGGCATGTTAAATCAGTAAGTCATATCTCCAGGACTTTCTTTTTTTTTCTTTCTTTTTCTTTAATTTGAGAGAGGGTCTCACTAAGTTCCTGAGCATCTCACTAATTAGCTTAGGGCCTTGCTAATATGCTGAGGTTTACTTTGATATTTGCTGTCCTCCTGTCTAAGACTCCTCAGTCATTGAAATTACAGGCTTGCACTACCATGTCCAGTTTATGTTTATTTTTGCCTATCATTATTATTATTATTATCTTACACAGTAATAAAGGAGAAAGAAGCAAATTTATGTATCTCATTGTAATATTGTTGACAGATTTTCTGGTTTCTCATAGAATACCTGATTGAATGATTGATTGATTGATTGTAGTTCTGTATGGACAGAATGTTTTTCCTTTTCTTGTTTATTTTTATGTGATTCTAAATAATGAACCAAGTGTCTCCTGGGAAAAACCCATATTCACCAATAAGATTCTACAATAATTTTTTTTAATATGCCCCTGACCCTCATCTAAAACTGAGCTTAAAAAGAAAATATACAAACTGAAATAAAATTTTTTAAGTATCTAAACTTCATTAGCTAATTGTGAGAATCTCCATAGATTGGAAAAGGCAAATTAAAGAGAGGAGAGAGAGAGAGAGAGAGAGAGAGAGAGAGAGAGAGAGAGAGAGAGAGAGAATATGAACATAGAAAATCCTGAGTAAAAGAACAAAATTTAAAGATATTCAAAATGAATTAATGCCCAATCTGTCAGTAATGTCAAATGTTGGTGCTTTAATAAGACAAGTAAAATTGAAAGAGCTCTGGTAAATTTTAAATAGAATAATCATATACTAATTATATCTCTACTTGTAATATATAGTATGTGTACAAAGGTGTCTTCTTCAGTACATTCTGAGAAATGAATTCCAAAGTGATATTGTTATTTTTTCAAACATCAAACTGACATTTAGATTTTATATTACTACAAGCCTAGGCTATAGGTTGTAGCTATCATTATAAATGGTTTTCATCACTGACCAAAAAAACCATTATGCCACAGATTACCATATGCTATAAACTTAGAGAAATCAGTATACATGTTAAAATGTTATGAATAAATAGACCTGTGGAGCTGAAAAAAGAAAATGTTTAAAAAGACACAAACTAGACAATGATAAATGATAGTTTTCACTGCTGATAAGTAGAAAAATGATATCCTTTCTAAAAGAAACTTCTGAAACAATGGGGTGCTTGTGTTACTAAAAAACCCCTCTCTCAAAACAACAATAAGACTGGGGTCTAATTTTGCATAGAAGGACACCATTGGTTTTTAATGACAAAGAAAGATAATTATTTTTTTCCAAAAGTTACACAAAACAAAGTGTTAATAAATTCATAAATTGGAGATGAGCTGTATCTTGGTGGTGGAGCACTTGCCTCACAAATGTGAGACACTGTGTTCGTCCTCAGCACCACATAAAAATCAATGAACAAAATAGACATATTGTGTCCATCTCCAAATAATTTTTTTTAAAAATTCACACATTGTGCATTAAAATAACCAATTTATGAAATGGCACCATTAAAAATACAAAGTGACAGGTGAGACAAAATAATGACCTCACATGTGACCAAATACTTAATAAAAATTTAATGACACCCAGAAACAACAGCAAGCATCTTGAATAACCTCTTTATATAGGTAATATCGAAGTGTTCAATACTCATAAAAGCTCAACACCTTAAGAAATTAGAGAAATAAAACTAAAATAACATCAACATAAAAATAAATAGTATTGATGATGATGTAAAATAAAAAATTATCATGAACTACCGATGGCGTATAAGTTGGTAACTGTTTTTATAACCTGTGCGGCTATTTAATACACATAATAATTCCCCACCAGTAGCATTGACTTATAGAAATATCTGTCTCTAATAACATAGGAACATATAAAAATACATTAGTATTGTTCTATACAGCTAAAATTTGGAAGGTGAATAAAAAAGTATATTTAACATAAGATAAAAAATAAAGTGTGAGGAGGAAGTTTACTATGACTCAGACACATTTTTATCACAGCACATTCAGTATAACTAACAGTACAAAACACCACATCATTATTCTAAAAATGTCACATTTGTGTACTACTTTACACTCTACATACATGTTTTAATAAAAAATATGTACACTTTACGTAAAAATAAAAACTTCCAGAAGCACATAAAGACTCAATTACACACATGATGTGTTTAGATAAAACTCAGCATTACAAAGACAATAATTTTTCCTCAATGTAACCTGAAATATTTTCATCAAAATTTGGTATGCTTGCCTTTTAATGCAAAAAGAGAGTAAAGCAAAAAATTAAATTAAATTAAATTAAATTAATCTGTGAAGAAAATTATGTATAAAATACCCCCAAAACTCCTGCTATAGAAAAGCAAATGAGTAGTAGTATCATTAAGTGAAACTGATGTATATTCTAAAACTGTAATACAATAATAAAGATCCAGAAGTCATGATGTAAACCAAACACAAAGATGATTGAATAAACATGTAAACTTTTGTATTGTGAAGAGCAATAGTCCTACATCTTGTCCTAAGAAAAATAACACTAGATGTAAATAGATAATAAAATACAATTTAAAATTAGTGGTTAGTGCTGGGGGAACAGTTCCCTGAGAGTTTGTGTACAGAACAAGTTAAAGTACTGGGTTTAAATTCATCACAAATAGCAGATTTTAAGGTTAGAACATGTACAGTTAGATGATGAAATTTGTTTTGACAGGTTTTTCACTACTGTGACTAAAAGACCCAATAATAAATTGTAGAGGAGAAAAAGGTTATTTGCAGGCTTACAGTTTAAGAGATCTTATTCCATACAAGGCTGGCTTCATTCATAAGGACTCAAGGTGAGGCAGAACATCAAGGCAGAAATGTGTGGCAGAGAAAAGTAGCTCACATAGTAATCACAAATCAGTGAAAGACCCTCTGATTTTGGGGTATATGCAAATATAATTCCAAAGCCACACCCTCAATAACCACCTTCTCCAGCCACAACCTGCCACTTCAGTTACCATGAAGTTAAGTCCTTTACAGATAAATTCACTGATTATGTTGAGGCTACAACCAAATCTTTTCTCCTACAAACCTTCTTTCATTGTCTCACTGTTAACTTATGGGGACAATGTCACATCAAAACCACAACAGAAATACTGCAGAATATGAGGCTTCTGACCCTCATATATAAACATATACTCATGTTATGTGTTTCTCTTTGACAAAGTCATAAATGAGTTGAGTGGCTTAGATACCTTATACAACTGAGAAAATGCCTGCCTTCTGAAAGAGTAGAAAAAGCTGGGGTAAACCTGGGCATTAGAATTTCTGAGTGAAGTACCACATATTTGGAAGAAATTTTCCCAAAATTAATGTCACCTTGAATAAAGGGGATTTGTATCATGTATACCCTGGTTGTAAAATGTTCTGTGATTTTAATCTTAATTTATCCATTGGTTAGAGAAGAAGTGATATGCAAGTACCAAAAATGACAAAGTGGTAATCCTGTATGGCTAAGCAAGTCTTTCCATGTGTTCCATCACTTGAAATTAGGGCAGAGAAAGTGCATCTCAAAGGTGTTAGTTATCCCTAAACCCATTTTGGCCAACTTCTGCTACCAAAATATGAGTTTTTCTCTGGCTTCAATTACATGTTTAATAGGGCAAAATTCAGCAAACCACTGATAGAATAATTGACAGCTGAGCTGAGCACTTCCTGAGCCACAACCTACTCTTGCCCACTCCATTAATAATTTCAGGCCTACCTAATGTTTCCAAAATAAGATTGTCCATGCACTGAGTTTTTAAGGTTATCTTCTCTGCTCAAGGGGGTATATCCTAAACTTCCAATCTCTAGAAGAAAAGGTGACTGAGCATGTAAAAATCTACATAGATTGCAAACAACTGGATTTACATTGTTCATAACAACTTCCAAGATTTTATATTTCCAGTAGTAGTGCAGAAAATGAGTTAGAAATCACAGATCCCTATTTTAACCCAGAATAGATTTAGAGCACACTCTTCCTCTGGCTACTTGACAATCTAGAATATAAGAAAATTATATTAGAAGTTTAATGCATCAGTTAGTTAGCTAATTTTCTGCAGCCTGTACAGTGCTGTCAGAATGGCTAAGATAAAAATCTAAAATTTAGGGGCTGGGGTTTTGGATGAGTGGTAGAATGCTCACCTCAATGTTCAAGGCATTGGGTTTCATTCTCAGCATCACATAAACATAAGTAAAAAATAAAATAAGTCATTTTGTCTGTCCACAACTAAATATAAGTAAGTAAGCAAGTAAGCAAGTAAGCAAGTAAGTATAAATAAATAAGTATAAATAAATAAATACTTAGGAGTAAAAAAGAAAAAAATCTAAATGATAGTAGGTACTTCTGTTCATATTATCATGGATCTTGTACAAATGTTGTTGCAAATATAAGTAGAATAAAGATGTTTCTGAAAATGGTGTTAAGATCCTGCAAAAAATTCAAACTAAAAATGCCTAATGATTCAGTATTAGTAATTCTGGGTATGTACCTAAAAAAATTGAAGTCATCATGTTATAGAAAACACTGAACTCCCATTTTCATTGTAGAATTATTCATAAAACCTGGCAAAGAACTGAAGTATTTTCAGGGTAAAGGGTAGGCTGGGCATTTTCAGCAGCTTTAAAGGTTGAAAGTGGAGGGTCATGGGTTCAAAGCAAGTCTCAGAAACTCAGTGAGCCACTAAATGATTCAGCAAAACCTTAACTCACAAGACTATAAACACCTTCAAAAAATAAAATATTTAAAATGGCTGCTGATGTAGCTAAGTGGTTGAGTAGCCCAAGTTTCAATGCACAGTACCAAAAATAAACAAAGAAATAAATAAATAACTGGAACATTACTAAGAGGGAACAGAAAGTTGTAAATAGTAGAAGCAGGAGGTTAAGACAAAGTCTATAAAATGGGCCCAATAACTTGATGCCATACTTTCCTTTTCAAGAAGCAATTCACCTGCAACACAGCCTAGCTTAACTGGATAGGACATGTCATATTTCTCTACAAAATATTTTATGCAAGATAAATGCAAACCCAATATAATGTCTATAACAGCAACTAGTGTTATACCAAAGGGGAGACTTTTGACTCTGTCACCAGATCTCAGGAAATAAGAATAGTTCCTTTTAACCATAAAATTCACAACAGTATGTGCTTTAAAATCCAAATAGAAATGGTGAGAATGGGCATAGTTAACCTAAAGTTTCCATGATAGTATTGAGTTTTTTTATGTTATCCTACTCTCTGTCCCAGTTCAAGAAATGAACTGGGGCAGGACTCTTTAGGAAATTTTCTTAGATCCCCAATAAAACTGGAGTGCATAGAGCCACATTGTTCTTTTCATCTCTATGAGGAGACACTATCTCTCTTCAGATTGTCTCATTTTTCCTCTTTCATATCACTTCTAATAATCTCATAGCCTGCTGTTTTGAGTGATAAGTCTAAAAACATTCTGTCTTAATTGAAAAAAAATCTACATTTAAAGGGGTGTGTTCACACTGCTTCAGTTTCCCAGAGGGTTTCAGCCTTGTATTACTAAAAGATCCTTTCCAGCTGAAGGGCTTCCAAATATTCTCTTGAGAGCCTCTACTGCATACTTCATACTACAATATACAAGAAAAAGTCCCATGAAATTATAATCCCTAGGAACTCCCAAAGACTTTAAACATGGTATGTATTTAAAACCTTTGTCAGGAAGTTATGAAACCCAGAACTATTCAAATATGGAAGGTTGGAATGAGGACAACTCATACAATTAATCTTCAAGGAGAAATCTCAAATCAGAGGTTGTAATAAAATGTCTATTCCTGGGAAGGCAAAGGAAGGAAAGACAGGTTTTTTGTTATTATTTTTTCAAATTGTCAGGTTGCACTTGTCTTTATTTCCTCCTATGTAAAATGATCACAAAGAGAAACCAAAATTTTAAACACATCCATTCAGTTCTTGAAAAAAATTAAACTTGGAAATACTGCATTCATTTTAAATATAACATGGAAAAATAATTGATAAAGGAAGGACAGAATGATAGCAATAAAAATGTAAACATGCCCACACCTGAAATCTCACAATGTCTTGGGAGCCTGAAGAAGGAAGATCATGAGTTGAATGTCAGCCTCAGCAAGGGCAAGTTGCTAAGCAACTCAGTGAGACTCTGTCTGTAAATAAAATAAAAAATAGATCTGGAGATTTGGCTCAGGATTTCCGTGTCCCTGAGTTATATCCCAGTACCCCTCCAAAAAAGGGAATATGAATAGAATCCTGGAAATGTAGGAATATATACTGGGACTTATAGAGAGCTAGGCTGGAAGACAGGTTTCTGAATTTGAGATACCACTTTCCATACATTTGGGAAGCTAAGAAGGAAGAAAAAATGTGGTCTCCTACAAAACACATGCATTTTTATGATTAAACAGAGTACATAGAGTTAGGATTTCCTCCATTATCATCCCAGTCTTTATTACACAATCTGAGGACATGCTGGGCTATGGCACACTGATGCCCATACAGGGTTTCAGAAAATGACTAAAAACACCATAAAATGATGTGACAGGATGCCCAGTGTCTAGCTACTGATCTACACTCCACTAGAATGGTCTGATTTGACTAAGAGCTGAGCTGCCACAGAAAAGCACTGTGGCCCTCAGACACTTGAAAAAACAATGAGGAGTCCCCATTTACCATTTATAATGTCCAGTATCACCAGCCTTGTGAACCCAAACAACCTCCTACAATCTCAAGATACCAGTGCACACTCACCAGTTTCTGGCTTTCAGAGTGCCCAGACTTCTCCCTATGGTTCTTTAACACCTGAGTAGCACAGAAGCATGGGGCTCCTGAGGATAGAAGAGGGAACCTAGAAATGAATGTGAATAATGGCAGACTTGCCATACTAACCCAGCACCAGACTTTGGAATCAATCCCAACCCCTATTCACTGGCTGTGTGATGGTAATTGGACATGGTTTCAGGCCCTGTCCCAAGCTGAACTTAGTGAACCTATGTTCTGAGTTCATTGCATCCAACCAAGGAATGAATCAGAATAAAATGACAAGTTATTGGCTGCTGCTTTAAAAAAAAAATACTGGCATTGAATCCAATGGGAATGTTGCTATGCATGCTCAGATGCCCATAACCACTTCTTTCTTTCTTTCTTTGAAACAGACTCTCAATAATTTCCTCATGCTAGCCTTTAATCCTCCTTCCATGTATATATATACACACATACACTCTCTCTATATATATATATAGAGAGAGAGAGAGACAGAGAGTGTGAGTATATATACTTATGAAAAAATTACAACCATTTTACATAATGAATAAATTCTGAAAAGCAAATATTTATGACCTTGAATATATACTGATTCAGGGTGTTTGTAACCTTGAATGCATAATAAAAAAACAACCTGCTAGAAGCATTAGCAAGACAGCATATCTGTAGGCATCTTGGGACTGTCCAAAATCCACTCTTGTAGGACCCCTCATCCTAAAATCTAAACATCTGAAGTCTTCTGCAATTATACCATAGCAAAATGTATGCTGCAAAGTCATATGAACAGAACACAAGACCCCTGCCTAGGATTTCTAAAAGCCATCTCCAGGTGGTACCCAGACAAGCTCAACATTCTGGCAAATGATCATTGTTCAGTTGCTGTGTGGTTGCAACTTCAGAAACCATATGTGCTGAAGTCATACTAATATTCTTTTCATGATCTAGTATACATATACAACTGAATATGTTACATACTCATTACTGTGCTGCTCTTAACAAACCAAATTTCATGTGATTTTGCAACACAACATTATGCACCTGATGCTTTTTTCATTCACTAGAAATAGACCCTGCAGAATATGATTTAAGGGTTGTGCTGTGTAATCGTTCAAAGCAAATATTTGCATCTTAGTCACCATGGGTTAAAAAATAAAAAATAAAAATAAAATGAAGTTACCTCATTCTTTGGAGTCACTAGACTTACAGACATGCACCATTAGGTGTAAATTGTAATTTTAAGGAAATTACAAAATAGCCTGGTGAAGGGTCATGCACTTCAATACCACTGATACAGGTTGCTGAGACATGAGGATCACAAGTTTGAGATTAGCCTTGACAACTGAGAAAGACCTTATCATAAAACAAAAAAGAAAAAGTGCTGAGAATGTAACTCAGTGATAGAGGCTTATGAGTTTAATTTCTACTATTGCAAACTAAGTAATAAAATATGAAACAAAAGAATTATTAATATTTTATTTTTTATATAGACTTCTCTTTAGCTGTAAATTCATCATAATTTTGCATGGTCAAATAATAATAATAATAATAATAATAATAATAGATGGTGGGGATTTTTCAGGGTTGTGAATCATACCTGTAATATAATTTACTTGGAAAGCCATCACAGGAGAATTTTTACCTTGTTTGAAGACATATATGTATGTATTATATATTAAAACGTGTTTAAGGGTTTCTGTAGTAAGGGTGCACAAGTCAAATACACAGTCCCTTTTTTTAAATAGTTTTTGCTGTAGATGGACACAATACCATTATTAGTTTGTTTGTTTGTCGGTTTTTTAATGCGGTGCTGGATGTTTAAGCCAGTACCTCTCATATGCTAGGGAAGCACTCTACAACTGAACCACAATTCCAGTCCCCAAAGTCCTTTACTTATTCTGTGTGTGTGTGTGTGTGTGTGTGTGTGTGTGTGTGCGCGCGCGCGAGCGCGCGCTGTGCAGGAGATTGAATCCATGGCCTCATATAAGAAAAACAAGAACTCTACTGACTAAGCTATATTACCACCCCTATTCTTAGTCTTTTAACAATAAAATGAAGCAGTCTGAGGCTGGGGATGTGGCTCAAGCGGTAGCATGCTTGCCTGGCATGCGTGCGGCCTGGGTTCGATCCTCAGCACCACATACCAACAAAGATGTTGTGTCCGCCAAGAACTAAAAAATAAATATTAAAAATTCTCTCTCTCTCTCTCTCTCTCTCTCCTCTCTCACTCTCTCTTAAAAAAAAAAATGAAGCAGTCTGTCATTCAAACTTTGATTCTGTGCCCAATTGGCTCAGGTTGGAGGAAGTGCCTGAAGCCTTGTCCAATCAGTCTCTTAGGTGAGAACTGTCCAATCCTCGCACAGCCAGTGATGAGGAGGAGGGCTTCCACAATCTTCTGTTCCCTTTGTGTCTGGAGTCCGCCATTCTTTCGATGTTTTTGTAGGCTTTCCGTCTTGGATAAGGAGCCCAGGTTTCTGTGCTACACAGAAGCTGAAAACAAATCACAGGAGAACGCTGAGAATCCTGAAAGCCAGGAAATGGTAAGTGTGCCTTGTTATCTTCAGACTGGGTAGGAAGGTTGTTTGAAGCTGACTGGAGTGGCAATGGCAGAAACTGGGAATTGTGGCTAAAGACTCCTCATGGTCCTCTCAAGAGTCTTGTGGCCATAGGGTCACTCTGTGGCAGCTCAATCTGTTATGCTGGAATTTGAGACCCCCAAAAGACCACCAGAGACCAAGAGGGAGGTAAGCAGCAAAGAGGTGTTTGTTGCAAGCTAGCTCAGTCCTCCATGTGCACACAGCAACTGGTGATGCTGAGAGGCCCCAAGCTCAGGGTTTGCAGCAGTTTTATACACTCTTTGGGGAAAGCAGGGACTTCACATACATCATAGCATCTCTTAGCAAATCATCACACACCGCGGGAAAATCACAAAACAACTCTAAAACATGATTATCAAATTCACTGGTGGGAACAAGTTGGGTAGGGAAAATTTGTTAATACAAGAGGGGGATTCATTTGAACTGATTGGTTTAAGCCAAGAGGGGTGTTTGTGCTTAATTACATGGTTTCCTAACATGTTATCAACCACCATAAACTACTGGGTGGGTCATCTGGCATCCCAGGTATTTCCCTGTCTCATGCTGACTGGTGGCTGCTAGGGGATTGCTGTGGATCCCCACCTAGCCTGACTGAGTCTGGGACACTTGGCACAGAACATCTCTCCTGTTATTTGTAGATAAACAACTTAGCAGGGTGGGAATGTGCCTAGGAGTGCTCTGTGGGTCTTTCCAAGGACAAAGGTCATGCCCCTTCATTGGACAGGCTTTGCTCTGAGGTAGAGGCTGGTTTTTCAAGTCTTCATTCCCCTGCCCCCACCCCGCCCCCCTTTGATTACTCCTGTGAAGCTTAAATCAGCAGTTGAAAACCTGGGCATTTTGTTCCATAATTGTATGGTGTTTTCAGCTTCTTTCTGAATCTCCTTTTGGGCATCTATGTGCTATGAGTCCAGCATGTCCCTGGATTGTGTGGTGAAGACTGGGATAATTATCAGGAGAGAACCCCAACTCCATTTGTTGTATTTATGCATGAGAGAGGCTGTGTATTTTAGGGCTTGTTACCATAAGATTTTTTGTTTCTCTCTCTCTCTCTCTCTCTCTCTCTCTCTCTCTGTGTGTGTGTGTTTGTGTGTGTGAGTGTGTCTGTGTATCTTGTTTTCTTTTTGGTACCAGGACTTCAACTTGGAGGTGTTCATCCACTAATTTACATCCCCAGCCCTTTTTTGTATTTTTATTTAGAGACAGGGTTCCTTTGAGTTTCTTGGGGCCTCACTAAGTTGCTGCTGCTGGCTTTTAACTCAAGCTCCTCATGACTCCTGAGCTTTGTAAATGTAGGAGAAGCAGTATCTCAAATCCAGAACAAAAATCTGAAATCCAGAGCTTCAGTTTAGCTCTTCTTAGGTCTGAGAATCAACCCCTAGTTTTCTAGCTTTCTGTTCACATATCCAAATCTAGGGTTTTCTGTTCACAGTGAATAAGTATAAAATAGAATTGATAGTAAAATGACTGTGTAATGATGTTAATGGGCCTCATTAAACCACACCTGAAGGCTAAGGGAAATGTATTAAGCTAACTAGAAGATATATTAATGAGCACCATTAAGGCCTAATTCAAATGCAAAAAACCTTGAAGCTCACTTGTGGAAATACCTTCAACAAAATCCTTTTTTCCTGATTGAAGTTGCAGAAAGGAGGATGGGTCACAGAAAGAATGAAAATGAAACCATATAATAGTCAAGATGCCTTTTCCAAAGCCTATTTTAAATACATTTTGCTCCATGTTCTGCCCAAAACCATCAGTAAACTTCTAAGATGGCACACCAAAATTAGTTTTTTTTTTTTCTGGTAACATTCCCCATCCCACATGGTTGGAGTTTTATTCTTCAAAATTTGTGAGACAAGCACCCAAATGCAACTGGATAAGTGAGAAATTTTGGTTCATCTCAAACTCTACTTTCAGCATTATCAATTATTATTTTCCCATGTCTTATTTTGAATGGATGCATTATTTGTAATGTTTTTCATCAAGAACTGGAGGGCATTTAAAAATATTTTTATTTATCATTCTGAGCTCTTCACATGAGAAGAAAGCAGAATAAAATTAGGTGACCTTAAAAAAAATGAATCGCTCTTCAATTAGATTTATGTGTCCCAATTAAGGATTTTTAAACACTTTAATTGGTTCTCAATTGAGTTTTTTGTTTGTTTTTTGTCAGACAATTTTATTAAAATGACCCATAGAAACATTCCAAACATTTCAGTAAACTTTTTTCTCCTGGTGTGGCAGGAAATTAAAAGTAGGACTAACTTGAATTTAAATTACATGCAAGGTTAATTTTTCTCTCTTATTCTCTCTCTTTCTCTCTCTCTCTCTCTCTCTCTCTCTCTCTCTCTCTTGTGTGTGTGGTACTGGGGATTGAACCCAGGGCCTCATGCTTAGAAGGCAAGCAGTCTACTAACTGATCAATATCCCCAGCTCCATTTTTTTTTTGGGGGGGGAAGAAATCAGGGATTGAAATCAGGGGCACTCTACCACTGACCCACATCTCTACCCTTATTTTGTATTTTACTTAGAGACAGGGTTTCACTGAGTTTTTCACTGAGTTGCTTAGCACCTCACCATTGCTGATACTGGCTTTTCAGGAGATTACAGGCATGCACCTCCATGCCTGGACAACTGAATTTCAAGGGCTAAAATACACAGTAAATTAGGCCAAAGGCCATGTCAATAACTTGGTACATTATCTGAAAAATAGTTTTTTAGTTGTTGATAGAGCTTTATTTTATTTACTATATGTGGTGCTGAGAATCAAACTTGTGCAAGACAAATGAGCTACCACTGAGCTACAGCCCCAGTTCCCTGGTACATTTTAAGGGGGACACTGGGGATTGAACTCAAGACAACTTGACTACTGAGACACATCCCCAGGGTTATTTTTTACTTTATTTAGAGACAGGGTCTCATTGAGTTGCTTAGCACCTCACTTTTGATGAGGCTGGCTTTGAAATTTTGATCCTTCTGCTTCAGCCTCTCCAGCAACTGGGATTAAAGGCCTGCACCAACACACCTGCCCCTGGTACATTTTTAATACCTGTTTTACATAGATTTTAACCAGTAGCCTTAACTCTTTTCTAATATATGTTTGGATTGAATCCATGACCTAGAAATCAGTGAAATAGAGAATCAAGTTTTAATCTCCAACCCTAGTTTCCATTATCACAGTGTCTGAGTTAAGATTCCCCACTGAAGAATTTACTGTGTGTTGTGTTCTCATTCTTACCTCACATATGTACCTAGTTCTGAGTTTTATAATAGTCTGACACAAGGTGCCCACAGACACCAAATCTCTTGCAGTATTTAGAAAACACCAGTATGTGAGTCTTTCCTTGTAAGGGACCAGTTTGAAGTTTAAGTGTGTAGCTTCTGAAGGGACTAGTTGGATGTTTTGCAGCTGGAAGGCATTTTCTGATATACTTTTTATCTAAAAGGCATTTCATATGTTTCCTTTTATTAGTGTGAATATAGACACAATAAAAATAGAAGTGCAGCAATATATTTAGCAAACGGATTCCAATTTCTTTACATATATACCCAGAATTATTATTACTGGGTTGTGTGGCATTTTTTAAATCAAGAATTATTTATGTATTTATTTATTCTTTATTGAAATACTGTAGATTAACCCATGGGCACTTTACCTGTGTGCTGCATACCCAGACCCCAACACTTTTATTTATTAATTTATTTTGGAGGCAGGGTTTTACTGAGTTGCTTAGGACCTTGCCAAGTTCTTGTGGCTAGTCTTTAATGGCATGCTTACAACTGTGACACATCCACAGTCCTTTTTATGTTACATTTTGAGACAGGCTCTCACTGTTGCTTGGAGCTTTTTATGTTAGTGAGGCTGTGTTTTAATTAACAATTCTCCTGCTTCATTTTCTTGAGCTTCTAGGATTTCAGGCATGTGCCACCACATGTGACAATTTTAGATTATTATAATAGCCATTCCAACAGCAATGCACAGGCTGCAGGAAATCTATTTGATTGATGCATTGAATCCCTGAGGCAAGTTTATGTGAAGTAACCAGTGTAGGAGTGTTGTGTAAAGATTTCATGGGAATAAGCAGGAATCTTTTGTTTTTTTTCTAAACCCTTTTGTAAATTACATTTGGAAATCATAGTCCTTAAAAGTCCTAGAAAACCAATGTAAATTCATTGGTTTGCAATTTACGGATATTTGTACATGCTCAGTCACCTGTCCAACTAAAGCTTGAAACTTCAGAACATAGTAACTTGAACAAAATTTATTACAGTTGAAACACTCAGTGCACAAACAAATTTCTTTTAGGAGCAATTGGTAGTTGTGGAGTTATTGCTGTGACTAGCAGGGTTGAGGTAGTTCTCCATAAGTGTTAAAATCTCACTCAGGATATTGATGATTTACTGTATTTTACACTTTTACATCCACATTTCAATACTGCCAGCAAAAACAGTTGAAAAAATATGCTGATAAATGTCTTGATGTCTTGAGATAAACTTGCACCTTTGATATTTGTCTATTTCTTTGTATTGATCCCAGCTCATGAAATAGTTAGAAATATATTTTTGATACCCAGAAAATCACCATATTTTCTTTGCCTTAGATACATGTGTATCACTTCTCCCACATTTCTCTTTACTGAGATATCCATTGGGGATTTGGTCACAAATGTGGTACTTTGCTCAAGACAGAACTATAGCCCAGTATAATTCAGATTTTCCTGCCGATTTATGTAGATATTTTCTAAGTTGTCCAATGTATCTTAATCTTTCTACTCATTTATGACTTTAAAAAGAGACCCTTATAATATTAAGTGTGTTTATAGATGGAAGGAAGATCCATAATTTTAATATTCTGCTTCATTTTTAAACATCATTTCTCCCATTAACATCTGCCTTTTTGTGTGTTGCTAAGCTTGTAACTCAGTACACTGCACCTTATGCACACATGCTTTACCATGAGCCATTGGGATTACAGGCATATTCCACAATACCTCACATTTCTTTAATTTCTATTGGTTGTAGAAATCTGTAACTATGAAGTATCTAGTCTGCTAACTACACTCCAAAGACCTATATTTCTTTTGCTTTTGCTTTTCAAACACTACTATGTCCAAAATAAAAAGCCCACATTAGAGGAGCAGATGGATCAAGGTGCTTTGTGTGATGAGGATAGCTCACACTCTGAAGTTCAGTAGTCACCAGGTAACTGTTTCCACCAGCAAACAACAACAACAACACAGAGATAAGGGGGCTATGATTGTGGCTCAGTGGTAGAGTGCTTGCCTAGCAGTGTGAGGAACTGGGTTTGATTCTCAGTGCCTCATATAAATAAATAAATAAAGATCCATCAACAACTCAAAGCGCGTGCACACGCACACACATACACACACACACACACACAGATAAGCCCTCATGAATAGATAAGCCAGCCCAATCATGATCTAATAAGCTGTACAGTGATGCATATACCAATTATAAGTGGAAATCAAAATTCTGCATATTTTGTGAGGAAATTCTCTGTAATACAGCAATCATCTTATTGATACTAATTTTCTTTTCTTCTAACATAATTCTGGATCTTTATTGAAATGGTATTAACTTGTGCAGACATGTACACATTAGTTTGGTTCTAAAACTTTCACAGTACCTCACACCAAATTAGGAAACAGATATTACAGCTTAGATATTAGGTGAAGGGTTAAGTTGCAAAATAAGATCTTTGTCTTTAATTTATTTGAGCTCTACAGTGAAGGCTTTGGAAAGATACATTGGCATGATGCCTTCAACTCCTGAGACTCTCTCTTGCCTTTTATGTTGTCTGACATCTGAAATGGGAATAAATCTGGATCAAGCATCAGATGGTAAACAATCATCTCCTTTTGGACCCTGCCTTGTTTGACCTCTCTGCTCTTCCTGAGGGCACTGTCACTCCTGCTTTTTAGTTTTAAAGAGAAGTATTGATTAAGAAGTGTACTACCACACCTCTTCTATGGAATGCAGGGGTCCAGGCTCTTTGACTCCCCAAAGTCAGAGGAGCCATAACTCTGAAAATGGAACTAAGATGTGCTGGAGGCTTCAAATAGAGTTAGTTGTGAGGATGTAGTTGTAAACACACACACACACACACACACACACATATATATATATATTTGACTTTAGAAATTTTATTTTTCTCATGTAATGATAGTATTCCTGATATATTCGGTTTTGTGATTATAATAAATTTCAATTGTGTCTTTTTTTCTTTTAGTGTACATATTAGAAAAGTTAAAACTTGACCTTTGCCTCACATTTTTCTTATATTGGATATTAGGGGAATACTTCCCAGTTGATAGCTTGAGCTGTCTTCTCAGAAAAATAGATCAGAAAAGTTAAATAAAAAAATATTGCCTATTATATTGTTTCCAATAATTAACAATATGTATGCATATAATACATATTGATATCACCCTATATACAAGGCTAAATTTAAATATCCTCCTGCCAGACTAGATTCCTATACTTTAGGGAAACCTTATTTTTATAAAAGCTGCTGTCTCTACTCAAATGTAATCACCTTAAAAGAAAAGTAAATGCACCCAAGAAAATGCCAATCCTGATTCATTGTGGCCTCATTCATTTCTGGGGTTGATGCCATGTACTGTCACTTGGATAGTAGGCTCAGTGGATTCAGACTCAAAGGGCAGAACTTTTCCAACCAGGGGCTCTTGGGTGAGAACTCTTCAATCCAATATACAACGAGTATAAAATGTGTGGCTTCCACTATATGATCCAGTTTTTATCTCTGGGGATTGGCATTCTTAGGGATCCATTTCTAGGCTTCCTCACCAATGCTCAGGAAACCTAGATTCTGCTGCCACATAGATGATACAAAATCTATAGGGAGAATGTAAGGCACAATGAAAGGCAGAGAATAGTGGCTGTGCAGAATTTTGAGACTGCATCTGTAGATTGGAATTGCAGGCAAATTGGAAGAAGTTTCAAACAGCAATGGCTGTGGCTGTTACTGGGTTTTGTAGATGGGAACTACCCAGCAAAGTCTCTAGTACTGCAAAATGAATCCTTCTATGGAGCAGCTCATTTCTAAGTGTCCTCTGGCCAATCAAGTGAGAAATGTATCAACAGCTGACATTTTGGAAATTCTGTTCTCTTCATTCATGGTATCTTCAATCATGGCCTGAAGCTCAAGTGGACAGATTTATTCTGAAAGCCTGACACCTCCCCAGATTGTGTGGTAATGATTGCTGTTTTCATCAGGAGATAATCTCAAATCCAGGTGTATTTTTTTTAAATTTTATCTGCATAAAGTTATTTTGCTGATATATAGGAGACTGAGTTGCTTTTCCTTCCAAAACATTCTGAGAATCAGGGCCTCAAATTCACAGTTCTGGAAATTAATTTATTTTTATTCAGGTCTCAGAATATATCCTATATATTTATTTACTTGTTCACATTCTCAATGCCAACTTTTTACTCAACAAAATAATAAACTGTTTCTCATTATATTTCAAATATATGCATTATTTTTAGCTATTTTTTCCAACACTAGATGGAATTGCTTATGGGATTTTTTTCTTCTGTTGGTGAGTATTTTATATGAGAGAAAAAAGAAAAGATTCACTTGACTCTGTGTAATAAACAGTGCTCATTCCTGGACCTTTTTTTCTCCCATTGATACAGGTACCTTACTGGAAAGTATTTCAGTGGGGATTCCCCATTGTAGACTTGACAGGATAATGTGTCCTCATATCACTTCCATCTCTTCTCTTAGCTGAGGGTTTTCTGAGGTACCCACAGCTCTCATGTCTATATACTTTGGAGTGTATTTGTATCTTTGTGTCCTGTCTTTCCAAGAGAAAGAAGTCTGAAATCTGGTGTGGAAGTTATCCTGCAGTTTAAAAAAATCTCCTGGTACATCCTGCAGATTAAAAAAATCTCCTGGTACATCCTTCATTTGAAGACTCTTTATTTCTTTTCTTTTCATAACTACTGAAAATACTGCTACATAAAAATGGGCATGCAGTTTTTTCTTTAACTTCCTCATTCTAACTCCTTGAATTAGAATCATGGTCCAAATTAATTTAACCCAGAATTAATATACCCAGAATTAACTTAACCATGTTATATGTTAGTTGTATTTTAAATGCTTTAGAATTTAAAGCATTTAAAACACAACATTTAAAAAAAAATAAAAAAAATATAACACAACATTTAAAATAAAAAAAAATGAATTTCCTAAACTTGTATTGTCACCAAAAGTGTACAGAGTTTTCTTTTTATATATATATATATATAGTTTCTTGAGTCTTTTTTATTATTAGCTTATTGACAAAAATCTGTTCTCTTTTTTTAGGGAAAGGCAATTAGGGATTTAACTCGGGAACACTCAAATACTGAGCCACATCCCCAAGCCTATTTTTTATTTTCTTTAGAGTCCTGCTCACTTAGTTCCTTAGTTTCTTGCTATGGCTGAGGCTGGCTTCCTCTCAATCCTCCTGCCTCATTCTCCTGAACTGCTGGTATTATAGGCATGCACCACCACACCTGGTGACAAAAGCTATTCTAAAAGTTGTGCTTTGCATAAAATTGTTCACTGTTTGATTTCTGAATCAAATCCCTGATTGAAGATTGCAGGGTCCAGTGTGTCATGTAGCAACAGAGATTGTGTGTTGCAAACATTTCCTGGGGATTAACAGACATGTTTTCTTATTAACCCCTTCTCTGCACTATTGCTTGGGATTTTAGCAGCCCATCAAGAATCTTGCACATCAATGGAAAATTACTTTTTTTTGATCTAGGGAAGATTTGCATGTGATCAGTAAACTTTATTCCCATAGCTTGAAGATTTAAAAATTGGCCTTCTCTTTGGGGTCCTTCTGCATAAGCCTCTTGCCATTCTTTTGCAGAGTATTTATTATACATGAGGAAATTAGTTTCTTCCATTGAATGAAATATAAGAGATAAGACACTCAGTGATGAAAATTTTTTATACTGGAAATAATTGACAGTTCTGGAATTTTTACAGGGGCAAGCCTGAGATTGGAGCTCTTTGTTTGCTCAACACTCATAAAGGCATAAACCAAGTTCTTTGAGTTTTAACTTCTTTCTCCTGATCCTGGGAGTTAAAGCCCATGGATGTCCTAGACTGAACATAGATAACTATCACTTTTTTAATCATCTTAGAACTTATGAATGTGTAGATCTTCAGAAAAAACTAAATTAAGACTGAAAGCACACACAAAAAAAACTATTTAGAGTGTCATATATATGGTCCCAGTCTTACTCTTTGCAGGCTGACACTGGCTGTTGGACTTTCTATTTCGATTATATAGCATATTCTCTAAGGCTGGACTAAAGCCTAAGTCTATGCTAGCTTTTTAAAATCATCGATTGGCAGATATGTTTCCATTTGTGCATATATATAAATGTCTCCACTATTTTTCAATAGTTTGCCTTAGAGTGACTTGAAACATAATATATGTATTAAATATATCTATGGATTGAGAGAGAGTCAGAAGCTCCTATTCTTGTATATTCCCACATCACTCTCAATTAAGATATGCCTTTTATTTTTGTTGCTGGATTTAACCCCAGGGCCTTGTAGATTGTAGACACAAACTACACTAGTGAATTCTGCCTCCAAGTCAGTCTTCCTTTACATTTGACAATGTCATTCATTCACATGTAATATTGTTCTTGAGATGTTTAGACTTATGCTGGCCTTTCAGTTTGTGTTAAAAATACATAAATTTTATATACATATACATTAAGTTTTGGATTTTGCTTTCAATTATGTTTTCTTGCTTTTTATTATTGCAAAATATTTTTCCCATTTAATTCAGAGTTTGGGAGTGAAATATATGTAAAATATTTAACATAAATTTTAGAATTTTTGCTCTGATCTCTTCTTCCATTAAAAGTAAAATATACTAACACTTTAAAGGGATTATATTTTAGATTTAGGGGGAATTTTACATCTTGCTAATGATGATTTTTATCATGTACACAGTGGTGTGCATGGTCAATTTTTTTCATGATCTTTTGTGTATTTGCATATTTTGTGTATTACTCTACATATTTTTGAATACATGTATGTAAAATATCATATATATGTTAAATCTACATAAAACTAGTTGATGATTCACAATATAATTTCAACTGGATACATTAGTATAAAAATGGGTTTTGGACTGTTTTTTAACCCACCTATTTCTCCTTATATCTTATTCAATGTTCATTGTCTTTTCTTCATGTTCTATTTTTCAATTGTTTTGACCAATGCTTCCATTTCCTTATATGTTATCATGGTTCAGATATGAAGTAATTTTTATAATCATATTCTTCTGCTAGGTAATGATCATGTATTTTCAATATCCAGTTTTTTCAAAGAAATTAAAATTTTACTTTCTCTTCATTTAATGAAGATTTATTTGCTCCATGTGTTTATTGACACTTTTTAATTTTGTCTCACAATGTGCTTTGATTTTGCCATTTTCTAATATCTAAAGCTATTGAGCTATTTTATGATTATCAAACCCTTATGTTTCTCCTTATAAACTGGCTATTGAACTCACATCCATTTTTTTTATTAGAACTGAAATTCAATTCAGAGATATTTCCTCACTGAACCATATGCTTAGCTCTTTTTTAATGTTTTCCTTTAAGACAGGTTCCCATTTAATTTTTTAGGAAATTGCTACATTACTAAGACTGGCTTCAAACTCACAATTCTCCTTCCTCATTGATCCAAGCAGCTCGGAGCCTAGGCATGTGGCACCATGCATAGCCCTTAATTTCTCTTCATTGACATCTGTGTTTTTGGTTGATAAGGCTAGCTTTAAACTTGGAATCATCCTGACTTAGCCTCCTTCCATCCTTTTTTATATTTGAAGAATTTTTTTCCATAGGTGAGGAGGAAATTAGTTTTTTCCAATTTCTAACTTCAATTTGTACCCTTTAAATATATCATATCATAAATGTCTTATTTTAATATTTCCCATTTTTTAAAGGCAGTATTTAAGTTTGGAAACAAATAATGATATTTCTGTCTTTTCATCCTTATTTTATTATTATTATTTTAGTATTTTGAATGATTGAGGAAAGGTGTTCCATACTACTCAGCCACAATCATACTTTTTTTTTTCCTAAAATTTTGTGTAATCATATCACTAAGTTACATAAGCTGATGTTGGCCTTGCAATTATTCTACTTTTTCTTTCCAAGTATATAACATTTTAGAGTCATGCACCACTATATACAGTGTTTAAATATCTTTCTTATTAAAAAAAAACTTTGACTTATCTTATATTTTTAATTTATATTAAAGTATTTCTTTACAGTGAGTGGTTTATTAATTCATACCAGAAAAGAATAAAATGGCATTATTTGTTAGGCAGATAGCCTATAGTTTCAGCAGTTTTTTGTGTTTTTGTTTTTTTTTTTTTTTTTTGAAAGGATGTCCTTTTATTCTTCTGTACTTCATTGCAATGTTTTTTTTTTTCTTTTATTGTCTAAATGGCCAGATTCTTTTAAAGGATTCTGCCTTTAGTTGTATAGGGCTAATTATTCATCTCATTATGAGGTCTATGCTAAATGCTATAATGTTAAATCCTATAGTAATATGTGCCAAAATGTTTTTATTAATGATGGCTTTCATGTGCACTAATGTCTAAATTATAACCTATGTATGTAGTGGTATATAGGACCTAAGATAGTGTCAGTATGCTGTATCATTTTTAAAATAACAGAATCACCATACAATGCATATTCCATGATGTATCTGCATCATTAACTAAGAAATCATTATATGTACCATACAAGTTACAAATAATATACATTTTGTAAATAATATAAAATTTTTACTTATAAATCTTCTCAGAGCTCTTTTAATTTAATTTGAGTTCTAAATGCAACATCTGACATTACTGGTAATTTTATGCTATTTCACTGTTAATGTTTTCAAACTTTGCTCCTTGGGTTACTATTTTTTTTTCTTTTTTGAGAAAATTGCCTTTGTCAAAATATTGAGATTGATATTAAGCTATGAATTCTTACTTTTATTTTAAATGTTATCATTTAATAGTATGATTTATTTTTAATCTCAACTCAGACACATTTTTTCAGGTTAAATGATATAATGTATCACATATTTCTTTTTCCTGTGGTTCTGGGGATTGAGCCCAGGGCCTTTTGTATGTGAGTCAAGCACTTTACCAATAAAGCTATATCCCCAGTCCTATTTAAGGTGTATTTAAGCTGTATACTTTTATGTTTTGACATATAAACACATCAAAAAAAAAACAAGATCAATTATCAATTTATGCATTACCCCCAAAGTATTTTCTAGTGCCCTTATGTTTTTTTAGTTGTAGATGAACACACAGTATCTTTATTTATTTTTATGTGGGTGCTGAGGTTCAAAACCAGTGCCTCATATATGCAAGGCAAGTGCTTTACCACTGAGCTACAGACCTAGTTCACTGAGCCACAGCCCCAACACTCTAGTACCCTTTTATAGTCTTTCTCTTATACTGTTTCCCACCACATTTCATGAAATGAATCTGATCTTATTTAACAAGGCCAATACTGGACCAGCATTGAAACTATACAGATCAATGAATTATTACAAAGGGAACGCACTACATAATCATTATTTCTATCAAGAAATAGAACATTAATGATGCTACAGAAAATACCTTCATTTCCTTTTACTTTCAGTATATCCTTCAATCTTCCTTGTGGAAACTTCAATTCTTTTTTTCCAACTATCTTTTTAATATTATTCTTTTGAAAAACAAAACAAAATGCAAACAGAACTAGGATCATTTATTTATTTAATTATACAAAAAATGGGTAGAATTAGGTAGCTCACTTTGTAGGAAACCAAATCTGACAACAATCATGCTTGATGCATTGTTGGTGGAGCAAATCTGAGGGTTATCCAGAAAAAACAAGAAATAGATACATCTCAGAATGTCAGGGTTGGGGCATTAGGAGTTTAGTTATGAGAAATTATCTGAGCATAAAAATTTGTGGGAGTGGTCAAAGGAAAAATTGTGGTTATTAGTTACTGGAGAAAATCTGAGGAAGCTCAGATAGACCAGGTCAGGAAGTAGAGTCATAGTACATATAAGGTGGATGAACAGTACTTGGAGAGGAAGAAATTACAAGTCTAGAGAAAAAAAAAATTGTGTGGCATTCTACTAGAGCTCTAAAAGGAGAGAATCATGTGTGTGGCATACTTGTTTAATTACACCATTAATTCCTGGGTTTTAGGAATTTCCAAAAATGAGAACACTGGCATAAGTATTATGCTGTCACAATATTTCCTGTCTTCTCCCACTTAGAATCCAAAATTTCTCATCTGTGCACCTTATACATCCTCAGCAGTTTCTTCTTTCTCCTCAGATCTATTCTCCTACCCCTAACCACTTTTTCTTCTGTCCTTTTCAGTTTACCTTTTCTTACACTCTTTCTTCATTCAGATCTTTGAATCTCAATTATACCACTTTCTCTATGCTTTTCTCTGAAATTATTGTGGACCTGGGCATAGGCCCATTGCAATCTTGGTTTTGCAGGGCCGTGACTTAGGGGGCCTGGATGATAAAAGGAGGTGTCAGGTGCAGTCTAGTTTGGTGAAAGCAGCAGTTGCAGCTACCTATTGGAACATTATAAGAATATTTTGGTGTCAAAGAGTAGAATGTATGCGTATTTTGGTAGTACCAAACTAATATCCAAAGTGTCTCTAAGATTTTACATGGCCAATGGAAGGGTTTTACAGTTCTAATCCATTAGATGTTGGAAATTTTTAGTCTTTTAAAAATATTTTGCCATTCTATTTCATGTTTTCCTTCCTGGTGGGTATGCCATATTAAATGGGCTTTAGTATTAAGTTGCCTTAGTGGTAGGAATTTAAACTCTTACAGAAGTTGAATATTTTATTTTTTGTTAAGTGCAGTTAGAGATATTTTGACTGTGATTTACTCTTTTGGTATGTCTTTTTCTCCTCACAAATATAACTGTTAGACCAGGACGCAAGAGAAGACCATTGACTCCAATTAAAATCAAATTAAAGCAAGCTTATTATATCGACTGGCCAGGCGGCCTGTCCCACCCAAAACAGCGGGAACAAGACAGCAGCCGCAGCTTTCCTGCAGCCCAGCTTTATAGCCCAGAAAGTTACACAAATGGGGGTTACAGATAACAAAACTCTGATAAGCATAACACAAATGGTAGTTTACATTTTTGCTGGCCCTGATATCAGAATTTATGAACGTCATTAGAGCCTCAGAGAAGGTCATTATCTGGCCAGGGAAGGCGAAGATTTGTGAGGCATCACTAAAGTTTCAGAGAGGGCTGCTATCTGGTCAGAGAGCAAGGCATGGGTGGGTTTAAGGCACAGGCATGCATTCCAAGCAGGTTCAGAATTTGCAGTAATTTATAGTAAAGCCAAAATTATCTTTTCATGGCATTGTGGTGAGTTGGCTCCCAATTTTAAGAAAAGATTAGATTGGGCCTATCAATAACATCTCATTCATTCTGTTATAGTCACTTTCCACTAAATATGTACTCTGCAAATATTTTCTTCCATTTCATGTTTTAGCTGGAATCTCAGGGTGTACATTTTTCTAAATTTTTAAAAAATGGCCTTCAGGTATATAAATCCATAGAAATTTACAGGGAAATATCTTAAAAATTGACTTTCCAAGAAAACCTATTCATGTAGATTCTCTCTTGCTGGTACTCAAAAAAGCACCAGGCACATTAATTGTTAGGGAATGATCAAGAACAGGCACAATGAGTGAATAGAGTATTTGTAGTATTAGTTGAGAGAATCTAAAGTTCCACAGGATTGGAAGAGTTTTTAAGGTTCTTGGCAAAAATATATAAGACCTGCTCTATGGACATAGCTCTGTCTTCTGCTCTGCACATGGATACAATGTATGATGCCACTCTATCCATCTCACTCACTTGTGTGGGTCTTTGATGTGTCTTGCTTCATTCTGCTAGCCAAGTGTCAAATCTTTTTTTTTTTTTTTTTTCATCCACTGTGTATGACATTTCCTTTTCTGTAATCTCTCATATACTCTGTTGAAGTATAAACATTATCTCATTTGGGTATCTGCCATCTATAGTGCATCATATTCTGTGGTGTTTGAATGTAGTCACCTGTTGTGACAGCACCATGTTCTATATATATAAAAAAATAGTTTTTCTCTCTTTATGCTTTTGAAGGCTGCATCACCACAAGAAGAGAAGAGACGTTTATAATCACAGAAAAAATTACCATAAGCCACTAGAAGCTAGAATGATTCTCTTTTAGAGCTTCTGGAAGAAGTGTGGCTATGCTAACAAGTAGATATGAATACTGTATCATGATAATAAAAAACCACCCATATCTATAAAAGAATGATTTTTTATTATTTTTAGTTGTCATATTTGTGATTATTTTCATTAGTAGTAACAGGAATCCAGGATTTCTTTGCAAGCTGAATTGACCATTTGACCAAACTGAATCCTGCTAAAGTAGTAGTTATTAAATATAAGTAGTGTTTTTCCCAGTTGTGGACATAAGGAAAAATTATAATTGCAAGATGCCTGCCTTATTATCAGAAACAGCAATAGCTTTGTAAGGCAAATTCTTCAAATTCTTCAGTATTTTTATATTTTCTTACCCGCTGTTTGTGAGAATATGACCTATGTGGTGTGATCTGGGGAAAAATTCTCTCAGTCTTTTATATAATTTCTCACTACTTTTTCTAAAAAATGTAGGATTGATTCTAACAAATTTTCTCATCAGACATGTTTTTTTTGTTGTTGTTTTTTTTGAAGATCAGCACATTTCTCCCTGCACTCTCTTATACTTGATTGAAAACAAGACATTTTCTGGTTCATGTTTCTTTTATCTTGTGATGAGTGAATATGTTTGTCTCTGTTTTGTCATCTTGTCTTTTTGTTTCTGATTTGTAAGTACAAGTGTTTGTGAGATTACCACTAATGTTTTTTATTATTATTATTTATTCTAATTCATTATATATGACAGCAGAATGCATTTCAATTCATAGTACATATACAGAGCATATTTTTTTTATGTTTCTGTTAGTACACAAAGTAGAGTCACAGCCTTCATGTCTTCCTACATGTACTTAGGGTAATGATGTCCATCTCATTTAAACATCTTTTCTACCCACTCATTTCCCTCCCTCCCCTTTGCTATATCTAAAGCTCCTCCAAACCCTAACCCACCAGTGTTGTTAATGTTGTTGAAATAAGGGCTATTGTAGCTTACATGTGTCTTTTGCTGTCTTAATTTTGTTCTTTCCCCAATTGAGAAATAACAGTTTTTAAAGAGCATATTTTTAGTGCAACCAAACATAAATTGTGTAAAAGTAGAAAAAAATGAGATAAAATGGAAAAGCCAACAAAACACATGTGCTTGGGAGGGTGATTAATATGAATAATGTGGTGAGTTTCTGCTTGAATGTTCTCTTTTATGTTTTGTTATACTTGTAGATAAAAATTTGAGAGGCAAGATTTGATTTCAGTATGTCCACATAGAACCATTTTGTATCTTTAACTTGTCTGTTTTGCCATCCAGGGTATTATATTACTAGGTCTCTACACTCATTATTGTGTAGTGTTCAGTGACATTAAAACCATAATTGAATTTTCTTTCCTGAAACTTTAAAAAGCTAAGATCAAGCTATCTGTAAAAAATAAAACAGTAAAATTAATAATATATTCCACTCTTTAAATGTTTTCTGAGCCAATAAACAATGACATTGAAAATTTATAATTAGGAGTATGTGGCACATAGGAAGGAAAATATGCCAAAACAATGTATCTTCTAATATTGCAGCAAATATGTTATTAATAATATTTTACAATTTTTAGTATTTTCTGTTAATTTCTGTACATGATATATCATTGTCACAATTATAACTCACTGCCTAAATTTTATCACATATTTCACATATTAGCTTTTTTTTTTTTTTCATTTTGGTACCCTTTATGGAACCCAGGGACACTTAAGCACTGAGCCATATCTCAAGCTTCCAAACCGTATTCATACTTTATTAGAGAAAGGTTTTTCTGAATTGCTGAGAACTTTGCTAAGTTGCCGTGTCAGTGCTTGTTCTTGTGATACTCTTGTCTCATCTTCCCAAGTCACTGGAATTATAGGTGTGTGCCACCATGTTTGACATATATGAGCAATTTTATGATGATACTTTTTATCTTAGTTTTTTAAATGATCTATAATTACTTTGAACCAAAAATTATGCAGTGTATTTTGAGATGTATAATGCATAGATAAACATTTATAGTAGTTGCAAAAAAGATATGGTAAACTAAACAGTCTGTGGTAAGGTATTATATTTTGTATTTAGTAAACTCATTTAATATTGACTCTAATTAAATTTAAATTTAAGATAGAAATTATAATCTTCATAGCAACCAGTATAAGTGGAATATTGCGTCATTGCAATACTAGGGAAGAATAAAAATAAACTAGGTTTTTTTTAAGAATATTGATTGCCCCAGTAGTGCTAATGGTCCAAAATAAGAAACAACTCAAATGTTCTTGAATGTTGAAATGAACAACTTGTATTGCACCCATAAAATACTACATTAATCATCACTACAAAGAAACAGATTACAGAAGCACACACCCTGATTGGCTCTCACAGATACTCTATAGTTCAGCAGCTATATTTAAAATTATAAAACATGATGTCAGGCAAAATAAAATTATGGTTAAATATCCATTGCAGTAACATGCTCTGTGAATAAAAATGTTGCATGTAACAGAAAATAGTTTTCTTGGGATGCTTTATATATTTTGTGCTTAAAAGCAGTGAAGGTTTTTATCATTCTATTTGTCAAAACTGTATAATTAATATATGTTACATTCAAGGTGTGTACATATGACTTCACCAAAAAATAAAAATATGAGGAGAAACGATGTTCTAGGTTGGGAAATGGGTAGAAGCATAGAAAAAATTAAAATGGCATGTAATATAAGCAGGTACTGAGTCTGAATAACTGGAATAATATTTACTTTATGTATATATATTCTACATTTAGGTAATGAAATATTTCTATGCTGGTTCATAAGATCTTGTTTGCTTTTGGAGATCACAGATGGAGAAAGTGATTTAGTATGCTCTGAGCCAGCCTAATTAAAATTGTTTTGACTTTTGAATAATCTCTGATCCTTTACATAAATGCTTTGTATTTTTATATGTGCATCATGCTTCAATGGAAATTTTAAAATTTATGTTTCTAAAATGATTATGTATCTCAGAATCTGAGCAAAAATTTGTGAGTTGATAAAAATCTCAAATTTGTTTATGATAGATTTTAATATTTTAATATTCTCAGGCATTTATTCGTGTTCTAACATGAAAATTAAGTTTATGCAAAGGATAATAATGATTCAATTCAGGTGCTCTGGTTTGAATACCTATCTCATAATGATCCATGGACTAAAGGCTTGGACTTCAGGGAGTTGGATTTAGTGGAATTTTTAAAAGATAAAGCATAGTGGGAATGTTTAGTTCATCATAGAGTATGTTCTTTAGTATGTAGGCCCCTGGTGCTTTTTTTTTTTTTTTTTTTTTTTTTTAGTTTTCTGTTGCCATGTCCTCCTGCTTGCTCATTTCAAGCATTAAGCTGCAATATTAATCACTTCTCAACACCAATTTTCAGAAATTTTATTCACAATATGATTTTTATGTTTGTTAAGTGATTATCACAGGACTTTTCATTGTTAAATAAACCTGAATGAAAATTGAGTGACCCTGAATGGGTAAGGTCATGAGCATATATCTTATTTATAACTCATTCATCAAACATTGTTTATTTAAAAGAGTAGCTTTTTGGTTTTTTTTGGTTTCACATAATTAAAAAAAAAAATCTTAACAAAACAAAACAACAAAAAACAAAAAAACAAACAAAAAACGACTCTGTTGCCTGATTTCCTCTTTATGGATATGGATTACATTGTTTTATTGTAATTTGTATTTTGGAAATTAAAGAGCCTTTCAGGTGACTGTGCACTTTATCTAGAAGTGGAAACCATTGGTTCACAGTTGAAAATGAATTACCTCTGGTGGTTTCCATATGTGCTATGGATTTGTCCACTTTATACTTTCAGGTGAGAGTTTATGAAAAACAGACTTAACATGTTAAAAAATATAAAAGAAATGAAAAGAATGATTTTCTTATATACTCAGGTGTTTAGACAAACTGTTGGTGAAAAAAAATGTCTTCTGAGTAAATTTATCGGGGTCTCTTGTTTCATATTAAGAAATTGTCTCAAGAAAAGAAGGTCTAGGTTTCATCTAGATTACAAATTATGCGTAGACTACAAATACCAAAACACACACACACACAGAAAATTAAATAAGTTACAGATATACTGCTATTTATTTACATTTTACTATTATGATGAGAAAAAATAATCATTTAGCCTTTATTTCATAAACATAGCCTGTGTCTATATACCCAAATTATTCCCTTGTTTAAAAAAAAAACACTCAAGTGTTTCTCTTGAAAATATCTTAATAGTAAATGCATTGAAGGGATATATGTAGCTAGAAAGAATTGTGCTTCTATTGCAGAGGTGTCATTATTCAGTTCCTTGAATAACTAGAAAAAGTGCATGATTATTTTGGCCTAGCGAAAAATTTGAGATTTTTAAGAAGGCAGTCATGATTCTGAGTTCCAAATTGACTAGCCTTTTTGTACGTGTGGTTTATTAACATTTTATTAATTTAGAAGAGTCCTGTAAGTTTCATCTGAAAATAACAAAGAAAAAAGGGAATGAATTCCCAAAATGTCTCCACTCCTTTATTCTTCTCTGTATCTAGGTCATTGACAATGTTTATTTATAACTAATCTTATTGACAGGCAGAATATTTTTGCCAAGATAAGAATAAAAAATAGCTTATATATTACAGCCTGTAGAATACAGCAAGTATGAAAATGTACTGGTATTGTTCTTTGGCCTAAAATGTCATGAATTCTTTCCGTTTTTGTCTTTGTAAACCCAACCATCTTAAAGAGAAGAAGCTCACATTAGACTTATGAATGAGAAGAGACCATGTGAATGAGAATGAAAATACCACAGTGGACTGTCATCTCTATTCCAGAAGGAGGGATACCATGTCAAATAGCAGAACATATTCTTGAAGTATCCCTGCTGAAATCACTGGGTTTAGCTGGGCTAAACCCAGTCTACATTGGGATTACTCATAAACTGATCATTTTAATTATGAATTAGTCAGTTTCAGGGTAGTATGTCATACTTGATAGCTCATCAACAAATATATCCAATTTAAACAGCATGCCAGAATTTAAGACTTTCTGATTTCAAGTTAACTGAAGAGATGTAAGCATGCAAGAAGAACTGATTTTATTTTCTTTGATGTAATGTTGAAAGTTTTATTAAATCATTTTGTGTTATGCAGAAACTCATGTAGATATAAAAATTTATTATTCTTTAAATCACAGCATATACTAGGACAAAAGATGAACCAGACAACCATAGCCAGATCACTAGGGTGAAAACTTAATGGCAAAATAAAAAGTTTGTATCTTTTCTTTCACAACTAAATTTTGATGTCAAGGTATGTGGAGATGTGAAGACATGTGAATATTTCCCCCTGGGTTGTAACATCATTATTTAACTGTCTAGTATCTGAAAGGTCTAGTGACCTTGCCAGGTAGTAGTTGTGATATATGGCCTGACTTTTTTCATTCTCATCTCATAGCATCCTTCTTTGTCTAATATAAATCATTTCTTTTTTATTGTTTCAAAGGAGGAGTATTGGCAAAAAATACATATTTTCTTACTTCTGATAAAAATGTAGTTTTCGGCACTGGGGATGTGGCTCAAGCGGTAGCGCGCTCGCTTGGCATGCATGTGGCCAGGGTTCGATCCTCAGCACCACATACAAAGATGTTGTGTCCGCCAAGAACTAAAAAAATATAAAAATGAATATTTTAAAAAAATATAGTTTTCTCATTTATTAAATTTCCTGCAGTAAGGGTAAACAGAGCCCTGAGTTATACACTTGCAATTTGCCAGCAATTTCCCAGATGTGGCTAATGAGTTCTTTGAATGTGGCTGATATTCATTGAGAAGTATTAGAAGTGGAAAACAGTGTGAGATTTGAAAGTTTAATGAAAATTATTTGAGACTTTATTAATTATAAGAATTGTAGTAATTTACTTACAAATTATTACATTTTTTGCAGTTATTTTACTTATGACCTCTAAAAGTAGTTCCACATATAATTCTCATTTTGTTTTCAATGAGCTTTGGTTCTGTAGAAGATTGTCTACTTTTTCTAAAATCTACCTACATCTTCAAAATTCCTAAATATGAATTCAGTGTATTGGTGCATACCTGTAATTCTAGTGGCACATGAGACTAAAGAATGTACATCACCAGCCAGGACAAAATTCAGTGACTTAGTGAGACCATGAAAAAAATAAAATTTAAAAGCAACTGGGGATATAACTCAGTAATGCATATATGGAGTCTATGCCTGTAACCACAAAAAAAAAATTAAAAATGAAACCAGGGATGGAAGATTTTGCAACTTAAAAATGTAAAATAAATCTCACTGTATCATTTGCAATTGTGATTCTGTCACTGATCTTATTGTCATTGATAATTGATATAACATTATAATCAACATTAAATACATATAACCCTCTTGTATGTCCAGGTTTTCTTGCACAATGAAAGCTAGCTCTGAAAATGAATATAACCAAGATCCTGCCAATCTTGGGTCGTCCTGTACCCTGAGTTAAATTTTTTCACCTGACATTCAAGAACAGAGGGTTCTGGGCTTGGTTTTTTTTTCTATTCAGGTAAAAATTATTCATTCAGGAGTGATTGAGGGGATAATTATTCAATCAGAAAAACATCCAAAGAATAGAGGATGTGCTTCAAAATTTGGGACACATTTATCTCTGTCTCAGGCAAATCTCTGAATTCATATTCAGGTTTTGTGATACTTTGGGGCCTCTGTCACATGGTCTTTTACTCTGACCATCAGGGACTAAACTAGTTGTAGAATTGGTAAGACTACAGGCCTGGGCATTACAAAAACAGATGATAGGAGCTGGGTGACAGTAGTTAGAACTAATTGTGGCAATCTGGGCATTCCGGAGATCATCTTTGTAAATTGTTAACCCTAGTCCAAATTTGATAAAACTCAATATCATATCAACACTGGTCCACATAGTGGGGTTGACTGTTACTACATTTTTGTCCTGTGTCAAATTGTTGACCTCATCCTGGCCCAAAACTAACTGTGTTTTCTATCCCAAATCCCTTCAGTGGATGTTAAAGAAAGGGTCATGCATAAGAATTCTGACTGATATAAATAATTCATATTTGGGAACTGATGTGGCCCATGGGGTTTACAGTTTCTTTTTTCTTCCCAGGTATTTTTTTATTTTGTTGGTGCAATTTCCAAATATATGGTAAGTATGATTTTTCTAAATGTCATTTTTTTCAGCTAATTCACTATATCATGAAACATGTTTCCCTGTGGTACATTTCAAATAACACTGGATTTTAATTAATCTTTTTCTCTGAGTAATGGATGAAATTTGTTTAAAAAATGTGTATGTAATATGTGTATGTGTGCACGTTCACATTAGATAAAAAATATTATAACATGAAACTCTCTAAAAAGTATTTGTACATAATTATACATGTGAAGATGAACATCAATAATCCTAGAATTTTTGTAGGCTGAGGTAGGAGGCTCAAAAGTTTGAGGATACAAAATAAAAGAGGAAGGAGAATGTTACTCTGTGGTTAAGCATTCCTGAGATCAATCCTTTGTACTAAAATAAATAATCTTTTAACCTCTCATCTCTTTGTCTTTCATCAGCATAGGCAGTAAGTAAGAGCCTCCTTAAAAAACTTTAGAGTGTGATATCTTTTTGGTATCTACCATGACTCTGACTGGTCTTCGGTGTAAGAATTGCATGAAGTTGACTCAAGTAGTCCATATCTGCCATGTTTTTAGATTTACCTAGAGACTACCAACCTGTGTATAATAATCTCTTCTTATACAGCATTTTGAGGTTGGGGAATAAAGCACCTTGTTGGACTGGCTGTATATTGTAGAGATCACAGGAATATTTTGAATAGGTTTTATATAAATAGATCATATATTGGAATATTAATATTATTGTTCCCAAATGTTAGATTCAGGTCCCAGAAACACATTGCTTGTCAGCCATATTGATTCTGGAACTGAATAGAAAGGCAAAAATGATCTGTATCTCCTTTCCTCTTACTCATCTATGAAATATAGATGATAACGTGTCAGAATTTGAAAGGAGAATGAATTATACCAAATAATTGGAAAAAAAAAACCCATCCTATTGTGTTTGTGCAGAAGTCTTGAAGGGAAAACTTACTTAATGCCGATTGTAAGGAATAGTGCAATGTCTCAAGTTTGATTTAAGCAAATAGGATGGTGGATGAAGAATGGCTGATTTTAATCTAACATTCTCATTAGCTATGAAATGCAATGTATCACTAATGTTTGAAAGTTAAAAAAATGTTTCCAAATAGGAAAGTTACAGTCAAATTTTACAGTAAAATTATATTCACACTATCATCAATTTTTAAGACTGTAAAAGAATACCACAGATGATTGAGTCAGTTTTTAATTCTATCCATGGTTATAATTTTCATTGTTGTGGAACTGTTTCTAGACTGTCAGATTGGACAAATTCAGATATGTGTAAAAAGTGGCACTTTTTCTCTAAATATATATTTCAATACTGGAAAATCAACAAATATATGATATGGATGCATCTCAAATATTAGGATGTGGATGGCTGGGTTTTAGATGGAAGAGCAAATACAGAAGGAAAAGGAGGGTAGACCATTTATATCCTGCTGGGCATATTATAACTTGCCAGTAGTTACAACTACTTCGAGGTTGATGCAGAAAGATTACAAATTGAAGGTTAGTGGAGCAACTTAATGAGACCTTGTTTCAAATGAAAAATAAATTAAAAGGACTATAAATGTACCACACTTGTAGAGTGCCCCAGTATCACAAAAATAAATCAAAATTCCAAATGAAAAAATTATTATCCTTAATGTAATCAATACTTAAGAGTTTTTTAGAAAAATAGTGTGTATGTTTCTTTAAGTCTCTATCTCCTGGTAGATTTGATTTTTTGCCATGATTTTGTCATTTTTTAGTGATGAATAATACTCCATTGTGTATAAATGCCACATTTTTAAAAATCCATTCATCTATTGAAGAGCATCCAGGTTGGTTCCACAGTCTAGCTATTGTGAATTGTGCTGCTATGAACATTGATGTAGCTGTATCCCTATAATACAGAACATGATAGAAATACCCTCTCTCACCACTTCTATTCAATATAGTTCTCAAAATACTGGCCAGAGCAATTAGACAGATGAAAGAAATTAAAGGCATAAAGATAGGAAAAGAAGAACTTAAATTATCACTATTGGCAGATGACATGATCCTACACCTACAAGACCCAAAAGGTTCTACAAAGAAACTACTAGAGCTAATAAATGAATTCAGTAAAGTGGCAGGATATAAAATCAACATGCATAAATCAAAGGCATTCCTGTAAATCAGTGACAAATTTTCTGAAATGGAAATGAGCACAACCACCCCATTCACAATATCATCAAAAAAAATAAAATACTTGGGAATCAACCTAACAAAAGAGGTGAAAGATTTGTAAAATGAAAACTACAGAACCCTAAAGAGAGAAATAGAAGAGGATCTTAGAATATGGAAAAATTTACCCTGTTCATGGATAGGCAGAACTAACATGATCAAAATGGCAATATTACCAAAAGTTCTCTATAGGTTTAATGCAATGCCAATCAAGATCCCAACAGTATTTATTGTAGAAATAGATAAAGCAATCATGAAATTTATATGGAAAAATAAAAGACCCAGAATAGCAAAAGCAATTCTAAGCACGAAGAGTGAATCAGGTGGTATAGTGTTACCAGACTTCAAACTATACTACAGAGCAATAGTAAGAAAAACAGCATGGTACTGGTACCAAAACAGACAGGTGGACCAAAGGTACAGAATAGAGGACACAGAGACTAATCCACAAAACTTCAACTATCTTATTTTTGACAAAGGGGCTGAAAGCATGCAATGGAGGAAGAATAGCATCTTCAACAAATGGTGCTGGGAAAACTGGAAATAGGTATGCAACAAAATGAATCTGAATCCCTTTCTCTTGCCATGCACAAAAGTTAACTCAAAATGGATCAAGGAGCTTGATATCAAAACAGAGACTCTGCGTATGATAGAAAAAAAAGTTGGCTCCAATCTACATACTGTGGGGTCGGGCTCCAAATTCCTTAATAGGACACCCATAGCACAAGAGTTAAAAACAAGAATCAACAAATGGGACTCACTCAAACTAAAAAGTTTTTTTTTCTCAGCAAGAGAAACAATAAGAGAGGTAAAGAGAGTTCCTATCCTGGGAACAAATTTTTACTCCTCACACTTCAGATAGAGCCCTAATATCCAGAGTATACAAAGAACTCAAAAAATTAAACAATAAGAAAACAAATAACCCAACCAATAAATGGGCCAAGGACCTGAATAGACACTTCTCAGAGGAGGACATACAAACAATCAACAAGTATATGAAAAAATGCTCACCATCGCTAGCAGTCAGAGAAATGCAAATCAAAACCACCCTAAGATACCATCTCACTCTAGTAAGATTGGCAGCCATTATGAAGTCAAACAACAACAAGTGCTGGCGAGGATGTGGGGAAAAGGGTACACTTGTACATTGCTCGTGGGACTGCAAATTGTTGTTGCCAATTTGAAAAGCAGTATGGAGATTCCTTGGAAACCTGGATATGGAACCAGTATTTGACCCAGCTATTCCTCTTCTCGGAATATTCCCTAATGACCTTAAAAGAGAGTACTATAGAGAAACTGCTACATCAATGTTCATAGCAGCACAATTCACAATAGCTAGTCTGTGGAACCAACCTAGATGCCCTTCAATAGATGAATGGATAAAAATATGTGGCATTTATACATAACGGAGTATTACTCCGCACTAAAAAAATGACAAAATCATGGCATTTGCAGAGAAATAGATGGCAGTAGAGCAGATTGTTCTAAATGAAGCTAGCCAATCCCTAAAAATCAAATGCCAAATATCTGCTTTGATATAAGGAGAGCAACTAAGAACAGAGTAGGGAGGAAGAGCATGAGAAGAAGATTAACATTAAATGAGAGGTGGTAGGGAAAGGGAGAGAGAAGGGAAATTGCATGGAAATGGAAGGAGACCCTCATTGTAATACAAAATTACATATAAGAAGAAGTGAAGGGAGAGAGAAAAAACAAGGGAGAGAAACGAATTACAGTAGATGGGGTGGAGAGAGAAGATGGGAGGGGAGGGGGGATAGTATAGGAATACAACAGACACTAGTATGGCAGTATGTAAAAACGTGGATGTATAATAGATGTGATTCTGAAATCTGTATACGGGGTAAAAATGGGAGTTCATAACCCACTTTAATCAAATGTATGAAATATGATATGTCAAGAGCTATGTAATGTTTTGAACGACTAATAAAAAATAAGTTCATTAAGGTATTAAAAAAAGTGTTCAACTAATTTTTTATGAAAAAATGGGAATATGCAGAATGAGTATCTGAATTACCATATTTAAAATAGTGAAGACTTTCTAAATTATAATGGGAATGAGGCTCTTCACTGTTGTAGCAGAACACCAAAATTGAAGATAATATCTTCAACCAGGTGTTTCGTAAAATGGCCTATGTAGTGCCGCATCTTCCTCTGACTTTTTTCATTTTCTATTCATGTTTTCTATTGTCATCTTTCTGATTTATTGATTTTATAAGAACCTTGTATACATAATTGTGCTCTTTTGTTCCATGAGTAGTTCTATCAGATTGTGTAACTTCAGATTGTAGTTGTAGAGACCCCCAATTTAGTAAAATTATATAGTAATAAACCTAAACTTTTGGCATCTGTTAAGGGTCATCAGAATTGAATTATTGGATAACTAGTTGTTGGAACATTGATTGCTGTGCAAATTTGCATATTTGGTATCAAAAGTGGGTGCAGAGTAAGGTGTGGTGGTACACACCTGTAATTAATCCCAGAAATGTGAAAGAATGAGGAAGAAAGATGGCCAATTTGAGTGCAGTCTCAGTAATTTAGATATAAACTAAGAAACTTGGTGAGTCACTGTCTCAAATTTCAATAAAAAAAAATCAAACCTTCTGGAAATGCAACTCAGTGTTATAGTGCCCCTGGTTTAAATCCCTAATTTTCTTTTAAAGCTCTTTAGGAAAAAAGACATCAGAGTTCAGAACCTTAAACTAACTCTATGTCTTTGTTTGCTCATTGGTGAAAATTAAAACCCTGGAAGAGGGACGATTTTCACACCCTCATGGAGGCGATTAAAGTGCTAGAATCATTCAGAATATTTTCCTCACTTTCTTAGTATTCTCTCACTCATGACTTGTGGGTTTATACTCTCAAAATGAGAGTAGTTCACCAAATCTTGGAATATTTAACCTGATGTGTCAGTTTTCTTATGAACTATGGGATTTATACTATATTCACTTGATTTGCTTTTTTATTGCTTCTTTTGTTATAACTTTGTGTCATGTAATTTAAGCATGCCCAAATACCTAAGTGTTTTATAATAGATTGATATTTAAAATTTTTATTTTATTAATTTTAAAATGAGTTGTATTATTGTAGTCTGAAAAAGTATATATATATATATATATATATATATATATATATATATAAAGTACTTGTTTTAATGCTTGCTTAAATCATAAGAATATAGACAGTTCTGAATACTGCCATTTAAGTAATATGTGGGCTGTTAGAATTTTTCGTGTGTCTAATTGATCTCATGTATATTCTACACATAGAGGTGACCACTGTCCTATGAGTCTTGTTATTACTTATAAGTTTACTATGCATATCTCAAGTATCATTTTTTAGTTTTTATGTACTTTTTTTGAATAGGCAATTACTTATTGCAACTGTTCTTTATACATTAGAATTAAGTTGGAATTTTTTTCTTTACCCTCTTTTGCTTCAGAATTTTGCTTCACAGGTTCTGCTCTCTGGGTTTCATTATAACACATTTATTCACCAATTCCACTGCTGATAACTAATTATTGGGGCTGGGAATATAACTCAGTTGTTATAGTGCTTGCCTTACATGCATATAGTCTTGACTTCAATCCCCAGCAACGCATAAAAAGTATCATACTGAATGATTGATGTCACTCTTCTATGTGAAACCCTGTTCTTATAAATTTCATTAGAACTTGTGTATATTAAAAAACTGTGTCAAAGATAATATAGTTGATATAAACTATATTTACTCATTTTTATTTTAGGAACCATTGACATTCAGGGACGTGATCATTGATTTTTCTGAAGAGGAGTGGAAATGCTTGGACCCAGATCAGCAGACTTTATATGGTGATGTGATGTTAGAGGTCTATAGAAACCTGGTCTTTGTGGGTAAGCATAAACTTCCTTCAGAATTTCTAATTCACTGTCGTTATTTATTTATTTAATTTGTAGAATGTCTTTTGGCAGCTTGTATTCTGCATGAAAAATTTTAGATTCTTGATTTTATGATGAAGATTGAGAATTTGTTGATGTAGAAAAGAAAATGTTTAAGATTTTCTATGTGGGCTCTCTCATCCAATGTGGAGATCTACAGAACAGGGTAGAGGAGAGTGTGGCTCTGGAGTCACTAATCAATACCTCTGGAGACCAAGCAGGAAGCAGGTCTGATTTTATTGCACAGTTACCATGTATATATATATATTCAGGCTGTAGCTAAGCAGATTAGAGGCAGATACCAATGCAATGTCTGCTAACTGTTCTTGCAGCTACCAATTAAGGAGTGGTCCATGAAGCCACAGAGCCATGGAACAATGCAGGGACTGCAACAAAGTCATTTGTAATGGAAAAGACTACTGCCATGGCAGTAGACAAATTGTTTTCAGTCTGAGCATTCTGAATACTCTGAGTGAGCAAAGCATCGGCAGCAGTTGTGGTGGTAATGGTGGCTACCAGGGCAATAATCCCAGCAATGATGAGGCTAATTGCATGCCTTGCCCAGTGTGGGTCTCATTCAGAAGATTCTTCATCTCTATGTCCCATGGACTCGTCCATTCTCTGGACAGATTCACTGAAAGCCAGATTACTTGGGGCACTCTGAGGATAAATATACATTTAGCTTTCATAACAGGGGTTAGGCATTTTGTGAAACAGCAAGATGTATTGGCTGCACAAAGAATCTCTGTAAGAGTGATATTTATGCCATAAGTATTATTGATTATTAGCATGGCAAAGAGTGGCATCACAGAAGCTTGTGCATAGTGGGTATGAGTATAATTTTACACAAAGGCAAATCTATGGTAAGGTCTGAACTCAATATAGATTGATTCATCCAACTGACTGCTGCCCATTTGATTGGTCTAGCAGCTAGTAATATTGGTGTGGTATCCATCATACCATAGTGATTTTCTTCATACAAATTTGTAATGGCTGGTCCCATGTAGCAGTTGCTGCAGTAGCCCATCTGATTTGGAGGCACATCAGTTACATTCCAGAGAGTTGCACCTGCCCAGGCACATAGATGTTTTTCTTCCTGAGAGAAATTCCTCTTATCAAGGAGATAAGATATGGCAGTGATACATTGATTCCATGGGATGCTAAGATTATCTGAAGGGGGCTTTCCAAACAGTATTTTTGGCCATGTTGGCAGTAAGAGTTTCTTACATTTGCCATGGGGGAGTCTATAGGTATAAATAACATTAACTATAACTATAAGCTCAGTGAGAGATAGCCTAACATGACTTATCATACTTATGAACAATAGTTTCAGTGGTAAGAGCAAAACAGAGGGGACTGCCTGGAGTATAGGTCTCATTATATACTACATAGAAACAAATGGGCAAAGTAGGTATAGAAATGCTGGTATTCCATGGTATGACTATCTCCTTAATGGATAACTAAGGATCAATAATGTTGGAATTATTAGGGAAGAGCTTGAGTAAAGCCCCTTAACAATTAGCCAACTGCTAAAGATGGTAGCCTAGTGACCAAAGCACAATTTACCTCATGAGAGGCTTCACTGTTACTTGTGAGCTTTAGCATACTAGGACCGTTGTCATAGGCCCAGGGATGGAGTAACCATCAGGCAAAAAAGGCAATCTGGTGGCTTGTTCAACAAGACATTCATATCACCCCAGTTTACTGTACTTCAGGGCCATTTGTGTTACTGAGTCTTTTCTTTTTTAGATTTTTTCCTCCAGAGTTAGTTCCTTAATTTTCTTGGTCGGTGGCTATGGGAGTCCAAGGCTTGACTTTCTGGCAGGCACACAGGTGGGGTGAGGCTCCTGTTAACATATGTAAACCCTCGACCCATGGTTAGATGGGACCCAGGACCATCCCTTGCATTTGATGTTGGATCATTCCATAAGAACTTAGGTAGATGGGAGGGCCTCAAGTGGGGGTGGGGGCAATGCTTATGGGCTGCTATTTCTATAGAAAATTTTGAAGTTCATAGAAAATTTAAAGCAAATAAGATTGTCTTCAAGGCATCACTAGGTGACTTGGTACAATTTTACCCCTCTGTTATGTAGCATTCTCTTTGATTCTTTGTTTGTTCTTTCTATGATGCCTTGAGTCTAAGTATTTTAGGGGATCCCAGTTAAGTGCTTTATATGTCAATCATTGCAAACTGCTTGAATGTCTTGCTAGTATAGGTTGGCCCATTGTCTGTTTTAATAGACATGGGGATATTTGTGATTCCAAATCATTTAAGTAGATGGGAAATGACCTTTTTGTGGTTTCTCCTGTGGAGGCTGTGTCCACTCCACAGCCTGAATAGACATCAATAATTACATTAATATTTTTTAAATTTCCCAAAGGAGCAAAAAAAAAAAAAATGGGTGAGATCCATTTGCCATAAAACATTAGATCTTAACTCTTTGGGATTCACTCCATCAGGTTGTAAAGGGCCAATGGGGAGAAAAGATGCACTTTTTTTTGCCGTACCTGTCTAACTATTTACAAGCTTTTTTAGTCCTGCATTTATGCCATTGCCATGTCTGAGGCTGAAAAGATGCTTGAGCTTCTTTTTTCCCTATATCCTGGATGGCCAAAATCCATTCATCCATTGTGTCATTGCATACCAGTGCCACTGCTGCCCTATGTTCCTTATTTAGTCAATCCCAGATAAATTCCTTGTATAAGGCTGCCCTAGCTCTTTCATGATACACCTTCCCTTCTACCTCCTTGTTTGCCCTGTCAATAAACTGTGGCAAGTCCTCAGTGGCTTTCTACCTTAAGCCATGTGTAGAAGCTGTACCTCCCCCAACTGGTAACTTTCTCCAGGCTCTCAGAACACAGAGGCACACCAGATAGAAATACTTTGGTGGGCCTTTAGCCTGTACCACAAGGGAACTCTAGATTCCCTCTCCCTGCAAGTTTTAACTGGGAGGTCAACATTCGTGATATGATTGTGATCCCCCTGCTGTTCACATTCATCATAGAAAAATGCCTTACAATTCAAAACTGTTGCAGGCTCAAGAGATGCTCTGGCCTGGTCTTTCCAGTCTTGAGAGGAGCTAAGTTCAAGACTAAGTGATTTGAGTATTTGATCTGCAAGGGGCTCATCTTCTTTAGTCCATCGTTACCTTCTTCAGGGCACCCAATGCATGTGGATACCAAGTTGCAGGGTGCTATGGTGTGGATGCCATGTTGAGTGGGAAGGCTTTTATTCACTTACCTTGTTGTAGGGATAAATGAGGCAATGCAGTGTAAATAACAGGAAACAGTTTTATTTGGCTGCAGTCAGGTTCAGAGAGTACAGCATTTACTGCAGTCAATCAATCCCCTGAACCTCAAGTTCGGGTAGTTTCAGAGTTTTATATGCAGCATGTAAGGGGAAAGGCTCAGAGGTTCACAGTCTTCAGAAGTTCACATAAAAGCAGTTTTTTTCACTGTTTTGGGCAAGTTAGCCCTTCAAGTACAACACCTGAGAAGGGGAGAGCTTCTTCTTCCCTTTCTTTTCTCCCTTGCCAGTTCTTACCTTATCTTAAAAATGTAGACATCTCTGTGAAGCCCCACCTCAAGGCCAGCCTTGTTTGCACATTTCTACAGACTGGATATGCTTGTGAAAAACTAGTAAAAACTAGTAAGAGTGTGTCCAGCATTTGGAGTGCTGGTATCTTTTTGGCCAGTGGCCAAGTAAAAGGGGGCAACATGAAAATAGGATGTTTATCTACATGGAACTCTTTTCCAGAGACTCTTTTGCTGACAGTCCTAAAATCAGTCATGGTGAAGATTTATGGAGAAGCCCAGTTAAGACTTTTTTGTGGAGAAAGTGGGTGCCACTTCATCTCTTGTCTTACATAGGTCTTCCAAAGGATCTCTGGCCTCCAGGAATGGGTTTCTGGAAGATGATTGCGGGAGTCTGTCTGGTGGCCTGGTCATTTCCAAACTGTCATAGTCCTTTGCTGGCTCTGGCATTGCCTCATAATGAGGCAGTTGCCATTGACTGAACGTAAAATATAATCTTTGCCTGTCTGTAGAAGATATACTTGAACTATTTGTCGTCACCTCTTTCTGCACCATGAAGGCTAGAGGTACCATTTTCCATCTGTCTTCCTCCTGCAGATTTCGAGGTTCCTTGTTTTAAAGTAGTTTCTCATCTCTGCTTTCCTATGCCTGCTGTAGTTGCTTGCTTTGAGGTAGATTGTTGCCCTCATCTTTTTATTCCCTGTCTTTCACAGCATCATCTTCCCTCAGGGCCATCTTTATATGATAAGAGTGTATAGCAGGGCACCCTAAACTGTGATGAATGGCTGACACAATAGGAAAAAAATGTAGTGGTAAAGTATTCCCCTGTCTCACTTCAGTTTGTCATGTATTTGCCATTATCTTGTCCCATATAGTAGGATCAGTTACATCAGTAACATGGATCCATGGGTTAGTGTTTATATCTCAGAATTCCTGGGCTTCTCTCTTATTCAGGTTAAACCTCTAGTATTTAAGAGAGTGTGCAGGCCTTGCAGCTGTGAGTCTGTGGTGTAACTCTGTAGATTCCCCATTTCCCCTTTTTCAGTGCTCTGTAAGCAGCCACACTCTGTCTTATAAATTTACCTAAGACCCCTGCTTGGGTGCCAGCTGCGTAGGCTCTCTCTCATCCAGCAAGGAGGTCCACAGAACAGGGTATAGAAGAGTGTGGCTGCAGAGTTACTAATTCAGATTTCCAGAGACCAAGCAGGAAGCAGGTCTGATTTTATTGTGCAGCAACCTTGTGTGTGTGTATGTGTGTGTGTGTGTGTGTGTGTGTGTGTGTATAAACACAAATACACCAATCAAATGTTTGCTCACTATCCTTGCAGCTACCAATTGAGGAGTGGGCTGTGGAGCAAGTGCAGGGACTTCAACACCTGGCCTCATTCCCAGGGCTGTGCCTACAGGTTAAGAGGCCTGCCACTCATATTTCTAGCACGAGGAGAGTGGCCTGCCACTCAGATGCCCGTAATGTATGCCATGTATGAAGTACTCCATGCACTTGCCCCCACAATTTTACTTTTTATGTTTAACCTATATTTGCAAAATAGTGCTCACAAGCTGGTGATTAAAAATCGTTCAATGTATTTTAGTCTTTCATTCTAAAAAAAAACAAAAGAAAGAAAAAAAGAAAAGAAAAATAATTGTATAGAATCTTCTATAATATCTTCTTTTTCTTTTTTTCTAATTAGAATAGCATTAAGAAACAAGCACAGTTACCAAAAAAACGACAAAATGAGCCATATTTTGTATTTTAACAAACATGTCTTGCTTTCTCTAAGTCATCTTTGGCTGGTTTTTTTTGTTTTGTTTTTTTTGTTTTTTTGTCCTCAAAAGAGTAATTTTGTAATTTCAAGAGAAAAGTGATAGTAGCTCTATACCCAACTGTGTAGAAATCATTGAAGCAAAGAATAAGATGTCCATATGTAAAAGAGCAAGTCATATTTTAAAATGTTAATTGAGAAGGTAAAATCTAACAGAAATTATTTTTCCAAACCCAGGTTTCTTTCTTTTGTATTCATTAAAGAGCATACCCTCCTCTATTTCTACCATAATTCCCAATTCTTTAATCTCCTTCTTTTTCTCCTGTGATCTCCCTACATTAAAGTTTAAAAAGTACTCCCTAATGCCTGTGCAGATTTGCATAATGCCAGATGTTTATCTTGGGGGACTCCCTAGAAAATCTGCACAAATTTCTGAATATCTGAAGGTCAAAGCTTTGTAATATATCAACATCACAGAAGAGTTTCTTTAATATAATTTAAATATTTATTCACTCAATTTTTATCAGAGCTTTCTATGAATACTTATATGGATTTTCCATGAAATTTTTTTCTGCTATGTAATGAATAGCAATGATTCACAATATCTGCTCCTAGTAACTATATAATATAAGTATAGATGATAAATGTGGTTTAAGGAAGGATTTCTGGGGCTGGAGCTGTAGCTCAGTGGCTGAGGGCTTTTCTTGTACAAGTGAGCTACAGGGTTTAATATTTCGTACCCCTTAAAAACAGACTTACAAAATAACAGGATTCTGTCCATCTATAACAACAAAAGCTTTAAAAAAAAAAGGATTTCTAAAGTAATAGAGTTATTCAGAATTTTGTGGATTATGTTTTCTCTAATTCTTTTCTCTTTTTGAGTTCCACTGTTTAGAGTAGCTGCAGTGTTGGTCAGTAGATTTACTCACTTCAGTGACTATATATATATTCCTATATGTTATAACTGAATAGAAATTCTCCTGACTTTTACTTGAAGACAATATAAGCTGAAATAAAAACACATGTTAACCATGTGCCCATTTTTAAGAAAGTTATTAAAGCTTTTACTTACATGTATAAATATTGCCCCTGTTTTGTTTATGATTTGTATATAGTGCCTTGATTGTTTGCTCTGTTCATGTGATTATTCATATAATTCATCTAAATTTTATTATATAAATACATATACAGACATATGTATGTATATTTGGGAGTGAACTCAGGGGTGTTATAATACTGAACTACATCTCCAGCACCCTTTGACTTTGGAAAAGATTCCTGCCAAGTTATTGAAGCTGAATTTGCATTTCCCTGCTTCAGTCTTCCAAATAGCCAGAATTACTAGAAAGTTTATCATCTGTATATAGATAAATCTGTTATTTTGTCTAGGAGTAAGACTTTAGCATTTAATTAAAATATTTTCACAATTTTGTTTATCTTTTATATATTATAAAATTATAATTTTCATCAACACCATTAACTTACTTTAAATTACCGTTATATGTTTTAAATGTATTGTTCAGTAGTGTTGATTCAAATTATTTTGTAGGATATTTCTAAAAAGTTTGTATCACATAAAAGTAAAATTCATTTATCCCCCTAAAAAGTACTTATTTGGCTCTCATCTTTCTATTCCTGATGTCATTCCTTTTGGCCTATCTTTTTGGTACATTAGAAATATCATAAGTAGAATCATATGGTATTTGTCTTTTTGAGAATGACTTATTTCACTTAGCATACTATCCTAAAGGTTGATCATTGTAGGTATTACATAATTTCTTATCTTTGTAAAGCTTGAAAACTTTTTTTTGGAGGGAACACTGCGGTTATAATTCAGGAATACTTCAACCACTGAGCCACATCCACAGCTGTGTTTTGTATTTTATTTAGAGAGAGAGTCCCACTGAGTTTCATAATACCTTGCTGTTGAAGCTTGCTTTGATCTTGTAATTCTCTGGTCTTAGCCTCCTGAGCTGCTAGAATTTCAGGCATGGTCTCCAATACCCAGCTAAGTTTGAAAACTTTTCCTAGTTCATTCCAAATTGCCTTTATGCATTCATATGAAAGAACATTTGACTGGCTGTCCACATTTTCTCCATTAAATATTGTCATAATAAGCATAGGTCTATAATAAGTTTTAATTTGAACATCAAATTGAGGTCTTATTGATGTACTTTCAATTTTTTTTTTAAAAGAGATAGTGAGAGAGGGGAGAGAGAGAGAGAGAGAGAGAGAATTTTTAATATTTATTTATTTACTTTTTTTTTTAGTTCTCGGTGGACACAACATCTTTGTTGGTATGTGGTGCTGAGGTTTGAACCCGGGTCGCACGCATGCCAGACGAGCGCGCTACCGCCTGAGCCACATTCCCAGCCCTGTACTTTCAATTTTGTTATGTGTAGCTTGTTCATCTAAATTTGTGTTGACATACAACTGCTTAATATTATAGTTTCATTATTTTTATATCAGGAAGCAGTTTTAAAATTTTTTTAATATGTAAATTATTTATGTACCCTGGATACTACACAACTTTAGAAAAAAAACTTACTTTGTTTTTGCAAAAATAATATTGAGCATTTGATAATTATTATATGGACTTATTAGACGACGTTTTGTGTTAATTTTTTTTTTTTTTTTTGGTATTACAGGTGTTTTACCTCTGAACCAAATCCATAGCTCTTCTTTTTTTGGGTTACTGTGGACTGATGTCATGGGCACTCACCTCCTGAACCTCATCTGAAGCCCTATTTTGTATTTTATTCAGGGACATGGACTCAATCTGTTGTTTGAGTTTCTTGCTTTTGATGAGTCTGGCATTGAACTTTAGATCCTCCTGTCTTAGTCTCCCACACATCTGGGATTACTGGCATGTGCTACAGTCCTTGTTTTATTTTAGCTTGAAACCTCTTTCTAAGTTACTTATGGCCTTGCTAAATTGTTGGAACTGGCTTTGAATTCACATTTATAAATTTTTAGTTATTACTTACATTTTTAATTTTCAACTAAGTATTTTAGAAAGAAATTTCAATGTTCATATAATTCTATTAACATTTTTTTTCTGTTGTTAAACTGGTCTTCTTTGGATAATGGTCCATAAACTACTGAGAAAATTTCCTCATTAACCCTCATTTGTTTATAATATTTTTTGAAGTTTTCTAATCCCTGAGTAGTATTCCAATTCTATTTTATTCTTTTACATTAATTGGGGATAGATGTCTTTTATTATTACTGTGTTTCTTTTTATGATACTGAATTTCTTCGGTGTTTCTGTTCTATGTTTCGGAAATATAAGTTACATATGTATTTACTACTATTATAAGTCCAGAGATTGGCTATATTTATCCATATATAATATTTTCTTCTGTCTGATTATTTTATATTATCATTTTTGCAATTTTTAAGTGTAGTATTCATTTCTTTGCTTTTTTTTTTAGTCTATTTGTGATCATAGATCTAAAGAGAACCTTCCATTGATTTAGATCTGACATTGTTACCATATTATTATGTTTACTCCTGTTGGTTATGTTTTTGTTGTGATTAGTGTTTCATAATAGTTTATTTGTATTTAAATTCCTGATAAGAAATAACTTACTACTGTAGCTTTGCAAATTTTATTGATGTCTTATAGTTTTGTCTACTATTAACTAAACTTCTTTATCTTGTGTTTCATAGATCAGTGTGTTTACGTGACTTGGATTTATTGTTTCAAATTTTATAAGCAGAATTATATATTTTATCTACCACAGTTTCAGTAAAATGAAATTTATATATTTGATTTTTCCACAAAATCTTTCAAATATTACATTTTTTTGCTTTGCCAGTTTATTATATTGGGAAGGATTTTGTTTAGTATTTCTTTTAGACCAGATCTAAAAGTGAGGGAATTCTTGAGCATTTATATATCTAATAGTATTCTAGGTTGATTTCTTTTTTTTTTTTTTCATCACACATGACTATATACTCCATTTCCATTCTGGAAGTCTTCTGCTAAGAAATTAACCCTCAACCATATATAAGTATCATGGTAAATTAAATGTATTTTTTTTAGTCCTATCAAAACAAATCTGAAGAGTTTTGGAACTTTTATTAAGAATGCTTCATGTTAAATCTTTTAATTGATTTTCTAGCATTTGATATCTTTTTCTCCACACATTTCTAATGTATCAGACATTGTTTCTTAAAAAATATGTATAGTATATTTCTACTTTTTCTATTGCTATTTTTTTCTGAATTTCATTCAGTTTTCTTCATTGTTAAATCTTCCATTAAACATATTTCAGGTAGTTATTTGGCATTGCTTAATTAACAATTCTCAATTTCCTTACTCTCAAATAACAATGTATTTTGTTTGAATCAATTTTTCTTTTTTTTTTTTTGCATGTGCTGTTATTGTCATTGGAATTTTTTTTCCATTTAAAATCCCTTTGAAATAGTTCACTATGGTAATTTTGGGAAATGTTTGGATGTTAGTAAATAAACAATAATAGGTCAGGTGCAATGATATATAACTGCATCATTTAAAAGCTGTGGCATTAGAATTGTAATTTTGAAATTAGCTTCAGAATCTTAAGAAATCTGGTCTCAAATTATTTAAAAAGTATACATATAGAAAAGTTTGTGGGTGTGAGTGTGTGTGTGTGTGTGTGTGTGTGTGTGTGTGTGTGTGTCTATGTGTTTTGCTGGGGATCAAATCCAGGGCTTTGTTCATGTGAAGCAACTACAAAACCAACAGAACTATACTTCAGCCCATTTCTGACACATTTTAGTTAGATACAGAATATGAAAAAATTTGAACTGGGAGGTTTTAATTTAACATTAGTCAGATTCAGTTTTGTTCTCCTCTGTATTGCTTTGATTTTTCAAGATGAATTTTGGAGTTCTTTTTAAAAAAAAATATTTATTTTTTAGTTTTAGGTGGGCACAACATCTTTATTTTATTCTTTTAATGTGGGGCTGATGATTGAACCCAGGGCCTCATGCTTGCCAGGCAACACCCTACCACATAAGCCACATCCCAGCCGAATTTCTGAAGTTCTTAAAATTTTTCCATAATTTTGATCTAAAGCTCATATATTTCTTGAGTAAGAATGGCCTTGAATTATACTGTTCTTTGGTTATTCTTACCCCCTCAATGCTGTTTTATGTATTTGCCAAGTATATTCAATACAGTGTAGTAATGGATAATTTGGTATTTAAATTTCTTTCAGGTATGTCTTCTCATCAAAACCAAGAATTTTCAGGAGAGCAGAAAATAAAATATTGTTTGCAAAAATTGATTAAGGAAAGGTATGGAAACTATATTCAGTTTTAAACAAGTAATTGAAATTGTGGAGAGAGGGAAGTTCAAAAATCTGTCTTACTGAACAAAACAAATGAATGATGATTATTAATAAAAATACACTGTCATCAGGTTATGTTATTACATAATACCTCAGAAGACTGACTATTTTAAATTACAAAACTGCAACAATACAATTGTTATTATTCAGTATTTTGTATAAAACCTGTCACAATAAACAAGATTTTCAAATATACACAGATGTGCAAAGCTTACAGGCTATTATGAATCTGTATTTTAAAAATAACCTTCAGGAAAAAAAAAAAACACCCAACCAGTTTACTCAGGTTTATAAATATGTTTAGAATGAAACTATGCATTTTAATAAAAGAAATCAAACCAGTAACAAATACCAATTAATTAGTTGTACTTTGAAACTTTTAATGATCTGTACATGAGTGTGCATTAGATAAAAGTCTGCAGATTATTAATGTGAATATTTATTTATAAATTTACTGTCCCTGGAAGCAGTCTTGGTATACTTTCAACACTATTTAAGGCTCATATATCAGCAGAATCACTAAATGTCATGTTGCATGCAGCACCCTGTAACAGTATTTTCTTGATTAGAAGGTGATGACTTACCTGAGAAAATTAGTGTCTGAAATAATTATGAAAGAAATAAGAGACAGAGCCAGAAATTATTTTCAGAAATATGGAGTGTCTGATAGATTTTCTAGTGCACAAACAGAGTGCCTGATATGGAGTGCCTGATAGATTTTCTAGAGCTGAAACACAATGACTAGAAAATGGCTAATTTTTGACTTAAGGGAGAATAAATCAAAGAAAGAAGTGTAATTTCTTTTTTAAATAAATATTATTAAGATTTAAGTGGACACAATATCTTTATTTTACATTTATGTGGTGCTGAGGATTAAACTCAGTACCTCAAGCATGCTAGGCGAGCACTATACCACTGAGGCACAACCCCAGCCCCTTAAAGTGCAATTTCAATGACAGGAAACCTGCTGCAGACAGGTTAATTGACATATGGGCAAGACTCACACATCTCTGTGAGGATATGTTGCTATGTGGGTCCATCAGATCATCCCATCTCCACTGCAGTGCTGAACATAGACAGAGCTAGGTAGAATATCACATGTGATGGGCAGTCTCAAACCAGCAAGTTTTTTACTCTGAGTTCCCAAATACCAAACTTTTCTGCCAATGTCTTCCATGATTATTTTTTTTTTTTATTTCACAAACAGTACACTGATATTTTTCAGCACTTCTGTGTGACTTGCACTGCCTCATATAGCAACTGGACTCCAAGATGAAATCCAAAAATATTTGTGCTTTTTGTGGTTTTGAGTGTGGTAGAGTAAGTACTTATTTATATCAGGATGATTTTCTTCAAGTGTCAGGCCCAGAGACTTTCTGGATCCTACACAAATCTCCAGTAAACCTAGTATTGTGGCCTTTAGATTATGTTGATGCCCTAGTCCTAATTACCTGGATATTCCAAAAATTTCATTGAAAAAATTAAAAGAGGCATCTGCTCATTTTAGTGAGCTAGTTACCCACAAAGATTTTTTTTTTTTTTTTTTTTTTACCAAGAGTTACTGTGATAGTTAATATAGCTGAAAATTTGTGAAGCCCAGCAGAGATGCAGCTCCCAATGTAGCCTCATGGGGGCTGCTGCAGAATGTTGGTGCTACAACCTTGGTCCCACAACTGCAGAGGACCCTGACAACCAAAAGCAGGTGCTAGTATATAAGGGATGACATGGCACTGCAGGGATGCGGGTGCATCAGTTGAGATGGTAATGGGCAGCTGCACATATGCCAGTCAATTCTGACATCCAGTATGGGCCTTTAAATTGTCTGCAGAGCATTTTTGAAATTATATCCTTTTTCTAAAAAATGAAAAATTTGCTCTGGAGTCTATTTCATTCTTTAGGTAGGAATGAGAATATTTCAAAATGTACCATTGAGTAATATTCACCAATATTTTTTGTTGATTAGAGATTAAAAAGTAAAAAAGAAATCTCTTACTGTGATCAGTCTGATCCTTACTTTACAAAGAAGGATGCAATGAACAGTTTTTCCTTGTGCCAATGCATAGACTTTTAAAGAATATGAGATGATTTGTATTTACCTACTATTTTTAATCTAAATGTGTGTGTGAATGTATATGTATGTGTGTGTGTGTATATACACACACACACACACACACACACACACACACACATACATAGTTGGAGAAACTTCTACCTTATGAAAAGTCTTTTAAACCTTCAGACAGGTCACTACCTAAGTAATATATATATAATTTCTTTTACTGTAAAACTATAAATTCTCTATAACTAGTAAAAATTTAATTCTTTTTTTAATCACAGGAAACATCTTCGTGATTATTTAAAGAAGCTTTATAAAGATAAATGTGAGAATGTTTTTAATTCATGCTCAAAATTTATTAATTCAAGTTCTCATATTCATGAAAATAAATACAAATATGAGGATTATGAAGGAGCTTTTAATAAAACTACAAGTATTACTAAACAACAAAAAACTTTTACTGGAGAGAAACCATACAACTGTAAAGAATGTGGCAAAGCTATTCATGGAAGATCACACTTTACTCAACACCAGAGAATTCATACTGGAGAGAAACCATATAAATGTAAAGAATGTGGCAAAGCTTTTAGTAAAAGTTCATGCCTTATTAATCACCAGAGAATTCATACTGGAGAGAAACCATATAAGTGTAAAGAATGTGGCAAAGCTTTTACTGTTCCATACAGCCTTACTGTTCACAAGAGAACTCACACTGGAGAGAAACCATACATATGTAAAGAATGTGGCAAGGCTTTTACTGTTCCATACATCCTTACTGTTCACAAGAGAACTCACACTGGAGAGAAACCATACATATGTGAAGAATGTGGCAAGGCTTTTACAGTTAGGCCAAAGCTTGTTGTGCACCAGAGATTGCATACTGGAGAGAAACCATACAAATGTAAAGAATGCGGCAAAGGTTTTCTTCGAAGATCACGCTTTACTCAACACCAGAGAAGTCATACTGGAGAGAAACCATATAAATGTGAAGAATGTGGCAAAGCTTTTACTATTCCATCCAGCCTTAATGTTCACAAGAGAACTCACACTGGAGAGAAACCATACAAATGTAAAGAATGTGGCAAAGCATTTACTATTCTGTCTGGCCTTAATGTTCACAAAAGATCTCACACTGGAGAGAAACCATACTTATGTAAAGAATGTGGCAAAGGTTTTACTGTTAGGCAAAACCTTATTGTGCACCAGAGATTGCATACTGCAGAGAAACCATATAAATGTAAAGATTGTGGCAAAGCTTTTAATCAAAGATCACATATTACTCATCACCAGAGAATTCATACTGGAGAGAAACCATACAAATGTAAAGAATGTGGCAAAGCTTTTCATGTAAGATCAATCCTTAGTAGACATCAGAGAATCCATACTGGAAAGAGCCCATAAAAATGTAAAGAACATGGTAAAGCTTTTATTGGAAGAGAAGGCCTTACCCAACACCAGGGAAGTCATACTTATACAGGAAAGTTTATACTAATGTAAGAATAGGCAAAAGTTTTTATTATAATTCAAGTGTTATTATGCATGAGAGGATTCATACTTGAGAGAATCTTTAAAACTCTGAATAATGTAAAAATAACTTATTAGTCACTAGAAAATATATACTGAAAGATGAGTTCAAATTGCAAAAGAAAAAAATGGCAAAGTTTTTAATCAAAGCCCAACATTTTAAAAATTTCAAGGATATTACAGTAGTGCTTAATCCCTACAAATGTAAAGAATGTGATAAAGTTTTTAATGAAAGTTCATACCTTGCAAATCTCCAAAGATTTAGAATTAAAAAGAAGCTCTATACTTGCCAAGACTATATCAGAGCTTTATTCAAATTTAAAAAATCATACTCTATCCAATATTAAATCATATACTATATGTAGAGAATCCTGTAACATGCATAACTTAAATTCCAGCAAAATATATTGTATTGAGAAAAACATTCACATATGAGAACTAGAGTGACAACTTTATGGTGCATATATTTCTTGAATATGAGAATTATCTGAGAAAATTTCTGAAATTATAGGGACTTCTTAATGGTTGCTTAAAATTTAATAAGATTTTTAATTGATTTGAAATAAATAAAGAAATACATATAAGAATAGTGTAGATAGCTCACTCTTGAAAAGATAATTGAGTGTGACAAATATCAAATTAAAAACAAATTAAAAAATACACTCAAGTCTTGAAAAGTAGATAAAAATATAGTTTTTCTCCAGGTAATTTTATCAATAGTATAGGTGTCATTAATGAAAAAAAAAATTAAAGATAGATAATTTTTTAATATATATTTTTAAAGTTTTCGGGGGACATAACATTTTTATTTTATTTTTATGTGGTGCTGAGGATCGAATCCAGCACCCTGCACATGCCTGACATGCATACTACTGCGTGAGCCACATCACCAGCCTCAGAAAATTTTTAATCTGAATTTTGTTGTGGTGATGATGGAGATTGAAACCAGGGCTACTCCATGCTAGGCAAACGCTCTGCCACTGAGTCATACCATCAGCTATTATTTTTTTTCTGTAGTTGATACTATACAACAGTGAATATTTCTCAGTGTTTTTAACATTATCATGTATTGAATTAAGTTTTTCTAAATTTTGTAGATAACAGATAAAAAAGGATACTACTTTGTAAATAGTGGGACATTGCTCTGAATCTTTTCAAGCAGTGTAATTACACTTCCAGTTACATTGTGACCATTAATTTCCTAAATTGTAGTTAAATTATTTCTTTTTTGTACCTACTGGCAAATGAAGATGGGTATAGGGAATATATAGGAAGACAACATTAACGCCAGATTTTTAAATCTTCAATTACTATTACAAATTTTTATTCTGTAATTTTGGCTATTTTGTTGATACTTCTTCATCTGAGAAACTTTGATTTTGATTGAAATTGACTTGAATATGAAAATTTTTAATCAATAGTGTATTTTAGGGCTAAATACCATGTGAGTTTTAATTATTCATGTATATGTGTGTTTGTGTGTGAAAATGGATGTGTTTGCTTGTGCCTCTCTTTAGAAAAAAAGGGGCTCATTTAGCTAAGAGAATTTTGAAATTATTTTTATGAATTACCTGTATACCATAAACCTCAAATATTGTTAGCATAATAGCAGCCATATTTCTTTTCGACAGCCCTACTACATGAATACTGGTTTTATTCCCAAGAAATAGAATGTAGCCCAAGATAAAACCTTTCAGTCTTCAGATGTGCTGGTCTCTCCTTGTTCTCTCATTGATAGATAGGAGAAAATTTACCAGTCCCTGAGATGGGGACATATTGGTTTCCCTGTTCTCTTCTTGAGAAGAGAAAACAGACATGCCACTTTTCCTGTTCTTCCTCTGAGAGAGAGGAAAACTGCCTTTTTTTCCCCAAGTAACAAACTTGCTTACTATATCAGCAAAGATGCTTACTATATCAATAAAGATCAAAGCTACCATTAGTGCATGACCATGATTCTAGCCTATAAAATGTAACACTCAAGGGGGAGTTGAGGTTTCTCTCCCTCCTTGCTGCTGCTATTTCTCTTTTTTTGCAGAGAAGACTACCAGATCTTTACAATAAACCTGCTTCTTATCCCAGGTTTGTGTGTGATTAGTCCTGCACCTCTTTTCTTTCAAATATCTTAAAAAGACTCTTTGAGGTGCACTGAACTAAGTTCATCAAAATACATGGTTTTCTATTTAAAATTGTGTAGTCTCTACTTCCTATTTAATCATGGAACTTATGAATTCCTTATTTGATGTTTATAATACATTGCTTTTATGATCTGTTCAGGGAATATAAGAATGATTTTAATGACAGTAAAAGGTATTCAGTAATTAGTTTGATTTCACAAAAAAATAAATACAATGGAAAGGTTCAACATCTTTAGCAATTAGAGTAATGCAAATGAAAACTACCCTAAAATTTTATCTGGCAATAATGAAGAATACAGGCAACCATAAATATTGACCAGGATGTGGGGGAAAATGTGCATGCATGCATTGGTGGTGGAACTGCAAATTGGCCCAATAACTTTGGATAGAGGTATGTAGATGCTTCAAAATACTCTGAATGAAATCATCATTTCACCCAGCCATTCCACTTTTTTTAAAAAGCAAAAGAATGTAAAATCAGCATGCTATGGTGATGCAGCCATGTCAATATTTATATAACTCAATTTATTGTAGCTAAACTATGGAACCAACCTAGGTGTCCTTAAATAGAAGAATGTATAAAGAAAATATGGAGTATATATTCAATGGAGTATTACTTAGCTTAAAAGAAGAATGAAATGAAGAAATTTGCTGATATACAGGTGGACTTGGAGAATATCATCTTCAGTGAAGCAAGAAAAACCCCCCAAATCAAAGGCCAAAAGTTTTCTCTAATATGTAAATGCTAAATCCTAATAACATGGGGAGGAACTAGAGAAGAATATGATTACTTTAGATGAGGTAGAGGGGAGTGAATGGATGAGAGAGAATATGGAGATAGGAAGAATAAAAAAGTAGTTTGAAAATGGTTTAAAATGAGAATAATATACGTTTTATAAGCACAGTTTCTTATCTATTGGAAATTCTTGTCATTTAAAATGTATTCCTATAATTTATTTAACATCTTATAATTTAGTCAACTTCTTTAGCCAACATGTTTAGACGAAGCCTGCATAGGCTTCATTAGTCAAGAGGACTTGTAATTTTTATGGAATAAAAAATAACACACAAAACAATGCTGGGTATGTAATACATGATTCTTATCTGAGAGAAAATTTATTTTGTAGAATGAGTTAATTGCTCCATGTGGGGAATAAAACACCCAAAAAGAACCTTTAGATTGTGAAACTCTTTTGCAGTTGTGCACAAGTAAGTATGAATTTAAGAGAAAGTTTACTATTTTAACTATCTCCATTTCTTATTAAATCTTCAAATTTCAGCTACAAAAGCAACACAACTCTTCTTTATTGCCGGTGTTATTGTTGTTGTTGTTGATTTATTTTATTGGACTTCAGCATTTTTACTCTGATAAACTCAAATATTCTTACAGGATATTTATTTATTTTTAAAATTTTTCATTAGTGGACTGACATTTTAGTAAAGCATGTAGATAGTGTATTTTGAAAATTTTTGGAGAGTGTTTTAATTTTAAGTATTATTTAAAATTTACCAAAAAATATGATATGTAGGCACAGGATGAAGTGTCAATATATTTATATATTATGTAATCAAATCGGTAATTATCATGTGCTTCAACTTAAATATTCTCATTTGTATGGTAAACAAGTTAAGAATACTTTTCTCTTGTTATCTTGGAATACATAGAACATCATAAATAGCTATAGTCTTTCTCATATGTAACAGATTCATAAAACTTGGTTTTTCTATTTTTATTATTACCTCTGAAAATCTCTTCTCCACTCCCCACACTTAGGTACACTATTTACTTAAATGATCAACATTTTGTTTTATTTACCCATAAGAACCTTCATTGTTACTCCTGGTGTGGCATATTTCTCTTTGTATAATTTTATGTTGGTTAATCTGTTTGTGCAACAACATGATGTTTTATTGTAAAATGTGCATATTTCCATTGGCTTATTTGCTATTTGTTTTCTTTGGAGAAATGTTTCCATCTAAATCTTACTTTATAAAATTGAGCTTTTGTTTTTTATTGTTTTTCTTTTCATTATGGAGATTTAAAAGTTTATTTTTACAAATATATATCTGATACTAGGCTTTTTTAGGTGTACAATCTAAACTCATTTCCTACCTTTCACATGTTAATATTTAATAAAGTTCAACTTCTCTTCCCTTGCATGTGTCAGAAGTGTCATTTCTATTGCTATCCTTTCCAACATCATGAGATTTGCGTCTAGATTTTCTGCAAAATAAATTATAAATTCAGCTTTACATTCGCAAATTTTATCATTTTTAGTTAATGTTAATTTTGTCTATAGTGTGAGGTAGAAGTTCAAATATATATGACTATCTTGGTGTTACAAAACATTAAAAATACATTTATTTTTCCTCTCATGGTCCTTAAATAATTAACATGAATATAAGTCCCCCCCCATTCTAAATTTTAGTCCATTTATTTATTTAGTTAGTTGGCTAGTGAATGTTGGGTATGGTGGTGCTTACTCTACCATTGAGCTATATCTATAATTCACTTTAATAAACTGAGAAAGTCTCATGTTTTCTACATTGATGTATTTTTTTAAATTTTCTAGTCTTAGCCTCTCAGGATACTTTTTACACTCAAGTGTTATCATAACTAGCATCTCACTAGTCTTCTGTTTGTCTTCAAAAAAGATGTGGCTACATTTCCCAGGATGGCCTCATAGCCATATTGGTCATCAAGACTGACCTGATCCATACTGGCTGTTGGCACCACTGGTAGAGAAAATCTAATCAAGCCAAGAGGTTTATCATATGTCCCCAAAAGTGATTTCTGAGAAATCTCAGCTCTCACAATAGAGAAGAAAAGAGCAATTGGTCTTAAACACCTGACAGAAGAATGTAGACAAAGGATTTTTGCATAATAATATTTAAATGGAAAACTTTTTTTTTTTTTACAAAATGTAAATGTAACTTAAGATGTACAGTTGTGAAAGCTTTAACAAAAGTAAATAAAGTTTGAGGCTATAAAGGAAGGGTTCTTGTGTGGCAGAATTATTTTCTTTGTATTTTCTTCTTTTACCAGAGGTGTTCCAGTCTTTATAAACTTCATGATTCTATATCTTGTATTTATTGTGAAATATCACTTTGACAATTGGAGTTGACCACTGAAAATAAAAGTCAAATGGTGATAATTACTGAAAACTTGTGATGAGTTTTATGTAAATCCTCTGTGCCAGGGCTCCTGTGCTGTGGTGTGGGTTTGTATGGTAAGCCCAGAGTGAGTATAATTTTGTATTGCTGCCCGCTAAAATGAAAGCATTGAAGGAGACAGGTTTGCCACCAAACACTGCTTCTTTGTTTAGTCTTTTGCATAAATCCTTTGTACACTAGCACATTTTTGTAAAAATCAAATTCCTGGGACTGATATTCTAGTTGAAGCGTCTACATTTTTGATCCTGAATAACAATGCCAAATGGCATTTCAATGGGAGAGTCCATTTCACTTTGTCTTAACCAATTATAAATATCATTTTTCTCTTTTTGAATTTGGTAGATGAAAATGACATTAACAACTAAATTGTACATATAGGTAGAGGCAAACAGCACTTTTCAGTGGGAGAAAGAATTCTAGTGTGTAGAATGAAAATACTTAGCATAAGTCCCTGAAGACAGCTCTTCTCTGCTGACTCACAGACTGGATTCTTAACCTTGAGCAGATAAATTCCCAACTTTATGCCCATTTTCCCTATGTGGTATCCTCATCTTCCTGTCCTTGGCATGATGGCACATTTGTGTAGACTTGAGCACACTACTGCTGGTCCCCTGAGGAAAAAATTCCTGGTTGCTTATACCACAGTTACTTCTATCCTCTCAGTTAAACTGGTGGCAAGATGCAATTTTATGATCTAGCTGTACAATAGAGTACTTTTTTACCTTAATAGGAATCAAGTTCTGATACACGATAAAACAGGTTTGATTTAAAAAAGATGCTAAGTAAATGATGTCAGTAATGAGAGAGCAAATAGTATCTCTTCCAATTAAATAAAATCCTGGAATAAGCAAATCTACATATTGAGAAAATAGCATGGTTGTTATAAGAAACTAGGTGTAGAGAACATTTAAAGATAGTAGTTATAGGTTACAGTGTTTAGTTTGAGGTGATGAAAATTTTCCAGAAATGGATAACTGTGATGATGGTTCCACAATGATGTGAACATGTGTAGTGTCCTTAATTATACTTAAAAATAGTATAAAGGGAAAAATGATTAATAGGGTAATGCTGGGCATGGAGATATATGCCTGTAGTCTGAGCTGTGTATCTTAAGAAAGGAGAATTTGTGAGAACCTATCTCTAAACAAAAATATTAACTTAAAATGAGTGGGGATGTAACTCAGTCATTCTGACACTGAATTCAATTCCTAGTTATGGCCAAAATATGATTAAATATATATTTAATATTATATATGTTTATTCCAATAAAAATAATAAAATATTGCTAAATTTTCCAATATGAATGAAACTTGAAAACACACTAGGTGAAAAGGTCCATAATAACATATGATCCCAGAAGAGGCCAGACTACAGAAAGAAAGTGTAGATTCATAGTTTTCAAGGATTGGATCATATGAGGAATTGAAAAGTGACCACTAAATCTATGCGTTTTTAAGAAGAGTAATAAAAATATTCTAAAATTTGATAGTAATAATTTTTGTAACATTTTATGATCATGCAAGTATAAAATAAAATGCACTCTTTATTTTTAATTTGATTTAATTTAAAAATACTTTTCTGTTACTGGGAAATGAATCTAGGGTTTTGCTTGTAGTCCTCCTTTCTCAGGAACATTGCAGTTTATTCTGCCATTCTCCAATGAAAGTATATTGTGGCTGGGATTATAGGAATGAAGCTTGTTGCCTGGCTTTGAATTGTACGTTTTAATATGGTGAATATGATGGTTTATAAATTATATGTTAATTTAAAAGAAGAAAGAAATTATTGAAGTGGGTTGGAAGAGGACCATGTAAAATTTCAGACAATTCCCACATTTCAGTTTTTTTCTGCCATTCCACAGTAAAAGAATATTGATTAATGTTACAAAATTGTTTTTAATTTGGAGGAGAAATGTTGGCTGACTCAAGGCAGGACAGGCTTTAGCAGTGTAAGTGACTTCCTGACACCTTGTCTTCCTCAGCCTCTCCCTGGCATCATGTTACAGGTGTCTGCTATTGGAACTTGAGTAGGATAACAACTAGTAGCATGTGAAGGACAGGTATGCCCCACTCTGAGTTACTCTAATATGTACAGCAGTTTTTAGACTACAACTTAACTTGATTTACTGCATTTTATAAAGCAATAATTTTCCACAAGCCACTACATTTTGACTACACGTGGAAAGGTAGAATGACTCTACACTTTCTTTATACAAGTAAACAACCACCACCTTCCTAGTACGACCATAAAGCACAACCTATAACTCACTTACATCTCACCTTATCCAAATAAATCCAGGAGCACATTGGCATGTAAACATTCCAAACCATATCAAAAACTTTAGACATGAGAGCTTATCAGCCTCAATAGATGTCACAGTGCACTTGATATCCATAAAAAAAAAAGGATCCCACTGAGACTAACCACTCATCATCATTCTGACCCTGTCACTTGGTTATTATGAACTTGCCCAGGAAAATCATCACAGTGACAAACCTCTAAATTTCTGTCCTCTTTGGATTGCATGACAGCATGGTTTTTTCTACATGTGGTGAGTGCACATGGCCCACTGCAGGCTGACATTTTAAGCTGATTCTCTGAAACTGAAACTGCTGGACCCTCTATTTTGACTACATTTCACAACTGGTTCTCTAAAATACAATCTGACCATCTACAGTGATTCTCTGCTCTCAGATATTTTTACATATAACTTTGGCTCAGCATCCTGTAGCCCTGCAGCTTTTCTTAACTTACTTACATATCATTGTATAAAATATGATATGTGACATGATTGTTATAGACACTGAAAATTAAAATTGGAATAGAGAACTTGTATTTACCTAGGTTATAACTACCAGGAAACCCATAACCCTCACATATTCAGGGAAATGGCACAAGTGAAAGGGTTGTGGCCTTTTAATGTATTGGTATTCAATAAACCCTAGCAGTGTGGAAAGGCAGTGTTGTATCTATATTAGTGCCAATGTTTGCACAATGCACATAGCATATTGTGCAGAGAAATGGTAGCAAGACAGGAGCTCAACAAGTTATATCCTTCCTAGCTCCATGCGTGAAGCAAAGGAGCCATACTTTTCTTTTGTCCCCAAAGCTCACATTAGAAATAACTGACAGGCCCTGATTTGCATCCACCAGGAATTTTGAAACAAGGTCTTTAGACCTGTGTTGCTCAGCCCCAGATACCTAGCCTAGAACTCTAGAGGCTCTCATCCCTTCATCAAACTGCACTGCCATGCTCAGGCCATGCTGAGGGAGACAGGTGTTGTCCAGGCTGGGTACATTTGCCTACTAAGGGGTGCTAAATGTTGTGTGTTTGGTCACAGGTATTATGGGACTTCCAAACCATCCAGAGGAGTGGCAGTGGTTAAGGCCTTTACATTACTGCTTTCTTCTTTCTTCCAAACTCTGGCACCAAGTAGTTTTAGAGTTGGCTGTTTGAATTTTAGCATTTTACATTCTGGCCTTTTCCTTAGGGGATTAGGGCCCTCATTTTAGAAAAACTGTCATTTGGAATCTGGACACATTAAAAAAGTGAAATTTGTTCTTTTTTTGGTCCTAGATTTCCAACTGCATGAGTAACTGAGAAAAAGTCAACCTGAAAGCTGGGGAATTTTGTTTAGGGTAAATGAGTGCACCTGCAAGGCAGAAGAAAGTCACATACAGGGCTAGGAAATCAAGGACCAGCAATAAATTTTAAAATTTCTCATTGAAGGAGAAATGTGAAAACACATACATCAAACCTTATGTTCATGATGATAAAACATAATGGTAAGTGGTGGAGATGAAAACAGTCCAAAATTCCAGAGCCCACATGTATCCAAAACTTCATTGACTGGTACCATCTGAGGTTTCTCAGAATTGGACATATGAAAATGCTAAAATTATTCATACTCATAAGTATTTCACATTGTTTTATTTTCATTTTTGTGATAGACATGGAGTATATTAAATTTATAGTAGCCATCATACCATAAATTTTTGTGAAAATTAAAATTAGAGGGCCATGTTAGAACAGAAATAATGTTGTATCTATTTTGTTCTTTGATATGATAGAATTTTAATTAATGACCATACTGACATTTTATCTGTTTTGAGTTATCTATAATAAAATATTATTCTAGATATCTGTCAGTTATTCATTTCTCTCTTATACTTATTATTTCAGACAAAAATGTTAATTCATATTCAGAGGGAATTGGGTATATACTTGGATTTTGCATATTATTTGATTTTACCAGTATTTTAACTTGGATCTTCATAAAGAAAATAAGATGACTATTTCAAGATATATAATTATATTTGGGGCATTTCTTATATTAGAATTTAAGAATACATTCTAATTATATGGAAGAAAAACTTCATGCTTAATATATCATACATAACTTATGTTTTCTCCAAAATAATTAAAATGTCTCCATGAAGTTCTTATTTGCTAAATAAATAAAACATGAATTTTCCCTGGATTCTAATAAATTATATAGTACTTTTAATTGTGCAGGCTTGGTACCTCACACTGGTAGTATGTGAAATTATAGAAAAAAAGCAATGTTGGGGAATTAATTGGCATTTTGAAGCCCAGACAGAAAATTAGAAGATGGAAAGGAAGATTTTACTTCCTCACTCCTACAGAGAGTGTAGTTGAACCCAAGATTTCACAAATGCAAACCTATAGTTATTGCATGACTTTTATTTTATTTCTTTTCTTTTTTTTCTATTTTTTCTTTTTTTATTGGTTGTTCACAACATTACAAAGCTCTTGACATATCATATTTCATACATTAGGTTGAAGTGGGTTATCAACTCCCAATTTTACCCCAAATGCAGATTGCAGAATCATGTCGGTTACACATCCACAATTTTACATAATGCCCTATTAGTAATTGTTGTATTCTGCTACCTTTTATTGCATGAATTTTAAACAGATGCAGACCTTTGTTGAATTAGTGCTATTTATTTTTATGTGTAAAAGATCATTAATAGTTTTGAGAAAATGATAGTAACTTTTTAAAATTAGTATCAAAACTTATCTATTTGTGTGACTTTACCTCGATATCTAATAAACAGAAACCTATGTTAGATTATTTTCTTCACTAATTACCTGGGTGGGTTGCTTTGGACTCTCTTTTGCTAAAAAATTCTACTTATTATTGTTACTTTTTTCTATTTTCAGTATTTTCTAAGAGGTACTTCATGGTGCAACATGTTGCCTATTTTCAAAAATGTTCAATATGATGCTCAGAAAAATTGTATGCCGTCATTCGTGGATGAAATATTTTATATGTATTTGTTAAATGTAGACCATTGATTGTATATTTTAATTCTGTTGATTTGTTATTTAGTTTTTGTTTGAAATATTTCTTAGTGATGAGGGTGCCATGTTAAAGTCACCCAGTGTTATTGTGTTGCATAGTTATTCTGTATATTAGGCACTTTTATCATAATTTGTCTTAAAGTGTGCTTGTTGTGATTTTGTATATTTGGACAATTGCATGCCTCCTGAATTTATTTTTTATTTCATTCTTATGTTTTGAAATATTTTCTTCTAATAACTTATCCCCAAAGTTGTACATTCTTTCAGATTTATTTCAAAGCTTTCATTTATCTCAATAAATATTAACTTTTACTTTTTCATATTATTGTTTTTTTTTTCTTTTATTTTTCTTATACTAGGGATTAAATACAGGGATAGTTAGTCACTGTGCCACATCCCCAGCCCTTTTTATGTTTTCCTTTTACAGATGTCGCTGCAAATTCACACGAGTGATCTTAGTTTAGCTGTCCACGCTGGTCAGGGGCAGCAAAGTATCTTAAGTTCAAGAGCTGAAAGACTTCATATTGATAATATTTTTATGTAATCCACACTTCTGTACAGATTAAATGCAGTTCTTATTAAAATATCAATGGTATATTTGTATATATGGGAAAAAAACTTAAAATTCATATGCAATCTCAAAAGATTCTGAATTGCCCAAGCAATCCAAAGATGGAAGAATTAAGAGATCTCACAAATTCTAAATTCAACACTTCACTATTCTACAGTAAAAACTATGGTACTGACATGAAGAGCAACAGACAGACCACTGAAACACAACATTGAACCAGGAAGAAACCCATGTGTATATGGAAAGATGGTCTTCAACAAGGATGTCCAACTCCACAGTGGGGAACGGACATACAGTATAAATAAAATTGATGTTCATATTCAAAGAATGAAGTGAGATTCTTATTTCACACCATTTGTCTAAAACAACATGAAATACAAGATAGACTTAAATGAAGGCCTGAAGCTGTAAAAATCCTAAAAGAAATGATAGCTTAATGAGATGAAATGTGTTTATGGCCTCTTGGATTGACATTAAAAGAACAGGCAACAAAAGCAAAAGAAGACAAATATGACCACATGAAACATGAAAAAGTAGAGCTAAGTATGTAGCCCAGTGGTAAGTATGTGCTTAGCATGTATAAGGCCTGGGTTTAAGCTCCAGTAAATACACACACACAAACACATACATACACACACACACACACACACACACACACACTACTGATTCTGTTTCCCTGGTTGAACAGTCATTTATACATATTTTGTGCCCCCCTTTGAGAAAAAAGTTTTTGGGTTTGACACAGGATAGTTATACAACTTTAGGTGGAAGTATCACTTTGCTAGTGTTCTTATCTGAATAACTTGTGCTCATTTGAAGTATGGCTTCAGAAGATTTGTATGGGTGCCAGGTTGACATGCCTGTCACTCCTTTGGTTTAAAACAATGATTATTCTGAAAATTCTACTGAGAAATAATTTCAATTGCCTATGCTACTACAAGGTAAAAAATGTGCAATTTTTATACAACTGATAAGTTTAAGATATTTCTGATGAAAGAGAATATTAGACAATATATTGGGGGATGACTAATGTAATCTAGGAGCTAAAAACAATTAGCTACATTAGCCCTTATTGAGTGTGTCACACATGTCTGTGTATGGACCATGTGTGTTAGTTCTAGGAGAAAAAAAAATGAACTAAAAGAAACCACATTTTTGAATAAAGAAATGATACTCTCTCTGGACTCATAGAATTTTAACCAGATGACAAAATACCAAGAGAGCCATGACCTATACCATCCCTACAAATGAGACCATAAAAGGTAAGGGGAAAATGAGGACCTAGACTGAGTGCCTCATTCAGGGAGATGAAATTAACCTAATCAGGGGAAAACACATCTGAAGCAAAAGGATGCTCAAAACTTCTGCCCAGGAACATCTTGGTATTACATTTTCTGTATCTTACATTTCCTTTGCTGTTATAAATGATAATTCTTGTTTTAGTGACCTAGATCCTGTTTCTTCTACATAATTCTAGTGTGTTTTACTAATTATTTTTATTTTTCAATATCTAATAGGAAAGTAAATCTATGTGAATCTTCCATAAGCATAAAAGTGTTATAGAAATTTGAGCCCAAACTATTTAAAAATTCTTTTCTACTCTTCCAGACAAAGAAGCAGAGGATTCTTTCTTATACTTAAGAGACTACCATAGTTTGGACTTGAGAGTCCACCAAAGGCTGAGATGTTTAAGGATTTGTCCCCAGCATGGTCCTCTTGGAAAATGATGAATGTTCAGAAGTAGGGCCTAGAGGAAATTTGTTGGGTCATTGGGGGTGTGCTCTCAATGTCAAGTGATTTTTGGATTTATTTTATTCATTTATTTGCAGTACTGAGAATCCAACCAGTGCCTCTTGCACACATGCTAAGCAAGTGCTACCACTGATCCACAACCCAGAACTAAGGTGAGCAGATTTTTTTAAACATATGCTCTCACCATGAAGTACAGCCTTTCTCCAGGCCCAAAAGCAGTGTGTGAAATTGACATTGGAGTGAAATCTCCAAAACTGAGCCAAAAGAGCCCTTCTTCTTTACAATTTGATTATCTCAGTTATTTGCTATACTGAGAGAAGGCTGACAGGCACAAGAATGAAAACTAATAATCCTGACTGAATAGTTGAACCATGATCTCTCTTATGAGAGTAAAATGTTGTTTGCATAGCTTCATTGGACCAGCCTGGCCAGGATATGTCTTTTAAGAATAGTTGAATTTAGGCTGGGGATGTGGCTCTAGCGGTAGCATGCTCACCTGGCATGTGTGCGGCCCGGGTTCGATCCTCAGCACCACATACAAACAAAGATGTTTTGTTCGCCAAAAACCAAAAAATAAATATTAAAAAAATTCTCTCTTTCTCACTCTCGCTCTCTCTTACTCTCTCTTTAAAAAAACATAGTTGACTTTAGAGCTGTGAACTCAATTTAGTCTTGTGACTTTCATCAACCAATAAAATATAAGTAGATTGAAATGTGTGTAATAATGAGAAAGATTTATCACCTATTAGGCATATTTCTTTTCTTTTTTAATTTACAAATGACAATTTTATTTATGAATCTAATGTAATGTTTGGAGTTATTTATTACCATAGAACTATTTAGAGAAAAATGACTGATCTACAAAACTTCTGTTGTATTTTAAAACTGTATAATACAATTGAGTCTTTGAAAATATTTATGGAATTTCCAGAAATACATTTATTATAATTGCATATGAGAACCCTTTTGTGAATCGAAATATACTTTCTGTGAAACATAGAGAAAAACCCATTTCCTTATTGAAATGTCTCAAGAGGCTTGTTCTCTTTTCAAGCTCAAAAATGGAGAGTTAGAACCTAAGGTCCAAACCACTTCCAGGATCATGGAAAGGCATTTGCTCCGGTGCTTACATCATGTGCAGAAACTGATTTAGGGATTGTGAAATAAAACAAATGGGAAGCCATTGGTTTTGCCTAGGCTCCAAAATAGAATAAACAGACCAAATCAACATGGAGTTCCATCCCAGTAGCTGAGTGCTATGCATCTCATATGGTTCTAAAGGCCATGTGCTACAGGTTGGGTAGCCAGGCTGTGGTACCATTGGGAGGTGGTAGAAACTTTAGGAGGCAACTTCAGGTAGAAACACATTGGAAGGCATTAGGTCTTTGGGATCATGTACTTGAAGGGCATGTTGGGATCCTGACCTTTCATCTCTGGTCTCTTTTTACTTCTGGCTTACCATGATGTGAGAAGTTTTGTTCAACCACATGCTTCCCACCATGATGTTAAGCTTTTCCACAGTGCCAAAGGGATGAGACCCAGGGATCATGGACTGAAACCTCTGGAACTCCTTTGAAGTTGCTTAACTCAGGTATTTTGTCATAGCAATGAGAAGCTAACATTGAGTTTTGGTTCATGTGGAAACATTTAAATCTCTTCAGCTGTAACCAACTAAGTTGTCTCTATACATCACTTCTGTTTTCTATCAATGATGCATAATTATGTTATTGCCCACAGTTCTTCAAATCTGTTCTGATTCTGAAGGCTACCTGATTTGCAAGTCATTTTTGTCAGTTTCTTAAATAAACTCATTTTGAATTAATCTCATCAAAGATGTTCTTCCAGCTTATTCAGGCATCCATTTAGGGACAGGGCAATGTCACTTGAAATTTCACTTCATGAAGAAGAGGAGGCCAGGGACTCACAATCCACAAGTCAACAATAATGAACTAGACTGCTCCTCACCAAGTGAGGAGTGGCAACCCCTGCTCATTATGGAGGCTTCACTAAAGCCAATTCAAAGACATTGTGCAGCACCTGTATCTTTTCCGAAAATCAGTCTTTGAGAGCAACCCATCACTTTCAATGAAGCTTTAACAGCAGATTTTACAATCCAGCTCAGGAAGTTAACCACAATTCCATGGTGCTCAGTCACTATCATGGGCATAATGGCACACTGCATAACACCCAGGCCACTTTGCTTTCTCATTCTCAGGTTGCCCTTTGCAATTTGTACAGAAGTCACACATTCTCCAAATCATTTTTCTGTCAAGTACATTTTATTGAGAGCAGATGTGGTGTGAGTCCATTTATTATGAATAAAACAACATTCTAAGAATATCAGGTGTGGTCCTTTTGGGCATGCTATCTACCATGCATGTGGTCTTTGACAGATGAATAGATAAAGAAAATAGATGACAGATAGATTGAACTTGCAGGTGTCTGAAGAAGTGAATCAACTTTTGCTCAAACCACATTTGTTTGTACCCTCTGTTCTCTCATTCCAAGAATATGTCAAGATTTATAAAACCCAGTTTGACTTTTTCACAACTTCATAATGGACCAGTAAATGAACAGACTCTCTCATGAGACACCTTGTTATGATATGCCTTTGAAATGTGGAGCTGGCTTTTCCAATGACTGCATTTCAACCACTGTGTGGTAACCTACCTACCATGAACTGAAGGAAGATTTAAAATTTGTATGAAGCTGGGCACAATGGTGCACGAATGTAATACCAGCAACTCTGGAGAACTGGAAGTTCAAAGTCTGCTTCATCAAATTAACAAGGCTCCCAGAAATATTGCAAGAATATGTCTCAAAAAAAATCAAACAACAACAAATATACTTTTCTGGAAATGTGACTCAGTCATTAGATTTTGGAAAGATCTCTCAGGTTCTAAGACAGGAAAAATTCATATCATCATAATGGCCTTAATATTAAATAGAGGATGCCAAAAGAAGCCTACCAACCAAGAAAAGACCAGGACCTAATTGATACAAAGCTGAGTTCTGTAGAACCTTTACAGAAGGACTAACACTAATAATTCTCAAACTATTTCATGAAATAGAAACAGGGAACACTTCTGAACACATTCTATAAGGTCAATATCACCCTGATTTCAAAACCAGACAAAGACACATCAAAGAAAGAAAACTTCAGATGAATATCTCTAATAAATACAGATGCAAAAATTCTCAATAAAATTCTGGCAAATCAAATACAAAAACATATCCAAAAGATAGTACATGATCAAGTAGGGTTCATCCCAGGGATGCAAGGGTGATTCAACATATGGAAAACAATAAATGTAATTCATCACATCAATAGACTCAGAGAGAAAAATCATATGATCATCTCAATAGATGTAGAGAAGGCATTTGACAAAATACAGCACTCTTTCATGTTCAAAACATTAGAAAAATAGGGATATCAGCAACATACCCGAAACTTGTAAAGGCTGTCTATGCTAAGTCCCAGGCCAACATCATTCTAAATGCTGAAAAATTGCAAGCATTCCCTCTAAAAACTGGAACAAGACAGGGATGCCCTGTTTTGCCACTTCAATTTAACATAGTTTTTGAAACTCTAGCCTCAGCAATCAGACAGACAAAAGAAATTAAAGGGATATGGATAAGAAAAGAAGAATTCAAATTATCACTATTTGCAGAAAATATGACTCTATACCTAAAAGGCCCAAAACGTTCCACCAGAAATCTTCTAGACCTAACAAATGAATTCAGTAAAGTAGCTGGATATAAAATGAACACCTATATCGAAGGCATTTCTCTACATGAGTGACAAATCCTCAGATAGAGAAACTATGAAATCCACCCCATTTACAATAGCCTCCAAAAACAATAAAATACTTTGGAATTATCTTAATGAAAGAAGTGAAAGACCTACAATACAATCTAGAGCACAGTAAAATAAATAAACATATCAAAATTAAAAAATAAAGAAGACCTTAGAAGATGGAAAGATCTACCTTGTTCTTAGATAGGCAGATTTAATATTGTCAAAATGATCATACTACCAAAAGCACTGTGCAGTTTCAATGCAATCCCAATCAAAATCCCAATAATATTTCTCATAGAAATAGAAAAAGGAATTGTGAAATTTATCTGAAAAAAAGAGACCCAGGATGTCAAAACAATTCTTAGCAAGAAGAGTGAAGCAAGTAGCTTTACTATTCAAGATTTTAAACAATACTCCAGAGCAATAGTAGCAAAAGAAGCATGTTATTGGCAGCAAAAGAGACCTGTAGACCTTGGTACAAAATACAGGAAGGAGAGACTAACCCAGGTAACTGCAGTTATCTAGTATTATAATCTCTTTATTATCTCTCACCATGCACAAAAATCAACTCAAAGTGACCTATGAATTAAGCCTGAGACCTTGTACCCAAATCTCCATCATGTCAGATTAGGCCCCTACTTCATTAATAAGACTCCTATAGTGCAAGAATTAAACTGAAGAATCGATAAATGGGATGGATTCAAACTAAAATATTCTCCCTGATAAGTGGAAGCTGATCCATAATGGGGGGGGGTGGCAGATGAGAAGAATGGAAGAATGTTGATTAGGCAAAAGGGAGGGAGGGGAGGGAAAGGAGGTTGGAGGCAGGAAAGATGATGAAATGAAAGCACATCATTACCCTAGGTACACGTATGACTGCACGTATGGTGCAAAGCCACATAGAGTACGACGAGGAAATGAAAAATTGTGTTCCATTTCTGTACAGTAAATTAAAATGCATTCTGCTGGCATATATACCTAATTGTAATAAATAAAAAAATGTATTTTTCTATTATTTATACCTAATTGAGATAAATAAATAAATAATTTTTAAAAAAATTTACAAAAAACCCCATTTACCAAAAATAAATAAATAAAATAAAATAAACCAAAATGTACATGGAGCAACTACAAATTGATGGGAATACCTGTGAAATTTTATAAGGGAATTTGTTTTGAACACACCTTATAGAACGCAAACAATGACAAACTTCTCAGACTGAATCCTTTATTCACCTGAAAATTATACATACATGCACCTGGGTTCCTCTTACACAGGGGAGATCTTAGAATGGTTCCTGTAACCTGGAGAGCACAAAGACCTTTAAGGAGAGGTCTGGGGTGACCAGGAAATAGCAGAGTGCCCTTGTCAGGATATATTGGGTCTGCCTGGTCTTATGGCTCCCTATCCCTGTGAACCTTGGTCTCCTGGTAGACCTGGATGGAGCCCCTCAGAGACACCAGGCAGTGTAAGCATCTTTTGTGTGTGACCAGACACAAACTAGTGACTCCTGTCTTGTGCAGAGTGTCAACTGCCCTGCTACGGATTCAGTCCCCAGCTCCAGCCAGAAACCCTGCTTGGCCTTTGCTTGGCAGTAGGGGAATCCCACCTGAGAGCTGTCAAGAGATGCCTCATGGTGCCTCCCTAGGCTGAAGCCTGATTTCTCCTCCAGAAGCAGAACAGTGCCAGCTTCTTCCAATTAAGGCTTTGTCCCTGCTTTAGAAGAGGTGACCAGACAGTGCATGGCATCCTCCTCCCCCCCCCCAAAAAAAAAAAAAAAAACAGGACTTGGCAGGCAAGAAATACGACCTGGTACTGGGCACTTCAGGATCTCAGTTTTCAGGCTCAAGAGGTGGCAGGGAACCCCTCATGGGGTCACCAAGCTAATCCCCATTGTAGGCTGATGACTTTGCAGAGGCCCTGAAACCCAACTTTCCACCACAGCCTCTCACCCAGCAAACTCTTCCAGCTTGGACACCAAAGGCTGAGTCCAGAGTGGGCCTCCTGTGAGCTTGCAGATGCCTTTTGATGAAACCTCACCTGGACCCACAGAGATCTGCTGATGGAAACCAGGACTTAGCTTACCACTGCCCCAACACATGGACCCCCACCCCAGCAGATCCTAGAGCCTGTCCCAGATGCTGGCCTATGAAAACAACATCTGCAATCGAACATACATGTTACAAACATATAACATGAAAATAACACACCACTACACTTGCTCTAGCCTTGAAAGTTACCAGGCTACTTGGAACAACTCTATAACAGTACATTTGAAAACTTTCATAAATATATTCTTGGAAAAATTCAACTTCCCAAAAATGACTCAAGGAGAACCACTGGGAATAATTGAAAAATACAGAATCAGTCATAAAAAAAATCTTCCTGTAAAGGAAAGGTCAGACTCAATCACTGAAAAATCCAAACATTTCATAAAGTTATACATGTAAATTTGCACAAGATTTTAGAGAAGAGCAAGAGAGAAGACATACCTAATTCATACTAAAGCTATCTTATAACCCAAACCCTTGAAGATAGTGCTGGCAAAAACCTGAGTATCAGGAAATTCCTGAAAATAGGTGAAAAAAATTTAATTGAAGTATTAGGGACTTTAATGTAGAAGCACATAAATAGGATACATGTATGATTATCTACTAGGCTTTCTCAAAGAAAAACATTTTTCTTTAAAAAAAATCTATGCAGATCACTATGACTGTGTTATAATCTTGAAATCAATGAAAACAGCATTTGAAAATTCAAAATCTACAGAAAGGGAAGGTATAAATGAATTCAGTTAATGACTGGGGTTGAGGTTCAGTGGGAGAGTGCTTGCCTAGCATGGAAGAGGCACTGTGTTTGATTCTCAGCACTACATGTAAATCACTAAAATAAAAGTCCATTTACAATAAAAAAACATTTAAAAATAAATAAATTAATTAAATAGCTAGTTAGTTAAAAACAAACTGAGTTGAGTTTTCTCATAATATTGGTGGAAAAAAAATGCTTTTGCCCAAGTCCAAATGCAACTTTTAAAAGTTTAGGGCAGGGGCTGGTGTTGTGGCTCAGAGGTAGAGCACTCATGGGTTCTATCTTCAGCACCACATATAAATAAAAGAAAAATATTGCATCCAAGTATAATGAAAAAAATATATTTTAAAAATTTAAGGCATATAAATCTAGTCTATGTGTTTCTACTGGGTGAATATCTATGTGTAAATTCAAGAATAATCATTACTGTTTCAGCTCTTCTTTCATTTTCAGAATAATCATATTATAAAGCTAATTTTGAAACTTGATATTTCACTGGTCATTATATCCTAGAACATTCTCAAAATAACTGCATTAGACTGTTATTTTTAATTGTGCTGTGCTAACCTTAGATTTTAAACATCCCTTAAAGCTACAAGTGGTAAAGTTTAGTGATGCTACTGGGACATATTGGGACATTTAAGAGGTGGGGCTTATGGGGAGAATTTTAGGTCATTGGAGGCAGATCTTCAAGGGGATTATGGGGCCCTGGCCCCTCCCTCTTTCTCCCTATGTCTTCCTGGTGGTAGACAGTTTTACTCTACCCTGATGCACTATCTCCCTTCAGGCCCAACTTCAGGCCCAACTGACCATGAACTGAAACCTCCAAAACCATGAACCAAGCCTGGCCTGGTCAACCACACCCTTAATCCCAGCAACTCAGGAGGCAGAGGCAGGAATACCACAGGTTCAAGGCCAGCCTGAGCAACTTAATGAGAATAGGTCTCAAAGAATAAAAACACCCAGGAAAGTAACTCAGTGTCAAAAAGCCCTGGATTTAATCCCCAGACATCTTTTTAAAAAAAGTCAAATAATCCTTGTCACAGATATGAATTATAGTGGTGGAGAGCTAACACAGCTAGCTGGATTACTTTATATGAAACTTCTTATCTGGGGGTTCTGTGTTCTCTAAGAAAGGATCATCATTTTCTTATGGAAACACCTAGTAGCAGACTTGATAGACATCTGCAATTTCAATAAATGTTCCAAGAGACTACCTAAAGTGATTGTGTAAATAACAGATTTCCCTGTTGGAGAGTTGCTATTTCCCCATCTGTTTTTGATCTCATTATAGGAAGGAAAATATTTTCAAAATAAAGGTTTTTATATTACACAACGTGGAAATTCATACAAGACATACTTTATTGTGTAATTTAATACTTATAGTATTTTTTTACTTGCACAATCTAATAAATATGAGACATATGACAAACATAGCATATCAGATTATTCACAATGGCTATGAGGAGGTGGGCAAAGTACAATAAACACAAGAGCAAAGTTTCTCTAAAAGTCCTAGTGTTACTAAATGATCATAACCAGTATACACCATTTTGTAATTAAATATTGTTAGAGTAAAATGGGAAGTGCTACCAAAGAGAGCTCAGGCCTTGGTCTACTTCTACACAAAACACCCCAGGAGTCAACTGGAAATTCAAAAGTTGTTCCTCTCTTCCACTGGCATTGTGTGAATGGTGTCCCCTAGTGGTTTGAGGGATGTAACCTGCAGAGCTATTTTTGCAGGAGCTGTGAAACAAACAGGAAACTCTGGAATACTTCAAAGTTTTCTGAGTCCTAAAGACCAAAATTATGAAAATGGTTCCAAGTGGGAGGTTCCCAGGTACCCCTCACTTTGAAGATTGTCTCAAAAACTCATATTGACAATATCTGAATGCTCACCTGGGCACCTCAGACCAACATGCCCAGGTGACTGTCAAAATACAATGGAATCCCATCAGGAAATCTTATCCCAGTGCAAGAGGCTCCAGGGGTTCTTGAGATTTCAGTAGTTGGAGCTGCAGCTTAAATGGAAGCCACGGCTTTGGTGGGGAAAACTCAGGTAGTGCTGTGCCTTTTAGGTGGATGGAGGTGTCTATTTAAATAACAGAGAAAGATGCTTCCAAGAATGTAAATTGGAAATGGTATGACACTGTAATAGGCATATACCTGCCACATATGATTGAGTATATTCACTATCAGCACAGTGGGAGAGCTTAGGGCTGGGGAAGATTTTTAAAGGCAAATTTAAAAAGAAGTACAAAAGAAATTTCAAAAAAACAACAATTCTAGGCAACAATGTTAATCACAAGGATTATGTGAGTTCAAAGATAAATACACAGTTGATGGACAGACCTCCTTGCAGAAGTCTGTTCCTAGAAGGCTGCATTGTGGAAGAATGTTGTGAACTTTTCTTGGGCAATCCTGGGTGAGATGGCTTCCTTCATAATGTCCTATCTTGTCTATTTGTAGGTCTTTGTTGTTGTGTTGTTGTTAGATTTGACACTGAAGGAAATCTATTTTGATATCAATGATGCTGACAGATTTTTGAGAGTCCAGGCTGTCCTAGAAAGCTCTTCTGTGTCCTGAAGATACTGTGTTGGTCCACAGAGGACAGCAGCAGCCTGCAGAACCCTCCATACACTGGCACCTTAGAGGATCTTACCTCCAAGTGGAAGAAAATGTCTGAGGCAGGGCTGTGCAAGAAGTGTCTACCAAAAGCACATGTTTGTTTAAATTTGAGAAGTGCTCTCTTTGTGTCTGTTGCTGTGGAGGGCCTGCATAAGTCCAACCTTCTCCAGGGTACTCCCTAATTCTTGGGAATACCCAGTCACATGAGCTATCCTGTTCACTAGGACCTCCCTGTGTCTTCATAGCAGAGTAGCCAGGTCTTTTCAGTGAAGCCTGCTGGGGGTGAGAGGGCTGTGCAGTGGTTCCCTTGTCAGATTGCCTCTGGGCATCTTGCTGGTGGAAAACCTGATAACCTTGGACAGGGGACTCCTGTTGTTTCCTGGCAGCAAATATCCTCTGTTTCTCTCTAGCTGGTAGTCTGGATCTTTTGTTTTGATACCAATTCTAAAAAGAAAGACAAATTATTTTCAATCAAATATTGTATAGGTAACCTTAGTTTCAGCATTACCACTGACTTGCTTCTTGACCTGGAGTAGACACAAAACAGAAAATCCTTCCTGGGTTCTCCATATAATGGAGGTTGTGAATGGTACCCAATTCCAAATTCCAAACTGTCCCCACAGTCTGTAGCAGCCCTTCTGTCCATGAGAACTCAGGCTTTTCAAAGTCTCCCAGCAACCTCTCTGCAACTTCTGAATTTAGAATGAACAGATCCCGAGCTGCCCTACACACATTCCCACAACTTCTTAATTTTTCTCAAGCTGCCCCATCAAGGTACAGTCATGACTCAGTGTATTGTAAGAATATTCTTAAATTTATTGCATTTAAAATACACATACAGAACAAGCAAGCTTTTGTCACAACTGGGCAGGGCATTTTACACGTGATTTGAACAACTGCAGTGAACAACTCTAGTCTTCATGTTTTTCTCCTGCATCAATTGAGGATACCTACAATGCCAGCCATAGTCTCCAGAGTTTAGAGGTGAGAGTATAGAGATGAGAAAATGCTTTTTTGACTATGAAACTCAATGAGCTAGGGTTTTAGAGGAGCACAGCAAGAGTGTCTGTAAGCCTTTTGATATTTGATCACTCCTGGAACCCATTCGCAAGTTCAGAATAGCTTTAGGTTAAGAGCTGAAAATAATCTTCCATACATGCTTAAAATTTTTAAACTTGTCACTATACATAAAAACTGGAACCTCTAAAAACACATATGAGGTACAACATTCCATAATTTCTCAGTGGTGACTGAGAATTTAGCAAGTAGGGTAAAAAAATTAAACCAAAAGGCGGGTGCTCTTTTTCTCAGACCACCTGAAATGAAACTTTTTAAAAATTATATTTTCTGTGTCATCTACAAAAAGATATGTTCATGTAATTTTTGGACTTTTGACTTACATTGATTTCACATATGTGGCAATGCATTTGCTTGGCCAGCTCCACCCAGATCCTAAAATTTGGGTATGGATTTTGTTCAAATGATCAATTAAGAATCTCCACATCATGTTTTGTAAATTTGTGCCATGGTTTTCCTTTTCCTATTTCTTGATTTGTTTCTCCTGCTTCCTCATGACTATCTTCAACTGAAGATGCTGAAAAAGATGGTAACAAAAAGAATAGAATTTAGGAATACTAGAGGCATCCAGAGAAAGAAAAGATTATTTGTTGACTAAGATTTTTTAAAGGTGGAGCTCTGCCTCACACTTTATTCATAATTAAATAAAAGTATTAAGGGCCTATCTTTAAAAATATGAGGATACCATGATATCATGATCTGCAGGGTGGGAAAGGATTTTGGTCTAACAAAAATTCAAAGATATATAGAAAGTGACTAATGCAATGCTCAGCCATATTAGTAACTGAGAAAGTACAAATAAATCAGCTCACATCAATATCACACCCAACACTTTAAGTTGTTGCAGTAGAGTAGGGAAGGAATAAGATTAAATAAACTAGGAGTAGGCATTCAGATGAAACAAGTATTGATGTTTTATGACCACCTTCATTTTTTTCTTTATAATATGAAGTTCAAAGTGATCTTACTGTTCAACATAACAATCAAATAAAGGATACTGAAGTTTTTGCATACATGACATTTTTCTAACCCCTCTGCAATGTGATGGCAGTCTTAAAACACTAGTGTCAAGGGCTCACCAAGTGTTTTATGGGGGCTTTGTTTGTTTGGTGGTACTGAGAATTGAAGTCAGGGCCTCAGGCATGTTAGGCAAGCAGTCTTCCACTACATCACACTCAAAATAGAAAAAGCTAAAAGGCTGGGCATGTAATCAGTAGTAGAGCACCTGTGGTTTCAATCCCCAGCACAACAAACAAATAGAAAGAAAGAAAGAGAGAAAGTAAGAAAGGAAGGAAGGAAGGAAGGAAGGAAGGAAGGAAGAAGATGAGAGCCTGAAGTGTGGGATTGAACTGTAAACGAATAGAGATTTATAAGATTGCAGTTATTATTAAGATGAAAATAAAATATAGTAACATGATTTTTTTTTTACTTTATGAAAAATATACATAGAATTGACTTGAGAGGAAATGAGAAGAAAGTCAAAACATGCCCCTATCAAAAGGAAAGAAAAAACCCAAGTTAAGGCAGTAAGAACAAACTAGGGACACACACACACACACACACACACACACATAGACACACACAAGACATACCAACAAACAAAAAAAATGGCAGTAGTAGCCCTCCTTTTTCTTCCTTCCACTTTGCTCTCACTCCAGTGGCTTTGTTTTTCCAGCATTTTTCAGAAGGGTAATAGATAAACCCAGTATCTGTTCCACTGGCTTTATAATAGAGCTTCATCCCAACCCTTTTTTATTCTTCATTTTGAGACAGGGTTCAACTAAGTGGCCTCAAACTTGAGATCCTCCTGCTTCAGGCCCCAGGAGTCACTGAAATGACAGGCATGCACCTCATTCCCTGCTACTAGTGATTTGACAATTGTACAGAATAATGGGATTCTGGGTGACACTCTCAACACCCTCATAGACAACTCCCTCTTTCTGTCCTCTCCTTTTCTCTGTTTGACCTAATCCACCTGGAAGGCATCCATTCTTCCATAGAAAACAAATATGAAACATTTATTTCTGAGTCAGAAGAAACATTAGGCAGGATTTAACAAATGGTGCTGGAAAAACTGGATATCCACATGCAAAGGATCAAGTTGCGCCTTTTACCCCACAGGGAAAAATTAACTCAATGGAAATAAATAAAGCTAGAAGAATGCATAAAACCTGCTGCAACAAAACTTGAAGATAAAGTTTCTTGACATTGAATTTAGCAATGATTTCTTAGCTACATCACCAAAAGCACACACACAAGAATATTAGACTACATCTAAATAAAGAACTAAAGGACACAATGAAGTAAAGAAAAGGACGGTCTACAGAATAGGAGAATCCCTTTGCAAATTCTCTCTGACAAAATGTTGCTATCAAGACAAAGAACCACAACTTACACAGAACTGTAAATTAAAATGGGAAAAAATTTGAATAGACATTTCTCCAAGGAAGAAAAACCCATTGTCATTAAGCATGTGAAAAGATGGTCAACATCACAAATCATTAGGGAAGCCAAACTCAAATCTGCAGGGAGATAACACCTCACTCTCATTAGGGTGGCTACAATCCACAAATTAAATAACCAAAGTAAAGAATCTGCAGATCAGGAGCAGAGGAACTGGAAACCTTGATGCACTGTTGCTGGGAAGGCAAAATGGTGTAGCTACTGTGGAAAACAACATGGCAGTTTCTCAAAAAAAAATAATTAAAAATGACTCTATTATCCAGGAAATTCACTTGTATGAGGTACCTATAGAGTCAAAATCATAGAAACCAAAAGTACTATAAGATAGTGTCCAGGGGCTAAGGAGCAGGGTAGGGAACGGGGAATTATGGTTTAATGATTACAAAGTGTCAGGTTTTCTTTTTTTTATTTTATTTTTTTTACTCATAAATGGCAGTAGTAGCTCTCCTTTTCCTCCTCCCACTTTTTAAAATATGTTTTTACCTGTAAAGGATGTTTTATTTTATTTATTTACTTATATGCAGTGCTGAGGATCAAACCCATAGTCTCACACATGCTAGGCAAGTGCTCTACCACTGAGCCACAACCATAGCCCACAAAAATATCAGTTTTACAAGACGAAAAGAGCACTGTGGATAGTTGGTGGTAAGGTTTACAAGACAATATGGTGTTGCCACTGAACTGCACATTAAAAATGGTAGTGAGGGTGAGTTTTACAACAACTATACATCCCAAAGGATGGTTCTTGGGACGTTGAGAAGGTCTAAGAACCCAGGACTGGCACAGAGGATCAGCTTAGTAAATATGAAATAAAAAAGTAATTCAAGTAAATCATCCCAAGAGAGAACACCTGAATTTATTCACCTTAGACAAACATAGTACACTTATAGCAAAGCCACATCAGGATAATTAACCCACTCCATAGAACAGATTTAACTCACTCTGAGGGTGGAGCCTCCCTGGCCTTAAAGACCACACCTCCCAATGCTGTTCCATAAGGATTAAGTTTTTGACACAGAAACATCAAGGGTTTCAACATTGGCTCCATTCCATTTGGACTGAGCTCAGAGCTGTTTTACTCTCAATCATGCACCAAATAACAATGCTGTGATCAAGAATGGACTGGATATATGATGGTGATGACAAAGAGCATGTCATCAAGTTATCAGAGATATATTAGTTTATGTATGTGCACCCTATGGTGTCCACAAAACAAATGTCTCCTCATATGTTTCTCAGAATTAGTTCAAATCATTAAGCAATGCTCAAAAGGAATCATTTTTGGTGCTTTTGGATGTTTCTTAGTACAAAAAATACAGTTCTCCCTAAAATACAGGCATATTAATTTCTCTCTTATGAAACAAAGGATGATAATCTCCTTTATGAACAAATTCAACATACTATGTAGTCATAATAGTAAGCTCTGGAGAGTACATAGGAGGCTTATACCTGTCTAGGAGAGGCTGGTGAGAAGGGTAAAGGAGGCAGTGCTTTCAACCATGCTACTTAGCAGAAATCTCCCCAACAATTCATATGCAGTACCACTTTTCTACCTCTCATCCTAGAGAACCATCAATGAGCCAGCATGACATACTAGCCATGAGATGCAAGTTCCCCAAATGTTCAGAAACAACACCTAAAATGGGATTTAAAAATAATAATAAAGCACTCTATTCACAGCAAATGTCACATGTGGGGAGGCCAGCTCTTCATAGCCAAGATTCCAGGGAAGCTTCTGGTCTAGATTCATCTCACTCGCTACTCCATAACTCAATATGAAATGTTCCCAGAATTTCTGAAATGCAAATGTGCACACTGAAAATGTTTTAAAGACATGAGTTTTTTTCCAAATAAAGCTTAGTAGTAACAAGCAGTAACCAAAGAGACAAGTCCTTTAGATTGCTTTAGCCCCATGGTTAGAAGCAAGAACTCTGGCACCTGCTTAGCTGAGATCCATGGTGGCTTTGTGAAAGACTTCACATCCCAAAGGGACTACAGTTGAGTCATCACTGTTTGAAGGCTCTTTGATGCACATTTTTGCCTCTGAGACCCTCTGGCCAGTTGACTCCTGAGTCACTATGTACAGTTTGGGAGGAGGGTCGTGTATAAGTTGGAAGACAGCTGACTCCTAAACCTTGTCCTCTGAACTAGAGCTCCTCTAGAAAAAGAAATCAGAGACAGAACCAAGACTTTTGCAAGTTCACCTCATCAAAAACTTGCATGTAAAATCTCTTCCACTATCCTATTCTTGGAAAGTTCACAATTATTTCTGAATTGCACAGAATTAAAAAAAAAAAAAAAAAACATTTGTGAACTGGAAAAAACAATTCCCAGGACCACTCATTAAATTTTCCAGTGTACTTTCTCACCCCTCTTCCACTCCTAAGATTCTAGAGAATCTGGGGCATGATAGGCAAGTACGCTACAATTAAGCTATACCCATGCTCTTTGTGTGTTCTGTGGGAGAGGAAACCAGATGGAAACCAGGGCCTCCTGCTTGCAGGCCTTGTGCATGAGTGCCTCTGGAAAGCTAGGCAAGTACTCTACTATTGAGCCAAATCCTGTGGTTCTAAGGATATAACTCAGTGCCTCACCAGTGCCTCACAGTTTTAGAGCAAGTGCTCTAACATTGATCCACAAGCCCATCCCTCCCATAAACTGGATTACAGGCACATACTACCATGCCCGGCTAACACTTTAACTCACAGGAAAGAAGAAAGAATAGAAGAACCTAAAGAATTTATTCCTCCACCTTAACACAGAGCATACCTGGCCAATTTTAGTTGATCCCCCCAACCATTCTGCTTATCTCTTTGACATGTCACTTCATTTTTTTGATAGGACTTCCAGATGTATCACTTGACCTGAAAATACCCCTATATATCTATAAAAATAAGGAATCTTTTTAATGTAACCACAAGCTTATTTTTAAATATAAGAGCCTTTGGAAAAGCCCTGTTCCCCAATTCCAGTGTGCAGCAGCCATAGACAGTTTCATCAGTGACAGAAGCTGTCCCTGGAACACAAGCCTACACTTGAAAGGTGAAGGCTCAATCATCCCCACTCCCCAACACTAGTGCGTGAGTCCACAGCCTGCCCTGAAAACACACATCTCAGTCCTCCTGCAAAGAGCCTCACCTTTGGAAGTCACGTTGACTCTCTGCTCCTCAGGCCTTCTCAGTAGTAAATTGGGGAACTCTGGAGCCACTTCCATTACTATAGCCAACCCTAGACATGCCCACAGGCTGCCTCTCCTCAGACACAGACAGCCAATACCCCCCAACACTGCCCCACCCCCAACAAGGGTCCTGGGCAGGACACTCTGCTCCACCCTAGTCCACACAAAACCCTAAACACTTCTGTTTACCTGAACCTAACCTATCTCTTCAAATCCTATCTTCTGTTTAGCACTCTCTGAAACTAATCTTGGTTGGTACTATTTAATCCCCAATTGAACTTGAGAACAATGGGAACAGTCATGTTTAGGTCATAGTGAGCCCCTGACCTCACACCTCAAACTTTGTGCTCCTCTCCATCATACTATCACAACCCACACTATGAGGCAGAGCAGTCTCGACTCAAAGATGAGCCACATCACTTTTTATAGTATTGATGAAGGAGAACTGAGCTTGGAAATAGGAGAGACCACAGATTGGAATTGCATAAAGATATTATTATACATCAGATTAAAGTTTTAAGAGCCTTAGATAGTGTTAGACCAAGACGCAAAGAAAAGACCACATACTTCAATTAAGATCCAATTAAAGCAAGCTCATTATTTCAACTGGCCAGGCTGGGCTGCCTCTCCCAACACAAACCACAGGAACAAGACAGCACTGCATATTTCTTGCAGCCCAGCTTTATAGCCTAGAAAGTTACACAAAGGGGGAGTTACAGATGGCAAAACTCTGATGAGCATAACACAAATGCTAGTTTATATTTTTGCTGGCCTGAACATCAGAATTTATGAAGGTCATTAGAGCCTCAGAGAGGGTCTTTTTATGGCCAGGGAAGGCCAAGCTTTATGAGGTGTCTCTAAAGTTTCAGAGAGGGCTGCTATCTGGTGAGGGAAAGCCAGGCATGGGTGAGTTCAAGACATGGGCAGGCATTCCAAGCAAGATCAGAATTTGCAGTCATTTATTCTAAAGGTGAAATTAGATTTTTATGTCTTTGTGGCTAGATGGCTCCCAATTTTTAATTGGTTTTATCAATAGTTTGTCAATAAAAAAATTCCTTCTTGGTACTAGATATTGAACCCAGAGGCACTCTACCACTTAGCTACATCTCCCACACCTTCCTTTTGGGATAGGGGTGGAGGCTCAGGGTCCTGCTGATTTGCTGATGGGGGCATCCAACTTGCAAGTCTCCTGCTTCAGCCTCTGGAGTAGCTGAAATTAGAGGTATGCACCACAGTGCCTGCTTAATTTATCTTGTTCTTCATACAGTCTTCTGATAGAACAAAAATTTCCATTTCACAAAGAAACTGCATGTCTTTGTATTTTCCTCACAACTCTGGGAACTTGTACTTTCCCAGATGTGTGGGAGAGGTAATAATTTCTGAAAGTCTTTTTTGAACTTCTTGTGTAGAAAATCAACCAATGCTTAATAGTTTATCTCCTTCCTGAATCAGAGAATCTACATGTCCCTCTTTCTATTGAAGCAATTTAACAATTTTCTTTTCTTTCTCTTTCTTTTTTTTTTTTTGGTACTGGGGACTGAACCTACAAATGTATGAAGGCTGACTCTGCAGCAGGAACACATTTTTTTTTCTGCCTTGTCTCCTAGCAGCCCTATGGGGATATACATAATTATACAGATGAGTCCCGAAACATAGAGAGATTAACTAATTTACCTGAATTCAAACTTTGAGGGGACTGACTACAACATAAAGCAGATGAAAATAAGGTTTGCAGTGTGTGGGTGGATACATATAATCCCAGAGGATTTGGAGGCTGAGGCAGGAACATCATGAGTTGAAAGCTAAACTTAGTAACTCAGTGAGGCAATACACAACTCAGGAAGACTCTGTCACTAATTTGTTATAAGCCAGTCTATATGGACAATGACCAAACAGAATCTGTTTTACTCTGAGACTTCATATCATGTAAGAAATTCTTCTCCAGTGGGAAAGCCCCACATCTGTACTCAGTAATATTTACCTAGCATAATATACTTGGCAACACAAAATAGCAATTCTTATACAATGTGAAATTGTTCTCTTCACTTTCCCCCTTTTTTTGGGGGGGGGGCAATATACCTTGTCAGAAATTAATTGCCTACACGTAAGTAATCATTCTCTAACTTGTACTCAACCAGGGTCATTTTGACTCACTTCCCTTCTTCTTGCTTGCTGCTATGCCAACCTGGAAAGTCCTGAAGAAAATACCAATGTACCCATTGCATTGTCTCACTAACTGCCCAATTCAGCTTCTGAACTTGCTTGCTTACAGAACCCAGATGTAGTTTTTGCCTTTAAATATCTTAAAACACTCAGGCTTGGGGCTATTGATTGCAGAGACAGTTTGACTCTTGTAGGGAGAAGAAAATATAAATAAGTATATTTATTTTTTAGCCAATATAAATATAGTCATTTATATTGGCTAAATAAAGTCTCTTCAATTTGACAAAATGGATTTGGTGTGTTTTTTGAGTGACCAGCCCCACAACAAAATAAAATATACAAAATGGCTGGGGATGTGGTAGAGTTGTTGATCAGCCTGAGTTTAACCCCAGCACTCAAAAATAAATATAAAGTTTCAACAGGGCAACTAAATGGCAGCCAGCAGTGCAAAACTTATATTAAAAAAAGCTAGTTGGACATGGTGGCAAACACCTGTAATCCCAGCAGTTTAGGATGTTGAGACAGGAGAATCACAAGTTCAAAGCCAACCTTAGCAATAGCAAGCAACTCAGTGATACTCTGTCTCTAAATAAAACACAAATTAAGCCTGGGAGTGGGGTTCAGTTTTTGAGAGCCCCTGAGTTCATTCCCTGGCCTAAGGGGGGAAAAAAACTTAAGGAATCCAGTTTTTCTAACTTGATTCCAGGATATATATATATATATATATATATATATATATATATATATATATATATATATATATAGTGTCTTTGTAACCAAAAATGAAAAAAAGGCACAAGGATCACATTGATGGGCAGTTAAATTCATGGAGGGTGGCAGCAGATGGGTCCTATGGTGTCTTCTTAGGACAACCTGTCATTGGAGGCAATCATCTGTGTGCTTTGGAGTACATGAGGGATTATTTTGGGAGCCAGAAGTGTTGGAGGACATTGGAACTGAGAGAGTAGAGCAAACCAAAATTGGATTGAGCCATCAGCTGCTCCAAAAGCCATTTGCATTGTTCCAGGATTCTACCCTCCCCTAGTCACAGCCCCCTCTTCTGATGCCTTCTTTGAAATATGGACTCTGGCAGATCTACCTCCAAAGTCTAGATATCATACTTCTTTTTGGTACCCTCTGCATGGGATCACAACTTATCCACCATATGATAGGTGACCATGTATACCAGCTCTGAGGTCCCCACAAAGGACTTCATGAGAAAAGAAAAATTGTGGGGAGTCGGATTGGAAGAGCCCCTGCTAATGGGAGTGCTAAAGAGGATGATGGTTTAAGAAGGCCAAGCAGACAAATATGGAGATAAACAAGGGTAGAAGGTGATGGTGAGGAAGGGGATGAAAATGCAAGGAGGCTGCTGGGATAGCTATGGCAAAGGGTAGCAAAAATTATATGGCAACATTGATACCAATGAGGATGCCAAGAAAGCAAGGAAAGAAAAAATAAGCCAGGCATGGTGGTACAGGCCTGTAATCCCAGATACATGGGAGGCAGAGGCAGGAGGATCACAATTTTGAGCCTCAGCCTCAGCATTTTAGTAAGATTCAGCAGTATGTTGAGACCATGTCTCATAATCAGAAAAAGAAAAGGAGCATGGATGTAGCTCAGTGGTAAAGCACCACTGAGTCAGGTCCCAAGCACCAAAAAGAGAGAGAGAGAGAGAGAGAGAGAGAGAGAGAGAGAGAGAGAGAGAGAGAGAAAGAGAGAGAGAGAAAGAGAGAGAGAGAGAGAGAGAGAGAGAGAGAGAGAGAGAGAGAGAGAGAGAGAGAGAGAGAGAGAGAGAGAGAGAAAAGATTTTAAAAATCTTAAAAGTCCCATACATGGTCCTCCATCACATGTTGTCTTAATCTAAGGTGGTCACTTCCCTGTAGAGAGGCCCACCCACCCACTTTAGTCAGCACCACCAGCAGATGTAATGTGCTCTGCTGCCATTCAAACAAAACCACAATGCAAATTTGCAATACAGAAGACTCCTACTTTTTTATCCTTAAAAATACCTTAAATAGGAAAATTTGCATTTAGAATTTACATTTTATATTTTTATACTTCCATAGGGTCAGGCATTTTTAATGATCACAAATAACCAAATCAGCCTTCAGAGAGTTCTGATTTTATGGTGGTGTACCATGTTCATTATAATATCAAAGGAGGGAAAAAATGAAAACATGGGTTACAGTAGCCCAAACCTGCATCCCAGCAATTCAGGTGGCTGAGGCAGAGCATCCGAAGTACTCCTGGGCAATATGGTCAGACCCTGTCTCAGAACAGAAATAAAAATAAAAGTCTTAGGATGTTATTCAATGTTGGTGTCCCCTGGTTCACTCCTCAGGAGCAAAGGGACAGGAAGTATTTTATTCCCAGCATTCCATTAACTATAGTGTCTCTGTACTGAGCAGGACTATAATTAGTTAGTTTCTATCAGGTATTCTTATAGGTCAAAGATAATTTTTTTTCTTTTTTAAAATTCTCTATAAAATTGCTATTTTTTAAAAATTTGTTGGTGCATTGGTGTGGAAACATGTTGTCTAATATTATACCAGAATTTTACATTGGTGAGTTCTTCTAACAGCCAAATAAAAAGGTTGACCTTAGATTGATTTCTCTGGCTTTAACTTTTTTCCCAATAATTCAACATTCCCATCAGCTGTGTTTCCTTCTTTTCTCAGTAGCCTGATTTCACACCAGGAAGTGACCTTTAGTCCCCTCCTCCATCAAGCTGCTTCCAAAACCATCTGGACACACATCCCCACACCCCACCCCACTGCACCTCACCACACTGCCTTGTTCTCATTCTTTCCTCCCCTCCAGTCAGATTCTCCTCAGACCTCACTCCATGAATTACACCAAGGAATTAGCTCTAAATGGCCCAATCTCATGGGTAATTTTCCTAAGTCATCAAACATATTAGCCAATCACTTGTTTGTCTTCCAAGTTCACATTCTTTAGATAAAGCTTGGCTTCAGAACATGTGATCTGAGTCCTTCATGCTCCCTACAGATGCCCATGACTGAAAAAGCCCAGTACAAACCTGGTCCTGTGGATGGAGCTATGTGATGATGGAGCTGTGAACAGCCCAGTGCAGGCTCAGAAACATCAACATTCAGGTGAACTTTCAAAAATACATAATCCCTGCATGGCAGGGTGGTGCACACCTGGAATCACAACTAATCAGGAGGCTTAAGTGTCAGATCAGGTGAGGCGAGCAGTGACCAAAGGAGGCAGATTTTTTTTTCTTTTTTTTTTTATTGTTGGTAGTTCAAAACATTACACAGTTCTTAATATATCATATTTCACAGTTTGATTCAAGTGGGTTATGAACTCCCATTTTTACCCCATATACAGATTGCTGTATCACATCAGTTACACTTCCATTGATTTACATATTGCCATTCTAGTGTCTGATGTATTCTGCTGTCTATCCTATTCTCTATTATCCCCCTCCCCTCCCCTCCCTTCCCCTCCCCTCCCCTCCCTTCCCCTCCCCTCTTCTCTCTCTACCCCCTCTACTGTAAATCATTTCTTCCACTTGTATTATTCTTCTCTTACCCCTCCTTTCCTCTTATATGTAATTTTGTATAACCCTGAGGATCAACTTTCATTTTCATGCAATTTCCCTTCTCCAAAGGAGGCAGATTTAAAAAGGCCGCTGAAGGAGGCTTTATTGAGATATCACTCCCGCACACCTGGATCAGACCCACAGAGTGGACAGGAGAAGGGTCTAAGGAGAAACCACGTGGGAGCTCGACCAGACTGGAATTTTATAGGGCTCACAGCAGGAAGGGAAGGGCTTGAGACTGGAAAGGGGATTTTTAGGGTCCCTTGACCTGCAGGAGTGGTCAGGGGAGTTGACTGAACTCCAGGATTGGCCAGGGGGTCCTGTTGATGGACAGGAGTTAGTCAGGAGATCCCACTGATTGACAGGCATTTCCACCTGCACCTGATTGATGTTCCTTTTCTGCTTGGGCTGCTTTGTTCTAAGTTACCACCAGGTCGCCACCACCAACCTAACTTCAAACCTGAGGACTTCAAAGTTCAAGGCCAGTCTGGAACTTAGAGAGACCCTCAGCAACTAAGCAAGACCCTGTCTCAAATTTAAAAAGAAATAAAATGGGCTAGGGTTGTGGCTCAGTGGTAAATTGCACTTGGGTTCAATATTCAATTAAAAAGAAAAGTAATAGTTCTTTTCTCTATGACAAAAAGAGAACAGATTCAATAAGGATATTTAATATGCCTGTTGAAGTCTCAAATCCACACCCCATAAATTGGGTGAATTTGGCAAACTGATAACTCAGCAAATTGGCTTCTAGGACATGAGTCTTGTGAAGATGGTTTGATATCAATTACCCATTCACTGAGTTTGTATTTTCTCCACTAAAATTTTAGCAGCTTGCCTCATTCTCCCACATCACAGCTTTTATAGTTCACTCAACTGTAACAATGCTAAGAAAAATTGCTAAGATATATTAGTTTTACATTGTTCTACCTTTAATTTTGTTTCAAGGATATATGTAAATCAGTATTCTTTAGGCCAAAATCATGCACAAAGTTTAATTTTCAACATCATTAATCATCATTATTTGAAGAGGTTTTTTTTCTTATTCACTTATGTAGTACTTGGGCTTGAACCCAAGGGCACTTTGTCACTAAGCTACACTAAGCTGTGTGACTGGCCTAGAGGTATCATTTGTCTTCTTTGCTGTTGTATCCCTGGGATGAAGCATTATTTTTTACCTAAATGGGCCTGCAGAAATATTTCCTCCAATTTTAAGGAAATGATGAAATCTGTCCTCCTCTCCCATCATATAGAGCTTTGTTAATCTTTCTTTTTCCCTGCTTCCAACTTCACCTTCATCCAATATACAACAGACATTTCCAATTCCCTGATGTAAAACAATCAAACAAAAAACCTTCCCTAACTTGCCTCAGCTGTAGGATCATAACAGGCTGATACCCAGTGGCATTCATGATCAGGACCCTTCCTACTTTTCCATTCTCATCTTCCTTCACTCAATTTCACATTTGTTTCTTCAAGTCAAAACAGAAAACAAAGCACAAAATACTTCTCCTGATTGTCTGAAAATAAAGTGCTTTTTATTTTAAGAAATTATTTAGATTGCCCACCCATAATGATCCTGAATAAGTGTGAAGGAAGGAGTTTCCTACATCTTCACACATGCCTATTCTACTCTCTACCCATCTCATCAGGACACCCCCTTTGGGTAGTATTTATCTCTGTACCCTGTGATACTGCACTGAAAATTTGTGTTTGGAGATGGGAGCCAAATTTAAAATGTTTTTACCTCAAAGATAACTAGGATAGACATGGTGGGTGTGTGCCTATAATCCCTACAACCCAGGAACCTAAGGCAGAAGGATCACAAGTTCAAGATCCACCCCAGCAAATTAGTGAGACCCCAATAGTTAACTAATTGCCCCTCAATAATTTAGCTGATTGCCTATTTTTCCTCCTTAATTGGAAGTGCTACCTTCATGGTACAATAAGTCCTTGTATATATGAGCTCTATTAGTGGGTATTATTTCCCATTGATCTATTTATTGGGTTTTGCATGTCAAATAACAAAGGTTTTTATTATTACAGTTAATAATACTGTGTCTTCAGGCCTCACAGGCCTATCTTATGGGGAAAAGAAAACAATTCTTGTTTTCCATGTTTAGGTCATCAAACCATCCTGAAAGGAGAAGTGTCCAGAGGTAAGAAAGTCCTCTGCAGGCCAGGAGGGGACAACAGCACAGGATGTCTTGAGGTTACACAATTCAAGTTCCCTGTTACATGTGAAAGTCAAATTTAAATAAAATTTACATAATTTTTGAGCAAGACAAATAGAAAAAAAATCCTGGTCTAACCAATTATGGTAGCTCATCTTGGATGCCTCTAAAATGTAACTTTATTTTGGTTAACTTAGCTAGAGTTGCATTCAATCACACTGGGTATGAGATGAAATCATGTTTACTATCCACTTCTAATCAGAATGCTGGCAAGAACTACAAAACACTCCCCTCACCACACACACACATACCTTGTTTTACACTGGGAAAAAATAAGGAAAATAAACACCAACATCCCACAGCCATTTGGGTGGCAGATCTGGGTCCCTCATGTCTTGCTCTTCTGCCGCACTGCCTGTCAGCAGTGTTGGATGAAGTATCCAAAGGGATGTTCTCAGCAGCATACCTCACCTCCCAAATATTTTGTAAATCTCATCCAAGAATGATGCATTAAGAGAGAATAGTCTCTGTCACTGTTAGCTGCCTTAACAGGCTGAGGCCCATTTACATTACTTGTGGTTGACATTGATACTGAATCCATGGCAAAGCTCAACTAATGCAAACACACTGTAGACCTAGAGTTCTTCTTGCCCTCAGTTAAAGATGCAGCAATAATATTTTGCACATGTACAAAGGATGGGGGTATTTATAACATTTGTGAAGTTTGCCATCTGCACAACCAGAGTTTATGGGTTTATGTTCTGGGTATTAGAGTATTTCCTAGAAAACTGAAAATAAATACGTTATAAAATTCCAAAGCTCAATGTGTCACTAATATTATCCTGGATCCTGTCATGCCTGTAGCAAACACAGTTTGACCAGAGGAGGGATTTTTTTTTCTTTCGAAGAGGAAGGTTTCTTTACATCATCCCATGGTGTCCTTTGCATCTGCAGGAATCCCACAGAACTGTTTTAATGTTAATAATAATAGAAGAAACATCAACTGAATACTCACTGTGGGCCAGGCATTGTGCTAAGATCCTAGCTTGCATTCTTTCATCTAATCCTCACTTTGACCCTTAGGAGACAGATTCTGCTAGCCATTATTCCCAGTGGGTCTGAGAAATTAATAGCTTATTTGCAATCATAACAGTGAGTGATAGAACCAGGAATCAAACCTAAATCCCTGTAGTTCCAAAGCCTATGTTGGTAACCTGTTCAGAGACAACCAGTTGTAAATTACTAAGGTAGCCAGTAATTTAGTTCCACGTGGTATCAATATATCCACTATGAAATATGGATGTATATTGATTCCACCATCTAATTTTTTTATGCATAAATTACCCCATTTCTTCTTCAAGCAAGGGGTCCAATTGAAATGATGTTAAATAGCATCCAGGAGGAGAAGACTTAACATGAGTCTGAGCAAGAACTGACCAGAAGAGAATCCTCTGAGGCCACACAGAAACTGCATAACAGATCTGGGTATTGTAAAATACCCCAGTGCTAATTCTGATTTGGCATCATAAGTTATTAATTCAAGAGGAAGAATAGGAGAGGCCCACTCAGGAGAGCAAGACTACATGGCAGGATTCACATGGGGCATTCATCCAAGTTCTGGGCAGTGGCACTGAGGGCCTTGGGTAGGCATCTCCAGGTTTCTTCCCTGAGTAGGTGCACAAGGTGTTCTCCCATGGTTGCTGTGGGAGTGATGCCCCTACTCAGCTCCTCTGCACTGGCCACCAGTTTCCATTTCCAGTGTGAGGACACACCCAGACTATATGGAGTAGATCAGTAAATGCACATTGACCTCCAGGGATTGTGAACTAGAGATGGACCTTCTTTAAGCAGGACCAAGGTGGATGTTAAGAGGCTTTTGGGATTGGAGAGGGTGGGACAATCAAAGAAATGTGGCCAAGAACTTGGCAAAGCTCAATCATCCTGTGACATTGCAAGATTGAGAGCAGGGTCGCCTTGCAGAACCTAGCCTTCATTAGTGAACTTGGCCTTCACCACTTATAAGTCTTAAAACTGAGGAATTAATCTTGGGGTTTATAAAGGGTCAGCAAACATTTATATTGGATTTTCTGTTGAAATGCTTTACATTTTTCAAGCATATAGGGGATATGAAGGAGAATGTATACATTATCAATAGTTATGTTTACTATATTAGAAATAGAAACTGAAATTTTTTGAATGATTTTTTTTTCTGATGATTCACTTCAAAATAGCAACAATGAGTGAATTGCAATAAATACACTCCACAGAAATTAGTTTCAACCACACGGGCCCTTGAAAGTATTCCTGGGGCTGGGCATGGTGGGGCCCACCTGTAATCTCCATGGCTCCAGGGCTGAGGCAGGAGGATCATGAATTTAAAGCCAGCTTCAGCAACCTAGAAGAGGCCTTGTTTACTAAATAAAATATATATAAAAAAACCCTTCTGGGATTCTAGATAAGCACCCCTGGGTTCAATTCCAGTACCAAAAAAAGAAATTGAAAAAGAAAGAAATTAGTCCTAAGAATCATTTTGTTATAGAATATAAAAAAGCATAATGAAGAATTTCAAATGAGTTTTAAATGGGGCTCAATAGGAGAACACTTACCCAGCATGAACAAGGACTAGGGTTCAAGCACTAGCACAGGAAAAACAATAAAATAAATTGTATTGCTTTGTTTATTAAACTTGAGTCTGAAATGGGTTAAATATGATGACAAATATTAAAAAAATATTATGAAAGGTTTCTTTTATCACACTATGAATTTTATCATACAAAATTATCACACTATATAATAATATTTATAACAAATGACATGCAATGCTTATGAAATGCAGCATAGGCAAAACCACTCCAGGTGGTACATGCCTATAATCTCTGCTACTGGAGAGGCCGAGGCAAGAAGTTCACATGTTGGAGGCCAGCTTCAGCAATTTAGAGAGGCTTTGTCTCAAAATAAAAAAAAAATTGAAAAAGAATTGGGTTTAGCTCAATGGTAAAGTGCTTCTGGGTTAAGTCCCTAGTACCAAATAAATAAACAAAATGAATCATATAGACCTGGGGTTGTGACTCAGTGGTAGAGCTCTTGTCCCACATTCAGGGGACACTGGGTTCAATCCTCAGCACCACATAAATAAATAAAATAAATGTATTGTGCTCACCTACAACTAAAAACAAAACAAAACAAAAAAAGTCTTTTAAATGTATTATCCACTTTTTTACACTACAAAATACTTTAGAAATTTGTGTAATTTTGATGGCCTCATTTCCTTGATTTGTTATTTGCCATCTTCAGCTATGATACAAAGGGTTTTTCTTTTTTCTCTGTAACTTATCTATGTTGAAAGAATCCTGGATTTACCAGAATAAATTTCTGGTAAAAACATTGATTTTATTATACCTTAGATTATTTAATAAAATAAAATTTCTCACTGAGGAGAGAGCTAAACTTCTTTAAAGTTTCTATCAGTTTCTAGGTTTATTCTTCAATGTCCCCTTCAAATAGAAAAATAAGTGTTATTTCTCAAGCACCCATGACTCTAAATTAAGTATTCACATTGAACAGTTTTGGATTTTCACCTTCCTCAAATCACTCCTAAAGGTGGAATAAAAGGCTTGGAATGGTGGTGCATGCCTGTAATCCCAACAGCTTCAGAAACTAAGGCAGGATGATAGCAAATTCAAAGCCAATCTCAGCAATTTAGAGAGGCTGTAAGCAATTTAGTGAGACCCTGTCTCGAAGTAAAGTATATAAAAAAGGGATGAGGATGTACATTAGTTGGTTAAGTGTCCCTGGGTTCAATCCCCAGTACTAACAAACAAACCAAGGGTGTGGAATAAAACTAATGATAGTTGAGCTCATCAAGAAAGCCTATTGAAAATCACAAAATCGTTGGGCCTCTATCATATAAAAATATGTGCCAGAAACATTAGACCTCTTTGATAGAATTACTGTGAATAAATGAGTTTTATTTTCAATGTTTCTTTTTACATTGAAGACAAAAAAAAAAAACTTTGTCTATAGCACACCTTTCCACCTTATCTGGTTTTTATTTCATGGAAGCTATTTTGCAATTCTGCAAAATATAGATAGCTAATAGCAGTGCAAATTAACCCTCATCTCTACACAGGTACATTCTGCTATAGCAGATGGCTTCAACTAAATTTCCTTTACATCCCTTGAAGAAGCTTATCTGTGATTCTGCTTTAACTTTCCTTTGCTTTATATAAGTCTGTGCTTTTTGACTTCTCCTTTAAGTCAGTTATAATCTGCCTAGTTTTCTCATTGATTCAGTGAAAATTCCTAGCAAGTACTCATTTTATATCTGTTTGAAGGTCATGATTTGACCTTTAAAAAATATGTTTTCAAACAATTCATAGGGTAAAGGTTAATTACAAACAAGGCAAACCTTAGGCTTTAGAGTTTAATTCTCACCGTTAACCTTGGTGGGAAATCCCTAGAAGGCATTAAGTAGGTGGAGAATTCTAGAAGGAAAGATGGCTAGCTGGATTAACCCCCAACAGCTCTGCATTACTACTCTATCTCTGCAGGGGTTAATCCTTGGGCTGGTCCCTTCCCTTCTTTACACTCTACTCCTAGGTAGGTGGGATGACAATAATCCTTTCACCATCTTGATTAGAGATAGTATCAATCATGAAAGCATTATCGTCATACTTATGTAATATGATCAGGAAGAAGAAGCAGGGTGGGCTTGTTCAGAATTCTTTTTTTTTCAATGAGCCTTTTGTAACACCTGAGTTGAAATGAAGGTAACATGAGATTTAGACCAAGAAATGAAGATTTTGCCAAAATTTTATATTGAAGTAACAAAGACATTTTCAGAATTGAACACAATTTCCAGTGGTGGTGGCACATGCCTTTAATCCTAGCAGTCTGGGAGGCTGAGACAGGAGAATTTGAGTTCAAAGCCAGCCTCAGGAACTGTGAGGCCCTAAGCAAATCAGTGAGACCTTGTCTCTAAATAAAATACAAAATAGGACTGGGGATGTGGCTCAGTGGCTGAGTGCCCCTGAGTTCAATCTTGGATACAAAAAATGAAAGAATTGATCACACTTGTGTAACCAGCCCAGGTCAAAGGACAGAACAATATCAGGGACTCCCTTGTTTTTTGTGGTGAGCCGTTTCTGTGAACTGTGGCCGCCATTACAAGATGGCGCTGATAAGCACCGTGGCCTGTGATAAACAACTCCTTATTTTGGGAGAGTTGGCACGTAGCTGTAAATCACCCTATGAGAAAGATCCACGTGGCAGTTGTGCATTGGGGCTTTATCTGCTTTATTAGGGCTGGGGCACGTAGCAGGAGTAGTAGTGGTAGGAGTAGTAGTAGTAGTAACAGTAGTAGTAATAGGAGTAGTAGTAGGAGTAGCAGTAGAAGCTAAAAGACATGTCAATAAAGGCCTGAATAAACAGCTGATAGAAGAAAAGTATCAAGGACCTGAATAAACGGCTGAAAGAAGATTCCCGAGTTGCGTCTTCCTTGCGGGCAAGGGGTCGCGACAAGTGGTGCCGAGACCCGGGAACCAGAACTTTCAGTCAGTCAGGGGTGGTGCACCGGTTAGTCCCAGGTAAGTGGGATCTGCGATCAAAGCAGGGATAGTCCCAGTAAGTGGGATCCGCGTCCAAAGCGGGGTCAGCTCCTCTACAAAGAAAGAGAGAGCCTCACATTTATTGCAGCTGCACTGTGTACTTTCACTTTTGTTTTCTGTGTTTCTTTTGTTGTGTCATTTCGCTTTTGTTTTTTGTGTTTCTTTTGTTGTTGTGTCCTCTGTAGATAAAGAGAGAGCGGGGAAAAAATAAATAAATAAATAAGACGCTCCTCTGTAGATAAAGAGAGAGCGGAATTTTGTATTTTCACTTTCTTTATACTGCTTGGAACAGTATGGGTGCTACTCCCTCAAGCCCAATTTTGCTGGCCTTGGATGGGTTACTGCGTTCTAAGGGACTTAAAGTGAAGCGGAGCACATTACAGAGGTTTTTAGAAGAGACTGACTCTGTAGCTCTTTGGTTTGTTTTTTCAGGGAGTCTGACGATTCCCAGCTGGGACAAATTAGGGAAGGACCTGGATTTCGCTTGTGAGCAGGGTATCTTGAAGGATGGTGTTATACTACTTTGGAAGTTAATTAGAGGGTGTATAATGGATGGTAAATGCCAAAAAGCTGTGAGCAAAGGTCAGGCCGTTCTTGAGCAATTGCATGAAGAAAAATCGGAGGGGTCACATAGCGAGGTAACAGAAAGTCTTAGGAGTAAGAGTGGTGAACAGATAAGGGAGTCTGAAGTTAAACAGAGGAGAAGGCTCTATCCGGACTTGACTGAGTTAAAAACTCCCAAGGACACAAGTAGCTCGGACAGTTCTGAGGAATTAGATCCACCCTAGCCGCTCTCAACCCCTCCTTCTCATCTTCCCCCTCCCTATCAGGCCCACAGAAAAGTCTTAATTGACCTTCTCCAGAATATTCACCATGGCTTATTTTAGGACTTTCAGCAAAATAATCTCTGCAAAAAAGGTTTAATGTAGATAAACTTCCTATTTTCATGTTGCCCTGTTTTATTTGGCCACTGTCTGAAAAAATCAGCACTCCAGGCACTGGACACTCCCTTACTAGTTTTTCACAAAAATATGTAACAAGGCCTCTGGCCTTGAGCTGGGCTTCACAGTGCTGACTACATTTCTAAGATAAGGGAGTTACTAACTGGGCTCCATGGTAACAGCTGGCAGGAGGAAGAATTGGAAAGGGAGATAGAGGAACTGGAGGGTCGATTGAAAAAGTCAAGATTTAAAGCACCTACGACCCCGATCGCTGTCACGCTCCCTCCTTATAACCCCGATTGGGACAAGGACAACCCCAGAAGGCTGGGGGGTGTTCAGTGGCAGCCTAAGACGGCCCAAACTTCCCAGTAATTGAAAACTTGGATGCCGATGGACAGCCGGCCAGAGTACATGTTCCTTTAGCCTTTAAGGATATTAAACAACTAAAGGAGGCAGTTACTAATTACGGATCCCATGCCCCCTTTACATTGACTCTCTTCGAGTCTTTCTCTGCCAATCAGCTGACACCTAGTGACTGGCAACAGCTTTGCATGGCTGTGTTGTCCGGAGGGGATTTTTTGTTGTGGAAAAGTAAAAATCAAGAGAGGTGTCGCGAGCTAGCCCGAGTCAATCAGGACGCCGGCTTCCCACGGCATAACCTTGAAATGTTAACAGGCTTGGGACAATATGCTATCATAAATCAACAAATTAATTATAATCCTGGGGTCTATGCTCAGATAGCTACAGCAGCCATTTAGGCTTGGAAGGCTCTACCTATTTCAAATGCTAAAACAAAAATTTCAAAAATTGCTCAAGGACCCTCTAAGCCTTATTCTGACTTCCTTGCCTGATTGATACAGGTAGCAAAAAAAATATTCCCTAACTTGGAACAAGCCATGCCGGTCATTAAGCAATTGGCTCTTAAAAATGTAAACTCCTATTGCCAAAATGCTATTAAATCTACCAGAGCAACGAGTGTTGATGACATGATTCGAGCTTGTAAGGATATTGATGGAGCTCATATTACAGGACAGGTTCTGGCCGCTGCCCTCAAAACGGAAACAGGGGCCCGGCCCGGGCCCCGGAAGCCTAGGTGTATGGGGCAATCCAGGGACGGAATGGTACCCCGGGGAGTGGGGGACTTCGTCACCTCCCACGGACCAACCCCTTTCTATCTGTAGACTCCCTAGGGGAATGCCAGGAAGTACAGGATGTACAACTGCAACCGCAGGTCGCAGAGACAGAACAAGCTGCTACCGCAGTAAGATCTTGGCCAGGCGGGGGAAAATGCAGACAAAATCAAACAAAATACAATCGGCTAAAAAGAAAACTTGGAGAACTTTTGCCCCGAAAATGGGCACCAGACTCCATGTTGTTTGCATCACCATGGTAACCATGGGGTGCCTGGCCGGCATAGCTGCTTCCTGGTCCCACCTCCCACACTTTTGCGGGCTTCTGATTGGTTCTTCCACAGTCACTCAGACAGGACTTCTGGTCCCGCTTTCCAGCCACTAACCTGTACTGCTGTGTTTCAGGTTTCTACCGGAGCTGCTCAGAGCCTGTATTTTTTTTACAACAAAATGCCTACCTGTAAATGCTAATGAAAGATATCTTTTTCAGACAAAATTTAATTCCACAGGTTTCTATGTTACAGTCCTAAATTTAAGCTAGTTCTAAGTTAAATAACCTGACTTTTTCTCTATAGTTGTGTTACTGAATAATGTTCTATTGATGAGAGATATCAAATATGCTTCTTTATATTTTACTTTTAATTTTGAAGGTTATGAGGATGCATTTGCTCGCCACAGGAACAAGCCGGCAAAGTTCCTGTGATGACCAAAAAATCCTTATTTTCATTGCTAACTATAAAAATAAAAATGTATACTCAAGGATCTTATTTCAGTTACATCAAGTGACGTCACATAGAAGAGTGCACTCCTAGCTAAAAATAAATTAAAATGGATCCAAATATTTTAAGACCACGTGGTTACATAAAGTTAATAAAATTATAAGTCATATTCTTATTCTTAATATATATATATATTTTAGATATTTAGATAACCTATATTTGTTAATCTATAAATTAATTAGTACATGCCTAATTAATTAGTTAATATATATTTGCCTAATTGTTTTTCTTCAACAGAAAACCCATAATTTATGTTTTATATTTACATTTATCAGATACTCTGCCTTTTCAGTTACAGATATTTGAGATAAATGTGTTTACTATAAATTTGCTTTTCAGTAAAAATACAATCAAGTAATTTCTAAATCTCAAAGTAGAATTAATCAACACATTTTATCTGGGATTTTGGCTGCTAATCAAAGGATAGATCTGCTTCAAGCTCAAGTTGAGGAATTGTCTGACCTAGTACATTTGGGTTGTATTGATCAAGGAGCACGTTTATGTATAACCTCTGTCAGATTTTATGATTCCAGAAATGCCTCATGCATCATTGGAGAGTATCTATCCGGAACCTGGTCCATGGAAGCAGAAAACTTGATCCAGTCTCAACTAACTCAGATTGCTGTTTTGAATAACACCCATGTCAATCCAGTGACCTTGGGTCAATTTACCAATTGGTTGTCATCTGCCTTTTCCTTTTTTAAGTAGTGGGTGGGAGTAGGCATTTTTGGCACTATGTGTTGCTTTGGTGTGATTCTTTGTGGCTTCTCTGTCGCCTCAAGGCCCGCAGTGCTCACGATAAGGCTGTGATCATACAAGCTCTTGCTGCTTTAGAAAATGGCAACTCACCTCAAGTCTGGCTTGCGCATCTTAAACAGTAAACCTTTGACATGGTCGTTGCACCCCAAGTTATTATAACATTGCACTGGGATCGACATGTCCTTCTTTTGTCACTCTTCTAATGCTGGAACTTCTACTATATCTTTCCTTTGTGCATACCTCTCCTCCCTGCCTTTCTGCACTAGGATCTTTACTAACTAATCTTACGGTTCAACTACACCTGCCATTTGATGGTGATGGTCATGGGTCCTGTTTATGGAGGCGATTACCATAACAATGTCCTGTTGGCCACAACACGCTGAGCTGATCTTGTAGTACCCAGTGACGGGCAACTTCCACGCTTGCACTGCAACCTAAGACAGGGGAATGGGGCCTCCCCAGAGACGGGTAAGCAGTGCAGGGGCGGTGGACGACCTAAGACAGGGGCTACTTGATTCCCTTTGACATGCAATAAACAAAAGAGGGGAACTTGCTGATAGCAGGCCTTCCCTGGCCCCCGGGGGCTCAGCCCCCAATTCTTTGTTCTGCATGTCGAAGTGGCCAGCTCACTAGGCCTCCTGTTTTTCCGCCTGAGACACATGTATTCCACGGGAACGTCTTGGCCTTTATCTAACAATGGCAGATGTCACCACCGAATTTCTCCCCCTTTCTGCTGTCCGTGCCTTTCTTTCAGGGTGCTGCCAACTTGTTTGTCGTTGTATTTCTAAACAGCCACAGTTCAGCCTCAGCTGTCCCCCTTCGTCCACCATCATCACGATACAGGATGTGAGGCAAGGCACTGCACTTGAGTGATCCTTGAAGTGGACCTCAAGGAGAGCATGTCCTATTGCATGCGGGTTGGACGTCCACGCCCCACCCCACGAAAAAAGGCGTCGGCTGATCTGGGGAAGGCGCCTCCTTAGGGCTGGACCATATGCAGCCACTTCTGCACAGTGGGATAGGACCTCTACTCTCGCCTGTATTGTGTTAGTAAAACAAAAAAGGGGGAACTGTGGTGAGCCGTTTCTGTGAACTGTGGCCGCCATTACAAGATGGCGCTGATAAGCACCGTGGCCTGTGATAAACAACTCCTTATTTTGGGAGAGTTGGCACGTAGCTGTAAATCACCCTATGAGAAAGATCCACGTGGCAGTTGTGCATTGGGGCTTTATCTGCTTTATTAGGGCTGGGGCACGTAGCAGGAGTAGTAGTGGTAGGAGTAGTAGTAGTAGTAACAGTAGTAGTAATAGGAGTAGTAGTAGGAGTAGCAGTAGAAGCTAAAAGACATGTCAATAAAGGCCTGAATAAACAGCTGATAGAAGAAAAGTATCAAGGACCTGAATAAACGGCTGAAAGAAGATTCCCGAGTTGCGTCTTCCTTGCGGGCAAGGGGTCGCGACAGTTTTTCTCACAATCACTACTATCTCCGAGCCCACAAAAGAACTTGACACTGAGTTCTCAAAGCTTGGATTAATCTTGCCTCTTTTTGAATTTCAGAAAAAGTGAATCATAGCATTTTTGAGAAAGTTCCTCTCACTGATTATACTTCCATGCACAGTTTGCATACAGTGGTAGAATATTCATTACAACATCTGATGTAAATTGGAATTTGGGTAATTCCATTTAGGACTATTATGATAGTACATTTATGAACATTTGTGAACATCTAGAGCTTTCGGGTCCCTGGGTAAGGGTCGCGAAATAATCAGGACACAGGGGATGCAGAGCCAAGGCAGCAATTGCAACTGCATGCTGAGGTTTATTTGCAAGTTCCTTTTATATTCTTCTTCTAACAAAGCAAGCGATTCTTCAGTAACACTTCACCCACATTGCCCAAATATCATGCCTCAGTGGGTACACAGAGCTAAATTCAGATTGTTCCTGCTTATTTGATAAGTACCCTCCCAAAGTTCTTTGTAGACATTATCTAATCCCCGGAGAATGTATTTGCTTCTTTAGAATGTACTGTTCCCAGGTCCAGTATGCAGGAAGCTTCTTCCTCTTGGCCAAACCATGCAGAACTTGTGACTTGCAATAAGGGGAAGAGAACTTTTCCTCCTCCTAGCTGAGGTTTGCCTCAGCTGACCTAAATCACAGCCACAGCTCTTGCAAAAAGTCAGGCCTGAGGGAGCTAAACTCTGCACACTTAAACCCCAACAAACATTCATATTGGTATATATTCATAATAATGCAATTTCTACCAAGGAGTAGAATTGCTAAGTCACATTTATTTCTCCATCTGTTTAAAACATGAATTCGCCTTGAGAATCTTTGATCTAATCGAACACAACAAGGTTCCTTTTACCCTCTCCCTTGCTTTATTTGTAGTTCATTTCATCAACAGTGAGAAAAGTAGCTCCTACTAAATATAGCATGCTTATTATTTGCTCAATCGTAGAAACCTATACAATAATTTCAGAATTGCTAACCTGTATTCCCTAGCTGTGTCTGCTGAGAGGGCCTGGGATCAATGGCACTCCAGTAGCAGTGAGCACAAACAGAACCCCAAGAAAGGGAAGCAGAGGCCAGATGCAGTGGTGCACACCTGTAATCCCAGCAGCTCAGGAGGCAAAGACAGGAGGATCACAAGTTTGAGACCAACCTGGCAAACACAGTGAGACCCTGCTAAAAATAAAATCTAAAAATCTGAGGGGTATAGCTCAATGGTAGAGGACTTGCCTGGCATGTGCAAAGCCATGGGTTCCATCCCAAGCACTACAAAACTAAATGAATAAATATATAAGGAATTGTTGAATGTGTTGCTGGTGAGGGCTGCTGGGTTCATTGTCTCTGTTCAGCAAAGAATTGAAGAACAGGACACAGAGACAGCAAGCAAGAAATAGGCTTATTGGAAAAGCAACAGAGTTACACAGATAGGCTTCTCTGAAAAAAAAAAAAAAAGGGGCCCCAGAGCTGAAAATTTGTTGGGGGAGTTTTTGCTTGTTCTTTTTGTGATCTCTGGAATTTCCTCCTTTCCTTATCTCCTCTACTGTCCACGTACTCCTCACTATTATTGATTGGTATCCCCCTCTGTCCATGTGTCTGTTTTAGTTTTTCTATTGAATCCCCCACTTAGGATCATAAAATCAGAAGTGTTTGTCTGATTGGGTCCCTCGATTGAGTCCTCCATGAGCACTTTCATCAAGAAGGAAGTTGACCTCATCAGACTACCCTCTCCCTGCTTCTTTGTTCTGGCCCCACTCCTGGCCTCCTCACTCACCATTTTTCCCTGACTGTTTACACCCTTCTACATCTAGAAAACCTTCTTTGGAAACACAGTGTTCATGAATAGTGAGCCAGGAGTCATCAATGAATGAAAGGGTTAGTAGGTAAAAACACGGTGATCAGATATTTACATAGTATTAAAGTATCTCCCATGAGATATTTATTACAAAAGGAAATTTTAAAAAATATTTTTAGTTGTAGATGGACATAATACTTTTAGTTTTATTTATTTATTCTTATGTGGTGCTCAGGATTGAACCTGGTGCCTCACAAGCGCTAGGCAAGTGCTCTACCAATGAGCCACACCCCAGCCCCAAAAGGAAATTTGTACAGTAGAGAGATCATGGAGCCATCACCTTTATCACACCCTCTTCCTTCCTCCCATCAATGGGCGTTGAGCCCAGGGGAGCTGGGCACACCACTGAGCTACATCCCAGCCCTTGATGAGATGGACTGAGAAACACTCTATGCCACTTCACAGGAGTGGAGTCTCATTTTGACTTAACACAAAGTCAGAATGGATGAATCGTGGCATTTGAGTTGTTGTTACTGTGACAATAATTATTGACACTAAATCTGACCCACATTCTGCATTTCACTTCTCCTTGTACCAAGCAGACCCACCTCTCCTCTTATATCTTTTCCCACCTGGCAAGAGGATGGGAATGCATACGAAAATATGGTAGCTTAAAAATAAAATATGAACAACCAAAAATCTTCCTAAATCTCAACTTTCCAAGTTCTCTCCCTCCTTTCCCCACCCTACCCCAGATGTCCTGGTTCTCTTCTCTGGCTATAGCTTGCTGTGGTCTTGGGTTAGCAGCCTCCTAGGCAAAGCCCACGCTGCCTTGTGGGGCAAAGCTGAGGGCTCTCTTGGCTGGGTCTTGCTGGTGGATCTGGAAATCCTTCTTGGTGCCAAAAGCCAAAGACAAGTACACATTGTGTAGTTCAGGCACTCCCAACCAGGAGGCTTTCCATTTGGGTTGACTCTCACCCCATGACTGTGCTCAGAGAGAGGGCTACCTCCCAGATTTCTGTTTTCCTTGGACCCTTGCTTTGGGCATAAGTGAGGAGATCAAGCCCCAGAGTAGGCTGCAAACTTGAGTACACACTTTGGGCACTGGTACAACCTGGGCACCTAGGGGGCAAATCCCCACACCTCTAAATAGTCTCTGTGTACCTTGGGCCACCTCCTTGAACCTCCCAGACTCACCTTGAATTCAGCATGGGTATCAATGCAACCTGCAGGGTAAGGGAGCATTAAAGAAAAGAGTGACTGGAGGCTCCTGCATCAAGGGTGCCTCATTAGCTCAGGCCAAGAGTGTTTTTTCTGGCAGCAGGATGCTCATGGCAGAGACCCACATATACCCCAGTAGCTTCATTCTCACTTGGTTCACCCTCCACATTTCCTCATTGTCTATGATTTTCCTGGGACCTGAGAGTTAAGAGGCTCCATAATGCTGAAGATGTGGATTTTGCAGGCAGACCTAAGTGCCTTCCAACCTGGAAGCTGCAACTCTCTGACTTTAGATTAAATATATTCATACATTTTCCTTGAAAAAGGATGACTATATTTAATGAGGATGAAGATACTTACCTGGTACAAAGATTAAATGAGATAAGGCATGTAGAGTCCAAAACACCACTGAGATTAGAGTAGGCATCCAGCAAATGACAGAATAATAATAAATGATGGTACTTTCTGGCCACCAGTGTGCTTTGTGGCCTGGAACCTGGTGGGTATAATCTCTTAGTTACTTTCACTGATGCCATTCTTCCCAATTTTGAATTAGATGGCTCATTTTTAGAGATAGAATGTTGAACTTTAGTAAACTGGGCCCTTACTGTCTTCTTGCCCAGAAATATCCCATATAGATTGGGCTGGTTTCTTTAAGTGTGAAACACACAGTTGCCATAAATTCAGGCAGTTTATGGAATCATTCAAGTACTTCTGGTCCTACCATATTTTCTAGGTAAGCAAATCTTCTACTAAGAGCAATAATTTGTCTCCTTCACAATACTGCCTCTTTTGATTTGTCCTTTATTGCATTGAACTGCCCTTGAGTACTTGATTAATTAATTAATTCAATGTCAGCATCTCTACCTATTCCTGGTGTAAGAAAGAACAAATGCCATGAAAGGAGGCATATGTCTATATTCCCATGGCTGGGAAGGCTGAGGCAAGAGGATTGAGAGTTCAAAGCCAGGCTCACCAATTTAGAGAGGTCCTAAACATCTTAGCAAGACCCTGTCTCTAAATTTAAAAAAAAGGCTAGGGATGTTGTTCATGCAGCTCAGGGGTTAAGAGCATCTGGGTTCAATCCTCTGAAAAAAATATTTAAAAAAAGAACACAGCTGTCCTTAATCCTCTATGCATGTGTCAACTGTTTGATTAATAAAAAATAATTTTTGATGGATATGTCCCTTAACTTATACCTTAGAGTTTATCATTATTGATAAGTCATCAATGGCTGTTTAATTTCAATAGTTAAGTATTTATTGAAATGATACCATTATTTTGATTTTTGATTCTTTAACTATGAGACAGGAATGGTGGCTTGAAAATTTTTCAGAGTACCATTTGGGAATGAATAGTCAGCAACAATTTAATTTATTTTCAATTATCAGCGAAATGACTTGGCTCACTTGGGAGGCTGATAAAGGAGGATCACAAGTTCAAGGTCAGCCTGGAAACTTAACCAGCCTCAAAGCAACATAGTGAGACACTAAAAATAAAAAAAATAAAAAACTAAAAGTCCAGGGATGTGGGAATGTGGCTCATTGGTAAATTACCCCTGTGTTATATCCCTAATACAAAAAGAAAGAAGGAAAGAAAATTTGCAGCTAAAGGATAGCCTATAAATTAGAGCAGGAGGATATTTAGATGTCCATTTCAGGGAAAAAAAACTTTTTTAGAAATATTTTTCAAATACATTTCAAAACCCACAGAAATATTACAAATTTAAAAGAGATTACATCTTTAATAACCTTTAAAACTACTTGAAGAAAATAATGGAAATCATGTTTATAATTTTGAAGTGTGGAATCAAAAGCAAATTGTAAACTCTAGAAGTCACAAAAAAATAAGAAATTTGGCTACCTAATATCTAAACTTCCTGAGCAAAGACACCAAAAAGATAGTTAAAGGGAGGTCTGGGGAAAACATTGTCAGCAACAATAAAAGGCATTTACATTAATAATCAGAATATACAAAGAAAAGGGGAAAAATAGAAGGGAAAATTATTTGAGTAGGCAAATGCAACCCAATCTCACTTCTAAATAGCAGTAACTAAATAAAACCAATAAGAAGATACCATTTTGAAGCATAGGATGGTTTTACTTAAAAAAAAAAAAAAGGTGTTGGGGATCAGCCCTGGATACCTGGGTCTGTGACGTCAGGTCCTGCCACTCCAGAAGTATTTTATGTAAAGGACACCTCCTCCACACTATTCCAACCAGACAGCGGTGTCAGAGTTGGGTGCGCACTGGCTCATCTGTGGTTTAGTGAGAGTTGGGGACAGTGTTTGCCTTTTAAATGAAACATAAAGGTTCTCTCATTCTGTGATTGCCAGGCCAGGAATCTAGTCTTTCCAGAATACACAAAAATGGGGACTAGGAATGAGGTTCAGTGGTTGAGCACTTACCTAGCACAGGCAGGCCCTGGGTTCAATCCCTAGCATAGGGGGGAGAGAGAGAGAGAGAGAGAGAGAGAGAGAGAGAGAGAGAGAGAGAGAGAGAGAGAGGAGAAAGGGAGAAAGGAAGGAAGGAAGAGAGGGAGAAAGGGAGGGAGAAAAAAAGAAAAGAAACGTGGTATTTACAGCTGCCCTCCCTCTCTAACGCCTGCACTACTCCAGTAGAAGGGAGCAAGAAGGTCTCAAAAACGAGTCCTCCAACAAAGCCCACTACCTCCCAAACCACAAGTGGTAAAACCCCCATGAAGCACTTGGCTACAAAAATCGCTTGAAATGAGCGCCCTCTAGTGTACAGACGAAGAAAACTCAGAGTTACAGGCCCAGTGTTGTGGTGCTCTGAAATCTAGTTTGTCCACTAAATTTCAGATTTATTAACTCTTCTTCCAGCATCTGGTGTGAGAAACTGCTCTGATTTAAAAACAGATTTGTACTTCCAGAGGGCAGCTATTCCGCTTGGTGGGAGGCAAATGAAGACTCTCTGGTTGGCTTTTTAGAAGACACAAATAAGGTCTGTGTTATCCATGCCAAACGTGCAGCAGTTATGCCAAATTACCTTCAAATAGCACTCTGACAGATTGAGAACTTATGTAAGAACCTACTATGGGGCAGGATGTATGTGTAGCTGTGTGAAAGCCTCCCATGCATGAGACCCTGGATTTGATTCACAGCATCTCAAAAACAACAAACCAAACCACTATTTTAGGTCTGATGTTAAACATCCCCTCTGTCCCCAAGGTTCAAAAGGTGCCTCAGTGAATGATTATAAGTAGAAAACTAGGGGAGAGGAATCAGGTATTGGCAGCTTTTCCATTTTTATTTGTGTGCGATTTTTTATGTAAATGTTAAATATGTAAAACCTTAATGCAGATCAAAATGTTTCAGTGAACAAATTCTGGAAATTCAGCTGTATGATCATTATAAAGGTCTTCTATTATTTTTCTTTTTTTTTTTTTGACTGTGGCAGCATTTTGATTGTTTACAAACTAAGTTAACTTCTTACTGACAGCCACTAAATGTAGTTTGTAGAATTGTGATCATACAGTGGATTTCACTCACTATGCCTTTCTGAGTTGTCCTACATGCTAGTGCAGATTTTTAATACTGTCCATCTTCTGTGCCGTTTTTATAAATTTGCTATTAAAATATAGGAGGGCAGGCACTGTGACACATGCTGGTAATCTCAAGTATTCCAGAGGTTGGGGCAAGGAATTACAAGTTCAGGGGCAGACAACTCTGCAACTTAGTGAGCCCCTGTCTCAAAATAAAAACTTAAAAAGGCCTGTGGATATAGCTAAATGGTGGAATGTCTCTGGGTTTAATCCCCAGTACCTAAATAAATAAATACGTGCAACTGTTAAAAAGAAGTATGTTCATGAAGCATGCTTTATATTGGGGGGGAAAAAAGAAACATGAATAGGGCAGTGTCTGCATAAATAATGGTATGTACATCCACAGGATCCTTTGTAGCTCCTACATGGAATAAAGTAGATTTATGTGTACTTACTTTCATAAACTTTTTTCAAATTTTTGATGATCTCCCAAGAATTAATGCTAGGACACAGGTAGACATGAATGTGAAATCAAACTAATTTTAGTTGATACCCTGTTTATATATTTTTTCTCCATATTTACTGGAAACAACAGGCAATATGTAGAGAAGAAATAGGAGATTCCACCATGATATGGGAACAGAGCTGGAATTATTTGGCAAAGGAAATTAGTGACAGGGAGGAGTTTGATGTTTTGCATTTTATAGTTTATTACTTTGTGCTCTAACATAACAAGAAATTAAAATGTGTGTGTGTGTATGTGTGTTTGTGTGTGTGTGTGTGTGTTTTGAATCTTAAATTCACAATATTAGGCAACCAATCCCTACCTTTGAGCTATAAGAATTTTTGTGGATTTAAGTGTTCTTTGATAATTTCCCACTGAGCTAAACTACTGTGGAATGTCCAACCAAGTATGAGAAATTCATGGCAACTGACTAGGGACTGAAACCTCCAAAAACATGAACTAATTCTGGTAAGGTGGACAACACCTATTATTCCAACAACTCTGGAGGCTTAGGAAGGAGGGTCACAAATTCAAAACCACCTAAGCAACTCTGTGTCTCCAAAAATAAAGAGGGTCAGCAAACTAGCTAAGTGGAGAAGACCCCTGGATTCAACACTTAGGCCATCAAAAAAAAAAAAAACTTAGAATAAGCATTATCACAGCTATTCGCTGTTGTAGGGGGGAAATTAACACAGCTAACTTGATACTTTATGTGGCTAACTTGATAAATTTATGTGAGCCTTCTTATCTGGGGATTCAGTGTTCTGTAAGAAAAGATGGCATTTTCCTGTGGAAACATCTAGAAGCAGAATTGCTAGGCATCTGCCACTTCAACCAACATTCCAAGTGACTGTCCAAATAAGACATTCCCTCTGTTAGAGTTGCTATTTATCCACCTATTCTCAGTCTCATTATATGAAGGAAAATATTTACAAAATAAAGGTTTGTATGCTACACGCCTTTTAAATGCATGCAAAATGCATTTTATTTTGTCATTTTATATTATTTCAGAATTTCACACTTAAATAAATGTGAGATACACGACAAACATAGCATCTGAAACTCTTCACAATGGTTCCAAGAGGGTGGGCAAAGGACAACCATAAATGCAAGATTTTTTCACTACTCCTGGTGTTGCTTACATGACAAGAACGAGTATAGCCCCTTTGGTAATCAAACATAATGATAGCAAAATGAAAAGGACTGACAAAAAATTCTCTATCCTTGGCCTGCTTCTACACAAAACACCCCAGGAGTCAACAGGATATTCAGGAAGAGCATCTCCAGCTGCATGTGTGAATGGTGCCCCCTAGTGGTCTGAGCGAGGTAGCCTGCAGAGCTGGGTCCACAGGAGCTGTTGGAGAGACAGGAAACTCTCTGGTGGAAGACTTCAAGGTGTTCTATGTCCTAGAGACCCAAATTGCAAAAGTGGTTCCAAGTGAAAAGTTCAGTGATACCGCTGTCTTTGAAGTTTCTCTCAAAAACTCAGATCAACAATATCCAAAGTCTCCCCTGGGCACCCTCAGATATCATTGACCTGCATGCCCAGGTGACTGTCAGAACACTCTGGATTCACAAACAGGGGCTCTCATCTCAGTGCAGGAGCCTCCAGGAGTTCTTGAAGTTGCAGTAGCTGAACCTGTGGCTTCAATACAAGTTCTGCTTTCAGTGGGGACTTGGGCTGCTCTCTAGCAACTTGCTGTCCATGTAACACAAAAGGTAGCCCATGTAGGAGGATGGAGGTATATGACTCAATTATGGCCCGAGAAAGATTCTGCCAAGAATGTGAATTGGAAATCGAATGACACAGCAACAGGCACATGCCTGCCACAGTACACCGCAGGCACATTCACTGTGAGCACAGTGAGACAGTTGAGGGCTGGGGGAGATTTTTAAAGGCAAAGGTATAAAGAACTACAACACATATTTCCAAATAATAAGTCTTGGCAACTGTAATAAAGAACAAGAGAGATGTAAGTTCAAAGTTAAACAGACAGTTTCTGGACACACATCGCTGCAGAAGTCTGTTCTAAAAGGCTGAATTCCAGCAGATTCTTGTAAATTCTTGTCAAGCAATCCAGTCTGAGATGTCTTCCTTCCTAATGTTCTGGCTTGGTTTTTGTTGGTTTGTTGGTGACGGTGGACACACATGAAAATCCATTGTGATACCAATGACACTGTCAAATTTCAGAGAGTCCAGGCTGTCCTGGCAGACTATAATATCCTGAAGATGCCGCTCTGCTTCAGGGAGGAGAGCAGCAGCCTTCAGACTCTGCCATACAAAGTCACTGTAGAGGGCCTTATCTCCAAGGTGGAGATAATTTGTGAGACAGGCTGTGCAAGATGGATCTACCGAAGCACACATTTGTTTGAATCTGGCAACTGCTGTCTTTGTGCCTGTTGCTGTGTCAGTGGCTGCCTGAGTCCAGCTTTCTCTAGAGCACTAGGAGAGGCACAGTCAGGGATCTATGACTGGTGGGTACTGCTACCCCTCCAGAAGACACTGAGAGTTCATGAAGCTGTGAGGAAGGGCTGTTAGCTGGGATTAAGGGGGATGTATGAAGGATTGGGGGAGTTGGTTTTTTTTTATTTTTTTTAAATTTTCTAGGGCATTTGTGATTTTTTTTAGTTTATTGTTTGTTTATTTTTGTTGTTGTTTTCAAGAAAATTTCCTGCACTGAGCATCTTTATATGCACATACAAGAGACTCTTAGCTCTGACCCTGAGAGCATGACTACAGGATGACTTCTGACTATAGGTCCCTAAAACTCAATGCCAAGGACTTCAATTAAAATTTCAGCCAAGTCATCAAATGTTTCATACCTCTGCTCAGTTGGGGACATTAGAATTGGGTCCTGAACTGGCAGTATCTCTTGGTAACTCTGTGGCTGTTGCAGCTGTGGATTATAATAACCCAGGCACTCTCCTGCAGTCCTCCACACAGATCAAAGAGGTCCATGTCCTGCTGCTGCTGCATCATTGCCTGCACACTATTGACACAGGGCAAAGGCAAGCCATCAAATAGTTCATAGCCCTCACCCCAGATCTGCTGCTTTGGGGAACTGGGCTGCTCTCTAGCAACTTGCTGTCCATCTAACACAAAAGAGTCACAGGAGCCATTCTCTTCACTGGGGAGTCCCCATGTCTCCACAGGAAAGGAGCCAGCTTTTCCCTGTGGAGCCTGCTGGAGGCAAGAAGGCTGTGCAGTGGCGCTGTTGTCATATTGCATCTGGGCCTCCTGGTGACCTAAAACAGGATGATGCCCTTGGACAGGGAACTCATGACTTCTCCTGGTGACAACCGCTCTCTGTTTCTCTTTGAGTCATAGTCTGCATCTTTTATTTTGAAACCAAATCTAAAATGAAAGAAATTATTTTCAATAAAATATTTTATAGTAAAGCTTATTTTCTGCATTATCACTGACTTGCTCTTTGGCCTGAGGTAGACACACTAAAGGCAATCCATCCTGGGCTGAACCATGGAGGTTATTGTGTAAGTTATGAACAGTGCACATTTCCAAACTCCCAACTCTTCCCAGGATCTACCAAAACCATTCTGTCCATGTGAACACAGGCTTTTCAAAGTCTCCCAACAACCTCTCTGCAACCTAGGAGAGCCCCAAGGTGCCCTGCACACTTTCCCACAGCCTCTTGAATTTTCCCAAGATCCCCATCAACACCCATTCATGACTCCATGTCCTGTATGGTTATTCATAAATTTGTTGCCTTTAAAAGCCATAAACAGAACAAATAAAAGTTTATGAAAACTGGACAGTGTATTATAGATGTGATCCCAACAATCGAATAGAACAACTCTAGTCAACATTTTTTTCTCCTGCATCAATTCACGATAATTGCAATGCCAGCCATAGTCCACAAAGCTTTGAGGTATGTGTTTAAAAATGACAAAATGCTTTTTAGAATATGTAATTTAATTAGCTAGGGTTGTAGAGGCTCACAGTCAAGAGTGTCTAAAAGATATTTGATCACTCCTGAAACCCATCTCCAAATCAGGATGAATTTAGGTTAACATCTAGAAAAATCTTTGATCCCCACTTAGGAGGTTTAAAATTATAACTCTACATAACAAAACTGGTTCTTCTAAATACACGCTCTCATTTTCCCTTCCAACATAATTAAACACAAAGAAAATAAGATGTGAGCATCCATAATTTGTCAACAGTTAGCAGGTGGGTTCAAAATGATGCGACCAAAAGGCAGGTGCTCCCTTTCTCATTTCCAGACTCCCTAGGATCCTCTCCCTGACCATGATTGCTTCTGCATCACATGGGCTTATTCTAAACTGTTGCACTGCTTTTCAAACCAGTTCCTCTTCCTGACATTATCTGGTTATGATTTTCTACTTCTTAGTAGAGCATCATTCATTTGCAGGATGTTTGAAATATTTCCAATTCATGGAACATTTGAAATACAATAACTTCATAGCTGACAGAGAATTTGCTATTCTTTTATTTTGCAATACTGTTATTACATTCCCTTTCTTATTTTCTCTAAGAAAATGTTCTCCTAGTCTCAGGCAACAAATATTTTCAATAAGCATAGGATATTGATAGAAGAGAGATATTGCAAACCCAATTCACTATACATTAGGGCAATCCCAATACAGTAAAACTTTGTGCAGCATAAACAATAATTCACAAAAATCCTCATATCAGAAATTCCCAAAACAAAATATTGGCTCATGTCCCAAATGGCTACAAAGTGCCTACTAATGCTATGAGGTGCCACATGTGGGACCTATTTGAACCAAGTCTTTCTCCTGCACCTTGGGTGATCACCTCTTGGGAGTTAGATTGGCATACCATAGTTAGCAGTTTGCAAATAAAATCATCCAATGTCTCTGCCAAAAAACAACTCAGGACAAATTGAAGTGCCATCCTTAAATCTTATCACTGAATAATCAAAATCTCTGCAAACTGTTTTTACCAACTTTAAAATATCCAATCTTCCCAGTTTTCTATAATTCCATAGCCAGCACCATGATCAAACCTGGCACAGTTACTATTCTGAATAATTACTGAGCATGTTAATGGGTGCCTGCTCCCAAAGTTGCCTCATGATTGTTGATTTTTTCATAAAAGTAACATAACAAATTCACACCCACACTGAAATAAAACTGTGACAAAGATCAACAATATCCTATGTGAAGAAATGACACAAGACATTTTCAAACAATCGTTGTATTTACTGTATTATATAAAAAAGATATGTTCATGCAAGTTTTCCAAATTTTGACTTACGTTGATTGAGCTTATGGGGCAATGCATTTACTTGGACAGCTCTTGCAGGGTCCCAAAATCTGGGTAGGAATTCTGTTCAAATGATCAATTAAGAATCTCCAACTCATGTTTTGTAAATTTGTGCCACGGTTTTCCTAACCCTTTTTCCTTTTTTGTTTCTTCTACTTCCATAGGACTATCTTCAACTGAAGATGCTAAAAGTGCAGAAACAGAAAGAAAAAGATTGAGGATTGCCAGTAGAATCCAGAGGAAAAAAAATATTATTTGTTCACCAAGATTTTAACAATGCAGAGCTCTGCTTCACAACTTATTCATATTAATAACACCAAAAATGGATTAACTGCTAATCCTTAAAAATATGAGAACATGAGATTATAATATGCATGGTAGAGAAGAATTTCAGTCTAGCAAAAATTCAAAATATATAAAAAGAGACAAATAAAAAATGTTCAGTCAAAACAATAATTGAGGAAATACAGCTAAACCAGCTCCTATCAATCTGATAACCAATACTTTAAATGGTTGGTGGAAGAGTAGGGGATTAATAAGATTATATAAAATAGAAAGGAAGCATTGGGTTGGAACAAGTATTTATCATAATGTCCACTTTGAGTTTTTGCTCATACGATGAGATTCAAAATAAGCTTAGCCTTCAACATAACAATTAAGTAAAGGATACTTGAGGTTTGGGGAGCATGTTTACATGACTTACATGATCCTTTATTAAACCCTCTTCAATAGGATACCAGCCTTAAAATAATGGACACAGCGTGTCGTGTCAGATCAGGTACACAGAGTGTATTTGTTTCATGATAGTTAGAAATGAAGCCAGGGCCTCAGGCATGCTAGGCAAACAGTCTACCACTGGGTCACACTCAAAGCAAAAATAGAAAGAAAGGCTAGGGATGTAGCTCAGTGCTACAGCATCCTGAGTTCTGCCCCAGCACAACACCAAAATAAAGGAAGAAAAATGAGAACATATAGTGGGAGATAGAACTCTAAATGTACAGTATCTTTATGAGATTGAAGTTAAGTTAGTATTAACAGGAAAATAAAATATTTTGACTTTAATTTTCTTTTCTTTAAAAAAAAAAGAGCTACAGAATTGATACACAAGAAATTGACAAGAAAGTGAAAACAAGCCAATACCAAAAATAAAAGAAAAAAAACACTTCAAAGCAGTAGAACAAAGGTGGGAGAAACACACACACACACACACACACACACACACACACACTTTTGTAAAATACACCATACAAGAAAAATGGCAGTATTAACCCTACTCCCTCCTCCTTGGGCCTTCAATCCCTCCAGTGGCATGGTTTTCCATTATATTTCAAATGGGAAGGGGATAAACCCACATGCTGTCACACTAGTTATACTTCATTCCAGCCGGTTTTTTTTTTTTTTTTTTTGAGACAAGGTCCTACAAAGTGACCTTAATCTTGAGATCCTCCTACCTCAGGCTCCAGGAGTCACTACCATGGCAGACATGCATCCCATGCCCTGCTACTAGTTAATTGTACAGAATATTGGGATTCTGGGTGACACACTCAACCATTCATAAAAACCTGTTTGATTGATACACCCTCCCTGTTTCTACCCTTTCCTCTCTGGGTGACCTAATCCAATTGGAAGGCATCCATTCTTCCATAGAACACAAAAATGAGACATTCATTTCTGATTCAAAAGAAATTAAATTTAACAACTGGTTCTGAGAAAACTGGATATCCACATGGAAATGATAGAGTTGGACATTTTACCCAATAGGGAAATATTAACTCAAAATTCAAAGAATTATAAATAAAGCTAGAAAAATGCATAAAACTTGCTGTAAAAAAAACTTGGGAGAATGTTTTATGATATTGAATTTGGCCATGATTTCATAGGTATATCATCAAAAGCACAAACAAAAAAATATTAGATTATAACTAAATAAAAACTGTGCATGAAAGGACACAAGGAAGACAATGAAAGGACAATCTGTGGAACAGGTGAATCCCTTTGAAAGCCACACCTGATAGAGTGTTGATATCAAGACGTAAAGAACCATATCTCTAAAGTGGGCAAAGGATTGGAATAGACATTTCTCCAACTCAGATATACACATTGTCATTAAGCCTGTGAAAAGATGATCAACATTACAAATCATTAAGAAAGCCAAATTTAAATTCACAGGAAAATCAAACCTCACTCCCATCACCAATGCTACTATCCACAAACCAAATAAGCAAAACAAAACAACTGCAGAGGAGGAGCAGAGGAACTGGAACCCCTGATGCCCTGGGGTGGGAAGAAAAAATGGTGTAGCTACAATTGAAGAAAATATGGTCAATGCTCAAAAATAATTAAAAATTACTACATTATCCAGCAATATCATTTGTATGAGGTACCTAGAGTAGTCAAAGTCACTGGGACAAAAGTACAATGATAGTCCTCAGGGAATGGAGAGGGAGCTCTGGGGGGGGTGTGCTTTAATTGTCACAAAGTATCAGTTCTACAAGGTGAAAAGAGCTCTGTGGAGAATTGATGGTAATGGTTACAGGACAATGACAGTAAGTGATGCCACTGAAGTCTACATTTAAAAATGGTGGTGAGGGTAAATTTTATCTGTTTAATTAAAATTAAAAAAAAATAACTCAAGGAAATAGACCCAAAAGAGAAAATCTGAATCTGTACACTTTACACAAACATAGGTTACTTGGCAGTAAAGTCACTTATAAAATAACTAACCTGTGCCTGAAAACAGATTTAATTCACTCTCAAAGTGGAGCCTCTTTGGCTTTAAAGGCCCAACCTACAAATAAAGTTGCAGGGCACATGCATTTTTCACACAGGAACTTCAGGAGCTTCAACATTGACTCCATTCCAGTCAGACTGAGCCCAGAGCTATTCCCTCTCAGTCATGCACCAAATAAAAATGTTGGGGCCAAGGATGGACTAGATATGATGCTTATGCCTCATGGCATATCATTGAGTTACTATTGACATATTTTGTAAGTGCACTCTATGATGTCCACACAAGAAAAATCTCCTCATATGTTTCTCAGAAACAATCCTCACCATTAAGCAATGCCTGATTGGAAACGTTTTTTTTTTTTATGATTTTAATATGAGAAATTCAATTACTCTTAAAATACAGTCATTTTCAGTTCTGTCTTATGGAGCAAAAAACAATTTTATATAGAAAAAAAATTTTGAACATAGAATTTAGTCATCATGGTGAGCTAAGGAGAGTACATTTGAGGCTTCTCCCTATCTAGAAGTGGCTGCTGAGAAGATTAAAGGAAACAATTATTTTAATAACGGGACCTAGGAGACAGAAAGTAGCTTTTCTTAAGCAGTACCACTTTTCAACCACTTATTCTAGAGAACCATCAAAGATGTGCAGCATGAGGTACTGGACATGAGAATGAAAATTACCCAATGTTTTGAAACAACTCCTAAATGGGAATTTAAAATTTAAAAACAACAACAAAATCATCTCTTTACCCTTGGGGAATCCAGATGCACACAGCCAAGTTTTCAGAAAAGCTTCTGGTCTGGTTCATCCCACTCCTCACCCAAAAACTCATATACAAAAGTTTCAGATTTTCTGAAAAGCAAATGTTCATCCTTCAAATGTTTGAAAAATTGAGGTTTTTTGGAAGTCAAAGCTCGGTAGTAAAAACAGCAACCAAAGATATCATCCTGTGAACTGCAGTAGCCCCATGGGTAGAATTAGATTCTCTGGTGCCTAGTTACCTGAGATCCATGATGGCTTTGTGGAGAAATTCACATCCCATACATACTGCAGTAATTCAACACTGTTGTTGTTGGGTTTTTTTTTTGGGGGGGAGGGGTTACCTGAACATTTTTGCCTCTGAGACCATGTGCCAAGTGGACTCCTGAGTCCATTATGTACACTTGGGAGGAGGGTCATGTAAGTTGCAAGACAGCTACAGCTGAACCCACAGCCTTCACCTTTCAGCAAGGGCTCATCTACAAAAAGAAATCAGAACTACAACAAAGACTTTTGAATGTCCACTCTGCACACAAAAGATTGTGCCAAAATCTCTTCCTCTATCCTAGGTTTAAATTTTTCCAATTTATTTCTAAATTCCACAGAATATTAAAAAAAAAAACTGAACTCGATAAACAATCCCCAGGATCACTCATTAAATTCTTCTAGTATATTTTCTCACCCCTCCCCCATCCTTGCGTTCTGGAGATCTAACTCAGGACCTGGGACATGCTAGGCAAGTACCCTACCTTTAAGATATGCCCATGTCTTTGTTTGCTTTTGATTTCTTTGTTTTGTGCTGGAGGAAGCCAGAAAGAACCAAGGCTTCGTGCATATGGGCTCCTGCCTGCTGGGCAAGCACTCTGCTATGGAGCCACACACCAGCCTATCCTGTTGATTTTATTTTATTTTTCTCTTCACTCTGGGCCCTTTACCACTTCTGTCCCCATTAATATCTAAAAACTCCTAGACTGGACATGAAGTCAGGATCCTTCCACCTACCCACATAGCTGGGATGATAGGCATACACACACCATGCCTGGCTAACACTTCATCTCAAAGGAAAGGAGAAAGAGAATGAGAGCCAAAAAAAAAAAAATTATCCCTAGACCTCAACCCCGAGCAGTACCTGGCCAATCTAACTATATCCACTCACCCATACTGCACATCTTCTAGGCATGCCGCTTAATTTGTTTGTGTGTGTGTGTGTGTGTGTGTGTGTGTTTGTGTTTAAGTGGAACTAACAGATATATGGTTTGGCTTGGAAGTATTTCCAAATATCTCTAAATTTTATAAGAAATCTCTTGCATGCAGTCCACACCCTGCCACGAAATATCATAACTCAACCCTCCACTAAAGAACCTCACCTTTGGAAGCCATGTTGCACTTCTACTCCTCACGCTTTCTCCCTGGTAAAATGAGGAACTCTGGAGCAGCATCCTCTAATATATCCCAGGCTAGAAACACCCACAGATGGCTCCACCCCTGAGTGATGACGCCAATACCCATACCACGCCCCTTGCCCCAGGCCCAGACAGTGTCCCTGGGGCTGCAGACTCAGCCCTGCCCTAGCCCACAGTATAGCCTAGACTCCTCTGATGACATTTAACCTACCTCTTCCAATCTTGGCTTCCCTTCATTGAGCACTCACTGAAACTAAACTTATTTAATCTCTACAACACCCATAAAATGTCTGTACTACTTTATGCCCACTTGGACTTGAGGGTACCAAGAATGGAGTTGTTTAGGCTTTCCAGAGCCACTGACCTCAAACCTCCTCTCACCACACTCTCACAGCCCACACACACTATGTGTTCTGACAGTCTTGACGAGACACCTCACTGGATATAGTATTGCTTAAACAGTATTGAGCTTAGAATTAGGAGAGACTATACACTGGAATTGAATAATGATATTATAAGACATAGACTAATATTTTATGAAAATTAGATCATTGTTAAAAAAACACCTTTTATTCTTGTTTTCAATAAGGCAGCATGAACATACAAGCACTCTACACTGAACTACACCAATAACCATTTTTTATTGTTTTATTTTATGTTTTCATCTCGGCAAGTTAATGGCAATAGTGCAGAAATTAAAATTTTAAAACCAAAAAAGCTGAAGTAATCCAGTTTTCTAACTTACCTCCAGGATAGACAGTTTCTCTGTAACCAAAAATCAAGAAGAGGCCCAACAAACAGATTGATGGGCAGTTAAATTCATGGAGAGCCTTTCACAGGCTATGACAGCAGGTGGGCCCCAGGCTGTCTGCTTAGGACACTCTGCCATTTGGGGCACTGCATGTGCTTTGGGGCACATGAGGGAATATTTTAGGAACCAGAAGGGTTGGAGGAGATTGGAGACTGAGATAGTAGAGCAACCAAAATTGGGTTGAGCCACCAGTTGTCCCCAAAGCCATCTGCATTGTTCTGGGATCCCAATCCCCCTAGCAACAGCCCCCTCTGTGATGGCCTTCTTTGCCCCCATGGACTCTGGCAGGTCTAGCTCCAAATTCCAGGTTTCATGCTTTCTTTTGGAACCCTCTGCATGGGATCACAACTTATCTACCATGTGATAGGCGGCCATGTATACGAGCTCTGAGGTCCCCAACAAGGACTTCATAAGAAATGCGAAATTGTGAAGGAGTCAGATGGGAAGAGGCCTGACTAATGAGAAAACTAAAAAGGATGACACTTTCAGGATGTCAGGCCAACAATGAGGGAGATGAAGAAAGGCAGGAAGCTGATTGTGAGGCAGGAATGGAGATGTCAAGGAGGTGGATGGGGTGGTGGTGATAAAAAGGGCAGGTTAAGATGATATGGATGGAAATTTTGATACCAATGAGGATGCCAAGACAACAAGGAGAAAAAATAATAAGCCAGTCTTCCAGGGTGCAGGCCTGTAATCCCAGCAACATGGAAGGCTAGAGCAGGAGGATCACAAATTCAAGCCTCAGTCTCAGAAGCAAGACTCAGCAGTATAGTGAGACCTTGTCTCAAAATCAGAAAATGAAAAGAAGCAGAGATGAACTTAAGTGTTACAGTACCACTTGGTTCTGTCACCAGTACCAAAAAAAAAGAGAGAGAGAGAAAATGTTAAATAAATAAATAAATGTCCCATGACCTGGTCTTTCCTTTTTATTTCTTCAAAGTACTTTAGAAAGAAAAAAATTGCAGTTTTTATTTTCATTTTATATTTTGTACATTTTTATAGGTGTCAGGCAATTTTAATAGCCAAACCAGCCTTCAGAGCCTTTATTGTACTTTGACCACGTTCAATATAAATTCAAAAAAGAAAAAAATATATATATTTTAAATCAAAATAGAAATATGGCTGCAGTGGCACAATCTGTTACCCCAGTACCTCAGGTGACTGAGGCAGAAGATCAAAATCTGCCTGGCAATGGAGCCAGGCCCTGGCCAAATAAATAAATAAATAAATAATCAAAGTCTCACTATAAAAGTCAGTGTTAGTGGCCACTTGTTCGCTCCTAGAAGCAAGGTAGAATTGGGTATCTTATTCTCATTCCAGAAATTTTTGTGTCTATGTACTTAGCTGGACTATAAGTTTATGGTTTGTATGAGATCATCTTAAAGGTCAGAGATTAAATGTCCTTTTTTTTTCTTTTCCTTTATTATTTATAAATTTGCTGTTTTTTAAAAATTTGTTGGTGTTTTAGTATGAAATCATGTTGTCCAATATTACACCAAAATTTGGGTGGTCACTACCACCAACAGCTGACATGTTCTCTCCTGCCACATATGGATGGAAATGTTGAGACCAACGACAAGCAAGGAGAGGAAAAAATAAGCCAGGCTTATATTTTTTAGAGTTCCTCTAACAGTCAAATAAAAAGGTTGGCCTTAGATTGATTTACCTGGATTTTTCTCTTTTATTGAGAGAGAGAGAGAGAGAGAGAGAATTTTTAATATTTATTTTTTTTAGTTTTCAGCGGACATAACATCTTTGTTTTTATGTGGTGCTGAGGATCAAACCCGGGCTGCACGAATGCCAGGCGAGTGCACTACCACTTGAGCCACATCCCCAGCCCTGGATTTTTCTTTTTTTAACCCCAATAACTCAAAGTTTCCATCACCTTTGTTTCATTCTTTTCTGAGTACCCTGAATTCAAGCCAGGTAGTGACCTCCTTTCCTCCCCTCCTCCATCCAATCCACCTGGACAGACACCCTCACTGCCTTGTTCTCATTCTCTTCTCAACTCCAGTCAGGCTCTCCTCAGAGCTCACTCCATGATTTACACCAAGGAATCAGCTCCAAATTGCCCAATGTCATGGCTAATTTTTCTAAGTCATCAAAAATTTTAGCCAATCATTTTTGTTTTCCTAGTTCACACTCTGTATGTGAAGCTTGGCTTCAGAGCATGTGACCTAAGTCCTTCATCCTTGTTACAAATGCCTGTGAAGGTAAGGACCCAGCACACACCAGGTCCTCCAGATGGAGCCATGCAATAATGGAGTTTTGAACAGCAAAGTGCAGGCTCAGAAACAACAACATTCTGGTGAACTCTGTTGTTGTTGTTGTTGTTGTTGTTGTTGTTGCTGTTTTTTTTAATTAGTTGTAGACAAACATAATATGTTAATTAATTAATTTATTTATTCTTATGTGGTACTGAGGATCAAACCCAGTGCCTCACAACCATGAGGCAAGCACTCTGCCATCAAGCCAAAATCCCAACCACTCAGGTCAACTTTTAAGAGTACATAATCCCTGCATGGCATGGGCTGCATACCTGGAATTCCAAGTACTCAGGAGACTGAAGGAGGATGATTTAAAGTTCAAGGCCAGTCTGAATCTTAGTGAGAACCTAAGTAACTAAATTAGATCATGTCTAAAATTTTTACAATAGAATAAAAAGGACTGGGGAGAAGGCTCAGTGGCAAAGTGCCCCTAGGTTCAATATTAAAAACAACAACAACACAATAACACTTCTTTGTTTCATAATAGAAAATAAATGTGTTCAATAAGGCTATTTAACATTCCTGTGGAAGTCTTAAAACCTCACTCCATGAACTGGTGCATTTGGAAAACTGATGACTCAACAGTTGGCTTGTAGAACATTGAATTTTGTGGAGATGATTTGATATCACTTGACCATTCACTGAATTTTTATTTTGTATACCTAAATTTTACCTGCTTGCCTCATTCTCCCACATCACACCATTTAGTTCACTTAACCATAATAATCCTAAGAAAAAATAGCTAATATTTATTAGTAGATTCTCTGTTCCACCTCTAATCTCTTTAAGGATATATAGAAACCAGTATTCTTTAGGACAAAATGGAGTACTTAAATTATCAACATACTTAATCATCATTACTTGAAGTTTTTTTAAAAGTCTTTTCTTTATTTAGTACTTGTACTTGAACCAAAGGTCGCTTTGCCATTAAGCTACATTCCCAATCCTTTTTATTGTTTTGTCCTGAGGCAGGGTCCCCCTAAACTGCTGTGACTAGCCTACAGCTAGCAACCCTGTTATAGCCTCCCATGTCCCTGAAATTCTAGGTAAAATTTGAAGATTTTAGTCAGAAAATTATCCTCTGGTGTCCCCTTTGCCCCACAAAGTCTCCACTCTGATTATCCCTTCCTCTTTGTTCATTAGTGAGTCAATGACCTGAGGACATTCCTGGTCACAATCCCTGAATGCAGAATCTCACAGGATCAATGCCAAATAGACACTTGTCCCTATTAAATCCCTATGATTGATTTTCCTGTGAGGTGAACTACACTTTACCAACCTGAGAGCCCCAGACTGCATTGACCTTCATCATACTCTGGGACAAGGTATTCCACCTGGCACTAAACAGTCCCTCAGAAATATTTCTTCCAGTGGGGCAATAATTATTGTGGCACATTTTAATTAAATCACTGGTCAGGCTTGAAGCAGGACATGAAACTTTATTTGTCATGGCATGTGAGAAGTGCAGCAAGCAAGTCCCCTCTGCAACCTCTGACACTGTGCAGCAGGTAGGGTACCTTTACACCTAATTGACCACAACAATTGGAATGACCAAGAGATCCTTATTGTAGCAGTGCAAAAGAGTAGGAGAGAGAGAGAGAGAGAGAGAGAGAGAGAGAGAGAGAGAGAGAGAGAGAACTGAGAGAAGAAGGAGAGCAAGAGCAAGAGAGGGAGACAGAGAGAGAAAGAGCAAGAGAGAGGAGCCCAGCAGGAGGGAGTATTTATAGCCCAAATCTAATGGGGTCTCTGGGGCTGCAAGCTTCCTTGGCGGTATACAGTGAGTGGATCATACAGTGGTGTCATCTTCTGCCTTCAGGCAGAAGGGTCAGGGGCTAGTTGTGGGTTTCCATTGCACCAGACAGGTGGGGGTCCAGTATTCAGCCTTGAGTGGGATTGACTGTTCAGACTTGATGCAAACAGGTGATAAAGGACCCTACAGAGCGGGGTTTGAGTGAACGGGTTATCCTGCAGCTAACATTTGTTCAGCCTGACCTGAAAACATCTTAGTTAAGCCTGCCCTGCATCTAACAATGGCTATGTAAATACATTAATGTGACTGGTAAAATGTGGTTTTTCTACCAGCTTGGGCCTTCTAACATAGTCCTAGAAAGAGAAAAAAAACATGATGAAATTTTATTTCAGCCTTATCTTTAGAGGGTGGCTGGGGCCATGAGGGCTTTTATTTTTTTTTAGGACACACATTTTCCCTTTTGACTCAGGTGTGATGAATAGTCTGTGGGCTGGAATGGGTGTTGGAAGTCAGCAATTTCTCAGGACTGGTTATCTTCGAAGAAATTAATGAGCTTTAAGTTGAACCTCTTGGAGAGACTTAGCAACAATTTGAAGTAGAAGTAGTTTATTTTGGTAAGGGTGGATGTAGGGCCCTGGAGGAATTAACATTTTAATCTACCACAGGTGGTCTCCCAATTTTGGATCCAGGCTGGCTTCCATTTCTGTGATCTGACCGAATCTGATACTAAACCTGTTATTCTGATCTCTTAGATAGTGCTACCAATATTTTCACCAGGCAACTACACTGACTGTCTTTAATTATTGTTTCATTTTCCCCCTCTAATTTTAGGTGTGCCTACTGCTGTAAGAAATGGGGAATTGAAACGACATGGCTGTGGCAAACACTTTAGAGTCGCCTTTTAGAAATTTAAATATACCTGTTGACTTTTAACTCTTAGTACAATTCTTTTCAGTAAGGACAGACAGCAATTTTAAACCTGTATTATTTACCAAACACATACAGACATTCTAACACATGGTGTACACACATACACAAAACAAAACAATAAACAAAAGCTTTGTAGATTTTTAAAAACATTTTACATTGAGAGCTAACCCTTGTAAATTGGTCTCTGAACAAAACAATGTGTAAAAACGAAACCTCCATAGTTGGATAAAATAGGATTGATCAGAAAAACACATTGTCCTCTGCAGGCCAGAAAAAAATTATAAGCTCAAAAAAATGTACAATTATAAAAGCCTTCCTGGCCTCTGGCCTGATGTAGCCCTCAAATGTAAAAAGCATTTAATAAAATAAGTGAGGGTTTGTGGGAACTCAGAGAAAGAAGAATTTTGATTTTTTTAATTGTAAGGGAATATAGACAAAGGCTGTGTCCACACCCCTCCCTTAAGGGATTTCCCAAAGAAGCAGCAAGGGAGCCTGCTTCTATCAGTCTAACAGTTAAACTTTTGAGGGAGAATTTTCTCCTTTAAAATTGGGTTCTGTTGTGCCTTGGTGGTGGCATTTTCCCTGGAGTTTGTGGGACTTATTAGAGAGTTCAGGACAGAGTATTCTGCTTGGGTATCCACTGCAAGATTAACACATTGGCCCCATATCTTGGCAATTATTATAGATTGATGGGGGCTGAGAGGTACTGAGTTTTTTTTGATCTGGTTCTAAGTCAGCTTTTCCTGATCTCTTGGATAGCAGTAACAATATTTTAGCCTGGCATTTTGTAGCTTTATCAGCTGGGCTGCCATGTTTCTTAAAAACCTCCTTGACCAACTCCAATAGTTGGGACATATTTATGGTGGCAAATTTTAGTAAAGCAACAGGAGAGTGCAACAAAGAGAGAGGAAGAGACTTCTAAAATCATTTTGACTTTTTCTGAGTCTCAGCCTGGAAGAAGTTAAATTGACTTTTTTAATCTATATTTTCACATGAGTTCTCTACTGAGCCTTTTTGCAGCCATGTATATTCCAGTGCAAGCCTTAATGAGGTGCCTAGCTAGGGCTTTTTAACCATTTCTCCCAACACCCAGTGGGTGGTAATCAGGCCAGGTTAGGAGTTGGGTTTCCAATGACAAAGCTAACAATTAAAACAATAAGTAGAAAAAAAGGAAGGTGAAAGTCAACAATTTGACAGGGTGCTGAGCATGACTCAAGTAAGAGGATGGTGGTTTATTGGGTCCCTGATGAGACCAATCTGCCAAAACAAAAAGAAAGAAATTTCTGGGGTGAACAGTCAGAGGACATTGTCAGGAACAGAGACAGACATGAACAAACAAGAGACAAACATAGACAAGACACTCTCTCTTCCAATACTCTGGCATCAGACCATCTCCAAGTTCTATTTACTGGCTCAATGTGTTAAAACCCTGTAAAAAAGAGCTAGGGTTCCAGGTCTGAGCTGCACCAGATCCTCTTTCACATGTGGCTTGAATCCATGAACACATGGTGTCCAGACCACGCAACCCAGAGAGCTCCCACAACTTCAGAGAAATGGCAACCCTCTCTGTGAAGCAAGGATCAAGAATCCCTCATGCCCCAGAGCCACTTCCTGACTCTTGAAATCTGGATGGAGCCTCCAAATGTTGTGGCACATTGGAAATAAATGACTGGGTCAGTCCTTAAGCAGGACATAAAGCTTTATTCACCATGGCAGGGGTGGAAGGGCAGCAAACAATCTTTGACCCTTTGTAGAAGGTAGGATAAATTTTAATAGCTAAAAACCGGAAGCAACCAGTAACTCAAACCATTACCAACATAATAACTTGGTCAAAGTGACCTAGCTAAGGGAGTAGTACATGCCCTCCACCACCACCAAAAAAAAGGAGGGGGGGACTAAAAGAAGAACATCTTCCATTGTATAAGAATAAAAGGAACACTTTTTCAGCTGATATGCATTGCTTAACAGTGTCTGCTAAGAAGGATGGGTGAAGTGGGTTTTCTTTTGTGAGAGCTATTTTTTATATTAAATGGAGTCCCACTGTAAAATGGAGTTTGTCTGCTCAAGGCACATATAGTTTAACCCATAACATGATGAAATCTTAACTCCATTCTCATCATAGGGAGTTTTCTCAGTCATTCATTTTCCCTGCTTCCAACTTCACCTTCATCTAATATACCCCAGACATTTTCAATTCCATAATGGAAAACAAACAAATGAAAAAACCTTCACTAACTTGCCTTGGCTGAAGGATCACAACATATTGATATCCAATGTCCTTCAGGGTCAGGACCCTTCCTGTTTTTCAACCTCATCTTCCTCCACTCACTTGCATAATCATTTATGCATGCCAAAATAAAAAGTTAAAAAAAATAAATAAAAGCAACTGCTCCTAGTTCTCTGAATGCACGATGCTTGATGTATATTTTTAAAAATTTGTTCATATTGCCCTTTCTACAATATGGTCCTGAAAAAGTGTGGAACAAGGGGCTAGCTCCATTTTAGCACATGCCCATTCTACTCTCTAGCCATCACAGTAGAACACCCCTGTAGGTACTGTTTATCTCTGTACCTTGTGATACAGTATCGAGAATATATTTTGAGGGATGGAAGTGAAGTTTAAAATTATTTTCTCCTAGAATATTACTAGATCAGCCATGGAGGGTGAATGCCTGTAATACCTGCAACTCAGGAAGCTGAGGCAGAAGAGTCACAAGTTGTAGACCATCATAGGTAACTTAGTGACACCCTGTGTCAAAATAAAAAATACTGGGTTAGAAATGTAGGTCAGCAACAGAAAGCTTGCCTACCAAGTACAATGCCCTAAGTTTAATACCCAGGTTTATTTAAAAAAAAAAAAAAAAAAAAAGAAGTGGTGAAGGCGATCCCCCACTCACTGTCTTGACAGGGTCACAGTGAGAAAAAGTGTTGGCAAAGCCGCTCTCCCACTGTCTTGACAGGGTCACAGCGAGGATGAATGCTGGCAAAGCCACGCTGGTTGGTGGGTAACCGAAACCATGAGACCCTTTTTTATGTAATTGGGACTTTGCATTTTCATGCTTATGTTTCTCACAGGAGGCATGAGTATGTTAAATGCCAAACAAATTAAATTTCAGATGGCTAGAACAGAACACATAGTTCATGCCTTGGAGGCTGTTCTACTACCCCTCAGCATATCTAGGACAAAGTAAAAGGCTATTCTTCTATCTCAGTACATTGTGGACAAACCTAATAACAGACAACAATCATCCTCTGAAAGGTCATGAGAACTAGTGCACCTTGACTGAGAAACAAAGAAACTCTTTGAGAACTAGTGTACCTTGACTGAGAAACAAAGAAACTCTTTGAGAAAGCAGCTCAATCAGTTTTATGAGAATAAATTTAGGAATTAATTAAAATAGATTTATAAGACACAGTTTTAGAATAATGTTAGAAATATTATTTTATTTAGATTCTTAAGTTTAGAAATTCTTAAGTCTTTAGTTGTATAGGTTTCTGATATGTTTTAAGGATGATTCATAAACTTTAGGATATTTTAAATATAAGATTTAAAGGGACTTTTTTAGATGGGAATTTTAGATTAAAAATAAAGTACAAGTGTACTTTAGGTTAATGATTGGTTAGGAGACTTAGAGTCTGGTTATGTAGTTTGGCATTAGTTAATAAGAAAATAACATATCTTGGGAAAAATAGTAAATCTTGGGAAAATCTGAAGAATGTAAATTGGTGACATATTTTATTAATGATTCTGTACTTTTAATAATTATATAACTGAAGGTCACATCCTGGAAAAATGTAAATTAATGTACCCTCAATCATGGTTATGGAAATGTCATGTCTTGGCAAAGTTTTAAATTATATAATTAATGACGTATTGTGAATCTAAAATCATGAGAAAAATTGTACTATAAGGGGACCCAGAGAAAGCTGCTTTAGCTCTCTCTCTCTGGAGATTGCTCGAACAGAACGACTCCTGTCTCATCTTTTTGCCGACGCCACTCATCCTTCAGGACTCCGCTAGGGCAGGACCCCGGCAAAGAAGCAGAAGAAGAAAAAAGGAAAGAAAAAAGAAAACAAATTCTCAAAGCAAATAAAATTTAATAAACACGTGAGGAAAAGCTATATAAACAATGACAATTTTAGCAGAAATACTGGCATTTAAAAAGGAAACAGAACTTAAATGAGCGATATGTCACAGGAAGGAATACTTCCAAACTCATTTTATGACGTCAGAATTACGGATTTCAGAGCCCAAGACAGTATAAGAAAACTATAGACAAAAAAATTCTGACAAATGTTGTGAAAAAATATTTATCAAATTCTAACCAACTGAATTCAATAATGCATTTAAAAAATGATAGAACTAAGAATATAACTAGGGGAGAGGGTACTTATCTAATGCTCAAAAGGTTCTGGGTTTGATCCTTAATAATACACACACACACACACACACACACACACACAAATGAAAAACAAATAAAACTATTCTACACCATGATCAAATGGAATTTATTCCTGAAATGTAAGGATAATTCAACACGTGGAAAATCAATGTAAACTACTACATTCATGGTAGGAAGAACAGAAACCACATGATAATTTCAGCTGATGCAGGGGGAAAAGCACTTGAGAAAGTTCAACACTAATTCATGATAGAAACAATTAATAAACCAAGAGTAGAAGGCATCAGTCTCAGCATCATAAAAACTATATAAGAAAAGTCCAGAGCTGACACCAAACATAACAGCAAAAGACTGGAAGTCTCTGCTCTAAGATCAGAAAGGAAGCAGTCTTGCCACTTCTATTCAACAGAGTACTAGGAGCTCTATGAGCAAGTAGGCCAGAAAAAGAAATACCAGACCTCCAAATTAGAAAGAAGAGGTAAAGTTTTCTGTTCATGGATGTCAGAAAAAAACAGCCTAAATGTTCCTCACAAAACTTTCAGAGATGACTTAAAAATTCATCAAATTATAGGATAAAAATATCTTATGTTCTTATGTGCTACAATTGAGCCATCCAAAAAAGAATTGAAGAAATAAATCTTATTACCTAAGCAACAAAAAGAATGAAATATGGTGTAATGTATAAGAGAAAATATAATGTAATAAATAAAATGTAATGTATAAGAGAGAAATGTATAAGAGCCTGGTTTAAAGCTCCATCGAATACACACACACACACACACACACACACACACACAGAAACACATACATACACACAAATACTACATTCTGTTTCTCTGGTTGAACCGTGATTTATACATATTATTCTCCCCCTTCTAAGTTATACAAGTTTAGGTGGAAGTGTCACTTTCTTATTGTTTTTATTTGAAAAACTTGGGCTCATTTGCAGTATGGCTTTAAAAGATTTGTATGGGTGCCAGGTTGACATGCCTATTACTCCTTTGGTTTGAAACAATTATTAGTCTGAAAATTCTACTGAGAAATAATTTCAGTTTCCTATACTGCTACAAGATAAACAATGTGAAAATATTTTGAGAGAGAGAGAGAGAATTTTTTAATATTTATTTTTTAGTTTTCGGCAGACACAACTTCTTATTTTTTTATTTGTATGTGGTGCTGAGGATCAAACCCAGCTTCGCATGCATGCCAGGTGTGCGCGCTTACTGCTTGAGCCATATCTCCAGCCCAACGTGTAATTTTTTTAATAAGTTTAAGATATTTAAGATGAAAGAGAATAATAGACAATATATTAGGGGATGACTAATGTAATCTAGGAGCTAAACACAATTAGATACATTAGCCCTTACTGAGTGTGTCACATGTGTCTGTGTATGGACCATGTCTGTTAGTACCAGGAGAAAAAAAAGATTGAACTAAAAGAAACCACATTTTGAATAAATAAATAATACTCTCTCTGGACTCATAGAATTTTAAACATATGACAAAATACTAAGAGAGCCATGACCTCTACCATCCCTACAAATGAGACCATAAAAGGTAAGGGGAAAATGAGGACCTAGACTGGGTGCCCCATTCAGGGAGCAGAAATTAACCTAATCAGGGGAAAACACATCTGAAGCAAAAGGATGCTCAAAATTTCTGTCCAGGAACGTCTTGGTATTACATTTGCTGTATCTTACATTTTCTTTGGTATCATAAACGGTAATTTTTATTTTAGTGGTCTAGATCCTGTTTCTTCTACATAATGCTAGTGCGTTTTAATGATGATTTTGTTTTTGGATATCTACTAGGAAGAAAAATTTATGTGAATTTGCCATACGCATAAACGTGTAATAGAAATTTGAGCCCAAACTACTTAGAAAGTCTTTTCTACTCTTCAAGACAAAGAAGCAGAAGATTCTTTCTTATACTTAAGAGAAGGCCATAGTTTGGAACTTGAGAGTCCCCAAAAAGCTGAGATGTTTAAGGATTTGTCCCCAGCATGGTGCTCTTGGGAAATGATGAATGTTCAGAAGTAGGGCCTAGAGGAAATTTGTTGGGTCGTTGGGGGTGTGCTCTCAAAGTCAAGTGATTTTATTCGTTTATTTATATGCAAGGCTGAGAATCCAACCAGTGCCTCTTGCACACATGCTAGGCAAGTGCTATCATTGATCCACAACCCAGGACTAAGGTGAGCAGTTTTTTTTTTTTCAACACATGGTCTCACCATGAAGTGAAGACTTTCTCCAGGCCCAAAAACAGTGAGCCAAATTGACATTGGAGTGAAATCTCCAAAACTGACCCAAAAGAACCCTTCTTCTTTACAATTTGATTATCTAAGGTATTTGCTATACTGAAAGAAAGCTGACAGACACAAGAATGAAAACTAATAATCCTGATTGAATAGTTAAACCATAATCTCTCTTATAAAGGCAAAATGTTGTTTGCATATCTTCATTGGACCAGCCTTGCCAGGATATGTCTTTTATGAATAGTTGACTTTAGACCTTTGAATTCAATTTAGTCTTGTGACTTTCATCAACCAATGAAATATAAGTAGATTGTAATGTGTGTAATAATGAGAAAGATTTATCATCTATTAGGCATATTTTTTTCCTTTTTTAATTACAAATGACAATTTTATTTTATTTATGAATCTAATGCAATGTTTGGTGTTATTTATTAGCATGGCACTGATGTCTGATCTACAAAATGACTGATCTACAAAACTTCTGTTGTATTTTAAAACTGTATCATACAATTGAGTCTTTGAAAATATTTATTGAATTTCCAGATACATTTATTATAATTGCATCTGAGAATCCTTTTGTCAATCGAAATATACTTTTTGTAAAACTTAGAGGAAAACCCATTTCCTTATTGAAATGTTTCAAGAGGCTTGTTCTCTTTTAAGGCTCGAAAATGAAGTGGTACAACCTAAGGTCCACACCACATCCAGGATCATGGAAAGGCATTTGCTCTGGTGCTTACATCATGTGCAGAAACTGATTTGGGGTTGTAAAATAAAACATGTGGGAAGCCATTGGTTTTGCCTAGGCTCCAAAATAGAATAAACAGACCAAATAAACAAGGAGTTATGCCGGGGTCCAGCCCCAGCGGGGTCCAGGGAGTCCTGAAGGATGAGTGGCGTCGGCAAAAAGATGAGACAGGAGTCGTTCCGTTTGAGCAATCTTCAGAGAAAGAGCTAAAGCAGTTTTCTCTGGGTCCCCTTTTTATTACAATTTTTCTCATCATTATAGATTCACAATACATCATTAATTATATAATTTAAAACTTTGCCAAGACATTTCCTTAACCATGATTGAGGGCATACCAATCTACATCCTTCCAGGATATGACCCCCAGCCATACAATCATCAAAAGTACAGAATCATCAATAAAACATGTCACCAATTTACATTCTTCAGATTTTCCCAAGATTTACTATTTTTCCCAAGATATGTTATTTTCTTATTAACTAATGCCAAACTACATAACCAGACTCTAAGTCTCCTAACCAATCATTAACCTAAAGTACACTTGTATTTTATTTTTAATCTAAAATTTCCATCTAAAAAAGTCCCTTTAAATCTTATATTTAAAATATCTTAAAGTTTATGAATCATCCTTAAAGCATATCAGAAACCTATACAACTAAAGACTTAAGAATTTCTAAACTTAAGAATCTAAATAAAATAATATTTCTAACATTATTCTAAAACTGTGTCTTATAAATCTATTTTAATTAATTCCTAAATTTATTCTCATAAAACTGGTTGAGCTGCTTTCTCAAAGAGTTTCTTTGTTTCTCAGTCAAGGTACACTAGTTCTCAAAGAGTTTGTTTCTCAGTCAAGGTACACTAGTTCTCAAAGGGTTTGTTTCTCAGTCAAGGTGCACTAGTTCTCATGTCCTTTCAGAGGATGATTGTTGTCCGTTATTAGGTTTGTCCACAATGTACTGAGATAGAAGAATAGCCTTTTACTTTGTCCTAGATATGCTGAGGGGTAGTAGAATAGCCTCCAAGGCATGAACTACGTGTTCTGTTCTAGCCATCTGAAATTTAATTTGTTTGGCATTTAACATACTCATGCCTCCTGTGAGAAACATAAGCATGAAAATGCAAAGTCCCAATTACATAAAAAAAAGGGTCTCATGGTTTCGGTTACCCACCAACCAGCGTGGCTTTGCCAGCATTCATCCTCGCTGTGACCCTGTCAAGACAGTGGGAGAGCGGCTTTGCCAACACTTTTTCTCACTGTGACCCTGTCAAGACAGTGAGTTGGGGATTGTCTTCACCAGAGTTCCATCCAAGTAGCTGAGTGCTATGGATCTCAAATTGTTCTAAAAGCCATGTGCTGCAGGTTGGGTTGTCAAGTTTTGGTACCACTGGGAGGTGGGAAAAACATCAGGAGGCAACTTCAGGTAGAAACAATTGGAAGGCATTAGGTTCACATACTTGAAGGGAATGTAGAGATCCTGACCTTTCTTCTCTGGTCTCTTTTTGCTTCCTGGTACCATGACGTGAGAAGTTTTGTTCAACCACATGCTTCCCACCATGATGTTCATCTTTACCACAGGGCCAAAGGGATGAGATCAAGGGATCATGGACTGAAACCTCAAAAACTCCTTTGAAGTTGCTTAAGTCAGGTATTTTGTCACAGGAATGGAAAGCTAACATTGAATTTTTTTGTCGAAACATTTAAATCACATCAGCTGTAAAAAACTAAATTGTCTCTATACATCACTTCTGTTTTCTATCAATGCTGCATAATTACATTATTGCCCACAGTTCTTCAAATCTGTTCTGATTCTGAAAGCTACCTGATTTACAAGTCATTTTTGTTAGTTTCTTAAATAAACACATTTTGAATTAATCTCATCTGAGATATTCTTCTAGCTTGTTCAGGCATCCGTTTAGGGAAAGGGCAATGTCACTTGGAATTTTACTTCATGAAGAAGAGGAGGCCAGGGACTCACAATCCACAAGTCAAAAATAATGAACTAGGAGGTTTGTGTGGGGGAGAGGCTTGTGGAAGCCGGTGGTGGCAGTTGGGCTCTGAGGGTTTTTCCTGAGGAGCTTTTTTGTTTGGCATTTGTAGTTCTAAAAATAAAGTTTGTTTCTTTTGACAAGTGGCTCCTGAGTTGTGCCCAGCCAGACTGCGGCATTTGGTGGCTCGCACGGGGAACGACTGAGGGCATGGTGCATCTATTGTCTGCTCTTACCTTTCCTGCTGTGCTCTCTTGTGTGAAGTCAGCATCACCCCAAGTCCTGAGCACTATGCTCATGAGCTTCACTCCATGATGTCAGACTCAAGGCAGATCCAACATGGCGGCCGGCGAGGAAGCAGCGACTCCAACGTCTCCACTTTAACGGGATATGAAAGACTCATCGAAACAGCTGCAGCCTAGCTATGGAGGAACTTCTAGCATAACTTCCTTAAGAGGAGAGCTGCCGTGAACTGGTAGGTTTACTCGAAGTGACAGGTTGCCCCAGAGAAGTGGATCTTGGAAGGCCACGCGGGCACAGAGGTCTAGTCCCCCAACCATCAGCCGCTCCGGCAGGCGGCTCCCCCAGGAGGCCTAGCTCTCGCCCTGGGAGAAGCGGCCCCACCCGCCCGGTTCCTAACCAGGCAGCCACAGCTACTAGGCAATAAAGGTGCCCACGTGGCGGGTGCAGAAGTTAAGTCCTGCAGATGCCAGCCGCCTTTGCAACCCGCGGGAACCCTGAGCGGCTTGGCCCGCCCCGCCTGAACCGGCGGCGGGTGCAGAAGTTAAGTCCTGCAGACGCCAACCACCTTTGCAACCCGCGGGATCCCTGAGCGGCTTGGCCCGCCCCGCCCGAACCGGCAGTCCTCCACCATATGGGCTCCCCCGGGAGGCCTAGCTCTCGCCCAGGGAAAAGCGGCCCCACCCGCCCAGTTCCTAACCAGGCAGCCACAGCTACTCGACAATAAAGGTGCCCACGTGGCGGGTGCAGAAGTTAAGTCCTGCAGACGCCAGCCACCTTTGCAACTCGCGGGAACCCTGAGCGGCTTGGCCCGCCCCGCCCGAACCGGCGGCGGGTGCAGAAGTTAAGTCCTGCAGACACCAACCGCCTTTGGAACCAGCGGGATCCCTGAGCGGCTTGGCCCGCCCCGCCTGAACCGGCAGCGGGTGCAGAAGTTAAGTCCCGCAGACGCCAGCCACCTTTGCAACCCGCGGGATCCCGGAGCGGCTTGGCCCGCCCCGCCTGAACCGGCAGTCCTCCGCCATCCGGGCTCCCCCGGGAGGCCCAGCTCTCGCCCTGCGAGAAGCGGCCCCACCCGCCCGGTTCCCAACCACGCGACCGCAGCTACTCGGCGATAAAGGTGCCCCCGCAGCGGGTGCAGGAGTTAAGTCCTGCTGATACCAGCCGCGTTTGCAAGCCGCCGGCACCCAGTGCGGCTTGGCCCGCCCCGCCTGAACCGGCAGTCGGCCTCCACCATCCGGGCTCCCCCGGGAGGCCTAGCTCTCGCTCCGGGAGCAGCCCCCTGCAAGCTAGGCGAACCTTCGACCCATCGGGAGGTTAGGCCCAGCAACCTGCGGAGTGATAGAGGTGCCCCTCGTGCCTGCTGGGTAGGCGGACCTTTGACCGACCAGCAGAGCAGACCTAGGGCCTGCCAGCGTGGTAGACGGATCACACCAATTGGAGGAGGATCACAGCCACTACATGCCCTGCAAGGGTGATTATTCAACTATACAAGAGCAATATAAATAAATAGAGGGAAAATTTCAAAACACAACAGTTTCACCAAGCAGAAAGAAACGCCAGCAGTATGAAAAGACAAGGAAAGAAAGGACCACAGGCAATGCAGGTCAACTCAACTTTAGAAGAGGTAATAGGTGCAACAGATGGAATGTCAGATAGAGAGATCAGGATATACATGCTTCAGATGATCTGGAGTCTCAAGGAAGACATGAGACAGCAAAATCAGATAATGAAAGATCACATTGACAAACAAATCCAGGAAGTAAAAGATCAATTTCACAGGGAGATAGAGGAAATAAAAAACAAACAAATAGAAATACTAGAAATGCAGGAAAAAATAAACCAACTTAAAAACTCAATTGAGAATACTACCAGCAGAGTAGATCACTTAGAAGAGAGAACATCAGACAATGAAGACAAAGTATTTCAACTGGAAAAGAACATAGACAGCTCAGCAAGTCTGCTAAGAAACCATGAACAGAACATCCAAGAACTATGGGATAATATCAAAAGACCAAATTTAAGAGTCATGGGGATACAGGAAGGCACAGAGCTCCATACCAGAGGAATACACAGCCTATTCAATGAAATAATACGAGAAAACTTCCCAGACTTGAAGAATGAGACAGAATCCCAAATCCTAGAAGCCTACAGGACGCCGAATGTACAAAACCATAAGAGATCCACACCTAGACACATTATAGTGAAGATGTCCAACATACAGAATAAGGAAAGAATTTTAAAAGCTACAAGGGAAAGGAAGCAGATTACATTTAGGGGTAAACCAATCAGGATAACAGCTGATCTCTCAACACAGACTCTGAAAGCTAGAAGATCCTGGAATAACATATTTCAAACACTGAAAGAAAATGGGTTCCAACCAAGAATCGTGTATCCGGCAAAATTAAGCTTCAGGTTAGAAGATGAAATTAAAACCTTCCATGATAAACAAAAGCTAAAAGAATTCGCAGCTAGAAAACCATCTCTTCAAAAAATCCTTGGCAAAACATTACAGGAAGAGGAAATGGAAAATAACATTGAAAACCAACAATGGGAGGTAGGACAGTAAAGGGGGGAAAGTAGTCAAAGAGGATAACAAATCAGGTTTAGTAACATCAACAAACAAATATGGATAGAAGTACAAACCATATCTCAATAATAACCCTAAATGTCAATGGCTTAAACTCACCAATTAAGAGACACAGGCTAGTAGAATGGATCACAAAACAAGACCCAACAATATGCTGTCTACAGGAGACGCATCTGATAGAAAAAGATATCCATAGACTGAAGGTGAAAGGTTGGGAAAAATCATACCACTCATATGGACAGCGGAAACAAGCAGGCGTGTCCATACTCATATCTAATAAAACAGATTTCAAGCCAAAGCTAATCAAAAGGGATAAAGAAGGACACTTCATACTGCTCAAGGGAACCATAAACCAACAAGACATAACAATCATAAATATATATGCCCCAAATAATGGTGCAGCGGTGTTCATCAAGCAAACTCTTCTCAAGTTCAAGAGTCTGATAGACCACCATACAATCATCATGGGAGACTTCAACACACCTCTCTCACCACTGGACAGATCTTCCAAACAAAAGTTAAACAAGGAAACTATAGAACTCAACAACACAATTAATAACCTAGACTTAATTGACATATATAGACTTTACCACCCAACATCAAGTAGTTACACTTTTTTTTCAGCAGCACATGGAACCTTCTCAAAAATAGACCATATATTATGTCACAGGGCAACTCTTAGACAATATAAAGGGGTAGAGATAATACCATGCATCTTATCTGATCATAATGGAATGAAACTGAAAATCAATGATAAAAGAAGAAAGGAAAAATCAAGCATCACTTGGAGAATGAACAACAGGTTGCTGAGTGACATATGGGTTATTGAAGACATCAAGGAGGAAATTAAAAAATTCCTAGAGTTAAATGAAACCACGGACACAACATATCGGAATCTATGGGACACATTGAAAGCAGTCCTAAGAGGAAAATTCATTGCTTGGAGTTCATTCCTCAAAAAAAGAAAAAACCAACAAATAAATGATCTCATACTTCATCTCAAAATCCTAGAAAAAGAGGAGCAAAACAACAGCAAAAGAAGTAGAAGGCAAGAAATAATCAAAATCAGAGCTGAAATTAATGAAATTGAAACAAAAGAAACAATTGAAAAAATTGACAAAACTAAAAGCTGGTTCTTTGAAAAAATAAATAAAATTGACAGACCCTTAGCCATGCTAATGAAGAGAAGAAGAGAGAGAACCCAGATTACTAGCATACGGGATGAAAAAGGCAATATCACAACAGACACTTCAGAAATACAGAAGATAATCAGAGACTATTTTGAAGCCTTATACTCCAATAAAATAGAAGATAGTGAAGGCATAGATAAATTCCTTAAGTCTTACGATCTGCCCAGATTGAACCAGGAGGATATAGACAACCTAAACAGACCAATAACAATAGAAGAAATAGAAGAAACCATCAAAAGACTACCAACTAAGAAAAGCCCAGGACCGGATGGGTATACAGCAGAGTTTTACAAAACCTTTAAAGAGGAACTAACACCAATACTTTTCAAGCTATTTCAGGAAATAGAAAAAGAGGGAGAACTTCCAAATTCATTCTACGAGGCCAACATCACCCTGATTCCGAAACCAGACAAAGACACTTCAAAGAAAGAAAACTACAGACCAATATCTCTAATGAACCTTGACGCAAAAATCCTCAATAAAATTCTGGCGAACCGGATTCAAATACATATCAAAAAAATTATACACCATGATCAAGTAGGATTCATCCATGGGATGCAAGGCTGGTTCAATATACGGAAATCAATAAATGTTATCCACCATATCAATAGACTAAAAAATAAGAACCATATGATAGTCTCGATAGACGCAGAAAAAGCATTCGACAAAGTACAGCATCCCTTTATGTTCAAAACTCTAGAAAAATTAGGGATAACAGGATCATACCTCAACATTGTAAAAGCAATATATGATAAGCCACAGGCCAGCATCATTCTGAATGGAGAAAAATTGAAGGCATTCCCTCTAAGATCTGGTACAAGACAGGGATGCCCTCTCTCACCACTTCTGTTCAACATAGTCCTCGAAACACTGGCCAGAGCAATTAGACAGACAAAAGAAATTAAAGGGATAAAAATTGGAAAAGAAGAACTTAAATTATCACTATTTGCAGATGATATGATTCTATACCTAGCAGACCCAAAAGGGTCTACAGAGAATCTATTAGAGCTAATAAATGAATTCAGCAAAGTGGCAGGATATAAGATCAACACGCATAAATCAAAGGCATTCCTGTATATCAGCGACAAATCCTCTGAAACGGAAATGAGGACAACTACTCCATTCACAATATCCCCCCAAAAAATAAAATACTTGGGAATCAACCTAACAAAAGAGGTGAAAGATTTATACAATGAAAATTACAAAACCCTAAAGAAAGACATAGAAGAAGACCTTAGAAGATGGAAAAATATACCCTGCTCATGGAGAGGCAGATCCAACATCATCAAAATGGCGATATTACCAAAAGTTCTCTATAAGTTCAATGCAATGCCAATCAAAATCCCAGCTGCATTTCTTGTAGAAATAGATAAAAGAATCATGAAATTCATATGGAATAATAAAAGACCCAGAATAGCAAAAACAATACTAAGCAGGAAGTGTGAATCAGGCGGTATAGCGATACCAGACTTCAAACTATACTACAGAGCAATAGTAACGAAAACAGCATGGTACTGGTACCAAAACAGGCGGGTGGACCAATGGTACAGAATAGAGGACACAGTAACCAATCCACAAAACTACAACTATCTTATATTTGATAAAGGGGCTAAAAGCATGCAATGGAGGAAGGATAGCATCTTCAACAAATGGTGCTGGGAAAACTGGAAATCCATTTGCATCAAAATGAATCTGAATCCCTATCTCTCGCCTTGCACAAAAGTTAACTCAAAATGGATCAAGGAGCTTGATATTAAATCAGAGACACGGCATCTGATAGAAGAAAAAGTTGGTTATGATCTACATACTGTGGGAGCAGGCTCCAAATTCCTCAATAGGACACCCATAGCGCTAGAGTTAACAAATAGAATCAACAAATGGGACTTACTCAAACTAAAAAGTTTTTTCTCAGCAAAAGAAACAATAAGAGAGATAAACAGGGAGCCTACATCCTGGGAACAAATCTTTACTCCACACACTTCAGATAGAGCCCTAATAACCAGAATATATAAAGAACTCAAAAAATTAGACAATAAGACAACAAGTAACCCAATCAATAAATGGGCCAAGGACCTGAACAGACACTTCTCAGAAGAGGACATACAATCAATCAATAAGTACATGAAAAAATGCTCACCATCGCTAGCAGTCAGAGAAATGCAAATCAAAACTACCCTAAGATACCATCTCACTCCAGTAAGATTGGCAGCCATTAGGAAGTCAAACAACAATAAGTGCTGGAGAGGATGTGGGGAAAAGGGCACTCTTGTTCATTGCTGGTGGGACTGCAAATTGGTGCAGCCAATTTGGAAAGCAGTATGGAGATTTCTTGGAAAGCTGGGAATGGAACCACCATTTGACCCAGCTATTCCCCTTTTCGGTCTATTCCCTAAAGACCTAATAAGAGCATGCTACAGGGACACTGCTACATCGATGTTCATAGCAGCACAATTCACGATAGCAAGATTGTGGAATCAGCCTAGATGCCCTTCAATAGATGAATGGATTAAAAAAATGTGGCATTTATACACAATGGAGTATTACTCTGCATTTAAAAATGACAAAATCATAGAATTTGGAGGGAAATGGATGGCATTAGAGCAGATTATGCTAAGTGAAGCTAGTCAATCTTTAAAAAACAAATACCAAATGACTCCTCTGATATAAGGGGAGGAAACAAGGACAGGGTAGGGACGAAGAGCTTGAGACGAAGATTTTCATTAACAGTGTTGAGAGGTGGGAGGGAAAGGAAACGAGAAGGGGAATCGCATGGAAATGGAAGGCGATCCTCAGGGTTATACAAAATGACATATAAGAGGAAAGGAGGGGTAAGACAAGATAATTCAAATGGAAGAAGTGATTTACAGTAGAAGGGGTAGAGAGAGAAAAGGGGAGGGGAGGGGAGGGGAGGGGGGATAGTAGAGAATAATACAGACAGCAGAATACATCAGACACTAGAAAGGCAATATGTCAATCAATGGAAGGGTAACTGATGTGATACAGCAATCTGTATACGGGATAAAATTGGGAGTTCATAACTCATTGGAATCAAACTGTGAAATATGATGTATGAGGAACTATGTAATGTTTTGAACGACCAACAATAAAAAAAAAATAAAATAAATAAATACATTAAAAAAAAATAAAAAAAACAAACAAAAAAAATAATGAACTAGAGTGCTCCTGCACACACACCAATTGAGGAGTGGCAGCCCTGCTCATTAGGGAGGCTTCACTAAATCCAAGTCAAAGGCATTGTTTAGCATCTGTGTCTTTTCTGCAAACCAGCCTTTGAGAGCAGCCCATCACTTTCAATGAAGCTTTATCAACAGATTTTACAGTCCAGCTCAGGGAGTTAACCACAATTCCATGGTGCTCAGTCACAATCATGGGCATAATGGCACAATGCAAAAAAAACAGGCCATTTTGCTTTCTTATTTTCAGCTTACCCTTTGCAATTTGTACAGGGATCATACATTCCCCAAATCATATTTCTGTCAAGTACCTTTTATTGAGACCAAATGTAGTGTGAGTCCATTTATTATGAACAAAACATCATTCCAAGAATGTCAGGTGTGGTCCTATTGGGCAGCCCTATCTACCATGCAAGTGGTCTTTGACAGACGAATATATAAAGAAAATAGATGTCAGATAAATTGAACTTGCAGGTGTCTGAAGAATTGAATGAACTTTTGCTCAAACCACATTTGTTTGGACCCTCTGTTCTCTCATTCCATATATCTGTCAAGATATATGGAATTTGAGTTTGAGTTCTTCAAAACTTCATAATGGACCTGTAAATGGACAAACTCTCTCATGAGACACCTTGTTATGATATGCCTTTGAAATGTGGATCTGGCTTTTCCTATGATTGAATTTCAACCACTGTTATGGTAACCTACCTACCATGAATTGAAGGAAGATTTAAAATTTGTATGAAGCTGGGCACAGTGGTGCATGAATATAATACCAGCAACTCTGGAGAATTGCAAGTTCAAAGTCTGCATCATCAACTTAAAAAGGCTCCCAGAAATATTGCAAGAATCTGTCTCAAAAAAAAAATGATCAAACAACAAAAAAATACTTTTCTGGAAATATGGCTCAGTCATTAAGTAATGGAAAGATATCTCATGTTCTGAGACATGAAGAATTAATATCATCAAAATGGTCTAATATTAAGTAGAGGATGCCATCAGAAGTCTACAAACCAAGAAAAGCCCAGGATCAAATGGATACACAAATGAGTAGGACCTTTAAAGAAGGACTAACACTAATAATTCTCAAACTATTTCATGAAATAGAAGCACAGAACACTTGCTGAACACATTCTGTAAAGTCAATATCACCCTGATTTCAAAACCAGACAAAGACACATCAAAGAAAGAAAACTTCAGATGAATATCTTGAATAAATACAGATGCAAAAATTCTCAATAAAATTCTGGCAAATCAAATACAAAAACACAACCAAAAGATAGTACATGATCAAGTAGGGTTCATCCCAGGGATTCACGGCTGATTCAACATATGGAAAGCATTAAATGTAGTTCATCACATCAATTGACTCAGAGAGAAAAGTCATATGATCATCTCAATAGATGCAGAGAAGACATTTGACAAAATACAACATTCTTTCATGTTCAAAACAATAGAAAAATAGGGATATCAGGAACATACCTCAACCTTGTAAAGGCTATCTAGGCTAAGTCCCAGGCCAACATCATTCTAAATGCTGAAAAATTGCAAGCATTCCCACTGAAAACTGGAACAAGACAGGGATGCCCTGTTTCACCACTTCAATTTAACATATTTTTGAAACTCTAGCCACAGCAATCAGACAGACAAAAGAAATAAAAGAGATATGAATAAGAAAAGAATAACCCAAAGTATCACTATTTGCAGACAATATGACTCTATAACTAGAATGCCCCAAACATTTCACCAAAAATTTTCTAGAACTAACAAATGAATTCAGTAAAGTAGCTGGATATAAAATCAACACCTATATCAAAGACATTTCTGCACATCAGTGACAAATCCTCAGATAGAGAAACTAGGAAAACCATCCCATTTACAATAGCCTCTAAAAAATAAAATACTTGGGAATGAACAACGAAAAAGGTGAAATACCTACAATAAAAACTACAGCATGCTAAAATAAATAAATGAATAAATAAATAAATAAAAATTAAAAAATTAAAGAAGACCTTAGAAGATGGAATGATCTACCTTTTTTCTTGGATAGGCAGAATTAATATTGTCAAAATGACCATACTACCAAAAGCACTATACAGATTCAATGCAATTCCAATCAAAATCCCAATAATGTTTCTCATAGAAATAGAAAAAGCAATTGTGAAAATTATCTGGAAAAAAAAAAGAGACCCAGAATAGCCAAAGCAATCCTTAGCAAGAAAAGTGAACCTGGTGGCTTTACTATTCAAGACCTTAAACTATACTACAGTTTAATAATAATATAATAATATAATAACTATATTATTGCTCTGTAGCAATAATAACAAAAAGAGCATGTTATTGGCACCAATACAGACCTGTACACTATGGTACAGAATACAGGAAACAGAGATTAACCCAGGTAACTACAGTTATCTAGTATTAGACAAAGGTGCCAGAAATGTACATTGGAGAAAAGATAGCCTCTTCAACAAACAGTGCTGGGAAACATTGAAATTCATATGTAACAAAATGAAATTAAACCCCTGTCTCTTGGGCTGGGGATGTGGCTCAAGTGGTAGCGTGCTCCCCTGGCATGCGTGCAGCCCGAGTTCGACCTCAGAACCACATACAAACAAAGATGTTGTGTCCGCCGAAAACTAAAAAAAATAAATATTTAAAAATTTCTCTCTCTCTCTCTCTCTCTCTCTCTCTCTCTCTCTCTCTCTCTCTCTCTCTCATAAAAAAAGCCTCTATTTCTCACCATGCACAAAAATCAACTCTAAGTAGATCGAGGACCTAGGAATTCAGCCTGAGACCTTGCACTCATATCTCCATAATGTTGGATTAGGCCCCAACTTCATTAATAAGACTTCTATAGTGCAAGAATTAAAGCCAAGAATCAATAAATGGGATTGATTCAAACTAAAATGTTCTCCTTGATAAGTGGATGCTGATCCATAATGGAGAAGGTGGAATGAGAAGAATGGAAGAACTTTGATTAGGCAAAAGGGAGGGATGGAAAGGTAAGAGGCTTGGGGGCAGGAAAGATGGTGAAATGAGAAGCACATCATTACCCTCGGTACATGTATGACTACACATACGGTGCAAAGCTACATACAGTATGACCAGGAAATGAAAAATTGTGTTCCATTTCTGTATAGTAAATAAAAATGCATTTTGCTATTATTTATACCTAATTGGGATAAATAAATAAATATTTTTTTAAAAAATTTACAAAAATACCCATTTACCAAAAATAAATTAAGTAAAATAAACAAAAATGTACATACAGCAACTGCAAATTGATGGGAATACCTGTAAAATTTTATATGGGAATTTGTTTTGAACATACCTTATATTACCCAAACAATGACACATTTCAAAGACTGAATCCTTTATTCACCTGAAAATTCTACATACACCCACCTGGGTTCCTCTTACACAGGGGAGATCTTAGAATGGTTCCTGCCACCTGGAGCACACAAAGACCTTTAAGGAGAAGTCTGGGGTGACCAGGAAATAGCAGAGTGCCCTTGTCAGGATTCTGATGTATCAGGTCTGCCTAGTCTTATGGCTTCCTTATATCTGTGAACATTGGTCCCCTGGTAGAGCTGTATGGAGCGCCTCAGAGACACCAGGTAGTGTAAGCATCTTTTGTTTGTAACCAGACACAAACTCCTGACTCCTGTTCTGTGCGGAGTATCAACTGCCCTGCAAGGGATTCAGTCCCCATCTCCAGCCAGAAACCCTGCTTGGCCTTTGCTTGGCAGTGGAGGAATCCCACCTGAGAGCTGTCAAGAGATATCTCATTGCACCTCGCTAGGCTGAAGCCTGATTTCTCCTCCAGAAGCAGAACAGTGCCAGGTTCTTCAAATTAAGGCTTTCTCCCTGCTTGAGAGGAGGTGATCAGACAGTGCCTGGCATCCAAGAAAACAAAAAACAAAAAACAAAAAAAAAAAAACAGGACTTGACAGGCAAGAAATGTGACCTGGTACTGGACACTTCAGCATCTCAATTTTCAGGCTCAAGAGGTGGCATGGAACCCCTCATGGGGTCACCAAACTAATCCCCATTGTAGGCGGATGACTTTGCAGAGGCCCTGAAACCCACATTTCCACCCCGGCATCTCATCCAGAAAACTCTTCCAGCTTGGACAAAAAGGCTGAGTCCAGAGGGTTCCTGCTTGAGAGCTTGCAGATGCCTTTTGATGAAACCCCACCTGGACCCACAGAGTTCTGCTGATGGAAACCAGGTCTTAGCTTAGCATGGCCCCTAACATATGGAACCCACCCCAGCAGACCCCAGAGGCTGTCACAGGTGCTTGCCTGCAAAACCAACCTGTGCAATAAAACATACACATTACAAACATACAACATGAAAATAACACACCACTACACTTGCTGTAGCCTTGAAAGTTACCAGCCTATTTGGAACAACTCTATGAGAGTACATTTGATACCTTTCATAAATATATTCTTGGAAAAATTCAACTTCTCAAAAATGACTCAAGGAGAACCACTGGGAATCACTGAAAAAATAGAGAATCAGTCATAAAAAAATCTTCCTGTAAAGGAAAGGTCAGACTCAGTCACTGAAAAATCCAAACATTTCATAAAGTTATACATGTAAATTTGCACAAGATTTTAGAGAAGAGCAAGAGAGAAGACATACCTAATTCATACTAAAGCTATCTTATGACCCAAACCTTTGAAGATAGTGCTGGCAAAAACCTGAGTATCAGGAAATTCCTGAAAATAGGTGCAAAAATTTTACTTGAATTATTAGGTACCTTAATGTAGAAACACATAAATAGGATACATGTATGATGTTCTACTAGGCTTTGTCAAAGAAAAGAATTTTTCTTTAAGAAAAATGTATGCAGATTATTATATGACTGTGTTATAATCTTGCAATCAATGAAAACAGCATTTGAAAATTCAAAATCTACAGAAAGGGAAGGATAAATATATTCAGTTAATGACTGGGGTTGAGGTTCAGTGGGAGAGTGCTTGCCTAGCATGGAAGAAGCACTGTGTTTGATTCTCAGCACTGCATATAAATCACTAAAATAAAGTTCCGTTGACAATCAAAAAAACATTTAAAAATAAATAAATTAGTTAGCCAGTTAGTTAAACACAAACCCAGTGGAGTTTTCTCATAATAATGGAGAAAAAAATGCTTTTGTCCAAGTCCAAATGTAACTTTCAAAAATTTAGGGCAGAAGCTGGGGTTATGGCTCAGACGTAGAGTGCTTTTGTACCACAAGTGAGGAACTGGGTTCTATCCTCAGCACCACATATAAATAAAATAAAAACATTGCATCCAACTACAACTAAAAAAATAGATATTTAAAAATATTTAGGGCATATAAATCTAGTCCATGTTTTTGTGTTTTTACTCTGTGTGAATTCAAGAATAATCATTACTGTTTCAGCTCTTCTTTCATTTTCAGAATTGTTATATTATAAAGCTAATTTTGAAACTTTGATATTTCACTGGACATTATATCCTAGAACATTCTCAAAATAACAGCACTAGTCTGTTATTTTTTAACTGTGCTGTGCTAATTTCTTAGATCTTAAACATCCCTTAAAGCTACAAGTGGTAAAGTTTTAGTTCCCACTGTGCTGCTACTGAGACCTATTGGGACATTTCAGAGGTGAGTCTTATGGGGAGAACTGTAGATCATTGGAGGCAGATGTTCAAGGGGATTATGGCTCTTGGCCCCTCCCTCTTTCTCCTTATGTCTTCCTGGTGGTAGACAGTTTTACTCTACCCTGATGCACTATCTCCCTTCAGGCCCAACTGACCATGAACGGAAACCTCCAAAACCATGAACCAAGCCTGACCTGGTCAACCACACCCATAATCCCAGCAACCCACAAGTCTGAGGCAGGAATACCACAAGTTCAAGGCCAGCCTTAGCAACTTAGTGAGAACATGTCTCAAAAAATAAAAATATCTGGAAAAGTAGCTCAGTGTCAAAAAACCCTGGATTTAATCCAGAGACAACTTTTTAAAAAAGTCAAAACAAGCCTTGCCACAGGTATTAATTATAGTGGTGGAGAGCTAACACAGCTGGCTAGATTAATTTATATTAAAATTCTTATCTGAGGTTCTGTGTTCTGTAATAAAGGACCATCATTTTTCTATGGAAACATCCAGTAGCACACTTGATAGGCATCTGCAACTTCAATAAACATTCCAAGTGACTACCTAAAACGATTGTGTAAATAACAGATTTCCCTGTTGGAGAGTTGCTGTTTCCTCATCTGTTCTCAATCTTATTAAAGGAAGTAAGATATTTTCAAAATGAGATTTTTATGTTATACACCTTGGAAATTCATACAAAATGTGCTTTATAGTATACCTTAATAAATATAGTATTTTGTACTTTGCACAATCTAATAAATATGAGACGCATGACAAGCATAGTATATCAGATTATTCACAATGGTTATGAGGAGGTAGGCAAAGTACAATAAACACAAGTACATGCTTTCTCTAAAAGTCCTAGTGTTACTAAATGATCGTAACCAGTATACACCGTTTTGTAATTAAATATTGTTAGAATAATATGGGAAGTGCTACCAAAGAGAACTCTAGCCTAGGCCTGCTTCTACACAAAACACTCCAGGAGTAAACTGGAAATTCAAAAGTGTTGTACCACTTTTCCATTGGCATTGTGTGAATGGTGCCCCCTAGTGGTTTGAGAGATGTAGCCTGCCGAGCTCTTTTTTGCCGGAGCTGTGGAAGGAATAGGAAACTCTCTGGAATACTTTAAAGTGTTCTGAGTCCTAAAGACCAAAATGATGAAAATTGTTCCAAATGGGAGGTTCCTAGTTACCCCCCATGTTGAAGATTTGTCTCAAAAAATCAGATTGGCAATATCTGAATGCTCACCTGGGCATGCTCAGATATCATAGACCCACATGCCCAGGTGACTATCAAAATACAATGGAATCCCAACAAGGACTCTTATCCCAGTGCAGGAAGCTCCAGGGGTTCTTGAGATTTCAGTAGTTGGAGCTGCAGCTTCAGTGGAAGCCCTGCCTCTGGTGGGGAAAACTCAGGTACTGCTGTTTTTAGGTGGATGGAGGTGTCTATTTAAATAACAGAGAAAGATGCTTCTGAGAATAGGAATTGAAAATGGAATGACACTCTATTAGGCATATGCCTGCCACAGTATAGTAGGCAGTCATATACTGGTCACATATGCCTGAGTATATTCACTATGAGCACAGTGGGAGAGCTTAGGTCTGGGGAAAATTTTTAAAGGTAAAATTAAAAAGAAGTACAAAAGAAATTTCAAAACAATAAGTCTTGGCAACAATGGTTAATCACAAGGATTATGTGAGTTCAAAGCTAAATAGATAGTTGATGGACAGCCCTCCTTGCAGAAGTCTGTTCCTAGAAGGTTGCATTCTGGCAAAAATATTGTGGATGTTTGTCAGGAAATCCTGAGTGACAAAGCTTCCTTCAAAATATCCTAGCTTGTCTATTTGTTGTTCTTTGTTGTTGTTATTAGATTTGTCACAGAAACAAATCCATTTTGATATCAATGATGCGGACAGCTTTTTGAGAGTCCAGGCTGTCCTGGAAAGTTATTCTGTGTCCTGAAGATACTCTGCTGGTCCTTGGAGGATAGGAGCAGCTGCAGAACCCTCCGTACACTGGCACCTTAGAGGATTTTATCTCCAAGTGGAAGAAAATGTCTGAGGCAGGGCTGTGCAAGAAGTGTCTACCAAATCACATGTTCGTTTAAATTTGGCAAGTGCTCTCTTTGTGTCTGTTGCTGTGGAGGGCCTGCATAAGTCCAACTTTCTCCAGAGCACTATAAGGTGCCCAGTAAGGGATTGACTAGTAGTGGGTACTGCTTCCCCACCAGAAGACACTGACAGATCGGAAATCTGAGTGTGTGTGTGTGTGTGTGTGTGTGTGTGTGTTCACTGGAGTGGTATGGGGGTTGTATGAAGGATTCAGGTTTTGTTTTTGTTTTTTTTTTGTTTTGTTTTGTTTTCTTTTTTTTTTCAAGTTTTTTTTCTGCGGTGTTTGTTGTTGTTTTCATACAGATCCTGAACTCAACATGTTTCTATGCAGATTTGAGACAGCCCTTTGACCTGAGCTGCTGTGGATGATTCCAGAATGATTATGACTATAGCTTTCTAAATTTTAATGTTATGATCTCCAATAATAATTTTGGTCAAGTCAAAGCTCTCTTTAGACCACTCATCTCAAAGATTCTGGGTTGAAGACCTGGGCTGCTCTGTATCACCTTGCTTTCCATCTTGTCCTAAAAGTGCTGGCACAGAACTGGCCTCCATTTGTGGAGGAGATACAAAATGCATCTGAGCAATTAAATCCTGTCCATTTGTTTGACAACCTGCATCTTGCTCTTGTAGAAGGGAGGGTTCCTGATGTTCTAAGTCCCCATGCTTCTGGTAGATTTATAATGGGTCCTGAAATAGCAGCTTCTCTTGGTAATTTTGGGGCTGTTGCTGATGTAAAATAGAATATCTCTAGTCATTCATGTGCTGTCCTTTAGGGAGACCAGAGAGCTCCTTGTCCTGCTCTTGTTGTATCTTTCCCTGCACACTATCAACAAAGGGCAAATGCAAAAGCCTGCTCGGCTGGATTTCTTCTATCATTAACATGGCCTCATAAATGGTTGTACTGATACTAGAAGAAGGTCCACTTTCTCTGGCCCCTTGACCCAGAGAAACACAACTTGGTTCCTTTCTCATGCTTGGGAATACCCAGTCACATGAATCATCCTTTTCACTAGGACCTCTCTGTGTCTCCAATGCAAAGTAGCTGGGTCTTTCCAGTGGAGCCTGCTGGGGGCCAGAGGGCTGTGCAGTGATGCTGTCAGATTGCCTCTGGGCATCCTGGTGGTAGAAAACTGGATAACCTTGGGCAAGGGACTCCTGTTGTTTCCTGGCAGCAAATATCCTATGTTTCTCTCTAGCTGGTAGTCTGGATCTTTTCTTTTGTTACCAATTCTAAAAAGATAGACAAATTATTTTCACCAAAATATTTTATAGGTAACCTTAGTTTCAGCATTATCACTGACTTACTTCTTTACTTGGAGTAGACACAAAGAAGAAAATCCTTCCTGGGCCCTCCATATAATGGAGGTTGTGAATGTTGCCCAATTCTAAATTCCAAACTGTCCCCACAGTCTGTAGCAGTCCTTCTGTCCACGAGAACTCAGGCTTTTCAAAGTCTCCCAGCAACCTCTCTGTAACCTCTGTATTTAGAATGAACAGATCCCAAGTTGACATACACATAGTCCCACAACTTTTTTATTTTTCTCAAACTGCCCCATCAAGGTACAGTCATGACTCAGTGTATTGTAAGAATATTCTTAAATTTGTTGTATTTAAATTACACATTCAGATCAAGCAAGCATTTATCATAACTGGGCAGTGCATTGTACATGTGATTTGAACAACTGCACTGACCAACTCTAGTCTTGATGTTTTTCTCTTGCATCAATTGAGGATAACCTCAATGCCAGCAGTGGTCCCCAGAGTTTAGAGGTGCGTGTATGGAGATGAGAAAATGCTTTTTTGACTATGCAACCCAATGAGCTAGAGTTCTAGAGGGGTACAGCCAAGAATGTCTATAAGCCTTTTGATATTTGATCACTCCTAGAGCCTCTCCCCAAGTTCAGAATAGCTTTCGGTTAAGAGCTGGAAGTTATCTTCCATACATGCTTAAGACTGTTAAAATTGTCACTATACATAACAACTGGGACCTCTCATTTTCTCTTTCCAAAGCTCTCATTTTCTCTTTCCAACATAATTATAACAGAAATATGAGGTGCAAGATTCCATAATTTGTCAGCGGTGACAGAGAAGTTAGCAAGTAGGTTACAAAAATTAAGCCAAAAGGCAGGTGCTCCTGTTCTCACATCCAGACCACCTATGATCCTCTCCATGACTAACCTGCCTTCTGATCACATGGGCATTCTCTAAGCATGTGTATCTCATTTCAATTCAAAATTTTTCCCAGTCATTACCTTGTTCAGATTTTCTACTTATTTGTCTACCACCTTTGATTTGCAGGATCTTTGAAATGCTTTATTTTATGAAATTTTTCTAACACAGAAACTTAATTGCTTACTTACTATTTGCTATTCCTGTATCTTCCAAAGCTGTTCTTATATTCCCTTTCTTATTTCCTCCAAAATTGCCTCCTTGTGTCAAACAACCAACATATTTCCTGACCCATGGATAATGACAGAATAGAGATATATGAAAAATCCTCTTCAATGTATACTAAGACAATCCTGAGATGGTAAAATTTTGTGCAGCTTTAACAAGTATTTTGTTATTATATAGCTATTTTACAAAAGTAACTACATTGGAAATTTACAAAACAAAATATTGGCTCATGTAACAAATTCCTAAAAGAACCTACTAATGCTGTGAAATGCCATGTGAGGGACATAATCCAACCAAGCCTGTTCTCCTGCACCCTAGGCCATCACCTCTTGGAGGTTTGATTGACATACCAAACCTCACATATCTAAAGAAAAACTCCTCATGTCCCTGGTATAAAATGGATCAGGCCAAAATTGTACAGCCATTCTTAAATCCTGTCACTGAATACCCAACATCTCTAAAAAGTATCAGTTCCACCTTCAAAATATTTAATCTTCCTAGGTCTTTGATCAGCTAGCACCCTGATCAAAACTGCACAGGCTCTATGTTGGATAACTACACGAGTGCCTTACTTGATGCCTACTCCCAAACTTGCCTCACAAGAGTTGATTTTTCCATGAAAGTCATTTGATAGGTTCACAAACTCAGTGAAATGATACATGACAAAGTATCATGCTGTCCTATGTGAAGAAATGACATAAAACTTTTTCAAAAATTCTATTTTCTATGTCACCTACAAAAAGATATGTTTGTGTAATTTTTGGACTTTTTGACTTACATTGATTTCACATATTTGGCAATGCATTTGCTTGGCCTGCTCCTCCCAGATCCCAAAATTTGGGTACGGATTTTGTTCCAATGATCGACTAAGAATCTCTAAATGACGTTTTGTAAACTTGTGCGGCACTTTTTTTCCTCTTTCTTGATTTGTTTCTCCTTCTTCCTCATGACTAACTTCAACTGAAAAATGATGGAAACATAAAGAACAGATTTTAGGAATACTAGAGGAATCCAGAGAAAGACAAGTTTATTTGTTGACTAATATTTTTTAAAGGTGGAGCTCTGCCTCACACCTTATTCATAATAATAATAATAAATGGATTAAGGACCTGTCTTTAAAAATATGAGGATACCATGATATTCTGATCTGCAGGCTGGGAAAGGATTTTGGTCTAACAATAATTCAAAAATATAAAGAAAGAGACTAATGCAAAATGCTCAGCCAGAATAGTAACTGAGAAAGTACAAATAAATCAGCTCACATCAATCTCACACCCAACACTTTAAGTAGTTGGCAGTAGATTAGGAGAGGAATAAGATGAAATAAAATAGGGAGTAAGTATTCATATGATACAAGTATTGATGTTTTATTATCACCTTCATTTTTTGCTCTATAATATGAAGTTCAAAGTGAGCTTGCTGTTCAACATAGCAATCAAATAAAGGATACTGATGTTTTTGCAGGATGTTTACATGACCTTTTCCTAACCCCTCTCCAACAGGATGGCAGTCTTAAAACACTGGTGCCAAGGGCTCTACAAGTGTTTGTATGGGGGCTTTGTTTGTTTGGTGGTACTGAGAATTGAAGCCAGGGCCTCAGGCATGCTAGGCAAGGACTCTTCCACTGAATCACACTCAAAAAAGAAAAAGCTAAAAGGCTGGGCATGCAGCTCAGTGGTAGAGCACCTATGGGTTCAATCCCCAGCACATAAACAAACAAAAAAAAATAGAAAGAAAGAAAAATGAGAGTCTAAAATGGGGAATAGAGATTTTATGAGACTAGAGTTATTAATAAGATGAAAATAATATATTGTAATATTTATTTTATTTTCCATAAGAAAATTATACACAGAATTGACCTGAAAGCAAATGAGAAGAGAGTCAAAACATGCCAGTATCAAAAGGAAAAAAAAAAAACCCAAGTTAATGCTGTAAGAACAAAGTAGAGACACACAAACACACACACACACACACACACACACACACACACACACACACACACAGGTGTGAGGCATACCAAAAAAGAAAAATGGAAGTAGTAGCTCCCACTTTTTTTTATCACACTTCTTTCTCTCCAGTGGCTTGGGTTTTCAGTATTTTTCAGAAGATAACAGATAAACCTGTTCCACTGGCTTTACCATAGAGCTTCCTTCCAACCCTTTCTTATTTTTTATTTTGAGACAGAGTCCAACAAAGTTGGCCTCAAACTTGAGTTCCTCCTGCTTCTCAAATCACACAATGCATTGCTGGGGCTCTCCACATTCCCTGGAATCGACACACCCTGTATCATCTCACCTCTTCAGGCAAGGTAGAACACATTAACCTCACCCTAAAGGAGACTCTCACCAAGCTCTCACTCGAACTACATCTCGATTGGTTCAATTCTAGTACCATAAAAAGAAATTGTAAAAAGAATGAAATTGTCCTAAAGAAAGAATCATTTTGTTATTGAATGTGAAAAAACATAATGAAGAATTTAAAATGAGTTGTAGGGCCAGAAATATGGCTCAGTAGGAGAGCACTTACCCAGCCAGAGCAAGGCCAAGGGTTCAATCACCAGCCCAGGAAAAATTTAATTTAATAAAATAAATTTGATTTGATTTGTTTATAATACTTGGTCCGAAATGGGTTAAATATGATGAGAAATGTTAAAAATATTACGAAAAGTTGCTTTTATCACACCATGAATTTTATCATACAAAATTAACACCATATAAAATAATATTTATAACAGGTAACATGTAATGCTTATAAAATGTATCATATGCAAAACCACTCCAGGTGGTACATGCCTATAATCCTTGCTACTGGAGAGCCTGAGGCAAGAAGTTCACAAGTTGGAGGCCAGCCTCAGCAATTTAGTGAGGCCTGTCTCAAAATTAAAAATAAATAAATAAATAAATAAATAAGAATGAAGTTTAGCTCAGTGGTAAAGTGCCCCTGGGTTCAATCCCTAGTACCAAATAAATAACCAAAATGTATCATACAGGCCTGGGGTTGTGACTCAGTGGTAGAGTTCTTATTTCACATGCAGGGGGTACTAGGTTCAATCCTCAGCACCACATAAATAAATAAAATAAAGGTATTCTGCTCATCTGCAACTAAAAACAACAAAAAACTCTTTAAAAATGTATCATACATTTTTTTACACTACAAAATACTTTAGAAATCTTAGAAAAGTTTGTGTAATTTTGATGGCCTCATTTCCTTGATTTGCTATTTGCCATCTTCAGCTATGATACAAAGATTTTTTTTTTTCAATGTAACTTATCTATGTTGAAAGATTCTGGGTTTGTTTCACCAGAATAATTTTCTAACTTTTACATTGATTTTATTATGTCCTTGATTATTTAATAAAATAAAATTTCTCACTGGGGAGAGAGCTAAACTTCTTTACACTTCCTGTCACTTTCTAGGTTTATTCATAAATGTCCCCTTGAAAGAGGAAAACAAGTGTTATTTCTCAAGCACCCATAGCTCTAAATTAAGGGTTCACACTGAACATCTTTGGATTTTCACCTTCCTCAAATCAGTCCTAAAGGTGGAATAAAAGGCTTGGTGTGGTGGTGCATGCCTGTAATCCCAAGCTCCAGAGACTAAAGCAGGAGGATAGCAAATTCAAAGCCAATCTCAGCAATTTAGAGAGGCTGTAAATATTGGCAGCTTTTCCATTTTTATTTGTTTGTAGGTTTTTATATAAATGTTAAGCATGCAAAGCAGGAATGCAGATCAAAATGTTTCAGTGAACAACTTTTGGTGATTCAACTGTATAATGATTTTAAAGGTCTGCTTTTTTTTTCTTTCTTCTTCTTCTTTTTTTTTTTTTTTTTTTTGACCATGGCAGCATTTAGATTTTTTTAAAAACTAAGTTAACTTCTTACTGACAGCCACTAAATGTCGTCTGTAGAATTGTGATCATACAGTGGATTTCACTCAGTATGCCTTTCTGAGTTGTCCTACATGCTAGTGCAGATTTTTAATACTATCCATCTTCTGGGCTGCTTTTATAAATTTGCTATTAAAATATAGGAGGCCAGGCACTGTGACACATGCTGGTAATCTCAAGTATTCCAGAGGTTGGGGCAAGGGATTGCAATTTTGGGGCAGATCACTCTGCAACTTAGTGAGACCCTTTCTCAAAATAAAAACTTATAAAGGACTGGGGATATAGCTCAGTTATGGAATGTCTCTGGGTTTAATCCCCAGTACCTAAATAAATAAACACATGAAACTGTGAAAATGATATATACACAAGTATGTTCTTGAAGTATGTTTTACATTATGGAAAAAAGAAACAGTCCCTTTGTCCATAAATAGGGCACTGTCTGGATAAATAATGGTATACCCATCCACAGGATACTTTGCAGCTCCTACATGGAATAAAGTAGTTTTATGTGTACTCACTTTCATAAACTTTTTCCAAATTTTTAGTGATCTCCCAAGATTTGATGCTAGGACTGAGGTAGACATGAATTTAAAAGCAAAATATTTATTATTTGATACCAGGTTTATATTTTTTTCTCCATACATACTAAGAATACAGGGAATATGTAAATAGGAAATAGGAAGTGTCCACCATGCTATGGGAACTGAACTGAAATTATTGGGTAGAGGAAATTAGTGACAGGGAGGAGTTTGATGTTTTGCATTTTATACTTTATTATTTTGTGCTCTAACATAACAAGAAATCAAAGTGTGTGTGTGTGTGTGTGTGTGTGTGTGTGTGTGTTTTGAATCTTAAATTCACAATATTAGGCAACCAATCCCTAACTTTGAGGTATAAGAATTTTTGTGGATTTAAATGTTCTTTGAAAATTTCCCACTGAGCTAAACTACTGTGGAATGTCCAACCAAGTATGAGAAATTCAATGCATTCTTTAAATAAACCCTTCCTTCTAGCCCAGCTCATCTGGGCATCATAATCCCCATGTAAGCTTTTTAAAAATTAGATCCTAGGAGCTGGGGTTGTTGCTCAATGGGAGGGGGAGGGGGGAGGGGAGGGGAGAAGGGAGGGGGGAGGGGGAGGGAGGGGGAGGGGGAGGGGGGAGGGGAGGGGAGAAGGGAGGGGGAGGGGGAGGGGAGGGGAAAAGGGAGGGGGAGGGGGGAGGGGAGGGGAAAAGGGAGGGGGAGGGGGTAGGGGAGGGGAGAAGGGAGGGGAGGGGAGAAGGGAGGGGGAGGGGGAGGGGGAGGGGGAGGGGGGAGGGGACGGGAGAGGGAGGGGGAGGGGGGAGGGGGAGGGGGGAGGGGAGGGGAGAAGGGAGGGGGAGGGGGGAGGGGAGGGGAGGGGGAGGGGGAGGGGGGAGGGGAGGGGGAGGGGGAGGGGGAGGGGGAGGGGGAGGGGGAGGGGGGAGGGGGGAGGGGACTGGAGAGGGAGGGGGAGGGGGGAGGGGGAGGGGGGAGGGGAGGGGAGAAGGGAGGGGGAGGGGGGAGGGGAGGGGAGAAGGGAGGGGGGAGGGGAGGGGAGGGGGGAGGGGGAGGGAGGGGCAGGGGGAGGGGAGGGGGGAGGGGAGGGGAGGGGCAGGGGGAGGGGAGGGGGAGGGGAGGGGCAGGGGGAGGGGAGGGGCAGGGGGAGGGGAGGGGCAGGGGAGGGGGGAGGGGAGGGGAGAAGGGAGGGGGGAGGGGAGGGGAGGGGGGAGGGGGAGGGAGGGGCAGGGGGAGGGGCAGGGGGAGGGGCAGGGGGAGGGGAGGGGGGAGGGGAGGGGCAGGGGGAGGGGAGGGGCAGGGGGAGGGGAGGGGCAGGGGAGGGGGGAGGGGAGGGGGAGGGGGAGGGGGACTCTGAAGGGGAGAGACAGCGGTGAGAAAATAGAGGTAGAGAAGGGTGGAGAAATGAAGAGAACAAGTTCTAAAGGAGAGGGGGAGCCTAAAAAGAGAGAAGGAAAGGCTGAGACAGAATGAGGCTTTGGAGATTCAGAAAAGCGATTTTGTCCATCAGACTGTGGATATCCTTTTGGAGCTCAGCGCCAGCGCCGCCTCCTCTGCTCCTTCGCGCGCCTCCATCAGGCGGCCCTCAGCGTCCTCTTGGCTCAGCACCTCCTCTTCGTGGAGTGCTTGCAGGTTGCACAGAGTCTCCTCCAGCCCTTTGCGCTCGCCCTGGAGAGCCTGCTTCTCGTTGGTAGCAGGCTAATCTCCTGCTCTTACAGCGCCCGGAAGCAGGACGTCTCCAAATGCTTCTGGCACAGCACCAGCAGCTTGGCTTCCAGCAGCTTGTTCTGCTGCTCCAGCTCGTGCATGCGCTAGATGAAGCTGGCAAAGCGGTCTTTGAGGTCCTGGAGCTCACCTTCTCCTGAGTGCGGATGGACTTGAGGTCGTTGCTAATAGCGGCTGTCTGGCTCAGGTCTAGGTTCTCCAGGCTGTGCATCAAGGAGCCGGAACTGGACGAGTAGCTGCGGCCCACGGAGAGCCAAGAGGACACCGGGGCTGAGTAGTTGGTGTAAGCGGCGCGCGTGGTGCTGTAGCCGCTGCGCACGCTGGAGATGTGCACCCGGGGAGTCTCCACATAGCGCCGCTTGTAGGAGGTCTAGGTTCGTAGCTAAAGGAACTCATGCTGGCGGCCAGGGAGATGGGGGCCTGGAGAGGAGGAAGGTGGGGGGGAGAAAGGGAAAGGGAAGGATGGATGGCTGTGTGCCTATTATTATTATTATTACTTTATTTATTTTTATTTTTTTGCTTAAGAGATTGCCATAGTTTGGACTTGAGAGTCCCCCAAAGGCCAGGGTGTTCAAGAATTGTTCCCCTGGGTGGTGCGCTTGGGAAATGATGAATGTTCAGAGGTGGGGCCTACGGGAAAGTTGTTGGGTCATTGGGGGTATGCTCTCAGAGGCAAGTGATTTTTGGTTTTATTTTATTCATTTATTTATATGCGGTACTGAGAATCCAACTAGTGCCTCTTGCACACATGCTAGGCAAGTGCTACCACTGATCCAAAACCCAGGACTAAGGTGAGTGGTTTTGTTTCAATACATGCTGTCACCATGAAGTGCAGCCTTTCTCCTGGCCCAAATAGGTTTGCCACAGTTTCTTTTATGAGGGCAAAATGTTCTTTGCATATCTTCATTAGACCTGGCTGGCCAGGCTATGTCTTTCAAGAATAGTAGACTTTAAAGCTTTGAATTTAAGTTTGTCTTGTGACTTTCATCAACCAATAAAATATAAGTAGATTGTAATGTGTATAATAATGAGAAAGATTTATCATCTATTAGGCAATTTCTTTTCTTTTTAAATTTATGAATAACCATTTTATTGCATGTATGAATTTAATGTAATGTTTGGAGTTATTTATTACCATGGCACTATTTAGACAAAAATGACCAATCTACAAAACTTCTGTTGTATTTTAAAACTGTATCATACAATTGAGTCTTTGAAAATGTTTATTAAATTTCTAGATATACATTTATTATAATTGCATCTGAGAATCCTTTTGTCAATTGAAATATACTTTTTGTAAAACTTAAAGGAAAACCCATTTACTTATTGAAATGTTTCAAGAGGCTTGTTCTCTTATCAGGCTCAAAAATGAAGAGGTAGAACCCAAGGTCCACACCACATCCAGAATCATGGAAAGGCATTTGCTCTGGTGCTTACATCATGTGCAGAAACTGATTTAGGGTTGTGAAATAAAACATGTGGGAAGCCATTGGTTTTGCCTAGGCTCTGAAATAGAATAAACAGACCAAATCAACATGGAGTCCCATCCCAGTAGCTGAGTGCTATGGATCTCAAATGGCCCTAAAGGCCATGGGCTGCAGGTTGGGTTGCCAGGCTGTGGTACCATGGGGAGGTGGGAAAAACATCAGGAGGCAACTTCAGGTAGAAACACATTGGAGAGCATTAGGTCTTTGGGATTGTGTGCTTAAAGGGAATGTTGGGATCCTGACATTTCTTCTCTGGTCTCTTTTTGCTTCTGGCTACCATGATGTGAGAAGTTTTACTCAACCACTTGCTCACCATGATGTTCAGCTTTACCACCGGGCCAAAGGGATGAGACCCAGGTATCATGAACTGAAACCTCTGAAACTCCTTTGAAGTTGGTTAAGTCAAGTATTTTGTCACAGCAATGGGAAGTTAGCACCGAGTTTCAGTTCATGTGGAAACCTTTAAATCACTTCAGCTGTAAACAACTAAATTGTCTTTATACCTCACTTCTGTTTCCTATAAATGCTGTCTAATTATGTTATTGCCCACTGTTCTTAGATTCTGTTCTGATTCTGAAGGCTACCCGATTTACAAATCATTTTTGTTAGGTTCTTAAATAAACTCATTTTGAATTAATCTCATCTAAGATGTTCTTCCACCTCATTCAGGCATCCATTTAGGGAAAGGACTTTGTCACTTTTTTTTCATACCAAATCATTCATTGGAATTTTACTTGATGGGGAAAAGAAGGGCAGGGACTCACATTCCACAAGTCAACATAATGAACTAGAGTTCTTCTGCATGCACACTAAAAGAAGGGTGTTAGCCCCTGCTCAGTAGGGGGGCTTCACTAAACCCAAGTCAGAGCCATGGTGCAGCACCTGGGTCTTTTCTGCAAATCAATCTTTGAGAGCAACCCATCACTTTCAACAAAATTTTGACAGCAGACTGCAAGGTCAACCTCAAATTGTTTGTGAATCAAAAACAATTCGATGATGCTCAGTCACAATCATTGGACATCATGGCACTCTGCAAAAGGCAGGCCATTTTGGTTTCTTATTCCCAGCTTACTTTGCCATTTTTACAGGGGTAACACACCCTTCACTTCATTTTTCTTTCAAGTACTGTCTATTGAGAGCAGATGTGTTCTTTTACAGCTGAGTCCATCTTCCATGAAAAAAAGACAGAATTCCATGGATGTCAGTGGGGTCCTGAGGGGCAGCCCTATCCACCATTCAAGTATTTATTTATAGATAAATGGATGAAGAAGATAGGTGATAGATGGATAGATGTATTTCACATGTGTCTAAGTAAATTAATAACCTTTTGGAAAAACTTTATATTTTATTGTTGTTCTCTTTCTATGTATCTGATTAGGCTTTATAGAATTCAGTTTGACTCTAACAATTGCATATTGGACATGGAAATGGGCAGATTCCTCATGAGACACTTTGTTATGGCATAGCTCAGAAATGTGAACCTGGCTTTTCCTATGACTACATTTCAACCAATGTTGTCATGACCCACCAACCATGAAGTGAAGGAAGAGGAAAAAGCTACATGACTCTGGGCACAGTGGTGCTTGAATGTAATCCCAACAGCTCAGGAGAATGTGGCAGTAGAATCACCAAGGACAAAGCCTACTTCAGCAACTTAGCAAGACCTTAAGGGAAAAAAAAAAAACAGTAAACATAATCTGTTGGTGTTGTGGCTCAATGTTTAAGAACCCAATTTTCCAAAAATACATATGTAAAGTAGCTCAAAATCTACTTGGTGCAATTGTAAATTGATGGGAATACCAGTGAAATTCCACGTGGGAGTTTGTTTTGAACACATCCTATCTGAGCCAAATGATGACATAATTTTTAAAAGACTAAATCCTTTATTCACCTGAGAATTCTGCATCTACCTGGCTTCCTCTTGGACAGGAGAGGTTTTAGAAAGGATCCTGCATCTCTGGAGCACACTTTTAAGTAGAGGTCATAGGTGACCAGGAATGGCCGAGTCCCCTTGTCAGCCTCCCCATGTATCATGCGTGCCTGTTCCTAATGCTTCCCTGTCCCTGGGGATCTTGGTTCACTGCTGGAGCTGGACGGAACCCTTCAGATACACCTAGCAAAGTAAGTATCATTGTTTGTGACCAGAAACAAACTTCTTACTCTGGGACTGTGAGAAATTTCAACTGCCCTACTGGGAATTCAGTCCCACCTCCTGCCAGAAACCATGCTCTGACATTGCTCTTCAGTGTGGGAAATTCCACATAAGATCTGGCAACTGAAGCCTGATTGTGCCTTGTTCTGCTAAATCCCCAGGGCTCCAGAAAGTGAATTGTGCCAGCTTCTTCCTGCTAAGGCTTTGTCCTTGCTTTAGTAGGAGATCACCAGACAGTGCCTTGTCCAAAGGGACCAGGACAGAACTTGACTGTCAAGAACTGCAACTTGTTTCTTGCACTCCAGCTCCTCAGTTCTCAGGGGCAAGAGCTGGCAGGGAAGCCCTCATGGAGTCACTGAGGTAACCCCCATTGTGTGCTGATGACTTTGCAGAGGCCCATAAACACCTGGACACCAACTCACAACATGTGCTGGCCACCAACATGTTCCAGCTTGGATACCTAAGACTGAGTCCAGAGCCACCTCCTGGGAGTCACAGATGCCTTTTGACAAAACCCCACCCAGCCCCAGAGAGACCCCCTGATGGAAACAAGCCCTGAGACTTTGAACTGCCCCCACCCGGACAGACCTCAGAGCCTGTCATTGAAGGAGGCCTGTGAAATCAACCAGGGCAATAGAACATACACACTGCCAACATATAACATGGGAATAACACTCAGCTACACTTGCTCTAGCCATGAAATTTACTAGCATATTTGAAACAACTTTATGACAGTAAATTTTCCATCTTTCACAAATATATTCTTGGGAAAATTCAACTTCCCAAAAATAATTCAGGGAAAACCAGTTGGAATAATTAAAAAATACAGAATCAGTAGAAAAATCTTCCTATAATGGAAAGATCAGACACAGTCACTGGAAAATCCAAACATTTCCTAAAGTAATACATGTAAATTTGCACAAAATTTTAGAGAATAGTTAAAGAGGTGACACACCTGATAGATACTAAGGCTTGAAAATAGTTCTGGCAAAAACCTGGATATGAGGGCTGGGATTGTAGCACAGTAGAAGAGCTCTTGCCTACCATGTGTGAGACACCAGGTTTGGTTCTCAGCACCACAAAAATAAATAATAAATAAAGATCTATCAGCAACTAAAAACAATAAAAAACTGAGTAAGAGGTAATTCCTGAAAATAGGTGCAAAATTTTTAATTGAAATATTAGGGAACTTAATCTAGCCATACATAAATAGGATGCATGTTTCATGAGCTCCTTTGGTTTCTCAATGAACACTATGTTCTTAAGGAAAAAAAATCTATGCAGATCAATATATGACTAGGATATATTCTTGCAGTCAATGAAAACAGCATTTCAAAATTCAAAATATAAAGACAATGAAGGCATAAAGAAATTCTATTAAAGGCTGGGTTCTGGCTCAGTGGTAGAGTGCTGGCCTAGCATGTGTGAGGCATTGGGTTGGATCCTTTGAACCACTTTTTAAAAATATTAAAAAAAAACCCTTGGTTAATATTTTTTCATAAAAAATTATTTCCTCCATTTCCAAATGCAACTTTCTGTATTTACTGTATACAAATCTGGTTCATGTTTTTGTGTTTTCACTAGGTGACTGAACATGTGTGTATCCATGAACAATAATTACCATTTCACCCCTTTTCACTTTCACAATTATCACAGTACAAACTTGATATTTCACTAGACAATATATCTTACAACACTCTCAAAATAATGTATGTTTTTTCAATTATTTTTAACTGTGCTATACTAATAGCTTAGATTTTAAATGTCTCTTAAAGCTGCCTGTGGTAAAGGTTTACTCCCCAGTGGTGACACTGGGATATAATGGAACATTTATGAGGCTTTATGAGGTGGGGCCTAGTGGAATATCTTTAGGTCTTTGTAGGCAGACCCCCAAGGGAATTGTGGGGCTCTGGCCCCTTCCTCTCTCTCCCTATAACTTCCTTTTCATGTGGTTGACAGTTTTATTCTACCATGATGTGCTGTCTCCCCACAGGCACAAAGCAATAGGGCCAACTAAGCAGAGACTGAAACCTCCAAAACTATGAGCCAATCCTGGCAAGGTACACAACACCTATAATTCCAGCAACTTAAGTCAGGAGGGTCCCAAGCTCAAGGCCAGCCTCAGCAACTTATGGAGATCATGCCTTTAAAAATAGAGGGCTAGTAAATAGCCTAGTGGAGAGGACACCTGGATTCAATCCACAGACCACAAGAAAAAAAAAAAAAAGGTCAAAATAAGCCTCATCACAGGTATTAGATATAGTGGTGGGAAACTGACTAAAATAGCTAACTTGATTATTTCATGTGAGCCCACTTATCTAGGGACTCAGTGTTCTGTAAGAAAGCATAGCATTTTTCTGTGGAAACATCTAGAAACAGAATTGCAAGGCATCTTCTGCAACTTCAATATAAATTCCAAGTGACCATACAAAGTGATTGTGCAAATAACACATTTCCCTGGTTGAAGTGTTGCTATTTCCCCACCTGTTTTCAGCATCATTATATAAAGGAAGATATTTATAAAATGAAGATGGGTACATTACATGCCTTGGATATTCATACAAAACATGCTTCATTGTGTCATTTAATATTATTTTATAATTTCACTCTTAAATGTGAGAAGCATGACAACATAGGACATGAGACTCTTCACAATGGTCCCAAAAGGGTGGGCAAAGGGCAATGACCACAAGTGCAAGCTTTCTTCACTACTACTGGTGTTGCTTAATGATCATAAGTACACTGTTTTGTAATTAAATATTATGACAGCAAAATGGGAAGAGCTGACAAAGAGTTGTCTAGCCTTGGTCTACTTCTACACAAAATACCCCAGGAGTCAACTGGGAATTCAGGAAGAACACCTCCACTCCTCCACCCGCACTGTGTGAATGGTTCCCCCTAGTGGTTTGAGGGATGTAGCCTGCAGAGCTGTGTTGGCAGGAGATGGAGAGACAGGAAACTCTCTGGATGACTTCATGGTGCTTCATATCCTAGAGCTCAAAATTATGGAAATGATTTCAAAATGGGAAGTTCAAGATACTGCCTTCTTCAAAGTTTTTCTCAAAAACTCAGATCAACAGTATCTGAATGCTCACCTAGACATGCTCAGATATCATTGACACTGCCCAAAATGCTCTGGCAGAAAACTGAGTTCCATTTGTGGAGGAAATGTGCACTGCATCAGAGAACCAGAGGCTTCCCCATTCCTTTGGCAACCTGCCCCCCCTACTGTTGTAGAAAGGAGGGCCTCTTCTTCCCTAAGTCCCCATGCTTCTGGGACATTAGAAATGGGTCCTGAAATGGCAGCTTCTCTTGGTATTCCCGGGGCTGTTGCAGCTGTGGATTATAACAAACCCTGTCACTCTGCTGCTTTCCTTCACATAGCCAGTACTGACCAGAGAGCTCCTGGTTCTGTTGATACTGTGTCTTTCCCTGCACCCTATCAACATAGGACAAAGGCAAGGGACTGCTCTGCTGGCTTTCCTATGTCATGAATGTGGCTCTCTCAAAATGCTGCAGAGATCATGCAGGATGACTGCAGATGGTTTGACTGAAACTGGGAGAAGTTTCACTTCTTGTGGCCCCTTCACCCAGTGAAGCACAACTTGGTTGTTTTCTAATGCCTTTGGAACACAGAGTCACATGAGCCATTCTCTTCACTGGGAAGTCCCCAAGCCTCCATAGGAAAGAAGCCAACTCCTTCCAGTGGAGCCTGCTTGGGGGAAGATGAATTATGACAACAGTGCCACTGAACACATCTGGACAACCTGGTAGCCTAAAATGGGATGACCTTGGACAGGGAAATCATGTCATCTTCTAGAGACAAACATTCTCTGTTTCTCTCCATGTCATAATCTGGAACTTTTATTTTGAAACCAAACCTAAAAAGAAAGAAAATATTTTCAGACAAATATTTTATTTTAAACCTTGTTTTCAGCATTATCACCAACTTGCTTATTTATCTGGAATATACATCAAAAAAGGCAATCCTTCCTGGGCTGAATCATGGAGGTTATTGTGCAGGTTGGAAATGGTGAACAATTCCCAACTCCCAACTTCCTCAGAATCTGTAGCAGCCCTTCTATCCACGTGAACCCAGGCTTCTCAAAGTCTTGCAGCAACCTCTCTGCAACCTCTTCAATTAGTCTGAGCAGACCCCCAGCTACCCTATGCACATTCCCACAGCTTCTTTGTTTTTTCTCAAGTTGTCCCATCAACACATGGCTTCATGTATTGTAAGATTATTCTTTAAATGCATTGCATATAAAAGTCATGAATAGAACAAAAGTTTGTAAATACTAGACAGTGTGTTATAGGTGTGATCTTAATAATTGCACAGAAGAACTCTAGTCTACATTTTTTCTCCTGCATCAGTTGAGGATAATTGCAATGCCAACCATAATCCCCAAAGCTTTGAGTCATGTGTTTAAAAATGACAAAATGCATTTTATACTATGCAACCAAATTATCTAGGGTTGTAGAGGGTCACAGGTGAGAGTGTCTGGAAGCTCTTTGATATTTAATCACTTCTGGAACACATCTCCAAACTCAGAATGGATTTAGGTAAGTATCTAGAAGAATCTTTGATCCACACTTAGGATGGTTAAAATTGTAACTATACTTAACAAAACTGGTACCTCTAAACACATGTTCTCATTTTCTCTTCCAATATAATTAGACACAATGAAATAAGGTGCTAGCATCCATGATTTGTCAATGGATACAGATCAGTTAGCAGGTCTGTTACAAAAAGATGAAGCCAAAAGGAAGGTGCTCCCTTTCTCATATCCAGACCTCCTAGGATCCTCTCCCTGAGCATGCTTGCTTCTGGATCACATGGGCCCATTCTAAACAGTTACACTGCTTTTCAAACAAATTTCTCTCCCAGTCATTATCTTATTCAGATTTTCTACTCATTTGTACAGCATCATTGATTTACAGGACCTTTGAAATGTTTCCAGTTCATGGAACTTTTGTAACACAATAACACCATAGCTTACAGAGAATTTGATATTCTTTTATTTTGCAACAGTGTTCTTATATTCCCTTATTTTCTCTAAGAAAATGCCATCCTAGTCTCAAGCAACCAATATTTTCAATAACCGATGAATAATGATAGAAGAGAGATATATGGAAACATGATTCAGTGTATATTAGTGCAATCCCAATACAATAAAACTTTGTGAAGCTTTAATAAAAATTCAAAAAAATATATCAGAAATTCTCAAAACAAAATATTGGCTCATGTAACAAATGGCTACAAAGTACCTACTAATACTATGAGATGCCACATGTTGGCAAACCAAATCCTTTCTCCTGCATCTTAGGGGATCACCTCTTGGAGGTTTGATTGGCATACTTAACAGATCTCAAGTAAAAACTTCTAATATCTCCATCAAAAATTGATCAGACAAATTATAGAGTCCTCTAACTCCTCTCACAGAATACCCAACATCTCTGCAGACTACCAATTAAACCTTTAAAATATTCAATCTTTCTAGTTCTGTTTAATTTCACAGCCAGCACCATGATAAAAATCCAGCAGGATTCCTATTCTGTATAATTACAGAGCATCTTAATTGGTATCTACTCCAATACCTGCCTCACAATTTTTTATTTTTTCATAAAAGTGATATGATACATTCACAGCCACACTGAAATAAATATGTGATAAGGGTCAACAATATCCTATGTGAAGAAATGACATAAAATATTTTCAAATAAAAATTTGTATTTCCTGTGTCATGTAAAAAAATATGTTCTTGCAAATTTTTGGATTTGACTTACATTGATTTCACATATATGGCAATGCATTTGCTTGGTAGCTCTTTTCTGATTCAAAAATCTGGGGATGGATTCTGTACAAATGATCAATTAAGAATCTCTAAATCATTTTTTCCACATGTGTGCCATAGTTTTTCTTTTCATCTGTTTTGTTTTGCTCCTCCTACTTCCTTGTGACTATCTTCAAGTGAAGATGGTGAAAAAATATCAAAACAGAAAGAAAAGAATTGAGAAATATTAGAAGCATCCAGAGAAAGAAAAGAACATTTGTTCCCCAAGATTTTTACAAGGTGGAGCTCTGCTTCCCAACTGATTCTTAATAATAAAACCAACAATGGATTAATGGCTGATCCTTAAAAATATGAGAAGAACATGAGATTAAGATCTGCAGGGTCAGAAAGGATTTTAGTCTAACACAAATTCATAATATATAGAAAGAAACCAATAAAAAATGCTCAGCCATAACAGTAATCAAGGAAGTACAAATAAACCAGTTTACATCAACCTGATAACCAAAACTTTAAATCATTGGTGGAAGAATAGGATCAAATAAGATTAAATAAAATAGGGAATAAGCATTGGGATGGGAAAAGTATGGATGATTTTGACTATTTTTGGTTTTTGCTCATACTATGACATTCAAAGTACGCTTATCCTTTAACATAGCAATCAAATAAATGATACTTCAAGTTTTGGAACATGTTTATTACCCTTTCCTAACCCCCCTCCAATGGGATGGCAGTGTTAAAACACTGGACACAGAATGTCAAGGGTTGTTGGGGAGTATGTTTGTTTGATGGTAGTGAGGATTGAAGCCAAGGCCTTAGGCATACTAGGAAAAGCCTCTACCACTGGGTCACACTCAAAATAGAAAAAGCAAAAAGTCTAGGCATGTAGCTCAGTGGGAGAACACCACTGGGTTTAATCCCAGAATGACCTAAAAAATAAAGAAAAATGAGAATACAAAGTGGGGGATAAGACTGTACAGGATTAGTGTATTTATGAGATTGAAGCTAAGTTAGTATTAAAATGAAAATAACATACTGTAACTTTAATTCTTTTTTTTTTCTGTAAGAAAAAGAACTACAGATATGACACAAAAGGAAATGACAAGGGTGTCAAAACATGCCACTACAAAGAGAAAAAAAAACAAATTGAAAACACACACACACACACACACACACACACACACAAACACACAGAGAGAGAGAGAGAGAGAGAGAGAGAACACTGTAAGATATACCAAAGAAAATAAATGGCAGGAATACCCTATTCCCTCCTCCTCCTTCCTCTCTCTCCCCCCAGTGGCTTGTTTTGTTGTTGTTGTTGTTGTTGTTGTTTTTGTTTTGTTGTTTTGGTATTATTCAGTAGGGCAGAGAATAAACCCAGCAGCTATCTCACTGTCTTAACCACAGAGATTCATCCAGCCCTTTTTAATTTTTATTTTGAGACAGAGTCCTACAAAGTGGCCTCAAAATTGAGATCTTCCTGCCTCAGGCTAAAGGAGTCACTGAAATGACAGGCACGAACCCCTGTGCCCTGCTACTAGTGCATTGTTAATTCTAAAAAATAATGGGGTTCTGCATGGCACACTTAACCAAGTATTAAAGACATGTTTGATTGATACTCCCTCCTGTTTTTTAGTCCTTTCCTCCTCTGTAGGTGATTTAATCCACTTGCAAGGAATCCATTCTTCCATAGAAAACAAAAATGGAACATTTATTTCTGATTCAAAAGAAACACTAGGCAGAAGTTAAAAAATGGTGGAGGAAAACTATATATTCATGTGCAAAGAATCAAGTTTGACTTTTTATCCCATAGGCAAAAATTATCTCAAAATGGAAAAATAAATGCATAAAACCTGCTGCAAGATAACTTGGGGGAAGTTTTCATAATATTGAATTTGGCAACAATTTCATAAGTATGTCACCAAAAACACAAACAAAAACAAAAATATATTAGACTACAATTAAATAAAGAACTGTGAACCAAAGGACACAATGAAGAAAATAAAAGGACTATCTGTGGATAGGATAATCCTTTTGAAAATCATATCTGATAAAGTGTTGATATCAAAACATAAAGAACCACAACTGTAATTTAAAGTAGGCAAAGGATTAGAATAGACATTTCTCCAAAGTAAATACACAAATTTTCAATAAGCATGTAAAAAGATGGTCTACATTACTGTTGGTGGGAAGGCAAAACGGAGTAGGTACTGTGGGGAAAAATATGATTAATGCTCAAAAAATAAATAAATAGATAAATAATAAAAATAAAATTAACATATCCAGCAATATCATTTGTATAAGGTACCTAGAGTAGTCAAAATCATAGAGACAAAAATACAATGATAGTCCTCAGTGACTGAGGAGGGGACATTGGGGAGTTCTGCTTTAATGCTTACAAAGTTTCAGTTTTACAAGATGAAAAGAGTCTATGGACAGTTGCTGGTGGTGCTTACAAGACAATGTAATGTAGATGAAGCCACTGAAGCATACATTCAATCATAGCACCACTTTTAAAAAATAAATAAAGAAACCGAGTTAAGAATTTCTCATAATATTGAATAAAATAAAACCTTTCCTCCATGTCCAAATGCAACTGTCACTAATTTACTGTACATAAACCTAGTTCATGTTCTTGTTTTCACTGGGTGAATACATATGTGTGATTCCAAGATAGATCATTATGGTTTCATTCCTTATTTCATTTTCAGTCAACATACTGTAAACTAATTTAGAAACTTGATATTTCACTGGAAAGTGTATCCTTGAACACTCTTAAAATAACATAGGACTAGTCTATTATTTTTAACTGCACTGTGCTGATAGCTAAGATCTTAAACATCCCTTAAAGCTACACGTCGTATGGTTTAGTCACTACTGTGGTGACACAGCAATATAGTGGGATGTTTATGAGGTGGGGCTTAGTGGGAGATATTTAGGTCATTGGAGGCAGGCTTTCAAGGGGATTATGGGGCCCTAGCCCCCTCCCTCTTTCAACCTATGACTTTCTGGTCATGTGGTTGATAGTTTTACTCTAATATGCTGTCACTCCTTTGGCCAAAAAAATGGGGCCAACTGACTAGGAACTAAAACCTCCAAAACCATGAACGAAGCCTGATGTGGTGGACAACACCCATAATCCCAGCAACTTGGCAGGCTGAAGCAGGAGGATCACAAATTCAAGGCCAGCCTGAGGAACTGAGTGAGACCCTGTCTCAAAAAATAAAGATGGCTGGGAAAGTAGCTCAATGTAGAGGAACCCTGGATTCAGTCCCCAGACCACACCCACAAAGTCAAAATAAGTCTCATCACAGGTATTAGATATAGTGGTGGAAAACTAACCCACCTAACTTGATTACTTTATATGACCCTTTGTATCTAGGGGTTCTGTGTTCTGTAAGAAAGTATAAGTATTTTCCTATAGAAAACATCTAGTAGCAGAATTACTAGGCATCTGTAACTTCAATCAATATTCCAAGTAACCATTCAAAGTGATTGTGCAGATAATACATTTTCCCAGTTGGTCAGTTGCTATTTCCCCCAGTTCTCTCATTATAGGAAGGAAGATATTTACAAAATTAAGATTTGTATGTTACATGCCTTGGGAATTCAAATCATATGTTGTGCAGTTTAATAAGTATAATAATTCATAATTTCACTATCAAATACGAGATATCACAAACACCATCTGAGACTCTTCACAATAGTTCCAAGATGGTGGGCAAAGTGCAAGAACCACAAATGCAAGCTTTCTTTACAATTCCTTCTGTTGTTTAAACAACCATAAGCAGTATACACTGTTTTATGAACAAATATTGCCAGAGGAAAATGGAAAGCACTACCAAAGAGAGCTCTAGTCTTGGCCTACCTCTACACAAAACACCAGCAGCAACTGGGAATTCAGCAGCTGCTCCACTTTTTCAGTGGTACTGTGTAAATTGTGCCCCCTAGTGTTTAGAGGGATGTAGCTTGCAGAGCTGTGTTGGCAGGAGCTATTCCAGGGATAGGAAATTCGCTGGAATTCTTCAAAGAGTTCTATACCTTAGGCTCACAATTATGAAAACGTTTTCAAAGTGGGATGTTCCCAGATACCTTAACTTTGAACTTTTGTCTCAAAAATGAAGATCAACTATATCCAAATACTTCCCTGAGCAGCCCTCAGATATTGACCCACACGCCCAGGTGACTGTCAGAACACTCTGGATTACCAAACAGGGGCTCTCAGATCTGTGCAGAAGCCTCCTAGGGTTCTTGAGATTGCAGAAGCTGGAACTGTGGCTTCAGTGAAAGCTCTGCCTTTAATGGGGAGAACTCAGGTAGCGCTGTGCCTTTTAGGTGGATGGAGGGAATCAATCAATCTAACAGAGAAAGAGTCTGCCAAGGATGTGGATTGGAAGTAGAATGACACTGCAATAGGCACATGCCTGCCACACGAAACCCCAGGCACATTCACTGTGAGCACAGTGGGACAGTAGGACTTGGGAGGATTTTTAAAGGCAAAAATAAAAAGAATTACAACATATATTTCAAAACAATAAGTCTTGGCAACATTGGTGAATAACAAGGTACATGTGTGTCCAAAGTTAAGCAGATAGTTGCTGGGCAGACACCCTTGCAGAAGTCTGTTCCCTTTAAGGCTTCATTCTGGCAGAATTCTTGTTGAGCAATAATGGGTGAGATGGCTTTCTTCATAACCTCCTCACTTGTTTCTTTTTTGTTGTTGTTGTTAGGGTTGGCACACAAGCAAATTCATGTGATACCAATGATGCTGATAACTTTCAGAGAGTCCAGGCTGTCCTGGCAGGCTATGCTGTGTCCTGAAGATGCTTTCCTGGGCCAAAGAGGAGAACAGCAGGCTGTGGACCACTCCATACAAAGGGAGCTTAGAGTATCTTACCTCCAAGGAGGAGATAATTTGTGTGGCAGGGCTGTGCAAGAAGTATCTACCTAAAGCACACGTTGGTTTGAATTTGGAAACTGCTGTTATTTGGAGGTGGTCTTGCTGTCTTTGTGCCTGTTGCTGTGGTAGTGGCTGAATCAATCCACCTTTCTCCAGAGCACTAGAAGATGCATGGTCAAGGATCTACCCTGGGTTACTAGTGCCCCCATCACAATACAGGATTTTCTTTCTCTTTCTCTCTCTCTCTCTCTCTCTCTCTCTCTCTCTCTCTCTCTCTGTGTGTGTGTGTGTGTGTGTGTGTGTGTGTGTGTGTGTGTGTGTTTGCTAGGGAGCAGGGATTTGTATAAAGGATTTGGTGTTTTCCTTTGTTATTTGCTTTTCCTTTTTGCGTTTTTTTCTTCTTTTCTTCACAGAACCTTCCTGAACTCAATAACTTATATGCAGATTCAAGAGAGTCTTTTGACCTGAACTCTTGTGGATAGACAATGACCTATGTCTATAGCTCTAAAACTTAATGCCATGTTGTTCTCCAGTTATAATTTTGGTCCAGTCATAGACCTCTTCAGATCCCTTATCCCAAAGCTGCTGTGTTGGGGACCTGGGCTGCTCTGCAGCACCTTGCTGTCTAACTTGCTCAATGGGCACTGGCAGAGAACTGACTACTATTTGTGGAGGACATGAATATCTGAGAGCTCAGGACCTCTCCATTCCTTTGACAACCTGGACCCTGCTGTTGTAGAAGGGAGGGCACAACATGCACTAAGTCCCCATGCTTCTTGGACATTAGAAACAGTCTTGAAATGGCAGTTTCTTTGGGTAATACTAGGGCTATTGAAGCTGCTTAAGATAATATCCTCAGTCATTCTGCTGCTATCTTTCATACAGTAAATACTTACAAGGGACTTCCTGGTCCTGATGCTGCTGCATCTTTCTGTTTTTAGCCACCTGTTTCAAGGTTATCCAATTTTAAGCCACCAAGATTCCCAAGATGCTGTTCTGCCCTACTGTCCTGCCCTCTTTCCCCCAGCAGGCTCCATTGGGAAGACCAGGCTGGTTGTCATCTTCTGGTGACAAACAATCTTTTTATCCCAAGGTCATAGTCTGGCTCTTTTGTTTTGAAACCAAATCTAAGAAGAAATAGAAATTATTTGTAATAAAATATAAGGTAGAGGATGGGGCTGTGGCTCAGTGGTAGTGCACTTGTCTGGTATGTGTAAGGCATTGGGTTCGATTCCAGCACCACATATAAATAAATAATCATAAACGTCTACCAACAACAAAAAATATTTTTAAAAACTATATATGGGGGCTGGGGCTGGGGCTCAAGCAGTAGCGTGCTTGCCTGGCATGTATGCAGCCTGGGTTTGATCCTCAGCACCACATACAAACAAAGATGTGTCCACCAAAAACTAAAAAATATTAAATTCTCTTCTTAAAAAAAAACTATATATAGTAATTTAGCTTAGTTTCAGAATTATCACTGACTTGCTTCTTAATCTTGAGTAGACCCAAAAAAGGCAATCCTTCCTGGGATATCCATATGACTGAATGGTGCATAATTCCAAACTCCCAACTGTCCACAGAGTCTGAAGCAGCACTTCTGTCCATGTGAACCCAGGCTTTTTAAATTATCCCAGAAACCCTTCTGCAAACTCTGTATTTAGACTGAACAGATTCCTCAGCTGCCCTACATACATTCCCACAACTTCTTTATTTTTCTCAAGATGCCCCATCAAGGTACATTCATGACTCAATGTATTGTAAAAATATTCTTTTTTCTATTTAACAGCAACAAACAGAACAAGCAAGGGTTTGTCATCACTGGACAGTACATTTTACAATTGGTCCTAGTAAGTGCACTGAATACTCTAGTCTTCATATTTTTCTCTTACATAAATAGAGGACTATGTGGGCCATAGTCCCCAGAGCTTAGAGGTAGGTGTATGGAAATGATAAAATGCTTTTTAGACTAAATAGCCCAATTAGCTGAGGTTTAGAAGGGCACAGGCAAGACTGTCTGGAAGCCTTTTGATATTTTATCACTCCTAGAATCCATCTCTAAGTTCACAATGGCTTTAAGTTAACAGGTAGAAAGATCTTTGATCTACACTTAAGATGATTAAAATTGTAACTATACATAACAAAACAGGTGCCTCTAAACACATGCTCTCATTTTCTCTCTCCAATATAATTGCACACAGAAAGATGAGGTACAAGTATCTATAATGTGTCAGTGGTAACAGACCCAGGGGGCAGGTAAGTTACAAAATGATGAAACCAAGAGGCAGGTGCTCCCTATCTTACATTCAGACCTACTAGGATCCTCTCCCCAACCAGGCTTACGTCCTGATCACATGGGCCTTCTCTAAGCACATGCACCTCATTTCAATTCACATTTCTCTTCAGTCATTATCTTGTTCAGATTTTCTACTTATTCATATAACATCATTGCTTTGCAGGAACTTTGAGATATTTCTAGTTCATGAAAATTTATAAAACAATAACTTTATGCTTACATCGTATTTGCTATTCATTTATTTTCCGATACTGTTCTTATATTCCATTCCTCAAAGAAAATATCCTCCTACTTTCAAGCAACAAAAATATTCAATGAACCATAGATAATGACAGAAGAGATCTATGGAAACCTTCTTCAGTGAGTGTATGTTAGGGCAATCCTAGTATAGTAAAATTTTGTGCAGCTATAATTTACAAAATAACCATATACAATATTCCCAAAACAAAATATTAGCTCACATAACAAATAGCTAAGTACAATACTTTGAGTTGCCCTGTGTGAGACAATCAAAATAATTCCTTTCCCCTTCAGTCTATGTGATTTTTCTCTTGGAGGTTTCATTGGCATACTAAACTAACAGATCTAAGTAAATACTCCTAATGTGTCTGGCATAAAATTGATCAGGACAAAATTTAAGAGCTATCCTTAACTCCTCTCATTGAACATTCAGCATCTCTGCAAATTATCAGTTCTGCCATTAAAGTATTCAATCTTCCTAGTTCTGCAGAATTCCAAAGCTAGCACCCTGATCAAAACCACCTGGATAATTACAAAAGCATCTTAATTAGTGCCTACCCCCAAACTTGCCTCACAATAGTTGATTTTTCCATAAAGGTCATATGATATATCCATATCCACACTGAAATGAATACATGACAAGTATCAACACTGTACCATGTAAAAAAAAATGGCATGAAAGTTTTTCAAAAAATTATTTGTATTTCTTGTATCATCTACCGAAAGGTATGTTCATGTAATTTTTGGACTTTTGACTTACCTTGATTTCACATATGTGGCCATGCATTTGTTTGGTCAGTTTCTCACTGACGGAAAAATCCAGGTACAGATTCTGTTCAAATGATAGATTAACAATCTCCAAATTATGTTTTCTAAGTGTGTGCCACTGCTTTCCTTTTCCTCTTTCCTGTTTTGCTTATTCTACTTCTTTATGACTATTTTTAACTGAAGATGCTGAAAAAAATACAGAAACAGAAAGAAGAGAATTGAGGAATACTAGAGGCATCCAAAGAAAGAAAAGATTATTTGTTGACTAAGATTTTTAAAAGGTGGAGCTGTGCCTCACTACTTCTTCATTTTAAAAAAGGGGGGTGGAATTAAGGGCCTATCTTTAAAAATATAAAGATAACATGAGATTATGTTCTACAGGGTAGGAAAGGATTTTAGTCTAACAAAAATTTAAAAATAGGAAGAAGACAAAAAATGCTCAGTCATAATAGTAATTGAGAAAGTACCAATAAACCACCTTATATCAATCTCATACCCCACAATTTAAGTGGTTGGTGAAGGAGGAGGGGAGGAATAAAATTAAATAAAATAGGGAGCGAACATTGAGATGGGACAAGGATTGATTTTTATGACCACTTTGGGTTTTTTTCTCTGTATTATGAAGTTCAAAGTGAGCTTACCATTCAATGTAGCAATCAAATAAAGAATACTTGAAGTTTTTAGAGCATGTTTACATGACCTTTTTCTAACCCCTCTCCAATGGGATGGCAAGTGTTTGTATGGAGGGTTGGTTTGTTTAGTGGTAGTGAGGATTGAAGCCAGGGCATCAGATATGCTAGGAAAACACTCTACCACTGGTTCACACTCAAAATAGAAAAAGCAAAAAGGCTAGACATGTAGCACAGTGGTAGAGCATCCCTGCATTCAATCCCAGCACAACAACAAAAAGAAGAAAGAAGTGAGAATATAAAGCATGTGATACCACTATAAAGGAATGGAGATTTTATGAAATTGAAGTTAAGTTAGTATTAACATGAAAATAAAATATTACAACTTTGATTGCCTTTATGGTAAGAAAAAGAGCTACAGAATTGACACAAAAGGAAATGACAATACAGTCAAAACATGTCACTACCAAAGAGAAAACACCCAAGTCAAAGCAGTAGAACAAAGGAGGGACACACACACACACACACACACACACACACACACACACACACAGCTGTAATATATACCAAACAAGAAAAATGTCAGTTGTAGTCCTCCTCCCTCCTATCTCCTCCCCCCCCTTCTCTCTCTCCCTCCAATGGCTTGGTCTTTAGGTATTTTTCAGAAGGGTAGGGGATAAACCCAGCAGCTATTCCAGTGGCTTTACCATAGAGCTTCATTCTACTCCTTTTTTTATTTTCATTTTGAGACAGAGTCCTGCAAAATGGCCTCCTTTGAGATCCTTTTGAGATCCACCTGCCTCAGGCTCCAGGAATCACTGCAATGACACACATGCACTCCTGTACCCTGCTTCTAGTGCATTGTTCATTGTACAAAATAATGGGATTCTGAGGTGAAAAGCTCAAACATGTATAAAAATGTTTGATTGATAGGCCCTCCCTGTTTCTGTTATCCCCTCCTCTATGGCTGAACTAAACCACTTGGAAGGCATCCATTCTTCCATAGAAAACAAAAATGGAACATTTATTTCTGATTCAAAAGAAACAATAGGCAGGATTTTACAAATGGTGCTAGGAAAACTGGATATCCACATAAAGCATCAAATTGGACCTTTCACCCCATAGGGAAAAATTAACTCAAAATTGAAGAAAATCAAGCTAGAAAAACATATAAAACCTTCTGCAAGAAAACTTGGGGGAAAGTTTCATGACATTGAGTTTGGCAATGATTTCTTAGATACGTCACCAAAAGCACATACACAAGAAATTTGGACTACATCCAAATAAAAAACTGTGCATGAAAGGACACATAAAAAAAGGAAAGAAAAATCTGTGGAATAGGAGAATCCCTTTGGAAATCACATCTTACAGAGTTTTGATATCAAGACAGAGAACTACAACTTACACAAAACTCCATTTTAAAGTGGGCAAAGAATTGGAATAGATATTTCTCCAAAGAAGATAAACAAATTGTCATTAAGCATGTGAAAAGATGGTCAATATTACAAATCATTAGGGAAGCCAAATTCACATCCACAAAAAAATAACACCACACTCCCATTAGGATGGCTATCATCCCCAATCCAGATAACCAAAACAAAACAACTGCAGAGGAGGAGCAGGGGGAACTGGAACCCCTAATGCACTGTTAGTGGGAAGGCAAATGGTGTAGCTATTATGACAAAAAATATGGTTGGTGCTCACAAAAAAATAACTATTATCCAGCAGTGTTATTTTTATGAGGTATCTAGAATAGTCGAAGTCATAGAGACATACAATGATAGTCCTCGGGAGCTGGGGAGGGGGCTCTGGGGAGTTGTGTTCTAATGGTTACAAGTATCAGTTCTACAAGATGTAAAGAGCTCTGTGGACAGTTGCTGGTAATGGTTACATAACAATGTCATATAGGTGATGCCATTGAAGTGTACGTTTAAAAATAATGGTGAGGGTAAATTTTACATGATGTTTTATTGAAATTTTAAAAAAATAACACAAGGAAATTGTCTCAAAAGAGAAGACCTGAATCTCTACACTTTAGACAAACTTAGTTCACTTTTACAGCAAAGCCACTTATGTGATAACTAACCCACTCCACATACAGAGTTAATTCACTCAGGGAGTGGAGCCTCCCTGGCCTTAAAGACCACACCTCATAATGCTGTTCCGTTGAGCATAAGTTTTTCACACAGGAACTTCAGGGGGTTCAACGTTGACTCTATTCCAGTTGGATTGAGCCCAGAGCTGTTTTACTTTCAGTCATGGACCAAGTAACAATGCTGTGGTCAAGGATGGACTGGATACATGATGGTGATGCCACAGAGGATATCATCAAGTGAAGACTGACAGAGTTATATTAGTTTATGTAAATGCACTCTATGATGTCTACACAACAAAAATCTCCTCATACATTTCTCAGAACCAACCGTCACCATTAAGAAATGCCTGATTGGAATTGTTTCTTTTTCTTTTTTGACATGTTTTTAATATGAGAAATACAGTTGTCCCTAAAATACAGGCATTCTGTGTTCTGTCTTATGGAGCAAAGTACAATTTCCTTAACAACAACAACAAAAAAATGAACACAGTATTTAGTCATGACAGTGAACTCTGAAGAGTACATTTGAGGCTTCTGCCTCTCTAAGAGGCTGTTGAGTAAAGGAAGCAATGCTTTTAATAATGGTACCTAGGAGAGAGATAGTTTTCCCAACATTTCATATGCAGGACCATTTTTCAACCTCTTATCCTAGAGAACCATTAAAGATGTGCAGCAGGAGGAACTAGCCATGAGACTGCAAGTTCCCTTTGTTTGGAAACAACATCCAAGTGGGGATTTAAATTAAAAAACAAACAAACAACAACAACAACAACAAAAACACTCTATTCACAGCAAAATCACACTTTAGGAGTTGATCACAAAATCACACTTGATGAGCACCATCAAGATTCTAGGAAAGTTTCTGGTCTGTTTTATCCCACTCCCTACCCCAAAACTCACATAAAAAGTCTCAGATTTTCTGAAAAAAAAATGCATGCTTCGAAATATTGAAAGACTTGAGGTTTTTCAAATGAAAGCTCAGTAGGAGGAGGAGCAACCAAAGAAACAGTCCTTTGGATCACTCTAGCCCCATAGTCAAAAACATGGACTCTCTCACCTGCTTACCAGAGATCCATGGCAGATTCACATCCAGAAGTGACTGCTGTTGAGTCATCACTGTTTTGGGGGCCCTTTGATGCACATTTTTCCTTCTAAGACCATGTGGCCAGTGGACTCCTGGGTCTACTATGTACAGCTGGAGAGGAGTGTCATGTATAAATTGCAAACCAGCTACAGCTGACCCTACAACCTTCTCCTCTAAACTAGGGCTCATATAAAAAAAAAGAAATTAGTGCCCAAAATCAAGACTTTTGTGTGTGTACTTCCTCAAAAAACTGGCATGCCAAAATCTCTTCCACTATCCTAGGTTAAAAATGTTCCAATTTATTTCTAAATTTTAAAATTGTGTATTTGAAAAACAATCCCCAGGACCACTCATAAAATTCTTGCAATGTAGTTTCTCATCCCTCCCTGCCTTGGGATTCGGGAGATGGAATCTAGAACCTGCGGCTTGCTAGGCAACACCCCACCATTCAGCTATACCTATGCCTTTCTTTACTTTTTGTTTCTTTGATGGGGGAGGTAGCCAGATGGAGCCCAGGGCCTCAGACTGCCTGCCTCACACTTGCAGGCTTAAAATGCTGAGCAAGCACTTTACTATTGAGCCTCCCCCCAGCCTATTCTGCTGATTTTTATTTATTTATATTTTTTCTCCCAGCCTTTTACTGCATTTACTCCCATTAACTTTTAAAACACCTGGACTGACCATGAAGCCAGGATCCTCCTGCCACAGCCTCTGGGGTATCTGGATCACAGGTGCATATCATGGCAACTGGCCAACTATTTAACTCACAGGAAAGAGGAAAAAGAACAAGATCATAAACTTATCCCTCGACCTTAACACCAAGCAGTTCCTGGCCATTTTATTTTATTTGATCCACCCTATCATTCGCCTTATCTCCTTGGCATTTCCCTTCATTGATTTGATGGGAATCCCAGACATAGATTTGCCTTGAAAACACTTCCATATCTCTCTAAAATATAAGAAATCTCTTTTAATGTAACCAGGGGCTAATATTTAAATATAAGAGGCTTTGGAGTAGCTATGTTCCCCAATTCCACTGTGCAGCAGCAATAGACAATTCGGTCAGTAACAGGGGCTATCCCTGGCCCCCAAACCTGCCCATTAAAAAAGGGGGCTGGGGATATACCTCAGTTGGTGGAGTGCTTGTCTCCCACAAGGCCCTAGGTTCAATTCCCAGCACTCCCCCCCCAAAAGAAAAGAAAGAGAGAGAGAGAGAGAGAAGGAGAAGGAGGAGGCTCAAACACCCCTTCACCCCAACATTAGTTCATGCAGTCCACAGCCTGCCACAAAAACACATTGTTGAGGGCCACAGCTGAGTCGGGATGACGCATCTTAATCCTCTACCAAAGAACCTCACCTTTGGAAGTCATGCTGAACCTCTGCTCTTCTTCTTTCTCAGTGATAAAGTGAGCAACTCTGGAGCAGCATCCATTAATATAGCCCACCCTAGACATGCTCTCAGATGGCCTGGCCCCTGACGGACACAACCAGCCCACCCAATAAGGGCATGAGCCAGCAGAGTTGGTCCCGCCCTAACGCAGCGTGCAGCCCACCCTAGACACATCTGATTATGTTTACCCTAACACCTACCTCAGCAAATCCTACTTTCCATTCATTGAGCATCCTCTGAAACTAATCTTATTTTTTATAGTATTTTTTTTTAGTTACAGGTGGACCCAATATCTTTATTTTTATGTGTTGTTGAGGATCAAACCCTGTGCCTCATGCATGGTAGGCCAGTGCTCTACCTCTGAGCCAAAACTCCTACTCACCACCAAACCCCCTCCTCCCTCCACCCCTGCTAGGATACTATTTCCCCCCACCTGGACTTGAGAATAATGGAACAGAGATGTTTAAGCCATAGTATGCCCCTGACCTTGAACCTAAACCCTTATGCTCCTCTATCACACTCTCATCATTCTTGACTCAAAGCTGAGTTGCATCACTTGATAGGGTATTGATTATGGAGTACTGAGCTTAGAAGCAGGAGAGGCCATAGATTGAAATTTAATAAGGACATAGGAACAATAGGAACATTATAAGACATAAGATTATGTTTTATGATCTTTAGATCAGTTGTCAAAAAATAATAATAGATACATATTTTTTCTTGTCAGTACTGTGGATTGAACCCAGAGGCACTCTACCACTGAGCCACATCCCTCAGGATTTTTTTTTTTGAGTCAGAGTTCTACTGATTTGCTGAAGCTGGCATACAACTTGCAATCCTCCTGCTTCAACCTCAAAATTACAGGTATGGAATTACAGGTATGCACCACAGAGCCCACTTAATTCATCCTGTTCTTCATACAGTCCTGTGATAGAAATATATCTTCATTTCACAAATGGAGAAACTGCAGGCCCTTTTCTTCACAGCTCTGGGACTTTGTACTTTCCCACAAGTGGGGAGAAGGTAATAATAATTCGAAGGTTTTGTTTGTTTGTTTGTTTGTTTTGTTTTTTTGTACTTCAGGTGTAGAGAATGCAACACATGTTTGACAGTTGTTTTTCATTCTTCTGAATCAGAGTGATCTGCCTGCCTCTTTTTCTATTGAAACAAATGGCTTTTTTTTTCCTTTTTTGGTCCTGGGGATTGAACCTCCAAATGTCTGAAGGCTAACTCTGCAGCTGGAACTGATTTTTTTCACATTTTCTCCTAGCGGCCCTATGGGGATATACATGATCATACAGATGAGTCCTGAAGCTCAAAGTGATTAACTAAATTACCTGATGTCAAACTCTGAGGAGACTGACTACAACAAGATAAAGCAGAGAAAAATAAGGTTTGCCAGGTCTGGTGGTGCATACCTGTAATCCCAGGGGCTCTGAGGCAGAAGAATTACAAGTTCAAAGCCAACCTCCATAATGCAGCAAAGCCCTAAGCAATGTAGTGACACCCTATCACTAAATAAAATATAAAAGAGGGCTGGATTTGTGGCTCAGTGGTTGAATGCCTCTGGGTTTAAACCCTAGTATAAATAAATAAATAAATAAATAATGAAATATGTTTGCAACTGGACAAGTTAATGGCAGCACTACAGAAGATAAATTTTAAAGGGCAGGGGAGAGGAATGTAGTTTTATAACTTGATCCCAGGATAGATGGTGTCTCTGCATCTTAAATGAAGAAAAGGCACAAGGAACAGACTGATGGGCAAATAAATTCATGGAGATCATTTTGTGTGGTATGACTGCATATGGGTCCTGTACTTTCTGCTTGGGCACCTCAACCTGTCATTTGAGGCAATAAAGGTGATTTGGGGTATATGGAGGAATATTTTGGGAAAGGGAAGGCTTGAATAAGATTAGTGACAGAGGGAGTAGAGCAAACCAAAATTGGGTTGAGCCACCAGCAGCTCCAAAAGATATCTTTATTATTCCAGGATTCCACTCCTGCTAGCCACAGCCCCCTCTGCTGATGGCCTCCTTCAGCCTTGGACTCTGGCAAGTCTAGCTCCAAAATCCAGATCTCATGTTTTCTTTTGGAACTTTTACATGGAATCATGAGTTACCTACCATGCAAAATGCTGCCATATGCACCAGCTCTGAGATCACCACCAAGGACTTTAGTGAGAAATAGGAAATTGTGGCGGAGTCAGAATGGAAGAGCCCCCGCTAATGGGAATGCTAATTAGGTTTATGCAGAACAGGAGACCAGGCAGACAATGAGGGAGATGAAGAAGAGCAGGAAGGTGATGGTGAAGAAGGGGATGTAGATATCAAGGAGGAGGCTGCGGTACCTATGGCAAACAGGCAGCTGAAGGTGATGTGGATGGCAATGTTGATACCAATGAGGATGCCAAGACAGCAAGCAAAGAAAAAATAAGCCAGGCATGGTGGTACAGGCCTGTAATCCCAGCAACACAGGCAGGCAGCTGAGGCAGGAGGATCATAAATTGGAGCCTCAGCCTCAGCATTTTAGCTAGACTAAGCAGTATAGTGAGATCCTGTCTCAAAATAGAAAATGAAGAGAACCAGGTATGGAGCTCAGTGGTAAAACACCACTGGGTTCAGTCTCCAGCACCAAAGAAAAAGAAAAAGAAAAGAAAACAAGGAGAGAAAGAATGAAAAGTTAAGATGTTTTTAAATGTCATGTGACAGTCATCCTTTACTTCCTGTCTCAATCTAAACATGGTCACTTTCCAGTAGAAAGTCCCACTGGCCCACTTTGGTCAGCACCTTTGGCAGATGACCTGAGCTCTCCCTCCACTCAACCAAAACCACAATGTGAATTTGCAACACAGAAGGGTTCTTTTTTTTCTTCTTCAGAGTACTTTAAAAAGGAACGTTTTCATTTTTCACTTCCATTTCATATTTTTTTACATTTTCATAGTGGTCAAGCATTTTTAATCATCATAGAAAACCAAACCAGCCTTTGAAGAGTTCTGACCTTATTTTGGTGTGACCATGTTCATTATAAACTCAAAGAAGAAGAAAAAACGTTTAAAAAAATGAAAATAGTGGCTGCAGTGCCACAAACATAGAACCCAGCATCTTAGGTGGCTGAGGCAGAGTATCCAAAGTCTGCCTGGCAATGGAGCCAGACCCTGACCAAGATAAAAATCATGGTCTCAGGATGCAATTCAGTTTAAGTGGCCTGGTTCACTCCTCAGGAGCAAAAGGGGTGGAGGTATCTTATTTCCACCATTCCAGTAATTGTTGTGTCTATGTTCTTAGCTGGACTATAAGTACATGGTTTGTATGAGATAATCTTAATGGTCAAAGATAACAGTTTTCTTTCTTTTTTTTCTTTTGTTGTCTATAAAGTTGCTATTTTTAAAATGTGATTGACCCATTGGTGTCCAATACTATACCAGAATTTTATTTTGCTGAATTCTTCTAACAATCAAATAAAAAGGTAGGTCTTAGATTGATTTTAATTATTTCCCAATAATTCAAAGTTCCCATCAGCTTTGTTTCCTTCTTTTCTCAGTACCCTGAATTCACACCAGTTGCCCTTTCCTCCCCTCCTCCATCAAGCTGCTTCCCAAAACTACTGGACAGACACCCTCGATGCCTTGCTTTCATTCTTTACTCAGCTCCATTCAGGCTTTCCTCAGAGCTCACTCCATGATTCACACCAAGGAATCAGCTCCACATGGCTCAGTCTCATTGGTAATTTTTCTAAGTCATCACACATATTGGCCAATCTCTTTTGTATTTGCTATCCTACTTCACATTCTTTATATGAAGCTTGCCTTCAGAGCATGTTTTCTGAGTCCTCCATTCTTGTTACAAATGCCCCTAAGGAGCCAGGAGTGATGGCACATGTCTGTAATCCTGTGTCTTGGGAGATTGAGGCAGGAGGATCTTGAGTTCAAAGTCAGCCTCAGCTGCTTATTGAGGCCCTAAGAAACTCAACAAGAACCTGACTCTAAATGAAATTTTAAAAAAAGGGCTGGGGATGTGGCTCATTGGTTAGGTGACTCTGGGTTCAATTCTAGGTATCCAAAAAATAAAAAAATAAAAAACAATTTAAAAATGCCCACCATGGTAAAAGCCCAGCACACACCAGATCCTGTAGTTGGAACCAAGTGATGATGGAGTTGTGAACAGCACAGTGCAGGCTCAGAAACATCAACATTCTAGTGAACATTTAAAAAAACATAATTCCTGCATGGCACAGGGGTGCACAGCTGGAATCACAACTATTCAGGAGGCCAAAGCAGGAGGACCGAAAGTTTAAGGCCAGTCTGGCAACTTCATAAGACCCTCAGCAACTTAGCAAGATCATGTCTCAAAATTTAAAACAATAAAATCAAATGTGTTGGCAACATGGCTCAGTGATAAAGTGCCCCTGGCTAAAATACTCAATAGAAAAACAAAACAAAACAAAAAAGTACCATTTCTTTTCTCCATGACCCAAAGTGAATATGTTCAAAAGCCTATTTAACATTCCTGCCAAAGTATTAAAACCACACCCTACAAATTGAGTAAATTTGGAAAAGTGATCACTCAGCAAATTGACTTCTAGGACATTGAGTTTTGTTGAAAAGACTTGATAACAATTGCCCATTAACTTAATTTGTCCATGTAAATTTTAGCTGTTTGCCTCATTCTCCCATATCACAGCATTTAGTTCACTCAATCATAATGATGCAAAGAAATCAGCTAATAATTATTAGTTTACACTTCGTTCCTCTTTAAATCTCTTTATATATGTATATATATATATCCATATTCTATAGGCCAAAAGCCTGCACAAAATTTAATTACCAACATCATTAATCATCATTATTTGAAGTTTTTTTTTCTTATTTCTTTATTTACTTAGTACTTGGGCTTGGACCCAGGGGTGCTCTGTACTTTGCTACTAAGCCACATTCCCAGTCCTTTTTTTTTTTTCTTTTGAGGTGGGGTCTCACTAAAGTTTTGTGACTGGCCTACAACTGCTAATCCTTTCTCAGCTTCCCAAGTCCCTGCGTTACTAGGTGGAATTTGAAGATTTTTAGTCACGTCAAATATTCTCTGGTGTCCCCTTCACCCCACAAATTCTTCATACCCTCCTGATTATCCCTGACCCTTTAGTTAATTCAATATCCAGAGGAAATTCCTGGTCACAATCCCTGAATGCAGAACCTCACAGGATAAATGCAAAACAGACACTTGTGCCTTGTAAATCCCTATTATTGATTTTCCTGTCAGCTTAACTACACTAAACCAACCCTGAGAGCCCCTAGACTGAATCTGTCTTCTTCACTGTTGTAGCTCTGGGACCAAGCATTACCTCTGGCACTAAACAGGCCCTGAGAAATATTTCTTCCTATTTGAGGGAATGATGAAATTTTTCCTCCATTCCCATCATTTAGAGCTTTGTAACTCTTTCACTTTCCCTGCTTCCAATCTCACCTCCGTCCAATGTACAACAGTCATTTTCAATTCTCTGATGTAAAACAATCAAAAATCCTTCCCTAACTTCCCTTGGCTGTAGGATCACAACAGGTTGATACCCAGTGCCATTTCTGATCAGAACCCTTCCTGCTTTTCCACCCTCATCTTCCTTCACTGAACTTCACATTCATTCTTCAACAACAACAACAAAAAAAATCAAAACAAAACAAAAAAAATATATTGCTTTTGACTTTCTGGACATACAATGTTTGATTAATATTTTCAAAAATTGTTTAGATTGCTGCCACCCCATTATTATCCTCAAAAAAATGTGGAGGAATGGGCATCTTGGCACATGCCCATTCTACTCTCTAGCCATCTCCTCAGAACACCCCCAGGGGTACTATTTATCTCCAAACCCCCCCTGATACTGCATAGATAATTTGTGCTTCAGGATGGGAAATAAGGTTTAAAGGTTTTTTTTTCCTCCCAAATGATAATGAGGTCAGGCATGGTGGGTGCATGTCTATAATCCCTGCAATTCAGGTAGCTGAGGCAGAGGGATCACAAGATTGAGGTCAGCTTCAGCAAATTAGTGAGATCCAAAAAGTTCACTAAGGTCCCAGAAAAATTTAGCAGTTTTTCTATTTTTTCTCCTTAATTTGAAATATAAATTGCATAAAATAAATCCTTGAATACATAAGTTCTATTAATGGGTATTATTTCCCATTGATCAATTTGTTGGTTTTTGCATGTCAAATACTAAAGGTTTTTAATTGTTACAGTTTTTATCATGTGTCTTGATATCTCATAGGCCAATCTTATGGGGGAAAATAAGTAGTTCTTGTTTTCACTGTTTAGGTCATCAAGCCATTCAGAATGGAGAAAGTGTCCGGGGTGAGCCTAGAGAGGACAACAGTGCAGGATGCCTTGAGGTTACAGAATTCAAGTTCCATGTCCCATATGAAAGGCAAGTTGGATTAAGAGGGGAAGCCCTTTCATTTGACTGTGGATTCTTCATGGATTGCCATAACTATTTACATCTAACTAGAAATCTTATATGATATCTGGATTCTTGATTTGTGCATGATAGGCTAACAATAAGATCCTTTGATTTGTGAACTCTACCCACTCTTTCCACCAACATGCTTAGTTCAGAAGTGATAAAACTAAAATATAGCTCCCTATGGTCCTTAATCCCCAGACATTTTGTTTAAGTCACTTTGTTTATGAATAAAAACTTGTCATCTTCCCCACACCATCAACTGATGAGAACACATTTTATTAATAGGCTCAAATATATGTTCTTTATAGGATTTAAGAAACCATAAGTGAATGGGAAGTTATACTCCACATATGTATAAAATGTCAAAATACATTCTACTGTCATATATCTAAAAAGAAGAAATAATTTTTAAAAACCCCACTACTTAGCTACTAATGTTTCAGTATTTAATTTTTCTTAGAAATAACTCATGTTTTATATTTGTCACATAACTTAGACTGTACATGAAGAACACAGTTATAAACACATATCTCAATTACATTTATCTAGTTTATTTACTTTTAACAATTACTCCTAGATAACCCAGAAAGACCAAAATTCCAGACAAGAATAGTCATATTTTTTAAGCTCTTTTATGTTTTCTTTTTCTTTTTTTTAACATTCAGATGAGTTTAGGACTTAATCTCAGATATTTGCCTTCCAGCTAAGATTGACTGAAATTATAAACCTCCAAATGATCATGAATTTTTAAAAATTATCTCTTTTCTTTTATTAGTACATTATAGTTATTAAAATTATCTTAAAGGTGTTTGCAAGAATACTCTATGTTATATGTGCCAATCAGACATAATTTTAAGTCAGGTGCATAAATGAAAAGTAAATTTTTAATGTTTTATATTAGTGCACATAATAGTGGGTTGCTTTTGAGATAATCATACAGTGTGGAATAAAATTTGCTTCATTGCAGTCCCCACTAATTCCTCATTCCCTCCCCCCCATTTTCTTTTTTCTATTCTTCTGATCTTCCTTCTATTTATTGTATTGTTATATTTGTGCCTTATAGGTATGCATGCAAGTAAAATTCACTATAGTATATTGACATATGTACAGAGCATAATTTGTTAACTTTCATTCCATGGTTTCTCCCTTTTCCTGTCTCTCCTCTTAGTCTCAAGTCTGTACCTATACTCCATTAGCTCCCTTTTCTTTTCATGGTGTCCCTCTCTCTTTTTTTCCCACTTACTTTGTTCTTTGCAAGAAATGACAGAAAACATTCAACTCTTAGCTTTATGAGCCTGGCTTATTTCACTTAGCATGATGTTCTCCAGTTCCATCTACTTACTGGAAAAGGCCATAATTTTATTCTTCTCAATGGCTGAGAGAAAGAGAGAGAGAGAGAGAGAGAGAGAGAGAGAGAGAGAGAGAGAGAGAGAATTTTTTAATATTTATTTTTCAGTTTTTGGTGGACACAACATCTTTATTTTATTTTTATGTGGTGCTGAGGATCGAACCCAGTGTTTCACCCATGCCAGGCGAGCATGTTACAGCTTGAACCACATCCCCATCCCAGTATGATGGCATTTTTAACAGGCCATTTTATGAAATGGGTGTCTACATTAAAAAATAGAAAAATCCTAAATAAATAATATAATGTTAAACCTCAAAGCCCCAGAAAAGGAAGAACAAACTATTCCAAAATCAGTAGAAGACAGAAAATTATTAAGATCAAAGCCAAAATCAATGAAACTGAGAATGAAAAAGATACCAAAGATCAATGAAGTGCAGAGTTGGTTCTTTCAAAAGATAAAATGAGTATCCCTAACCAAAAGAGAGAGAAGACCCAAATCAACAAACTTAAAAATGAAGAAGATATCACCACAAATACTTCTGAAATCCAGAGCATCATTAGAAATTATTTTGAAAATATATACTTCAATTAACAGGAAAATCTAGAAGATATTGACAAATTTCTACACATATATGATCTATTCAAATTGAACCATGAAGAGATAGAAAACCTAAATCTACCAATATCTACCAATATCAAGCAGTGAGATAGAAGCAGCAAGTAAAAGTTTTAAAACACCTGCTCTCAGCTTATCTGCTTACCCATCAGTGAGTACAGGGGAAATGGAACTGGAAGGACCTTTTACTGGGCTTTCCCAGACCTCTTCGTAGTTGGAAGTGTGCCTTTGGACCTTTGTTAGGGGTAAGTACTCTAAGAGAGATTAAATCCTTGCACCCCTAGGGCAGAGTAGAAATTAAGCTCACCTTGGCATCTAGGACTCCATTGTCTTCAGAGTTCTATTCAGGGTAGATTGACAGACCTCTGGGTGGATGGTGCAAGGCAGGGATCCTGTAGCCCATTTACCACCCAAATTTTGGTTTCCAAGTCTTCATCCCCAATGTAATTTTGCCCACCTGATCAATCTCCCCTTACCCTTTGCAGTTGATCATTGGTGCCACAGAGTTCTAAAGGAAATTGGATTGCATTCTTCTCTCCCTACTGTAATCACTCTTATTTTACCTTATGTACTCCTGCCTGCACAATTTCCCTGACCCTTTTCTGCTGGTCATTCATGTGTTAGTGGGCTTAAAGAGCAAACAGGATACATTTTCTTCTGTATCTCTGTCCCAAATTCCCTTTGGATCCACTATTCTCTGGGAATTCTTTGGGGTTGTGATTTGATAGCTGTGCTTTAGGTCATATAGTAAACACTGGCTGAGACAAATAAAAACATTTGTTAAGGACTCTCAGGTTCCCATAGAACAAGACTCAGTACAATCCCGTCAAGCTGGGTGTCCTTTTCACCTACAAAGTGAGAAACACAGAGCACTTTTTGTGTGCCAATTTTTCCATTGTGTTTCTCTTTCCCATTTGGTTTCCCCTTCCTTTGTAGTGACATAGCACCAGTGTTGCTGCAAGGCCTTAGTGTAGTTTCTTACATCTTTTGTTCACTGAAAAATAATCTCCAGGATTCTCCAAATCTTGAACATTCAAATAATGATTTATAATGTTTTTCTTCATACACTCACCTTATTATGAAACCTTATTTCTGTCATTCAAATTACAAACAGCAGAGCACAAGGGAAGCTCCTCCTTCCTCTGCTCTGCCATGTTGGGAGGATGGCCTCCTAAAAGTGAATTTTTTTAAAAAGCCATAAAATGTAATCATGGACTCAATAATGTTAAAAATTTAAGAAAGGGAAAAATTCTGTAAAAGGATGAAGCAGTCACTGAAACCACCACTAAAATTATTCCTAGGGTGCTGGCTGTGGTGGTGGGTGCTTCTCATTCCAGAGACTGAGAAGGCTAAGGTTGGAGTATTGCAAGTTTGAAGCCAGCCTCAACTAAGTAAGGCCCTAAGCAACTTAGTGAGATTCTATCTCAAAATAAAATTAAAAATGCCTAGACATTAAACATTACAGTGTCCCTGGCAACAAAAGTTAAAAAAAAATATTCCTAAGAATTTAAGAGGAAATTTTTTTAAAACTTTTTTTGTCACTGGTGAAGGGTCAAACATCTGCCAGTGATGAGAGAGACTCTCTTTCTTCAAGTTCTCCTGTATTATTGCCTTCATATGAATTCCCTAAAGGCTAGAGAAAAGACTGTTAGTCAAAAGTGCAAATTTCTGAGTTCTTTACCCAGACATAAATTTTGAATTCAGTCTATTGTCCAAAGATTTCAGAGCACTGAAAACATAAAATTAGATATCTGAGGGATCTGAAATATCTATACATATATAGAACAAAATAAAACCCATAGTTCCTTTTGGAGTTCCTTTACTTGGATGCAGATCTGCAGGATGAAAATGTCTTTCAACATTCCAAGCTTTTAATTTCCAGTAATCAAGACAGAAATGCTATCTTTAAATCTCTCAGACCCTTTCTGAGGCTTTTTGTGGTCAGGTCTCCCTGGTTAACCTCCTCTTCAGAATGGGTATTTTTTAAGCTCCCACATCCCAGGACAAAGGCAACAATGCTCTAGATCTGTGGCTCACCCTTGCATGTTTCTTTGACTTTCCCAGTCCTTCTCTAGATTGTCATGACCCTATTAGCCCACTCATGGGCCCAGCACTACTCACTGATCTGTGGATACTTCCAAGCAACAGGCTCCAAGTGGCCATTAAGTTTTCCCAAAATGACTGTGGTATAAGGCCACTGAATCAGGCTCTGGAATGGTACTTTCCCTTATCATCTCAGGGCCTGGCATCCTGGGAAATTGCCATTGTTCTCTGCCTCACTCCTTGTGAGTCCAGTAGCAAAATCCTGGGAGCCTCTGAGGGAATTGTCCCCTTTAAGTTACCAATTTTATAACCAAAAAAAAAAAAAAAAAACATGGGTTCACATCTTTATGTATGTAAAACCAAAAACCCAAACAATGGAGAACGATTTACTATGTTCAACAGGTAAGGAGAGCACTAAGCTTATTTGCAAAACAATGCTCTCCCCAACAAATAAAGTGTGGGATTTTGTTTGTACAGCCTACACAGATGCATATGGAAAATCATGTGGCTATCTCTGCTAGTCAGCTTTCCATCAGCTTTCATGTAACTATGGGTCTCCCACTGTAACAGAGTGATAGTGAAGAAAAGCTGCTCAGCTCATGACAGCTGAAAAGCAGAGAGAGTCAGAAGGGGCCAGAAATAAGACATAGCCTGTGAGGACAGGCCTCTACTGACTAATCTCCTCCAATGAGGTCCCAGCTCCCAAAGTTTTCAACACCTCCCAATAGTGCCACTAGTGGGGGAGAAAACCTTCAACCCTTGAGACACTAGGGGACATTCCAGATCCAAACTCTAATAAGGGAGGACACATTTGTGAGCATGTTCAGTTAAGGGTCACAGATAATAGGTTCTATAAGAAAAAATGGTGGACACCAAACACTTCTGGGCATGCTGAGTTCAATTTTATGAGAGAATTTTTATTCTCATGTGTTTCATATGAGTTTCTCCAAAGAGTTTTGGTTGAAATAAATGGAAAGAGGGAAGTTAGACTCATAGTTCTTCAAAAGTTCAGAAGCTTTCTCCATCCTAAGGATAAAAATTTGCCCCTACAGATGCCTGCCTCACTTGGTGAATAATAGGAAGAAATATCATCAAGAAAGTGAATATGAAGCCTTGGACCCTGTTTCCTACACTGGACACAACAATTCCTCCAAACCTGGACAGATTCCTATTGGGAGACACTCAGAGACTGGCTGAGGAGCTCCTTCCTACACCCCAAGTAAGTGCAAAGCCAACCATATTAAAGCCAGTAGAAAAAGATTCACACCCTGACTTCAAAGCTCTTTTTTTCTCTCCTTCTTTAAAATTGCAGGCAATAATTTGATTTCCCACGCCTTGTTTCATATCTTAACAACTCACTATAAAGTTAGATGAAAGCACTAACCTTTTCCTTGTATACCCACCACTTCCAGGCTAAGAGAAATGTCTCAATTATTAGGCAGTTATAAAAGTTTAAAGCAGAGACTGGCTGTGGTGGAAAACATGCACAGACTCTCAAATGGAAAACTTCTGAACAATCACATTTTCTTAGATTCATGGGATAGAAACTTAGTAACCTTAGTACCAAGAAAAGATATTTACAACCCTTGTTTCAGAGCTGAACTTCTCAAATGTAATGAAATATCATGGTACTCACCTACTAGAGAATGATATAATAGTCCCTCAAAGTATGCTATAAATCAGGTGTGGCAGCACTTGATTACAATCTCATTTCCTTAAGAAGTTGAGGCAAAATTATCAAAAGTTCAAGACCAGTCAGGGAAACACAGTGATAAAATGGGGTATGGATTAGTGGTTAAAAGCTTGCCTCACAAGTATAATGCTCTTGGGTTTGATCCCCAGAATCACTAAAAAAAATCCCTTGAAGCAATAAAAATTTAATTTAAAAAATGGAGAAAAGCAGAACAAACTAGGAAACTTTTAGCAGAAACACTGGCATTTAAGGAGAAAAAGAACCCAAATGAGCAACATAGCAATGCAATTTTGTACTTTAAGGCACTAGAAAATGATGAACAACCTAAATATAAATTAGCAAATGGAAGAAAATAACATAGTATAGAAATAAAGTCAAAATTGGAGTACAGTACAAAAAAAAAACAACAATCAAAAAAAAGAGCTGGATTTTTTAAGAGATTAAAAAATTGAAAATTCCTCAGCTACATTAACTAAGAAAAAAGGAGAATGCTCAAATAAATAAAGTCAGAAATGAAAGAGGATATGTTAAAACTTATGTCACAGAAGTGAGAAACATTAAAGAAATTACAATGAGCAATTATATGTCAATAAAATGGATACCACAGAAGATAATATTCTCTAAGAAACATAGCATGCAAAGACTAAACATGTGAAGAAATAAAAAATTTGCACAGGCCCTTAAATTTTGAAGAGATTTTTATCAATGGTCAATAACTACCAAAGAAAGAAAATCCATGGGTGTCCAGTGTTTCACTGGACCATTCTACCATACAATTTTTTTTATAAATGCCATATGTTGTTTTCAATCTCTTAAAAAAATATTTAACAGGAAGGAATACTTCCAAACTCCCTCTACAAGGTCACAATTACCCAGATCTCAGAGCCAGACAAAGACACTACAAGAAAAGAAAAGTATAGACCAACAAATTTTGAAAAGTCTGGTGAGAATATCATCACCAAAATTCTAAGAAACTAAACTCAACAACATATTGTTAAAATTAAGGTCTGGGGATATAACTCAGTAAAAGAGTATTCACCTAACTTGCATGAGGTGCTGGGTTTGATCCTCGACACCACACACATACACACACACACACACACACAAAGAAAAGAAAAATAAATAAAACAATTCTATATCATGTTCAAGCAGAACTTACTCTTGAAATAAAAAGCTGGTTCAACTTGTGAAAAATCAATGCAGTGTACTACATTCATAGGAGGAACAACAGAAACCACAAGATTATTTCAGCTGATGCCAGAGGGAAAAGCACTTGACAAAATTCAACACTATTTGATGATACAAACAATTAACAGACAAGGAGTAGAAGGAAACAGTCTGAGCATAATGAAAACCATATAAGAAAAGGCTACAGCTGAAGCCAAACTCAACAGTGAAAGACCGGAGGCCTCTCCTCTCAGATCACAAAGGAAGCAAAGATGCCAAGTATTGTCCTTTCTATTCAACATTTACTAAAAGTTCTATGAGCAAGTAGGCAAGAGAAAGAAATAACAACTAAATTAGAATAGAAGTAGTAAAATTCTATGTTCATGATGATGATATGATTGCATAGGCTAAAAAAACATAAATATTCCACACAAAACTATCAGAAATAATTTAAAAATTCATCAGAATTATAGGATAAAAATCATATACCAATAGACAGTAATAAAGAGAAATAAAGAAATAAATCTCATTACAAAAAGCATCAAAAAGAATAAAATACAAACTTATAGGAAGATAACAAGATTCAAATGTTCAAAATTTCTGAACATTGTTGAAAGTAATTGAATGAGACACAAATAAGTATAAGGTATCTTGTGCTCAAAGACTGAAAGACTTCATATTGATAATATTTTCATATAACTCACAGTGCTGTACAGAGTCAGTGCAATCCTTATCAAAATCTCGGTTTCATTTTTGTATAAATAGGAAAAAAATTATATGGAATTTCAAGATATTATGAATTGTCAAAACAATCTTGAAATGGAAGAACTAAGAGATCTTACAAATTTTATCTTCAACATTTACAATTCCAAAGTAACTAAAAGTGTGGTACTGGCATGAATACCAACACACAGACCAATGAAACAGAACAGTCAGAAAGAAATAAAGCCATTTGTATATGGGGAAATAGTCTTCATCAGGGGTGTCAAAGTATACAATGTAGAAAGTACAGCATCTTCAAATAGTATAGAAAAACTTATTGTTCACATTGAAAGAATGAAGTTAGATCCTTACCTCACACCATATATATAAATTACTTGAAGTAGAGAATAAACATAAACTAAGGCCTGAAGCTATGAAAATCCTATGAGAAATGATAGCTTTATGCTTTGGTCATGGTCTCTAAGATTGACACTAAAAACACGGGCAACATAAGAAAAGACAAATATGGTTACATCACACATGAAAATGTAGGGCTAGGGATTTTGCCCATTGGGAAGCATGAGCATAGCTTGTATAAAAGCATGGGTTCAAGCCCCAGAAAATACCCAACCAAAACCACACACATACAGATACACACACACACACACACACACACACACACACACACACACACACTACTCATTCTGTTTCTATGGTTGAACCATTATTTATACATATTTTGCTGTCTTTTCTGGGCAAAAGCTTTTGGGTTTGACACAGGATAGTTATACAAAATTTATGTCAAAATATGACTTTGCTATTGTCTTTATTTGAAGAACTTTAATCCAATGTTTGGATTAAAACTTCTACCAAGAAATAATTTCACTTGTCTTTACTGCTAGAAGGAAAAGAGTGTGTGCTTTTGGTACAACTAATAAGTTTGAGATATTTAAGATGACAGAGAAAATAAGACAAAATATTGGGGGTTGACTAATGTCATCTACATCGAAACACAATAAGCTACATTAATTAGCTCTTGTTGAGTGTGTTACTTGTCTGTGTATGGTTCATGTGGCAGTACCAGAAGAAAGAAACCAAACCAAAAAAGAAAAAACAGGATTGACCTAAAAGAACATATTTTTTGATAAAGAAATAATAGCTCCTGGACCCACAGAATCCTACCCAGATGACAAAATGCCAAAACATGCATGGCCTCTAGTGCTCCTACTAATGAGTCCATGAATGGTAAGGGAAAACCAAGAATCTAGATTGGGTGCCTCACTCATGGAGCAGAAATTAACCAGATCAGAGGAAAAACATCTGAAGTTAAAGGATGCTGAAAATATATCCTCAACAATATCCTGGTATTGTATTAGTGCTCTATCCTATCCTTTTCTTTTGTCCCATAATAGATTATTTTTGTTTTAGTGGCCCAGTTTCTGTTCTTACAATATAATGCTAGAGTGTTTTACTGATAATTTTGTTCTTCGATATCTAGGAGAAGAAGAGGTTTGTGTGAATTTGCAAGAAGATTGAAAGTGTTATAGAAATTTGAGCCCAAACTATTTTGGACAGTCTTTCCTACTCTTCCAGACAAAGACGCGGAAGATTAATTTTTGTACTTAAGAGACTGCCACAGTTTGGATCATGAGAGTCTCCCAAAGGCCCAGGTGTTCAAGGCTTGGTCCCCAGAGTGGTGCTTTTGGGAGAAGATAAAACTTTCAGAGGTGGGGCCTAGAGGAGAGTCTTTGGGTCATTGGGAGTATACTCTCAAAGGTGAATGATTTTGTTCAACACATGCTCTCACCATGAAGTGCTGCCTTTCTAGAGGCCCAAAAGTAATGGGGCCAAGTGATAATGGAATGAAATCTCCAAAAGTGTGAGCCAAAGAAACCCTTTCTATTTATAATTTGATTATCTCAGGTATCTGTTATAGTGACAAGAAGCTGACAGAACATTAATGAAAATTTATAATCCTGACTGAATAGATGGACCATGATCTTTTTGATGAGGACAAAATGTTTCTTGTCTATCTTCATAGTGCCAGCCTGGTCAGGCTATGTCTTTCAAGAATTGTAGACTTTACAGCTTTGAATTTAAGCTTTTTTTCTGTGACTTTAGTCAGCCAGTGAAATATCAGTAGATAACATAATGTATAATAATGGGAAAATTTACCATCTATTTGGGACTTTTTTTTTCTTTTTTCTTTTTTTATTTACAAATAAAAATTGTGTTGGGTTTGTGAACCGAAATGTAATGTCTGGAGGTCATTCACTATTATGGTACTTATTTAGACAAAAATGATGGATCTACAAATTGCTGTTATATTTTAAAATTCTATCATACAATTGAGTCTTTGAAAGTATTTATCAAATTTCCAGACATATATTTATTATAATTGCATCTTTTAACCCTGTTTTCAACTGAAGTAAGCTTTCTGTGAAACCTGGAAGAAAAAAAACATTTCCTAATTGAAATGTTCCAAGAGGCTTTTCTTCCTCTCAGGCTCAAAAATAAAGATGTCAGACCCTAGATCCACACCACATTCAGAATAATGGGAAGGCACTGCTCAGGTGCATACATGATGTAGTGAAACTGACTTAGGGATTTTGAAATACAATGTTTGGGAAGCCATTAATTTGGCCTAGACTCCTGCATAGATTCAATAGACCAAATCAACATTGAGTTCCATCACAGTAGCTGAGTGCTATGGATCTCATATGGCCCTAAAGGCCATGTGATGCAGGCCTGTTGCCAGCCTCTGGTACTACTGGGAGGTGACAGAAACTTTATGAGGCAGAACCTCATTGGAGCATTTTAGGTTTGGGGGCACATGTCCTTGAAGGGGATTTTGTGATCCTGACCTTTCTTCTCTGGTCTCTTTTGCTTCCTGGCAACCATGATGTGTGACGTTTTGTAAAACCACATGCTTCCCACCATGATGTTCAGCCTTAACACAGGCCCAAAGTGATGAGGCTAAGAGATCATGGACTGAAATCCCTGAAACTCCTTTGAAGTTGCTTAAGTCAAGTATTTTGTTACTACAATGGAAAGCTAACACTGAATTTCAGTTCACGTGGGAAAGTTTTGAACCACTTAAGCTGTAACCAAATAAATTTCCTGTATACCTCACTTCTGTTTTCTACATAAGCTATCTAATTATGTTGTTAGCCACAGTTCATAGTACCTCTTCTGATTCTTAGGGCTATTGGGAGCTACCAATGAATCATTGCTTTAAACTCCGTAGCCATTTTGGGTTTCTCTCAGTATAACAGTGCTGAAAGACATGAGCAGTTGCAAGTGGCTGCTGTAAATGGTGCAGATTCCATGCATGGCATGGGATTTATGGGTTTGATTATTTTGTATTCAGATGCCTGCTTCTCTGCAGTGAAAGAAATATTGGCACAGCTCAATAACCTCGAGGTGCCAGCTGTCCAGAGGAAGAAGAATATGTCACATAAATATATAGTTCCCAATTTGCCTGTTGCTGCCCACTTTTTTTTTTACCTTGAAGAACCTTTTTTGACAATATGTCCCTTTAATGTGCTTCCCCTTAAATAAATCATGCAGAGTCTTACTCCTTCTTAGAGATTGGACTCATCAGATCTGACCCACTCACCAGGCACCCACTGTGAAATTATTTTTTCTTGTATTTTGCTATTGTTTCTAAATATTATTTCAGACTTCTAATTTCCCAACCAGCTCACTCCTTCATGTGGTTATATGATCCATCATATTTTAGGACCCACTGACAATTTGATGCTTGAACAGGGATCTGTCCTTGAGGCATCCAGAATGAGAAATTTCAGGTGAGCTTGGCCACTCCTCATAAAAGGGATGCCACATCATTTTTTAAATATAGAGAGGGGTGGAGTAAATTTTTTAGTCAGCCTGGTATAAAACTTGCAATATTTTCTGAAACTATAACTAAGAAAAGAAAGCTCTTTTATGCTTTGGATGAAGAAGGCACAATTGTCGCAACTTTTAGAATTTGCTTTTCAAACTTGTCTTTGTATCCTTAAGAAAGGAGCAGTAGATGCAGATTCTTGGGAGGCACTTGGTACCACTTACCAAGTGACTGGACAAAATCCTCATGGGATAGTTTATCTTGTGGTCATTTATCTTGTGGAATAGAAACTGTCTCCACTCATCTTGTCATAGCATACAATGTTTGGTTTCTATCTCAGTTTCTGATTTTAAAGGCTACAAAATGTTAGGTAAGGCTCTTCAGCCTCTGGCATTTTCTCTAGCCCTCTACTTCCCAGCAACAGTCTTTGTCTTCTGAGTGTGGACAGGAGAAAGAGGAGGAAAAAAGATAAAATTCTGGCAAAGTTTTTTTTTAGAAAAAAAATTTTCAACCTTTCTGGAGATAAAACTCCAGAAGGAAATATTTTAATGGTGATTTGGCCAGAAACTGCTGGGTGCTGCCTGGTTGCAAAAATAAACCAAAGGGCTAGGGTTGTGGCTCAGTGTTACAGTGCTTGCCTGGCATGTGTTGGGCCTTGGGTTTGATTCTCAGCACCACATACAAATAAATAAAATATAGGTCCATCATTATCAACATCATCAACAACTACAAAAAGCAACCAGAGGTTCTGGCTTGATCCTGCAGAATTGACAACCATGCTGGTTTGTTAATAAGCCCCTCTCTAATTCAACAGCTTCAGGAGAGAGAAATGGAAAAATCCTAAATGTACAAGTTTTTCTTAACAAAAATTTTCATAATTTTTTGTTTATTTGTATTCTTTAAATGTCTGGTCTTTAAAAATTATTGTATTTTTCTAATCAGTTTTATTTTATCTAACTATGGAGGGGTTTTGCACTCTCTTTGTTTAAAGGCCAATTTCAAGAGAGGGTGATGCTAGGAGTGTGTCTGGCAGTTGTGAGGACAAAGCTGGCAAATCTGAAATCTTTTATTTCAGTGTTCCCATGATTGCCAGATTTCAAACCTGATGTTTCCATCTATAAAATTTAATTCTAATTTAAAGTCATAATGTAAAAGTCTGATTGACTTTATTTTAATTGCTAGAGCAAAGAAAAGCATTACTTCCGACCTATGGAGCTCTACCTGAAAAAGTTATAATTTTTTTTTTTGTCTATTTTGTGTATGCATGAACACTGTCTTGTATTTGTGCTGTTTGTATGTCTATGAGATTAAAATTGGCATATAGATAAATGAGTGCTCATAAATTAAAATTAATATTAAAACGTATCCAAATATATTTTAATTAATTCAAGTAACTTACAAATAATTTCCATTTAACCTGGATAAACAGATAAATGTAAAGTTGGCTTCAACATTACTGACTCACAAGTTTTTGCAGGTAGTCAGTTAATTAATAAACTGCTGATTAATGTGAAATGTCTAAAATATACTATACATTGCATCTAACAATTGTCTTCAACAGGAAAGGGATGTTGAATATTATTATCTATGTTTGTTTGATGTCTTGGCTTTTACTTTTTAAGAATAAGATAAACTTAAGATAAATGGGATTAATTTTATATGTCTTTATTAAAGAAGATACTTATTAATTTATAAAGTTAAAGTGCTAAATATCATCTATTAAATATAGAAATATCAAGCAATCTTAACTAAAAGATATTTAAATGTTACAATGTTTATAATTTTGTTAATATAAAATGGTTTAAAATTCTTTTGTTTCTTAGGTTTTCACTGATAAAGGACTTGCTAGAAGTTCAGCTTCTGTCAGGTGTGATTTATTGACAAGGGTCTAAGAAATTTTTCTACTGGTAAAGTAAATCACTGTGAATGTCTGGGTAAATTAAAACAAAATTGGAACAAAACAAATTTCAAACAGTTTGCATGTAATTATATTGCTTATAAATAATTAGCACAATTAGCTAAAGTTGTTTCAACCTTTTCCCTCTTTTAAAAAGACAAGTTTGGTTTTGTGCTAAGGCTTTTTTACATGTATAGATAAGCTCTTTTCTTAGACCCCTGTTAATTGGGGCTTTTAAAAATGAGAGAAGAGAGAAATGCTAAAACAATAATATACCCGAATTCAATAAAATAGTTTTTAGTGTCTATTAAGTTTCATTAAAAATACACAAAAATACTAGTCTTGAAGGAATTAAGGTTTGTACAATCTTGGTTAAACAGTAACTGTTATTTTAAAGTATCTCATTATATTCCAGATTTCAAATTGAAGGATATGGAAAATGGGCCTCAGGACATTTCTCTAATCTACAGCTGTTTCCCCACTGGCCTTGTTTATGGTAATTGAGATTTTGATAAGCCTGAGGGAAGGGAGAAAAGAAAAATGGGAGAACACAAAAGAACTTGCACCTGACTGGCCCTTAACTCCCTACCCTAATGGATCTGCTGATCCCAAAGCTTAGAAAACCTTAGTAACTTCCCTATCTGACCTTATGTCCCACCTTATTGGATTATCTGACCCTGATAAACCCCAGGAATTACCTTTCTGCCCCACCCTAAATGAGGCCTGTGACATTCAGACCCTTGTCTTTTGGCAGTTTATTTTTTTCTGCCCAGAAGATGAGCTTTGTGTGTTTGATTGACTCCTTGCTGAATAAAGAGCTTTCTGATTTCAGGTTGGCTTCCTGCCTCCATTCTTTGTCCTTACTGGGAATCTACTGAAAGACTCTTTGTGCTTACACAAATTTTTCTTTAAAAGCTAAACTTAGTTAATATAAAAAACATAAGTGCAATTGTGATACTTTGATTGACTTCTACATTTACTAAATAAGTTTTTATTTCCCAAGTATATGTCTTTAAGAGATAAGATTGGTAAGAACATTCTGCAAAGCTGATGTCTCCAATCTAAAATTTCCTACAACAGTGCTTTCTTACAGACTTATATAAAAATAACAAATTAATTAGATGTTTAATTATGTTATTTAATATTTTGTAATTGAATAAGTTATAAAATTTTATTACTCTCTACCATGAAAAGTAAACTTTGTAAGCACAAAGGGGATTCAAGTGAGTTCCCAGTTAGGGAAGCAGAAAATGTAAGCACAAAGAGTGGAAGCAGGAAGCCCACCTGGGATCAGCAAGCTCTTTTTTATTTAGCGGAAGCATCAATCAAACAACTGAGGCTCATCTTTCGGGCAGACCTGGGCCAACACAAGATTTCTGAGTTTTCCTACATTATCTCCTAAGTTCTCAGTCACAAGTAGTAACAGGGAACATATTATGGGGTCACTTAGTAACCCCTATTGTGGGAGGATGACTTTGCAGAGACACGAAAAACCTTGGACACCAATGTGGGCCATGCTGGCCAATAACCACTTCCAGCTAGGACACCTAAGGCCGAGTCCAGAGCTGCCTCCCTTTAGTTCAAGATACTTTTGACAAATCCCCACCTTGACACACAGAGATCCCCTGATGGAAACAGGCCCTGAGCCTTAGCACTGCCCCTGCCTCAGGAACCCCTTCCCAGCAGAATCCCAGGGCCTGTCACAGATGCTGGCCTGAGAAAACAACCTGTGCAAAAGAACATGCATGTTACAAACATATAACATGAAAATAACACACCATTACACATTTTCTAGGTAGGAAAATTACCAGGTTATTTGGAACAACTTTATCACAGTAGATTTGACATTTTTTACAAGTATATTCTTTAAAAATATTCAACTTCCCAAAAATGGCTCAAAAAGAACCAGGTGTAATCATTAAAAAATATGAAATCAGTAGTAAAAAATCTTCCTATAAAGGTCAGAATCAGTCACTGGAAAATCCAAAAATTTAATAGTGGTGTACATGTCATTTTGCACAAGATTTTAGAAAATACTAAGAAAGGCAACATACCTGATTCATACTAAGGCTAAGTTAGCATGACCCAAATCCCTGAACATAGTGCCAGCAAAAACCTGAGTTTGAGGTAATTCCTGAAATAGGTGCAAAAATTTTAATAGAAATATTAAGGACCTTAACCTAGCAACACATAAATAGGATACATGTATCATGACCTACTTGGGTTTATCCAAGAACACTATGATCTGTAAGAAAAATCTCTGCAAATCAGTATGTGAATAGGTTATATTCTTGCAATCAATGAAAACTGTATTTTAAAATTTAAAATCTATAGGGAGGGAAAGTATAAGGAAATTCAGTTAAGAATTTCTCATAATATTAGAGAAAAAAATTTCTTTCCTCCATGTCCAAATGTAACTTTCACTAATTTAGTGTATATAAATCCAGTCCATGTTTTTGTATTTTTACCAGGTGAATGCATATATGTGAATCCAGTATAATCATTACAGTTTCAACCCCTGTTTCATTTTTACAGTCATCATACTATAAAACTGGTTTGGAAACATCATATTTCACTACATAGTGTCACATAGAACACCCTCATACTAATGTAGTACTAGTATATTATTTTTAACTATGCACTGCTTGTGGCTTAGATCATAAATGTCCCTTAAAGCTACATGGGGCAAAGGTTTAGTCTCTACTGTGATGACACTTGGACATGGTGGGATATTTAAAAGGTTGGGCCTAGTGGGAGAACTTTAGGTCATTGCAGACAGGACTTCAAAGGGACTGTGGGGCCCTGCCCCCTCCTTTTTTCTTCCCCCGACTTCCTGGTCATGTGGTTGACAGTTTTAATCTACCTTAATGTGCTGTCTCTGCTTGGGCCCAAAGCAAGGAGACAACTTACTAGGAACTGAAACCTCCAAATACATATACCAAGCCTGAAGTTGTGGAAAACACCTATAATCCCAGCAACTCAAGAGGCCAAGGCAGGAGGGTCACAAATTCAATGCCTACTTGAGCAACTTAGTGAAAACATGTCTCAGAAAATAAAAATGGCTGATAAAGTAGCTCAGTGGAGAGGACTCCTGGATTCAACCCCTAGACAACAAGAAAGAAAGAAAGAAAGAAAGAAAGAAAGAAAGAAAGAAAGAAAGAAAGAAAGAAAGAAAGAAAGAAAGAAAGAAAAATAAGCCTTCTCTCAGGTACTAATTATAGTGCTGGACAGTTGACCGAAACAGAGAGCTTGATTACTTCATGAGCCTTCTTATCTGGGGAATCAGTATTCTGCAAGAAGAGATTAAAAGGTTTCTTGGAAACATCTAGTAGTAGAATTGCTAGGCATCTTCAAGTTCAATAAACATTACCACAGACTGTCCAAAGTGATTGTGCAAACTTTTTTCCATATTAGAGATTTGCTGTTTCCCCACCTGTTCTCAGTCTCATTATAGGAAGAAAGATATTTACAAAATTAAGATTTGTATGTTACACACCTTGGAAATTCATGTAAAACATGCTTTACTGTGCAATATAATTAGTATTTCATAATTTCACAGTCAGAAAAATAGGAGATACATGACAAACATAGCATATGAGAGTCTTCACAATGGTTCCAACAGGGTGGGCAAAGTGCAAGAACCACAATTGCAAGCTTTCTTCACTACTCCAGGTGTTGGTTAAATGACCATAACCTGTATACACTGTTTTGTAATTAAATATTGTCAGAGAAAAATGGAAAGAGCTACCCAAGAGAGCTCTAGCCTTGTTCTGTTTGTACACAAACACCCCAGCCATCAACTGGGAATTCAGAAGGAGTTGCTCCTCTCTCCCATTGGCACTGTGTGAATGGTGCCCCCAGTGGCCTGAGAGATGTATCCTGCAGAGCTGTGTTGGAAGGAGCTGTGGGAGAGATGGGAAACTCTCTGGAATGCTTTAAATGTTCTAAGTCCTAAAGCCCAAAATTATGAAAATGTTTTCAAAAGTGGGAGTTTCCCAGATACCTCCCACTTTGAAGTCTTATATCAAAAACTCAGACCAACAGTACCCAAATATTCAACTGGGCACCCTTCAGATATTTCTGCCCCACATGCCCAGGTGACTGTCAGAACATTCTGGATTCCCAAAGAGGGGTTCTCAGGCCAGTGCAAGTGCTTCAGGGGTTCTTGTGATTGCAGAAGCTGGAGCTGTGATTTCAGTGGAAGCCCTGCCTTCAGTGTGGAAAACTCAGGTAGCATTATGTCTTTTAGGTGGATGGAAGTGTCCATCTAAATAACGGTTACAGAAAGATTCTGCCAATAATGGGAATTGGAAATGGAATGACACTTCAATAGGCACATGCCTGCCACAGTACACTCCAGGCACATTCACTATGAGCACAGTGGGAGAGTTTAGGGCTGGGAGAGATTTTTAAGGCAAAAGTAAAAAAGAAGTAAAACAGATATTTCCTAGTAATAAGTCTTGGCAATAATGGTTCATAAGACAATGTCTGGGCAGACATCCTTATAGAAGCCTGTTCATAGAAGGCTGAATTCTGGCAGGATCTTGAGAATTATCAGGCAATACCAGGTGGGATGGCTTCCTTCATAACATGCTAGATTTTTTTTGATTGATACATAAACAAATCCATTTTCATACCAATGATGCTGACTACTTTCAGAGAGTCCAGGCTGTCCTAGAAGGCTATGCTGTGTCCTGAAGATGCTGTCCTGGTCCATGGAGAAGAGCAACAGCCTGTGGACCCCTCCATACAAAGTACACTAGAGGATGTTACTTCCAAGGGTGAGATAACGTGTGAGGCAGGGCTGTGTCAAATGTGTCTACCTAAAGCACACACTGGTTTGAATGTGGCAAGTGCTGTCTTCTTGCTTGTTGGTTCAGAAGTGCCTGCATAAGTCCGACTTTCTCCAGGGTACTAGAAGATGAACAATCAGAGATCTACCACTGGTCGATACTGCTGTCCCATCACAGACACTGACAATTTAGAAATCTGTGTGTGTGTGTGTGTGTGTGTGTGTGTGTGTGTGTGTTTATGTTTGCTGGGGGGCTGGGGATTACATGAAGGATTTGGGGAGTATGGGTTTTTTAAAATTTTTGTCTGTTTATTTTTTGTTGTTGTTTTGGAGGTTCTTTTTTTTTGTATTTTATGTTTGTTTTGTTTTTTGGTATTTTTCATGGAGATATCCTGAACTCACCATCTTTTTTAAAATATTTTTATTTGTAGATAGATACAATGTCTTTATTTCATTTATTTATTATTATATGATACTGAGGATTGGACCCAGTGCCTCACATAGTCTAGGCCAGCATTCTACCACTAAGCCCCAGCTACAGCCTGAACTTAGCATCCATATGTACAAATTCAAGAGAGTCCTTTTATCTGAGCCTTTGTGGTTGAATACAGAATGTCCTAGGATGATAGCTCTCTGAAACTGAATGCCATGTTCTTCAGTTATAATTTAAGTCCAGTCATAGCCCTCTTCATACCCCACATTCCAGAGCTGCTGGGTTGGGAACCTGGGCTGCTCTGCAGCACGTTGCTGTCCATCTTGCCCTAACAGCACTGAAGAGAACTGACCTCCATTTGTGGAGGAGATGTAAACTGCATCTCAGAGATCAGGGTCTTTCCATTCCTTTGACAATGTGCATCCTGATGTTGTAGAGGGAGGGCACCTGGTGTATTAAGTTCTCATGCTTCTGGGACATTAGAAGTGGGTCCTGAAATGGCAGCTTCTCTTGGTAATCCAGAGAGCTCCTGCTCCTCCTGCTGCTGCATCTTTCCCTGAACAATGTTACCACTGGGCAAAGGCAAGGCTTCTGTGCTGGCTTTCCTCTGTCATGAACGTGGCCCTGTCAAAATGCTGCAAAGATAAAGCAGGATGACTATAATTGGCTGGAATAAAGCTGAGAGAAGGTCCACTTCCTCTGGCCCCTTGACCCAGTGAAGTACAACTTGGCTCCTTTCTCATGCCTGGGAACATGGAGACACATGAGCTATACTCTTCAGTGGGAAGTCATCATGTCTCCATAGGAAAGTAGCCAATTTCTTTCAGTGGAGCCTGCTGGGGGACGAGTGGGCTGTGCAGTGGTGCTATTGTCACATTGCATCTGGGCATCCTGATGACCTAAAACAGGATGACCTTGATCATGGAACTCATGTTGTCTCCTGGCATCAAACATTCTCTGTTTTGCTTTATGTTGTAGTGTGGATTTTTTTTGGAATCAATTCAAAAAATAAAGAGAAATTATTTTTAATCAAACATTTTATACTTAAGCTTTATTTCAGCATTATCACTGATGTGGTTCTTTTTTTTTTTTAATTTTTAATATTTATTTTTTTTTAGTTCTCGGCGGACACAACATCTTTGTTGGTATGTGGTGCTGAGGATCGAACCCGGGCCGCACGCATGCCAGGCGAGCGCGCTACCGCTTGAGCCACATCCCCAGCCCCTGATGTGGTTCTTAACCTTGAATAGAAACAAAAAAAGGCAAACCTTCCAGGTTGTGAATGGTGCCCATTTCCAAATTCCAAACTGTCTCCACAGTCTGCAGCAGCCCTTCTGTCCATGAGAACCCAGGCTTTTCAAAGTCTCCCAGCAACCTCTCTGCAGCCTCTGTTTGAGAATGATCAGAACCCTAGCTTCCCTCCACATATTCCCACAACTTCTGTATTTTTTCAAGTCACTCCATCAAGGTACAGTCATGACTAAGTGTATTGTAAGAACATTTTAAAATTTGTTGTATTTGAAAGGCACATACAGAACAAACAAAATTTGTCACAACTGGGCAGTGCATTTTACATGTGATTCTAACAACTGCACTGAACAACTCTAGTCTTCATGTTGTTCTCCTGCATCAATTGAGGATAACTTCAGTGCCAGCCATAGTGGGTATATGGAAATGAGAAAATGCTTTTTAGACTACACAACCCAATTAGCTAGGGTTGTAGAGGGGAACAGGCAAGAGTGGAAGCCTTTTGATATTTATCTTCAGGTTTAGATATAGATTTAGGTTTAGAGCTGGAAGTATCTTCTATGCATACTTAGAATTGTTAAAATTGTCAAAGTACATAACAAAACTGGTACCTCTAAAACACACTCTCGTTTTCTCTTTTCAACATAATTATAAACAGAAAGATGTGGTGCAGGAGACCATAATTTGAAAGCAGTTACAGAGCTTTGGGCAAGTAGGTTACAAAAAAAAAATTAAACAAAATACACGTGCTCCTTTTCTCACAACCAAACTTCTTAGGATCCTCTCTCTGATCAAGCTGGCTTCTGATCACATGTTCATTCTCTAAGCACAGGTAACTCATTTCAATCCAAATTTCTTTCCAAGTCATTACTTTGTTCAGTTATTTTTTACTTATTTGAAAAATATCATTGATTTGCAAGACATTTGAAATGCTTCCACTTCACAGAATTTTTATAACACAATAACTTCATTGATTTTGTGATTCCTGTATTTTCCAAAGCTCTTCCTATATTCCCTTTCTTATTTGCTCCAAAATCTCCTTCTAGTGTCAAACAACCAACATATTTACTGACCTATGGATAATGACAGAATAGAAATATAGAGAAACCCTCTTCAGTGTATATTAGGGAAATCCAAATGTAGTAAAATTTGGGGGCAGCTTTAAAAATAATTTATGAAAATAACTACACCAGAAATTTCTAAGACAAAATATTGGCTTATGTAACAAATGGCTAAAATGTACCTACTAATGCCATATATGGGACATAATTGAACCAAGCCCTTTCCTCTGCATTTAGGCCATCATCTCTTGGAGTTTGACTGGCATACCAAACTTTATATATCTAAAGTAAAAAACTGCTAATGTCTCTGGCATACAACTGCTCAGGACAAAAATTGTACAGCCATCTTTAACTTTCCTCACTGAATACCCAATGTCTCTGCAAACTATCAGGTCCACCTTCAAAATATTCAATCTTTCTAGTTCTGTAGAATTCAATAACTGATCAAAGACTGCACAATTCCTATCCTGAATATTTGCAAGAGCATTTTAATTGGGGCTTATTCTCAAACTTGCCTCACAATAGTTGATTTTTCCATAAAAATCATAGGATACATTCACACACACACACACATACACACACACACACACACACACACACACACACTAAAATGAATTCATGACAATATCAAAATTGTCCTATGTGAAGAAATGGCATAAAACTTTTTCAAAGAATCTTTGTATTTCCTGTATCATGTACAAAGAGATATGCTAAACACTGGGTTAAAGGCCAATCTTAAAATTATTAGATTATGATCTACAGGGTAGAAAAAAAATAGTCAGTTTAAAAAAACTCAAAAATATAAGGAGGCAAATTAAAAAATGCTCATCCATAACAGTAATTGAGAATATACAAATAAACCAGCTCCCCTTAATCTCATAGCCAACAGTTAAAATCATTGGGGTAAAGTAGGAGAGGAATAACAATGAATAAAATAGGGATGAAATATTGGAATGGTACAAGTATTGATTATTATGAAGATGTTGGTTTTGCTCTGTACAATGACATTCAAGTGAACTTATCCTTCAAATAGCAACCAAATAAAGGATACTTCAAGTTTTTGGAGCATGTAACATGACTCTTTCCTAACTCCTCTCCAATGGGATGGAAGTAAAACTGGACAGAGGGCTGGGGTTGTGGCTCAGTGGTAGAGTGCTTGCCTAGCATGCACAAGGCACTGGGTTTGATCCCCAGCACCACATAAAAAACTAAACAAAATAAAGGTATTGTGCCCATCTACAACTAAAAGTAAAATAAAATAAAAAACCACTGGACAAAAGAGTCAAGGGTTTATATGGAGGGTGTGTTTGTTTGGTTGTAGTGAGTATTGAAGCCAGGGCCTGTGGCATGCTAGGTAAACTCTCTACCACTGGGTCACACTCAAAATAGAAAAAGCTAGAAGGCTGAGGATGTAGCTCAGTGGTAGAACACCCTTGGATTCAATCCCCAGCACAACAAAATAAATAAATAAATATGAGAACATAAAATGGTGGATAGAAGTGTAAAGAATAGTATATTTATGAGATTGAAGTTGTTAGTAGTAACATGAAAATAAAATATTGTTACTTTAATTTTATTTCCAGTAAGAAAAATAGCTAAGAATTGGCACAAAAGGAAATGAGAAGAAAGTCAAAACATGTTACTACCAAAAAGAAAAGATAAAAACCCAAGTCAATGCAGTAGAACAAAGGAGACAGAAGCACACAAATGCACACCCACACATATACATGCATACACACACAGGTGTAAGATATAACAAACAAAAATAGCAGTAGTAGCCCTACTGCCTCTTTCATCTGCTTCTCTCTCCCTCTAATAGCTTGGTTTTTCAGTATTTTTCAGAAGGGCAGCAGATAAACCCAGTAGCTGTCCCACTGGATGTACCAAAGAGCATCATCCCAGCACTTTCTCATTTTCGTTTTGAGACAGAGTCCTACAAAGTGACCTCAAACTTCAGATCCTCCTGCTCAGGCTCCTGGAGTCACTAGAATGACAGGCCTTCACTCCCATGCATTGGCATTGTTATTTTACAAAATAATGGGATTCTGGATAACAAGCTCATACATGTATAAAACATGCTTGGTTCACAGACCCTCCCTGTTTCTGTCCTCTCCTCTCTGGATGATGAATCCACTTGGAAGGCATTCATTCTTCTATAGAAAACAAAAAAATGGAACATTTATTTCTTAGTTCAAAGAAACATTAGGCAGAATTAAACAAATGGTACTGGGAAAACTGGATATCCACATGCAAAAAATCAAGTAGGACCATTTATCCTATATGCAAAAATTAATTCAAAATTGAAAAAAAGCTAGAAAAATGCATAAACCCTGCTGCAAGAAAACTTGGGGGAAAGTTTTATGACATTGACTTTGGCAATGATTTCTTTGATATGCCACCAAAAGCACAATTAAAAACAAACTACATCCAAATGAAGATCTGTGCATAAAAGGATAAAATTTAAAATGGTAAAACAATCTGTGGAATAGGAGAATGCCTTTGGAAATCACATCTGACAAAATGTTGATATCAAGATATAGAGAACCACAACTTACACAGAACTCCAACTTAAAGTGGGCAAAGGATTGGAATAGGTATTTCTCCAAAGAAGATAAACAAATTGTCATTAAGCATGTGAAAAGATGGTCAACATTACAAGTCATTGGGGAAGCCAAATTCAAATTCACAGGAAAATAACACCTCATCCCATTAAATAAAACTGAGACCCTGTACCCAGTTTTATTCCAAAACCAAATAACCAAAATAAAACAACTGCAAATGAGCAGCAGAGGAAATGGAACTCCTGATGCCCTGTTAGTGGGAAGGCAAAATGGTGTAGGTACTGTGGAAAAAAATATGGTTGGTGCTCACAACAAAATTTTAAAAATAACTATATTATCCAGCAGTATCATTTGTATGAGGTACCTAGAGTAGTCAAAGTTATGAAGACATACAATGATAGTCCTCAGGTGCTGGGGACAGGGCACCAAGAAGTTGTGATTTAATGGTTACAAAGTATCAGTTCTATAAGATGAAAAGAGCACCTTGGACAGTTGCTGATAGTGGTTACAGGACAATGTAATGTAGGTAATGCCACTAAAATGCATACTTAAAAAAGTGGTGAGGGTAAATTTTACATGATGTTTTACTAAGTGAAAAAAAAATAATACAGGAAATCATCCAAAAATAGAAGACCTGAATCTGTACACTTTCCACAAACATAGTTCATTTTTACAGCAAAGCTGCTTATATGATAACTAACCTACTCCTCAAAACAGATTTAATTCACTCTGGGGGTAGAACCTACCTGGCCTTAAAGACCACACCTAGCAATACTATTCCATCTGGGTTAAGTTTTTCACACAAGAACCTCAGGGGTTCAACACTGACTACATGCCAGTCAGACTGAGCCCAGAGCTATTCCTTCTCAGTCATGTGCCAAGTAACAATGTGTGGTCAAGGATGGACTGGATATATGATGGTGATGCCTCAGAGCACTACTGCCATCAGAGTTTATATTAGTTTATGTAAGTGCACCCTATGATGTCCACACAACCAAAATCTTCTCACATGTTTCCCTGAACCAATCCTCACCATTAAGCAATGCCTGGTTGAAATCTTTTTTTCTTTTTTTTTTTTTGAAGTGTTTTTAATATGAGAAATACAGTTGTCCCTAAATACAGGCACTTTGAATTCTGTCTTGTAGAGCAAAGTACAATTTTCTTTATGAATAAAAAAATGAACATAGTATTTAGTCATGACAGTGAGCTCTGGAGAGTGCATTTGAAGTTTACCCTGTCTAGGAAGGGCTGATGAGAAAAGTAAAAAAAATCAATTTTTAAATAATAATACCTAGGAGACAGAAAAATTTCTTAACATTTTATATGCAATAACACTTTTCGACTTCTTTTCCAAGTAAACCATCAAAGATGTGCAGCATGAGGTACTAATCAAGAGACTGCACTTTCCCTCAATGTTTGGAAACAACACCTAAGTAGGATTTAAAATTTAAAAAAACATGTTATTCATAACAAAATAATATTTAGGGAGTCCAGATAAGCATAGCAAAGATTCCAGGGAAGCTTCTGGTCTGGTTCCTCCCACTCCCCACCCCATAACTCCAATAAAAAAGGCCCAGGTTTTCTGAAAAGTAAATATGCATGCTTCAAATGTTTGAAAGTAAAAAAAAAAAAGAGAGAGAGAGAGAGAGAGAGAGAGAGATTTTCCTGTGGATTGCTTTAGCCCCATGGTTAGAAGAAAGGTCTGGTGCCTACTTACCTGAGATCCATGGCAGCTTTGTGGAGGACTTCACATCTCAAAGGGACTGCAGGTAATTCATAACTTTTGGGGGCAGGGGGAAAATTTTGCCTCTGTGACTCTGTACCCAGTGGACTGTGAGTTCCACTATGTACAGTTGGGGAGGAGGGTTGGGTATAAGTTGCAAGACAGCTAGAGATGACCCCACAACAATCTCCTCTGAGATAGGGCTCATCTAGAAAAAGAAATCAGAGCCAGAACAAAGATTTTTGAATGTTCACCTCCTCACAAAACAGGTGTGGCAAACTCTCTGCCACTGTCTTTGATTTGAAAAGTTCCTATTTATTCCTAAATTGAATATAATATATATATGTATATATATATATATATATATATATTTTTTTTTTTTTTTCAAAACAGGACCACTCATTAAATTCTTCCAGTATACTTTCTTGTCCCTCCCCCACCCCAGGTTCTGGAGATCTAACCCAGGACCTGAGACATATTAGTCAAGTACCCTACCATGAAGCTATATCTGTGCCTTTGTTTGCTTTTTGTTAGTTCATTTTGTACAAGAGTTAGCCACAAGGAACCCAGGGCCTCATTCATGTGGGCCTCAGTCTTAGGGGCTTCCTGCCTGCTAGGCAAGCACTCAACTACTGAGCCACACCCCAGCCTATCCTGTTGATTTTTATTTATTTTTCTTTTTTGCCCCTGGCCCTTTGCCACCTCTGGCCCCATTAACATCTAAAATGACTAGACTGGCCATGTAGTCAGGATCCTCTTACCTCAGCTTCTCAAATAGCTTGGATGAATGGCCCACACCACCATACCTGGCTAACTCTTTATCTCACAGGAAAGAAGAAAGAGTACAAGAACATAAAGAACTTTTCCCATGACCTCAGCACGATCAGTACCTGGCCAATTTTATTAGATGCACCCAACCATTCTGCTCATGTTCTTCACATGCTGATTTTTTTTTTAATGAGAATCCCAGACATGTGGTTTGGCATGAAAATATAAGGAATATTTTTTAACCTTAACACAGGCTCTTTTAAATCTAAGATCCTTTGGAAAAGCCCTTCTCCCCAATTGCACTGTGCAGTAGCCATAGAGAGTTCATAGATTACAAGAGTTGTCCCTGCACTGCTACATCGATGTTCATAGCAGCTCAATTCACGATAGCAAGACTGTGGAACCAGCCTAGATGCCCTTCAATAGATGAATGGTTAAAAAAAATGTGGCATTTATACACTATGGAGTATTACTCTGCATTAAAAAATGACAAAATTATAGAATTTGGAGGGAAATGGATGGCATTAGAGCAGATTATGCTAAGTGAAGCTAGTCAATCTTTAAAAAACAAATACCAAATGACTCCTTTGATATAAGGGGTGTAAACAAGGACAGGGTAGGGACGAAGAGCTTGAGAAGAATATTTACAGTAAACAGGGATGAGAGGTGGGAGGGAAAGGGAGTGAGAAGGGAAATTGCATGGAAATGGAAGGCGATCCTCAGGGTTATACAAAATGTCATATAAGAGGTAAGGAGGGGTAAGTCAAGAGAATACAAATGGAAGACATGATTTACAGTAGAAGGGGTAGAGAGAGAAAAGGGGAGGGGAGGGGAGGGGAGGGGAGGGGGGATAGTAGACAATAGGACAGACAGCAGAATACATCAGACACTAGAAAGGCAATATGTCAATCAATGGAAGGGTAACTGATGTGATACAGCAATTTGTATACGGGGTAAAAGCGGGAGTTCATAATCCACTTGAATCAAACCGTGTAATATGATGAATTAAGAACTATGTAATGTTATGAACGACCAATAAAAAAAAAAAAAACAAGAGTTGTCCCTGGCCTCTAAGCCTGCACTTTAAAAGATGAAGACTCAAACACCTCCACTCTTCACACTAGTTCACACAATCCACAGGCTGCCACGAAAAAACAACAACAACAATAACAACAACAACAAAACACATCTCAGTCCTCCACCAAAGAACCTTACCTTTGGAAGTCATGTTGAACTTCTATTCCTCAGGTGTTCTCAATGGTAAAGTGCCTAACTCTGGAGCAACATCCATTAATGTAGCCTACCCTAGACACACCCTTAGATGGCTCTGAGGGATGCAGACAACACCCACAAGGCCTCCAGCCCCACCTAAAATAGGGACTCTGGGGCAGCAGACACAGTCCCGCCATAGGCCATAGCCCACCTTAGACACCTCTGATGACATTTAACATAACCAACCTCTTCAAATCCTAGCTTCCCTTCATGAGCATCTACTGAAACTAAACTTATTTAATCCCTACAACACCTATAAAATGTCGGTACTATTTTATCCCCATTTGGACTTGAGGATAGTGGAAACAGAGATTGAGATTTTTAGGCTATCATGAGCCCCTGACCTCAAAACTTGGTAAACCTTACTCCTCTCCATCACAGAATCACGGCCATTGCTTCTTATTCCTATTCTTCTAAATCAAAGAATTCCCACTTCTCTTTTTCTATTGAAACAATTTGCTTTTTTTTTGGTTCTGGGATTGAATCTACAAATATAAAAATGTAGATTCAATATAAATATTGAATGTAGGAAGGCTAACTCTGAAGCTGAAACAGATTTTTCCTTCATTATCTCCTAGCAGCCCAATGGGGATATAGATGATTTTACAGATGAATTCTGAAGTTCAGAGAAGTTCACAAATTTACTGGAAGTCAAATACTGAGGAGACAGTATATGAAAATATACAGCAGATGAAATTAAGGTTTGCTGGGCATGGATGGTGCCCTATACTTGAATCCAGAGGCTCAGGAGACTTTGACAGGAGGATCCAAATTCAAAGCCAACCTCAGTAACTCAGTAAGACTCTAAGCAAGCAAGTCAAGGAGACACTGTCTTTAAATAAAATATAAAAAGGGCTTGGGATGTAGCTCAGCAGTTGAGTGCCCCTAGGTTCAATCCCCAGTACAAAAAAAAATACAAAGAAATCTTCAACTGGGCAAGTTAATGGCAGCAGTGCAGAAACTAAATTAAAAAAAAAAAAAGATTAAGGAATCCACTTTTCTAACTTTATTTTGGATAGATGGTGTCTCTGTAACCAAAAATGAAGAAAAGGCACAAGGAACTGACAAACCCAGCCTAATTCCATTTTAAGATTGGGAGCCAACTCATCACAAAGTCATGAAAAGTTAATTTCTGTTTTACTATAAATTACTGATATTTCTAAACTTGTTTGGAATTCCTGCCGATTCCTTGAACTCACCCATGCCTGGCTTTCCCTGAAAAGATAAAAAAAAAAAAACTCTCTAAAACCTTAGTGGTGCTTTATAAATACTGGCTCCCCCTGAGCAAATAACAACCCTCTCTGAAACCTAAACAGTACCTCATAAATTCTGATGTTGGAATCTCAATTTACTACAGGTTAAGCCATGTAGATCATTAACCTACTATCTGCCTTTGTATTATGCTTGTCAAAATCCTGCTAGTGGTAAGTTCTCAAGACACCCCCTTTGCAACTTTTTGTGCTAGAAAGCCTTTTCCTGGAAAGCTGTGGTGCTGATCTCTAGCCCAGCTTAGGGAGAGACATCTGCTGGCCAGCTTTCTTTGTGTAAACAATATAAGCTTGCTTTCATTTTATTTAAAATTGGAGTTGGTGGTCTTTTCCTGTGTGTGGCTCAACAGAACAGATTGATTTGCAGTTAAATTCATAGAGGGTGTTTCATGGGCTATGACTGCAGAGGGGTTCTATGTTGTCTGCTTGGGGACCTCAACCAACCATGAAATAAATTAAGATCAAAAACCTACATGAAGCTGGGCACAGTGGTGCATGAATGTAATTCCAGCAGCTCCAAAGGATGTGGCAGAATTGCCAAGTACAAAGCCTGCTTCAGTAACTTAGCAATGGTCTCAGCAGCTTAGAAAGACCCTGTCTAGGAAAAACAAAACAAACAAACAACAACAACAAAAGAGTAAAAACAATTTGCTAGAGATTTCGCTCAGTGATTAAGAACTCCATTTATCACAAATACATAAATAACATAAAGCAAAATCTACTTGGGGCAACTCTAAATTAATGGGAATACCTGTGAACTTTCATATAGGAATTTGTTTGAAACACATTCTATCTGAGCCAAATGATGACACCATTTTCAACAGACCAAATACTTTATTCACCTGAAACTTCTGCACCCATGTAGGTTCTAATGGACATGAAAGGTTTCAAAATAATTCCTGCCCACCTGGAGCACACAGAGGCCTTTGAGGAGACATTGTTCTGTGACTAGGAATAGCTGAGTTCCATGTCAGGATCCCCATGTATCACATGTGTCAGCTCCCTGTCCCTGGGGATCTTGGTCCACTGCTGGAGCTGGAGAAATCCCTTCAGATACACCTGGCAAGGTAATCATCATTTCTTTGCAACAAGACACAAACTCCTGACTCCAGGCCTGTGAGAAGTTCCAGCTGCCCTGATGGGATTCAGTCCCTCACTCCTGCCAGAAACTGCACTCTGACCTTGCTCAGCAGTGCAGAAAATCTCACCTGAGAGCTGGCAAGTGAAGCCAGATTGTGCCTTGCTCTGCTAAAGCCTGATTTGGTCTCCAGAAACCACAAGGTGTGAGATTCTTCCTCTTAAGCTTTCATCCTGCTTTAGTAGAAGGTCACTGGACAGTGTTTGGCATCTAAAGGGACCAGGATGGAACTTGACAGGCAAGAACTATGACTTGTTCCTAGGCACTCCAGTGCCTCAGTTCTCAGGGTCAATAGTTGGCAGAGAAGTCCTTATGGAGTCACCGAGATAAACCTCATTGAGTGCTGATGACTTTGCAGAGGAGCAAACACTCCTGGACACTAACACAGGCTATGTTTGGCCACCAACCTCTTCGACCTTGGCAAACTAAGGCTGAGACAAGAGCTATATCCTGAGAGCTTGCAGATGCCTTTTGAAAAAAACCCCACCTATACCCAGAGAGATCTCCTGATAGTCAGAAGCCCTAAGATTTAGCACCACTCTCACCCAGATAACACAACCTTGCAGACCCCAGAGCCTGTCACAGATACTGGCATTCAAAAACAACTTGTGTAATAGAACATAAATGTTACAAACATATGACATGAAAATAGCACATCACTACACTTGCTCTAGGTATGAAAATTACCAAGATATTTGGAACAACTTTATGTCAGTAAACTTGTCATCTTTCACAAATATATTCTAGGAAAAAAATGAACTTCCCAAAAAATAACTCTAGGAGAACCAGTTAGAAACATTGAAAAATACAGAATCAGTAGTAAAAAATATTCCTATAAAGGAAAGGGCAGACTCAACACTCTTTGGAAAATGTAAACATTTCATAAAGGTATACATGTAAATTTGCACAAGATTTTAGAGAATAGTAAGAGAGGTGACATATAATTTATACTTTGTATAAATTACTGTGAACAAAACCCTTGAATATAGTGCAGGCAAAAACCTGAGAGTGAGGTAACTCCTGAAAATAGATGCAAAAATTTAATTGAAATCTTAGGGACCTAAAACTAGCATCATATAAAGAGGATACATGGGTCATGACCTACTTTGGTTTCTCAAAGAACACCATGCTCATAAGGAAAAATCTATGTTGATCATTATATGACTAGATTATATTCTTGCAATCAATGAAACCTATGTTTTAAAATTCAAAATCTACAGAGAGTTAAGCCATGAATAAACTCAGTTTAGAGCTGGGTTCTGGCTCAATGGGAGAGTGCTGACTTAGCACATGCCAGGCACTGGGTTTGATCCTCAGCATCAGAGAAAAAAAAAAGAAAAAAGAACATGGTTAATAATTTCTCATAATATTGGAGAAAAATAAATACTGTCCTTTATGTCCAAATGCAACTGTCTCTAATTAACTGTATAAAAATCTAGTCTATGTTTTTGTGTTTTTACTGGGAGAATGCACATTTGTGAATCTAAGATCATTACCATTTCACTGCTTATTTCATTTTCACAATTATCACACCATAAAACTAATTTAGAAACTTGATACTTCACTGGACAGTGTATCCTCCAAAACTCTCAAAATAACATGATTATTCTCTTGTTTTCAGCTGTGCTATGCTAATAGCTTATATCTTAAACTTTCCTTAAAGCTACATGTGCTAGAGGTTTAGTCCCCAATATGGTGACACACTGGGACATGGTGGGTCGTTTAAGAGCTGGAGCCTTGTGGAAGATCTTTAGGTCATTGGAGGAAGGCCCTTAAGGGGATCATGGGGCCCTAGCCACTCCTCTCTTCCTCCCTCTGACTTTCTGGTCATGTGGTTGACAGTTTTACTCTACCATGATGTGCTATCTCCCCACAGGCATAAAGCAACAGGGACAACTGACCAAGGACTGAAACTTCCAAAACCATTATAGGTGTTATATGGACAACACCTATAATCCCAGCAAATTAGGTGGCTGAGGCAAGAGGGTCCCAAGTCCAAAGCTAATTGAGAAACTTAGTTAGACCATGTCTCCAAAAATAAAGAACTGGTAAAGTAGTTCTGTTTTGAGCAGACTCCTTACACCACCACCAAAAAAAAAAAAAAGCCAAAATGACCCTTATCACAGGTATTAGGTGTAGTGGTAGAAAACTGGGCCTTCTTGTCTGGAGATTCAGTGTTCTGTAAGAAAGCATAGCATTTTCTTTTGGAAACATTTAGTAGCAGAATTGCTAGGCATCTGCAGCTTCAATCAACATTCCAAGTGACTGTCCAAAGTGATTATGCAAATAACACATTTCCCCTGATAAGAGTTGCTATTTCCCCACAGGTTCTCTGTTTCATTTTGGGAGGAAAGATATTTACAGAATGAAGATTTGAATATTTCACACCTTATAAATTCATACAAAACATGCTTTATTGTACAATTTAATATTATTTCATAATTTCACACTTAAATAAATATGAGACACATGACAAACATAGCATGAGAACTCATCACAAGGGTTCCAAGAGGGTGGCCAAAGTGCAATAAACCATAAGTGCAAGATTTCCCCTCTATACCTGGTATTGCTTAAATGACCGTAACTCGTACACACTGTTTTATAATTATATATGATGACAGCAAAATGTAAGAGCTGAAAAAGAGTTCTCTAGCCTTGGTCTCCTTTTGCACAAAACATCCCAGGAGTCAACTGGGAATTCAGGAAGAGCACCTCCACTCCTCCACTGACACTGCATGAATGGTGCCCCCTAGTGGTCTGAGGGATGTAGCCTGCAGAGCTGGTGTTGGCAGGACCTGTAGGAGACAAGAAACTCTCTGGAAGACTTCAAGCAGTTCTATATCCTAAAGCCCAAAGTTGTGAAAATGGTTCCAAAGTGGGAGATTCCATCATATTGCCACCTTTGCAGTTTTGCCTCAAAGCCTCAGATCAACAATATCCAAAGGTTCCCCTGGCTACCCTCAGATATCATTGACCTACATGCCCAGGTGACTGTCAGAACACTATGGATTCTCAAACAGGGGCTCTCACTTCAGTGCAGAAGCCTTCAGGGGTCCTTAGGATTACAGTAGCTAAAGATGTGACCTCAGTAGAAGTTCTGCTTTCAGTGGCAAAACTCAGGTAGGCCATTTTAGGTGGATGGAGGTGTTGATCTAAATTACGGTCAGAGAAAGATTCTGCCAAGAATGTGAATTGGAAATGGAATGACACAGTAACAGGCTCATGCCTACCACAGTACACCCCAGGCACATTCACTGTGAGCACAGTGGGAGAGTTGAGGGCTGGGGGAGATTTTTAAAGGCAAAAGTAAAAAGAACTACAATACATATTTCCAAACAATAAGTCCTGGAAACTGTGAAAAACACCAAGAGAAATGTGAGTCCCAAGTTAAACAGACAGTTGCTGAGCAGACATCCTTGCAGAAATTTCTTCTGAAAGATTGAATTCCCACAGAATCTTGTGAATTCTTGTCAAGCAATCCTGGCTGAGATGGTTTCCTTCAAAATGTCCTAGCATGTTTTTGTTTCTTTGTGAGGATTGACATATATAAAAATCCATTGTGATGCCAATGATACTGTCAAATTTCAGAGTGTCCAGGCTGTTCCAGAAGGCTATGATGTCCTGAAGATGCTGTCCTGGTCCAGGGAGGAGAGCAGCAGTCTAAAGACTCCTCCATAGAAAGGCACCTTAGAGGATCTTACATCCAAGGGGGAGATATTTGTTAGACAGGGATGTGCAAGAAGTGTTTACCTAAAACAAACATTGTTTTAAGTTTGGCAATTCTGTCTTTGTGCCTGTTGCTGTGGTAGTGGCTGCATAAGTCAAACTTTCTCCAGAACACTGGAGGATGCATAGTCAGGGATCTACCACTGTTGGGTACTGCTACTCCACCAGAAGACACTGATCTTTTAGAAATCTCTGTCTCTCTCTCTGCATTAGCTGGGGTGAAGGGGGCTCTATGAAGGATTGGGGGTATTTAAAAATTTTTTTGTTTTATCTTTTTTAAAAACTTTCTTGGCCATAAAAGCTTATTGAACTGAGCATCTTTATGTGCAGATTAAACAGAGACTTAACCCTGACACTAAGTGGATGATTATTGAATGACTTCTGACTATAACTCTCTAAAACTGATTGCAAAGTACTTTATTTATAATTTTGGCCCAGTCATCAACTTCTTCATAACCCTCATTCCTGCTTGGTTGTGGACCTGGGCTGCTCTCTAGCACCTTGCTGTACATATAACACAAAAGACTCTGGAACAAAGCTCATCTCTATTTGTGGAGGAGATGTGCACTGAATCTGAGAACTTGAGTCCTTTCCATTCTTTTGCCAAACCTGCATCCTGCTCTTGTTGAAGCAAGGGCAACTGCTGCCCTAAGTCGTCATGCTTCTGAGACATTAGAAGTGTGCCGGGTTTCTGTTCTTGACTAAAAGGCTCAGGGGTCACTCCAGTTGAACTGGGATAACTGGGCTGTGCAAAATAACCACACAAGAGACACAAATACCTTTTCATTTGGGGTTGCTGTGATGGCTCCTCTGACCTTAAGAGTCCACAGAAAGAGAGAGAGCGAGAGCACGCGCTGACCACTTTTATTGAGGAGAAGCTATTCAAATGAGGCAAGGGGTCAGGTTTCAGGGGGCTGAGTCTATCTTTATGATGTCCACTGTCAGCAGGTTGACTGACACCTGGGTAGGCCACACCCAAGGGCACAGTAAGAGAAGGGGACACACACAAGGCACTTCATGGAAGATTCTATCCTAAACAGGGCAAGGGGTTATATTACAAAGGAACAGGTGAGCATATCTTCACCCATTGTGCTGTAGCAAGACACACCCATGCATAAGACACCAACCCTCAAATCCAAGAAGGGTGGAGAAAGCTCTGCCACATTTCTGTGACTGAGCGCCTTAGCACCCAGCCGGAGAATGTGACTCAGTCACTTGCAAGGATGGTCTCCCACAGAAGTGGGTCCTGAACTGGCAGCTTCTCTTGGTAACTCTGGGGCTCTTGCAGCTCTGGATTATAATAAACCCAGTCACTCTCCTGCTGTCCTCCCCACAGATCAAAGAGGTCCATGTCCTGCTGCTGCTGCATCTTTCCCTGCACACTATCGACACAGGGCAAAGGCAAGTCATCAAATAGTTCATACCCCTCACCCCAGACCTGCTGCTTTGGGGACCTGGGCTGCTCTCTAGCAAGTTGGTGTCCATCTAACCCAAAAGGCTCTGGAGGAAAACTCAACTCCATTTGTGGAGGAGATGTGCACTGAATTTGAGAACTTGAGTCCTCTCCATTCTTTTGCCAAGTTGCATCTTGGGGCTGTTGGAGCTGTGGATTATAATACACCCAGTAACTCTGCTGCTGTCCTTCACACAGACCAGAGAGCTGATGGTCCTGCTGCTGCTGCACCTTTCCCTGCACACTGTTAGCCAATGTTAAGGGCAAGGGCCTTCTCTGTTGGCTTTCATCTGTCATGAATGTGGCCCTCTCAAAATGCTGCAAAGATGAAGCAGAATGACTATAGGCAGCTGGAGCAAAGCTTGGAGAAGGTTCACTTCCTCTGGCCCCTTGAACCAGTGAAGTACAACTTGGTTTCTTTCTCATGCCTGGGAACACCGAGATACATGAGCCATCCTCTTCACTGAGAAGTCCACAAGTCTTCATAGGAAAGTAGCCAGTTTCTTCTGGTCGAGCCTGATGGGAGAAAGAGGGCTGTGTAGTGGTACTGTTGTCATGTTGCATCTGGTCATCCTGGTGACCTAAAACAAGATGATGATCTTGGACAGGGAACCCATGTCTCCTGGTGACAAACATTCTTTCTTTCTTTGTGCATCATAGTCTGAATCTTTTATTTTGGAACCAAATCTAAAAAGAAAGAAATCATATTCAATCAAATATTTTATAGGTAAGCTGAGTTTCAGCATTATCCATGACTTGCTTCTTGATCTGAAGTAGACACAAAAAAGACAATCCATCCTGGGCTGAATCATGGAGGTTATTGTACAGGTTATGAATGGTGCACAATTTCAAACTCACAACTGTCCTCAGAATTATCTTCATGTGAACCCAGGTTTTCAAAGTCTCTCAGCAACCTCTCTGCAACCTCTTCAATTAGACTGAGTAGAACCCCAGCTGCCCTATGCACGTTCCCACAGCTTCTTGATTTTTCTCAAGCTGTCCCATCAACACACATTCATGACTCCATGTACTGTAAGATTATTCTTAAGTTTCTTGTACTCAAAAGCCACAAACCGGACAAACAAAAGTCTCTGAAAACTACACAGTGCATTTTAAAAGTGATCCTAATAATTGCACAGAACTCTAGTTTATGTCTTTTTCTCCTGCATCAATTCAGGATAATTGCAATGCAGGCATAGTCCCTAAAGCTTTGAGGTGGGTGTTCAAAAATAACAAAATGCTTTACAGATAATGCAACCCAATTATCTAGGGGTGGAGAGGGACACAGGCAAGAATATTTGGAAGCCTTTTGATATTTGATCAGAACTGGAACCCATCTCCAAATTCAGAATAGATTTAGGTTAATATCTAGAAGAATATTTGATACACACTTAGGATGGTTAAAATTGTAACTATACATAACAAAACTGGTACCTCTAAACACATGCTCTCATTTTCTCTTATAATTAGACACAAAGAAATAAGGTGTGAGTGTCCTTAATTTGTCAACAGATACAGAGCAGTTAGCAGGTCAGTTACAAATGATGAATTCAAAAGGCAGGTTGTCCCTTTCTCATATCCAGACCTCCTAGGATCCTCTCCCTGACCATGCTTGCTTCTGCATCACATGGGCCCATTCTAAACAGTTGCACTGCTTTTCAGACAAATTTCTCTCCCAGTCATTTTCTTGTTCAGGTTTTCTACTTATTTGTATAAAATCATTGATTTGCAGAACCTGTGAAATGTTTCCAGTTCATGGAATTTGTATAATCAATAACTTCTTAGCTTACAGAGAATTTGCTATTCTTTTATTTTGCAACGCTGTTCTTATATCATCTTTTCATATTTTCTCTAAGAAAATGTCCTCCTAATCTCAAACAACTAATATTTTTATTGATACATGGATAATGACAGAGTCAAGATATATGGAAAACTGCTTGAGTATATATCAGGGCCATCCTAATATAGCAAAACTTTGTGCAGCTTTAACAATAATTCACAAAAATCATCAGAAATTTCCAAAACAAAATATTGGCTCATGTACCAAATGGCTACAAAGTACCTACTCATGCTGTGAGGTGCCACATGTGGGACATAATTGAACAAAGTCCTTTCTCCTGCACCCTAGGCGATCACCTCTTGGCAGTTTGGTTGGCATACCAAACTTAAGAGATCTCAAGTAAAAACACCTAATGTCTCTGCCAAAAAACTGATCAGGACAAATTGTAGAACCATCCTTAACTCCTCTTATGGAATATCCAACATTTCTGCAAACTATCAGTTCTACCTTTAAAATATTCAATCTTCCTAGTTCTATATAATTCCATAGCCAGCACCAAGATCACAGTCCAGCAGGGGTCCTATTCTGGATAATTACAGAGCATCTTAATTGGTGCCTACTCCTCACAATAATCCTGCTTCACAATAGCTGATTTTTTCCATAAATCTAAAATGATACATTCACAGCCACACTGAAATTAATATGTAACAAGGATCAACAATTTCCTATGTGAAGAAATGACATGAAATTTTTTCAAAAAATTTTTTTTGTATTGTCTGTATCATCTACAAAGATATGTTCATGCAATTTTTGGACTTTTGACTTACATTGACTTCAGATATTTGGCAATTCATTTGCTTGGCCAGCTCCTTCCGATCACAAAATTCTGTGTATGAATTCTGTTCAAATAAGCCATCAAATCCTCCACAGAAAACAAAAATGAAACATTTACAAATGATGTGGGAAAACTAGATATCCACATGCAAAGAATCAGAAAAATCAAGTAAAGGGTTGGATGCTTTTCCCATAGGCAAAAATCAACTCATGAAAAAATAAAAGCTAAAAGAATGTATAAAACCTACTGCAAGAAAACTTAAGGGGGAAATTTTATGACATTGAATTAGGCAATTCAATATTGATTGATATTGATTTCTTAGATAGGTCACCAAAAGCACAAACAACAACAAAAATAATTACATAACATCCAAATAAAGAATTGTGCATCAAAGGACAATATGAACAAAATGAAAAGAAACCTGTAGAATAGGAGAACCTCTTTGAAAAATCATATCTGTAAATGGGTTGATATCAAGACATAAGGAACCACAACTCACATACAACTCTAAATTAAAATGGGCAAATGATTTGAATAGACATTTTTTCAAACAAGAAAAACAAATTGTCATTAAGCATGTGAAAAGTTGTTCAACATTATTAATCACTGAGGAAGCAAATCAAATGCACAGGGAGTTAACACCTCAGTCTCATTAGGGTGGCTACTATCCAAAAGCCAAAGGACCAAAACAATACAACTGCAGATAAAGAGCATAGACATTGGAACTCCTGATGCACTGTTTGTTGGTGGGAAGAAAAAATGGTATAGCTACTATGGAAAACAATATGGCAGTTTCTCAAAACACAATTTTCAATGACTCTATCATCCAATTTCACTTGCATGAGGAACCTAGAGTAGACAAACTCATAGAGACAAAGTGTACAATGATATCTCCATGAGCTCAGGAGGGGATGGGGAATGGGGAATTTTGGTTTAATGGTTACAAAGTTAATTTTAAAAGATGAAAAGAGCTATGGACAGTTGGTGGTAATGCTTAGAGGACAATGTAATATAGGTGATATCACTGATGTGCACATTTAAAAATGGTGGTGAGGGTAAATTTTACATGAAGTTTTATTAAAATAAAATAAAATAAAAAACTCAAGGAAATTATCCCAAAAGATAAGACATGAATCTATACACTTTAGATGAACACAGTTCACTTTTATAACAAAGCCACTTCAGGAGAAATGACATAGCCACAAAACAGATTTAATTCACTCCAAGGGTTGAGCCCCCTGACCTTAAACCACACCTCTCAATACTGTTCCATTGGGGTTAATTTTTTCACACAGGAACTTCAGGGGGTTCGACATTGACTCCATTCCAGTTGGACTGAGTCCAGAGTTATTTTACTCTCAGTCATGTACCAAATAACAATATTGTGGTCAAGGATGGACTGGATACATGATGGTGTTGCCACAGATTATATCATAGAGTTAGTAGTGACATCAGAGTTATCTTAGTTTATGTAAATTCACACTATCCTGTCCACACATCAAAAATCACCTAGTACATTTCTCAGAACCAGTCCCCATCATTAAACAAATGGTCTGATTGAAATCATTTTTTGTCTTTTTTGACATGATTTTTTAATAAGAGAAATATAATTTTCCCTAAAATACAGGCATAGTGCATTCTATCTTATGGAGCAATAATAATAATCTCCTTTACATAAAAATTGAACATAGTATTAGTCATGACAATGAGCTCTGGAGAGTGCATTTGAGCCTTATCCCTGCCTCAAAGAGGCTGCTGAGAAGAGTAAAGGAAGCAGTGCTTTCAATAGCAGAACCCCATTTCATAAGCAGCATCATTTTTTTATCTCCTGTTCTAGAGAACTATCAAAGATGTCCAGCATGAGGTACTAACCATGAGACTGCAATTTCACCCAATGTTGGAAACAACACATAAAAGGGGCTTTAAAAATAAATAAATAAAAGCACTCTATTCACAACAAAATCACAGCAAAAATAGGGTGGCCAGCTGAGGACAGCCAAGGTTCCAGGGAGATTCTGGTCTGTTGTTCCCATTCTCCACCCCATATCTCAATAAAAAATGCTTCCAGTATTTCTGAAAAGCAAATACACATGCTTCAAAATTCTAAAGAGATAAAGTTTTTCAAATAAAAGCTCAGTAGAAAAAAACAGCACCCAAACAGACAAATCCTTTGGATTATTCTAGCCCCATGGTTAGAAGCAGGTCTCTGTCACCTAATTACCTGAGATCATGGCAGCTTTGTGGAGGTTTTTGCTTCCCAAATGGACTGCAGTTGAGCCATCACTGTTTGGGGGCAACTTTTCTGCACATTATTGCCTCTGAGACCATATGCCTAGTGGACTTCTGGGTCCAATACATACGGTTGGGAAGAAGGTCATGTATAAGTTGCAAGGCAGCAGAAGCTGACCCCACAACCTTCTCCTCTTAACTAGGGCTCCTCTAGAAAAACAAATCAGCCAGAAACAAGAGTCTTGCAAGTCTACCTCATCAAAAATCATGCGTGCAAAATTTGAAAATTTTCAGTTTATTTCTGAACTTCACAGAATTTTAAAAAAATACAAAAAACAAACAAACAAATAAACATCACTTGTAAACTCAAAAAACAAACCCCAGGACCACTCATTTAATTCTGCCAGTATACTTTCTTGCCCTTCCCCCGCCCCTGGGATTCTAGAAATCTATTCCAGGACATGGGGCATGCTGGGCAAGCACCCTACCATTAAAGGATACCCATGCCTTTGTTTTCTTTTTGTTTATTTGTTGAGGGAGGTAGCCAGATAGAACCCAGGGCCTCATGAATGCCTGCCCTGGCCATGCCTGACTTCCACCTGCAGGGCTCTGGTATACTAGCCAAGCCCTCTACTACTGAGCCACACCCAAGCCTATCCTGCTGATTTTTATTTATTTTATTTTAATTTCCCCCCCCAGCCCTTTACTGCCTCTGCTCCATTAACTATTGTTTTTTTTTTTTTTTGGGGGGGGGACAGGAATGCCCGGTATTGAACTCAGAAGCACTGGACCACAGAGCCATATCCCCAACTCTATTTTGTATTTTATTTAGAGACAGGGTCTCAACAAGTTGCTTGATGCCTCGATTTTTCTGAGGCTGGCTTTGAACTCCCGATCCTCCTGCCTCAGCCTCCCTCCTGAGTAGCTGGTATTACAGGCACACACTACCAAGCTCGACAAACTCTTTAAATCACAGGAAAGAAGAAAAAGTACAAGAACATAAAGAGCTTATCCCTCGACCTCAACCCAGAGCAGTACCTGGCCAATTTTCTTGGATCCACCCAACCATGCGGCTCATCTTTTTGAAGTGCTGCTTCATACCCCTCCCCACATTGGAATGTCAGACATGGTTTGGCCTGAAAATATTTCCCTATAGCTCTAAAATATAAGGAATCTCTTTGAGTGTAACCACAGGCTTACTTTTAAATATAAGAGCCTTTGCAAAAGCCTTGGTCCCCAATTGCATTGTGCAGTAGCCATAAACAGTTCTATCACTGACAGGGGCTGTTGCTGGCCCCCAAACCTGAGCCTGCAAGAGATGAAGGCTCCAAAAGCCCCACTACCAAACCTAGTGCACCCAGTCCACAGGCTGCCACAGAAAGACACATCTCAGTCCTTCCCAAAGAAACTCACCCTTGGAAGCCATGTGGAATTTTACTCCTCAGGCATGCTCAGGAGTAAAGCGAGGAACTCTGGAGAAGCATCTATTAATACAACTCAACCCAGACTCGCCCTTGAGGAACCGCCCCTGACTGACACAGCCTAGAACAGGGGCCCAGGGACAGCGGAATCAGCCCCACCCAAGCCAGTAGCCCACCCTAGACCCTGCTGCATATTCCAGTCCTAGCTTCCCTTCATGAGCACCCACTGAAACTAATCTTACTCAGTCCCTACAACACCCAGATCATGTCGGTACTATTTTATCCCCACCTGGAGTTGAGGACACCGAGAACACAAATGTTAAAGCCACAGTAAGCCCCTGAACTTGAACCCGGGACCTTGTACTCCTCTCTATCACACTATCACTGGACACAGGCTCTTTGAGGACCACTGTCTTGACTAAACAAAAAGAGCCACATGAGTTAATATAGTATTGATTAAGGAGTACTGAGATTTGAAGCAGGAGAGACCATAGACTGAAGTTGAATAAGGACATTATAAGACATAAGAGTAATGTTTTATGAATTTGAGATCATTTGCAAAAAAAAAAAAAAGGTATGTATTTATTTCTCCGTACTAGGGATTGAACCAGCGCAATCTACCACTTAGGTATATCCCCCCACCCGCTTTTTTTGAGAGGTTCCTGCTGATTTGCTGAGAGTGACATTCAACTTACAGGTATGCTCTGTGCAGTCCATTTAATTCATCTTGTTCTTCTTACAGTTCTGTGATAGGGCAAAAATCTTTATTTCACAGAAAACAGAAATTGCAGGTCTTTATTTTATTTTTCTATAACTCTGGGACTCTGTACTTTGCCACATGGGGGGGGGGAAGCTAATACTTGGATGGGTTTTTGTGTACTTCAGCTACAGAAAATGCAGCCAATTCTTGATAGTTGTCTTTTATTCCTCTGAATCAGAGAAATCCACCCATCTCCCTTTTTATTGAAACAATAGTTTTGTTTCTTTGTGTTTCTTTTGTTGTTGTTGTTGTTGTTTGCTTGCTTGTTTGTGTTTTAGTACTGAGGATTGAACCTACAAATGTGTGAAGGCCAACTCTGAAGCTGGAACAGATATTTTTCTATATTATTCCCCTAGCAGCCCTATGGGGATATTTTGCAGATGATTACTCAAGCACAGAAAATTAACTAATTTACCTGAAGTCAAACTCTGAGTAGACTGACTACAACAACATAAAGAGATGAAAATAAGGTTTGGTGGGTGTGGTGATGCAAATCTGTAATCCCAGCAGCTTGGGAGGGTGAGGCAGGAGGAGCACCATTTCAAAGTTAATCTCATTAACCCAGCAAGGCCTTTAACAGCTCATCCAGATCCTGTCTCTAAATGAAATATAATAAAAGGCTGAGTATGCAGCTCAGTGGTTGAATGCCCCTGGGGTCAATCTCTGGTTTCAAAACAATTACAAGTAAAAATAAAAATAAAGTTTCAACTGGGCAAGTAAATGGCAGCAGTACAGAAGTTAAATAGAAATAATAATAATAATAATAATAATAATAATAATAATAATAGCTGAAGGAATCTCATTTTCTAACTGGATTCCAGGTTAGATGGTGTCTCAACAACCAAAAATAAAGAAAAAGCACAAGGAACAGATTGATGGGCAGATAAATTCACAAAGGTCATTTCAGCCCAAGTCTCTTAATAAAATATTTATTAAAAAGCTGGGGATGTTGCTTAGTGTTTAGGTGGCCCTGAGTTCAATTCTTGGTACCCCTCCCTGAAAAAAAAAGGAAATATAGCTAACAGTTAGAGCCCAGCACACACCAGGTCCTGAAGATGGAGCATGTGATGATGGAGCAATGAACAGCACAGCGCAGGCTCACAAACATCAACATTTAGCTGAACTTTTAAAAATAGACATTCCCTCTTGGGCATGGTGGTGCACACCTGGAATCACAACTACTCAGGAGGCTGAAGCAGGAGAACTGCAAGTTCAAGGCCAGTCTGGTAACTTAGCAAGACCCTCAGCAACTAAGAAAGACACTGTCTCAAAATTTATAAATAAACTAAAAAGAATTGGGATATGGCTCAGTAGTAAAGTGCTCCTGGGTTCAATACGCAATACAAAAAGAAGAAAAGAAAGAAGTACCATATCTTTTTCTCCATGAACAAAAGTAAACATGTTCAATAAGGTTATTTAATATTCCTATCCAAAAGTTAAAACCCCACCCTATAAATTGGGTGAATTTGGAAAACTGATAACTCAGCAAATTGGCTTCTAGGATGTAGAGTTTTGTTGAGATGATTTGATATCAACTGCCCATTTACCGAATTTGTATTTTCTTCACCTAAATTTTAGCTGCTTACTTCATCCTCCAACATCACAGCATTTATTTCACTTAACTGTAATAATGCTAAGAAAACTACCAAATATTTATTGGTTGATACTTTGATCCACCTCTAAACTCTCTCTCTCTCTCTCTCTCTCTCTCTCTCTATATATATATATATATATATATATATATATATATATATATATATACCACTATTCTTTAAGCCAAACTTCTGCACAAAATTTAATGATCAACATCATTATTCAGATGGGGTAGAGAGAGAAGATGGGAGGGGAGGGGAGGGGGGATAGTAGAGGATAGGAAAGGTAGCAGAATACAACAGTCACTAATATGGCAGTATGTAAAAAATGTGGATGTGTAACCGATGTGATTCTGCAATCTGTATTTGGGGTAAAAATGGGAGTTCATAACCCACTTGATTCTAATGTATAAAATATGATATGTCAAGAGCTTTGTAATGTTGTGAACAACCAATAAAAAAAATCATTATTCATCATTATTTGGAGATTTATTCCTTCCTTCCTTCCTTCCTTCCTTCCTTCCTTCCTTCCTTCCTTCCTTCCTTCCTTTAGTACTTGGGCATGAACCCAGGGATGTTTTGCTACTAAACCACACTTTCAGTCCTTTTTATTTTCTCTTTTGAGGCAGGGTCTCCCTAAATTACTGTCACTGGCCTAGAGCTAGCAACCCTGTCACAGCCTCCCATGTCCCTGGGATTCTAGGTGAAATTTGAAGATTTTACTTAGTAAAATATCCTCTGGTGCCCTCTTCACCCACAAAGTCTCCACAGCCTACTGATGATCCCTTCATCCTTTCTTTATTAGTCAATGTCCTGAGAACATTCCTAGTCAGAATCCCTGAATGCAGAATCTCACAGGTTCAATGCAAAATAGACACTTGTCTCTAGTAAATCCCTATTATTGATTTTCCTATCAGCTGAACTACACTGTACAATCCTGAGAGCCCCCAGACTGCATTTGTTTACAATTGTATCTCTGGGATGAGGCATCAGCCCTGGTATTACACTGGCCCTCAGAAAAATTTCTTCCATGTTTGGGGCAATGATTGGTGTGGCACATTTGAATTAAACCACTGGTCAGTCTTAAAGCAGGACATGAAACTTACTCACTGCTCTAGGTTAGAGCGCAGCAAGCAAGTCCCCTCTGCAACCTTCAACTCTTTGTAAAATGTATGCTACATTTTTATAGCTGAAAACTCCAAACTACCAGTAGCTCAAAACCATAATAATGTAGGAAGTGGGTCTGAATGACTTAGTTGAGGGACAAGTACACCCAAGAGAAATGGGGACAGTAAGGGAAACATCTTACATTGTATAAAAGAAACATTTTTCAGTGGTTATGTGTTGCTAAACAGGGAGTGCTAAGCAGAATGGCAGAGGCTGGGTATTCTCTTGGGAGAAGTATTTTTGTTTTTTAGAAGAAATGGAGTCTTATGGTAAAATAAAGTTTGTGTGGTCAAGGCAAATATAGTTTGACCCATAACATTCACAGCTTTTTTTTTTAATAATCAAAACTGTGATTTCTCTTGAATTTTGCAAGGGTTTCTCATGGCCATGCATATACATTAACTTGACTGATGAGATATTTATTTATGTATTTATTTATTTATTTGTTTGTTTGTTTGTTTTTTAGCATCTTTGGTTTTATACTCTTAGCAAGAATTAAAAAAAACATGATTAACTTTGTTTCAGTTTTTTCTTTAGAGAATGTTTGGGGTATTTGAGGGCTGTTCATTTTTTAATAGAAAACACCTTTGCTGTTTTGACTCAGGTGTGATGAATAAGGTCCCTCCAGATGAATGTTAGTTCTTCTTTTTAGAAATTTAATCATAATCTCTGGGCTGGAATGGGTGTTGGAAGTCATCAGTCTCACAGGGCTGGTTCTCTCAAAGGAATTTATGAGCTTTAAATTGAACCTGTTGGAGACACTTAGCAAAAGGTTGGATTAGAAGGAGTTTATCTTGTTAAAGGTGGATGAAAGGCCCTGGAGGCATAACATTTTAATCCACCAGAGGTGGTCTCCCAATTGATGCTTCCAAACTGAACTTCATTTTTGTGAAGCAAACCAATTACCAATCTACTCTTACTGTCTTTAATTTTTGTTTTATTTCCCTCTTATTTTAGGTATTCCTTACTGCTGTAAGAAAAAGGGCAATGAAATGACATGGCTGGGGCAAGCACTTTGGAGTCCTCTTTTTGAAATTTACATATACCTGCTGGGACTTTTAACTCTGTACACTTCTTTTCAGTGATGACAGAAAGCAGTTTTAAAACTTTTTTACTTACTAAACACATGTAGACATGAAAAGACACTGGTGTACATACATACAAAAAACAAACAAAGATCTTGTAGCTTTTTAAAAACCTATTAGATTGAGAGCTAACCCTTGTAAATTGGCCTCTGAACCAAGCAATATGTGTAAAACCAAAAAAAAATCAGTAGTTGAATAAAATCAGATTCATCAGAAAAACACATTAACGTAGACAGAACAGATCAAAATTATGAGCTCAAAAAAATATGCAATTTTAAAAGCCTTCCTGGCCTCTGGCCTAATGAGTCCTCAGACATAAAGAGAGTTCAAGAAGAGAAATGAGAGTTTGTGGGCACTCAGACAAAGAAAGATTTTGATTTAATCGTAAGGAATATAGACAAAGGCCATGATCCTATCCCTTCCAGAAAGAATTTCCCAACGAGGCAGCAAGGGAGCCTGCTTCCATCAGTTAAACAGTTTAACTTTTGGGGGAGAGTGGTCTCTGTTAGATTGGAGTCCCATTGCAACTTGTATGGTGACCTTTTCCCTGGGGACTATGGGACACAATGAAGAGGTGAGTACAGAGTATTTGGCTCTGTTATCTAATGTAAGATTGACACTTTGGCCCCCTATCTTGGGTATTACCATGGGCTCATGGGGGCTGAGAGGTTCTATGTATTTTTTAATCTTTGATCTGATTCTAAACCAGTTGTTCTGGTCTCTTGGATAGTGACCACCAAAATTTGAGCCTGGGAGTTTGCAACCTTATCACCTGGACTGTCATGGTTGTTAAAAATCTTCTGGCTCACCTCCCCTGGCCAGGAGGTATTTATGCCTGCAAATTTTAGTAAAGAAACATGAGAGAGCTAGAAAAAGAGAGAGGGAGCCCTGGAATCATTTTAATTTTTTTTTTCTGAGTCTCAACCTAGGAGAAGTTAAATGGACTTTTTATTTTTAACCTATAGTTTCAAATTAGTCCCCTGCTGAGCCTGTTGGCAGTCATGTATATTCCTCTGCAAGTAAGGTGCCTAGGGATTTTTGAGCATCACCCTACCCCCAGTGGATGGCAACCAGGCCAGGTTAGGATTGGGGTTTCTCATGACAAAGCTCACAGTTAAAACAGTAGGAAGAAAGAAAAGTAAAAAGAAAGTCAAGAATTTTGTAAGATACTGAGCATGACTAAAGTCAGAGGATGGTGGTTTATTGGGTTCCTGATAAGTCCAATCTGCCAAAATAAAAGGAAAGTAGTTGCTGGGGTGTACAGTCAGAGGACAGTGTCAGGAACAGCCAGAGATAGACATGAACCAACAAAAGACAGACAGACATGGACAAGAGACTCCTCTAATACCCAGAAACAAGTATGTCTACAAACTCTATTTACCTGCTCTCTTGTTAAACACCCTATTGAAAAGTGCTTGGGTACAGGCATGAGCCTCACCAGAGCTGGGTTTGAAGCATGAGGCACTCCAGAGCCTCAATTTTACAGGTGTGAGATACATCAGATACTTTTTAAAACAAAGAGAACAAATGAGGCACCTTCAAACACATATACTTGCATGTCCTCTTCTAGAGCCTCTGTGTTTATAGGCCAAAGACATACCAGATACTATTCACTGACAGGCTTGGGTCAATGACATTTTCTTAGGTCAGAATGATAGATTTCAGAGCCCAAGACGGTACAAAAAAACCTATAGACTCCAAAATTCTGAAAAATTTTGTAAAAAAAAAATTCAACAAATTCTAACAAACTTAATTCAAGAACACATTTAGAAACTATAAGGCTAAGACTATAACTTGATGAGAGAGTATTTACCTAATGCTTACTAGGTACTGGATTTGAGCTGCAACAACAACACACACACACACACATGCACATACACACATTTACACACAATGAAATAGAAATAAAAGTATCTTACACCATGATCAAATGGAATTTATTCCTGAAATGCAAGGATGGTTCAACATGTAAAAAATTGGTACAATCTATGAAATTCATGGAAGAAAGAACAGAAACCACATCATTATTTCAGCTGATGAGGGGGAAAAAGCACTTGAAAAAATTCAACAGTAATTTATGATAAAAACAATTAAGAGATAGGAAAAGGAGAAATCAGTTTCAGCATCCTGAAAACCATAAAGCAAAAGCTCACAGCTGACACCAAATGTAGCAGTGAAAGACTAAAAGCCTTTTGTGTAAGATTAGAAAGAAAGCAAAGATATCCCAGTCTTGCCACTTCTATTCAACATAGTACTAGAAGTTTGATGAGCAAGTAGGCAAGGAAAAGAAATAAAAGATTTCCAAATTAGAAAAATAAGAAGTAAAATTATCTCTTCATAGATGAGAGGTAGAAAAACCTAAATATTCCACACAAAACTTTCAAACATAACTCAAAAATTCAACAAATTATATGATTAAAAATAAGTTATATTTCTACATGCTGCCAATAAGCAATTCAAAAAAGAAATGAAGAAATAAATCTTATTACAAAAGCACCAAAAAGAGTAAAATAGTTAATAAACTTACCAGGGAGGGAAAAGACTCAAGTAATCAAAATTTCAGAACATTATTCAAAGAAATTTAATAAGAAACAAACAAGTAAAAGGTATCTTATATTCAAGGGCTGAAAGACTTCATAGTGATAATATTTTCATATAACCCACACTGCTGTACAGATTCAATGCAATTCTTATCAAAATCTCAATAGTGTATTTGAATATAAGGAAAAAAACTTAAAATTTATATGGAATCTCAAGAGATTCTGAATTGCCAAGCAATCTTGAAATAGAAGAACTAAGAGACCTCAAAAATTCTAATTTTAACACTTCACAATTCTACAGTAACTAAAACTATATTACTGGCATGAAGAGCAACAGACAGACCAATGAAACACAACAGTGAGACAGAAAGAAACCTATATGTATATGAAATATGGTCTTCAACAAGCATTTCAAACTCCACAGTGGGGAAAGGACAGGACCTTCAACACCTAGTATAGTTAAAATTGATGTTCACACTCAAATAATGAAGTTAGATTCTTACTTCACCTCATATGTAAAAATTAACATGAAATAGAGGAAAGACTTAAATGAAGGCCTGAAGCTATAAAAATCCTATATGAAATGATCACTTAATGACATGGGGTTCATTTATGGTCTCTTGGATTGACACTAGAACTACAGGGAACAAAAACAAAACAAGACAAATATGTCCATACCAAACATGAAAATATAGGGCTAGGAATACGACCCATCGGTAAGTATGTGCTTAGTATGTATAAGATTCTGGATCGAAGACACACACACACATACACACACACACATTACTGCTTCTGTTTCTCTGGATTGAACCATGATTTTTACATACTTTGCTTCCTTTTCTTCTGGGAAAAAGTGTTGGGGTTTGGCACAGGATAGATATACAACTTTAGGTAGAGTTAAAACTTTGCTATTGTTCTTATTTGAAGAACCTGTGGTCATTTTCAGTATGGCTTTAGAAGGTTTGTATGGGTGCCAGGTTGACATGCCTGTTACACCTTAGGTTTAAAGCGATTTTTATTCTGAAGCATCTACTGAAAAATGATTTCAAGTGTCTATAATGCTACAAGGTAAACAGTATGAAATTTTTATACAAATGATAAGTTTTAGACATTTAAGATGACAGAGAAAATTAGACAGTTTTTTGAGGGATGACTAATGTCATCTGAAGCTAAACACAATTAGCTACATTAATTAGCCTTTATTGACTATGTTACATGTGTCTGTGTATGGTCCATGTGTGTTAGTACTGAGGGGGGTGTGGAAGAGGATTGAACTAAAAGAAAACATATTTTTTGGATAAAGAAATAACACTGTTTGGACTCACAGAATCCTACCTTTTTGCCAGCTGTCCATGATGACAAGATGATCTGGGTTCAAAAGAAATGGCTGCAATCTTAAGATAAGAAAATGGTGAATAAATCATGCAACACATGGACATGGGTTTTTCAGATCGGGGATACAATGGTTCTGTGACTTTAAGAGTCAGATGAAAAAGAGACCAGTCATCTGGAATATCTTTATTTTTATAGGGGGGACCCACAATGGAGATTCAATGGAATGTTCTTCCCCAACTAAGGCAGGGGATAAGATTTCAAAGGTGGAGTCTTTCTTCTTGCTATCTTGTGGTCAGCAGATTGATTGAAATATTGGCAAGTCACACCCATCTCAGGTGCTGTGTGGGATCACAGGCACAGGGAGAGAAGAGGCACATGTGCATTTCATAGCCCAATCAGCCTGCAGTGCCAGTCCTGTCCCCTCATATAGTTCCAACGCGCATAGTTCACACAACACAGCCCCAAAAAAGGCTCGTAACACTGTCCAGATAATATCAAGAGAAACATGAACTCCAATACCCCTACAAATGAGACCATGAAAGGTAATGGGAAAACAATGATGTAGACTGGGTTACTCATTCAGGGAGCAGAAATTAACCTGATTAGGGGAAATACGTCTCAATCAAAAATGATACCAAAACTTCTCCCCAGAAATAGTTTTATTACATTTGCTATATCTTTCCCTTCCCTTTGTATCATAAATGGCAACTTTTATTTTATAGACCCATTTCCTGTTCCTTCTATATAATGCTAGTGTGTTTTACTGATAATTTTGTTCCTAGATATCTACTAGAAAATGAGATTTATGTGAATCTGCCAGAAGCTTGAAAGTGTTATAGACATTAGAGCCCCAACTATTTTGAAAGTCTTTTTTTTACTTTTTTAAGACAAAGAAGAAGATTATTCCTTGAATATAAAAGAATGCCATAGTTTGGATCTTCAAAGTCCCCCATAGGCCCAGGTGTTCAAGGATTGGTCCCTTATGTGGTGCTATTGGGAAATGATGAAAAACTCAGAGGTGGACTCTAGAGAAAAATTATTGTTTCATTGGGGGTGTGCTCTTAAAGGAGAGTGGTTTTTGTTTTAATTTTATTCATTTGTTTATATGAGGTGCTGTGAGTCAAACCAGTGCTTCATGAACACATGGTAGGCAAGCAGTCTACAGATCCACAACCCCAGGCCTAAGGTGAGTGATTTTGTTTCAGTGCATGCTCTCACCATGAGAGGTCGTATTCCTAGCCCTATATGCCTTTCTCCTTATGATTTGGTAATCTCAGATATTTGTTATAGTAACAGAATCCTGACACATACAGGGATGAAAACTAATAATCCTGACTAAAGAGGTGGACCATGATCTCTTTAATAAGGGCAACATGTTTCTTTCTTATGGTCAGAGGACCAGCCTGGTCAGGCTATGTCTTCTAAGAATAGTAGATTTCAGAGCTTTGAATTCAAGTTTTGTCCTGTGACTTTCATCAACCAATAAAATGTAAGTAGATTTTATTGTGTATAATAATGAGAAAAAGTTATCTTCTATTAGGGATATTTTTTCTTTTTTAATTTACAAGTAACAATCTAATTGTATTTATGAATCTAATGTAATGTTTGCAGTTATTTATTATCATATCACTATTTAGACAAAAATGACAGATCTACAAAACTTCTGTAATATTATAAAGCTGTATCATACAATTGAGTCTTTGCAAGTATTTCATGAAATTCCAGAAATACGTTTATTATAATTTCCTAACTGAAATGTTCCAAGAGGCTTGTTCTCTCCAGCTCAAAAATGAAGAGATAGGACCCAAGATCCACACCACATCCAGGATCATGAAAAGACATTTGCTTGGGTGCTTACATCATGTACACAAACTGATTTAGGGATTGTTAAATAAAACATGTGGGAAGCCATTGATTTTGCTTAGGCTCCAGAATAGATTCAACAGACCAAATCAACATGGAATTGCATCACAATAGCTGAGTGCTATGCATCTCGAATGGCCCTGCAGATCATGTGCTGCAGGTTGGGTTGTCAGCCTGTGGTACTATTGGAAGGTGGAAGAAACTTTAGGAGGCAACTTTAGGTAGAACTTAGAAACTCAGTGGAGGGCATTAGGTCTTTCAGATCATGTTTTTGAAAGCAATGTTGAGATCCTGACCTTTCTTCTCTGGTCTCTTTTTGTTTCCTGGCCACCATGATGTGAAAAGTTTTGTTCCACTCCAAGCTCCCCATTGTGATTTTCAGTCTTTCCACAGGGCTAAAGTGATGAGACCAAGAGATTATGGACTGAAACCTCAGAAATTCCTTTGACGTTGCTTAACTCAGATATTTTCTCAAAGCAATGGAAACCCAAGAGTAAGTTTTAGTTCATGTGGGAAACTTTTAAACCACTTAAGTTCTAACCAATTAAATTTACTCTTTACCTAACTTCAATGTCTTATAAATGCTGCCTAAGTATGTTATTGCCCACAGTTCTCAGAACTTGTTCTGATTCTGAGGGCAGCATGATTTGCAAATCATTTTTGTTTCTTAAATAAACTCATTTCAAATTAACCTTGTCTAATGTTTTACCTTTTAAAAGACCAAAACATAGGCTGATCTTCATAAAAGAAAGACCATGGCCCATATTAAAGAGCAATATGTTCCCAGCTCATTCAGATGCCGCAACCCAGCTGGGCACAGAAACACGAGCCACCGCAACCCGGTTGGGCACAGAAACACAAGCCACTCAACCCGGCTGGGCACAGAAACACAAGCCGCTCAAGCGGGAAACAAAGCTTTATTTAAAAAAGCCGCCAGCGTCCCGTGTGCGTCCTGCTAGCAAGCCGGGGTCGACCCACGTGTTCCCTCCTACTATCCTTCCCCAACCAATGGGAACTCTCCCATTACATGAGTAACATGAGTAACATGAGTCCCATAACAGGCTGAGGTGAACAGCAGGAGTCCAATTTCCATATGAATGTAAAGCTTAACATAATCATATCATCTCAATGGCTAGCTGGCAGTCACCTAAACCAAAGGTACCATGTATCAATACTTTTGCTGTGGCTCCTAGCATTCAGACATTCATTTAGGGAATGGGGAATGCCACTTTTTTGTACCCAATCACTAGGTGGAATTTTTCTTGATGAGGAAAAGGAGAGCAGGAACTCACAATTCACAAGAGAACATTATGAACTAGATTGCTCCTGCAAACAAGCCATGAGAGGGGTGTCAGCACCTGCTCATTAAGGAGGCTTCACTAAACTCAAAGTAGAGCCATTGTGCAGCACCTGGGTCTTTTCTGCATGCAGATCTTTGAGAACAACCCATCACTTTCAACAAGACTTTGATAGCAGATTGCACAGTCAGCCTCTGGGAGTGAACCACAAACAATTCCATAATGCTCAGGCAAAATCATGGGGTATCATGGCATACTGCAAAGGTCAGGCCATTTTGCTTTCTTATTTCCAGCTTATTCTTTGCAATTTGCACAGGGAACACACGTCACCCATCTGATTTCTTTCAATCACTTTCTATTGAGGACAAATGTGTTCTTTTACAGCTGAGTCATTTTCCATAAAAAAAGACAACAATCCAAGGATGTCAGTGTGGTCCTGAGGGGTGGGCCTATCCACCATCCAAGTATTCATTTTCATGTGAATGGATAAAGAACATAGATGGTAGATGGAAGGATAGATGTATCTCACATGTGTCTAAAATATGGCTGCATTTGAACCAGTGTTGTGATCATCTACCAAACATGAAGTGAATTAAGATCAAAAAGCTACATGAAGCTGGGCACAGTGGGGCATGAATGTAATCCCAGCAGTTCCAGAGGCTGTGGCAGGAGAATTGCCAAATACAAATCCTGCTTCAGCAACTTAGCAAGGCTCTCAGAAACATAGCAAGACCCTGTCTAGGCAGGGAAGGGAAACCAGTAAAAACAATTTGCTAGAGATGTGGCCCAGTGATTCAGAACCCCATTTATCACAAATACCTGAATAAAATAAAACAAAATCTACTTGGAACAACTCTAAATTGATGGGAATACCTGTGAAATATAATATGGGAATTTGTTTGAAACACATCTTATCTCAGCCAAATGATGACACAATTTTCAAAAGACTGAATCCTTCATTCACCTGAAACTTCTGCACCATGTAGGTTCCAATGAACATGAGAGGTTTAAGAATGATTTTTGCCCACCTGGAGTACCCAGAGAACTTTAAGGAGATATCATGTTGTTACTAGTAATAGCTGAGATACCTTGTCAGGCTACCCATGTTTCACATGTGCCTGGTCCTACTATTTCCCTGGGGAACTTAGTTTACTGCTGGAGCTGGAAAGAGTCCTTCAGATACACATGGCAAGGTAAGCATCATTTGTTTGTGACCAGACACAAACTCCTGACTATGGGCCTCTGAGAATTTTCAACAGCACCCCCGAGGACTCAGTCCCCCACTCCAGCCAGATACTGCACTCTGACCTTGCTCTTCAGTGCAGAAAATCCTCCCTGAGGGCTAGCAAGGAAGCCTGATTGTGCCTCACTTTCCTAAAGCCTGATTTGGTCTCCAGAAACCATAAGGTGCCAGTTTCTTCCTGCTAAGGCTTCATTTTATGTAAAGAATATTCTTTAAAGAAACCTCTAAAGAAACAAACAGAAGAGAGAGACACACACCCAGCACAAAGGCAAGAAGAAAATGTGGCCACTTCTCTCAGCAGCTGCATTTATTATTCCCAAAATTACATAGCCAAAGTTACCATGACTACATTCTAACTTAGTATTTCTTTAACCCCAAAGGCTAGCTAACCTGCCGGGGTCCTGCTCCAGCGGGGTCCAGGGAGTCCTGAGGGATGAGTGGTGTTGGCAAAAAGGATGAGACAGGAGTCAATTCATTGGAGCAATCTCCAGAGAGAGAGCTCTAATGCAGCTTTCTCTGGGTCATCTTTTATTGCATTTTTTTCTCATCATTATGGATTCAGAATACATCATTGAATATACAATTCCAAAACTTTGCCAAGATGTGACATTTCCTTAACCATCATTAGGAGCATAGAAAAGTGTAATATCAATTTACATTTTTTCAGGATGTAATCTTTAGATACCAATTATTAAGGGTACACAATCATTAATAAAATGCATCACTAATTTACATTTTTCAGATTTTCCCAAGATGTACTATTTTCTCAAAATATATTATATTCATATTACCTAATGCCAAACTATGTAATCAGACTCTAATTCTCTTAACCTATCATTAAACGATATGCTTAAAGTAGACCTGCACTTTATTTCTAATCTAAATATCTTCCTTCACTATATGAAGGAAGATGTTTACAAAATAAAGATTTGTATGTTATACGCCTGGTAAATGCATGCAAAACATGTTTTATTATGTCATTTAATATTATTTCAGAATTTCACACTTAAATTAATGTGAGACACATGACAAACATAGCATCTGAACCTCTTCACAATGGTTCCAAGAGGGTGGGTAAAGGACAATAACCATAAATGCAAGATTTATTCACTACTCCTGGTGTTGCTTAAATTACAATAAAGAGTATACACTGTTTTGTAATAAAACATAATGATAGCAAAATGAAAAGGACTGAAAAAAAATTCTCTAGCTTTGGCCTGCTTCTACACAAAACACCCCAGGAGTCAACAGGATATTCAGGAAGAGCATCTCCAGCTGCACTGTGTGAATGCTGACCCCTAGTGGTCTGAGGGATGTATCCTGCAGAGCTGGGCCCACAGGAGCTGTTGAAGAGACAAGAAACTCTCTGGTGGAAGACTTCAAGGTGTTCTATGTCCTAAAGGACCAAATTGTGAAACTGGTTCCAAGTGAAAAGTTCCGTGATACCGCTGTCTTTGAAGTTTCTCTCAAAAACTCAGATCAACAATATCCAAAGGCTCCCCTGGGCACCCTCATATATCATTTACCTGCATGCCCAGGTGATTGTCAGAGCACTCTGGATTCACAAATAGGGACTCTCATCTCAGTGCAGGAGCCTCCAGGAGTTCTTGAAGTTTCAGTAGCAGAAGCTGTGGCTTTAGTTCAAATTCTGCTTTCAGTGCCAAATCTTGGGGAGCCCATTTAGGAGGATGGCGGAATCCAAATAAATTATGGTCAGAGAAAAATTCTTCCACGAATGTGAATTGGAAATGGAATGACACCAGGCACATGCCTGCCACAGTACACCCCAGGAACATTTACCGTGAGCACAGTGTCAGAGTTGAAAGCTGGGGGAAATTTTTAAAGGCAAAAGTAAAAAGAACTACAACACATATTTCCAAACAATAAGTCTTGGCAACTGTGGTAAAGAACAAGGGATATGTGAGTCCAAACTTAAACAGACAGTTACTGGACACACATCGCTGCAGAAGTCTGTTCTAAAAGGCTAAATTTCAGCAAACTCTTGTGAGTTCTTGTCAAGCAATCCTGGCTAAGATGTCTTCCTTCATAAAGTGCAGGCTTGGTTTTTGTTTGTTTGTTTGTGAGGGTGGACACACATGAAAATCCATTGTGATGCCAATGACACTGCCAAATTTCAGAGGGTCCAGGCTGCCCTGGCAGACTATAATATCCTGAAGATGCTGTTCTGGTTCAGGGAGGAGAGCAGAAGCCTGCAGACCCATCCAAACAAAGGCACTTTAGAGGATCTTATCTCCAAGGTGGAAATAATTTGTGAGACAGGCTGTGCAAGATGGATCTACCTAAGCACACATTGATTTGAATCTGGCAAGTGCTGTCTTTGTGCCTGTTGCTGTGGCAGTGGCTGCATGAGTCCACCTTTCTCCAGAGCACTAGGAGAGGCACAGTCAGGGATCTATGACTGGTGGGTACTGCTACCCCTCCAGAAGACACTGAGAGTTCAGGAAGCTGTGAGGAGGGGGCTGTTAGCTGGGATAAAGGGGGATGTATGAAGGATTGGTGGAGTTGTTATTTTTTATTTTATTTATTTTTTAATTTTTTTGTGGGCATTTGTAGGGTGTTTTTGTTGTTGTTGTTGTTCTTATATATTTTTCATGGAAGTTTTCTGAACTGAGCATCTTTATGTGCAGATTCAAGACAGTTTATCCTTGACCCTGAGTGGATGATTATAGGATGATTTATGCCTATAGCTCTCTAACTAAAAGCCAAGTACTACAGTTATAATTTCAGCCTATTGATCAAATTCTTCATACCGCTCACCCCAGACCTGTTGGTTTGGGGACCTGGGCTGATCTCTAGCAACTTGCTGTCCATCTATCACAAAAGACTCTGGAACAAAACTCATCTCCTTTTGTGGAGGAGATGCACACTGAATCTGAGAACTGGAGTCTTCTCCATTCTTTTGCCAACTGGCATCCTGCTCTTGTTGAAGGGAGGGCAACTGCTGCCCTAAGTCATCATCCTTCTCAGACATTAGAAGTGGGTCCTGAACTCGGAGATTCTCTTAGTAACTCTGTGACTGTTGCAGCTGTGGATTGTAATAAACCCAGTCCTTCTGCTGCTATCCTCCACAATAATCAAAGTGTTCCATGTCCTGCTGCTGCTGCATCTTTCCCTGCATGCTGTCAACACAGGGCAAAGGCAAGTGCATGCTCTGATGGCATTTTTCTGTCATGATCATGGCTTTCTCAAAATTCTGCACACATGAGGCAGAATGACTATAGATGGTTTGACTGAAGCTGGGAGAAGGTCCACTTCCTCTGGCCCCTTGAACCAATGAAGGACAATTTGGTTCTATTATAATGCCTGTGAACACAGCATCGCATGAGCCATTCTCTTCACTGGGATGTCCCATGTCTCCACAAGAAAGTAGCCAGCTGTTCCCTGCGGAGCCTGCTGGAGGCCAGAAGACTATGCAGTGGTGATGCTGTCATACTGCATCTGGGCTTCCTGGTGACCTAAAACAGGATGATGCCCTTGGACAGGAAACTCATGTTGTCTTCTTGTGGCAAACACTCTCTGTTTCTCTCTAAGTCATAGTCTGGATCTTTTATTTTGATACCAAATCTAAAAATATATTCAGACAAATATTTCACACTAAAGCTTAGTTTCAGCATTATCACTGATTTGCTTCTTGAACTGGAGTAGAACCAAAAAGGCAATCCATCCTGGGATGAATCATGGAGGTTATTGTGAAGGTTATAAACAGTGCACAATTCCAAACTCCCAACTCTTCCCAGAATCTGCACAAACCTTTCTGTCCATATTAACACAGGCTTTTCAAATTCTCCCAGCAATCTCTTTGCAACCTAGGAGACCCCCAGGTGTTCTACACACTTTCCCACAGCCTCTAAATTTTTCCCAAGCTGCCCCATCAACACCCATTCATAACTCCATGTACTGTAAGGTTATTCATAAATTTGTTGCATTTAAAATCCATAAACATAACAAACAAAAGTTTGTCAAAACTTGACAGTGCATTATAGATGTGATCCTAAGAATTGAATAAGACAATTCTAGTCTATGTTTTTTCTCCTGCGTCAATTGAGGTATGGGTTTAAAAATGACAAAGTGCTTTTCAGACTTCGTAACTTAATTGTCTAGGGTTGTAGAGGGTCACAGTCAATAGTGTCTAGAAGCCTTTTGATATTTGATCACTCCTGAAACCTACCTCCAAATCAGCATGAGTTTAGATTAACAACTAGAAGAATCCTTGATGCACACTTAGGTTGTTTACAATTATAACTCTACATAACAAAACTGGTATCTCTAAACACATGCTCTCATTTTGTCTCCAAATATAATTAAACACAAAGAAAATAAGATGTGAGCATCCATAATTTGTCAACAGTTAGCAAGTTGATTAAAAATGATGAGACCCGGGGGCTGGGGATGTGGCTCAAGCGGTAGCGCGCTCGCCTGTCATGCGTGCGGCCCGGGTTCGATCCTCAGCACCACATACCAACAAAGATGTTGTGTCCGCCGAGAACTAAAAAAATAAATAAATATTAAAAAAATTCTCTCTCTCTCTCTCTCTCTCTCTCTCTCTCTCTCTCTCTCTCTCCTCTCTCACTCTCTCTTTAAAAAAAAAAATGATGAGACCAAAAGTCAGGTGCTCCCTTTCTCATATTCAGACCTCCTAGGATCCTATCCCTGACAATAGTTTCTTCCACATCAAATGGGCCAATTCTAAACAGTTGCAATGCCTTTCAATCAAATTCTCCTCCCAGTCATTATCTTGTTAAGATTTTCTACTTATTTGTAAAGCATCATTGATTTGCAGAATGTTTGAAATGTTTCCAGATCATGGAACTTTTGTATTATGATAACTTCAAAGCTTACAGTGAATTTGCTATTGTTTTATTTTGCAATACTTTTATTACATTCCCTTTCTTATTTTCTCTAAGAAAATGTTCTCCTGGTCTGAAGCAACAAATGTTTTCAATAACCAACAAATAATGATGGAAGATATATATATACAAACCTGATTTACTGTATAGTAGGGCAATCCCAATACAGTAAAACTTTGTGCAGCTTAAACAATAATTCAAAAAAATCATCATATCAGAAATTCCCAAAACAAAATATTGGCTCATGTCCCAAATGGCTACAAAGTGCCTACTAATGCTGTGAGGTGCCACATGTGGGACATAATTGAACCAAGTCCTTTCTCCTGCACCTTGGGCGATCACCTCTTGGCAGTTAGATTAGCATACCATACTTAACAGATCTCAAGTAAAAACCTCCAATGTCTCTGCCAAAAAACAAATCAGGACAAATTGAAGTGCCATCCTTAACTCCTCTCACTGAATATTTAAAATCTCTCCAAATGACTTGTCCCACCTTTAAAGTATCCAATCTTCTCAGTTCTCCATAATTCCATAGCCAGCACCATGATCAGAAACTGGCACGGGTGTATTCTGAATAATTACTGAGCATGTGAATGGGTGCCTACTCCCAAAGTTGCCTCAGGATTGTTGATTTTTCATAAAAGTAACATAATAAATTCACACCCACACTGAAATAAATATATGACAATGATCAACAATATCCTATGTGAGAACTGACATGAAATATTTTCAATCTTTGTATTTCCTGTATCATATACAAAAAGATATGTTCATGCAAATTTCCAAATTTTGACTTACGTTGATTGAGCTTATGGGGCAATGCATTTGCTTGGCCAGCTCTTCCTGGATCCCAAAATCTGGGTAGGAATTCTGTTCAAATGATCGATTAAGAATCTCCAAGTCATGTTTTGTAAATGTGTGTTACTGTTTTCCTATTCCTCTTTCCTGTTTTGTTTCTCCTACCTCCATAGGACTATCTTCAACTGAAGATGCTGAAAGTATAGAAATAGAATGAAAAATATTGAGGGTTGCCAGTAGCATCCAGAGAAAAATAATATTATTTGTTCACCAAGATTTTTACAATGCAGAGCTCTGCCTCACAACTTATTCATATTAATAACACCAAAAATGGATTAACTACAGATCCTTAAAAATATGAGGAGAACATGAGACTATGATTTAGTTTAACCACATTAAAAATATATGAAAAGAGACCAATAAAAAATGCTCAGTCATAACAAAAATTGATAAAATACAGATAAATCAGCTCACATCAATCTGATAACCAACACTTTAAATGGTTGGTGGAAGAGTAGGGGAGGAATAAGATTATATAAAATAGGAAGGAAGCATTAGGATGGGACAAGTATTGATCATAATGACCACTTTGAATTTTTGCTCATATGATGTCATTCAAAGTAAGCTTAGCCTTCAACATAACAGTTATATAAAGGATACTTGAAGTTTTGGGAGCATGTTTACATGACTTACATGACCCTTTTTTAAATCCTCTTTATAGGATAGCAGTTTTAAAACAATGGACACAGCATGTCAAATCAGGTACACAAAGTATATTTGTTTCATATAGTGAGGATTGAAGCCAGAGCCTCAGGCATGCTAGGCAAACACACTACCACTGGGTCACACTCAAAGCAAAAATAGGAGAAAGGCTAGGGATGTAGTTCAGTGATAAAGCACCCTGGGTTCAATCCCAGCACACCACTGAAATAAAGAAAGAAAAATGAGAACATACAGTGGGGGAAGAACTCTAAAGGTACAGGATCTTTATGCAATTGAAGTTAAGTTAGTATTAAAAGGAAAACAAAATATTGTGAATTTAATTTTCTTTTCTGTAAAAAAAAAGAGCTACAGAACTGATACAAAAGTATTGACAAAAAGTAAAAACAACCCAATACCAAAAATAAAAAAAAATAAAACCCAAGACAAGCAGTAGAACAAAGGTGGGAGAAACACACACACACACACACACACACACACACACACACACACACACCTAGAATATTCCAAACAAAAAAATGGCAATATTAGCTCTACTCACTCCTCCTGGGCCCTCTCTCCCTCCAGTGGCTTGGTTTATCATTATTTTTCAGATGGGAAGGGGATAAACCCACCTGCTGTAACACTAGCTGTACCACAGAGCTTTACCCCAGCTCTTTTTTATTCTTCATTTTGAGACAGGGTCCTACAAAGTGACTTCAAACTTGAGATTCTCCAACCTCAGGTTCCAGGAGTCACTGCCATTGCATACATGCATCCCATGCCCTGCTACTAGTGCACTGTCAATTATACAGAATATTGGGATTCTGGGTGACATGCTCAACCATTCACAAAGAATTTTTTATTTATTTTTTTATTGGTTGTTCAAAACATTACAAAGCTCTTGACATATCATGTTTCATACATTAGATTCACAAAGAAGTTTTTAATTGATACACACTACTTGTATCTACCCTCTCCCCTCTGAGTGAACTAATCCAATTGGAAGGCATCCATTCTTCCATAGAAAACAAAAATGGGACATTCATTTCTGATTCAAAAGAAACACTAGACAGGATTTAACAACTTGTCCTGAGAAAACTGGATATCCACATGCAAAGAATCAAGTTGGACCTTTTACCCCAGGGGAAGATATTAACTCAAAAATCAAAAAATTATAAATAAAGCTAGAAAAATACATAAAACCTGCTGCAAAAAACTTAGGAGAAGGTTTCGGGATATTGAATTTGGCAAAAAAATTATAGATATATCAACAAAAGCACAAATAAAACAAAATTATTAGACTACAACAAAATAAAGAACTGTGCATGAAATGACACTAGGAAGAAAATGAAAGGACAATCTGTGCAATAGGAGAATCCCTTTGAAAACCACACCTGATCAAGTGTTGATATCAAGACAAAAAGAACCATATCTCTAAAGTGGGCAAAGGATTGGAATAGACATTTCTCCAACTCAGATATACAAATTGTCATTAAGCCTGTGAAAAGATGGTCAACATTACAAATTATTAAGAAAGCCATATTCAAATTTACAGGAAAATCACACCTCATTTCCATCACCAATGCTACTATCCACAAACCAAATAACCAAAACAAAACAACTGCAGAGGAGGAGCAAAGGAGCTGGAACCCCTGATGCCCTGTGAGTGGGAAGATAAAATGGTGTAGCTGCTATGGAAAAAAATATGGTCATTGCTCAAAATAATTAAAATAACTATATTATCCAGAAATATCATTTGTATGAGCTACCTAGAGTAGTCAAAGTCATCAAGACAAAAATACAATGACAGTCCTCAGGGACTGGAGAGGGGACACTGGGGGGTTGTGCTTTAATTGTTACAAAGTATCAGTTCTACAAGGTGAAAAGAGCTCTACGTAGAGTTGTTGGTAATGGTTACAGGACAATGACATGTAGGTGATGCCACTGAAGTGTACATTTAAAAATGGTGGTGAGGGTAAATTTTACCTGTTTCATTAAAATTAAAAAAAAAAACTCAAGAAAATAGACCCAAAAGTGACATAGGTCACTTTTGCAGTAAAGTCATTTATTAGATGACTAACCTATGCCTGAAAACAGATTTAATTCACTCTCTGACTTTAAAGGCCACACCTACAAATGAAACTCCAGGGCACATAACTTTTTCACACAGGAAATTCAGGGGCTTTAAAATTGACTCCATTCCAGTCAGACTGAGCCCAGAGCTATTCCCTCTCAGTCATGCACCAAGTTACAATGTTGTGGCCAAGGATGGACTGGATATATGATGGTAACAACTTAGGGCATATTATTGAATGACTGTTGACATGGGAGTTATATTAGATTTCGTAAGTGCACACTGTATGATGTCCACACAAGAAATATCTCCTCATATGTTTCTCAGTAACAATCCACTCACCATTAAGCAATGCCTGATTGAAACCTTTTTTTTTTTTGCTTTTTCACAATTTTAATATGATAAATACAATTCCTCTTAAAATACAGGCATTGTCAGTTCTGTCTTATGGAACAAAAGACAATTTTATATAGGAGAAAACATTTTTGAACTTGATATTTGGTCATTATGGTGAGCTCAGGAGAGTAAATTTGAGGCTTCTCCCTGTCTAGAAGAGGCTGCTGAGAAGAGTAAAGGAAGCAATGCTTTTAATAATGGGACCTGGGAGACAGAAAATTTCTTCAACTTTTCATAAGCAGTACCACTTTTCAACCACTTATTCTAGAAAACTATCAAAGATGTGCAGCATGAGGTACTAGCCATGAGAATGCAAGTTCCTCAATGTTTGGAAACAACACCTAAATTGGAATTTAAAATTTAACAACAACAAAAAATCACCTATTCACAGTAAAATCACACTTGGGGAGTCCAGGTGAACACAGCAAAGTTTTCAGAAAAGTTTCTGGTCTGGTTCATCCCACTCCCCACCCCAAAACTCATACACGAAAGTTTCAGATTTTCTGAAAAGCAAATGTTCATGCTTCAAATGTTTGAAAAAACGTGAGGTTTTTTGAAGTGAAATCTCAGTAGTAAAAACAGCAACCTAAGATATAGTCCTGTGAACTTCAGTAGCCCCATGAGTAGAAGCAGGTGCCTGCTTACCTAAGATCCATGATGGCTTTGTGGAGATATTCACATCCTGTTTACCATAGGATCAACATATAGGTATAACTGACCATTATAGTCAGTATAATTAATTCATCTAGTTTCATTGATGGACTTCCCAGTCCACACTACAATGTGCATTAAAAATGGAAGTAATAAATGGCTCCATAGATGTCTTTTCATAATTTTTACTTTCCTGATAAGCTCATGAAGCTGTATGGCTGTGAACTTGCAGTTGAGTGATTTACCTTCCTGTGTCAGGTTTTTCAGTAATTTTCATGATGACAGCTTTAAACTCTAATTTTGAAATCTGACTTTATTTACTGAATCATGTTCAAAAATAGTATAACTCTCAATATTACAATTTTAAAAACTTTAAAAAATATGTGTAAGACCTAGTGTGTGCCTGTGGAGTCCTTCCTCCCTGATATGCCAATCTTCTTTATTTAATAAAATTGAGTAAAGGCCTTCTTTGTTAGTAGTAATTGATGTTAGATATAAAAATGAGATACTTTTTATTGATCATTGTAATTTTCCAATATATAGATTAGTTAATTAATTCTAACAGTTTAGAAAGATCTCCCAATCTCTTTCTGAGAGAGTATCTCAAAATATCTCTGTTTCAGAATATCATTCATTAATTAGGGGTCTCTTAATTGTCTTTTAGAAAATATGATTAAGTTTACTTCCCAGTGTAGGCAGTAGTATATAAATATTACCATATTTTATGGGAAATAGGTCCAATCAGAGAACGTATATAATATCAATAAATTTTCAATGAGGTTTGCAAATTTTATTGTTCAAAACTAACATAAGATTTTAATTTAGAGAACCTCAGTCCTAATAAAATGTTCTCCCAAATCTCATAATTATACAACAAACAGAAGTAATATGCAAGAATCAGAAGTGTCTTTGAATCAATCAAATTTAATCTCCAAGGAGAATTGTCAAAATTGGGATCTAAGTAAGCAGTTTAATATATTTAATGTTTAATCAAGAATGTAAATTTATTTACCAAAATTAATTCATGTCTTAAATGTGAGAGTCATTATGGAAGAAAAAAACTTTCTTAAAAAATAAACTTAATATTTTAATGGGTTTTTAATCATGTCAGAATATGGACAAAATCTTAGCTTACATCAGCATAGTAAAATCAGAAAAATAGCCTGAAATATCCTTGAATTAATTAGTTAAAAATTTTAGTCAGTCCAGAACATATAAGTCTTTTTTTTCAATTGTTTTAACTTTCTACATCATCTCTCTAGATAATGATATACAGATATTTCCATTTAAAAAATATTTTTATCATTAAAATCTAGAATATAAAGACCTTGTTTCACCAAAATATGATTTCTCTCTTCTTAGAACCTCCAATATATGTTTTGTCTCTTTTGAAGTATCTTATTTTCCTTTTAGAATAATCTCAGAAAACCTTAGAATTTAAACAAATTTGTGTACCTTGACAAGAAGAAATATTGTAATGAAAATACACTTAAAGTCTTTGGATATTCCTGTAGATAAGAGCATAATTTATAATTGTATTAACTTAATGTAACCACATATTTCTTAAGATATTTGGATCCATTTCAATTTGTTTTTAACTAGGAGTGAACTCTTATATGTGATGATATGTGATGTAGCTAAAATAAGATCCTTGTGTATACATTTATTTATTTATTGTAATTATGTAGTCATGAATAAGAATATAGATTTCTTGATTATCACAGGAACATTGCCAGCTTTTGTCCCTGCAACAAGCAAATGTATTCTTATAACCTTCAAAATTAAAAGCAAAAAATAAAGAAATATATGTTTGATAAATATTATCAATAGAACATTATTTAGTAACACAGTCATAGAGAGGATTAAGAAAAATCCTAAAGGAAGCTGGTAAGGGATTAAAATAGCTTTGAGAGCAAGTTAGGCTTAGGGCTGCAACATAGAAACTTGTAAAATTAGGTTTTGTCTAAAAAAGATCTTTTGTTAGCATTTACAGATGGACATTCTAAATGCATGCTCTTATAATTTCAGTATCAGGTCTGTGTGAACAGTAAGTGAATGTTAGTGGCTAGAGGTGGGACTAGATGTCCTGTCTGAGTGAAAGTGACAGGACTTACTAGAAGCCCATGAGAATGCAGGAGGCAGGACCAGAAAGCCTACTTTGCAGGGCAGGCTTTGGGCAGTTACTATAGTGATAACAACAGCATGAATCTGCCTGTTTATTGTCCAGGGAAAGACTCCCAGAGCTTTCATCACCAGTTACATTTTATTTGGTTTGTTTGCATTTCCCCCACACAGGTAGGATCCTATGAGTAGGCAGTGGCTTGCCTTGTCTATGTGAACTGTGCTTGCATACTTTTCTGTATTTTGTACTTTACCTTGCAGCACATGGAACTTTAATAGTGAGTTTCAACAGCAGATGCCAGTGTTACTATCAGATCTTAAGACAGTCTACATTGGAACCTAGGCCAGGTTGTTTAAAAGTTAAAAGCATTGCTAGCATTGGGTCTAGTTAAAAACCCCATAGAGAATATCAGCTAAAGTCTTTGTCCACAGCAGTTGAGTTACAACCATTCTAATCCAGTAGAACAGAAATGTAGCAACAAGTTTCAGTATAAATTGTCTGATTATTCACAAAAACAATAGAAAAATAAAATTCACTTCTTTACAGGCAAAGAATCCTTGTATTGCATCTCATTTCAAAATTTTCTTTCCCTTTTTCCTCAATCTCCAAGTTCAGATTTCTAGTACATAAACTTAAATAATCTTTACCTAATGTTTCAAAATATGAATATTCAGAAAAACAATTCAAAAAAAGTACATAAAAGTGTTTTTCCCATGGGAGAGTACTGAACTTAACAACATATCCCATCAATCATCTTAATAATTCTTTACATTTATTTGGAGTCTCTGGAATTGCAAATTTTCTTTCTTTCAAAAGATAAAATATTCTCAAATATTAAAAAGTTTAATGTCACTGATTTTTCTTCTAATTCAATTTCTCTCTACAATTCATCCCATGATACTCTGAAATCCTCAGAGCACTTCTGGAGAGAAATTCCAAAACCAATAAATTTCTTAAATTAACCATGGAGTCCCTGTTCAGGCATCAATTGTCACGTTCCATGACTAAAACACTCAGGGTTAGTCCAGGTGAACTGGGCTACATGAAATAATCACACAGAGACAGAGGTAATTTTTTTCTTTGGGTTTTTGTGATGGCTCCTCTGACCTTAAGTGTCTGCAGAAAGAGAGAGCACATACTGAACCCTTTTATTGGGAAGAAGCCATTCAAATGAGATAAGGGGTCAAGTTTTAGCAGGTTGAGTCTAGCTTCCTGATGTCTGCAGTAAGCAAGTTGACTGACAGCTAGGAAGGCAAAGCAAAAAGACAGAGCAAGAGAAGAGGAATCACAAAGGAAGTTTCCATGGAATACTCTATCCCAAACAGAGCAAAGGGGTAGGATTACAAAAGAATAACTGAGTGTAGCTCCACTCCAGGTGTATGTCTACTCAGAAGACTGGCCTTGCTATCTGAGTGGGGAAAATGACCAAGTAGTTCTGAGTCACAGAACTATTGTGCCAAACTACGGTGATCTTTCAGATCCCCGTGGTGCATCAGGATTGGAAGGTGTGGTAACTCTATGTGGTTGCCCACATAATAGGTCATGAAGAAAATATTATTAAATACAGAAAATAAGATAAAATACCTTGTATTCTATCACATCATAATAAAATTATAAATCAACAAAATGAAAATAGAAACCACCATACCACCTGAAAACATTTTCCCCTAATTCCATTGCCCCTTACTTATCTTGATTCCCACTTGTATAATTAAATAAACTTCTTGTCTTCCTTCAATCCCTCATAATTATGTGTTATTATCCACATATAAGAGAGAAGAACATTCAGTCTTTGTTTTCTGGGGGTGACTGCTTTATCTTACTTAGCATGATAGTTTATAGTTACATATATTTATCAGCAAATGCCATAATTTCATTATTCTTTACAGTTGAGTAATATTCCATCATATGATTATACCATGTCTTCATCATACATTTATTTTTGAACAGCATCTTAGTTGTTTCCATACCTTTTCTATTGTGAATGTAGCTGCTATAAGTATTGAAGTAGTGGGCTGGGGCTGGGGCTCAGGGGTAGAGTGCTTGCCTGATGTGCATGAGACACTAGGTTAGATCTTTAGTACCACATTAGCATAAAATAAAGCTATTGTGTCTACCTATAACTAAAAAAATACATATTTTTTAATGATGAGGCAGTGATACTGTAGTATACTGATTTTAATACTTTGGGGTATATACTCTGGAGTGGGATAACTTGACCAAATGATAATTTTATTCCAAGTTTTTTGAGAAAATTATCATAGTACCATACAACATATTTTTTGAGTGATTCATAAATAGCAGAAGAATTAGGAAGGAAAAAACTTAGAGGTAAATGAGAAAAATGATACAACTTATCAAAATTTTTGAGATTCATTATAAAAAAATTTTAAGAGACAATTTTACAGCACTGATCACATACACTGAGGCAGTAAGAAAATACCAGTAAATAATAAAACATTATATCTCAAGGCTCTAGAAAAAGAACACACCAACCAAAAAATCAGTAGAAGACAGAATTATCATTAAAGTTAGAGCACAAAGCAACAAAATAATTATTAAAAATAGAAAACATTAGAAAAAACTAATTCATTGTTTGAAAGAATAAACAAACATGACAAACCTTCAGGTGAAAATTCTCAAATTATTAAAATCTGAGATGGAAAAAAAATGTGACTACAGATATTACAGAATATCAAAGGTGATTCAGGGAATGTCTGGAAAATTTGTACTCCAATGAGCTAGAAAAAATTGAAGATACCAACAGAATCATAGAGGCATACTACCTACCTGGTTTGAAGCATGAGGATATACAAACAATAATAAAATCAGTTTGAAGCCATGAAATTGAAGCAATGAACAAAACCACTCCAATAAAGAAAATTTCTGGACCAGATGGATTCAAAGTTTAGTTCTACCAAACCATTAAAAAAGAAATAATATCAACCCTCCTCAAGTTATTCCATTAAATAGAAAATAATGAAACTTTGCCAAACTCATTTTATGAAGCCAGTATCACATTGATTGCAAAAGCAGACAAAGACCCATCATGGAAAGAAAACTTCAGACTGATATTCTTGAACATAGATGAAAAATTTATTAATAAAATACTAGAAACTTTTATGGTAAAATATATCCAAAGGGTGGTTTTCATCATTTTCATCCTTCACGATGAAGTGTGTTTCATACAAGGGATGCAATGTTATTTAAATATACAGTAATCAATAAATTTAATTCACCATGTAAACAGACTTAAAGACAGGAATCACAAGATTATCTACATAGGTGCAGATAAATCATTTGACATTGTACAGCACTTTTACATTTAAAACATAAGAAAAAATATAGAGCTAAAGGAAACTCGCCTCAAAAGTGTAAAGGCAATCTTTGACAAACACAAGGCTACCATGTTTTAAATGGTGAAAAACTGAAATAATTTATTCTAAAACAAAAACCAGTAAAAAGATGACAACTTTCACCACTCTTATTTAACACAGTCCTTCAAAGTCTAGCCAGGGAAATCAGACAAGAGGTGAAAATTAAAGGGATACAAAAAAGAAAAAGAGCTGATGCTGTATGTTTGCCAATGATGAAAGATATAAAAAGGAAAGAAGCTGAATTTGTCTGCCAATGACATAATCCTATATGTAGAAGACACAAAACACTTCACCAGAAGACTTCTACAGTTCACAAATATATTCAGCAATGTTGCAGCATAAAAAAGATCAACATCTTTAATCAACAATGCTCCTAAACTCCAATGATGAATCCAGTGAAAAAAGTACTTAAGAAAACTCTCTCTCTCAAAATACTTTCAAAAAAAATAAAATACCTGGGAATCTATTTAACAAAAGAGGCTAAGAACTTTTACAATTGCAACTATAGAACTCTAAAGAAAGAAATTGAAAAAGGCTTGAAAATGAAAAGACTTCATGTTGGGGCTGGGGATGTGGCTCAAGCGGTAGCGCGCTCGCCTGGCATGCGTGCGGCCCGGGTTCGATCCTCAGCACCACATACCAACAAAGATGTTGTGTCCGCCGAGAACTAAAAAAGTAAATATTAAAAAAAAAATTCTCTCTCTCTCTCTCCTCTCTCACTCTCTCTCTCTTTAAAAAAAAAAGAAAAGAAAGAAAGAAACGTCTTCATGTCTTTGGATATGCAGAATTAGCACTGTCAAAATCATCATAATATCAGAAGCACTATATATATTGAATAAAATTCTCATAAAATTTACAATTGAATTATTCACACAAATAGAAAAAACAGTAATAGAATTTATGTGGATAAACAAGTGACAAATAATAGCCAAAGCAATCCTTAGTGAGATGAGCAAAGCAGAAGGCATCACAATACCAGACATGAATTTATACTACAGAGCTATAGTAACAAAAACAGCATGGTACTGGCACCAAAACAGGCATGAAGGCCAATTGCATAGGTAAGAATTCAATGAGACAAACTCACAAGAATACCATTGCATGATATCAGATAGAATTTTTTTAAAAAAAACATACATTGTTAAAAAGATAGCCTTTTAAACAAATGCTGCTGGGTAAACTGGAAATACCTACGTAGCAGAAAGAAATTTAACCAATATTTCTCACCCTGAAAAAACTCTATGCTATCTGGATAAAAGTCCTAGGAAATAAAACAGAAACCCTATGGCTGATCAAAGAAAATATAGGCCCATCAACCAAAATTGTAATCTCCTGACTTACTTCTCTAATAAGACTCCTAAAGAACAAGTAGTAAAATAAAAAGTCAATAACTAGAATGGTATCAAACTGAAGTGGGACAGAAGAGGCTGGAAACCTGAGGAATTTTCAGGAAGCAGGATTATTGACTACTGCCAGGCCAGAGGGCTATTGGATAGTTTTAAACAGTCTCTGGACGATCATTATTTGAACTTTATACCTGGTGGGAAAAAGGATTTGGTGGTGTACATTTTTGCAGGGGTCTATATAAACATTTTTTTGAGTTCCCAGAAAATGTTTTTTGTCCCATTTTTTAAGAAAAGTCAGGGATTTTACAGGGTATATCACAAAAAAGAGTATATCCATCAAGTTCAAAGTTAAATTTCATTTTTGCAAGATGGAGAAGAGAAACAGGAAATAGGGCATTGAACCACATTTAGCTGATCTGTAGAGATCTTGACTGATATTTTGTTAGCAGGAACAATTGTGGTCAGAGTCTTAGGAGAAGCCTAATTAAGATTTACTGGTTAAGGAGAAGGTGCCACTACGATTATCCCCTTATTGATTCTCCCCATAATTTAGTCTTCTAAACTAAAGACAAAAATTATTATCTTCTGGCCTTAAAGCCTTACATAATGCCAAAACTTCCATTGTTGTCCTTCTTTCAACAAGTGCTTCTATAGTGAACCCAGCAATTTAAATGTGCAGGGAAGCCAAGTATGGGAGTAACAAAGAAATTAATAGTAGAATACCTACTAAGTCAATTAAGCTTTTAAATTTACAAAGAGTTGAAAATCATCCTCCAAATAGTGAGGTTGGATACCATGTCTTAGTGCCATTCCAGGTTTGGACTGGCACATGTTCTAGTCTTCTAATATTACTATGTCTTTAACTGCCTGTCTGTTTTTATTTATTTGGATAAAATAGTCTGAATTTTCTATATATTTCCCCTTTTTGGCCAGTAGGTAATCTAATGTCAAGCAATTTTGAGAGCTCTTTACATATGGGTATTGCAAGGAGGTCAAAGGCTATAGCAGTGTGATTAGTAATAGTTTCCAGTACATTTTTAAATAAATATGCTAGTTTAGCATATAAACTAGAGTTTTATATCCCTAAGTGTCATCCTGTGTGCAGGTAGCAGGACCATAAGTGGCCTTAATCTTCTAGGGTCACCAGTTATCTTTACTTCAAGATTGTTGATGCCCTAGATTAAGTTTTTAATGGACATTTTTTCCCTTAGCCCCAGATTCTCAAACAAAAAGATTCTTAGGTATTTTCCAGAGACCAATGGTCCTCCAATTATAGCATCTCTTCAGTGGGGCAGTTCCTATATATATGTATTTTTATCACCCCTTAATTATTACAGATTGACTTGAAATATGGTTTACATGATTTCCACCATGGGGGCAGGAGTGAATTAGAGCCCACTAAGATTATGAAAGAAAAAAAAACTACATAATAGATCAGGATTTTGGCTAGTGTCGGTTAAACAGTGTAAGTTAACAAAGCCAAACTAATAACACCAAAAACAACAACAACAAACAAACCAACCCTAGGAAACATACATAAGCAAGGTAAAAAAGTATAAATAAAATTTTTCCAGTCAGTAGGAGCTATTGTTCTCAAACATATTGCAAAAGCCAAATAGAGAAATATATAGATATAGATATATATAAATATAGATAGATAAGCAAGGTGTGTAAATATATATAGAGAGAGATAAGCAAGGTGTGGAAATGTATTTTCAGTATAAGAACTATCTTGGGGGTGAAAGAGAATATTTACCCAGGTGGTAAGTTTATCTTCTGCAATTTGTTGATCATCCAGGACCTAAGTGGCTGAACTAGGGATGTAGTTTTCTCAAGCTACAGCTGTGCACAAGCTACTCAGCTTCCAGAGTGACTAGAATAGGGCTATTGTCCTTCTGAGTCTCAAGCTTCTATGGTATTTTTTTCCACTGCATGTACAGCTTAAGAGGCAGAGTGGGGTCTGCAGTGTATTCCCACTCAATGGCTGCAGACTTGAGCTTTGTGTAATAAATCCAGGGACTTATCTCTGTAATTTTTACTGCAGTTAGGTTGGATAACATAACAGTGAAAGCACTATTCCAAAGAAGTTTTAGAAGTTGAATATTTTATTTTTTGCCCTAGTCTTGAAGGAATACATACCTGACGTCAAACTTACTGGCAATTTTTTCTTGAACCATTGGTTGAGAGTCTGAGAGGTTTCTCCTAAAGCTTGATGCATTTCTTAATACTAAGTCTCCTATTTCTCTTAATTCTCCTTGACTGGGTGGGGAGACCTCCATACACTAGTTAATACAGAGAGAATTATGCCCTCTTGATGGCAGTGAATCTAATTCTTAACAGTGCAATAGGGAAGATTTCATCCCAATGCAGATTAATTATCTGACACAGTTTACCTAATTGAGTCTTTAAATTTCTATCTATCCTTTTTACTTTAGCAGAACTCTGTGGCCTGTAACCAGCATGTAACTTCCATCTGATATTTAAACTCTTGGCCAATAATTGTATCACCTCTGCCACAAAAACTGACCCATTGTCTGAGTCAATTGTTATTGGGATCCCAAATCTAGGAATTGTTTCCCAGAAGAGCATCCTGGCTATTTATTTAGCCTCTTCAGTGAAGATCGGAAAGGCTTTAAGGTAGCCAGAGTAAGAACATATAAAAACCGAAAGATATGTATAGCCCCGTGAGTGTAGTAATTTAGGAAAGTTTACTTGTAAGTTCTCAAAAGGTATTCCTCCTATAGTTTAGATTCCCAGTAGAAGCCTTGGCCCCTGGAATTGGTTGTTGTGGGCACAAGTTTTACACTGTTCACATATCATCTGGAAAATGCTTGTGAGCAAGGGGATTTAGAAATGCTGACTCAGAACATTCTCAAGTGCCATTTGGCCAATGTGTGTTCCCCTGGGGGCACTGTCTGATAAAGATGGGCTATGTGGCCATCAGAAAATCTCTACTATCTGCTTAGGATATACTTTTTTTAGCATTAAACCAATTGCATTCATGTTGAAAATCTTTGGGTCTTATTATGTTAGGGAGTAAGACAGAAAGATGGTATTTAAGCCTGGGAATGAACTTTCTTCCTGTTTCTTACAGGCAGCTAACCCTGCTTCTCTGTCTGCTCTTTGGGTTGCCTTGAGCAACTACAGTATTCCTTTTCAGTGGCCTCAGAAATGTAGAACCACAACTTTTGTGAGTACCCATACAGCCTCCAGAATATTAAGAATTTCCTGTCCATATTTTATGCCTTTTCCCCTTAGTTAAGTAGCTCCTTTTCCTCATATAAGTTCTTATGAACATAAAGACTGGTGAAGGCATCTTTTTGAGTCTAGGTAAATAGAGGCATATATTTCTATTGCCCATGGGAGTGCTCAGGTCAGAACAGTAAATTCTTCCTTTTGTGTTGGAGTTTCCTGAAGCAGAGGTTTTTCCTTAATGGTGGAGTCCAGAATTACCACTGTATATCCCGCAAGACATATTCAGTCATCTATAAAGCTGTTTTCATCATGAAATACTCCACATCAGGGTCCTAGAGGGGATGGTTGGTCAGGTTTAGTCTGCTCAAGAACACTTTGTGACATCAATGCAGTGTGACCAAGTTGCCTAGTCCCAATTAGAACCAGATTGGCTGGGTTTAAGAGTCTGCATGACTTCAATGTGAACATGTAGATTTGCACATAACATGTCCTGGTATCTGAGTATCCTTACATGAGTCAGTCAATATTGTTCTTTGTACTCCAACAGTGACAGTACAGAGTGTCAATTTCTGTCTCATAGCTAACTTGTTAGTCTCTAAAACCAGAAGGGCCATGGATGCAAGGTCCAGTAGACAAGGTGCCCAGCCTTGAGACATAGAGTCCAGTTATTTAGACAGATGAGCCACTGGACCATGCCATTTCCCCAGCATTTGAGTCATAACACCCATAACTATTCCAGACCATGGAAGAACATACAGGAAAAAAAAGACTTTGTGTGGTCAGGGAGTACTAGTCCAGGTGCACTGATGAGTTCTTGCTTATGTCCTCATGGCCTTTTGTTGTGTTGGCCCCCTCATCCCAGGATCCCATTCTCCCCACCTTGTGGCTTCACAGAGGAATTTGGTCATAACTGAAAAGTTGGGGATCCACATCTGGCAGAATTTAGCAGCATTCAAAAGCTCTTAGAAATGGCACCAAGTAGAAGGGGCAAGAGTTGATCAGACTTCTTGTTTCCCCTCAAGACCAAGCCACTGTTGTCTGAGTCAGATAGAAACTGAGGTACTTGACAGATTTGGGTTTTCTTATTTGAGACTTTGTGACCAATTCACAAAGAGAGAAACTTCACTAAGGGAGAGAAAGAAGCAGTTGCCTCCCCTTAATGCAATCTTCTTGCCCTGGCTAGCAACAAACCATCTACATATTGAAAAATATGTGCATTTACATCAGAGGGCAGCATTCACATTGTTTTTGAAGGATAGGCTTTTGAATCTGTAGCCACTGCTGTCCCAAAGATGGTTGGTGAGTTTTTGAAGCCCTGTTGCAGGCTAGTACTGGTTAATTGGCCTTCAGTTGGGGGCATTCTTTCTTCTAGTGGCCCTCTAGATGGCAGTATGCATATCAGCAGTCTCAGCCTTATCCTCAGATAAGGTAATCCTTCCAGTCAGACCTTCCTTCAAAGTTGGGGCCAGATGATGTAACTTTGATATTTGTTTGGATTTGTCCTGCTGGCACCCCACTTGGTTGGCCTCTGGGTTTGTAATAAGGGAAGTTGCAAGGAGATCCATCCTCTTCTTCATCTTTTGGTCTGCTTCTCCTTGAGCTGCTTGGTTGATGAAAACTGTTGTGGCCACTTCAATAAGATCATTGGTATTCTTCTCCAGCAAGGTCCTCTAGATTTGTAGTTTTTTGGCTAATGTCTCTTTGGGTTTGTTTCACCACCTGGTTATCTGGTGCCTCAGAATCAAAGGTAATGAAAAATCAAAATGCTTATGAAAGCCTCATGATATCTCTTTATCTTTAGGAGTCTTCCTCTGTAGTGGGGTTTCACCCTAAGTTTCTGTCAGAAAACCTGGCCTGGGCATGGACTTAAATGTTGCCTTGTGCATCCAGAACAGGTTCCTCTAGCCATTTCAAAGCCACTTGGGTCATTCATCTGCATTCTTCTTTCAAACCAGGTGACCTGGTGGGTCTGGATAATGCACTGCATCAGATCAATTATGGTCCCGGGATTCTCTATGTAGGAGGGAGTATGATTTCTCCAGCTCAAGAGATCAGTGGTGGTGAAAGGCTGGCAATAAAAACCACATTTTCACCTTAGGATGTTTTTCTCCTGGTCAATATACACAGGACTCTATTCTCTTGCAGTGTTTTCTGAAGACCTCTCATCTGGGTTATGCCTCTGGTTTTGGGACAAGTTTTCCACCTTGGTCTTGGCAGGTAGAGGAATTTTGGCTCTGGAGAAGACTCTGGCACTAAGGACATAAAGGAGGAAGGAGTAGCCAATGTTGAGGGCCATCATTCATTGTTTCTGGTGATAAGGGAGCTGAGGATACAGCCTGTTGCCTTGGTGGTCTTGGCAGCAGCAGGTAGAGTGGCATGTAAGCTGGTGGGTTCACTTCTGGCTTATGAGTAAAGACGGGTTTTTCTGTTTTGTCATTTCTTTGTCAGGATTTTCTGTTTGATTCTGTTCAGTTGTATTTTAGAGACCACTATAGTCTATTAAAGTTTATTTCTCATTAGACTAACATTTCAACAAACATTGTACATTATTTTTGTTTTTCTAAATGGACTGATACATTTCACACCTATAGCAATGAGCACCCTGTTCATTTTCTTGTATAAGAATTCAATCAGCTTGGTAAATCCTTATATGATTATGCCTATTGTTTGGGACTTAAACTGGTTTGCTTTCCTGAGGCTACATTAGGACTTAGAAGGTTTTATACTGGGTATTTACCATGTAATTTGTAAATTATTCCTTTTTCTGTCTAGTTCTCTGGCTCCAGAACATGAGAGGATCTCTCTGATATCACCTAATGTCAACATTTTTATTCATTTGAACTCATATATGATGCAATTTCTTGTAAGTGATCACAGAGAAAACAGATGCCAGGAATAGTGGTTTTTCTGAAGGTAGAACTGAGAAGAGACTCAAGGAGCAAGTTTACCAGACAGAAAGCAGGAAATAATGAGAGCTTGAAAGACTGTAAGCCAACACAGAGACAAGTATTTGATAGGGCAGCATTTCTCAGAGTATAGAGATTGGTGAGAAGTAATACCAGAGGACAGAGCAGGCAGGGGTAAGGGATGATTATACAGAGTTAGGCAGGACTTGGATTATGAAAAATTGCCAGATTTAAAAAGCTTAGTCTTTTTCACTGCACAAAGAGGTTCATGATGACAATTGCATTACAGCTGGGTCACTCCAAATGCTAGAGGCAAGATGAATGTAAAGGACATATGCAGGAAGAGAGAGTAATAATTAGAAGACAGAAGTATACAATGGAAGGGAAGCATGCCAGAATGGAGGAAGTATTTCCAGAAATATAGAAGACAGATTATTTTATGTAATCAGTATAGAATAAAAACTTATTAAACAAATTAATGATGAATTTGTTTAATGGTTTCCTAGTATATGACAATCTTCTCTTGTCTGTTAAAAAACTTTCATATGAGATGTGAAATCCACCACAGCAACTGTTTAAGTTGTTTGGGTTTACCATGTAGTTTTACTATTTAACATCTTCCTATGTTGAGGAATTTATTTGGGGGCTTAGTGGGCAATTTCCTGAATGTTGGATTTATCAAATCCACCAGCGATATAGAGAGGTTTATGTGTAAAACTTCATGGTAGAGCCACTGCTTAGCATGTAAAAAGATTATTTTTCAGTCCCCACAATTGAAAAGGAACTCAACAAACCAAACATGAAGGAGAGATATGAATACACAATTAAAGGCATGCATACATAATTTTGGATTTACACTTCCTATTCAAAATTTTAGGAAATAAATTTCTCCTTCAAGACAATATTATTGGACAGAAAAGCAGTAAAATGAGATAAAAATTGTAATACATTTCACGATTTCTTCCTACAGACCTGATCCCATGAAAGGTGAAAAGCAAAAAAAAAAATCTGTGCCTAATGTACAACACAGATTTGGTGGAATGATTCAAACTAATGTGTGTCATATGGAACTGAAATTCATGTTGAGATGAGTTATGGATTCAGACTGGCCTTAATGTCCTGTGTTCAAGCAAACATTTCCTCAGTCTACCAAATATCTGGTTTTATATCCTAGCACTCTCTTAGGCTTTTTTTATTTTGGGGGAGAAAAAACACTCCCAACTAACATATTTAGTGATTCAAATGGGGGAATTTTAATTGTAGAATTATTTAAAGTTATTAATTTAAGAAATATTTTTCTTATGCTTCAAAAATTTTCTAAAACATGAATAGAAACATGAACACTGAGATTGTGGGTCAAATTCTCCCACCACATTGGAAAACATTGAGTGTTGGAGACTGCTAATGTATCTATTTTTAATGTAGTTATTTCCAGAGAAGGTGTCATATAAAATTTACTTGATTTGAATGTCCTTGCTTTCATCTTCCCTTGTGATTCATATGTGAAGGAATCTTATTTTTATGGAGGGATCAATGTGCTTGAAAAAAGATAATAAATTAATATCTTATAACTTATTCAATATGAAGATAATAATTTAACATAAACATAGAATATTTATTGTCTTCCATGGGATGTATACATCCCAAGAAACAAAAGCAAATGGGATATATACTCAATACAAGATGAACACTCACAGATTGTTGCCAATCAATATAAAGAATAGTTTCATGGTTTATCTTTAATCAAAAGTACTTTTCTGGGGGTTGTGTGTACAATTTTTAATAACTCATTAGGTAATACAAACAAACAACCCCCCAAAGCAATATTTGTATAAATGTGACATTGTGAACAAGTCTGGATTCCATGCACTCAAATGCTGAGTTATTAATGTGCTCACTCTCTTGCTGAATCTGAATTAGAATAACTTACTTACCCTCTTGCATCTGTTTTCCTTATCTTTTCCTTTCACCTGACTTTTTCTTATGTTCTTATATTGGTTTGGGATATCATATGATAATAGCTCTTCCAAATACAACAAGATAAATATTTGTTTCTATCATTGTAAAGTAAATTCAGCCTCATTCATTTCAAATTGACTTTGGCAGCATCAAGAGGCCATGCTGAGAAGCTGACTTATAGGATGTAGATTTTCATTAAGTGTACTCTACCATGTCAGCATGATGACAAAATTGTCTTAAAACACACTTCTCCAAACCCATCCCCATTGTTAAGTCATAAGTGATTATATTAAATTTTGGCACAGGATTATACCAACGGTGTGAATATGAGGAAATGGGGGCCAATGGATGCCTCTTGAATGTTGGATAGAATAGATGTCTCTTTGACTTTTGACAAGATGACTATACCTTATATGGACATTCATTCCATCTCTGAAAAGTTAAAATATCTGAACTAGTCAGCTTAAATACATACTTTTACAATAACAGTTAAAACGCCTATTGTTAGATTTTCATAACCATGTGGGAAACTGCTGCATCTCCTTTTCCTTTATCCTTGGGTTTAGCCAGCTTAAAATTTCTGAAACCACTCCTGGGAGAAGAAATAGGTCCCACATTTAAGAAATAAGATATGATAAACATAAAATATTCAGATATGGCTCTTCAAAGGCAAAGGATAAAAATGAAAAGACATAGAATTATCAGATATCCATAACCTTTTATAATTCATAATCATTCCTATGTATAATAAGAATAAAAGTTTTGGTGTTCAAGCAACAAACTGTAGAATACTCTTTTAAATTGAGGCTATTTTGATATATCTTGCAGTTTTTCAAATATTTTCATTCAAGTGTTGTTTATCAAAAAAAATTTGCTAAGGATGAGGATGTAGCTCAGTGAGGATTACATTCCTAGAAAGGCCGAGGTCATGATTTAATTTCTAGGCATCAACACAGGGAAAAAGAAGAAAGAAACAGTAGCAGACTTTTAAAAAACCCAGTGATTCTGAAATGCTGTTTCTCATCTGAATGACTCCCTCTATGCCATATGGATTTCTGTAACTTATAGTTATGGAAAAGAGAAATTTGTGGCTGAAGGTTTCCCCAATTTTACCAGTTCTTCCTGGTTCTAATCATCTCTGAGCCAGTAATCATCTCACCATTTCTTAGATGGCAGATCTACTAAAAATAGATGAATTACATTCTCTCAGATTCCTCATCATTATTTCCAAGACTATTACCTAGCTAACTTCTTTTGTATCTGCCTCATTTCCCCTATCCTGAATCTTTTCAAAAGTAACCTCTACATCTGTGGTCTTGATTCTTTCCATTTTACATTCTGTGTACAGATGATTCCAACTTCTTCTTTACTCCAAATTTAGAAAATGTTCAATTTTTTAGTCATTCCCACTTGCCAAAAGACCTGATCAGAATGAAAGAAAGATGTAGGCTTTCATTTTAGTTATGTCATAAACTCTAGGTTCTAATGGTTCTGTGTGTAGTTTTGCTCAAAGGAATTTTTTTTTTCCTTTCTACTTATAATGTGTTCTGTAGACAAGAATCATAGGCATAACTTAGATAATAATGGAAATGTAGTAACAACTCCTGATTCAGAATGTGCATTTCAAACAGGGTTCCTAACTGATGATTTATTAAAATTTGAGAGTTTTTGTGTATATGTAGGCTTTTGCCAAATCTTCTGCCTTAAATTTTCTTGTAAGAATATAACCCCAAATCCTACCCTCTGACATCCTGGTCTTAGAAGGAGACCTAGTATTTCAAAGGACATCTTAGAAAGCTACAGATTTGAAAATCACTTCTTACCATTTGTACTCTTTTCTACTTCTCCATATTCTGTGTATTCCCTATATGAATCATTCTAGGAAGTAGCAACATTTTCTGTTACACTATTGTACTTGTGCATGACCAACCATATGGTTTTATAATCACTTACGGTTCTATAAAAATTTAACTCTGCATTATCAGGTCTGCACTCCTCAATTCTTTTCCAATAGTGACTGATGCAGAAAAAAAATTGACAAAGTTTTACACTATCTCCATTCAATGTGGAAGGGGAAACTCACAAATTTTTCCATTTTGAGTACACTGCTGCTTTTCCTTCTAGTATATGACTTAACTTTCCTCCCCAATCTATATATACCTGCTTGGTTTTCCTTCTCTTACTCTCTGTACTCTCTGCCATACCCATTCTTCATTCCCTCTCTCTTTTCCTATTTCTTCTTTGCATATTTTGTGTGATTTATGCATATATTAAGCTGGAACTAATAGTGACACTGTGAATATAACCTGTATTTGGATGCTTCTTAATATGATATACTACTTAATACCTTTCTCTTTTTTTCTTACTATGTATTTAATAGGCACATTTATCTAACAATTAGAATATATCAGTGCTCATATTTTTCTTTTTAATTTTTAAATTTTTATTTATACATGACATTTGAATATTTTGACATACATAGATGAAGTATAACTTCTCATTCTTGTACAAGATGTGGAGTTACACTGGTTGTGTATTCATATATGAACATAGAAAAGTTATGTTCAATTCATTCTTCTATCTTTCTTACTCCCATCCCTCCTCACATCATCCCCCTTTATCTAAGCCAATAAATTTCTATTCTTCCCTAGACCCTCTAGTTTTGTGTGAAAATCTGCATAAGGGAGAAACATTTGGAATATTTTGTGTGTGTGTGGGAGGATTGGCTTATTTCACTTAGCATGATAGTCTCCAGTTCCATTCATTTTCCAGCAAATGCCATAATTTTATCTTTCTTTATGGCTAAGTAATATTCAACTGTGTTTATGTACCACACTTTCTTTAACCATTTATCTGTTTAAGAGTACCTACATTGGTTGCTTAGCTCAGCTGTTGTGCTTTGAGCTGCTATAAACATTGATATGAGTGGTCATGCTTTTGAAAAATATTTTTATGTTTCAATTACACACAACAGTAGAACATATTTATGCACTTTGATATATCATACACAGTTGGTGCATAATTTCTCATTTTTACTGATTGTACATGTTGAAGAATCACATCAGCCATGCAGTCATATAGGTACAAAAGGTAATGTCTATCTCATTCTACTATTCTTCCTATCCCCATGTCCCTTCCCTCCCCTACTTTCACTCCCCTCTATCTAATATAACTATGTGTTCTTCCCTAGCCCCCTCCTATTGTGAATTAACATCTGCATATCAGAAAAAACATTCAGACTTTGGTTTTTTGGGATAGGTTTATTCCGCTCAGCATGACAATCTCCAACTCCACCCATTTACCAGAAAATGTCATTTTATTCATCAAGGTCTCATCATATCTAAAGAGCTTTTAGTAAAAATTTTACTGAGAGCAAGATCCAGTTTTAAAAAAATGTCAAATTTGGATGAAGAAATGTTTCCCTTTTACCTTTATGTAACAGTACATACAATCTGGGTAAAGTAAGTAACACATTTTGTGAGAGTACAAAAACTTATACCAATAATGAAAGATGGCAGCACAAAAACACAGATCACTTCCTGACTATTTTTCAGAGCTTGAGTCATATTTTTTGGTGTGTGATTTCTGGATGAAAAAGAGCAGCCATAGAAAAACACAGGAGACCAACTCTAGAGAGCCTGAGACCAAATGAAACCCAGAATTTTGGCTTTTAGAGTACTAAATAATTTCACAGAAGAAATATTCTGTTGCAGTGTTAGGGGAAAATGCAAGCTGAGGAGGAGAATTCTACAAATCTGATTAATTAATGGAGGAAAGAAGTAGACAGACACTCTCATACAGACTGAAACTTCGAACTTCTACTCTGGAAAGAAGTGTGGAGATTCCTCAAGAAAACTATGAATATAACCACATCAACACCAAGCCATTCTACAACTTGGTATTTATAGCAAGGAACTAAAATCAGAATTCTTGTAAGACATATCAACATCAGTGTTTGTTGCTGCAAGTTATACAACCAGTCTAGAGAAGGATGGATGTATTGGAAATTCCGGTGAGCAGTATCAGAGTGCCTGGAAAGAAACCTTCTTTACTTGGGGTCTTTTTTCTAGTCATTTCTCGTAAGAGATCAGAAACCCCAGCAATTTAAAAAAACTTTTTTTAAAAAATACTTTAATGTGTCTTGAATTCACTGGTTCTGGAGCCACACCCTAACACTATTCAAGCTGGGTTTGGGACTCGATGTGTCTCACCCAGGGGTCTCAACCATGGGTTTATCAGACAGACACACACTATCCCTGAGTTTTTTTTAAAAAAAAGAATAAAACAAGACACAGAGATTCTGAGAGCTCTGAGCATATATAGCAGGTCTTATGGTCTATGTAAGGACAAGAAAACCCTAGGGCACTTTCATTCTGATGTGGTATTTGCAATTCTCTGACATCAATGCCAGGGATGTGTCTGGTAGAAGTCACAATATGCTGCACAATACATGTGAGCAGATATCCCAGGTATGGTCAACTCACCATGATTTTAGAGTATTTGCTTTTAGAGTATTTGCTTTTTGAATATTTGCTCCCACTTCTGCCACAGAGGTCGTTCTAAGCTCTTTCTGGGTGATGCAAAGGACCCCTGTGGATAAGCCCCTTTTGGAATGGTCTGTCCGTGTGAGAGATCAGAAAGTCCTGCCTTTCTTGTATCTCCAAGGCACAACTGCAAGCTATCCTCATAGGATGGTGGTTGTTCAACCTGACAACCACCATGAGTCTATGATAGAGACTAAAGGGAATGTGCTGAAAACACTTATCAGAAAGAGGTGTGTTTTGACAATAGGACAATTTATATAGTAGAAGCCAACAGGGGCACTGCACATTTCAAATAGGTGCTTTGAAAAATAGCTTTCATGAGGGAGAAAAGCTGTGTGGGAAATCAAGAAACAGAAGGGTCCAGGAGTGCTGAGGCAAGATCTGGTGAGAATATAGTTTTTTGCATTTTCCAGAACAAAGCACAGATTCTGCCAACAGACCTTATCTACCATGCTCAAAGAGAGTGCCAGAAAATCTCTCAGACACTTGGAATTTTGCACACTCCTGGGATCACTGACTGAAGAAGACCACAACTGGGATCTGCATTACAGACTAGTCCCCAGACTCCATGGGTTCTCACCCATGGGTCTCATCCATGGGCTTATCAGACAGATGCACACCATCCTTGAGTTTAAAAAGAAAAAAAGTACTGGGGGTGAGTTTTCATTTGCACTAGAAACCTTCCCTAAGCACCTCATGCAGGGAGCCGGGTATAACTGAGAGCTTGTGTACTCCACTACCACGTCACTACCAGGTTAGGTGTGTTTGGGCTGGAGAGACCAGAAAAGATTTGAACTACATCTGCCTCCAAGCAATCCCACCATGGTTTTGGTTTCTATACTAGGAGATCCTGGAAAGAATTTCCTCAATTTCAATACCATTAACAAAGAGAATTTTTAAGCTTTTTTTTTTTTTTTTTTTTTTTTTTGCTTTTGGCTTTTTTGTCAGATATTGTGCATGAGATTTCCTCATTTTTTTCTCTCTTCTAAGATTTTTGTTCTAAGATTTTTGTTCCTCTCCTGTTTTCCCCATCACCATTTTTTCTTACTTCAAATCCAATACTTTCTCATTTTTATTACTTTTTTTTCTTATTTCTTCCTCATCTATATTTATCACATCAGTTTCATTATTTTTCCTTTGAATTGCATGCTAATTATTTTACTATCACAAATGCCTGTTTTTTCAGCCAGGTGTATAGATTTATTTCTAACATCACCCCTCCAGTTTGTGGACTTATAGAGATCACTTTAAACATCATTTTATTAATAGGTAATTATATGTTTTGCTTTAAATTGTCATTCTTACTGGAAGTTATTCTCTATTCTTATAAAGATCCTGATGGGTGAACCTAGCACCTTAGTCATGTCAAATTGGGTACTTGACACCGAGATGTCACCCCCTCCCCAGGGTACATTCTAATGAGAAAGCTGCACATATCCTCAAAAGAAGAATTCATCCCAATACATGCAAAACCTCAGCCTTACTAACACAGACAATGTGGGAAAAAAATGAGGCAAGAACCACCACATCAATATTGACTGATTTACAATAAGAAAAGAAAAAAAAAACTAAAGATGTCTTGCTTGAACCCAAAAGCAATGGTCTCTTTCTGGGAGGTTTCAATTTCCTTAATAGTCCATTGGATATCTTTTTTGAGGATACTATTTGCATTACAGAGACAATGAGGTCTAGGCCATATAAAAATATTTAACTTTGGCATGAAAGCATGTTCATATGTAACTAAAACTGAGCCATTAGAAAGGACCATCCTTTACCATAAATGCACTCAGTGGCCACGGCCATTATATGTGTTCATTATTTTAAATGGATATTCAAAACTCCATTTAACATCTTCATCATTTAAGGATGTTAGCAAAATGGAAACACAAACAATATTCAGTTAAATTTTTGCCACGATCACAAGTATAATGTTTACCTATATATTAAGGTTGTAATGCTATTTTCAGACTCATAATCAGTTTAATTTTTTGAGACTTAAATATCAATTATCATCTTTGGATTGCAAATTGACTGTCTTAAAACAAGGAACACAGGAGAAAATTAGGAATTTAAAAGTATGTGTGTACACATCTGTGGCTGCTTTTTTTTTTTTTTTTTTGGTGCTACCAAAACTTTCCTCCTCTTCTTCAGATGATGTACATAAAGTAGTTTAGCTGAAAAAACTATATATATATATATATATATATATATATACATATAATATTATATATATATACATATATATATATATACTAATTAGAAGATTTATACAGAATGAGAGTCTATGAAAAATGAAAAGTAATAATAAGTTTGATGTTTAGGTGACTATTTACCTTTTTAGATGTTTATTGGTAGGGTATAATTGAGTGAACTCAGTGATTTAATCTCAGGATGTTGCAACATTGGCAAGCATCCTGCCAGAGTTGAACCCAAAAGCTTATTTTTATTTGGACACTGGGTCTCTCTAAAGTATTGTTCTGGCAGAGACTTGCCATGCTCCTGTCTCAGACTCTGAACTAGATGTGCTTAAAGGTTACCACTGTACCTACCAGATATTGACTACTTCATGGAATGCTTTTAGTAATATTAAACTTCAACAGTGTACCTGGGGACACACTACATATCACCAGGTTCAATATGAAAAAACATCTCAAGCTATATCCTCTCAAGATGAAAGAAAAGTAAGTCAATTTTAAAAACACTATAAGAAATGTAGGATTCAAACATATTTCCCAAAACAAAACAAAAATTGTACAGTAACTTTTTTTCCATTACTGGGCATTAAATGCAGAGCCTCTCACATGCTTGGCAAATACTCTACCACTGAGCTACATCCCCAGCAAAACAAAAATTATAGTAGTAATAATTACATTGATTTTGGGTATTTGTAAATCTCATTATTGTCAAACTAAAGTAAAGAGAGCTAAAGCCTCAAAAAAAAAAGAAATGTAGGATTCATAGTGGGATAGGGAGGGGAAGCATGGGAAAAACAGATGAACTCTAGATAGGGCAGAGGGATGGGAGGCAAAGGGAGGGGGGCAGGGTTTAGCAAGAATGGTGAAATGTGATAGACATCATTATCTAAAGTACATGTGGGAAGACATGAATTGGTGTGAGCATATTTTATATACAACAAGAGGTATAAAAACTGTGCTTATATGTGTAATAAATATTGTAATGCATTCCACTGTCATTTATTTTTAAAAAATCAATTATTTTTTTTAAATGTAGGAATCCACAGCATCTTCTAGTCTCTTTCTTATAACAGTAACTTTCAAAAGCAACTCTTAAGCAGTAGTCATTTCCACAATGACTGATAATTTCTACACTATTATAAAAAAACTTGTATCTGCAAGGTTTTCATTCATTATTCTAAAAAAAAATATGCTCCATAAGACTCAGTCTGTTTGTTCAGTCCCGCATGATTATGAATCTCCTTGTCATAAAGTGTTTTTTTCTTTCTTTGGGGCTACCTTAGCATTTCAGCAGCTCTACTGGATATATACCAGTTGACCTCAAACTACTCCTTCCCTTGTCTAGTTCTTTGGCTCTTGGATTGATGGGACCTCTTTTACATTATCTTGGAGACAACAGTTTATTGAACCCAAATGATTAAGTTCCTTGTAAGCGAGAGTAGAGAAAAAAATGGTGACAGGTATAGAGGATTTCTCAGCAGAGACTAAAGAAGTGAAGTTACCAGCCAGAGGTAGAAACTGAAAAAAGCTTGAAAGGCTGTAGCTGGACACAAAATCAAGCATTACATAGGTCAGTATTTATCTCAAAATATAGGGACTGGTAAGGAGTAATGCCAGAGGACAGTGAAGGAGGCAGAAATGGATAAAGAGTAAAGCTGAACTCATGTTATGAAAGATTTCTGGACAATTTCAAAAGCTTGGTCTTTCACATTCTAAAGAGAGGTTTATGGTCATATGAGCATTGTAGCTCGATGACTCCAAATGTTGGTAACAGTAAAAATGTGGAGAGCATAATTATGGGCAAAGATAAAAAGGTGACAGGACTGCAAAACAGAAAGAAGCAGGCCAGAATGGAGGAAATGTTCCAAGAAATATAAAAGATATATCATTTTCTGGGACTAGTGTAGAATGAATTTTTATTAAACAAAGGACAAAGCTGAGACTTGGAATAAGAGGTTCTGGACTGGTAAACAAGGTTTCAAATGGCATGTGAAATAAAATATAACAACTTTTTAAGTTGTTTGGGTTTACCATTTAGTCTTTCAATTTCATATTTTCCTGTGTTGAAGGGACACATCTTGGTCCTTTGGAGGCAATTTCCTGAATCTTGGATTTGCTCAGTCATCCAATGAATCAGAGCAGTCTGTGGGAAAAGCTTTGTGATAGAGCCACTGCTTAGCCAAAAGGATCTGTGTTCAGGCCCACCATTGAAAAGTAAACCAACAAACCAACCAACCAAACAACAACAACCAAGCAAAAAAACAAGCAAAGAATACAAGAAAAAGGAATATACACAGTGGTTTGTGTAAGTAATTTTGAATTTACAACTCTGGGTTTAAACAAAACAAAACAAAACAAACAACTTCAGAAAATAGTAATCTCCTACAAATAGTTTTACAGAAAATGAATAAAATATACAAAATAATACTTTGTGTGCATGATTACAGACATAATCACATGAATGATGATGGACATAGAATAAACAGGGGGTTCAAAGTAATTATTCAATACAGTGGGTATTATACTATGATTGAAATTAAATTTTAAACAGGTCTTGTTTCACACACTACCCTTAATCCAATATTTTTATGTCCATTTCCCAAGACTTGAAAATTATTATCACCTATGAAATAAGCATTTCTTTTTAAATCTGGAGAAAAAAAAATAGTCTCATAATTTACCTAACAGGAATAAGAATTCCAATTGAGGAACTTTAATTTTAGAAATGGAGGAGATAAAGATTTTTTAGAAATCATTTTGGTGTGTCTTTAAAGATGTATTCTTAAACTTGTATGCCAATACAGACACTGGTGTATTTTTTAATACCTTTATTTTATTTATTTTTATGTGGTGCTGAGGATCTAACTTAGGGCCTCACACATGCTATTTGTCCTCCATAGCCATGATTTCAGTAAAGAGAAAATAAACTATCTTCCCATCACTTAGGGGAAAATCTAGCATTTCAAATATTTTAATATAGTTATTTCTAAAGAATTGTATTACAAAATTTATCTGATTTGCATTTCCTTTCTCCTGTCATCCCTACTGTATTCTTTTGAAGAAAACATCTACTTTCTAGAATAGGCTGTATGAGTTTGGAAGAAGATATTAAATACTTGTTGTATATTTTATATAATATACAGTTAATAACTCAAGATAATTTTAGAAGTTTAATTATTTTCATGAAAGAATATGTGAAATCCTGAAATACTAAAAGCAAAAGGGATACATACTCCACAAAGCATGAATATAACAAACCACCCATACATTCCTGCTCTATCAACATGGAGCCAGTTTCATGGGTTTGCTTTGATATACAATACTTTAGCAGGGTGGGGTTATGGCTCAGCGGTAGAGTGTACACCTAGCACTTGTGAGGCCCTGGATTCAAACCTCAGCACCACATATAAATAAATAAATATAGGTATTGTGTCTAGCTACAATTAAAAAATAAATTATATATATATATATATATATATATATATTTTAAGTGGGGCTGGGGCTGTGGTTCAGTGATAGAGCACTTATCTAGCACATATGAGGCCCTGGGTTTGATTCTCAGCACCACATAAAAATAAATAAAATAAAGACATAGTGTTCAATTGCTTCTAAAAATATTGAAAAAGAATGCTTTAGCTTTGGGATTTCTATATTTATTTGCTGGTTGTTGCTGAGTACAGCAACATGCCTGAAATATACTGAAGAAAAACATCAAACATTGGTTAAATTGAACATGGAGTTAAATTTCAAAAGGTGAGTTTATATTTCCAGTTACCATAAATAAAATAGGAAACGTAAATATACTAATTAATTGTGTTGAATGAGAGAATGAGGATATCTAATCAAATAAGCAATGCCAGAGTTTCAGGGTGTAAATATATAGAATGTAGAAAAATTTAACAGCATGTATGTTTAATGTAGCCTATCAGAATCATTTAATAAACTTTATTACAGGTGTGTATTGTGTTCTTCTATTTCTCCTCCAATATAGTAAGTTCAAAGTTGTGATAACAGTCCAGTGGAAAGTACAATTCATTTCCATTGAGGAATGTTCTCTGAACTGATCAGCTTAGATAAATACTTATTAAAATATTCTATTTTTCTATACCCATGAAGGACAGTGGTGTATCTTTTACTGTATCCTCTGATCTAACCAACTGAAAGTTTCTTTATCAACTCATGTGAAAAGACATAGGACCCAAATAAAATAAATAGTATATAATAAGCATAAAGTTTTAAAATATGGTAATTCAAAGGGGGAAAATAAACTGAAATGTCAAATAATTATCAGATATGAATACCTTTATTTATTTCAAATTCATTGGCATATAGACAAAGAATAACAGCTTTGGTGTGCAAAGAATTAACCTATAGAGTCTGCTCTTTTCAAAATGAGCCTGGTTTGGTATATCTTATTAGACTTTCAAGAATTTTCATGAAATACCTGACTTTCAGAAAATTAGCTATTTAAAGATGAAGATTTAGCTTAGTAATAGAGTGCATTTCTAGCATGCCTATAGCCATGGTTTCAGTAAAGAGAAAATTAACTATCTTTTTTATACCTTTATTATTTGTTTTTATGTGGTGCTAAGGATCAAACCCAGGGCCTCACACATGCTAGGTGTATGCTCTACCACTGAGCCACAACCCCAGCTTCAAATTAACTATATTTTAAAATTTCCAATGCTTCTGAAATGATATGTTTTTCATCTCAACTACTGACATCAATGCCACATACTTCCATATGCTTGGTAGTTATGGAGAAGAAAAAAAAAGTATAGTGGTGGTTGCCCCAATTCTACCCATTTCCCCTGATCACAACCATCTCTGACTAGTAATAAACTCATCTTTGTATTCAATGCAAATATACTGAAACCAGCTGAAATGCATTCTCTCAGTCTCCTTATCATTACTTTCAAAATTACCTAGTTATTTTATTTGGTTCCCTCCTCATTTCTCCTTCCTTTTGCTTTTCATAAGCAACCTCTAGATCTGTGGTCTTGATTCTTTTTTATATTCTTTATTTGGATTATTCCCACTACATTTTGTAGGCAATTCAGAAACTCTATCTAAAAATAAAATTTCTATGTCTTCATCCTTTTGCCCTTCCCCTCTGCACAGAGATAGACTCAGAAAGAAAGATTTATGCATTCACTTGATCTGGTTATGCCCTAAACTAAAATGCAATGGCCCTTCATTTAGATTTTCTAAAGGGCAGTTCATTCCTTTGCAACTCAGAATGTGTCATGTGGATCGGGAGCATTAGGAAGCATCTTTGAATGTATTATTAACTACAATGTTTCACCAAGCACCAGTACTCCTGGAACTGCATGTCTAACAGAAACTTCAGACAATGGACATTCTTGAGAGCTGCACAAGCTCCTAACATTACATAATGTAACTGTAAAATGTAACTACAGAATAAGCAACCTTACTGATACTCTAAACAATAATGTGGTTATGGTACTAATGACCTATTGTAACCTATTGTTATAAATAAATGTGGGCACATGGACAAAGAGCCACTTTGCCACCTTCCCTGTCTCTGCACCTTATTTCTGTTTACTCTTTGTTATTATTCTTTACACTTTCCAGGAAACATTTTATCAGCCATGACTTTGCTGACCATCCCATAATATATCCTCTTTTATTTCCAGATTTTATTATTTTGGACTATATTTATGATCTTAGGAATTAGAAGTCTTTCACATGCCATTTAATTATATACACTCACAGGGAATAATATATGCTTATATTTATTTATGATAAACCAAATATAGCTCTTTATGATCTGAAACTCATTCCTTAATTTCTTTCCAATATTGACAAAGACCAGAAGTGTTAGAATTTTTTACTTTATCTTTTAGACCAGCTTTGGTAATGGAAACTCAAATCTTCCTATTTTTTAATACTCTGCTCTTCCATTTTCTAATATCTGACCTCTATTCACCTCTCTTAACAATTAGTACCTGCTTTTTTCTCCCTTTTTTTTTCTTGTCTCTCATCGTTACCTTTCTCATTCTTCATTTGCTTTAGTTCCCACCTTTTTCTTATTTTCCAACTTTTCTCTAAAAAGATCTGGAAATAAAACTAATAATTCAGCTCCTCTAGTGACACTCCAACTTACCCTGTTGCTGCAACTTGATAAGTTTATACCATTTCAATCTTTTTTCTATTTTTTCACTTCTTTAACTTTTAAAGCATGTGAGTCCTCATGTTTAAACAAACATATCCAATGATTTTATAATGAGTGGTTCTTACTTTCTATATGTCGATTTACTTCATGATTTGCTCTTTGATGTTGATCACTGGATAAATGCCCAACTTCTGAAGATGAATCTGAGAGATACTTTGATAAAACTAATATCACTAATGAGTTGCACAAAGATTTCCTAATCACTATTCTAAGAAGACACCTAATTTTCCAGATCTGAAATAAATTAGACTTAAAAACTTGAGTACATATTGAAAATAAAAACATTTTATATCAGAGTGTAATGCATTCTCTGCAAATTAGCCAACTATTATCTTCATTTGGCTACTAACTCTATATAAAAAAGGATAGAAGGAAAAAACTATTCCCATACAGTGCACTAACTGAAGTACATAATTCCACAAGAAAGTAACTTCATTATATCTAACCCTACTCATAACATACCACTAAAAATAAGAAGAGATTCTAACATGTATAATATATATAATATGTATAACATGTTTAAATTGTATATATACATATATAGATATACCAATATACATATACACAGTTGCTACACATAACTAAACATTTTAAACATTCTAATTATAAATTTTTTAGTGTTGAACTAAGATATTTCGTTATAGAGACTGAATTATTTCACATCAAGTAGAAAACAAGCTGTGTTTTCACTGTTTCATTCAGATAAGCAAGGGCTTACAGAAATCTAAATTTTTTCGGTAAAACGTTTACTGATAGAAAAACTAGTTTAATAAAATGATGAAGTTGTTTTTAAAAAGCTTTCTTTATTTTACCAATATATGAGGATAGAGTATGCATCAATTTCCACTCAAGGAAAAATTATTTTAAAATACTATGGTAAAAAAGATGTATATAGATGCATACAGTAGTTACTGACTGCACCCTAAATTGACTCAAAACAAATGGTGTGTGTCTGCACAAACACTGGTAAGAGGTAAACACTGGAGTGCAATTACAGAGAGACAATGAACAAATAAAACCCAGAAATATGTTTTATAGAGTAACGAATGTATCCATAAAAGAATTTAATGGCAGCAGTTGTAAGGGAAAAACTGGCTAGGTGGAAGCTGTTCGCTGGTAGGCTCACACAATCTATAGTCTTAAAAAAAAAAAAAGGATATTTAAAATTCCAGTAAAGAGTTTCAGCAAAGGAGCCAGTTGGATTCTGCCAGAGATTTCAGTGGAGGACAGGTGCACTGCAGATTCATCTCAGTAGGCTCAGAAGCACCTACATAAGAAACTTCTTCACTTGGGGTTCTTTTTCTAGACTTTCTTTCTGAAAGATCTGTAACCCTGGTGTTTATGTTCTTATATTTTCAAGACCCAACAATGTCAGGCTCTATTTAGAATACAAACTAAGAAACAGATCTGCAGTTAGCTCTGGAAATCTATAGACATGGTTACATGGTCAATCCAAGGCATAGAAACTGAAGTGAGTTTCATTCAAATGTGCCTGTAGGAACTATATGACAGTGAGAGTAAGGATCATTTCTGGTAAAAAAAAAAACTTGGTGATAGAACCTCCAGTGAGGTAAGATGATCTCCCATGTCTGGTCATCTTACTATGCTCAGAGGCATTTGAAGGAAGAACCCCCACTTCTTCAACTAAAGCAATTATAGTCACTTCCCTGGAAATTCACTGAGGGGGTTCCTCATTTACAAAGTTTTCACTGCTGAGACTCTCTTTGACAGATTAGATTGTCTTGCATGTTTTATATCTCTAGGATACAGTGGCTTGTTAGGCCTGTTTGGGCTAGAATTGAGAAGAAACAAGTAAAACCAAAGTTGCTCCCAGAAACCCCAAAATGATGGTGAATTTAAAGACTAAAAAATGTGAAATAAAGTGTCTACATTTGGATTATATCAGCTAGGGAAACCATACACTTTTCTTGGTCTTGCATTTGTAAGTAATTTATTTTTAATTTTTTGTTATTCTTTTTCTAATGTACATAATTTTTAACTATTTTTTGTACATTTTTCTTATTTTTTCATTTGTATGTGCTCCATTTTTCTTTTCCATATTTTTGTTGTCATTCTTTTTTAACCTCACCACTTTTTTCTATATATTTTAGTATTAAATTTAGAATAACTAATGCCTAAATTTGGGGCATTGTACCTTATTATCACTTCTTCACTGGTTACTGGAGTTGAAAAATTATTTTTAATTTTTTTGTGTGGGGGGGGCTAGGGATGTGGCTCAAGTGGTAACCCGCTTGCCTGGCATGCAAGGGGCACTGGGTTTGATCCTCAGCACCACATAAAAATGAAATAAAGATGCTGTGCCCACCAAAAACTGAAAATTAATATTAAAAATTCTCTCTCTTTCTTCTCTCTAAAAAAGTTTTTGTTTTGCTTAAAAATCAACATTTGCTTTTCTTCTAAGTTTTTGCTATTACTGGTAGTTATTCTTTCCTCTTAAAGTGCTATGTATTTGTGGTCCCACCACTTTTGTCAATGAGTTGGGGCTTTGAATATAGAACATAAACTCTGCCATGGCATATCCATAGAGAAATCTTCCCAACAAAATTACCTACATCTAAGAGGAAAAGAAAAATCTATTTGAAAGTATACAAAAACCTCTCTGAACATTAAAACAGGAAACAAGGAAGGGCAAGGCACTAGGACACTACCAAAGTTCTTAATTCCCCAACAACTTAATCCACATACACTGATGTGGAGAATATGCTGAGCAAAGAATTCAAACTATTGTGAAAATAATTTAAGAAATTAGAGGACTAAGAAATAAATTAATGAAGGCAATTCAAGTTTCAAAAGAATATTCCAACAAGGAGATAGAGTTTCAAAAAAATAACAAAGTAGAAAATTTAAAAATCATAAGTTTTATTAACTCAACTAAAATTCCAAATGGGAAGTATGGCCAATATACTATGTCAGGAAGAATGTTAAGTCTTGAAGACAAGGTAGATGAAGTAGAATTTTCATATAGTACTAAAAAGGAGAGACTTTTAAAATAATACACAATCAAACTAGGATAACTTTAAAAGACCAATTGAAGACTAAGGTTGTTGAGAGCCACAGCCGAAGGGGCCGCAGCAAACTTCCAGCTGCCAGCAAACTTCCAGCTGCCAGCTGATGATTGGTTCATAGCGGCCCCAGCAACTTCTAGCTGCCAACTGATTGGCTCCTCTGCGGTGATGCTCATTGGGCTGTTTCCCCCACCCTTTCAGACCATGGAGCTGCTCATTGGGGGACTTTTTTGGCTCCGCCCACGTGACCCAGCCAATCGGGCCTCAAGAGCAGGAGGAGTGGGGGAGGTGGAGAGGCTTGTGGGAAGCTGGTGGCCGCAGTTGGGCTCTGAAGGTTTTCCTGAGGAGCTGTTTTGTTTGGCGTGTGTGGTTCTAAAAATAAAGTTCATTTCTTTTGACAAGTGGCTCCTGAATTGTGCCCAGCCAGACTGTGGCATAAGGTATTGAAGGAAGGAGTGTATATAAGGACTAATGAAATAGAAAACTTATGGTTAATTTAAACCAGAAAAATTTCCTTAATTGTGAGAACAAGATGGACATCCAGGCACAGAAAACATTTAGAAGACCTGACAGACATGGCCAAAAAAGAACTTCTCAACATCATATTTGGGTTAAAGTGACAAAATTCAGAGCAAAGAATGATTTTTACAAATTCAATAGAGAAGCACCAAGTTATTGATAAATGTTAATGTAGCTGGATAACTCTAAATACCAGCAGAATATGCAATAATATACTTCAAGCACTGAAAGAAAAACACTGTAGTGGCACCTCCTCCTCCACAAATGCATCTTAATTAAGCTTCTCCAAAGACCCTAACCACAATTTTTCTTTTTAACAAAATATCAGCAAGGATCTCTGCATTAGGGCTCAACTATACTTACATGCTCTATTTCCTACTGCTCAGCTCTGTCATACAAAAACTAAATTTAACCACAAATCTAATGGATGTACTCTGCTTTTGTGGTATAATCTGCAAAATCCCAAACTGTTCTAAGAAATGGACAATAGGTACCTTCTGAGAACTCAAAGAAAAAATCACTTTTATGTATACCCCTGCAAAAATGTACACCTCCAAGCACCTTCTGCCTACCACTGGGTATAAAGTTCAAAGAATGTCTAGACTTGGCATTAAGAGGGAGAATTTGTTTTAGGTGAAAGCTTCTGCTGGACAGGCTGCAGACAATAAACCTGCTTATGCCAATTCCTCTTGTGTCCAGTCTCATCTGTCTTAGTTCAGTATTGCCAGTATACATTGTTATGTGCATCAAAGTTATTCTTCAGAATCAAAGCATAAATAAAGACCTTACAAGACAAGAATAAACGAAAATAATTTATGACAACTGAGCTCTCTCTCTTTCTCTTTTAAAAAAAGATTCTATATACATAAAAAGGAGATTAGAATAAATCAAGTGAGAGTACAATAGAATAAATGTCACTAGAAGAGTAGATAAGTAATTGGGTATTAAGTATAAATCCTATATTAGAGAGAAACACACCTCATTATTCTAACACTGAATTCACATTGTGTTAATTATCAACTTAAAAGATATAGACTAAAATAATCTACAAGAAACACACCTGAATTGCAAGGATGTTTATGAATAAAAATAAAAGGATGAAAAGCTATTCCATGTAAATGTTAGCCAGGAAAAAAGTAGTAGTTATTTTCATACTTGATACAGCAGACTTCAAGCAACAATTACCCAAATGTGACAAAGAATGCCACTGCATAGTGTTAAAGAGAAATATCCAACAAGAAGATAAATGGTTATAAATATTTACATGTGAATGGCAGTGGACCCAATTTTTATAAAATAATAACTATTCCGCCTAAAGGGACAGATAAGATTCAATAAAAATTATAAATGTGAGTGACTTTAACACCACTGTCACCAGTGGCTGGTTACATGGACAAAACATCAATAAAGCTTCTAAATCTCACCTTTACTTCACATAATATTAACTTAATTGTTGTCTACACACTATTTCATCTGAAAACAGCAGATCTAATATTCTCTTCAGCAACACAAGGAAATTTTTTTATAATAGATCATATACTAGGATGCAAAACTAGTATTTGTAAACATAAGAACCATTAGAATTATTCCCTTCACCCTTTATCACATCACAATGAATTGCTATTAGAAAACAACATATAGTCTTTTTTAACAAGTATGTCTAGGAAAACTGGATATACACATGAAGAAGAATAAAACTTGATCCTTCTCTCCCACTCTTCCCAAAATCAACTCAGAGTAGATAAAAGATTTAAGAATTACACAAGAAACTCTGTAACTACTAGATAAAATTGTAGTTTGAACACTTCAACATACTGACACAAGCACTAATTGTCTAAACAAAAATTCTAAAGCATAAGAAATAAAACCAAGTCACAATAAGAGGAGCCAGGTGTGGTGTCACACAACTGTAATCCCAACTGCTTGGGAGACTGAGGAATGAGGATTTTGAGTTTAAAGCCAGCCTCAGCAGAAGTGAGGCACTGAGCAACTCAGTGATACCCTGTCTCTAATATAATATGAAAATAGGAATAGAGATGTGAGATGTGGCTTAGTGGTTGAATGCTTCCGAGTTCAGTCTCTGGTACCCTACCAAAAAAAAAAAAAAAAAACAGAATCAGTAAGTTGGATGACATCAAATAAAAAAATTCTTAACACCATAGAAACAAATAAAAGCTTAAAGATAGAGCCTAAATAATGCGAGATCTTTGCGACCTGATTCTCAAATAGGAAGTTAATATCCAGAATATATAAAGAACTTTAAAAACTTATTACCTAAGAAATTAATAACCCATAGAGTAAATGAACAAAACTAAAGGGATTCTTCTTAACAGAAATGCAAATGGACAATAAATATGAAAAAAGTTCAATATCTCTAGCAGTTTGGGAAATAAAAATCAAAACTACATTAGATTTTATCTCATTCTCTTGAGCATGGCAATTATCAGGAGCACAAGCAATTATCAGGAGCACAAGCTGATGAGGATGCAGAAGAAAGGAACACTCACACATTGCTGGTAGGACTGAAAATTAGTACAGACCCCTGAAAAGTAATATAGAGATTCCTTAAAACACTAGTAATATGTTATACAGCTCTCGCAGTCCTCCCTGGTGTGTGTGTGTGTGTGTGTGTGTGTGTGTGTGTATAAATACACTTGGTGTGTATATATATATACACTTATAAATATATCACATTGAATTTGACCTTTATGTATATCAATGATGCACTAATTAAAACAACTATATAAAATTGAAGATCAGTGGAGTATAAGAAAGATAACAAGTGAAGAGGAAAAGAGAGTACTAGGGACCAAAGTGGAAAAAAATTGTACATCATACTTGTAATATAATTATTTCAAAATAAACCCCAACATTATGCATGAAATAATGAGCTAATAAGGAAAATGAAATAAACAGCAAGTAAAACTAAAGAAACTGTGTGAACACTTGGAGAATGAACAATACAGTTATATAATCAAAAGGTCATTGATGAGATCAAGGAAAATTAAAAATAAATAAATAAAACCTTAGAACCAAATGATAATTGAAACACATCATCTACAAATTTATAGGATACATTAAAAGCAGTTCTTTTCCCCTTTTTTTCTTATTGAGACTTTGTATGTATACATAATAGTGGGATTTATGATACTATATACAGAAATGCACATAACATATTTTCATCAATCTTACTATCAAGTACCTTTCTTTTTTCTTCCCACTTCCCTTCCCTGATCCAGCAAAAGCAGTTGTATGAGGGTGCTTTATAGCAATGGCTACCTACATTTAAAATTTTGAGATATTTCAAATTAAAAATCTAATGAAGCATCCCAAAGTCTAAGAACAATCATTAGTAAGTAAATTCCAAAACCAATACAAGAAAATAAATAATAAATATAAGAGTCAAATTATTAAATGGAAAAAACCCATAACTTGGTAATAATTAAACAAATAGTTGGTTTTTTAAAAGGTTAACAAGATACATAAACCCTTAGCTAATGTAACTAAAATAAATTGAAAGATACAAATGAATAAAGTTAGAAACAATAACAGAAATATTTTTTTAAAGACACCATTGAAATCCAGAGGATCTCTACGGACTATTTGGAAAACTTATATTTCAATAAATGTGAAAATCTAGAGGATATTTTGAAGATATTAATTGCAATAAATGAAAAAATCTAGGAGATATCAATAGATATGGTCTACAAAATTTGAATCAAAGAAATAGAAACAAAAAAAATAGCTCAATAATAAGAATTTAGATTGAAGCAATAATAACGAGCCTTCAGGACCAGAGGTGAAAGCATGACTCAATTTTATCAGATAATTAAAGAAGAACTGATATTAATTCCCCCCATTACACTTAAGAGCAAAGGAAAGATGCTTCCTAAGCAATTAATAAAGTTAAATTTCCATATTAACAAAGTATTACCCTGGCTGGAAAAGTTAATATGGAAAAAACTACAAACCAACATCTTTGAGGAACATAGTATAAAAATTCTCATAAAATCTTTGCAACCCATATTTAACAACACATTAAAAAAGAACATACACTGTCAGGCATGGTGGTATGTGTCTATATTCTCAGAAAGTCAGGAGGTTGTTTCAGGTGCACTATAATTTCAAAGTCAGCCAGGGCAATTTTGTAAGACCTGTATCAAAGTGAACAATAAAAGGGGTTGGGTATGTGGCTCAGTGGTACTGTGCCCCTTGTTTAAGTCTCTAGTGTCATATACAAAACAATCATACACACTGTCAAGTTGTTTTTGTTCCATAATGATTCAATACATGCAAATCAATAAAACTAATACACCACACATAGAATCAAGGCCAAAACTGCATGATTATCTATCAGCTGCAGGAAAAGCCTTTGACAAAATTCAATGGCCCTTCATGACAAAACCCTGAGGAACTATAAATAGGAGGAACTTACAATAAGATAATGAAGACCAAGTATTTTAAAACCAAAGACAATAGTATAGTGAACAAGAAAATTTTATCCAAAATCAGGAAAAAGACAAGGATGTTCATTACCACCAATCTCACTAATCAAAGTACTTGAAATTTTAGACAACAGAAAAAAAAATAAATGGGACTCAAAAGGAAAGTTAAATTTTTAAATAACTCCTATGTGTAAATGATCTATACATCTAAAAGAAAACAAAAATAATAAAAGGAAACCTCTTGTCCCAAAAGGAAAGAAGTTACAAACTTAGAATTCTTCAATGTACAGTAACTATGATGAGGTCATTCACCTGAAGTGGTTAAAAATTTTAATGAATAAAACTCCATATCCTTCCTAGTGTAATGTAATATATTGTAACTCACAGTCAGCTAAATGTCAAGCATGAAAAAAGCTATTTGCAGGCTTAAAACAATAACAGTAGCCCAGGTGGTAATAATAGTCATTGCTGTTTCAGTCATTCACTCTGAGAAGCGTTTGCTAGGCACTAAAATCAATACTATATGATTAATATCTGAACCAGCTTTCAAGCATATTATTCTCTTTTTCATATCAGGAAACATACTTGGTCAAAAGGATTGTTTCTAAGATCACACACTTTGAAACTAGAAAAGCTAGAAATGCAATCTAGTCATGTGTGAATCTTAAAGCTTATTTATTTTTTTCTTTATCACCCACCTATATCTTATCTTCATTAAAGAAAATATTTTCCCTTTAAAGCTATTTTCTTTCTTATGCCCATACCAGAACAAAGCATCAACATACATTAGAAATGGACACCATCTGTCAATAGCAACTAACACTCACTTAGGAATAATCTAAAATCAATGTTCTATAAAGAAGGCAATTTTCTAACAGTCATTTAAAAGACACAATTATTTTCAATGTCTATTTATGCTCAACACAGCATTTCCCCAAAAAAAAAACTATACCAGAAGAGGATAAAATATCCAGATATTTAAAGAGTTCATTACTGAATACAAAAGCAAACTAAAAGTCCATTTTTATATAATTAATATGAAAAATATGTAGCTAACACAAGATCATGTGATGAATAAAATCAAATAACAAACACCTGCCAAGAATTCTAAGGCCACGTGAATCATATTAAATATACTTACTTGTGTCCCTCAGATTGAATAACTGCTTTTCAGTATATATATATATATATATATATTGCAGATTGAACTCAGAAGTTATTATAATATTGAGCTACATCTCCAGCCCCTTTTAGCTTTTAGTTTGAAATAGACTCTTACTAAGTGGCTGAAGCTGAAATTGTATTTCCATGCCTCAGCCTTCCAAGTAACTAGAATTAATGACATATTCATCATCCCTATATACATAAATCTGTTCTTTTTCTAGAAGTAAGACTTTAGCATTTTAAATGTACCATAAAGATTTTCACAATTCTGTTTATCTTTTATATATTTGCCAAATTTGTAATTGTGATCACAACTGTATAACTTTATTGAACTTAAATGTTTTATATATTTTAATTTTCCTGGTCAGTAGTGTACATTCAAATTGTTTTGTAACATTTTTTGTAGAAAGCTTTTATCACATAAAAAGTTTATTTGTCCTAAAAACAAATGCTCCTTTGTTTCACCTTTTTATTCCTGATGCCATTTCTTTTGGTCTGTATAGTTTGCTGCAGTAGATAACTCTCAAACGTAGAATTACCTGGTATTTGTGTGTTTATGTGTGTGTGTGTGTGTGTGTGTGTGTGTGTGTGTGTGTGTCTGAGAGAGAGAGAGAGAGAGAGAGAGAATGACTATTTCACCTTCCATACTACACTAAAAGTTGATCATTTTAGATATTATATAATTTCTTTTCTTTGTGAAGTTTTTTAAAAAAATATGGTTCTTTCCAAATTGCCTTCAAGCAATCATGTGAAATGACATTTGATTGGATTTTCATATTTCCCCTCTTGATTGTTGTTGTAATGATCATAGATCTGTAAGTATATTTTGATTTGACCATCAAGTTGAGGGCTAATTGATGTAATCTCAATTTTATTACTTATAGCTTTCTCATTTAACCTCAAGTTAACATAGAATGATTAAATATTGTAGCTTTCATCATTTTCATATCAGGAAGCATTTTTTTAATTTTTAATATGTGTAGTTATTTATGTACACAAGATATTCCATAGAATTTTTAAAATAACTTATTTTGTTTATGCAAAAATAATTTTAATTGGTATTACATGAACTTCTTAGATTGCTTTGGGTGCTATAGGCTTTTTTTTTTTTTTTTTTTTTTTTTGGTAGCAGAGGTGTTTAACCACTGAGACACATTGACAGCCATTTTTTGAGAAGGGTACTGGGGATTGATTTCAGGAGCACTCACTCACTGAGCTACACATCCCAAGCCCCATTTTGTATTTTATTTAGAGACATGGCCCTCTTGAGTTGAGACTCTTGAGTTGCTTAGTATCTTGCTTTTCCTGAGGCTGGCTTTGAACTCACAATCCAGCTGTCTCAGTATCCCAAGCTGCTTGAATTACAGGCGTGTGTTACCGCTCCTGGCCAGCAGCTGATTTTAGTTTACTTTGTGACAGTGTGTAGCTAAATTGCTTAGGGCCTTGCTTAATTGCTCAACCTGGCTTTAAACTTATCTTCATAAATTTTTGGATTTCACTTTCACTTTTGATTCCCTACTTATTATGTTATGTTAGAAAGCAACTTTAATATTTTAATATCTGTTAACATTTGTTTTGTATTTTTAACCTGAACTTTTGTATCTCATACACTATAGAGATGACTGCCTCTTTAAACCTAATTGGTTTTTAATGATTTTTTATTTTTTTTTTTTTTTATTCCTTGGGTACTAATTGGGGATTGATGTTGCCTACTACTACTTTGTTACTTTCTAGGATGTTGAATTTTTTTTTTTGGTGTTTTCTTTCTATATTTAAAAAAAATATGATTTGATTTAAAAATATATTCACTATGATTGTATTTTATGGATTGACCACATTTTCTTTATATATATACTTTGTCTTTTATTTACATAATTATTATCATCTTTGCAATTTTGAATGTAACATTTGTTTTATCCTTTCGTTTTTATTCTATTGGTGAGCTTATATCTGAAGAGAATCTTCTGTAGATTTACATCTGATATAGTTAATATATTTTTAGGTTTAATCTTGCTAGTCACATTGTGTGTTCTTATTAGTTTTTCAAAATAGTTTATTTTTACTTAAATTACTGATGAAAAGGAACTTACTACTGTACTTTTCAACTTTTGTTGATTTCTTATAATTTTATTCAAATATTAAAAAATACTTTAATTTGTAGTTAATAGATTTTTATGGTGATATTTCATCCCCCCCCTTTTCTTTTATTATCTTCTATGTCTATTTTGTCATTGCTTTGGAATTATATAAAAGTACTTAAAAACAGTAGAATACAGGCTGGGGTTGTGGCTCAGCAGTAGAGCACGCCTAGCACATGTAAGGCCTTGGGTTTGATTCTTAGCACCACATTAAAAAAAATAAATAAATGAAAATAAATAAATAAACATATTGTGCTCAATGAAAAAATAAATATTTTTAAAAATAGTAGAATAAATTGGAAATAATATAATAATATATTTGTATATATTATATATAATAATATATTATATACATAATAATATATTTTTATATATATTTTTCTTTTTCACAAAAGCTTTCAAATTTTATATTATTTGTGTTTTGTAGGTTTATTTTATTGGAAGTATTCCATTGATTATTTCTCTTATAGCAGGTCAAGAAATAAAACAAAAATTGAACATTTACATATCTTGAAAACCTGTATTTTTCCTCAAGTTTCAAAAAATGGTATTGATGAACAGAGTATTTTAGGTTCATATATGTATATATTTTTTAAACATACATACCTATAAACTTCAATTCCTTTCTGGAAGTCTTCTGCAAATAAATCATCTGTTAACCATAAAAGAATATCTTCATAAATAAAATCTCTCTTCTTTTAGTAATATCAAATTTTTTTCTTGAAAATTTTTAGAAGTTTGATTATAAATTCATTAACTTGTGTGTTTTATTTATTTAGTTAGTTTTTGGTACTTGGGAATGAACTCAGGGCACTCAACCATTCAGCCACATCACCAGCACTATTTTGTGTTTTATTTATAGACAGGTTCTCATTGAGGTTCTTAGTCTATCTTTAAACTCATGAATCCTCCTGCCTAAGCCTCCCCAGCTGCTGGGATACAGTTGTGCACCACTGCGTCCAGCACTACCTTTTCTTTTCATTATTTCTAGCCTTTTATATATTTTTTTCCTCAAATTTTAAATTTCTGAGACTTTTTTTTAAAAATGTGTGTGGTTCTGGGGATCAAGTCCAGCCTTTTGCATGTTAGAAAAGCACTCTACAATCTGAGCTCTATCCCCAGCCTAACACATTATTTCTTAAATAATATTTCTATTATATAATTTCTACTTTTTCTATTAATATTTTTTCTGAATTTCTTCTAATTTTCTACATTGTTATTTAGTTTATTAACTATCTTTCAATTGGTTATTTGGCATTGCTTAGGCAATTAACAACTCTCAATTTTCTAATTCAATTACTAGTGTCATTTATTTGTTTGATTCAATTTTATTCTTTATTGATGTGAGCTGTTATTTTCATGGGGATTTTTCTATTTAAAATGTGTAAAATTAAATCATTATAGTAATTTTGGAAAATATTTGGAATTTACTAAATAAACAAAAACAGGTAATGGGCAATGATATATAAATGTAATTCCACATAATTGGGAACCTGAGGCAGTGGAATGCCAATTTGGAATAAATTTCAGCATTTTTTGGGGATAAACTCTCTCTCAAAAAAGTTTAAATATAGAAAGGTCTGTGGATGTAGTCTAGTGATAGAATACCCCTGCGTTTAATCCTAAGAAATACTCCCAAAAAAGATAAAAAATAAATAAGAGATGTTCATTTTCTGTAACATTTTCATTTTCTGTAACATTTGAGTCACAGGTGGAATCTGCATATGTTTAAGTGAAAGGCTATGATTTGACATTGCTGTAGTAATATTAGTCAGTTTAAATGTTGTTGTCATCTGTGGTGCTATAAATTCTTAAGATGATTTTCAAAGTTCTCACAACTTTTGTCAGCATATTCTAGTAAATTCTATATATTTCTTGAATAATAATGGCCTTGAATTATACTGCTCTCTGGCTATTCCTCCCCGCCTTGATAAAGTTTTATTTATTTGCAGAGTATATTCACCATCGTGTAATAAGCGGAATAACTTTCTATTTTAATTTCTTTCAGGTATGACTTCTAATAAAAAATCAAGAAATTTCAGGAGAGCAAGAAATAAAATATTTTTTGCAAAACTTGATAAAGAGAAGATATGGAAACCAAGACAGTGAATTTTTAGTTTTAAACAACAACAACAAAAAAAAAAATAGAAATTGAAAAAGAGGGAAGTGGCAGTTACAGGCCCGGGCGGCGCGCGCCCCGCGGACCTGGCTGCGGCCCCGGCCCCGGCGGGCGGCGCCTCCGCGGGGTGGGCGCTCGCGGCTCCGGGCGGCGCGGCGCCAACTGGCGGGCTGCGGGCGTGCGTGGCGAGTCCCCTGGCCGGGGCGGTTGGCGCTGCGTTAGACGCGGGCAGGGCGGCACGCCAGCGCTGCACGGCCTCGGCGGTGGCCACGGCCGGGCTCCCGGCGGCGAGGTCCCAGGCCGGAGCCAGCCAGTGCCCCGGCGCAGAGACGCGCGGCCGAGCGCCCCGGCCCCGGGCGCCCCCCGGCCGGGGAGGTCGGGACGGGCGGACGATGTCTGCTCGCGCCCCGGTGTCCGCCGCTCGCTCTCGGGAGGACCTGGCGGCGGCGGCGGCGGCGGAGAGAGAGACGCTGACGGCCTCGGCGAACCTGCCGGCCGAGCAGCCGCCCCCGCCGGAGCGGGAGGGCAAGGAGGCGGCGAGGGCCGCCACGAGCGCGGGGCGCGGGGAGAGCCGTCGCCGGCGCCGGTGCAGGACCACAGCGTGCCCCAGGCGGCTGTGCCCGTGCGGCCGCTGGCGCTGCACCTGGCGCACAAGGCGCGCGGGCCCGGGGGCCCCTTCGGCGGGGAGCCGCGGGACCGGGAGCCGCCGGCCGCGGCCGGCCCCGAGGAGAAGCCGCCGCAGCCCAAGGAGAACCCCTGGGCCAAAAAGCCTCCCCAGCACGCGTCCCCCGCCGCGACCGGGCCGCCGCCACCCGCTCTGGAGACCCTGCAGGCAGAGCTCAGTTCCCCCAAAATTATAAAAGCAGGAAAACTCAAGACAAGGAAACCCGATAAGGCCAGTGATTTCAGCGATATGGCAAACTGGCCAACACCAGGAGAGTTAGTGAGCACTGGATCTCAGAGTGTCATCAGTCAAGGAAATAAGAAGCCACAAATTAGAAAAGAAAAAGAAGAGAAGGTTGAAAAGAGGAGTAACAGTGAGAGCAAAGAAAACCGAGAAACAAAATTAGACGGTCCTATTGAAAATGTGAGTGAGGACGAGGCCCAGTCGAGCAGTCAGCGGAAGAGAGCTAATAAACACAAGTGGGTACCACTGCACTTAGACGATGTAAGACCAGAGAGTCAAGAGAGACCTGGATCCCGGAACAGCTCTCGGTGTCAACCTGAAGCAAATAAGTCATCCCATAATAACAGGAGAAATGACACACGAAGTTGGAGGCGAGACAGAGAAAAAAGAGATGATCAGGATGAAGTGTCCAGTGTGAGGAGTGAGGGGGGTAATATCCGAGGTTCCTTCAGAGGTAGAGGAAGAGGACCTGGAAGAGGACGAGGCAGAGGAAACCCTCGAGTAAACTTTGATTATTCGTATGGTTACCGAGAACTTGGTGAAAGGATGGATCAGCCATTTCATACAGAAATTTACACCAGTATGATGTATTACTATGATGACGGTGTTACCGCTGTTGACCGGTGACGAGTTCTTGCTCCCCGATGCTGAAGAATAACACCAAAGAAGCACGCCGAGGCAAGGCCAGAGTAGAAATTAGAAATTTATTAAAGGACAGAAGAAAAGACTTCTCCCGGAGGAAGAAGGGGACCCAAAAGGTGGAATCCAGTTAGCGGGCAATGTGTTCCCCTTTTTATAGGTTTGGTGAAGGAATGTAGGTGGGAAGGGTTTGGGACAAAGGAGTAATCTGGTCATTTCCGAGTCAAGTTTGCTGTTCATTAACATTTCTTTGGGATGAGCTACCTCCAAATCTGTTGGGGGCTGTATCCTGGGCTTCATTAACATTTCTTTGGGATGGGCTGTCTTCAAGTCTGTTGGGGGATGTTCATTAACATTTCTTCCAGGTGGACTTTGGCCTAGGGCCTTTTCGGAACTTTATTAACACTCCATGAGTTGTCCTGTTTTCCCTGAGTCATTCCCAGCATGGCCTCCATTTTAGATTTCACTCGATATTAGACCCGATTTACCTAACTACACTGACTACCTAACTTTAAATCTGGCTTCATTCCCCCCTCTAATTTGGGGAGCTCCTTACTGCTGTAAGGAATGGGGGCGAAGACCGTTCTGGCTTCTTCAGGCTGACAAAAGGGGCGATGTTGGGGCAAGCAGTTTGGAGTCCCCTTTTAAAAATCGGGTCTATCGAGTGGTCCATGATAGAAGTCCGATTGAGAAGTAATAGGCTGGAGGGCCATTTGGGCGATGGGCGGTCTATAAGAGAAACAAGAATTCATTAATATTGGAACCATATTGATGCAGCAATAAATACCACAACACAGGAATATGCCAATAAGTATGATACCAAAGACAGAGACTAACAATGTTTTCCACCAGGAAGTACCAGAGAACCAGGAGCTAAGATATTGTTCCCATGACAAAGTTGGTGAGGACATGGCTTTTATCTGAGTATGTAAATCCTTAAGGATATTGGTCACATTGCCAGAATTGTCAGGGATGTAAACACAACATTCAGTTTTAATAACAGCACAAGTACCACCTTGGGCTGCAGTAAGGACATCTAAAGCCATTCGATTTTGTAAGATGGCCTTCCTCATAAGTGTTATTTCAGTATTAAGGAGAGAGATACTTTCCTCAACATCATGGAGGGCAGTTTGAGTATAATTGTTTAAAGTTTCTACATGCCACATTACATCTTCTAAACCAATTTGTGGGATAAACAAAGAAGCTAGATGATCATACCAACGAAATACAGATCGTCCCCATCTGTGTTTGAGATTGGGGAGGTTTGCTGGCTGAGTTATATTTGGGGTCCATCTCCCTTGCATCCAGGGGTACCCAATAGTACATCTTCCTATCCAGCCTGGGGGAAGCCAGGGCCATAGGTTAGTTCCACATATCCATTGAGTCCCATTGGGTGCTGGCCAAATAGTTTTAGGTCTAGAAAGCCAATTTGTTCCAAACCAATCATTGGCTTGTAAAACTATAATTTTTTTACATTGTGACTCTGGGGTCCATCCTAATTCTCGAGTAGCATTAGGCCACGTGTCATAGGTATGGTTTCGCTGTTCCCAACAGAGTGGGGCCTTTTGGTTTAAATGCCCAATAGTGGGAGTGAGCCATAAATCTCCGTCCCAAATCTGATAATAACCATCTTTATATCTGTGACATATTGACGGTGCAGGTAGTGGAGGGAGAGAATTGGATGGGCCTATATGGGATTTAATAGTAGTGGACGTCTGAAGGTTGGTCTGGTTTAAAGTGAAAATCTTTCCATGACCAGGTTGTGATAAAGTTTCATTTATAGGCCATAAATTAGCATCTGCACGAGAGGCATTTTGTAAATAAGGTCTTTCTTTCTTTTGTTGTAACATTAAGGATTGTAAATTTATCCAGTCCTTTCCTTGTAATGGGGATACCCACCAAGGTAGTCCAGAAGTGCTGGAAAGGGGTAATAGTCCACATATCCAGCAATTATCTTTCTGTAACCTAATGGCATACTGTTGAGCCCACATTAGAAAAGAGTTAGCTTCAGTTGGTCTGTTTATGGTAACAAGGAGAAAGAGAAGGAAAAGTTTACATATCACCATTTTCTCTGCGGAAGAGATATTTTAGGTCCTCTACTGGAGTGCAGGAGTATCGCTCCTCAGTTTCCTGGGAAGAAGTAGTCTCTTTGGGTATCGGCTCAGGATGGCAGGCCTTAATCCGAGAGTGGTGGATCCAATTCTCCTGTCCCAGCACCTTTACTGCGGAAGGGGTGGACAAGATTACAGAAAAAGGTCCTTTCCAAATAGGGTCTAAGTCTGGAGAGTTTGAAGGGATGGTCTTAATCATAACTAGATCTCCAGGCTCATATAGAGGTGGAGAAGTAACTGGCTCGGATATAGGATATTTGCGAATTTCAGCTTGAAATTTGGCCAACTTTGTGATATGAGTCACTAGATCTGCAGTTTCTTGGTCTTTAAGAATATCATTTCTTAGGAATGGTCTCCCGTATAGGAGCTCAAATGGGCTGAGCCCTAATATCTTTGGGGTGTTCCTGATTCTGAGCAGTGCTAAAGGAAGCACCTTGGGCCATGGGTAGTGGGTCTCTTGAGTGAGTTTTCTTAGATGTCTTTTTAAAATATCATTAGTTTTTTCTACCTTTCCTGAGGATTGAGGTCTCCAAGCACAATGGAGATGATACTTAATGCCTAAGGCTTTTGATATCCCCTGAGTGATAGCTGCCTTAAAGGCTGCTCCATTGTCGCTCTGTAGACTTTGAGGCAACCCAAATCGTGGGATTATTTCCTGTAATAAAGCCTTGACTACCTCTCCTGCTTGTTCAGTTCGGGAGGGGTAGGCTTCAGTCCATCCAGTAAAAGTATCTACCATAACTAGTAAATATTGAAATCCATTACTTTTAGGCATATGAGTAAAATCAAGTTGCCAGTCTTCCCCAGGGAATTGTCCTGTTCTTTGTAATCCTGGGGGCTTTTGAGTAGAATTACGTGGATTATTTCTTTGGCATGTGCCACAGGCTTTGACTATTTGGTGAATAGTCTTTGAAAGATCCTTTCCTTCAAATATCTCTCGAGTTAATTTGAGAGTATTTTCTTCTCCTAAGTGGAAAGATTGATGTAAGGTATGTAAAATTTTCCACTGGGAATTAGCAGGTAAATAAAGTTTGTCATCTTCCATTTGAATCCACCCAGAGGGTAAGAGAATACCTCCCTTAGATAATGCCTTGTTAGTTTCCTCCTGGGTGTACTGAGGTCTTATCTCTGGGGGAGGGCCTGTCCATATCAAGGGGGCTAAGGTAGTTGTCTGTGAATTACCCTTAGCGGCCTCCTTGGCTTGTTGGTCTGCTAGTCTGTTCCCTTCTGCTATCTCATCTATTCCTTTTTGATGCCCCTGGCAATGAATTACTGCTACTTCCTTGGGTAAATGAACAGCCTCTAGTAGTCTTAAGATTTGCTCATAGTTCTTTATAGAAGTTCCCCCAGTAGTTTGAAATCCTCTTTCCTTCCAAATTGCTGCATGTGCATGCAGGATTAGGTAGGCATATTTGGAGTCAGTATAAATATTAATTCTCTGTTGTTTCCCTATTTCTAATGCTCTTGTTAAGGCTATCAATTCAGCTAGTTGAGAGCTTGTGCCTGGGGGCAAAGATTGTGCCTCTATGGTGTCATGTAAAGTTACCACAGCATATCCAGCTTTGCGTTTTCCTTGTTCCATAAAGGAACTCCCATCTGTGAACATGGTAAGGTCAGGATTGGATAGGGGAAGGTTTTGAAGGTCCTTTCTAGCTGAGTAGTTTATAGACAGGACTTGTTGGCAGTCATGTTCAGGATTTCCCTCTAATTTCTCTGGGAGGAAGGTAGCTGGGTTTAAATTAGAACAAGTCCTTATTTGAGTTACAGGTCCTTCTAAAAGTAGGGTTTGATATTTTAGAAGACGATTGTCTGAGAGCCATAGTTCACCTTTTGTGTTTAAAATTCCTGAGAGATCATGGGAGGTGTAGACTATAAGGTCTCTTCCCAGGGTGATTTTAATTGCCTCAGGAACTAGCAAGGCCACAGCTGCTATTACCCTCAAACAATGAGGCCATCCTCGAGACACAAGATCTAGCTCCTTACTGAGATATGCTACTGGCTGTTGAGTTGGTCCCTTCTTTTGTGTGACCACTCCTAGGGCTATCCCTCCTCTCTCAGTAACAAATAGATTGAATTTTTGTTCAGTGGGTAAGCTGAGGGCAGGGGCTTGGAGTAAGGCCCCTTTTAATGTCTTGAAGGCTTTAATCTGTTCTGGTTCCCATATGAGGGAAGTCGCTCCTTGGCGTAGTGTTTCTTTGAGGAGGCTATAGAGAGGTTTAGCTATTTCCCCATATCCAGGGATCCAAAGCCTACAGTATCCAGTTATCCCTAGGAAGCCTCTAAGTTGTCTTATGGTCTGAGGTAGAGGATATTGTCCTATGGGGGTTATTCTTTCTGGTCCTAGCTTGCGAGTTCCTTGAGACAGCTGTAATCCTAAATATTGAACTTGTTTTTGGCACAATTGAGCTTTTTTCTTTGAGACTTTATAACCTTTATCAGCTAAGAAGTTTAAAAGCTCCTTAGTAGCTTCTTGACATTCCCTTTTAGTGGAGGCACACAAAAGTATATCATCTACATATTGCAGGACAGTCAGAGATGTCTTATCTCTGAACTCTGTTAAATCCTTAGCTAGGGTTTGGCCAAACAAATGGGGACTGTCTCTAAACCCTTGGGGTAATACAGTCCAAGTTAGTTGAGATCCACTATCTGGCTCTTCAAAAGCAAACAGATATTGTGATTGGGGGTCTAAGGGTATACAAAAAAAGGCATCTTTTAAATCTAACACAGTGAACCAGGCAGCATCTGCTGGAATCTCAGATAACAGAGTGTATGGGTTAGGAACCATAGGGTGGAGGGGAACAACTGCTTCATTAATTATTCTTAGGTCCTGAACTAGTCTCCATTCCCCATTGGGTTTCTGAATTCCTATAATGGGTGTGTTACATGGGCTATTGCAGGGCACTAAAAGTTTCTGTCTTTTGAGGTTCTGAATGATCTTTAATAAACCCTTTTTTGCCTCTGGGCGTAAGGGATATTGTCTCTGATGTGGAAAGACAGAAGGGTCCTTTAAAACTATTTTGATAGGAACTGCATTTTTTGCCCGTCCAATTTTGCCTTCAGTAGCCCACACTTCAGGGTTTATATCACATTCTAATAAAGGCAGACATAATGGTCCTCTTGGTCTTAAATTCATTGTAACCGACGTTTGAAGTTTTGAAAGTATGTCTCTTCCCAATAAAGGGCTAGGACATTCTGGGACTATCAGAAATGCATGAGAAAACATCACCCCGTCCCACTCACAACTCAGTGGGGGAGTAAGCCTTCTGGTAAAAGGCCGTCCAGACACCCCTTGCACGGTTAAAGTATTAGAGGAAAGAGGTCCAGGATAAGAGGTGAGCACAGAATAACTGGCGCCAGTATCTAAAAGGAAGTTGACCTTTTGGCTCCCTACGAAGAAGCATACCCGGGGCTCACATGCGGTGATAGGAGTCACGGGAGCCAAGGTTGAGCCCGGGCCCCGTCAGGCATGTGTAGAGGGATCTGACTTCAAGGACTTACGTCCCTGGGGACAGTCACTCTTCCAGTGATTGCCTTGACATCTAGGGCAGGGCCGTGGAGGCGGACGCTTGGCCTTTGGGCAATCCTGTTTGAAATGTCCTTCCTCTTCACATTGGAAACAAGTTCCTTTTGTGGATGGAGGAGCATTTCGTCCTCCTGCACCCTGGGAGCTTACTCTTCTGAGAGCAAATACCAGCGTTTCAGTTTTCTTTCTGTCTCTAAGCTCTTTTTCCTTTTTTTCCTCTATATCTCTATTATAGAAAACCGAAGTAGCAATTCGGAGGATGTTATCTAAAGATTGATCAGGGCCATATGCCAATTTTTGTAACTTCCTCCGGATGTCTGGGGCTGACTGAGTGATAAATTTGTCCTTTAAAAGTAGTTGGCCCTCTGTGGATTCAGGATCCACGGTGGTGTGTTTCCTCATTGCCTCTCTGAGTTTCTCCATGAAAAGAGCAGGGCTTTCCTGGGGGCCCTGAATAATTTCTGAAATCTTAGAATAGTTAATGGGCTTTTGCTTGATTCTCCTAAGGGCCTCAAGGATCAATACCTGAAAATGGCTAATTTTCCAAGCGTCTTGCTCATCATTTGGGTCCCACTCAGGATCATTTCTGGGAACTGCCTGTGCTCCAGTTGGGTAATTAGGTTTGCTCTTAGTCTGTTCTGCTGGGGAGGGGGCAAGGTGTAGTTCATCCCCAAATTCCTCAGCTGCTCTTAGAGTTGCTTCTTTTTCATTGAAAGTTAAGGTCTGGTTGAGTAATAGCATAATATCTTTCCAGGCAAGGTCAAATACCTGGCATATGTTTCGAAATGCCTCAATATATTTATCTGGGTCCTCTGAAAATCTCCCCAAATCAGTTTTTATCTGCCTTAAGTCTTGAAGGGAGAAGGGGGTATATACTTTGATTGGCCCAAATTCTCCTCCTGGCATCTCCTGGAGAGGTAATACATTTGGTTTGCCTGTTGGGGCAGACGCAGGGGGGCCAGGATATGGAGGACAGGAAGGCTGTTGTTGCGCACCAACAGCCGATGGGGTTTTTGTGGGTTCTCCTGATTCTTTTTCCTCAGTAGGTGAGTCCCCAAGACTTTCTCCCTCCATGGCAGATACCATGGTTGAGTCTACTTTACATTGTTGGCATAATTTGTACAATTTAGGATTTTCCCTTAGAGCAAAGAAAACCTGAACATACGGCACCTCACACCATTTCCCTTCCTTTTTGCAAAATTTATCAAGTTGTAAAATAGTATTAAAATTGATACTTCCCTCTGGTGGCCAGGTTTCTCCGTCAGGGAGTTTGTATTGAGGCCAGGCCTGGCGGCAGAAGAAAATGAGGCGCTTTTTCTTGAGCGTTTGAGGGTCAAATTTATCCCAATTTTTCAATACGCAGGTAAGTGGCGTACCTGACGTATTAGAGAGTGAGGCTCCCATCTGAGTGTGGAGAGAAAAAAACAGAACTCAGGCGCCCGCGCCGGAGAAAACTGTTGATCTCCCTAATGCTTGAGCCTCCTAAACGGTCCAGAAAACCCGTCTCTCACCTGGCTTTGCCAAGGGGTTTCTGGTCCCCTTTAGCAAAGTGCTAGGGTCTCAGTTTTGCCCTGTGCCAGAGACCCTGGGAGGATTCAGACTTAAGGGCCTTACTGCTTTCCTCCCGACCACTAAAATCCCTTTGAATCGTGTGCTCCTTGTTGCCTTTGCTCTGTAGACTAGCAGATTACCGGAGGAGTTGGTTCTAAAAATGCATTTCTTAGCAGCTTAAGGAACACAGCACATTTTAAACATTGGGCGGTAAAACAGACTAGTGATAGTTACCTATGCACCTTAGGGAACCTGGGCAGATCTTACTAATTATCCCATGCCTTTTTCTCAGCCTTACAACCTGAATTGCTAACATTTCTGACCCATGAAGGAAGGGGAGCATCCAGGAGGGATTGGATGCGGGGTTGGGAGTGTTGCATGGCCCATACGGAGGCAAATGTGATTGGGGCTTTCCCTCAATGCCGTTCATCTACCGATCACCTTAGATACCCCTGGGGGCTGTCGGAAGGGGGCTCAAGAGAAAGGAACCTTAAGAATTCGTCTGAGAGTAGCCCAGACCGGAATTCCTCAGTTGTTCCAAACTCCTTCCTCCACCTCCACGCATCCGAGGCAGATCGGGATTCCGGACACTGTGTACTCACGCCAATTGCTCTCCGGGCCTCAGACAGAAAAGTTGGAAGCGGCTTTGGCAGAACCCAACATGCCTGCTCTGTACCGAACAGGTGATTGAGAGCTGCCTAGGCCGAGAAACCTCTCACCCGAGTCTTGTAGAGTGGCGGCTGCACTAGTTGCGTTTAAGTAGCCGACGGGTGCCCACCTTACCCTCCAGAAAGAAAGAGAGAAAGATGCACCTCAAACAGACATGGAGTGCGTAGAGAGGCGCTTACCTCGGTGTAGAATCTCGGTGGAACCTCCAATATGTTACCGCTGTTGACCGGTGACGAGTTCTTGCTCCCCGATGCTGAAGAATAACACCAAAGAAGCACGCCGAGGCAAGGCCAGAGTAGAAATTAGAAATTTATTAAAGGACAGAAGAAAAGACTTCTCCCGGAGGAAGAAGGGGACCCAAAAGGTGGAATCCAGTTAGCGGGCAATGTGTTCCCCTTTTTATAGGTTTGGTGAAGGAATGTAGGTGGGAAGGGTTTGGGACAAAGGAGTAATCTGGTCATTTCCGAGTCAAGTTTGCTGTTCATTAACATTTCTTTGGGATGAGCTACCTCCAAATCTGTTGGGGGCTGTATCCTGGGCTTCATTAACATTTCTTTGGGATGGGCTGTCTTCAAGTCTGTTGGGGGATGTTCATTAACATTTCTTCCAGGTGGACTTTGGCCTAGGGCCTTTTCGGAACTTTATTAACACTCCATGAGTTGTCCTGTTTTCCCTGAGTCATTCCCAGCATGGCCTCCATTTTAGATTTCACTCGATATTAGACCCGATTTACCTAACTACACTGACTACCTAACTTTAAATCTGGCTTCAACGGTACGGGTGTTCAGGTGTATCCTGTGGAAGAAGCATTGCTTAAAGAGTATATTCAGCGTCAAATTGAATATTACTTCAGTATAGAAAACTTGGAACGTGACTTCTTTCTTCGGAGAAAGATGGATGAGCAAGGTTTCCTGCCTATTTCCCTGATTGCTGGATTTCACCGAGTTCAGGCTCTCACCACAAACCTTAATCTCATTTTAGAGCTGCTCTGAAGATCCCTTGAGCCTTGGAGGTGGAGACCATCCTGAGCAACAGAGTGAGACCTCTGTCTCAAAATAAATAAATGACATGAAATAAGCTCAAGAGTTTGAAGTTGGCTAAAGCTCTGGACAGCATTTAATTACTTTCTTTCATTTTACAAAACCTAAATAAATGTCTGACACTGGGAGCCCCTCAAAGACTTGCTAATGCTGTTGCCACCTGTTTCAGACCCAGTCTTTCAAACTTGAACCTTTAACTTTGGTCCTTTTAATCTTCAGGATGTTGTAAAGTACTGTGTATTCCCATTTAATAAAATACTGAGAATTTTTCATAAAAAAAAAAAGAAAAAGGGAAGTTCAGAATATTTGTCTTAATGAAACAAAAAAAATACATGAAAATTATTTATGGTAAAAATCACACAATCATCAGATTATATTACCATATAACATCTTAGAAAACTGACTGCTCAACTTGTGCCAGTCACTTTTTGTTTGGTTATAACTTTTAATTACATTATTATAATTGTCAAATTTATACTACTCGGTGATTTTGCCAAAACCACTTAAAATACACAAGTTTTAAATGCAAAAACATGTATCAAACTATATATATATAATGTTTACAGGCCATTATGAAGCTGTATATTAAAAATACCTTCAATAAATAAAGATTAAACAAGTTTTCTCAGCTTAAGAATATGATTAGAGGGCTGGGGATGTGGCTCAAGCGGTAGCACGCTCGCCTGAAATGCATGCGGCCCGGGTTCGATCCTCAGCACCACATACCAACAAAGATGTTGTGTCCGCCGAGAACTAAAAAATAAATATTAAAAAATTCTCTCTCTCTCTCTCTCTCTCTCTCTCTCTCTCTCTCTCTCTCCCCCCCCTCTCTCACTCTCTCTTTAAAAAAAAAGAATATGATTAGAATAAAAATAGGCATTTTAATTAAAGAAATCAAAACAGTAATAAAATGCTTTTTAATCAGGTATGTTTTAAAACTTCAATCTTTACATGAGTTCACATTAGATAAAACTGCAGATCATTAATATAAAATTGCAGTATGCTAATCTGTCCTTTTTATGAAGTAATAAGGAGGTGATTTCCTACATGATATAGACAAAATGTCTCATCTTTTAAACACATGTATAGTATTTCTACTCAGATAAGAAAAACACTCAGATTAAGGAAAAATGGAAATGCTGCAATAAGCTTCACTAGGACATTTCTGTTGAAAAGAACTATTCAGTAATTAAATGTGTTTAAGGTGGAAGTTTGGTATCCATTGCTTTTTAAATGCAATAATAATTAAATAAAAAAGAAGAGAAGCAGCTAGATCCTTCTAAAACACATCAAATAGGAATACAAATCATGTGTCATGCATGGAATTTGAAACAAAGGAAAGACGCATAATCTTCTAGCACAGTCTCCCAGATAACCCCCAGCCCAAAAAGCTTGCAAGTATGCATTACACCCCCAAAGCAGACATGATTGTCTTATGAGAACAGTGGAAGGCTTCTGACACTCTTCTGGGCTCATGCTGAGAGGTAGAATATATGCCTGGAACAGGGGTAGTAGGGAGAGTGTTAGACAAATGAAGAACAGTGAAGGGCTCAAGCTTGTAATTGTAAAACTCTTTGAGAAAAGTAAACCAGCCACAGTGGTGTGGTAAGGCCACCTTCGAATGAGGCATGGCTTACCATGAAACTGCCATGGGTGTAAGGTAGTCAGGTTAAAAATAAATAAATAAAGTTTTTTTTAATGTAAATTAGTTAAAAATATCTTCTTCTTGAAGGAGAGACAAAATCAGAGCATAGATTTTGCATGCAACTGACTGGATCATGAAAATTAAGATTTTTGTGGCTTTCTGTGTCTCATATAGTAGGTCTGGACTGCAGCATGGGAATCCATATTTCATTTCTATGCTGTTCTCTGGTGAAAGTGATTATGGTGTAGGACCCACTCTTTGGAACCCAGAATTAACCATAGTATGACTTAGGCTAAACTACTTTTTCTTAAATAATAAGAAAAAGATACAAGTGGTGGGAGCATGAGGTTCAGGAAATAATTCTATAAAGTGGGCCCACTGTGCTGACCCCCACATTTTTTTTTCTTTTCATGCAGAAATTAACCTGCAGCCTGGAGAAAATCAGGCATGAAATAATTTACATAAGAGGAACTCATGTTACCCTAAAGAATGGAACTTTTGTGACTCTTTCTACATACCAGATTATGAAACTTAGGGAGATAATGATAATTATTTTTAAATATAAAATCTGAAAGTATTTATGTTTAAGAATCCAGTGAGAACAAATAGCATTGGCAAAGGTGACCTGTTGTTATCATGGCAGTTTGGACTTGACAGCCTGATGTCATCCAGTTGTCAGTTCAAAGTCAAGTGGTAGGTCTGAGTGGACTATTTGAAAACTTATCTGGGATATCCAACAAAAGTGGAGTGCATGAGAAGAAGATCACCATTAAACAGGGATGAGAGGGGGGAGGGAAAGAGAGAGAGAGAAGGAAAATTGCATGGTAAAAGAAGGAGACACTCATTATTATACAAAATTACTTATAAGAGGAAGTGAGGGGAAAGGGGAAAAAAACAAGAGAGAGAAATGAATTACAGTAGATGGGGTAGAGAGAGAAGATGGGAGGGAAGGGGAGGGGAGGGGAGGGGGAGATAGTAGAGGATAGGAAGGGCAGCAGAATACAACAGACACTAGTATGGAAGTATGTAAAAAAGTAGATGTGTAACCGATGTGAATCTGCAATATGTATACGGGGTAAAAATGGGAGTTCATAATCTGCTTGAATCAAATGAATGAAATATGATATGTCAAGAGCTTTGTAATGTTTTGAACAACTAATAATAAAAAATAAAAAAATTTTAAAATTTTTTTTAAAAAGTGCAGTGCAAAAAAGGCACACGGTCTCTCTTCCCTCTGAGGGAACCTGATATCTTCCATGAGAGTGTACCCTTTCCCTGTTTATACCTTCAATAAACTCATGCCTGTTACTCTGAGTGAAATATCTAAAATCTTTCTGAAATGATTATAAGAATTAGGATTTGAAGGGGGTTGTCTTCTTGCTATCTCAATTTCCCAGACGGTGCCAGCCTTGTATAACTAAACATTTGAAAAGTTTTCATGATGTACATTGAGCTTTCTCCAGCCACACTTTCAAGATTTGCAGAGTTGTAGTCTTCAGCTCTTTCAGTAAAAGCCAAAAGACAGAGCTATGATAAGCTAAGATAGAACTAAATGCTGAATATGTCTTTCTCTCCACACTCTACTGTTTAGGACATCCAGGAGATAAGGTTGAACCTAGTTCCTGTGCAGCAAAGACTTTTAGTCCCCACTACAGCATTCATATGGTGAATGAGGTAAGGATGGTTATCATCCAGAGTCTGTGAGGACAGTCTGTGAGATGTATCCATAAGATACATGTAAATTTCCATCACTTTTACATAAAGATTTGCATATGAGGTATTTTATGCTAGATATTTACCCCCAAGAAAGTAAGCCTGTGCTCTGGACAACCAGCAGGATTTCATAAGAGGATCAGTTCCATCCTGCATCTCCAGCACAAGGGGCTCTAGTGGATGCTCAGCTCAATAAACCACTCTTAGATTAGACAAACAGAAATGAGCAGTACTCTGATCTCCTCTCTCCTATCCTGTTAAGCCTAATCAAACCACAAGCACATGTACCCACTCAGAAGTTATACCTGCTCTGACACTCAAGAAACTGGAACCTGAAACCTGGCTCTACGTGTTCTAATCACTCAAGAAATGTACCTCAGTTGATGTAGATCTAGTAAATATGCATTGTAAATCTAGTAAAAAATGATTTGCTTGAAACTAGAAACAAATTATTGGTTACAAATGTATGTTCACTGACAAACATGTATATACAATACAGGAAAAAAAGCAAGCACTTTTAGAGTTAATTTACCCACTGGACACCATAGGCACAGTGCCTGTGTTACATGAAAAAGTTTTATTTTTAAATCCTAAGAAAAATAAATGAATAAAATCTGTTCTGAAGTAAATTCATCTTCATAGCAGCCCAGAAGCAAAATATACCTTTTAAACTTCTTTTCATGAAGGCAATGCTCTAAGGACTCTCAAAAGCCATGCCCTACCTTGTGGCCAGAAATAAATCATTCTCAAGGCTTGCATAGACTTTATTTTTTATTCTCACTTTTTTTTCTTTTTAGTACAATAGAATTTTATATAATGCTAGAATTTGTTGTTACAGATTTGTACATAAACACAATATACACAATATAACACTAAAATTTGGCCAATATCAATTCCCAGCATTTCTCCCTCCCTCTTCACCACCCACCTAGGTCCCTTTTCTCTACTGAACTTTCTTTAATTTTTAAAAGATCCACCCCCAGCTTTGTTTTTCTATCTAGCTCCATATATGACATACAACCACTAACCTTTTAAGTTTGACTTATTTTCCTTAACATGATGGTGTCTAATTTCATCAATTTTTCTGCAAATGATGATTTTTTTAATTTTCTTTTTTGGGTTGAATATAAATCCCTTGTGTACTTTTACTATATTTCTTTATCCATTCATCCATTAATGGACAGCTAGGCTGGTTCCATAGTTTAGTGATTTTTAATTGTGCTGCTATAAATGTTGGTATGCATGTATCCCTGTAATATGATGACTTCAATTCTTCAGGATACATATTGAAGAATTGTATAGTTGGTCATGTGGTTTTTCCATGCTTAGTGTTTTGAAGAGCCTTCATACTAATTTCCATAGCAGTTGTACTAATTCACAGTCCCATCAACAGTGTAAAAGTGCTCCTTTTTCTCCACATCCTCTTCAGCATTTATTATTATTTGTATTCTTGATGACTTCCATTCTGACTGCTGTGAGATAAAATTTCACTGTGTTTTTGATTTGCATTTTTAATCAGTAATTATGTTGAATATTTTTTCAAATATTTGTTGGCCAGTTATATATTTTTTGAGAAGTGTCTGTTTTGTTCACTTATCCTTTTATTAATTGGATTATTTGACTTATTTAGAGATTTTATCTTCTGTTATTTTTTAGCATTTTCTTGTCCCTCCACTAGTATCCAAAGAAAGGAAATTGAGAAAAATAACAAATCAGAGCAGTGCTCTTAATTCCACATGACATAAAAACAACTCAAACTAAAATAACCTGGTATTGATAAGGGTTTTTTGTTTGTTAGATTGTTTGTTTATTTATTTTTGTTTTGTTTTGTTTTTAGGTGCTGGGAATTTAACTCAGGTGGCACTCAAGCACTAAGCCAAATGCCCAGCCCAATTTTGTATTTCATTTGGAGACAGAGTTTCTTACCAACTTGTTGTTGCTGTGGCTGGCTTTGAACTTGGGATCCTCCTGCCTCAGCCTCCAGAGCTGCTGGGATTACAAATACGTACTACTGTGCCTGGCCCAAAGTTTGTTTTCATTTACAAGTAAAACCCTGTGGGTAGTTCTGACTAAGGCAAAGCTGACTTCAGGGTTCACTGTATTTTCATTACTCACTTCCCCTTCCACTTTCTATCCTTTCCTGAGGCCAAAAGTAGGCAATAAGCTTTCCATGCTCACCTTCTATAGTTATTTGTGGGCTTCTGGGACAGTCTCTCTGGACTGCTTAAGCCAAATTGGCAGGTTAAGAGCCTCTTGTTCAGGAGGTTTCTATTCTATGACTTACTGAGCTGGGTAATCTGTATGACTCACCCCATATGGGGTGGAATGCAGAAGGGACCCAGGAAAAAACATGAGCAAGTTCTGGAAGAAGATAAAACAGACACTGGAGACAGATAACAGAACAGACTCCCCTCTGATTTTCAGGGGAGCCTCTGTCTATACTGCAGAGCTGAGAAGTTTGTCTATGTCAGCTCATGGCACTGTCCAAGCACTCAGGGTCCAGGACATCTCCAATTCATAAATGAGGAGACCAGAGCTCAGAGGGAGTTAAACTTCCTGTCCAAGTCCACTGGCTTTGAAAGTGGTAGTCCTCAATATAAAGACAAATTCAGACTGTTTTGAATCAGTCTTGACCTTCCATCTCACTTCTTGTCTTCCCCAAGTATAAGACAATTATCATAGACAAAGAGGAGAAAGAGTGAAGCAGAAAGGATAAAAATTTCCTGAGAGAACTTCACAAAGACCCTGTACTGGTCAGTTTGTTGTTGAGTTTGGGAGGCTTCCTTCCTACTAATATCTTCTATTGGTTTATACACATATTTATTTCCACTTCACTTTTACAACTTGGCATTAGTATTGTTTTTGTTTACCTTTTTTTCTTAAGTCAACTTGCCTGTTGTACTCACAGAAAGGTACTGAAAATCTTAACTCGTTGTGGCAATTTTAAGTCAAAATGATTAATGCTTGCCTCAAATAAAAATTAGCTTTAAAATACCAAAAAGGTAATAAATCAAAGACTAGCCATCTGTGCATCATTAAATATCACCCCAAAACTGAAGTGGAGTCTTCAGACTCAGTTTGGAAAATTAGAGCTACCAGGTCACACCAGAAAACAAATGACCCCTATGTTCCTCCTCCATATGCAGTTTTCCATTCCTGCAATCTTCCCTGCACTCTGAGAGAAAGGTTAAAGGAGTAGCAGCTTCTCTAAATCAGAAGAAAAGAATTATCTACCCCAAATGTGGCCATGTCTCCATGCCTCATAATCAGGCTCTAGATTTTGTCCACTTCACCCCTAGTTTCTGATCACATACATTTCTAGGTGTATACATTTATTCAGGGGCCTTGGCTCCTTCCAGCACCTTTTTTGCCTGAACATTGAATCATGTAATAACTCCCATTTTACCTTTTCTATGATTATTGCTTTAAGTGCCCTGGAAAGAAGACCCCAAGTTTTAACAGTGTACCCAGGAAACCAGGCAGTTCTAGGCTGCACACATCTTTGCCCACTTTCCTTCTGCCTACCTGTTGCTCAAATATTTGCCTTAGGCCAATTACCATGGGAAGATATAGAGGCAACCCACCCTCAAATCAAGAAGAGCCTTTGAGAGCAGGGAGCAAATACCACTCACACTACAGAGAAGGAAGTCAGTCCTAAGGGTCCTGGTCCAACTATCTGTCACAAACAGCTGTGACAGAGCTGTATTGGATTAATAACCCCTGACTCCTGGCACAAGGTTTTGTTTTGTTAAACTGAGAATATTTCTACCCCAAATGACTTTGATCCCTAGCTCTAAGGACAGAGAGTGCAAACATCTCATTCTAAAATTGTCTAGTCTCTGTGGCACAGCCATGTAGTCATAATGACTTTCTCTTACCTAGAAGATGAACCATATACAGTTCTAAATGTAATGATACTATGGAAATAGAAATAAAAAATTGGGGAAAACAAAAAAAGACCTAGAGAGCCCTACCCCACCTGAAGATTCCAGGACTTCATCCTGTAGATGGAGAAATCTTCGTGTGACTGCTTAAACCAGAGGCTGCACAAAGAGTACATGTCCTCTTTCTCAGAAATCAATATGAAGTCATTGTGTCTTCAAGGAGGCAGGTTGTGACCTGAGACATTTTCTCTCACAGTTGGCAACTCAGATTCCTTCTACTCAGTCCTGTTTGACAACTAGGTTTCAGCCTGGCCTCCTCTGGTTCCTCTCACAGGGCTGGTAGGGGTCACCATGGGGAGGGTGATGTGTCCCACCTGCTCAGACTCAGTACTACTACACCAGAAAAAGAGTGGAGTAGAGGTGAGAGACAAAAGGAGTATAAGGAGCAGAGGTACAAGCAATTTAAAAACAAAGTTTTCCCCAAAACCAAGAATTCCATAAAATGGTGATCTTTTTAGAAAGAGATGGAAGAGAACAAAAATCTTTCCCAACCAAGAATAATCCCTCTACACTCACTTCTTGTTTTTTTTATTTTGTGTAAGATTTTTATATTTTACATATTATTATTAGAATAGCTAACATCTAGGAGGAACCCAAATATCTTAAATAGCAATATGGCTGGGTCAATCATGGTGCAACTATTCTACAAGCTCTTATGCAGACCTAATAATGATTTAAATATATGGATGGTTTAATTCAGATAATGTTCATATGTAAAAAAAAAGAAAAAGAAAAAAGAAATAGTTAATTTAATGTGTGATGATGAGATTACTACCATGTTATCTGATGCTGCATTTCTTGAGCAAAATGTTTCAACCCATATACAACTATAGTGGTCCTAGTGAACTTCTGGGCCAGTGTGTAGAAATATAGAAATTTATGACCCAAATACAATCCTTGTCCCCTCACAGAGCCTCAGAGTGGCCTTGAACATTCAATTCTGGCCTGCATGCTCTACATAACTGTTCCTAAGAATTCAGGCTAGGAATCTAATTTAAGTGTGCCTAGCCTGTCCTCTTTCACAGGAGGTGCCACACCAAGAAGAATGGCACTGTATTTTGCAGAGTGATACTAAAAAGAAAGGCCAACAGACAGACAGCAAGAGTGCCCTTGGATTCCTGAGAACACAGTTGACCCTCTGTGCTGTGCTGGCTCTTAGGGTGATGTCCAAGGGTGGGAAGAAGTTAGCAGTGCAGAGCTCTGTGGAGGCTTGTCCTAGGCAGAGGATAAAGACAGGCAGGTGCTGGAAGAGCTTCATGTATTCGCAAAATTGGAGAATCTATGGTCATACAACTGTGGTGAGAAAGGGACAGATGGGTGGACAAAGAGACTAGAGATCCTGTAGGCCCCAGAATCTAGAAGGAAATATAGATTTTATATTGTAAATCTGGAATTCTTTGAAAGAGTGTTGTTTTTAATTTTGTTTTTGAAAATAATTTTTAATTGTGGTATGAAATTTATATAACATGAAATTTACCATTTTAATATGTATAGTTCAGAGGCATTAAATACATTCATGGTTTCCTTTTTCCCTGCAGCCCTTGAAAACCACCATTCTATATTCTGACTATGAATTTGACTGCTCAATAGACCTCGTTTATATGGATTTTACAGTATTTTCCATTTTGCCCTATTTTTCATTTTTAATTAAATAGTGTTTTGAAATACTTGTACATTTGCATGAACTTGCAGAAAGTAAATCAGGGTGATGCTATGTGCCCTTTAATCAGTTTTTGTACACCTTAAACAATGAGCACAGTGTCACAATCAGGATGCTTACAATGGTACATACAATTATCTGCCACATTGCTCTTTTATGGTTACATTTTTTTATTTGCCTCAACCTCTATCTAAACCATGGCAATAACTAATCTGATTTTTCTTTCTATAGTTTTGTCATTTCAAGAATTTGTATGAGGGAAAACCTGCAGTGTGTAGTTTTTTTGGAGTTGACTTTTGTATTCAGTATAATTTTCTGATTTGTCAATGAAATGTCAATATTGTTGCACGAAGTGTTAGCTCCTTGTTATTATTCTATAGTACACTTTTGTGTGGATGTGCTACAGTTTGTATTTTTATTGATCTGTTAAAACATCTGTATTGTATCTAGTTTGAGCCACTATGAATAAAACTACTATAAAAGATTCTTGTGTGAAAACCAGATTTCACATCTCTGAGATAAACCCTCAATAATTCAATGACTGAGCTGTATATTTAGAATTTGTTGTTGTTTAGAAAATTTTCCAGAGTGGCTTTTCCATTTTATATTTGTACTAGCAGTATTTTAATTACCAAGTTTCTCTGCTTTCTCTCTAATATTTAATGTTGTTCCAACATTTTACTTTATCAATCCTGATAGGTCTATAAATGTATTTCATTGAGTTTTTTATTTTAATTTCCCTTAATGGCCATTGATGTTCAAAATCTTTTCATGTGCTGATTTTTAAAAAGAATCAAATAGGAAAGATCACACTTTATACTGGTAAAAAGGTATTCATTTATTTATTAAGTCATTTAAGGGCTGGGGTTGTAGCTCAGAGGTAGAGTGCTTGCCTACCACATGTGAGAAGGTGGGTTCAATCATAAGCACAGCATAAATATAAATATTAAAATAAAGGTATTGTGTCCATTTATGACTTTAAAAAGTCATTTGAATGAAAAAGCAGGCAATAAGCAGCTAAAATGAGAACTGTTGTTCTGGTAGATGTGAGGAAAATACTCAGATAAAACACAGAAATAGAAATGTGGAAACTATCAAAGAAATAATAAGAGGATAGAAAAATCAGTAGACATGTCAGAAAAATTCCAGAAGAAATGTAGAGAAATGGGATTAGATAATGTTGAAAGAGATGATTGCTACAATGTTTCCTAAAATGACCAAACTTTGGAGTCAAGAAACAGGAAAAAATTCAAATAGAGTTAAAATAAATCCAAATACACACATACTACAGTTACTACAGAACTTTAAAGACAAAAAGATCTTTTTGTGGAGGAGGTGGATACTGGGGATTGAACTCAGGGACACCCAACCAATGAGCTATATACCTCAAGCCCTATTTTGTATTTTACTTAGAGATGGAGTCTCAATGAATGATGTAGAGCCTCACTTTTGCTGAGGCTGGCTTTAAACTTGGAATTCTCCTTCCTTAGCCTTCTGAGCTGTGGGTATTATAGGCATGCACCAGCATGCACAGCAAGAAGATCTCTTTTTAATATATTTATTATAATTATAGGTGTAAATAACACCTTTATTTTTATTATTTATTGTTATGTGGTGCTGAGCATTGAACCCAGTGCCCAACACATGGTAGGCAAGTCCTCTACTACTGAGCTATAACTCCAGTCCAACAAAGAAGATCTTAAAAGCAGCACACAAAGAACAACAATTAGAAAATAACAGACAGCAATAATGGAGAAGATAATGTAATAACGTCTTCAAAAAGCCATGGGATGTAACTGTCAGGATAGAATTTTGTATCCTGATAAACCAAAATTCAAAAGTAGAGAGAAGGTGAAGATATTTTTGTGTAAGACTGAAACATTATATTTCTATCAGGTTTCTGAAAATTTTAGGTTGAGTAAACATACTTAATTTAGAAAATAAATAGGGTGTTAGACATGTTTGTCTTCATTCAATTTCTGTAGTTAGGAAAAGTCTACTATTTAAATATATCTATATGAATGATAGAGATAGAAAATTAAGGTAATTCTTTGGTGCTCTTGTGAATGGCTGCAGAGTGTGGTGTAGTTTCCATAATGGGTACAGAAAGGTAAGGGTAGTGATTTTTCATTAAGTTGAGGAATATCAGATAATTTTTGTATGCCACGAAAATTATCTGATAGAGAGTGAGGTTGGGAAGATTCAAGATAGTGTAAATACATGAGAGGAGTAAAACACTGTTGAAGGGAATGTGGGATAGGAACTAGTGCATTCCCAAATGAGGACCAGGACCTGAGAGCTATAAAGTATGCAGTCTCACAACTGTATGTGGTCATTCTTTGAGTCACTTTATAAAGTCAGGGACAGCTTTCACTCTAACAGGTCAGAAGCCAGAAAACAGATATGGGTGCATTTTTTGATAGATGTACTTGTGATAAATCAATTTTCTTTTGTGTGTGTGATGACTTAAACTCTCTCTGATTACTGAAAAGAGCTTTTGAGTTCTGGGTAACATGTGCCACTGGAAGAGAAGTGAAAGTGTAATCCAGAGTCTTTAGCAAACCCGGAAACTCATTGTTTTGTGGGAAACTTTGAGAACAGATGCACAGTTACAGTGTGTGGAGATGAATTTTTCCAGTAAAGTTGAGAGTTTCTGATGCAATTTTGCAGAAGTCAACAAAACGGTGTCAGGAACAAGAACATTAAGGGTATTTGCAAGGGAGTTATGTGTGTCAATTTTTTCTGAGTTTTATAAGGGATGGAATTACATGTAGACAAATATGATGCAGTTAGAAGACTGTTAACACCTGTTGATTAGATGAGTAGTTAGAGTGGACAAAGGAGAGAAAGTGGGTGTATAGGCCTAGTCTTGTTGTTCTCGCCTCGCCCACTCAGCCAATTCCAGATATTGTGCCTCTCCTCCCATTCAAAGAGCTCACGTGATAGAATCCAGGAACATGGTAGAGCTGATTTTTTTGTGTGTGTGGTAAATTTAGACTATTACAGAACTAGAACAGTTGAATGCATGAGTTTTAGCAAATAAAGTCCAGCTCCACATCCCTCCCTGAGGTTTTCCTGTGTGTTGTGCCCTCCTTGCTCTTGCTGTTCTTGGATTTCTGCTGTAAATGGTTGGTGTGCAGGCTGTTACAAAGGCTGAGCTTTCCAGGTAAACTGAACTAATTTGTGAGATATTGAATATCTAGACTTAAGAATGGAACTTGAGATGGATTTACAAATTTTAGAGAGTGACAATGAGAATAAGGAGCTGAGATAGTATGGAGAAAAAAGTCAGTGGCAGTGGGAGAATTAAGGTATCTGGGCAAGTGTTAGAGTGAGTGCAGTAGTCAGTTAAAGTGGAGATCAGGGGCTATAGGCAAATTGGGTGGGAAGGGGAGCAGTTGGAGCCTTGGCTGGAACAGCACTGAGAAGAAACACAAGTATGGCCTGATCTACTGGGCTTTAAGGCAGATGGGACTTGGTCAGAGATAGGGCAGGATATTTGGCTAGTGACTGTTCATATCTTTGGTGGGTGCTTCATCTGGGTAGACTACATGCTCTGACTGCCTCATGGAACTGCCTCTGTGAACATTTGATACTATTCTCTGGCAGCTTGGAATGTCACAAAAAAATGTATGTGTCAAGAGGTACACAGCTTCATTTATGGAGCAAGGAGAATGATTTATGGAGCTAGAGTAGTGAGATTCAGCACTAGATGCCCAGCAAGAAAGTAATTTGCCTACATTTGTCCAAATTAGTGAAAATTGTGCTGTATGCTCCTCCCCAAAACAAGCAAACAAGCAAACAACCAAAACAACTAATGTCTGGGCATGTAGCCTTGAGGATGCTGTAGATCGTTTTCTCTGCATGGCTGTGCAGATGTGTTCTGTGACTCATAGCAAAATAGGTGAGTAAAGAATATGCTTCAGCACAAGGCACAACCCCTCTGCCCCTGTGGGCTCAACCCCTGTAAAATGCCCCTGGTGTTTTTTTAAGTGCTGGTTTCCAAGGCCCAGAAAGTACTTTTGGTTGATTCTCTTGTGACTCTATCTAGGAGGGTAAGTCACAAATTTTTGTTGTCTGAGCTAATGTTATTCTGAAGCAAATTAGTGTCTCAAGGTAAGTAAAATATGGAAATTGTTAAGTTGGTTAACCAAATAGAATCTAGCCTGCTTACTCATTGCAGAATCTGTGACTTACCCAGAATCTCACAGTTCATAGTGAAAGCCTCAGCAACCAAGACTATTATGAGAACTTCATACTTTTTTCCCACATTGTTAGGAGGCATAAGAAAGGCTGCTACACAGACAGTGTTGGACCAGGTCATGGGCACTGGCTGGAAGTAGGTGGATGGTTAAGTTTGAGGTGCAGGTCCCATGGGGAGCAAGACCAGGGGAAGCAGGATGTGGGGGAGCAGGGCCAGAGGAAGCGGGGCCCAGGAGAGCAGGGCCCATGATTATCAGAACCAGGTGGAGCAGGGTCACAGGAACGGGGCCAGGGGGAGCAGGGCCCAGGGGAACAGGGAAAGGGGAAGCAGGGAACAGGAGAAAGGGCCAGGGGAGCAAGGCCAGGGGGAGAAAGGCCAGGGGATTAGGGCCAGGAGAAGCAGGGCCCATGGCGAAAGGGCCAGAAGGAGAAGGGTGCTGGGAAGCAGGGCCCAGGTGGAGCAGAACCCAGGGGAGCAGGGCAGGGGAAGCAGGGCCCAGTAGATAAGGGCCCAGGGGAGCAAGGCCAGGGGGAGCAGGGCCAGGGGATTAGGGTCCAGGAGGAGCACTTGGGAGAGAGAAGGAGCACCTGTTAACACAGCATGGGTCCCTGGAAGGCTTAGACAATCACTGTCTTTCTTCTACAGAAACTCAAACAAAGCTGGGCATGGCAGTGCACCTGCAATCCCAGCCTAAGGGGGCTGAGGCAGGATCGCCAGTTCAAGGCCAGCCTCAGCAGACCTTGTTGAAAGAAAAGAAAAGGAAGGAAGGAAGGAAGGAAGGAAGGAAGGAAGGAAGGAAGGAAGGAAGGAAGGAAGGAAGGGGAAAAGAGAAGAGAGGGCTGGGGACAAACTCCGTGGTATGACACTGCCAAGTGTGCGCAAGGCACACCAACATAGTCCAAACCAGAGACTCCAGGTCACAGTCCTGGAAAAATACCCTCAGTCACTGTCTCTGCCATCACTTAGGGGACTGTGTGAGACACCAGCAAACTGGGCGTCTCCCAAGGCTCGCACACAGCCGTGGAACACCATGACGGGGTCCTCAGGGAGATGGCCATGCCGGCAAAGCCCCCAGGAAGCGGCCCATGGCTGCAGGCAGCTATGACTGAGGTCGGGAATAGCAACATGGGGGGCTGTGGCACTGCGCACCCTCCAGGGCCAACTGCCCCTGCACAGGGCTGTGCTAAGGAATCCACACCCCTGTGCCTAGTCCTCCATCCACTCTGATGACACTTCAGCTGGCTCAGAGAAGCAAATGTTTCCTGGAACACCCCGTGCTGCCCCTTAGCACCTAGGATTATTATGGTGTCAGGGAAAATGTGAATTTAACTTAAAACTTTTAAATAGCTATGGATTTTGCTTTATTATATTCAGAACAGGAGCACCTGCTTTCCCTTGAATAACCACTTACCTGAACCCCTCGTCAGAGAGGTCCAAGATCTCCATCCTGCCTAGTAAGCCCACGGTCCTCACTGTCTCACTGTGGCCACCAGTCCAGAGCACGGATCCCACTTTGCTTGAAGGAGGGAGGTTCAGGTGCCCTCGTCAGCACAGCAGAATGTGCCCTACCTGTCCTGCTACCCAGGAGGACTCCTCCTGGCCCATGCACTAGCTGGACAGGAAGTGTGCCTCTGCTACGAGGGTGCATGGGGACGATTTCAAGGCCATCACAGATGTCAGGCCCTTGAAAACTCAGCCACAGATTCCTTCATTTTTATACACTTGTTAATGTATAATTGTTTAGTGTGTAAATTAGAAAATAATGAAGACTCTTTCCTTCTCCTTCAGGGTGAAGAGTTACTGTACAGATAACGTTTCTTTGTAGCCACGTCAATTTAATAACAAAAATCCAAGTGAAAGAAAAATGTAGCTATTTATCTTGTAGTCTGGTTGACATGGATTTAATTTCACAAATAATTTGCTAAAGATGAGGATTTTCCCTAATATTTTTTTTCTATTGTTTTGATAACAGATACTGTCACATAGTGAAAAATATACCACAAATTGAGTTGGACCATTAGCGTAAAAACTCTGTGAAGCCATAGGTTGTTTTTTTTTAAAAATTTATGCCCTCAGAGCCTCAATAACTGTTGAATAAATGAATCAATTTCTTAAAAGAAATGGCAGTTCCAAGGTGTATGAAGACGTGCACACACAATGTAATGTGGAATAGAGAGTATAAGAGGTGACCAAGTCACTAACTCAACGTCTTGTCCAGCAGGGAGCCCATGGCATCCTGAGGGCAGAGGCCCCAGGACTGTGTGACAGGAAGGAAGGACCGAGGCTTGGGGACAGCTCTTCACTCTCTAATACTAAAAAAAGTGGGCAAAGCACCCCCACGGGGTGCCAGATCACCTTTGATCCTGGGGCCAAGCAGTCGAATGCAGTGTGGTTGAGCAGGAGGATACAGGTGGAAAGGTCTGCACTGAAATGGACATCCAGGAGGCACCTGTACCGAGATTACTTGGGAATCAGTGACTAAGTCACAGCACAGTGGGCGTCTCAAAACAGGGACGAGAGGAATTCAAAAGTTTAATGTCCAGTAGAGGAAAGGACAGTAGTGGAGAGGAGCTCGGAGCTCCCAGGACTCGTGTGGGGACCCATATGGGCAGGCTCAGAGCTTAATGGGACTCACACAGGGACCTACTAGGGGGCCTCAGAGCTCATAAGACTCATGGGGTGGGGGATGAGCCTGAGAGAACTCAGGGACCCTCAGCCACCTGAAGGTCCAGCAGTCCATGGTCAGTCAAAAACAGTCACTGAGCTTTAGAGTTTGTACTTTCTGTTCTGAGCAACTGACCCACATTCTTCAGTATCTGAGAGAGACCCATCACAGGTCTCTCTCCCTCTCTCTAGCAAGTGGCTAAGACTGTTACATAGAAGGAGCTCTCACGCAGCACAGTGCTTGGAGCACAGTCGCGTTCTCATCTGGTTGCCTAACATCGGCAACCGCGTGATGAGGACACAGATCTGCAACGTGGGCTTCTCTCAGTCTGTCCTGCTCTGAAATTCAGACTAGCCTCGCTTTCTACAAAAGCCCAGGGTTGGGTCGTCGCCATTTCCAAGTCATCCTCTAGGGGAGCAACCGCGTCTCCTAAGTGTCACCTGGCAGTCACCAGGTCCCCTCAATCATAAGGTCTTCCCCAGAGTTTCCTCAGTGCCGTCTTCACCTCCTGGTTCCTCAGAGTGTAAATCAGAGGGTTGAGCACCGGAGTCACCACCGTGTAGAACAGGGAGACAAACTTGCCCTTGTCCTTGGATCGGCTCCAGGCAGGCTGCAGGTACATGAAGATGATGGTCCCATAGAAGACGGTGACCACCAGCAGGTGGGAGGAGCAGGTCCCAAAGGCCTTCGGCCTGCCAGCAGCCGACCTGATCCTCAGCACGGCCTGGGCGATGTGGCCGTAGGACACCAGGATGAGCGACAGGGGCAGCACCAGGAACAGGACGCTGGCCACAAAGAGCTCAGCCTCGTTGAAGGTAGTGTCCACACAGGCCAGCTTGATGAGCATGGGGACCTCACAGAAGAAGTGATCCACGTGGCGATGCCCACAGAAGGGCAGGCGCAGGGTGAGGGTGGACTGTACCAGGGTGGTGGCCACTCCGCTGAGCCATGCCGTGGCCACCAGAGAGTGACAGAGCCGAGGGTGCATGACAAGAGTGTAGTGTAGCGGGCGGCAGACGGCAACATAGCGATCGTAGGACATGACGGCCAGGAGGACACACTCGGTGGACCCTAGCACTAGAGAGACGTACAGCTGAGCCACGCAGCCGCCGTACGAGATGGACTTGTCTGAGCTCCCCAGGTGGACTAGGAGCTGAGGAAGGATACCAGTGGTGAAGCAGAGGTCCAGGAAGGACAGGTGGGAGAGGAAGAAGTACATAGGTGTGTGGAGCTTGGGGTCCAGAAGGGACACCAGGATGATGGCAGAGTTGCCAAGAAGGGTCATGAGGTAAAGGAGCAGGACAACCCCAAAGAGAGCCCGCTCCAACCGAGGCTGGTCTGAGAACCCCAGCAGAAGGAACCCAGAGAGGAGGCTGTGGTTGGCGCCTCCCATTATTCTCGCTCCACTCACTCACGGAGAGAGGGCTCACGTCAGGCAGAGCCGCAGATCCCGTGCTAAGTCCTTGACAATTAAAAGTTACATTCTGGGAACTAAGACTTTGGACACATGTGACAGGCAGAGAGCACCAGAGTGGGAGACTCTTATTATGCCCCAAAGGTGGAACCTGGTCTGAGACACACAGGTGTCCCACGTAGCTCGAGGATCACATGAAAGTAGGCATCACTTGAGAACGAGTTTGCCCCAGTTTTTAACAACATGGATTTTTTTAGTGTAAACATATTAGAATTTTATAGGAATTGTGAGAACTGCAAGCACTCTAGAAATATGGTTATTCCCAAGGTACCAAAGGCACAGAGCAGCCGGTAGGTGTCCGGGAGAGCCCCAAGCACGGTGGGAATGCAGCAGGGCTGCTCAGGACAAATCCAGGTGTGGTCACATGCTGCTCCCGAGGAGTCCAGAAGGAGGGCAGCCCAGCCTGAGAATGGAAATGGAGAGGGAACATGGTCAGAGCCAGAGGGAAAAGGAGCCAAATGTGGGGAGCAGCTACTGCACACACTGCCTATGCTTCAGAGCACGGCATGTCCAGGGTGAACTGAAATCAGTTCTTCCAGGACCAAAGACATCAGTACACATTATCTGGATAGCATAGCCCTTGTTGAGGGGTTTTAGTTCAGTTCAAAATTTCCTTCTTAAGATAAATGTTTGCACAATGTAAGAGAATTTAAAACTTCAAGTACCCTGACCCAGAATCGATGTGTGGGGCTCATGGGACAGTGGACAATGTCGATGTCACACACTTGGAAGGGAGTGAGTGCAGTATGACCAGAAGGCAGGGAACTCGGCAGAGGTTGACTCATGAAGACTCGCCTGCCGGCAGTGGACTTGACCAAATAACAGAAGAAACCAAGAGATTGAACAGTTAAAAACAGCCTCTGTCTTTTTAATCTCAACCAGGGATGCTGAGAACCACGCTGACCATGTCTGAAAACTCCGAGAGTCCACATAGTTGATGCTCTTCTTGTAATAGGGACCTGGCTCCTGTCTCCTGGCACCCACCTTAATGCCAGCCACTGGCTGCGCATACCTGGCTGAGCGCCCTGTGAACACATGAAGCACAGGGAATCTGGATGACGGGCAGTTCCACAGCACCCGGGGGAGCCTACTGACTATGGCCACTGCCCTTCACAGGCGCCGAGGCCCGGACATCTTCAGACTCATGAACAACCTGATCTTGCTCTTCTCCAGATGCAGCTGAGGAGTGACTCCCCGAGACCTGTGTCCGCCCTGAAGTTGCTCACTCACACCATCCTGCTCAGGATGAAAGACTGGCTGACCGTGTCTTTCCCTGAATGAGCAGGTTTGCTATCTCAGCTCAGGTTTTCAAAGCTTCTCTTTCGGGGCTGGGGATGTGGCTCAAGCAGTAGCGCGCTCGCCTGGCATGCGTGCGGCCCGGGTTCGATCCTCAGCACCACATACCAACAAAGATGTTGTGTCCGCCGAGAACTAAGAAAAAATAAATGTTAAAATTCTCTCTCTCTCTCTGTCCCCCTCTCTCTCTCACTCTCTCTTTAAAAAAAAAAAAAAAAAAAAAAAAAAAAAAAAAAAAGCTTCTCTTTCATGCTATTTATTAGAATGGGCCTGCACCTGGTGTCCTGCCACCAGGATGCCACTGAAGTCACCTCCTCATCCCTTACTGCCTACAAGAACGTCTCCAGAGCATGGTGGACAATCTGGTAAGAGAACAGGCTCCAGGTACGACCCGCTTTCTGCATTTTAGTTGTGTTTCTGAACATGTCACTGCATGAGGTGCCCTGGCTGGCTCAGCTGGGACCTAGAGAGGAGCAGAGCTGTCCATGGGGACGAGGTGCATGATACCAGCCCTGTGGAGGGACAAATGTGTGCCAGTGAACAGTGATTGCTGTGCCTATGGGCACTACTGCCAGCTCACATGGCCTTCTCAGGCTCGTGGGCACCTTACTGTCCCCCGGAGCCTCACCTGCAAGCTGCAACAGGAAGCCCCAGACAATCAGAGCCACTTCCTGCTCCCCAAACATTGAGTATGGCTCCATTGCCCCTCCCACCACGGCTGCATGGTGTTCCCTCACTGAACCCACCTAGGCATCTCCATAAGTCCTCTAAGACTTGACCCAAAAGACAGGAAATCTTTAGAGAGATATCACATTTCCAACTAGTTCTACGATATTTTATATTTATGCATTGCTAGTATCAGAGTGTCAGGAATCTAATGACTTATTTATCTTTATGCTATTAACGTCTACCACATTCTCCAAAAGCATTTGCTAAGTCAAAGTGCTTGTGGAGCACTGTGCTGTTTCACTGGGCAGATGTGGTGACCATGCCGTAACACATGCACCGAGCAGCTGGACAGACATGCAAAACGTGCACCCCTAGAGCTCCCTGAGCACCACGTGGAAGCCCTGCTGTTTCACAGAAGGAATGCATGCCCCACCTACCATAGGCAGGGCAAGCTTAAAGGCTTATGCACAAAGGCACTTCTTGGACTGCTTACCAACCACGTTGAACACAGTGCTACTGCAGAGGACGGACATGACAGTGACCATGCCACAGGGCCTGAGGTCATGTGCTTAAGACAGAAGCATAAAGACAACTAAGTGTATGTTTGCACACACTACAACAAAAACAGAAGGCATCTCAGCACTCACCTCATGGCTCCCATCCCATAGATGTGAATAGAGAGCTGTTTAATCCCATGTGCTGCTCCAACCACAAACACCTGGAAGACAGGTTTCCCTATGTTTAACTGCACACTCTGAAGTCGGATGAAGACAGACAGACAGACAGATTGGATGAAACACTGGAATTTGTCTCTCACTAGACATTATTTCAGTTAATACATCCATCAACCTCTGTTGGACACACGCCGTGGCCAGCCCTCAAGCTGGACATAAGGGGTGTCTTAATGAGTTGGCCACTGACTCTCTATTCATTACGAGTGGTGTGGGGTATTAAGCCAGAGCTCCATGCGAGCCAGGCAAGCACTCTACCAACAGATCCCAGCCCAGCCAAGAATATGAAATAAGAAAGATGTGTGTGTTGCTGTCAAGAATCTTGTCAGAGTAAAGTAAAATTAAAAACAACAACAACAACAACAACAACAAGAAACCCTTCTCAGTTGCCTGCTCATGCTGCATGGATGGGGAGAGAGCAGCAGCACTAACCCTAGCCCCGGGACCCACAAGGTGAATAGTGAAGTATAAATAACCTTCCCTCAGGGTGTCACAGGCCCACTCACCTAGCTTGTGAGAAGACATCATGTCCTTGGAAGTCAGTATCTATAGATAACCCCAACATGGTGGCACACGCCTATTATTTCAGCCACTGGGGAGGTGAGGAAGGAGGATCCCAAGTTCGAACCAGCCTTAGCAACTTAACAAGGCCCTGGGCAAGTTAGTGAGAGTCTGTCTCAAAGTAAAAAATAAAAAAGGGCTGGGACTCTGGGTGTGGTGGGGGGTTGGGAACCCACAGATTGACCATATAATTTCAGGAATCACTGTTAAGACCTGGGTGCTTAGGGTTTTTAGATGCTGATGCCAAAGTAGTACTTTCATATAAAGGTGCCTCAGCAGCTTCTACACTGGGGTCCTGATTTGTGCTGCCTGGTGACCCCCACTCCTACCCAAATCCTACTGAGGCCCAGAGAGATGGGGCCTGGATGTGGTGGTGGAGAAACAGAGGTGCTGACTGCACAGTGAGTCAGCAGACAGCAACTGCAGCCCAGCCCTGGTCCAGGCTCAGCTTCCTGGAAGGGGATTAGGGGAGATTAGGTACCTGAATCAGAGCACTGGGAGCTGGAGGGTTGCAGGGAACATGGATCCAACTACTCCATCCTGGGCAGCCCAGCCAAGAAACTGGGGGCTCTGCAGGGTACAAGGTGACGACCTCTGTGTAGTGGGGTGCTTGTGTCTGCCCAGGTGGAAAGCGTCAGTGCTTCCTCCTGTCATTCTTAGGCAAGACCCTGTGCAGGCAGGAAGTCTCCTCTCTTGTACAGGGTTCTGGCTGGGGCTCAGCCTCAGGCTTAACGAGGCTTCTGACCCCTTCCCAGCCCAGAGCTGGCAGAGCTATGACAGATCTGTGGAGTGACCAGGCCACTTAGCCCCAGACTAGCTCGAGACCCCAGGCTGTTCCAGGGGACATTGCTGACCTTGCAAGCCCCAGCTGGCCAGGATCCTTCAGCTGTCCTTTCCAGCCATGTCACTGTCCCACTCTCAAATCTCCCTGTTCCTACTTGGGCCAGAGACTTTTATGAGGAGGGCAGGCAGCAGATGAGCACTGTGAGCCAGGGTGTGGGGTCTGGAGCAGCTGAGTGGGCTAGGAGTGCTTGCTGGCTAATAGGAACCTGGCCAGCTGGGGGGTTCCTTTCCTTTTCTTCTGCTGCTGAAGAATGGGGTCAAGGGGATGTGTGGAACCCCACAGAAAAGGTGAGGGATAAAGGATGTGGGCACACCTGGAGGAGGCTCAGAGCAAAGCGGTTGTGTAGAGAACTGCCACCTGTGGTACACAATGGCATCCACAGTGGGAGAAGACAGAAAACTGGTGCCCACTGGGGGCCTCTAAGGCCCAGCCTGCCTGGCCTCCCCCTCCTACTGCCAGGGAAACAGCCAAATTGGAGTTTTAGACCCTGGTAGCAGCAGTGTGTGGCAGGGGATGGCACTCATGGGCAGCGTGGCCCAGGTGCACTGGGTAGGTCTGTGGGGAGAGCTATCAGAAGGCAGAAGGCAAGTGCCAAGTTGCTGGAGAAGCAGGGCTGCCTGGCTGCTGGAGGAACCTTTACTGGGGAGACTGGAACTGAAGGGGGAGGAAGAGGACATGCTTTTACAGTTAAAGAGCTCTGCACTGCTGGGCCATGGTGCCATATGGCCAGGCTTGGTGGGTGGGGTAATGTGCAGGACAAGAAGAGACCCCTGGGGAGGAAGCACCCTGCCTTAAACTGGGTTCTGCAGGTGGCACTGAGGAAGGGAGGGGTGTAGGTGGGGCATAGCGAGTGGCTCATCACAACACCACTGGGACAGTCTTTCCACTCCTTCACAGGTCCCCAACATTGTCACCACCATGGATCACTCCTTCAGCGGTGCACCGCGCTTCCTGACCCGGCCCAAGGCTTTCGTTGTGTCTGTGGGCAAGGACTCCACACTGAGCTGCCAGATCGTGGGCAACCCCACGCCACATGTAAGCTGGGAGAAGGACCGTGCAGCCGGTGGAGGCAGGCGCACGCTTCCGTCTGGCCCAGGACGGCGACATATACCGCCTCACTATCCTGGACCTAGCGCTTGGCGATAGCGGGCAGTATGTGTGCCCTGCGCGTAACGCGATTGGCGAAGCCTTTGCGGCCGTGGGCCTGCAAGTGGACGCTGAGGCCGCGTGTGCTGAGCAGGCACCACACTTTCTGCTACGGCCTACGTCCATCCGCGTGCTCGAGGGCGCTGAGGCCACATTTAGCTCCCGCGTGCGCGGCTCGCCACGACCGGCTGTGAGCTGGTCCAAGGACTGGCTGCACCTGGGTGCACCAGACTCAAGCTACGCATCCGGGCAGCGCGACCGCGGGACGGTGGCACCTACGAGGTGCGGGCAGAGAACCCGCTGGGTGCAGCCAGTGCTGCTGCCTCGCTGGTGGTAGATTCAGACACGGAAGCTGCCAGCCCACCTGGGGCCTCCACGGCAGCGCTCCTGGCTCACCTGCAGCAGCGACGTGAAGCCATGCGCGAAGAGGGCGTCCCCGCCTCACCACCCGGCGCTGGCACCCGCACCTGCATGGTGACAGAGGGCAAACACGCGCGTCTCAGCTGCTACGTGACGGATGAGCCCAAGCCTAAGATAGTGTGGAAGAAGGATGGGCAGCTGGTGACAGAGGGACGGCGACACGTGGTGTATGAGGACGCACAAAAGAACTTCATGTTGAAGATTCTGTTCTGCAAGCAGTCGGACCGCGGCCTCTACACCTGCACGGCGTCCAACCTCATGGGCCAGACCTACAGCTCCGTGTTGGTGGTGGTGCGAGGTGAGGACCATGGTGCCAGGCGGGCGGTCCCAGGGAGAAGCTGCCTGCGCGCAGGCAAGAGTCCTCCCTGGTCCCTGTGCCCACCTCCTTTGGCCCTAGCCTCCACTGCCATAGGTAACCCAATGGCGCAAGTCGGTCGTGGAATATAGACCAGAGTTGGAAGTCTGGGTGGCTCTCGCCTTTCACAGGTTTTGTTTCTGGTTTGCATAATGCAGGGGCTAAGATCCTCCATCTTTGCTGATTGTAGGGACCCGCTTTCCACCACAGCAGCGCAACCCGCCAAGTCCCTGCCCCTCTCCCACCGCACTTATCCCTACCCTGCCGAGACCCCTCCAAACCTCACCATTTCCGGAACCTTAATACTTAGCCCCCTGTCTTTCCCTTATCACGTTTTCCTTGCCAAACCCCACTTCCCCACCTTTATCCGACATTGCCTCTTCCCCATTTCTGGTCCCCATCCCCTGGGGCCCCCTGCCAATGGCCACCCTATATCCTACACCCTTTTTACCCCTTCCCACCTCCTCCACCTTCTTCTGTCTCCGAATTCTGCCCCCCCCCCCACTTCTCAATTCCCAGATCCCAACTCCTGCACTCTGGAGCCTCCTGTCCTCCGGTATCCTCTGGCCCCTCTCACCAGCCGGTCTCCACAGAGCCTGCCATGCCCTTCAAAAGGCGGCTGCAGGACCTGGAGGTGAGGGAGAAGGAGTCTGCCACGTTCCAGTGCGAGGTGCCGCAGCCCACCACAGAAACTGCGTGGTTCACCAGCGCCAAGTACGGCATCGAGGAGGAGGGCACCGAGCGCAGGCTGACAGTGCACAATGTCTCGGCTGACGACGACCCCGTGTACATCTCTGAGACCACAGAGGGCAGCCGCACCGTGGCGGAGCTCGCTGTCCAAGGCAGGAGGTGGAGGGCGGGGAGGGCAGATTGTGTGGTAGGCGCGCACAAAAGGGGCGAGGATGGGGCCTGCACGGGATAGAGCGGACGGGGGTAGAGCGGACAGGGGTGGCGTGTGGGGGGAACCACCTGATGGGACAGAGCTGGACTGGAGTGAAGGGGTGGGAAAGTTGGGGAGTTGGGGAGGGTGTGGGAGGATTGGCCTGGCGGGGGTGGGCAGGGGCAAGTCAGGGACAGGATGGGGAAATGTGATGGCGAGCCAGTATGCTGGCCACAGTTAGAGCTAGGGGCAAGGCTGACGAGCCTGGGCTCTTCCCATCCCAGGGAACCTGACGCGGAAACTGCCCCGGAAGACAGTGGTGCGCGAGGGGGACACTGCCATTTTTTGCGTGGAGCTGGCAGTGCCTAAGGGCCCTGTGCGCTGGCTGAGGAACCAGGAGGAGGTGGTGACTGGTGGCCGAGTGGCCATCACAGTGGAAGGCACGTGCCACATGCTGACCATCTTTCAGTGCAGCTTGGAAGACATGGGTGAGGTGGTCTTCATGGCTGGAGACTCCCGCACTTCCACCCAGTTCTGTGTGTCTGGTAAGGCCCTGAGTGATACTGCAATGATGTCTTCCCTAGGACCCCTGCCTCAGTCCTTGGGCACATGGCCATCAGCGGCCCCTGATTCTTGATCAGGGCTATGGGGAGGCTGGGGGGAGGTGTGAGTCATGCTCCTCCTTCCAGGTGAGGCCTCTTCGGTATCAGCCAGAGACTACAGGTCTGGGGTAGGGTCCTGAGGCCACAGCTTCCCTGATGGCTGGTGGTCCAGTCTTTTGGAGGGCTGAGGTTCTGTGATTCCTTTTCTGGGCCCCTGCCGCAGTCCGGCTGCAGCAAAATAAGGGGGGGGGGTGACGAATAACTTGTGTACCTTGATACAGCAGGAGTAGGAGCCATTTATTGTAGGACAACAGAGCTATTTATACATTTTGCACAGCTTATCTTAGATACATCAGCCAACCAATAAGGAATCTCCACACTTAATGGCTTGCTTTTGTTACTTCTCAAACCACTCCCTCTGGCATTTTGTCAGGCACCATCCAGACTTGTTTACAAACTCTAACATTCCCCTGGCAAAATACCAGGTGTTATTTTGACTTGTTTACAGACTCTAACAGGCCCCCATTAGTGACCTTGGCCCATCTTTTGCTAGCCCCCAGGAGACCACCTCTCCACCCCCCCGTGGACCCTGTGGTGAAGGACAGAACGGAGAGTTCTGTGACTCTTGTCTGGTATCCACCACCCCCCGGGGACCGCCCTGTGACCATTGATGACTACCTGGTGGAGAATCGGCGGCTGGGTACCTACATCTGGAGCCGGTGCCACAAGAATGAGTGGGTGGCCACACCTGAGCTCACCGTCACAAGTGTGACTGAGGAGGGTGACTTCCAGTTCAGGGTGTCAGCTGTCAACAGCCTTGGCCAGAGTCCACACCTGGAGTTCCCGGGGACCATCCACCTGGGTAAGTGAAGCTGCCTAGAAAGGAGTGACCCCTGGTACCAGGGGCTGCCCCTGCCAGAGCAGAGCACAGCCTCCAGCAAGGCCTTGAAGAGACTCTTTGTAAGGGTGGGGACATTGGGGCCTTCTTAGTGGGAAGGGAGGGGACCCAAGACAGGACTCAGGTCCCCTGTCTCCAGTAGCCCCAGGGGATGCAGCTTCAGTGCTGCCCAGCTTCAGAGGTTTGTGGGATCCTGGGGTATTGCCAGGTGGTTCTGGCTCGTTCCCTGTCTGTTGTGACTTGTGATTATGGCTCCCTGTCTGTTGTGACTTGAGCCTAAATACCCATCCTTTGGAGGAAGAGGAAGGGGAGGCAGGGACCTCACCTGCCCTGGTCCCCTCATAACTTGCCTGCACCACAGCCCCCCAGCTGGCCGTGAGGTCGCCCCTGAAGGCAGTGGCAGCAGTGGAGCGTGGAGAAGTCACCTTCTCTGTGGACGTTACTGTGGCCTCTGCTGGTGAATGGTTCCTGGACGGGGTGGCTCTGAAGGCCAGCAGCACCTATGTGATCCGCTGTGATCGCACCTGGCATACACTCACCATCCGAGAGGTGCCTGCCAGCCTGCACGGGGCACAGCTCAAGTTTGTGGCAGATGGCATTGAAAGCAGCATTCGGATGGAGGTCCGAGGTAGGCCTGGGTCCAGGAGCCTGTTTCCTTGAGGCGGTGTCAGCATGGGGTCCTGGGAGAGCTGCCCCTGTGGAGTTAGCCTGCAGCAGCAAGAGGAAGCAGGGCAGGGGGTGGGGCGCTGAGGCAGCAGGCCAGGCAGGGTGTGTGTGGACAGCAGGTTCAGCTGGACCCTGCCTCTCTGCCTGCCTCCTTCTTCCACCCTCCTCTTCATCCACCCACCCCATCCTCTCCTCATTCTGACCTTGTTTTTCCTTCCCCCCGTCTCCCTCCCTTACTGCCTTCCATTGCCCTGGTCCCTTCTGTCCACCCATCCCTGGCCCCCAGCAGCTCCTGGGCTGACTGCCCACAAGCCACCAGCGGTAGCCGCTCGCGAGGTGCTGGCCTGGCTGCATGAGGAGGCTCAGCTGCTGGCTGAGCTGTCAGACCAGGCTGCAGCTGTGACGTGGCTGAAAGATGGCTGTGTGTTACCTCCTGGGCCCAAGTACGAGGAACAGGCTTCAGCTGGGTGGCGGGCACTGCTGGTGCGCGACGTGGGGAAGGATGACGCTGGCCTCTATGAGTGTGTCAGCCGCGGGAGCTGTGTTGCCTACCAACTGTCTGTGCAAGGTGAGGGTCTTGGGAAGGCAAGCCAGGGCCCACGTCCTTCCTGGCCCTTCTGTGGTGCGGGACATGCATCCCCTGTCCCCAGGCTGCAAGGGGTTCTGGGCAGCTGGGCAGCAGGGAAGCATGGGGAGGGTGGGAGGGCAGGCCCAACTCTGTAGGAGGGATAACTGTGGGTGGCCACTTGGGTGAGCAGTGAGTACCATGGTTGGGACTCAGCAAGCTGGCCAGGGTGCCTCTTATCTGGGTCAGAATCAGTGTCCTGTGTGGTCTGTGAGCCTGGGCCCTCCAGCCTGCAGCCTCTGTGCCGGGTGCGTGGTCAGGAGCTCTGTGGTCCCTGACCACCTCTGCCATACTCTGCAGGCCTCACGCCCTTCCTACGCAAAGACATAGTGGGCGGCTGTGTGGATGCTGAGGTGGGGGGCCCGGCGAGGTTTGAGTGTGAGACTGCGGATGCCCACATCCCCGTGTGCTGGTTTAAAGATGGCAAGGAGCTGGGTGGCTCCTGCCAGCGCTTCTCTCAGGAGGACGTGGGGACCTGGCATCAGCTGGTAGTGGCCTCGGTCAGCAGGCAGGATGATGGCACCTGCTCCTGCCATGTGGGTGAGGACTCTGTGGACTTCCACCTACGGGTCTCTGGTAAGTGCCTTATGTATACCTGTGCCCATACCTGTGGGTGGAGAGCAGATCCTGCTGTACACAGCACAATGTGACTGACCTCCTCGACCCTTCTTTATTGAGCCAGTGGTTGGGGGCAGCTTCTTCCCTGTTTGGGAAAATAAAATAAAATGCCAAACCAATGCTTAGAAGGTTAAAGGATCCAAACATGGAAAAGAAAGTACCAGGAAGGAAATTTAGGAACAAAGGATGAACTCTATCCCAGCTTTGGGAGAGTGTTTCCTCTGCCTGAACCTCCACTGCCCATTGTGCCTGCCCTGCAGGGGGCCACTCTGCAGTCCTGAAAGCCTCTTGCTTACTCTGTGCTTGTGGGCTGGGCTCTGGCTGGGAAGCTCACAGGATTTTGAAGTCCTCCTTTTCCATTTAAACCAAGGGCTGAGGGGACCCACAGATATGTGAAGTGTCCTCTGAGGTTGAGATTTAAGTCTGGTGGGTCTGACCATGGCCATGACCTTCCTAGAAGCTCCCAGGGCTCAGAGATATAGGCTGGGAAGTTCAGGGACAAATGCACAAGGGATTCTTAGGCATCTGTGAGGCTGTTGGGGCAGCCCACCCCAGGAGGGCTTGCTATAGTGTGGCCATGATGGGCTCTAGTTCCCAGCCTGGGCTACCCCAGGCTGGGTGCAGCTTGTGGACCCAGGGACAGGGAGGCCCTGCAAATGCCAGTCTCACACCAGCTCTAGAGGCAAGCATTGGACACTTCACACTAGAAGTCACAACCAGGTGTCACTGCCAGGGGCTGGTTGGCTATATGCAGAGCTGAAGGCAGGTACTGTCAGGTTTCCCTGCTGGAGCAAACTCAATCTGTGGGAAGTGTGCTATGGAGGTGGGCAGGAGTTTGGGCACAAGGGAGATGTTCTCTGGGCTTATAAAGGACATCTTGGCAATTTTTGCAAGGTCTGTCCTGTGACTCTCCTGTGCACACCAGGGTCTCATGGGGAGGGGCATCCCCTCCCACTTTGCTTAGGAAAATGTATCCCGAGGGATCCACATGGCAGGCTCTGATAGCTCGGGGTCCAGAGCCTGTTAATCAGAAACCAGAGGTTTGGGTGGGGCTCACAACCAACATCACTCCATGTGTGTCCTCAGAGCCCAAGGCTGTGTTTGCCAAGGGGCAGCTGGCACACAGTGAGGTGAAGGCCCAGGTGGGGACGAGTGCCACTCTGAGCTGTGAGGTGGCCCAGGCCCAGACAGAGGTGACATGGTACAAGGATGGGAAGAGGCTGAGCCAGAGCTCCCAGGTGCACATGGAGGCCTCTGGCTGCAGGGCGGCAGCTGGTAGTGCAGCAGGCAGGCAAGGCGGACGATGGGGAGTACAGCTGCGAGGCAGGGGGCCAGAAGGTCTCCTTCCGCCTGGACATCACAGGTGGGTTCTGCTAGGGCTGGGTGAATGGAGGGAGGGTGGTAACTCTAAGGCTCCTGTGGCAGCCTAGGCTCTGTGAGGTCTATGTCCTTCCTGACTTGGGCCTCAGCATCTGTGGCCCAGCTCTGGGTGGAGTTGGGCACTAGGGATTGTTTGTGGCTGGGGAGCATGTCCTGAAGGGGCAGGGGCTCCCTCTACCTGGCCATGCCTACTTGCTGGGCCCAGAGCTCCAGAAGCCCTTGCTGGGGCCCTTTGGAATCCTGCATGTCCATCTGTCCTTCCCCCATCTCCTCCTTCTTCCAACTGTGACCTGTCCCTGAGCCTGTGAAGGGGCCACAAGGGGCTCAGAGCCTCTCCCTTGATAGCCCATCTGGTGCTGGGCTCTCTCCCAATGACCTGCCTGGTGCTGGATTTTTCCTGATTGGCTCAGGATGATTGATCTCTGATGATTGGTCCACACTAGCACTTGGCTTCCTACTGATTGGTCCACAGTGGCACTTGGCTGTCTGCTGATTGGCTGGCACTGAGCTCTCTGCGAATTTGCCCCATCTGGTACTGAGCTGTCTGCTGACTGGCCCACACTGTTACTGAGCTCTGTGCTGATTGGCTGGCACTTGGATCTCTGCTGATTGACTTGCACAGGCTAGAGGTCTTTGCTGACTTGCCAGCACTGGCTGTTTGGTCTCCTGCATTCCGTTGGTAGCTGTTGCCAACAAAGATGTGGGTTTCTGGTTTGGTGCTCTGGTGGACTTCCCTGCTGTGTTTACCTCCACCCGCTTTTGTGCCCCCTGCATGGTGGGAGACTTGGGAAGCCACTGATGGGCTGGGGTCCCAGGGAGGTGAAGGGTCATGGTCTATTTCCAATGGCTGGGAGGTTGGTGGCATCAGGAGGTAGGCCTGGCTGTGGTGGCCTTGTGGGCTGTGACAGTGCAGTTACCTGCAGGATCAGGGTGGATCAGGAAGTGCTTAGGGCTCTGATGAGGATACGCTGCCAGCTCTCTACCCACCAGCCTTGGAGTTTGCAGCTTGGGTCATGTGTAGGACAGAATTTAGGCATGGCCATGCAATGTTCTGCTCATGATGGACACTCTGCTCAGCCATCCCCGGGGTGGGCTTGGTCTGTGAGACAGGGCTGTGTCTGTTCTGGAGTCCCTGACCTGCGTGTCCTTTCCCTCTGTCCCCAGAGCCCAAGGCTGTGTTTGCCAAGGGGCAGCCAGCATACAGTGAGGTGAAGGCTCAGGCGGGGATGAGTGCCACTCTGAGCTGTGAGGTGGCCCAGTCCCAGACAGAGGTGACGTGGTACAAGGATGGGAAGAAGCTGAGCCAGAGCTCCCAGGTGTGCGTGGAGGCCTCTGGCTGCAGGCGGCAGCTGGTGGTGCAGCAGGCGGGCAAGGCGGACCCCGGGGAGTACAGCTGTGAGGCTGAGGGCCAGAGGGTCTCCTTCCGCCTGGACGTCACAGGTGAGTTGATGAAAGGACTTTGGTCACAACATGGGTCGGGCGTGGAGGGGCCTGTATGAACTCGTCCTCTCGTGCCGAGTAACTGGTCACCCTGAACCTCAGAGGCCCAGAACACCAGTTGGAGCGAAGCCACTGTGGTCACCTGGGCCTGTGGTGGCAGGTCCCCCTGGCCTAACACAGGTGCTCCCCATTGGGCTGTGGTTGGATTGGCTCACTGCACAGGGACTTCTTTCCCCCTGTGGCGTGGCTGGCCGTTTCTGTGTCTGCAGCCCTGTCTCCCTCTGGTCACTGCTGCCCAGCAGCTCTCCTCCTGGGTGCGGTTCTCTGTGGAGAGCCCTGGTTTCTTTCTGCCTTGGCTGGACTGGCTCCAGGCTCAGGTAGAGCCACAAAGCTAATAAATGTCCATCTTCTGCAGGTCAGAATGTTACTGTTGGTCAGAGAAGCTTAATGCCAGCCTAATCCCAAGGACACAGAGTAGACTGTTGGGATGGGAAAAGCATATCCCATTGTAGAGGCTGTGGACTCAGGGAGGCTGGACCCATTGGAGACGTTTTGACAGTCCATTCCAAGGACTTACATGTTAATTTTTTACCACTGTGAATTTTTTTTTTTTTTTCGGGGCAGGGGGAGGGTGGATACTTGCTGTCTTATGGTTGCAAGATGGCTTTTACAGCTCCAGCCATCACATTTAACATTAAAAGCAGAAAGAATATGGAATGAGTATGTATCAAGTTTTGTGTGTGTGTGTGTGTGTGCGCGCGCGTGCGCGTGCGCGTGCGTGATCACGTGCACACCAGTGCTGTGTAATAAATTGTCACAAACATAGTGGATTAAAATGGCACGAATTTAGTGGTGCACAATTCTGTCAGTTCTGGGCATGTTGTGGCTGGGTCCTGTGTTTTGTGTCTCTGGCTGGCTCATTCTGCTGGTTCCTCTTCCAAGTTGTGGGAGGAACTTGGTTTCTTCAGTGGTGGTCTGGTCCATGGCCCTGTTTCTTTGCCAGAGGTCAGCCTGGCTGCTGCGGAACTGAGCTCCTGTCCCTTCCTTCCCGTCTGGCCAGGAAGAGCTTGTGGTGATGTGAGATGCGTGTTTGGTCTCTGCCGGTTCCTGGTGTCTGCTCCTGAGGTTCTGGAGTCTCTGAGGGGCTGAGTTTTGCCCGCTGCTGAGCCCACTGCTGACTGGCAGCCCAGGGCTGGTCCCTGAAAGACCAAGGCAGGGTCAGCCTCCAGGGAAGAGAGAGGGGCTGCGGGCTGAGTGGACTCTGGGTTGCCAAGGCTTCTTGCTGTCTGCCTGTCTGTCTGCCGGACAGCCTCCCCACTGGGTGAGAAGTGGTGTTCCTTGTGCTTCGGTGTGCATTTCCTTACTGACTAATGACACTGAGCATCTTTATTTTATTTTAGGGTCCTTTTTAGTCACACACGACAGTGAGTCCATTTTGACATGAATGTGAAAGGGTGGTATCCCTCTTGCTCTTCAGTCCCAGCTCCTCTCTTTCCCCTCCCACTTCTGCTCTTGATCTTTCTGCCGTTGACCTACGGTTGTTTCTAAGTCAGTTTCTTGTGGGTGACAGGAAGGTGAGACTCTCGTGGTATGTCCACACACGCACACAGGAAGGTTCTTCAGGTTCGGCCACTCTCTTTCCTTGCCCCAGTTCTCCTCCCTCCCCTTCGCCCCTTGTCTACTCCACTGGGCTTCTATTCTGTTGTTTCTTAATCTCCCTCTCTTCACTTATTGTGGGTTAACTTCCACCCACATATCAGAGAAAAGGTCTGACTTTTGGTTTTGGGGACTGGCTTCTTTCACTTAGCATAACTTGTCTAGATCCATCCATTTACTGGCGAATGTCAAGTTTTTCTTTTTGTAAAATGTTTTTTAGTTGTAGATGGACACAATGCCTTTATTTATTTATCTTTATGTGATGCTGAGGATCCAACCCAGGGCCTCACTCATGCTTGGTGATCGCTCTATCACTGAGCCACAACCCCAGCCCAAGTTGTTCTTCTTTATGGCTGGGTATTATTCCATTATGTATATATGCCACATTTTCTTTCATTTGCTAATTGGCTATTTTCTTTGGAGAAAAAAATCTTCTTGAATGCTCTCTTTGCCTGTTTTTTTGTTTGTTAATTTGTTTTGAAGTGGTGCTGGGAATGGAACCCAGGGCTCTGTGTTCACTAGGCAACCTCTACCACTGAGATGCACCCTGGTCTCTCTGCCTGCTTTTAAGCCAGGCTGTTGCCTTTACTGTTGCTTTGTGGGGTTTTAAATGGTCTACACGGGCCTCCCCGGGCATGTGACTCAGCTGGTTCCCACCTACTTCCAGACTGCTGGGTAATGCAGAAGAGCCTCTAGGCTGGGTGGAGCTGTTCCTGGTCCTGTGTGTGAAGGGTGGAAACCCGCCCGCCCAGGCCTGCTGCCCGCTTGCGCCCTGGCTCCTGCTGCCGCCTGTGCCCTGGTGCCTGCTGCCTGCTCAGATGGGCCATGTGGAACCTCTTGCAGTGTTTTTATAATTTCATCCTTTGTACTTTTCAAATCTATTAGTTCCTTTAAAAAGTACTTTCTTTGTGTGGATGCCCTCTAGGTGAGTCCCTCTGGGCCTTCACGTCTCTGGAATGCTCTCAAGGGCAGCTGCTGAGGCAGGTGGGAGCCGCCCAGGCTGGGCCCCTGGAGTGGTCTCCTTCAGGTCCTCCTGTGGACAGGAGCAGGACTGAGGAGGAGGGGCTCCCGGAGGTGGACTGAGGTGGGCTTCACAGCTGCCGAGGCGGGTGGGGGCTGCCCAGGGGCGATCTCGCATGGCTGCTTTCCCTGCTTCTTGGCGCGTCTTGTGGGTCTGAAATGCCACGGGGTATGGGGAGACTCTCGAGGTCCGTGACCCCGAGTGTGTTGGCCACGCTTTGCTGTGAAGCCGTGTGCCCTCCTGTGTGGCTGGGCTATGACCGGAGGCCCAGGTGCTTGGTCTTTAGGGGCCCTTGGTGCAGTTCACCCTCCCCAGGCGTGAATGGCAGGCATGTGGAGGTACCTTTCAGCCGGGCCCCCTCCGGCCTTCTGCTCCCTGTTCCCCACTGCCTCGGCCACCTACAGTCCAGTGAACCCCCCTGGGGGCAAGGCTGCTTCCCTGGGGGACCTTGACTATGAGAGCCCTGCAAGTGGAGTTTCCAGGGCTCTGCATTCAGGCAGCAGAACAGCCACAGGTCTCTGCAGTGCCCCCACCGGCCCTGCCTGGCCCGACTGTTGCCTCCAAGCCCCTCAGAGCCCGGGAAGGGGATGGCTGTCCCCGGCCTCAGCTGTCTGCCTGGAGTCACACTCCCCAGACTTCTGCAGTCCTTTGGGTAATTCCCAGAGTTCTGAAAAGGTCAATTCCACTTGTTTTCCTCTAGTACTTTCATTGCTTTGGAGGAAGATAGAGTTTTCAGAAGTCACTGTTTGCTGATACCGTGGAGGAATGTTTGAATGTCCAGCTGGCCTTACGTTCCTTAGATTGTGCAATCTGGTGGCCATGCACACATTTACACACATGCATACACACACACTTCAACACACACACACAGCTACGTGTACACTTACATGTGCTCCCTGACACATAGACCAACACACCCATATGTGCATGCACACACACTCACATAACACACGCGTGCCTTATCCTCATACTAGGCACATAACACAGACACATGCCACACCCATACACTAGTACACAGCACATGTGAATATATGCACACATAGCATGTGCACATTTACATAACACATTTAAACACATATACACACTCGAACATACACGCACAGATCTACACCCTCATCCACACACTGCACAGTAACACACACACTCATGGATGAGGTCATGCAGGCACTTAGACACACGTGCATCCACACATTTAAAGACACACTGGTGAATAGTCATGCACACATGCGTGCGCGCGCACACACACACACACACACAGTGGTTGGGAGTTCCAGAGGGACCAGGTTCCCCTTGACTCTGTAAGGCGAACCTTGAACGTGAGGGAGGACCTGGGGAAGCCCTACACTAGAGGCTGTGTGTGTTTTGGCTGTCAACCAGCAGGACGTGGCCAGTTCCAGCCTGAGACAGGCTGGTCCAGGAGGGCATCTCGTGTTGGGTCTGGAGGTGTTTGTTGGAGGTGGTTGTGAAGTCACAGGAAGAGGTGACACTAGCCAGGTGCTATGCCCTGAGGGAAGGCGAGCAGGTGCTCAGCTGGGTCTCCACCTGGGCTCCAATTGTTAGGCCAAGACGCAAGAAAAGACTACTGACTCCAATTAAAATCAAATTAAAGCAAGCTTATTATTTCGACCGGCCGGGCTGCCTCTCTCTCCCAAAATGGCGGGAACAAGACAGCACCCCAGCTTTCCTGCAGCCCAGCTTTATGGCCCAGAAAGTTACACAAAGGGGGGTTACAGATAACAGAACTCTGACAAGCATCACACTAATGGTAGTTTACATTTTTTGCTGGCCCCAACATCAGAATTTATGAGGACCATTAGAGCCTCAGAGAGGGTCATTGTCAGGCCAGGGAAGGCCAATATTTATGAGGTGTCACTAAAGTTTCAGAGAGGGCTGTTATCTGGTCAGAGAGCCAGGCATGGGTGAGTTCAAGGCACGGGCAGGCATTCCAAGCAGGTTCAGAATTTGCAGTAATTTATAGTAAAGCCGAAATTATCTTTTCATGGCTTTGTGGCAAGATTGCTCCCAATTTTAAGAAAAGATCAGGTTGGGTCTATCACAATGGCCAGGAAGACAACTGCAGGGAGTGGGCCTGGGTCCAGTATGTGCAGGGGTCGCCCTCCTGCTGGCCAGAGAGGCCAGTGCTCTGAGCCAGCTGCGCCTGTGGGCATTATGCCCTGACTTTGAGGACAGCTTTGCTATCCTTAGGAGGGGTTTGTCCCCAGGCTCCTGAGTGTGGGAGTGGTGGGTGTGGCTAGGCACTAGGGTGTCCCTCAGGAGGGTTAGCACTGCCTCCCAGGGTGATTTTGTTTCCAGATGGGTTGTTCCTGAAGGGAGAGCCTGACCCCAGAACCTGTTTGCCTTCCTTACTTCCACACTTCCTCCATAATGTGACATAGCAAGGTGCCCTCACCAGGAGTAGCCCAGTCTTGGAACTTCAACCTCCAAAGCTGTGATAATAAGCTAAATAGAGCTCCTTTCTCCACACAGTGAAGCCTCAGGCATTTTGTTACAGAACAGAAAACACACCAACTCAGGTTTGGAACTGGAAGTACATTTGAAAGGCATGTGACCTTTCTTCTGGGGAAACCCTGGAGCAACTGGAGAGTCCAAGAAAGGGAGTGGCCTTGTGATTCCTGGGGGTAGGCAAGGAGGGTGGCAACTTAGACTATAAACAGGGAGAAAGGCAGGAGGCTCTGCAGTGCTTCAACTTGGAGAGACCAGGTCTGAGGACAGGCAGTTATCAGGAGATGGAGAGGAACCCAGGCTGCAGAGAGCTTCAGGGGTGGGGCAGAGTGGACTGGGCTCCAGCACATGCAGAGATCAGGGGGAGAAGCTCCCCGAGGTGGACTGCAGGCTGGGAGGGGTGCAGGGCAGGGGGAACCTGGGTGGGCTGTGGACAGGGGCAGGTCGAGGTGTAGACACTCTCCCCAGTGGAGTCCAGGCTGCTCAAGGACACAGTGCAGTTTCCACCTGGCAGTAGTCAGGCCAAGAGCTGATCTCTCTGGCTGGAGCAGTATATGGAGTTTTCCTGAGGTGTGGTTCCCAGTCCTTACTGGGGACGGCCCAAACCATCCTGTCTTGTCCTCATTAGGTTCTAAGTGAAAAACAAAGTGCAGCGTGGTTAGCGACCAATGATGAGAGGGCTGCAAGCAGAGAGCAGGGCTGAGGGTCCCCTGGTGTCCACTGTGAGCTCGTGGTGCACAGCTCCAATGAAGTGCGGGAACTGGGGCCGGCCCCATCTGCCTGCTGAGCCTCGAAGTTCCCCCATCCTTGCAAGTCCAAGGCCCTGCTGCGTCTCAAGGCTGCACGGAAGCCTTCGGCTGGCCAGGTCACAGAGCAACGGAGGCTTCCTGTGTTTCTTGGCCATGACAGAGAACTGGGACTGTCCATGAGCCAGCCTGGGCTGCCTGGGACCCACAGAGGCAGCTGCTGCCTGGCTGGGACCTTGTGGGTGCTGGGTGGTGGGCGATGGTGGGTGGTGGGAGATATGGGATGTCGTTGTGGGAAGAGGGTGATGTGAGCCACTCCTGGGGAGCTAGGGGGTCTCACTCAGGGAGGAAGATGAATAGGCAGGATTCGGAGAGTGTTGTGGGGCCAAGGAGTTCTGCCAAGGGCGAGAGGAGGGCAGCAATGCCACAGGTAATGGGCAGGCCACGGAGGTCGAAGGGAGAGCCACCTGGGTGTGGGTATGTGGGCTGTGGCAGAGATCAGTGGCTGTGGGGGGACAGGTGTCTTGACTGCTCTCCTGTGGGCCTGGCTCTGAGCATGAGGGACAGAGTAGGGGGAAGAGCCAGTGGGTGGAGGCTGACCGTTGCCCCAAAAGCCCTGTCCATAGCTGTGTCCTGAGTCTAAGAGGATGGTGGGGTCTCCAGCCCTCTTGCTGTGGTCCTGTCTGTCCTGGCCACCAGGTCCCCAGGGGTGGTGGATGAGGGATAGGAAAACAGGGCTTTCCTGCACCTTTTCTGAAGACAGGCTTGGGTATTGTTTCCGTCCAGTCTTTGACACCAAAACGGTCCCTGAGGCCAGGGCACATTTTCGTGAAGGAGGTTGTTGGCTTGTGGCTCTGGAGGTTCCAGAGGTAGTACCATGTGAGAGAAGCCTGTAAGCAGGAGGGGTCACGTCCCCAGACAGGAGCCAGAGAAGTGTGGTGGGGCTCACCTCTCTGTGACACCCTCCTCCAGAGCCAAGAATCCCGCCAGGTTCCCCCAGGTCTTCCTGGGCTCCATCCATCCCTGGGGTTCCCACCAGGCCAGCTCTTGGTGGGCCCTCCATCTGCTAACCCACAGGACACATGTGACCTTGGGGATACCCTCAAATCTCAGCAGACATAACAGCAGAATCATACATAAGGTGGATGTGGATGTATTTCTTAAAAGAAAAGACTTTAAAATCCAGTCCAGGGCATTGAGAGTTTCTGCACACTTGCGTTAAGATCTCAGAGAGGTGTCCCTAAGGCAAAAGTCTCTATTAGATGACAAAGTGTGAGGTGGCGGGGGTACAATCAGCCAGTCTGTGTGTCTGGTCCCACCAGTGTGATGGACTTCTGTAGTGTGGAAACCCTCTTTTCATGAACAACAAGAGATGCTGGTGGAACTGTTACACAGGAGGGGACATCAGCACCTGACCTTGAAAGGATAGGGGGTTTCCAGGTAGTGGACATGAGGAGGGGACAGTTACATTCATTCTCTGTGTGCCTGTTGGTTTGGGAAGCTGGGTCTTCCTTACACATGTGTTTGTCAGCTTCTCCACATTGAGAGGGAATTCCCAGCAGCAACAAGAAGAAGAGACATGATGACATTGTGTTCCAAGTTGTAAGGGTCACCGGTCAGCCGTGAGCCCCAAACTGAGCTCAACTGAGCTCAACTGCATTAAAAATGAGGTAAACGAAGAATTTTCAGAAAGCATGTTCAGAGAGCATACCGTCCACAAGATGGCCAAAGAGTCACCAATGTGTGCATTGTATAAGGAAGAAGATCCAACTTAGGCTAATGAATGGATCCTACAGGCACCAGAATTTGAGGACAAGAAGGTGAGCCCTCATTTATTTATATCAATTAAATTCTCCTACTCTCTGTCCCCAGAGCCCAAAGCTATGTTTGCCAAGGGGCAGCCGGCACAAAGCGAGGTGAAGGCCGAGGTGGGGGCGAGTGTCACTCTGAGCTGCGAGTGGCCCAGGCCCAGACAGAGGTGACATGGTACAAGGATAGGAAGAAGCTGAGCCAGAGCTCCAGGTGCACGTGGAAGCCTCTGGCTGCAGGCAGCAGCTGGTGGTGCAGCAGGCGGGCAAGGCGGACGCTGGGGAGTACAGCTGCGAGGCAGGGGGCCAGAGGGTCTCCTTTCACCTGGATGACACAGGTGGGTGATGCTGGGGTTGGGTGAATGGAGGGAGGGTGGTAACTCTAGGGCACCTGTGGCAGCCTAGGCTCTGTGAGGCCTGTGTACTTCCTGACCTTGGACCTCAGCATCTATGGCCAAGCTTTGGGTGGAGTTGTGCACTGGGGGTTGTTTGTGGCTGGGGAGCATGTCCTGCAGGGGCAGGGGCTCCCTCTACCTGCCTGTGCCTACTTGCTGGGCCCAGAGCTCCAAAAGCCCTTGCTTGGGCCCTTTGGAATCCTGCATGTCCATCTGTCCTTCCCCCATCTCCTCCCTCTCCCCACTGTGACCTGTCCCTGAGCCTGTGAAGGGGCCACAAGGGGCTCAGAGATTTTCTCCTGATGCCTACCTGGTGCTGGGCTCTCTCCCAATGATCTGCCTGGTGCTGTTTTTTTTTTTTCTAATTGGCTCAGGATGATGGATCTCTGATGATTGGTTCACACTGGCACTTGGCTGTCTGCTGATTGGTCCATAGTTGCACTTGGCTATCTGCTGATTGGCTGGCACGGAGCTCTGTGCTAAATTGCCCCATCTGGTACTGAGTTGTCTGCTGACTGGCCCACACTGTTACTGAGCTCTGGGCTGATTGGCTGGCACTTGACTCTCTGCTGATTGGCTTGCACAGCCTCTGAGGTCTCTGCTGATTGGCCAGCACTGGCAGTTTGGTCTCCTGCACTCCTTTGGTAGCTGTGGCCAACAAAGATGTGGGTTTCTGGTTTGGTGCTGGCAAGGCAGACACCGGGGAGTACAGCTGCAAGGCCGGGGGCTGCTGTGTCTGCCTCCCCCTGCTTTTGTGCCCCCTGAGTAGTGGTAGAGCTGGGAAGCCACTGATGGGCTGGGGTCCCAGGGAGGAGAAGGGTCATGGTCTATTCCCAATGGCTGGGAGGGTGGTGGCATCAGGAGGTAGGCCTGGCTGTGGTGGCCTTGTGGGCTGTGACAGTGCAGTTACCTGCAGGATCAGGGTAGATCAGGAAATGCTTAGGGCTCTGATGAGGACAGGCTGCCAGCTCTCTACCCACCAGCCTTGGAGTTTGCAGCTTGGGTCATTTGTAGGATAGAACTTAGGCATGGCCATGCAATGTTCTGCTCATGATGGACACTCTGCTCAGCCATCCCTGGGGTGGGCTCAGGCTGTGAGACAGGGCTGGGTGTGTTCTGGAGTCCCTGACTTGTGTGTCCTTTCCCTCTGTCCCCAGAGTCCAAGGCTGTGTTTGCCAAGGGGCAGCTGGCACACAGAGAGGTGAAGGCCCAGGCGGGGACGAGTGCCACTCTGAGCTGCGAGGTGGCCCAGGCCCAGACAGAGGTGACGTGGTACAAGGACGGGAAGAAGCTGAGCCAGAGCTCCCAGGTGTGCGTGGAGGCCTCTGGCTGTAGGCGGCAGCTGGTGGTGCAGCAGGTGGGCAAGGCGGACACTGGGGAGTACAGCTGCAAGGCTGGGGGCCAGAGGGTCTCCTTCCGCCTGGAAGTCACAGGTGGGTTTCTTGAGGCTTTTCCTTGTGTTGCTTGGGATAAGTGTCAGGAAGTTAGAGTGTGTGCTACTGCTGGCCCCTATTCTCACAAGGCTTCCCTACCACTATGGCCTGCCACTGGAAATTCACCCTGAAGACCTGGAATTTGTTGACTGTTGTTTTGTCTTTTTACTTGCTTACACTTTACAACAACTCTATGTAGAAGGATTATGATTATACCTATTTTAAGATAAGGCTCAGGTAAGCTCTATACCTGGCTAAGATTTGTCTAGTAAGGATTTGCACCATCAGGGGTGTGTGTGTGCTTGAAGAACTCCGGCTTCCCTATTTATGTAGCAGGACTGCTGTGATATAGAGCCCTGCCTTTTGCTTGTATGAAAACAAGATCTCTTTCTGAGGGATCTTTTCTCTGGGTATCAAATTATAGTTCAGCAGTTACTTTTTTTTTTAAAGAGACACTTATATATATTTTTTTTATTTTGAAGACTTTTAAATTTTTAAATTTTGTTCTAATTAGGTATACATGACAATAGAATGCATTTGACACATCATACATAAATGGAGTAAAACTTCTCATTCTTTTGATTGTATGTAATCATGTAGGAACAAAGGGTATTCTATTGTCATTTCTACCTGCATACCACCTGCTCTCCCTTCATTCCCTTCTGTCTAGTCCAAATTATCTCACCCCTCCCAACCTTATTGTGAACTAGCATCTGCATATCAGGGAAGACATTTGGCCTTTGGTTCTTCGTGATTGGCTAATTTTGCTTAGCATATTTGTCTCTAGTTTTATCCATTTACTGACAAATGACATCATTTCATTCTTCTTTAAGGCTGAGTACTATTCCATTTTGTATAAATACCATAGTTTTTTATCCATTTATATGTTGAGGGGCACCTAGGTTGATTCCATAGTTTAGCTACTATGAATTGAGCTTACTATTTACTTTTTTTCCTATTTAAAGAGGCCATTTCATTGTTTTGAGGTGGTGGGTCTGTTATGAGGTGGCTCCACCCTCATGAATGGATGAACACTATCTCCTGGAGGAGGGCAAGTCATGGCTTCCATATTGTACTTTGAAATATTTTCACATTTTAAGATAAGGTTTATTATGGTTCCTTTGAGAGTCAGGTATTTTTTTTCCTTCTGTTACTTTTGACTTTTTCATTTCAATTTTGATTTTCTGCAGCATGACCTTGATGAAACTTATGTGGTTTCCTTTGTATTCATCCCAATGGGGGTTGCTGAGCATCTTGAATCTGTGGGCTTATATCTTTGATCAGCTGTGGGTGTACTTGGCCTTTGCTGTCCTGTTCCATGTGTGTCCCCTTTCAGGACTCCTGTTTGGCTCTGTTAGACATTTGCATGTTTTTTACATGTATATCCTCTCTTTGCCTCATAATCCTTTCTTCTTTCTTTGCTTTAACCTGGATATTTTCTTTTGACCTGTTTTTTAATTTACTAATATCATGTCCTGCTATATCTAATTGTTTGTCAGTCTCACCAAAAGTGAGTTTACTTTGAGTTATTGCATTTTATGCTTCATAAGTTCCACTTCATCAAATTTTTTTATGGATTCTAAGGTTTGAGATTCTGTAGTGGAAGTCACCCCATAATTCCTGGGTCTTGTACATGTTAAGCCCACATTCTACCAGTGAACTCTATCTCCAGTAAGTTGCCAGATTTGATTCATTTTCTTATCTTAATTTTTTCAGTACTACTAAGCATGGTTATATGCCTGTCCAATAGCTGTAACAACTGAGATCACCTTTCCTCTAGCATGACATTTGGGTGTGTGTGTGTGTGGGGGGAGGTTTGATAATATTTATGCCAGTTCCTGGCATGTCAAATAATTTTCAAATTAACTGGCATTATATGAGAAAAGATGTTGAATATGGATGACTTTGTCTTGCTTCAGAGAGAGGATTCCTCTTTGCTCTTCTAGGCAGGTGGAGGATCACTGACCCATTTGGGCACATTCCAGAATCCTCTGACTCGAGGCTGAGTTGCAGTTTGATCAGGGTCTTTTAGCTCTGGTTTACCCTGATCCTGGGCATAGTCCTCCATGGATTTCTCCAAAGATTAGGGTACTGTTATGGCCCTTTCCTAGGTTACCAGCAGCTGTAACCATTGTTTCTTTAGGAAAGCAAGACTCTGAAATGTTCACACTAACTGTCAGAGGCTTTCTGCTTCTCTTCTGCTGTAATTCCGATGTGTTGTATCTCGGATGTCTGTGTGTGGGCTCGGTACCTAGTGCACTGGTGTTTTGAGGTGGTGGGTCTGTTATGAGATGGCTCCACCCTCATGAACGGATGAACGCTGTCTCGTGGAGGAGGTCAGGTCATGGCTTTCAGTTTTGTGACCAGATCATTACTTACCTGCAGGTGTTGGGCAAGATGTTTGGGATGCATTGGTTCTTGTGAGAAAGGGTTGTTTTAAGAATCCTGGTGCCTCAATGACACCTCACATACTCTTGCTATTGGGATGCCATGAGGCCTCCTTAGAGCTACAGCAGTGCCACACCATAGCCTCGGACCTGCAGGTCTTAGCTACATAATCTTTTCTTTTCTAACATCTGGCCTCAGCCATATATTTTAGCAATACAAAACGAACCATGACAGCTCTGTAGCCTCCTGGCCCCACGCAGCTTCAAACTCCTCAAAGTCTGGATTGGAAATGACTCAAAAGTGGGCTTCATTCTCTACTGCTCTTTTCCTTGGGGCTTGGCTCCTCAATCTCAAGATTTATTCTATTTGTGTGAGAAGTCCCTGCAACTTTGGCTCCCTTCTTTCTTAGAGCTGCACTGCACCTGGCCCTTTGCATGGATTTTCACTGTTCTGTCATAGAAGCAAAGACAAACAGGGGCCCAGTGTGAGCACACCTCTGAGAATACCTCCCTCAGGACTTTGCCTCCTCACACCCAGACTCCTTGGACTGCTCTGAAGCACACTGCTAGGCGCACATGTCCACCGTCCTGCTCATGCCATGTCTGTTGCTGCAGGATGATCCTTGGCACTCACCAGGGCTGAGGGTCCCCAAATATCACCCTGACCATGGTGTTCCCTGGCCCTGCATCTGTATCACCAGTCTCCTCCTCCAATTTAGGGCACTCACTGATCTCACAGAGTGTGGGACCTCCTGCTCAGTCTCCTCTTCCAGCATGGCATCCTGACTGATGTCATGGAGAGTGTGGGACCTCCTGCTTGGTCCCCTCCTCCAGCATGACGCCCTGACCAATCTCACGGAGGGTGGGACCTCCTGCTTGGTCCCCTCCTCCAGCATCGCATCCTGACTGATCTCACGGAGAGTGTGTCCTCCTGCTCGGTCCTCTCCTCCAGCATGGTGTCCTGACTGATCTCACAGAGAGTGTGTCCTCCTGCTCAGTCCCCTCCTCCAGCATGGCGTCCTGACCAATCTCACAGATTGTGGGACCTCCTGCTCAGTCCTCTCCTCCTTGGCCTTTGGTTCTTCATGATTGGCTAATTTTGCTTAGCATATTTGTCTTTTTACTTGCATGGCGTCCTGACTGATCTCACGGAGAGTGTGTCCTCCTGCTCAGTCCCCTCCTCCAGCATGGCGCCCTGACTGATCTCATGGAGAGTGTGTCCTGGTGTTCATGCTTTATCTGCCTTTGTCTTCCCCTTCTGAAAGTGCTATGGGAGCATAGCCTTCTGTCTGACTGGGGCAGCATCTGCTGAGGTCTGCAGTTGTCTGTGGCTGAGTTCCCCACAAATGGTAGCCGTGGAGACCAGTGAGTCAGTGAACACCACATCCACCGTGTAGACTCTCTTCAGCATATTTACATGCCGAAATGGACAGGGATGGAAACTAGTGCTGTGAGGGGGCATATGATTCATTTGGAGTGGGACGTACACAGTTCAAGACCCTCAAGGTTGTGGGAGGTTGGAGACGGGAGCTGCCCGCACGGCTGAGAGTGCCACTTGGTGCCCTGTTTGAGAGGTCTCCTAAGGCCATGCACATCCTGTGCTGCCATGGACATCCACAGCAGCCTTCCTCATTGTATCCCCATCCTGGAAAAAGCCCCAACAAGCCCCAAGAGTAAGGGAATCCCTCAAGGCGCTATGCAGCACAACTCTGTCCCAGCACAGAGACCAATGCCTGTGTGGCCACGTGGCGGTTCTCACAGACTCTGTGCTGGAGGAAGGAGACCAACCCCAGCATGCTAAGTTGTGGGCCTGCTCTGAGAAAGGCTGTCAGTGGGGTGCCGCAAGGTCCTACGGGACCATCACATGTGCTGCCGCTACACGTGCACAACTGACTTGGTCCTTGAACAACCAGAGGCCAGGCCCTGGCAGCATGTTACAGGGGTAAGAGCAGCGGCTGCCCCCATTCTGCTGTGTGTGGGTGGCCCCTGGGTAGGTTAGTTGGTGTGTTCTGGTTGGGTGGAAATGGGAACACCTGAGGTCGTGGAGCCAATACCTTGATGTGGGCTCACACTGAAGTGAAAGTCACGATTGGTTTGTAGAGGAAAAGGTGTGTCAGCCTGGAGTGTGGTAATGAACAGCCTGGACCTGCCAATGCAGCCACTGTCACGAGGCAGACAGTGAAACAGGGACCAGGAGTTGATGGTCCAGCCTCTTCCCTCCAGCTTCAGATCTCGCTTGGCTCAGGACATGGCCAACATGAGAAGTTGACCTCTGAGACAGGAAATGCTCTGTGAACACAAGCCTGATGGGAGTGGACACATGATGTCTCTTCATTGAGGACCCAGTTCACGGAGCTTGAAACTTTAGTCCTGTCAGATGGGTTGATATCAGTACTGTGTCCCTGATCTGTGCGTCCCTCCCCTCTGTCCCCAGAGCCCAAGGTGGTGTTTGCTAAAGAGCAGCTGGCACGCAGCGAGGTGAAGGCCGAGGCGGGGGCCAGTGCCACTCTGAGCTGCGAGGTGGCCATGGCCCAGACAGAGGTGACGTGGTACAAGGATGGGAAGAAGCTGAGCCAGAGCTCCCGGGTGTGCGTGGAGGCCTCTGGCTGTAGGTGGCAGCTGGTAGTGCAGCAGGCGGGCAAGGCAGATGCTGGGGCGTACAGCTGCAAGGCCGGAGGCCAGAGGGTCTCCTTCCGCCTGGACATCACAAGTGGGTGATGCTGGGGTTGGGTGAATGGAGGGAGAGTGGTAACTCTAGGGCACCTGTGGCAGCCTAAGCTCTGTGAGGCCTGTGTCCTTTCTGACTTGGGCCTCAGCATCTGTGGCCCAGCTCTGGGTGGAGTTGGGCACTTGTAATTGCTTGATACTGGAGACCATGTCCTGCAGGGGCAGGGGCTCCCTCTACCTGGGCCCAGAGCTCCAGAAGCCCTTGCTTGGGCCCTTTGGAATCCTGCATGTCCATCTGTCCTTCCTCCATCTCCTCCTTCTCCCCACTGTGACCTGTCCTTGAGCCTGGGACGGGACCACATGGGGCTTACAGCCTCTCTCTTGATGGCTTACTTGGTGCTGGGCTCTCCCCCCTGCCTGGTGCTGGGGTCTCATTGGCACTGAGTTCTCTGCTGACTGGCCCATAGGGGTACTGAGCTCTATGCTGATTGGCTTGCACTGGCTCTGAGGTCTGTCCCAATTGGCCAGAACTGGCAATCTGGTCTCCTGCACTCCTTTGGTAGCTGTGGCCAACAAAGATGTGGGTTTCTGGTTTGGTGCTGGCAAGGCAGACACCGGGGAGTACAGCTGCGAGGCCGGGGGCTGCTGTGTCTGCCTCCCCCTGCTTTTGTGCCCCCTGCATGGTGGAAGAGCTGGGAAGCCACTGATGGGCTGGGGTCCCAGGGAGGAGAAGGGTTATGGACTATTCCCAATGGCTGGGAGGGTGGTGGCATCAGGAGGTAGGCCTGGCTGTGGTGGCCTTGTGGGCTGTGACAGTGCAGTTACCTGCAGGATCAGGGTAGATCAGGAAATGCTTAGGGATCTGATGAGGACAGGCTCCCCAGCTGTCTACCCACCAGCCTTGGAGTTTGCAGCTTGGGTCATTTGTAGGATAGAACTTAGGCATGTCCATGCAATGTTCTGCTCATAATGTACACTCTGCTCAGCCATCCCTGGGGTGGGCTCAGACTGTGAGACAGGGCTGGGTCTGTTCTGGAGTCCCTGACTTGTGTGTCCTTCCCCTCTATCCCCAGAGCCCAAGGCTGTGTTTGCCAAGGGACAGCTGGCACACAGTGAGGTGAAAGCTGAGGTGGGGGCCTGTGCCACTCTGAGCTGTGAGGTGGCCCAGTCCCAGACAGAGGTGACGTGGTACAAGGATGGGAAGAAGCTGAGCCAGAGCTCCCAGGTGCGCATGGAGGCCTCTGGCTGTAGGCGGAAGCTGGTGGTACAGCAGGTGGGAAAGGCGGACACTGGGGAGTACAGCTGTGAGGCCAGGGGCCAGAGAGTCTCCTTCCATCTGGATGACACAGGTTAGTCCTCTGAGTTCCATGTTAACCTGCATGAAGGTGACAATGAGTAGGGCATTTGACCTTGGCAAATCTTTTGCCTGGGTCTGTGGCTTTCTTTTGTCTAGTTTCTCAATGTTGCCTGTTCCCAGTGCTTGCTGGGAGCCCTAGTGGGCCAGATGGGAGAGGGCCCAGGGCTGTGCACATGGTGTCTCATGGAGTGACCCTTGGCCATGCCTCCTAGCACCCAGCACCTTCCTGGTGCTCCTTGGTATCTGGGACTCTGGCTCTGCCTGTGCTTGGGTTCCTGAGTTCCAAGGTGTCTGTCACCTGAGTGTGTGAGCTCTTCCTCTCAGGATGTGTGTCACCTGGCTCTGGTCAGAGGGAGACTTGAATATCGCGGAACTTTAATGAGGTGGAAGTTTCGCTGTAGGTCATGCTCTAAGGTGCTACAGGAGTGAGCTGTTCATGGTCAATTTCTTGGTTTGGACCCTTCCTCCTATGGGCCTGGAGCTGTTTTATTTTGTTTCCTATGTGCAGTGACATCAAGGTACCTCATTGTTGCTTGTTTCCAGAGGAACCAAGTATTGGCACTGAGGCTGATGGTGCTTATGCCAGATGCTGTCCACAGTTTTCATTGCCATACTAGGTCAGAGCTGCCCTGCAGAAATGTAGGAACAAGAAGGAGCAAGCAGCTTCTGCCACAGTAGCAGGCTCTGCAGTGCATTAGTGGCCAAGCAGCTGCCCACCTTCTGTGGTTGGAGTGTGCGGGCCTTGGTGGAGAAGCCTGAGAAGCTCAGTGATCTTCCTCTCTCTAGGGTCCCAGGGTGGGTGGGCTGCAGGGCCAGTAAACCTGTAGGTGGCGCCAGCTCTGATTCCTGTGGCTTCCAGGCGTGTGCTCTCTGATGACAGATTGACAGGCTTGGTCATTTGGCTTATTCCTAGTAAACAGTGAAAATGGACATAGAAAGTACAGAAATCTGCAGTCGTCCTATGGCGTCTAGATAAATGGAATTAGTGACCAGAGCTAAGCCTGATAATTTTCTGTTAAAATATATGAGATACTAATGGAAACAATTATTCCACACATGTGGAGATTGCCATCACCAGTGGAGCAAGGAGACGCCTCTGTGAGTCATTTTAAGCTGAGCACGGGGCAGCAGGGCCAGAACCTGACAAGGAAAGTGGGGGTCAGTGCACAGACCAGCCACCAGACTCTGAAGGATAGACATGGAGCACTGGCCAGCCCCTCAGTAGCAGGCAGGAGGGCAGCCTGGAAGCACCAGCTCCAGCACAGCTTTCCCAGCTAAGGTGCTGGACCAAGTCCAACATTATAAATCTAGAGATCAGTGGACGCACTTAGCCTGGTTGAATGGAGCTTTCTTCAGCTGAGGATGGGTGCAGAACACCAGGGCACCTGTCGGGGGCACCTGGAAGGCCACTGTCACTGTCACTACCTTTGTCCAGCACCTTTGTCAAGGAGCAAGGGGAAAGAAAAGTGGACAGCATAGGTGTAAGAGTGTAGAAATGAGTTCACAGGTGATGATCATCAGTTGAGCAGCCAACAGAACTGCAGGGTTGGAGGTGTGGCTGGGCACGGTCATCACATAGACGACAATGGGCAGAAAACACATCTTTACCTACATGCACAGGTGACAGCAGAAGTGAAACTTCAGAAAATTCACAACGCATCAAACTGGTCACATTCCTAGTTCTACCTCTAATAAGGATCTTAAGGTTTGGGAGCATAATTGTTTTTTTTTTTTTGACAGTCAACAGGGCTAAATAAATGAATAAAAATTAATTTAAATAATCAAAGACATTTACTAATAATCAAAATCCAAACAAGTGTCATTTGGGGGCAGGGCCAGTGGGAGACAAAGGACAAGTGCAGCAACCACACACTGGAGGGGACAGAAAGCACTGAGAGGCTGTGAGGTGGACAGGACACTTCCATACAGGCCAGGGGTCAAGACAGAGCCACTGCTTGGTACTCAGAACCAGGCCTGCCATTGCCAGCCCTCTCCTGTTTCTTTCTGCCTTGCGTTTGTGTGAGAGGTAGAGAAAGATGATGTTTTCATAGTGACTGGACCATTTGAATGAGTGGAAAGATGGAATGACACTGGGTGTGGTCCACATGTTCCAGGGGGTCAGGGCTTCATGAGCTGAAGCCACAGACACCTTGTGTGTCACACAGTTGATGGAGACGTGGGGGGCAGGTGCCTACCCAACTCTATCCCTAACCCTGGGGCAAGAGAGAGTTATTTGAATGCAACATAATTGAATCCATGGCTCCTAGGAAGATACCTGTGAGACAGAACAGGGCACGGAGACCATGAGAAATCACAAAATAAATAAGAGCCAACTCTCTACCACCCCCACACATGAGCACCTCCAATGAAGACAGAAGGGCTACATGATAAGTGGGCAGAAGATTTGAGCAGACACCTAAAGCACCAGTAACTGTCACAGGTGCTCGGCTTTGTGCAGCCTCAGTGGGCACAGGAGCCACGGTGGCCTAGGCTCCCTGAGGAGCAGCCCACAGTTCAGAGCAGGCAGCAGTTGGGCCCTCCCAGGACCTGCCAAGAGACACACACCCAGCATGGTCCTGGAGAGACTCTTCCTGGTCACTGAGGGGCAGGTGCAGCATCAGGCTCTGCAGTTCCTCCCTGGAGGAGCCTGTGCTGGGGCCTGTCACAGTGTTCCCACCCGGAACAGCCCCATGGAGCAGGGGCAGGCTGTGTCACACACTGTGGTCCCTTGTGCTAAGGGTGCTGGGCTTCTCCAGGGCACAAGCTAGTGTGGCCTGCAGAAGGTTCTGTCCTCAACTGTCCAGCCAGAGGTCCTTCCCCAGGTGGCTTCCTGCCATAGAGAGAGTCCCTGACCTGTGTGTCCCTCCCCTTTGTCCCCAGAGCCCAAGGTGGTGTTTGCTAAAGAGCAGCTGGCACGCAGCGAGGTGAAGGCCGAGGCGGGGGCCAGTGCCACTCTGAGCTGCGAGGTGGCCATGGCCCAGACAGAGGTGACGTGGTACAAGGATGGGAAGAAGCTGAGCCAGAGCTCCCGGGTGTGCGTGGAGGCCTCTGGCTGTAGGCGGCAGCTGGTAGTGCAGCAGGCGGGCAAGGCAGATGCTGGGGCATACAGCTGCGAGGCCGGAGGTCAGAGGGTCTCCTTCCGCCTGGACATCACAAGTGGGTGATGCTGGGGTTGGGTGAATGGAGGGAGAGTGGTAACTCTAGGGCACCTGTGGCAGCCTAAGCTCTGTGAGGCCTGTGTCCTTCCTGACTTGGGCCTCAGCATCTGTGGCCCAGCTCTGGGTGGAGTTGGGCACTTGTAATTGCTTGATACTGGAGACCATGTCCTGCAGGGGCAGGGGTTCCCTCTACCTGCCCAAGCCTACTTGCTGGGCCCAGAGCTCCAGAAGCCCTTGCTTGGGCCCTTTGGAATCCTGCATGTCCATCTGTCCTTCCCCCATCTCCTTCCTCTCCCCACTGTAACCTGTCCCTGAGCCTGGGTAGGGGCCACATGGGGCTCAAGCCTCTCTCCTGATAGCCCACCTGGTGCTGGACTCTCTCCCAGTGACTTGCCTAGTGCTGTTTTTCTTTTTCTGATTGGCTCAGGATGACAGTTCTCTGATGATTGGTCCACACTGGCACCTGGCTGTGTGCAGATTGGTTCACACTGGTGTTTGCCAAAGAGCAGCTGGCACGCAGCAAGGTGAAGACCGAGGCGGGGGCTAGTGCCACTCTGAGCTTCAAGGTGGCCCAGGCCCAGACTGAGGTGACATGGTACAAGGATGGCAAGAAGCTGAGCCAGAGCTCCCAGGTACGCCTGGAGGCCTCTGGCTGCAGGCGAAAGCTGGTGGTGCAGCAGGCGGGCAAGGCGGACGCTGGGGAGTACAGCTGTAAGGCCGGGGGCCAGAGGGTCTCCTTCCGCCTGGACGTCACAGGTGGGTGACATCCTGCCAGGGCTGCTCAGGACGGATGCTTGCCTGACCAATTGGGGCAATCAGTATTTACCTGCAGGGCTCTCTGGCCTTGTGCATGTTGGGGCCCTTGAGGGATCACTTCCTGGAGCTTCCAGGTGCTGGAAAGTCCTTGGGTCAGAGCACCTAGTCATTTCCGCACATTTCTGGGTCTCCTGCCCAGGTTCCTGTACCTGTCCACCATAACCCTATCATAATTCCTGTGATTGAGGCTGGGGCACAGGAGGTGCAGGAAGCTGTTAGTGCCCAGAATTGGTGGAAAGAGCTCCTCCCCAGCTGGAGTCTCCGTCTAGGCTAAGGCCCCCTGCATGCTGGGATTCCAGCCTGGCTGTCAGAAGTCTTGGCCCCAATATCCTCTGCAGATCCTGGCTCTTGTCTTGATCCTGGGGGTCCTGACAGTCCAGTTCTTCTGAGGTGGGCACTGTGGGATGGCACCCTGCCCGCTGCACCTCAGTCTCATTTGCAGCCCCCTTCCCTTTCCTCCATAGCCCCACCCACCCATGTGGTCCTCTCCGCACTCTGTGGGCTTGGCATCTATTGAACACACAGTACTTCTGTCAAAAAGGCTGGCAGGAGTGTCCCTCCAGGCTGACACCCTCCCAAAGAATTCCAGCAGTGTTGATGCAGAGCATCCCACACCAGACTTCTCATTGTAGCAGTCTCTGTCATTGACTGTGCTCTTGACCACTCACCCACCAGCCACTGACTCTGCAACCAATGCTCTATCCGAGTGCTCCAAGGGCAGGATGGGAGGGCCTTTTTGGCCTCCCTGGCCCTCTCTGCTCTGGTGCTCTCTCTAGTGCCCAAAGTCAGTCTCTGCTCTTGGGGTTTGACACCCACACAGTTTCCTTGGGCTGCCTTTGAGGATGCCACCCTCCCCGCAGTTGGGGGAGGCCTGATCTGGACTGCTAGCTGCCCTTTATCCCTGTAGTATCCATTTGTGGGTGGATTTCTCTCTGAAGGGCAGGACCTTGGGTAAAGAGCTGGTGGCCCCCAACCTGGTAGCAACTTCTTCTGGCCATCCTGTATGACCCTGAGGACCCTAAATGGTGGCCCTTAGGTGCTTGCCTGACAGAGGCAGTGGTTAGGGCTAGTGTGGAGAGTCCTACACCTTCATGTCAACTGACCTCCCCCAGAGCCAGCACCTGAATCCCAAGACCTGGAGAGATCTGGCCGCAGGGAGCCTCTGGTGATCAGGAAACATGAGGACATCGTCCTGACAGCCACGCTGGCCACACTCTCTGTGGCAGCAGTGACTTGGCTCAAGGATGGTGTGGAGATTCGGCGCAGCAAGCGGCACCAGGCTACCAGCCTGGGGGACGGGCACACCCTGACAGTCAGAGGAGCCCAGGTGCTTGACAGTGCAGTCTACAGTTGCCGGGTAGGCACGGAGAGTCAGGACTTCCCAGTGCAGGTGGAAGGTGAGCTCCTCCAGGACCACTGGGCCTGCTGCACCCACCTGGTGCAGCCACCCATAGCAGAGCCCTGTGGAGCTTGGGGTACGCAAGGTAGCTGATGGACATCCCCTTGTGCTTGCAGAGGTGGTTGCCAAGTTCTCTAGGCCTCTGGAGTCCATCACAGGGGATCTGGGTGGCACAGTGACCCTGGCCTGTGAGCTGAGCCCACCACAGGCAGAGGTGGTGTGGTACTGTGGGAGCACGCAGCTGCGGGCGGGCAAGCACTTCCAGATGGCCGCCAGAGGGCACCCTCCGCTTGCTCACAGTGTCGGGCCTGCGGGAGGAAGACGCAGGAGAGTATGTGTGTGAGAGCCATGATGACCGCACCAGCGCCCAGCTCAGTGTCCGTGGTATGTTAGGTGGGTTGGGGGGTGTAAGCTGGGGATGGTAAGGGGATAGGGCAGTGGGCCACCTTCCAGCAGCTTCCCTGAGAAGGTGTGCAAGGGGTGGAGATCTTCACAGAGACACTCCTACCTCCTCAAGCAGACCTTCCCCTGCAGTGCCCCGCGTGGTCAAGTTCACATCTGGGCTGAGTGCAGTGGTTGCAGAGGAGGGCTGCGAGGCCACCTTCCAGTGTGTGGTATCCCCCAGCGATGCAGTGGTCACGTGGCACCGAGATGGCAGCCAGCTGCAGCCCAGTGAGAAGTTCCTCATATCCCAGAGTGGTGCCAGCCGCAGCCTGACCATCTCTAGTGTGGCAATGGAGGATGCAGGCCAGGTCACAGTGGAGTCTGAGGGCGTCGCCTCTTCAGCTGCCCTTGGGGTCAGAGGTGAGCTTGGGAAATGGACCTGTGGGGCAAGCAGCTCCCTGCCACAGACTCCCCTGTAGGCTGGTTCCAAGGAGCTGTATTGTTCCTGCAGCCAGCTAGTCTGGCTGACCTCAAGGGACCCAGAACCTGTCCTCCAGGAGATGGAGGTGACTTGGGTAACATGAGGAGCTGGGCGCCTTCTCCCTAGAAGGAAAGATACCATCCTGCAGATGCGTCTGGTGGGGAAGGGCCAACTGAGGTTGAGGCACTCAAGGGAGACTTCCTGCAGGAGTCGGGGCCCAGGTGATCTGGTGATGGGAAGGTGAAGGGAGTGAGGCTGGCAGCTGGTAGAGGCAGAGGCAGGAGACGGGGAAAGCTTTGAGAGCCAGAACTTCACCTGAAATAAAGTGGGAGCCATGGCAGGTTCCTAAGTGAGGGAGTGATGGAGACAAATGCACTGGGGCGCTCACAGAGCAGCCTGGGGTGGGGAAGCCCTCTGGAGTCTGCTTTTCATTCCTTTACACAAGCACATGTTCTTGGTTGTAGTAAAGTGCAGGGATTCCAGTGGCTCTGATGGGCACCACCCATTTGCTGGAGACCAGATACTGCTGGCCTTGGGCCACACTTGGTAGTTCCAGGCACTAGGGCATGGCACGGTTGTTCCAAGCTGGGACGCTGGGCAACGTAGGGACCTGGTGGGGGCAGTGCGGCCATCTGGGTTATGGGCGGGCTGGCCCTGGGTGTCTAGGATGACCTTGGCTCTTGCACCAACCCAGAGGCGCCTGTGCTGTTCAAGAAGAAGCTGGAGCCGCAGACCGTGGAGGAGCGGACCTCTGTGACGCTGGAAGTGGAGCTGACGCGTCCGTGGCCCGAGGTGAAGTGGACCCGGAACGCCGCAGTCTTGGTGCTGGGGGAGAATGTGGAGATCCAGGCGGAGGGCACACGCCATCGCCTGGTGCTGCGCAGCGTGGGCTTTACCGACCGCAGCTTTTTTGGCTGTGAGACACCAGAGGACAAGACCCAGGCCAAGCTCACTGTGGAAAGTGAGTGGCGCTGTGCTGGCTGGGGCCTGGGGAGTCGGAAGGGGCGGGGCACCACCTTCTCCCAAAGGGCAGGTCCTGGGGTGTGGGCCAATGGCTGCTGGCCTCTGCTCACCTCTGGCACCTCCTGGGGAAGCTGGCTGTGCCTACCCTGGGGTCCCAATGCTGGCTGGTGGAAGGGCAGGGCTCTGGGTACAGCGGACCACTGGCGCCTCTCCTGCATCTCCACAGTGCGCCAGGTCCGGTTGGTTTGGGGCTTGCAGGCAGTGGAGGCAAGAGAACAGGGCACAGCTACTATGGAGGTGGAGCTGTCGCATGCCAAAGTGGAGGGTACCTGGACACGCGACGGACTGCGGCTGCAGCCAGGGCCTAGGTGCCATGTGGCTGTGCACGGGGCCACGCACATTCTCACACTCTCGGAGCTGCAGCCACAGGACAGTGGGCTAGTGGCCTTCAAGGCAGAGGGCGTGCACATGTCTGCCCGGCTGGTAGTCACTGGTGAGTGGGTGGAGGTAGCAGGACCTACTCCAGAGAGGCCTGCCTCCTTCCCCAAGGTGGCCTGGGAGGCAATGGGGACATTGAGGACCAGGATGTGTGACTTGAGACAGCCAGAACTCCCTATCACCCACCTGGGAAGCACCTTCTAGACCATTGATCACCTTCCTCCTGTCTTCCCAGAGCTGCCTGTGAGCTTCAGCCACCCACTGCAGGACATGGTGGCTACCCAGAAAGAGAAGGTGACCCTGGAGTGTGAGCTGTCCCGTCCCAACGTTGATGTGCGCTGGCTGAAGGTGCTTCTCTCCCACTCCTTTATGTCCTCCCTGCCTCTCACCAGTGGCAGCTGCCCTCCACCAGTGCCTGACCAGGCCTCTTGGTTCCACAGGATGGTGTGGAGCTATGGTCAGGCAAGACCATGGGCATAGTGGCCCAGGGTACCTGCAGAAGCCTCATCACTTACCGGTGTGAGATGGGGGACCAGGGCATCTATGTGTGTGTGACACTGGTGAAGCTCAGAGCTCTGCTTCTCTGAAGGTGCAAGGTGAGGCTTGGACAGGTGGAAAGGGCAGGGCCTAGGATTGTGAATGCCTCCTTGCGCACCTGCAGCCTGCAGCCAGGTGCTTGGCTGCCTGTGCCCTTAGCTCTCAGCAAACTGGAGCCCTGGGTGGGAGCACCAGGATGGCCACTGTACCTGCAGGCATGGCTGGGTCTTGCTCCCTCCTCAGGCCGAAGTGTCCAGATTGTGCGGCCCCTGGAGGACGTGGAGGTGATGGAGAAGGAAGGTGCCAGTTTCTCCTGTGAAGTCTCCCATGACGAGGTGCCTGGCCAGTAGTTCCGAGAGGGGATTAAGCTGCGGCCCAGTGACACTGTGCGTATTCACCAGGAAGGTGCGTGTGGGGCAGGCTGGCTGCAGGTGGGGTAGACCCACCCCCAGGCTGCTCCCTTCATTCCAGGGCTGGGGGCTTTTGTCCCTAGGAAGGACATACACACTCATCTACCAGAGGGTCCTGGCAGAAGATGCAGGGGAGATCAAATTTGTAGCAGAAAACGCAGAATCGTGAGCCCACCTCCCAGTGAAAGGTGAGTGGAGTGTGGAGAGGGGGGGACTAGGGTGTAGGGGTGTACGGGGTATGTGATAGTCCTGCTATCCCAAACCAGACCGCTTGCTGGGACTGGGACAGCAGTGGTCAGGAGGAGGAATGGGAGTGTCACATCTTTTACAAGAAAATGTGGTCGCAGAGGGACGAGCACCCTGGGGGGTGTGAGGACTCAGGGTCTCAGTGAACTCTCCCTCCTTGGGTTGCAGCCATCACTGGAGAGGAGGGTGTGCACTCCAGCAGGTGGCGATGTGGCCTGCCAGGGCAGGAGAGGTGGGAGGGTCTGAGGTTGTGGGTGGGGGTGAGTGCAGGATGGGGGCATGTGGGATGGGGCTTGGGCACTGGGACTGTGGTGTGTGGAGCTGGACATGCACATTCAGGGTACACATGAGCTGTGATGTGTGAGGCGTGGTGGGGGGCACGACCATGGTGCCAGTGGTCTGTGGTACACAGCTGGTCCTAGACCAGCCTGGATGGGGACAGTCTGGCCCCTGCTGCCTCAGGTGTAAGTGCACAGGCTGTTGGGGGCAGCATCCAGTCCTTCAGCAGCCCTGCTGGGAGAGCCTGTTGCCAAAGTGCTCATGGTTGGGCCCTGAACCCACTGGCCACACACTGCAGAGTTGCCAGTGACCCTCCTCCACCCGCTGAGGGACAAGATTGCCATGGAGAAGCACCGCGGAGTGCTCGAGTGCCAGGTGTCCAGGGCCAGTGCACAGGTGCGGTGGTTAAAGGTGGCAAGGAGCTGCAGCCTGGACCCAAGTATGAGATGGTCAGCGATGGCCTCTACCACAAGCTGGTCATCAACGACATGCAGCCAGAGGACGAGGATTCTTACACATGCGATGCTGGCGATGTCAAAACCAGTGCCCAGTTCTTTGTAGAAGGTGTGTTCCAGGCCAGCGGCAGCTCTCAGGTTCTTGGGGGTGGCTGTGGTTCCCAAGATCTGTGCTGGAAGTCCTGGAGGTGGCCCAACTGGGGACATCCAGGCAGCTGGATGTGGACACAGGAAGATGTGGGTGCAGAGGGAGGAGCAACCTGGGGGGTGTGAAGACTCGGGGTGTCAGCGCACTGTGGGGAAGGTTTGTGTTCAGGAAGGACCTCAGAGCCTGTGGGGGTGGACAGGTCCAGCCTCCAGGTCTACCGTGACTACCTCCTCTCCCACAGAGCAGTCCATCACCATCATACGGGGCCTGCAGGATGTGACCGTGATGGAGCCTGCTCCTGCCTGGTTCGAGTGTGAGACTTCCATTCCCTCCATGAGGCCACCCAAGTGGCTTCTGGGCAAGACTGTGCTGCAGGCAGGGGCGAATGTGGGCCTGGAGCAGGAGGGAACGGTGCACCAGCTGACCCTGCGGAGGACCTGCTCCAGTATGACTGGGCCTGTGCACTTCACCATTGGCAAGTCCCGCTCCTCTGCCCGCCTGGTTGTCTCAGGTAAGCTGAGGTGGGCATGGCTCAGGGCCTCCAGTGGGCCTGGCTCAGATGGTGGGTAGTTATGGCCTGGGCTCACAAGGTGGGGGTGTGTGGGGATACACAGGACAAGGTGGGCAGGAGGTATGTAAGGGCTGGGCACACCATGGTGCTTGTGGTACCTGGGCCTGGGGTGGTGGGTGGACACAGCTCAGTGGTTTGTTGGGGGAAGGATCAGGGCATGGGAGATTTTGGCTGGAGCTGGTGCAGGGTTGGGAACCAGTGGTCAGAGGCCTGCAGAGCAGGGTGCAAGCGCTGGGGCAGGGCAGGACAGGATGTGTGGGGCCAGGGCATACATGGGTAGGTGTGTGGGGTGCGGGGTATCTTGGGGACAGGGAGGGGCATGTGGAGGAGAGTGGGGCAGGAGAGGAGGGGCAGGTCATGATGTGCAGGGCAGAACGTGGACTCAGTGTTGTGGGTAGAAGACTATAGAAGAATATAGCTCAGACCCAGGGCACCCAGTCCTGTGGCCCCACAGCCTTGCCTTATTCCCGCTGTAGACATCCCGGTGGTGCTAACCCGGCCACTGGAGCCCAAGGCCGGGCGTGAGCTGCAGTCGGTGGTCCTGTCCTGTGACTTCAGGCTGGCCCCTAAGGCCGTGCAGTGGTATAAGGAGGACACACCGCTGGCCCCGTCGGACAAATACAAGATGACGCTGGAGGGCCAGATGGCAGAGCTGCGCATTCTCTGGCTCACCCCTGCTGATGCTGGCACCTAACGGTGCCAGGCAGGCAATGCTCAGAGCAGTGCTGAGGTCACTGTGGAAGGTAGGACATGAGGTGGGCAGGCCATGGGAGGGCCTGGGGTGGGCTGTGGCCGTGGGCAGCACTAAGGCCCGGTGTGTGCCTTCTAGCTTGGGACGTGGCAGTGATGCAGCCGCTGCAGGATGCTGAGGCCACCGAGGAGGAGCAGATGTGCTTTTCGTGCGAGCTGTCCCGCGAGGATGAGGAGGTGGAGTGGTGGCTCAACGGCACACCCCTGTACAATGACAGCTTCCACGAGATCAGCCACGAGGGCCACCACCACACACTGGTGCTGAAGAGCGTGCGGCGGGCTGATGCAGGCACCGTGCGCGCCAGCTCCCCCAAGGTGTCCACTACTGCCTGCCTGGTTGTCCGAGATGAGCTGTGCTTGTGGGGTCTACGGGTCCCCTCCGTTTATGGACAGGTATCAGGCTTCCCTCACCAGCCCCATCTTCCCTGCAGCCAAGCCAGTGGTGTTCCTGAAAGCACTGGACGATGTGTCCGTGGAGGAGTGTGGCATGCTGGCCCTGCAGTGCGAAGTGTCAGACCCCAAGGCCCGTGTGGTTTGGCGCAAAGATGGCGTGGAACTTGGTCCCAGCAACAAGTACGACTTCCTGCACATGGCGGGCACACGGGGCCTCGTGGTGCACGACCTGAGCCACGAGGATGCTGGCCTGTACACCTGCCATGTGGGCAGTGAGGAGACCCGGGCCCGGGTCAGCGTGCATGGTGCGTTGCCAAGGGCTGGCCGAGGTGGGGTGTGGGAAGGGTCGGCACATGGTGGTCTTCCTGCATCTCAAGAGGCCCATGCTGCTCTCCAACACTCTGGGGCTGCTTTGCAGAGCTGGGGGAAGTAAGGAGCTCCCACAGTGGCTGGTTCTTGTGGAGGTCCTGTGAGGTCCCAGAGTGGACAGGCAGGGGGATGGGAGACTCTCTGGATATGCCTGGGGGCTGAGGTCGGCAGAGACATTGCTTTGTGCTGCAGGAGCAGATTTCTGAGCAGAAACCAAGAATTCAGGGTCCGGTCAGGGCCTGCCTAGGAAGGGCTCCCTGGCCAAGGGTAAAGCCTGGTCATGCAGTGAGGGCAGCTTCACACAGATGACATGCACTTCCCCTCTTAAGGAGCCAGACCCAACCCTGGACCCTGAACTCTTGGGTCTTTTGAGTGCATCCTTTTCAGCCAGGGTTGGGTTCCAACTGCAGGGCCAGCACCCCTATCCAGGTTCAGCGTCTGGTCATCCTGAGCTCAGTCCCTAACATATTCTGTTTCCAGGGTATGTGGTTGGCAGGCCCACTAGTTACTGACCTTGTGGCTGCTGGCCCAGGTTGGCCTTGGTGGTTTCTGATGAGACAGGAAAGGAGAGGGGGGTGGAGTGTTTGTCACAGAGTGGGGCTCATGCTGTCTGAAGGCTCTTCTCCTGGGGCTCCTGTCCTTTTTCCCTTGGGGTTTGTGAGTGGTGGGAAATGTGGGTGGTCCTTGCTTCCCCTTCTTTGGAGCTCATAGCCACTGGCTACACAGGCACCAGGACATGGCCAGCCCCAGGCCAAGGGTGCATTTGATCGTGCCCTGCATAGGTCCTGGGCCTGGGGGCAGGGGGCCAGCCCACCTGCTGGGGCCAGCCCTGCCTGGGGTCTTGCATGGGCAGTGCTGCCAGTGTCTGGCTCTGGCCTGAGGAGTCTCTGTGGCTTGCAGACCTACATGTGGGCATCACCAAAAGGCTGAAGATGGTGGAGGTGCTGGAGGGGGACAGCTGCAGCTTCGAGTGTGTCCTGTCCCACGAGAGCGCAGGCGACCTGGCCATGTGGACTGTTGGTGGGAAGACAGTGGGCAGCTCTGGCCACTTCCGGGCAGCACGCCAGGGCCGCAAATACACCCTGACCATCCAAGAAGCTGCGCTCAACGATGCTGGGGAAGTGGTCTTCTCTGTGCGGGGTCTCACCTCTAAGGCCTCACTTGTCGTAAAAGGTGAGTGTGATGAACCCAGCTGGGGACTTGTCACCAGAGGCCCCCAGGCTGCTGAGCCTGAGACCCTCTCCAGGTGGTCAGGAGTGGTTGAGGGACTGACCCCAGCCCTCAGTGAACTTTCCTTTAAAGGATGTGGGGGCATGGAGGCACCTGCTGGACCTGGGAGAGATTCTGGCCCTCTGAGGGGGTCACTCTGAGCTAGTGTCCCTGGGCCAGGCCCAGGGTTTGGGTCTTAATCTGACTGCTCTCCTGGCTGGGGTTCCTAATGCACATGGCTCACCCTACCATCCCGCGACTCTTGAGCAGGGGCCACAGGGTCTATGCTTGGCTGGGAGGTTCCCAGCGGTCTGGACCTGTGCTCTTGGTGTACATGCCTGGTGCACACTGCAGGCTCAGTGTTGGGTCTCAGGAATGGCCTGAGCACTGCTGTGCTGGGTGCCTTCCCCTGGTGGCCAGGGCTCCTGGCAAGTCAGTGTTGGAGGCTCCTGGGGCCTGGGGTCCAGGCTCTGTGGTGTTGGTCTTGAAATGGACGCTCCCAATGCCCACCCCTGTCCCTGCCCCTGGCTGAGCATGTCTGTGCTTCCTGGGTAGACACTTTTGTTCCCTTCAGAGAGGCCAGTGGACATCACAAAGCCCCTAGAAGACCAGCAGGCCACGTTGGGGGAGGACGTGGTGCTCACTTGTGTACTGTCGAGGGCAGGCACCCCTGTGCACTGGCTGAAGGATGGGAAGGCCATCCACGAGAGTCAGAAGTACAAGCTGCTCTGCGAAGGCACGCAGGCTGTGCTGGTCATCCAAGGAGCCTCTCTCAAGGACTCTGGCACATACACGTGTGAGATGGACACTTCCAAGAGCACAGCCAGACTCCGTGTGGATGGTGAGTGCCCACACGGCCCCACAGCAGCTCTCCCTTGGCATGCCCAGGACCCCTGCCTCAGAGCAGGGGAGGTCTCTCTCAGGGCTCTGCTTCCATGGCCAGCAGGAGGGACAAGGCTGGCCTGGGATGTATGCAAGCTTTACACTCACCTCTTCTGTCTTCTCTCCCAGAAAAGGCCAACAGGTTTACAGAGGAGCTGGTTGACCTGCAGGTGGAGGAGAAGGGCACGGCCGTGTTCGAGTGCAAGACGGAGCTCCCGGCACCCACCGTGACGTGGTGCAAGGGCCTCAAGGAGCTGCGGGCCTCCTGGAAGCACATGTTGAGCCAGGAGGGCTTGGCCCTGCGGCTCACCATCCGCACCCTGGAGAAGACGGACAGTGACACCTACACCTGTGACATTGGGCAGGCCCAGTCCCAGGCCTGGCTCCTGGTGCAAGGTGAGAGGCTGCTGCAGCCACAGTGCTCACGTGTGCCCTGGCTTTCAGCACCTCGGGGGCTCAGGTGGGCCTTATTGAAACTGACCCTAGAGGCTGTGTTTGGCCTGCCCAGCCTCTCCATCTCTGGGTTGCTCCCTGTGCCTTTCTGTGGGTGAGTCGATGGCTTCTTTCCCTGGAGCTATCCTTGCCTGCTGCATGTTCCTTCTGGGCTCAGGCGCACTCTGCTCTGGGCCTGCACACCTTTTTCCCTCTCCCTGCCCACCAGAGGGGCAACCTGACCCAGATGCTGACAGCAGGGAGCCCAGGTGTTCCCAGGGTGGAGCTGTTAGTGTGCCTGTGATGTCTAAACAGGTGGAGGGAGATTCTCCAAAGAATAATGATGTTACTCGGAAGAGTGGAGTGTTGCAGGGCTATGGTAAACTAAGTGTGTGCCAGGGAAGCTAAGGCCAGGGGAAGGCTTTAGGGCACAGAAGGGAGATAGTCAGGTCCAGAGTTGGTGGCCTTGGAGACCCCATGCAGGTGCTGGCTTCTGCGTAGGTGGAGGCCACTGCTGCGCAGGTGTTCTGTCAGAGGTCTGGTCTGCAGTGCGGTGGTCTGAAAGAACAGAGCGACTTCTGCTCCTGAGCTGCTGGGTGTGAGGTGTAGGACTGGGAGTTGTTGAGAATGTGCTCATCTGAGATGGGCAGGTGGAGCCTTCCCTGGGGAAACTTCCAGCTCTGGTTTTGCCAGGGTCTCAAGGAACATTCCTCCTGGATCATGGCCTTTCACAGTGGTTGTGAGGGCTTGTTTGCATCTGGTGTACTGGGTGAGAGCCACCATTTTTCTTGCTTTGCAAGGTAAATTGGAACTAAAAGGGTCTGTGGTGGCCCGGGGTTGCAGGACGTACCACCAGCATCAGGACAAGTGCGTCCCAGCCCTCCTGACCATCCTTCACCTGGCCCTGGCGTCCTGGGCTGGCATCCAGGGCCAAGTTTGCTAGAAGTTCTTTCTGGGTCTGTCTTCTGGGGATGGCAGAATGGTGTCCAGAGCCCTGCAGACCTGAGCTGGGAGATGGGACTGGGACTCAAAAGTCACCCTGAGACAGACTGTTCTGCACTGTTCAGCTCCCACGTGCATCCTGTTGTCAACCCTGACTGGCTAACCAGTCACTTGCTTCCTGCTGGGAGCCCTCCTTGGGTCTGGAGAGAGCCAGACTTCCCTGGGCAGCAGGCCCTGATGGCTGGCTGTGCCCTGCAGGGCAGAGGGTGCTCATCACGGAGGAACTGCAGGACATGGAAGTGCACGAGGGCTCCTCAGCCACATTCTGCTGCGGTGTTGCCCCTGCTGACCACGGGCCTGTGCGCTGGTTCCTGGATGAGACACCCTTGCATGCCAATGAACTCAATGAAATCGTGGTCCAGCCTGGGGGGTACCATGTGCTCACCCTGTGGCAACTGGCGCTCAAGGACTCGGGTACTATCTACTTTGAGGCGGGTGACCAGAGGACCTCGGCCACCCTGCGGGTCACTGGTAGGTTTTGTACCTCAAGGCCAGGGCCATTTGGGGTGGGGATGTCATACTGTTCATGCTGCTCAGGGTACAGTTTGAGGAGGGTGGGAAACAGCTCAGGTGGCAGCTGAGTCATGTCTGAGCTTGGGTGCAGACTCATGGTGACGTGAGACTAGATGTCATCAGCATGGGGATCCTAGGAAGGCAGGTGTGTGCACTGGTGCTATTTGGGATGAACGCCCCTCGGTAATGCTCAGAATCCTGGTCAGCATGTCTGAAGGTGGCCTGCTCCCTGCCAGGGCGAGAGCCACGCAGAGCCCACCCTGTCCCCTCAGCGTTCCCGTCTGTGGCTGCAGCCCGAGGCAGCGGCAGACATGGACAAGATGATGACCATCTGCAGCAGGGGCCTCTCTTGCAGTAACACCACAGCCTCAGGGACCCTTGGCTCCTTTCTCTTCCTCCAGAGAAGCCGAGCATCTTTTCCCGGGAGCTCTCAGATGCCACAGTCACAGAAGGCGAGGACTTTACCCTCACGTGTGAGACCACTGCTCCTGACACCCCCATGCACTGGACCAAGGATGGGAAGATGCTGTGACCATCTGCTAGGTGCCAGCTGAGCTACGAGGGCTGCTGTGCCCAGCTGGTCATCACAGGTGCCACCAAGCAGGATGGTGGGCGATATAAGTGTGAGGCTGGTGGGGCCTGGAGCAGCTCCATTGTCAGGGTCCAAGGTGAGCTCAGTGCCTGTGGCTCCCAGTCTACCTGGCAGGCAAGGGCTGGGGTGCATGGGTGTCCATGTCGGTGGGTGGCCTGAACTGCATGGCTGCCCTCCTGCTGCTGACCTGCCTCGCTCCTGGCTCCCTGGCTTTCTGGCCCCTTGGCTGGCCTCAGATTGCTTGGGCTGCCCCAACCTGGGCAGATGGGAACCAGGACCTCACCTCCCAGCCTGGAGGCTTAGGGTCTTAAGGTTGCAGGTTACAGGGCTGGTGCCTTCTGAAGCTGCCCACCTGCATGTTCTATGTGTGTCTGGAATTAGGGTCCACTTCTAATTATCTGCCTCCCACACTGTGTTTGGAGGTCCTGGGTCAGGCTCCGGCACCCATTTCTTGGGGCATGCTGATCTGCCGAAGGTCTGCCGTGTGCCTGCCCTGCTGGCCTGCCTCCTGTGACCCTTCAGGAGTGAGGCAGCAGGGCTGGGACCACCCCCACCCTGGCTGAGAACCTCGTGGCTGGGGGTTCCTGCTCAGGGAGGTGAGCAGAGCATGTCTCTCTGCAGCTAGGCCAGTTAGGTTCCAGGAGGCGCTGAGGGACTTGGAGCTGCCGGAGGGTGGTGCCGCCACGCTGCACTGTGTGCTCTCCTCGGTGGTGACGCCCGTGGAGTGGCACCATGGGGAAGACGTCCTAAGGTCCAGCAGCAAGTACAGCCTGCGCCAGGAGGGTGCTGTGCTGGAGCTGGTCATCCGGGACCTGCAGCACCAGGACGGGGGCAAGTATTCCTGCTCCTTCAGGGACCAGACAACCTCAGCAACACTCTCTGTGAAAGGTGAGCACCTCTGCCTGCCTGCCTGCCCACATAGCTGGACTGGCTGCTTGCCACTGCAGAACAAAGTGATGTTCTCTGTGTCTTTGGTCTCCTCAGCCCTGTCTGCCCAGTTCATAGGAAAACTGAGAAATAAGGAGGCCACGGAAGGGGCCACAGCCATGCTGCGCTGCGAGCTGAGCAAGGCGGCCCTTGTGGAGTGGAGGAAGGGGACAGAGCCCCTCAGAGATGGGGACAGACTGAGCCTGAAGCAGGAGGGGGCTGTGTGTGAGCTGTAGATCCAGGGCCTGGCAGAAGAGGATGCTGGGGAGTATTCGTGTGTGTGTGGGCAGGAGAGGACCTTGGCCACTCTGACCGTCAGAGTAAGGACCTCTATGGCTGCGCAGGCATGTCTTGGTACCAAGTATGGACCCCACTCTCCATCAGCTTGTCCCTTTCCCTCCCATCTGTGCCACCCTCCTCTTGTGGACCACAGGGTCCTTCCTGATTCCTGGGCTGTCATGAACCAGGAGACTCCAGTGGCCATGGCCAGTGTCCCTGATGTCACTGTGGTCTCCCCTGTTACCCTGCTGGCTAGTCTTGTCCTTTGTCTGGTCACGTGCTGTCTCCCAACATCACAGTGAACCTGAGGCCCTGTGTCTTCTGACCCTCCCCAGCTCTGCCTGCCCACTTCGTAGGAAGACTGAGGAGTAGGGAGGCCACGGAAGGGGCCACGGCCATGCTGCGTTGCGAGCTGAGCAAGGCGGCCCCCGTGGAGTGGAGGAAGGGGACAGAGACCCTCACAGACGGGGACAGACTGAGCCTGAGGCAGGAGGGGGCTGTGTGTGAGCAGCAGATCCAGGGCCTGGTTGAGGAGGACGGCGGGGAGTACTCGTGTGTGTGTGGGCAGGAGAGGACCACGGCCACGCTGACCGTCAGGGGTAAGGACCATGTGTGTCCTCAGGCACTGGCTGCTGTGTGTCTGAAGACAATCTCAGGTTCTTTGTGTGCTGTGTCTGCTGTATCCTCCACTGCTGTGTGCTCTTAGGCTTCTCTCACACTTGCACTGTGGGGCCTGCTCAGACCCAGAGCAGCAGAGAGTGGGCTTTTCCCGGCCCCATGTGTCACAGCCTGGGATGGAGAATGTAGGTGAGGCCAAAGCATTAAGATGGCGCAGGAGGCCTTCAAGGAGTGCACACTGGAGAAGGGGTGGGCGGGAGACAGAGGAGGAGCAAGTGGAAGGTACTCTGAAGGGTGTCCCTGCAGCCAGGGCAGCTGCCTGCATTGGGGCCATCTGATGGGCAGGTGAGGGCCCCAGTGTCTGTTCAGTGTGGTGGGAAGGATCTCCCCCAGGTGTGAGGGGCCTCTCACCCAGGATGCTGCTGTCTCTGATCCCATGTCAAGAGTCAGGGAGGGACTCCTGGGGCAGTAAAGTGTATTGTGGGGCAGGGCATGGCCATCTGTTCACCTCCACCTATAGTGGAAGCCCACTATGTGCATGGATGTTGGTGACCTCTGTGGAGAGGCCCCAGTGCCATGACATGTTGGAGCATGGACGGAACGTGTTCCTGCACAGAGGTAGACCCCCGTGTGACAGAAGCATGTGCACACCAAAGCCCACCGCGTTGCTGCAGGATGCTGGAGGGAGGCCACCAGGAAGATGCTCCCTCCCTCGACTCAGGGAGCGCTGCCTGTGGCTGGGAAGTGGGACCCTGCTGACCACCTGAGAGCTGCTTCCAGAACTGGGCATGGCCCAGGAAGGACCAGAGGTGCACAGCCCTCCTGGGCCCTTCCAGAGAGTGCTTCACTTTCTAGGATGCTCTGAGGCCCTGTTGCCCTGAAGCCCCTGGGGCGGATGGACCTGGGCTGGTGGCTGGAGGGCCCCAGGAGCCAAGCTGTCCTCCCTTCTCTGTGGGGGCTACCCATGTGCTGCCGTGGATGGGCCGTTGTTCATTTGTGGGTTATCTCGTCAACTCTGCTGTGGAGGCGAGCTTGCTGGCACTGTGAACAATGGGCATGGGCCCTGTGGCTGTATGTTCCAGGGTGACAGTTCCAGGAGGAGAGTGGGGGCTTCTCTCCCTGGCCAGGGTGCTCCTTCTCTTGGTTTGCTCTGGAAGATGGAGTCGGGTGTGGTTATGGGAGAGTTTCAGCCAGACTGTCGATGTCCCCAGCCATCTATCAAGATCAGAGAACAGCTGTTACAGAGAGCTTCAGAGAGGTTGTGGCCAGGCTAGGCCCTTCAATCTGGTGCTGTACAGAATCTGAGCTGGGCCAGGCCACAGAGGACACTGTGGAGTGGCATGGCCCTTCCAACCCATGTTCCTGCCCATCCGTCTGGGCCCTATGACCTTCTGTGGGCCTGTCCTCATGCTGAGGCCCTCTTCCACGTCTCACTGGCCTCCACATGAATGGACAGCCAGTCTGCTGTCCAACCCCCTGGGCCGCCTGTGTCTGGTGCTTCCATTCCTGTTTCCAGGTTGTCTCCCTTGCTGAGTGCCATGTCTTACCCCACGTGTTCTACAGAGACCCTGGTGTTCTTTGTGGCCTCCTCAGGCCAGTCCCGTTCATGCCAGGCATGAGATCCATGGATGTTGGAACAGACCCTGGCTGGGAAGCGTGGGGGTAAGACCACTGGAAGCCTCAGCCCACAGCTAGTGCTGAGCAGCCCAGCACCGGACATGTCCAGTTGGGCTCACGTCCTCTCTGTACTGTCTGTGTCCTGTCTCTTCTGTGCACTCAAAGAGCATAATTGCATCCATGTCTTTCTGGCCCCCAGCCCTGCCTGCCAGGTTCACAGAGGGTCTGAGGAATGAGGAGGCTGTGGAAGGGGCCACGGCCACTCTGCGGTGTAAGCTGAGCAAAGAAACAGCAGTGGTGTGGAGGAAAGGAACAGAGACCCTCAGGGAAGGCCACAGACACAGCCTGCGACAAGAGGGAGCTATGTGTGAGCTGCAGATCCGGGGCCTGGCTCTGGAAGATGCTGGGGAGTACTCCTGCATGTGTGGGCAGGAGAGGACCTCGGCCACGCTGACCATCAAGGGTAAAGAATGTGTCCTCATGGGTTGTGGCTTGGCATTTTCGTGTCGTCCACTGCCACTTTCTGCTCCATTTGTAGTACTGCTCCTGCATGGTCTGTGGCCCTGTCCTCTGCCTGGGGTCCTCCTGCTCTTGTTCATGTGCTGTGTTGTCCTCCCCACTGGCCACTTCCCTCCACATCTGTACATTAGTTCACTATCCACACCACGTGGCTATGTGTGTGGTTCTTTGTGGATCACATGTGCCTTTGGAGTCCTCCAGACTGCCCCATGTTCTCAGTGATTGCTTGGCTCTCCTCAGCCTTGCCTGCCAGATTCATAGGAGACCTGAGAAGCCAAGAGGCCACAGAAAGGTCCATGGTCACTCTGCTATGTAAGCTGAGCAAGGTGGCCCCTGTGGAGTGGAGGAAGGGGTCTGAGACCCTCAGGGATGGGGACCTGTACAGGCTGAGGCAGGAGGGGGCCACGTGTGAGCTGCAGATCCAGGGCCTGACTGTGGCAGAGGCTGGGGAGTACTCGTGTGTGTGTGGGCAGGAGAGGACCTCGGCAGTGCTGACCGTCAGGGGTAAAGACCTCCCATGACTGTGGGCTTGTTTGGGTTTCTGCCTTTGCTCTGTGTCCAGCCATGGCCATGCTGCCCCTGTTGTCCATAGGGAGGGTGCCCTTTCCCTCTGTCTCATGCTGTTTCTCTGTCCTGCTTGGATTTCTGTCATAGCACTACCCAGTGTACTAGTGCCTTGCCAGTCTCCCCAGGGACCTCATATGGCCAGCTGTCATGGAGGGACAGAGTTCCCACCTTGTTTTCCTAATCACCTTTTGTCGTTCCTCCTCAATCTCTGCATGCCACGTATAGCCCAAGATTTTCTTTTGGGGGCCCTGGGGGTTCTGATGCCCAGGGAGGTTCCCCAGCCTGGGCTCTGCACCTTGCCCCTGATTGCCAGTGTGTCCACGTGAGGCAGTCAGCACCTGCTGCCCCTCAGCATCTCAGGGGCATGAGGGACAATCCTGCCTGGGGATTACTGGGACAGCCTGGCCTGCAATGGGGAATTATGGCCTTTCCTGTGGACTCAGCCATGCCCTAGGGTCTGGCCTGGGGAGACACAAAGCCCTGCCCTGTGATCTGAGCCTCCTGTCCCTGTCCTGGGGTCTGGGAGGAACAGGGCCTTGTCCACAGTCTGGGAAGGATATTGCCTTGTCCTGTGGTCTTGGGGAGAATCACCCTTTCCTGGGGTCTGGTGGGAGTGGGAAAAGGTCTTGTGCTGGCCAAATGACTATATGACTGGACTTGGCCCTGCTCTGGTGGTCCAAGGGGGACACATCCCTCTGGCAAGGCTAGAGGTTCTGAGGGGGGAGGCTGCCATTAGAAAAGCCTGTGGCAGATCTCTGCTCTGCCCCCAGCTTCCTCACCTCCCTCCTTACATAGACCGGTCCTGTGGAGGTAGGCCAAGGGACTGGGAGAAGCTGGGCTCCCCAGCTTTGGCCAGTTGTGTGCCTGATCTTGACCCTGCCTCCTCCCCATCTGCAGTTCCACAGGCTGTGTTCCGGGAGCCCCTGCAGTGCCTGCAGGCTGAGGAGGGCTCCACAGCCAGGTTGCAGTGTGAGCTGTCCCTTCCCAATCCACTGTGGTCTGGAGCAAGAATGGCCTGGAGCTGCAGGCTGATGGGCGCCTGGAGTTGCAGCAGCTAGGCTGCACCGCTGAGCTGGTGCTGTGGGACCTGCGCTGGGAAGACGCGGGCGAGTACAGTTGTGCTTGTGGCTCCCAGGCTACCAGCGCCACCCTCATGGTCACAGGTGACCTCACAAGACAGGGCGAAGCCTAGCGTGGGTGCAGAGTCCCCGCTGACCCTCAAGGCTGCAACCTGGGGGGGGTCCCAGCAGAGAGGACCCAGCTCAGTGGGGCCGGGCGGACCTGCCCTAATAACTTTGCTCGCTCCTCCCACCTCGTGGTTCTGCCTGCCCAGTTCCTCCCTGCGCCCCAAGACCAAAGGACAAGGCTGTGGACAAGGCCCTGTTCCTCCCAGATCCCAGGACAGGGAGCACCACCTAACCTCTCCTCTTTCTCTCTTCCTTACCCGTTGCGCGCCTCTTCCTGTGCAGTCCCCCAATTCCTCCTGGTGGCTGTGACCCCACCCCCTCCCCATAGTGCTTCTCTGCTTCTCTATATCCGCTCCAGGACCTCGCTTCCCTGGGTCTCTCCTTTTCTGGTAGCTTTGCTGGCCGGTATTGCCTCTGCCCCATGCAGTTCCCCAGTTGTTTCTTCCCAAGGGTATGCCTTGTGGGTCCGGCTCAGGATTTGCCCGGATGTGGTTCTCCACCTACAGGGTTCTGGGTCTTAAATGCTCAGGGTCTCGCTGTCATGTTCTCTTTCCTGCCCCGCAGCTGCACCCGTGCGGTTCCTCTGGGAGCTGCAGGCCTTAGAGGTGGATGAGGGAGCTACAGCGCACCTGCGCTGTGAGCTGAGCCAGGCGGGAGCGAGCATGGAGTGGCGCAAGGGCTCCCTGCAGCTCTTCCCCTGCGCCAAGTACCAGATGGTACAGGAGGGCTCCGCCGCTGAGCTGCTGGTGCGCGGGGTGGAGCAGGAAGATGCGGGAGACTACACCTGCGATGCGGGTCAGGCGCAGACCACAGCCTCTCTTTCCATCCGCTGTGAGCTGCCCACTGGCACCTGTGCTTCCCCAGCAGCCTCATACCTCAGGGGTGGGCAGGCACCTTGCTCAAGGCGAACATGAGGTGGGAACCTGCAGTCTTAAGCTTTCCTTTCTTGTCCCTCAGCCTCCAAGCCCAAGTTCAAGACGCGGCTGCAGAGCGTGGAGCAGGAGGCAGGCAGCATGGCTCGGCTCTGTTGCCACCTGAGCGAGGTTGAGCCAGGGGCCCCTGTGCAGTGGCTAAAGGAGGGCGTGGAGCTGCCTGTGGGCCCCAAATATGAGATGCGGTGCCAAGGGGCCATGTGCGAGCTGTTGGTCCATGGGCTGGAGACCAAGGACACGGGAGAGTATGCCTGTGTGGTGGGTGGCCAGAAAACCTTGGCCTCTCTCAGGGTCAGAGGTGAGCCAACCAGGACCTCGTGACACACCCTCTTCCTGACAGCTCCCCTGGGGGCATACCTGGCTGTGACAAGTGCAGCTCACAGGGTGGTGGAGGTCCCTCAGGTTATAGGCTCTCTTTTTGCTACTTCACCCCCATTCTGATCCTCCAAGAGAAGGGCTTTATGGGGGTAGGCATGAAGCCTGCAGCACTGAAGGCTGTGCTCCCTCCTGCCCCCCAGCTGGCAGCAGACTGGCCTGAGCTGGCCTGGTGGCCCTTTCTGGCACCTACCTGCTCTTCCTGAAGGTCTTACTTTCCTGGTAACCTGGCCAGGACTGGGCCTGCAGCAATGTTGGAGCCAAACAGGGCATCTATCCACTATCCTGCAACCAGAGCTGTACCCTTGGCCTTGGGGAGATAGCTGCCCCAGCTATTTCTAGACTCATTGAGTGAAGCAGCTGGCAAATGCCACACAAGGCAGAGGAGTGTTAGGTGGCCAGGAAGGCTTTCTATAGGGGCACTGGGGCTGGCCCTGCCTGAAAAGGGACCCTTCTTACTACCCACTAGAGCCTGAGGTGACCATCGTGAGGGGCCTGGTTGATGCTGAAGTGCAGGCTGACGAGGATGTGGAGTTCAGCTGTGAGGTGTCACGGGCTGGGGCCACAGATGTGCAGTGGTGCCTCCAGGGCCTGCCACTGCAGAGCAACGAGGTGACAGAGGTGGCTGTTTGGGATGGCTGCATCCACACACTCCAGCTGAAGGGTGTGACACTTGAGGACACTGGCACCGTGTCCTTCCATGTGGGCAGCCATGCATCTTCTGCTCATCTCACTGTCAGAGGTAGCCAGCTCTGGGTGGGCCTGCCCTATCACTGCCCCTGAGAGGCTGTCCTGGCCCAACCTCTGTTCGGGACAGAAGTGGACAGCAAGGGTCCCTGCTTTGGGGATCCTTGGGTGTTGGTAGAGAGAGGGACTATGAACTGGCCATTTCTTAGTAGTCCCAGTCAGGACGGAATGATTCTGGGCTGAAGACTGAGTCATGCTGGTGAGCAGGCAGTGGTGGGCTTCCCAGAGCTTACCAGTTTTAAAGCTCCAGTTTCCCTCTCCTGATTTTCATGAGGGGTCATTGCAGACTGGCCGCCCCAGCCTTCAGCCATCTTGGCATTTCCCTTTGGTCAGAGCCCTGGCTAGAGGAAGGACTGATAACACACCCCCATGTACTGTCTTCAGGAATTGGGGTGGGGTCACCAGGGAGGATCCCCAGGATATGGAAGCTATGCTAAAGAAGGGAGCATCCTGGACACAGAGGCTGAGACCCATACCTACCCTGTGTCTAGTCCCAGAGGTGACCATCCTGGAGCCCCTGCAAGACATGCAGCTGAATGAAGGCCAGAATGCCCACTTCCGGTGCCAGCTGTCCAGAGCTGCAAGCCAGGAAGCCCGCTGGGCTTTGGGAGGGGTACCTCTGCAGGCCAGTGAGATGAATGACATCACCATGGAGCAGGGCACGCTTCACTTGCTCACCCTGCACAAGGTGGGGCTCTGGGACCTGTTCCACTTGGACAGGGATGGTTCCAGCTCCATTCAGAAATACCCTCCACTAGGGGGTAGGGTTAGGGAGGTGATGAGCCCATCACTGGGGGCTGGCTAGATGGACCAGTCCTTCCTGTCAGGATGAGTTGGCCAGGGCTGAGCATCTTCCTCCCTGTGTCCTCAGGTGACCCCTGAAGATGCGGGAACCATCAGTTTCCAAGTGGGTTCATGCAGCTCAGAAGCCCAGCTGAAAGTCACAGGTGGGCAGCTCTCTCCCATACCTAGACCCTGGCCTGTGGATGCCTGTTTTCTGGGTACCACAGCATCTTGCCTAGTGGCAGCTGGTGTGTGTGTGAGTGTGTGTGTGTGTGTGTGTGTGTGTGTGTGTGTGTGTGTGTGTGTTGGTGTGGGGAAGAAACCCTAGACTTAGCAATTTTCCAGTCCTTGATCCCTCAAGTCATGGAGTGGGGTAGGCTGGTGAAGATCTTGAGGAATGCTGTGTATAGGGGGAACACAGGCCAGGATTGGTATTCTCTGTAGGAGAGCCTTGCTACCTTGGACCCTGAGGTGGAGACAGGGTCTTTTGGACATCATCTTCCAATGCCTGTCCTTCTGATATGGTCCATGTGGGCCCACACACATCCATGTTGAAATGCTCTTGCATACCACACAAGCTCAAAGGTGTGGATGCAACAGCTGATGCATGACACCTGTGTGGACTCAGGCATGGTGCACATGGCCCCAGAATGCAAACAGGACTTTAGGAATCTTCAACTTGGATTGTACCTTGACTCCACAGGTCACTCTTGAGTGCATTCCCTTGCTGCCCTATTCCAGGTTCTCAGACTGGTCCCATCAGTCCACACCAATCATCCATTCATCCATCCACCCATTAACCACCTCTCCATCCACCCTCCCATCCATCCATCTCTATCCATACGTTTCTTTATCAACCATCCATCCATCTACCATTCATTCATTTACTACCACCATCTGTCCACTGTCCACTCACGCACCCATTATCCATCTATCTATCCCTCCACTTTCCATTCATCTATTACCTATCTTCCATATCTAGCTATCCACATACCTTTCCACTCATCCTCTGTCCATCCATTTATCACACATTCATCCATCTACCACCAGTTCATTATCCTTCTGTCCATCCACTAACCCATTAACTATCCATCCATCCACCCATCAACCATCTACCAGCCACTATCAAACCACTTATCTACTCACCATTGAGCAAGCCCCTACCATGGTCAAGTCCCGGACCTTGAGGTCCAAAGGTAGCTTTGCCCTCAGGGATTCCCCGTCTGCTTGGAGGAGCTGGACATGGAGACAGTGTATGTTTGAATCTCATGCTCTCCTCCCCAAAAACCTAAAGAATAGATAGATATGGTCAGCTCTGTGGCCTGGGGGCTGGGAAAGGCTACTTAGTGCCTTAGGTTGAGTGATGAAGATGAAGTGTCATGGGTTTCCTGAATGGGAGCAGTGCAGGAAGGGCCTTGTGTGTTCCTGGGGCGATGACTATGTGGGGGTGACATGGCTCTGTGTCCCTTGCCTGGGAAAGATGGCTCTTTATGCATCAGGACAGTGATCTCAGGGGGAGAGCCCTGGGCCTAGGTGTGTGAATGAATGTCCAGGTAGGGGTGTGATAGGCAGGCCTGGGAACTGTTGCTTGGGGCAAGACCCAGGAGCTGGCAGAGCAGGAGAAGGAGGTGCAGATGTACACTTGGGGAAGGCAGGTGCTGGTGGGGTGCATCGAAGGGGAGTGTGGAGAGGCTCCTGAGGGAGGGCTTGCTGGGGTGGGCATGGGGGCTGCCCCGCACATCACTGTCCTGATGGGCTCTGGTGTCTGCCAGTGACTCCCACCTGCCCCTTGTGGCCCACCTCCTGGGGTAAAGGCATCTAGGCCTTACCAAGCTGAACAGTGTCTCTGTCTTCACAAGGAGGCCCCAGGATGGCCTGTGTAAAGTGCTCAGAGAAGCACAGGGTGGGGGTGACATCCTCCCTGCCTGGCCCTAGGCAGCAGGTGGTGGAAGAAGTCTCTGTCTGGTCCTACTGGCTGGCCTGTGGGGATGGGAGGATTAGACGTGGATGCTGGTATCCTCTTCCTCCAACCACCCTGAGTGTCCATCAGGAGGTAGACAGGATGGAGACTATATGGAGGGCACAGAAGGGCAGCCATGATTCATCTGGAAGTCCCTGAGCTCGGACCTTCTGTGTGACAGGGACAGGAATTTTTGGATCCAGCATCAGGGCCCTGAACCCTGGGGCTGAGGGACTTAAGAGGAAAACTGGATGTGGTGCCCTCTTGGGATTGAAGGTGCCCCCAAGGACAGAGAGGTCCCCTTCTGAGGCCAGCCACCACCTCTGGGGAGAAGCAGGTGCTGGGGCCTCTGCTTCCTGCCCTAACCTGGGTCAGACGAGGCATCTGCACTAGAAGGAGCCCCAGTCATGGGGCTTGGGGCTTGTCTGCTTTCCTGATGATCAGGGTACCATGCATGGCATGGCCTCCTCTGGGTGAAACCTGTAGTGTTCTGATGGGGTGTGATCTGGGCTCACCGTGGTGGCCTCTGTGCCTCCCTCTGTGATGAGGGTGGATTTCTAGACCCCAGGGCTCAGGTCATCCTTTTGGTCTGGATGGTGCCAGCAGGCCCCAGGGTGGCCCCACACCAGTGAGTCTCAGAACTAGGCCAGCACATCCCATTTCTGACATCTGTTCTAGAGAACGGTCACTATTCTCTTCCTGTCATACTTCCTCAACCTAGAACATTTGACCAGACACTCACAACAGACATAAGCAGTTCTCTAGTGGACACCCACTGGGTGTCTTGTGATTCAGTTCTGACACTATCTACCCAGATTTAGCACAGACCCTGCAAGCTAAGGGCTCAGTCCATAGGCTTCCCCGGCTTCAGATGTCAATGGCAAATCTCAGGTTGCTACCCAAACTTCTGAGTGGCTTCAAGTGAGGGCTCCCACTGTCCTCTCCTCATGCTTGACCAGTTTGCTAGGACAACTTACAGAAGTCAGGGACACACTCATCTTGGATAGCTTGTTGAAGAGGATCCCGCTCAGGGACAGCCAGGTGAAAGACAAGAATGGGAAAGGACACAGAGTCCATGTCCTCTCCACGCTGCCCTCCCAGCCTGTGTTCAGCATTGTGGAAGCTCATCTGGTCTTGTTAAGAGTTTGTCTTATGGAGATTTATGTCCAACCACCCTGCTTTCTCAGAGGATGGGGCTGAGCCTTGTAACCCTGTAATCACTTGATCTTCTTGGTGACCAGTCCTTTCCGGAAGCTGTCTCAGGGCTGGGCCTGAGTCACCCCATTAACATAATCTCAGGTGTGATTAAAAGAAAAAAAGAGCCTGTTATATATAATGAAGGGGCTTGCAGCATTTTCAGGAGATTCTGCTGGGTTAGGAGCTCTGGGCCAGGAACTGGGCATAAAGACAAAACCTGCTATCATAGGACACACCTGCACCAGTAGCCCCAGGTAGCCTCTAAGTGATGGACCCAGCCCTCCTTCTTGCCCTCTTATGCAGAGGCTGCACTGTGCCTGGTCCGTGGCCTGAAGAGTGTGGATGTCTTCGCAGGGGAAGTGGAACCTGTGAGGTGTCTCATGCGGGTGGGCCAGAGGCCCGCTGGTGGCTGGATGGCACCTTGCTACAGGACAGCCCCCAGAGTGCCATCACTGTGCGTGATGGGACCTTTCACTCCCTCACACTCTCGGGCCTGGGGGTGGCCGACTCAGGCACTGTCACCTTCCGTACAGGGCCCCTGGTCTCCACAGCCAAGTTATTGGTCAAAGGTATTGACCACTGGGGACTTCCCCATGCTGGTGCTTCTGCTCCTGCTGCCACATGCTTCCTGCAGGCTCCTGGGGAAAGGGGGAGGATGGGCACTGAGGGTGGGGACTGTCCCCAGAGCCAGAGGCTGGGCATCACTCTACATGTGCCACCTACCCTGGGCACCCCCAGGAGGCACAGTGGGCAGCTCTTACTTTTGAATGGGAGATCTAGCTGGAGGCTAGGTCCACTGCCACCTGCCAGGTAGGGCCAGTGCATTGCCACCTGCTTGGCCACCAGTCACCTAGTTAGCTGCACATCCTCAGCCACAGGGGCCAGTCCCTTCGGGGGCCTTTTTGGGCTTCTGAGGGGAGGCCCATGCGCTTGGCCCTGGCCTACCTGTCCCTGCTCACATCTGCTCCTCTGCTGTGAGCTCAGCTGAGATCTGTGCCCTTCTGGGGAGGAGCTGGCCAGACAGGGAGAGTAGCAGCTGCTAGGGTCTCCCTAGCCTCTTCCCAACAGCTCTGCCTGGTGCCTACTGTGTGCTGTCATGTAAAATGTGTTGAGATTTCAACAAATGGAGATGGAATGGGGGCCCTGGGTGGGCAGCAAGGCCCCTGGAGAGGAGCAAGCAGGGCAGGGGTTCTGGGTTCTGGGGCAGGCCCTAGGACATCCAGAGGAGCCTTTCCAGTGGCGTATGTTTCTGGGGGCCAGCAGGTATGTGGGGCCAGAGGAGCTCTGCCTGGACAGAGGTGAAGCCTAGGCACTATGCTCATGGGTGAGGTGTGTCTGATGGAGGGCTCTGGGCTGCGGTGTGGGTTCCCTTCCTAGCCACATGCCAGGCAGCTCCTGCTAAACTCTCACCATGAAGCTCCATGCTTGCAGCCACTGAAGCTACTAACACTGAGTGGGGTGGGTGGGCCATGGTAGTGCTGTTCCTCAGGGCTGATGCGTGTCCGGCATGTTGGCTGACAGATCCTACGGTGGAGGTGGTCAGTGCCATGCAGGACCTGGCAGTGGAGGAGGGTGGCTCTGCCGAACTCCTCTGCCAATACTCACGGCCGGTGCAGGCCACATGGAAGATGGACGAGTGGGAGGTACACGCAGATGGGCACCGTGTCATCATAGAGCAGGACTGGACTGTGGCCAGGCTGACCTTCAGGCCGGCTCTGCCCTGTGACAGTGGCATCTATTCTTGTGAGTCCGCAGGCACTCGCGTGGTGGCACTGCTACAAGTGCAAGGTGAGGCCACCTGGCGGGCATCCCAGGTCCAGCACGGCTTTGGCGTGGCTCTGACCATGCAGCAATGGTGGAGTGGCAGGCAGCAATAGCCAGCTCTGCACTTCAGGGGACCTACATAGTGGGAACAGGCCCGGGAGGTGGCAGGCAACCTGCCCTGGGCATTGCACTGCTCCCGGATCAGGGCATGCTGCTGCTGAGCTTGTGCTTCTGGGAGGAACCATGGCCAAGAGAACCTGAGAGGGATGGGGGGACAGGGGCCGAGGACCAGGGAGGCCTCCATCAGCAGGGCTATGGGGGAATGTACCTGAGCAGTAGCAGGGCCAGGAGTGCTATTGGGACACGAGGACAGGGTTGTGTCCATGCCTGTGACTGAGCTGGCTGGGTGGTGTGAGTCTGCGGTCTGTGAATACCTGTGAGTTTCCTGTGGTCAGGAGACCACTGTTGATGTGAGGGGTCCAAAGGGTGGGCAGGGTGTGGAGGGAACACTACAGGCCTGGGTGCCGCCCTCCTGAAGCTGCTGGCTCTCCCAAGGGACAGTGAGGTCAGCAGTCCCTGAGCCTTGCTCTCCCTACAGCCAAGAACACCGTGGTCCGGGGCCTGGAGAATATGGATGTACCTGAGGGCGGGGAGGCCTTGTTTGAGTGCCAGCTGTCCAGGCCTGAGGTGGCTGCCCACACCTGGCTGTTGGACGATGAGCCCATGCACACCTCGGAGAATGCGGAGGTGGTATATTTCGAGAACGGCCTGCGACACCTACTGCTGCTCAAAAACCTGAGGCCACAGGACAGTTGTCGGGTGACTTTCCTGGCTAGGGACATGGTCACCTCTGCTTTTCTCACCGTCAGAGGTAATGGCAATGAGAGGGCGGAGGTGGGTGAGACCTCTCCCACAGGAGGTTGGGCCACTTTCTGGGCAGCCCAAGGTGGCTTCCAGGACTCTCCCACCAGAAGGGAAGTTGCTCCTTGTGGACCCCCACTCTACCTCCAAAAAGAGTTCTCTGGACTGCTCACTCAGGGGATGGGGCCTGGGACAGGAGCAGCTTGCAGGAGAGTCCTCCACCTGGGCTGGTGGCCTCTGGGAGAGTGCTGGGGTCCTGCACGGTTGCCTGATCAGGGCATGCTGCTGCTGAGCTTGTGCTTCTGGGGGACCCATGGCCAAGAGAACCCGAGAGGGAGTGGGGACAGGGGCCGAGGACCAGGGAGGCCTCCATCAGCAGGGCCATGGTAGGAGTGTACCTGCGCAGCAGCAGGGCCAGGCGTGCTGTTGGGACATGAGGACAGGTTTTGTCTATGCCTGTGACTGAGCCGGCTGGGTGGTGTGAGTCTGCTGTCTGTGAACACCTGGGAGAGGGCGGGGCCTGGAGAGTTGGCTGGAGGCAGGACATCAGTCTTTGAGACAAGCCCTGTGGCTAGGGAATGGAGTGAGATGTGGGGAGCCCGAAGGGGGTCTCCAAGACTCTTCCAGGGGCTAGGCAGCGCTCCCAGGACTACAGTGCAGCTTCCAGTGCAGGGCGTGTGTCTCCCAGACCCCTCCAGTGTGGGGCTCTGCAGGTAGGGAGAGCTGGTGGAGATGGGGTCTCTGTCCCCTCCCACTCAGTGGGGAAACCCAGTGGGCCGTGCTGGGCTTGCCCTCTCTGGACCCTCCTACACACCCGCATTCAATCCACCCCTGACTGCAGGCTGGTGCCTGGAAGTCCTGGAGGCCCCCAAGGATGTGGTGATGCGAGCTGGCACACAGGCTCGATTCACCTGCGTGCTCAGCGAGGCCCTGCTGGTGGGCGAAGCGACCTGGTACATCAACGGAACTGCAGTACAGCCTGATGACGACTGGACTGTCACTGCTGACGGCAGCCACCACACCCTGCTGCTACACAATGCACAGCTACACCACGCTGGGGAGGTCACCTTTGCTGCCCAAGACGCAGTGACCTCAGCTCGACTTTCAGTGTTGGGTGGGTGGTTTGTGTGTGTGAAGGTGTGTCCCTTCTCTGCAGATTGGGTTACACTCCTGACACCAGGGTGGATGACCATCCTGGGCTGGGTCCTGCTATGAATCTGTCCCACCCCCAGAGTCTTAGGATGCTCCCTCCATTCTTGGTGGCTTCTCCTGCAGGTGTGTAGGCCAGGTCACTAAAGTCTCAGGGCTGCTGTTGATCAGATGTGTCCTGGCTCAACCCTGAGTACCCCCTGAGGCCATGGTCCCCAGATCACCAACTACCTTCCCCTGCTTTGTACCTGGGAGAGGTCCAAGCTGGGCCCTGGAGGGGTGGGCAGGAGGATCAAGGCTGCCAATCCATACGTGCTGGGGGCTCTCACTGGCCTCCCACTCAGAGTGGGCTCTGGGTATGGTCTCACGATGGTAGAGAAACGTATCAGCATCCCTTGCTACCAGGGCTCAGGGGAGGTGATCTGCCCAGTGCCTACACTGTGTCCAAACCAGACTCAGGGGTTGCTAGAGGGGACCCGCAAGTTCCAGTGAATACACTGACCTACTCTTCTTCCCTGCAGGCCTCCCTGATCCCCCAGAAGATGCCGAAGTGGTGGGTCGCAGTGGCCACTCCATGACGCTGTCCTGAGTGGCTCCCACAAGTGATGGTGGAGGGGGTCTGTGTGGCTATCGGGTAGAGATGAAGGAGGGGTCCAAGGGCCAGTGGCGTTTGTGCCACGAGCTCGTGCCTAGGCCTGAGTGTGTAGTGGATGGACTGACTCCTGGGGAGACCTACTGTTTCCGAGTGGCTGCTGGGCCCTGCAGGTGCTGGGGAGCCTGTGCACCTGCCCCAGATGGTCAGGCTGGGTAAGTAGCCATCTTGGTCCTGGAGAATGCCCAGCTTCTCCAAGGTGGAAGGAAGAGTTGGCAGGGTGAGGTCTGGATCCTGGAATGCCCCCACACCTGATGTGGCCTGTCCTCTGCAGATACTGTTCCCCAGCAGAACCAGTGGAGCCTGCACCTCCCCCGCCCCCTACCCCTGTGAGCCAGCAGGTGGTGGCTGGAGAGGTTGTCTGTCTGGAGGTAGAGGTGGCAGCTGAGGCCGGCGAGGTCATCTGGCACAAGGGGATGGAGTGCATCCAACCCAGTGGGCACTTTGAGGTCCTTTCCCGGGGGCGGCAGCAGACACTGGTGATCAAGGGCTTCAGGGAAGAAGACCATGGCAAGTACCGCTGTGGCCCTGCCCATGCCTTGGCCTCCATGGAGGCTGCTACCTTCCAGGGTGAGTACTAGGTTTTGGGCTGGGAAACCTTGAATGTGGAAGGGGGTAGCCTGTCCCACCCCATCACTTTCTCCCGGGAGGTTGTCAGTGCCCCACCTCGGAGCCTGATCCAGGTGCATTCCCTGTGCATGTGTCCCACCCCTGCAGTGTGGGCCTGTGAATCTAGGCCCAGGCTCACTGTGCAGAGCCATTTTCTGTTCTGCTCACCACATTGTCTATGCAGGAGGTGAACTGACATAGGGAGGGAAGACTGAAGCTCAGTGCTTCTAGACCTGGTAAAACCAGTTGCCAAGTGGGGAACAGAGGTCCAGTGATAGGCTTGGGGTCACAGCTCTGGTGATACCCTCCTGCTCTCCTCAGTGGTGCTGACCCCTGGCTCTGGGGACGAGGCTCCCACACAGCCCAGCTTGCCCCCTGAGGCAGCCCAGGAGGGTGACCTGCACCTGCTGTGGGAGGCCCTGGCCAAGAAGCGTCGCATGAGCCGTGAACCCATGCTGGACTCCATCAGTGAGCTTCCAGAGGAGGATGGCCGCATGCATCACCTACGGCAGGAGGTGGAGGAGGTGGCCCCTGACCTCTCTGAGGGCTACTCCACAGCTGATGAGCTGGCACGCACTGGAGAGGCTGACCTCTCGCACACCAGCTCTGACGACGAGTCCTGGGCAGGCACACCTTCCCTGGTTACTTACCTCAAGAAGGCTGGGCGGCCTGGGGTCTCACCCCTGGTCAGCAAGGTGAGCCTCTACTTGGCTTGCAAGGGGAGGCCCAGTGTTTTACCCTTGCCACTACCACCCACGTGCTTGTCCCTCCTTCCACCGATTTCTCCACCCGTCCATCATCCATCTACTGCTAAAGCCTTTTCCTATAAAGCTGGGGCCAGTCTCTCTGGTGTTCCTCATTACTCATCAGTCCCCAGTGGGGACTGTATAGAGTGATTTCAGGGAGTTGGGCTTGCTTTGTGATAGCAACAAGAGCCAGCAGGTACCTCATACTCCATGAGGCTGGCACAGTTGCCAGGGCCTGAGAGGCAGAATGGATAGCCGTGCAGAGATCAGTGCTGGGCCCTGGTCTTGTGTGTCTGGCCTTGGGACCCCTGTCTCACTGTGATACTGTGCTCTGTGCCCACAGGCCAGGGCCCCAGCACCCTCCTATGTGGAACCACAGAAGTAGCAGGAGCACCCAGCCCAGGTGCACGCACCACCAATAGGTCTGAGTGCTGAGGATCTGGGTGACCCCTCCATGGACAAGGCAGCAGTGAAAATTCAGGCTGCCTTTAAGGGCTACGAGGTCAAGAAGGAGATGAAGCAGCAGGAAGGACCCGTATTCTCCCACACATTTGGGGACACTGAGGCCCAGGTGGGGGATGCCCTGAGGCGGGAGTGTGTGGTAGCCAGCAAGGCTGATGTATGAGCATGCTGGCTGAAAGACGGCGTAGAGCTCACTGACGGGCGGCACCACCACATCGACCAGCTCGCGCGCGGATGGGACGTGCACCCTGCTGGTCACTGGCCTGGGCCATGCCGACACTGGTCGCTACACCTGTCAAGTGAGCACCAAGTTTGGCTGTGTGAGCCATAGCGCCTGTGTGGTGGTCAGTGGCACCGAGAGTGAGGCCGAGAGCTCCTCCGGGGGCGAACTGGACGACGCCTTCCACCGCGCTGCCCCGCGTCTGCACCGGCTGTTCCGCACCAAAGGCCCAGCGGAGGTTTCTGATGAGGAGCTGTTTCTTAGCGCTGACGAGAGTCCCGGGGAGCCAGAGCAACCTGCAGACTGGCAGACCTACCGAGAGGATGAGAATTTTGTCTGCATCCGTTTCGAGGCCCTGGCCGAAGCTCACAGGGCAGTCACCTGCTTCCGAGAGATGTTCACCACAATGGGCATCGGGGTGGAGATCAGCCTGGTGGAGCAGGGGCCCAGGGGGTTGGAGATGCGCATTGGCAAGGTGGCCCCTGCCCCTGCAGCACCTCCGGAGCCAGTGTCCACTCAGCTGACTTCTGATGCCGGTGAGTCCAACTGCTCCACAGAGTTGGTTCTGGAGCTGGAGTCCAAGGCGGTAGAAGAGGAGTGAGGCCAGCAGTGGCCAGCACCAGCTGAGAGGTCCAGGGGTTACCTGGGCTCCAGCACTCTGCAAGTGCAGCCTCCGAGGTGTAAAAAGTCCCGACTCATTGAACAGAGCTGAATTTGAATCCCAGAGCTGAATTTGAATCCCAGCTCTGCCTCTTATTAGCTGTGTGAGCTTAGGGAAGCCACATAGTCTATCAGAGCCTCGGCTTTCATGTGGGCAAAATGGGAATGTGAATACTTACTTTCTGGAGAGTTTTATTTATTTTTTCCCAAGGAGTCTTGGAGATATAACCCGTATAGAACAGGCACCCACTTCCACAAGGCACTTCACTTCCATTTCAACCACTGAGTTACTTATCAGCCATGCCACTGTGCCTGCATCTCTGCAGGGACAGGAGGTAGCTGGGATCAGTTACCCTGGCACTCCCAGAAGTTGCTCTCCTACACTCCAGATCCCGAACAGCCCTCAGCCTTCCGCAGTTACTGCTCTTCCCATCCCTGTCTAGCTCTTCATCCCTCTTGCCTCCTGGTGGCCTGGGCAGCAGGAGAGACTTTTAGAGAGCTGGGAAGAGGGCTAAGCCTAGCAGGCAAGCTTCAGGGTCTGTGTCACGTCAGGTCTGCAGGTGCTCCCACATGGCCTGTTGCCGGGCAGCTCACACATGTCAGACCACCCAGCTGGTGTGATTGGTGTGTTTGTGGCCACAGGCGTGAGTGGCATGCCTAGGCTAACATGCTACATGCCCTGTCTGCTGTTCTAGCCCCCATGTTCCTGACGGAGCTGCAGAACCAGGAGGTGCAGGATGGGTACCCCGTGAGCTTCGACTGCGTGGTGACGGGCCAACCTGTGCCCATTGTTCGCTGGTTCAAGGATGGGAAGTTGCTGGAGGAGGATGACCACTACATGATCAATGAGGACCAGCAGGGTGGCCACCAGCTCATCATCACTGCTGTGATGCCCACAGACATGGGCGTCTATCGCTGCCTGGTGGAGAACAGCATGGGCGTCTCTTCCACCAAGGCTGAGCTCCGAGTGGAGCGTGAGTGCACTCTGGGGATCTGTGTTACCAGGGTGGGGATTAGAGTCTCCTGAGCAGGGCTGGAAGAGTGATGCAGGGCTCTGGTCTTAGACCAGATAGGAGTTAGGGCCTCCAGGTCTTAAGCTGGTGGAGACTTCCCTTGATCCAAGCTCAAGGCCACAGTTCCCCTGGGAGCCCAATGGTGGAGGGTGGAGGTCTCTTGTATCTGCCGAAGGCATCCAGGCTGGGGAGACCAGGAAGGTGTGGAAGAGGAACCAGGGGAGCCCAGCTGTTCAGCCACTGCCTTGGGGCTGCTCTGGAGCCCTGGCTATTGCTGCAGGAGACTCTTGGGCATGCGGGTGGCTGCTGCCACTGAGTGTTAGGACACTTGCTCTTTGTTTAGATTCCTGATGGTGCTCATGGGCCTGGGATCTCCTGGGTGTTGAGGGTTTCTGTTGTTCTAATGAGGTGACTCTTGCAGGGTCCCTGTAGCCTTGGTGGGCAGGCTGGCCAGGAAGACCAAGCTTTGACAGGAAGCCTGGAAAGGGCCCCACCCCATCCACTGGGGATGGCGTGTGACACAGCTGGAGTAGGGTGCCCAGGCTGTGAGCCTCAGGGAACTTCAGCCTGATGGAAACAGAGGTGCTGGCAGGGGCTGTGCCCACCACACCTTGCCTGACATGATCTCACAACTGGCTGCTCCTGAGGTGTCCTTAAGACACCTTCAGCCTAGGCAACAGGACCCTTGGTTGGCTTCTCTGAGCTGCCCTGGCAGGTTACTCCTGCCCCAGGGAGGCCATAGGTCCTGATTTATAGCCACTGGGCCCACCCCAGAGAGGAGCCTGGGCTTCTGACTGGCCTCTGAAGCAGGTTGTCTTGGGGCCTGACCTGTCCCCAGGCAAATAGGGTCAGAGCTGAGCTGGGCTAGTGGACATACAGCTGGCAGGTGCCCTGGCTGCAGAACTGCTGCCGGTGTGTGTGGGGTCGTGGTGGAGACTCCCCTGCACACAGGCATGCTTGGAGCCTTGGCATACTGTGCACTGGTGGCTGGTCTCCTTCCAGAGCTGAAAGAGCTCTTCAGTGTTCCTGATTCCGGGCTGCATCAGAGGCATGACCTCAGTCTTTCCCTTTCTTGGGGGCACCGTGTCTGGCCTGATGAAGGCTAGGGTCTCTGCTCTTTCTTGCCTGCTTGGGCTTTGCCACATGTATGCAAGTGCTGCCTGATGTAAGTCATAAAGACCCACATGTGTGCTTTCTTCTGGAAACTCTGTGGTAGCTCTGAAGTTGAGGTCTTTGGTTCCCTTGGAGGGAATTTGTGAGTGTGAGGTAAGGCTCCAAGTTCACTCTTGCTTAATACCATTTGTTAAAGACTATTTTCTTCCATTTTATTGTCTAAGAAATCTTGTAAAGTCCCCCAATTTTACCTAAATATCACTGAGAATGTGGCAAGAAGGGCCAGGGGTCTTGGGTCCTTGGCTAAGGCACAGCTGCCATTCAGCTCCCACTGGCCCCAGGCCCAGGGCCACACCTCCCAACCATCCTGCTGGGGTAGAGTCTCAGCATGGGCACTCTGGTGACTCTCGCTTGGCCCATGGTGGTGGAAGTCCAGCTTGTTGCCCCTTCTTGGCCACAAATCCAAGTCTCTTTCTCTTGGTTTTGAGGCTTGTGTCTCCAACCTCTCGTGCCCTGGTGGGATGGAACCAGAAGGTTCTCCCACTGTCCCTGTCTGCTGTTCCTGGAGACTCAGGTCATATGACATTTTGTGCTGGGCCTAAGAGGCTTGCAGTTAGTTATGGGTGTGGAAGAACGAGGCTGGGAACAGCAGGGGTGGGCAGGCCCAGGAGGGCTCGTCCCCCTGAAATCCCAAAGTCCTGAGCCTCCTCCACTCACTTTTCCTCCCCAGTGACCAGCACAGACTACGACACTGCCGCAGACGCCACGGAGACCTCATCCTACTTCAGTGCCCAGGGATACCTGTCTAGGTGGGGCCACACAAACAGTGGCCCAGGGCCACCCGGGAAGTGGTGATCTGGGCTGGGTGGCTTAGATTGACTTTCCCAAGCCTGCAGCTTTCAGTCAGACCCTGGCCGTTTCTGTCCCTCTGCCCCTCCACTCAGCAGACAGGGAACCTCAAACCCATCCGCCTCTGACCTTCAGCCTGTGGGCCCTCCCGTCTGGACCCTCAGCCTGCTCCACTTTATGGCTACCCCCTTATTTGTCTTTTTTGCCAGCCAGGAGCAAGAGGGAACCGAATCAGATGAGGGGCAGCTGCCCCAGGTGGTGGAGGAGCTGAGGGACCTCCAGGTGGCCCCTGGTACACGCCTGGCCAAATTTCAGCTCAAGGTGAAAGGTGAGGTGCAGGGGAGTGGGCACCGTAGCTGGAGGGATGCCAGGAGCTGTCTCCCGTTGGTCACACGTGGGAAGGGCCTGACCAGTGGAGGTCAGGAGTTCATGTGTGCCTGCTGCTGGGCAACAGGAGGCTGCCACCCCACCCCCACACCAGAGGCTCACTGGCCTCTGAGCAACCTCTTTTCTGGGCCTTTGTCTGTCTCCCATCGAAAGAGTGTAGTGCCCATTGAGAATGGTCCTGTGCTGACCACTCTCCTCTATGGGGTAGGCTACCCAGTCCCCAGATTGTACTGCTTCAAAGATGGCCAGCCCCTGTCTACATCTGCCCACATTCGCATGGCTGACAAGAAGACACTGCACACCCTGGAGATCGTCTCTGTCACCCGGGAGGACGCAGGCCAGTATGCGGCCTATATCAGCAATGCTGTTGGTGCTGCCTACTCATCTGCCCGGCTGCTGGTCTGAGGTGTGTGCCCTGAAGGAGTGAGCAGTGCCACATGTACTGCATGCCAGGCCCCATCAGGCCAGGGCCCAGCCCATTGCCCCTATGCACAGTGGCACAGATGGCAGAATTGCCCCACAGGAGCGGTTGCCCAGTGGGGCTTGGATGCCCTGAGTGATGAGCAGGCTCTTGGGGGAAGCGGATGAACACTGGGCCCAGCAGACCCACACAAAGTCCCAGTGGCAGCTCTGACAAGAAAACTCCTGTGTCCTTATTTTCCCAAACGTTCTGAGCACTGAGAGCTGACTCCCAGTTTGACCCATACTGGTCCTGTGGAGAGACTGTTGCTGGATCCTCCTCCTGCCTCTCAGGGTGCAGCCCCAGCTGCCATCTCCCAGTGCCCATGTGGTTCCAGGCGGGGCCCCAGACTCCCAGTGGGCACAGGGAGGGTGGGGATCTCACACGGATGTACACTGGAGTGTGAGTTCTTTGGTCTCCAGGCCAAGGTTTCAGGCAGGGTAATGGACCTTTGACCATGGGTGAGACCATGCCCAGGTCCCCCCACTGGGCAGTAGGACCAGGACCTTCCTACGTGTAGAGAAGCAAGGGAATATGTGTGTGCTGCATATCTGACTCCCTCTGCACTTTTCAGGTCCTGATGAACCAGAAGAGAAGTCAGCATCAGGTGAGATGGCCCTGTGGGCAGACAGAGGCTGGGTGGATTGTGGGCGTGAGGCCAGAGTTGACCAGCCCTAGGCCTGGTAGTGGTGGAGGTGCAGGAAGAGGGCTCTCTGGGGCCACAGGCACAGGCCACAGAGAACTACCTGGGGTTCCCAGAACAAGGACATCAGGACGTGGGAGCTGAAGGAGGGGTGCTGGGTGTCCCCATGGCTGTCCTTGCTCTCCCAGATATGTGTGAGCAATTGGTGCCACCCCGCATCCTGGAGAGGTTCACCCCCAAGAAAGTGAAGAAGGGCTCCAGCATCACATTCTCGGTGAAGGTGGAAGGTGGGCATCCTCACTCCCCGGAGAAAGAGCACCCCCCAGGGTCCCCATGCCACCCTCCCACAGGCCACCCATGCCACCCTGTGTGGCCTCCTGCTCCACCCCTCATATCACTCTTGCCAAGCACCCTCTTCCGGAGGCCCATAGCCAGTGGGGCTGTGTACCCACTGAGCCCTCTCCTGCCCACAGGATGCCCGGCCCCCACCATACACTGGCTCAAGGAGGAAGCCGAGAGAGGCATGCTGTGGATTGGCCCCAACACCCCAGGCTACACTATGGCCAGCTCCGCTCAGCAGCACAGCCTGGCCCTGCTAGATGTGGGCCGGCAACACCAGGGCACCTACACGTGCATTGCCACCAACGCCGCTGGCCAGGCCCTCTGCTCTGCCAGCCTGCATGTCTCAGGCCGTGAGTAGGGAGCCTGAGTGTAGTGAGGGACCAGCTTGGGATGTATGGCCTTCACCCACCTGTGATCCTTCTCCTGCAGAGCCCAAGAGCAGTCTGGGCCCAGTGGTGCAGGCCAGTTTGGCCTGGAACCTCAGCCCTGCTGCATGGTGCACAGATGGCCTGCAGGCCCTGCCCAGAGCCCTCTGTTCAGCCCCTCTGAGGGATGGTGCTTGGAGGGCAGGCCTGTCCCCCAATCCCATGGGTGACCAAGTGCTGAGAGTGGACAGGGAGGTGGGCTTAGGCACAGACCCTTGCCAGGGCTTCTTAGGGACAGTGCAGGCAGGGCCCCCAGGGTGGTCTAGATGTCCTGGGTAGGGGTCCCAGCCCAGGACTCAAGGTGTCGGAGTACAGGACTGATCCTGACAGCTCCCCTGGATCTCTGGACAGTTCCCAAGGAGGAGGAGCAGGAGAAGATGAAGGAGGCTCTCATTTCTACCTTCCTACAGGGGTGAGTGGGTGCCCTGACTGACTTACCCAGTGGGCTAGGGTGGTGTAGCACTGTGGGTGGCCACCCCCTTCCCTGTGCAGATTCTCCACACTATAAAATGAAGTTTTTATGGGCCCCTTCTGGTGTGGAGCCCCTGATTGTGGTGTCCTGGCCCCTAGGCCCCCCTCTATGGGGAACAGAGTGGTGGGGTCCAAGCTGGGCTTGCATGACACCCCTCCTCCCCTCAGGACCACCCAAGCCATCTCAGCACAGATGTCAGAGTCTGCTGGTCTCACCGGCCTTGCTGGGCAGAGGAAAGGTATGCCCGGGTTGGGTGCAGGGGAGCCCACCCTTTGTACCTGAGCAGCCTGGGCTCTGGGCAGGTCCCTGCCCTCTCATGGCCAGCTCCCAGCTCTGGTTGGAGTCAGAGCTGTTTCTGACCTCTGTGGTCAGGGGGCCCATGCCCAGTGGGCTATGTTAAGAAGAGCCACAAAGTCAACTCGGCCCCCACAGCCCCAACCCCGCCTCAAGCCTGATGCCAGGCTGTACCCTGCCCAGCCCTGTCCTCAGCTCCCTCACCATCTGCCTGCAGCCCTGCCTGCCACCTGCTGCCCCTTAGCTGTGCTTGCCGTTCTCTGGCCACTTGCTGCCTCTTCTGTCCAGACCCACTCCCTTCATTCTCATCCCTGGTCACAGGCTCTACATCCTGCTGACCTCACTGGTCTCTTCCTGCTGGCATCACCTCATGGTCTCCCTTCCAGGGCCTGGTCTCCTGCTCACCATCAGTGACTAGGAGAATCGCAGTGAACTTTTGGGGGAAGCATGACCCCACAGTGTTGTGTTTGTACCCCCAGGGGAGGCCCTGGTGGCTGAGGAGGCCCATGGCCACCTGTCACTCACTGAGGTGGGCACAGAGGAATTCCTACAGAAACTCACCTCCCAGATCACTGAGATGGTGTTGCCCAAGATCACACAGGGTGAGGGGGCCAGGATGGGCATCCAGGGTCCCCAGGGGAGGCTGGGACCATGTGTCCTCCAATGGGGCCTAGCTAGGACTCTGTGCCTGCGAGCACTGGAGACTGGTTGGGTGGTAGGCAGTAGGGGGACAGCCTCCCAGGGACATCACAACCCTTGTGTTCACCCAGCCAAGCTGCAGGTGACAGTGATGAGGAGTCCAAGACTCCGTCCACCTCCCCCCGGCATGGCCGGTCGCGGCCCTCCTCCAGCGTCCAGGAGTCATCCTCAGAGTCAGAGGATTGGGACTCCCAAGGAGAGGTGGGTAGGCTGGGACCCTTGGGAACAGGGCTTGGGGCCTGACCTGCTGAAGAGACGATGGGGGGCTGCAAGGGCCTGGTGCTACAAAGGGAGGGGCATCACCCCCAGAGACACCAAGGGACACCAGAGGTTGGAGCAGAGGGCAGGGTCTCTGCACATGGGTTCCTGCAGAGCACTACCTCTGATGTCACTCTCACTGCCATCTGTGGAGAGTGCACCTTTGCCTCCGGAGCCCACCACCTCTTGAGTTGCAGGGGGCAGTGGGCAGCAAGGCACTGTGAGCAACCACAGTCTAGGTGCCCATCCACGTGGGCAGGAGCCAGCCCTCTCACTGCCATCTGTGCAGAGTGACCCTGGGGGCTCCTGCCCTGTGGCCCTGGACTGGGTAACTCCTCGGCCCCTGAACTCAGCACCCTCCCCTCTGTGCTCTTGGGGGTTTTAGGGGGTTGGGAGAACCTCTCCCTCCTCAGAGGTGGGGGGCCATGGGGGGCCTTGGCAGGCCTCACCCCTCTGGCCCCAGGACTTAGGCCCATTTCTCTTTATCAGTTCTCTGATATCTACGTGGCCACGGCCGACTACCTACCCCTGGGGGCCGAGCAGGATGCCATCACACTGCGGGAAGGCCAGTATGTGGAGGTCTTGGACTCAGCCCACCCGCGGCGCTGGCTTGTGCGCACCAAGCCCACCAAGTCCAGCCCCTCCAGGCAAGGCTGGGTGTCACCAGCCTACCTGGACAAGAGGCTCAAGGTATGGTAGTCCGGAGCTGGGGGAGGGTGCCAAGGCCCTGGGATCCTGGCCCTTCGCCAGAGAACCCTGGAAGTAAGGGACAGGAGCCCGGTGGCCACAGAGGAGGTGTAACAAACTGGTGCCCTGGGACAAACTCCTGTTTCTCAACAGCTGTCTCCTGAGTGGGGGCCCAGTGAGGCCCCCAAATTCCCCGAGGCCGTGTCTGAGGATGAGTACAAGACCAGGCTGAGGTATGTGTTGGGGAGGGTTGAGGGTGGAGCCACAGCTGGCTGCTGGGCCTCAAGGGCCAGCTGGCGTTCTGCCCTGCTTCTTCATGGGGGACCTGTGCTTGCTGAAGCTGTGTGAGCCTCCTTAGGTCACGGTTCTGCCCCTGGTTTCTGCAGCTGTGCCCTCCCAGAGCCTCGTGCGGGAGAGCTTCCTGGGGAAGAGGTGGTACCCTTGCTCCACCACCTACCCACTTTCTGAAGCTGGGTGACAGGCTCCTGAGCACAGGAACCCCGTTTAACTGCAGTTCAAGGGAGCAAGCTCTCCATGTGTCCCTAGTCCCCATGTGGAGACTAGGGACAGTGGGAGCAGGGCAGCTGCTGGGCACCCCCTAATGCCACTCTTCCGCCAGCTCTGTCATCCAGGAGCTGCTGAGCTCAGAGCAGACCTTCGTGGGTGAGCTTCAGTTCCTCCAAAGCCACTACATACAGCAACTGGACCGTGCTCCCCGAGCACCAGCAGCCGTGGCCAGCCAGAAGGCAGTCATTTTTCGCAATGTGCAGGACATCAGTCACTTCCACAGCAGGTAGGCAAGGCCACACACATGCATGTGAGGTGCACACACATCTGTGGTTCAGGCCTCGTGGAGGGTGACACTCAGTAGCTAGGGTAGGAACTCGATTTACCCATGGGCACATCCCACTTGTGTGATGCCCCAGTGACAGACGCTCGCCATATGGGTTGAAGGCTGCAGAATACCTGCCACCCATGAGCACTCACACAGGCCCATGTGCATGCACATGAATGTACACGGGCACACGGGAAGTCCCATGTGCACAACACATATGCTCACGCACCCAGCCTCAAATATGCATGCACATGTGCTTGATATGCGTGTGCACATAGTGTACATGTGTGCACACATACATATGTGAATCCTGTACAAAAATGTGCATACATGCTGGATACACATAGATATGTGCACTCACATGCATGCTGATCTCCATGCACGTGCACTCTTGCACACTCACACAAGTATTTGAGTGCATGTGTGTACCATGTGCACATCCACAGACACATTCAGGCAAACACATGCACACATATTATACACGCATGCCACACATGCATGGTCACATCTGCACACTTGTGTATATATGCACAGTCACATGCATGCACACATGCACCCACACACGTGCACATGTACATGCATGTACCCACATATACATGCTGACATAATACACATCTGCACACTCGTGGACAAGTGTACATACCCATGCACTTCTGTACGTGCCCACGTGTCTGCACACCCAGCTTAGTATACTCAATCTCACAGGCCCAGAACCCACTCCTGGGCAAGAACCATAGCCTCTCAAGGAGAGGGCCCAGGACTGGGCTGTGAGCTGTGCCTGACCCTGTCCCTGACACTGTCCCTCTCTGTGGCAGCTTCTTGCAGGACCTGCAGTGCTGTGACACAGATGACGATGTGGCCATGTGCTTCATCAAGAACCAGGAAGCCTTTGAGAAGTACCTGGAGTTCCTGGTGGGCCGTGTGCAGGCAGAGTCCGTGGTTGTCAGCATGCCCATCCAGGAGTTCTACAAGGTGCCCGTGCCTGGCTCCATGGCGTTGGCCACCGGGCCCCTCCCTGGCTGCTCCCAGGCCTAGTGCTGGCCTTGACTCCCACCATAAAACTCACTCACCTGAAAGTCCCCTGAGGCTTAGCCCTTGTCCTGTGCTCATGGCCTTAGTTCATATTCCCTGATCTCTTCCCCCAGAGTCCCCAGGGCCCCTTGAGCCCTGTAGCTCTGTGCTCCTGGGCTGGTCACTTCACTGCCTAAGTTCTGTGCATGCCTCCAGATAGATGGTAACACAGCCATTGTACAGGTTCAGGGCCAGGTGTGAGAGTGCCCCTGGGATGTCCTCTACTGTCAGGATGCCCTAACTGGGGCTGTGCTTTCTTGCCCGAAACCCGCCCTGTGGTGCCTACAGAAATGCGCTGAGGAGATGCTGTCCGCTGGGGACCCCTTGCAGCCACCCCCACCTCCACTGCAGCACTACCTGGAGCAGCCAGTGGAGCGGGTGCAGAAGTACCAGGCTCTGCTCAAGGTGGGAAGCCCTGTCCTGCCCCAGCCCTGAATGTCCAGGCCAGGCCTTGGAGCTGAAGCAGTCTGGGTCCTGACCCTTGGTCCGCCTCAGGAGCTGATCCGCAACAAGGCCCTGAACCGGCAGAACTGCGCCCTTCTGTAGCAGGCCTACGCAGTCATGTCAGCGCTGCCCCAGCGTGCTGAGAACAAGCTGCACGTGTCCCTCATGGAGAACTACCCCGGCACCCTGGAGGCCCTGGGGGAGCCCATCCACCAGGTGGGGGGGGACTTGCGTCTGCTGCCATGTGGTGGGGTGTGGCTTTTGTGGGTGCTGGGCTCATAGATGACCCTGGGGTCTGCGCCCAGGGATGGGGCCAGGCAACCACAGTCCAACCACATCTACTCACACCCCAGGGCCACTTCATTGTGTGGGAGGGCGCACCAGGGGCCCTCATGCCTTGGAAGGGCCACAATCGCCATGTCTTCCTGTTTTAGAACCACCTGGTGATCTGCAAGCCCCGACGAGACTCGCGCAGCGACACCTTCAGCTAGTGTTCCGGAATATGATGAAGGTCTGTGGTGCCTGGGGCTTGGGGTGTCATGCAGGCCAGTGGAGGTTTCCCTGTTCCTGGGCTCCATGGTGGCCACTGGAGCAGAACTTGCCATTGTTCTGGGGTGACCTGGGCATAGCCCTACTGGACCCTGTCTGTCTGGGGATGCTTAGCTGTGTCCTCCCACTAAAGTTGCACCCCTCAACAGTTAAGCAGCATCGACCTGAACGACCAGGTGGAAGGGGACGACCGTGCCGTCGAGGTGTGGCATGAGCGGGAGGACTCTGTGCGCAAGTAACTGCTGCAGGCGCGCACAGTCATCATCAAGCACTCCTGGGTGAAGGAAATCAGCGGCATCCAGGAGCGCCTGGCCCTGCCTGTGTGGCGTGAGTGTCCCTGGTGCTGTGCTGGGGTGGGGACCTGAACAACACTTAGATGCCCAGCGGGCTGCACCCAGGCCGGGCATGTGGGCATGGGTTGCTTTCTGCACTGGTGGCTTGGTTCTCCCCTTGGTCAGATCTAGCTGAGGGACCGGTGGCTTCAGCCTCCCAGGGAGCCCCAGAACAGGGGCTGACCCTGACCCAAATGGGGGACACAAAGGGATGTAGTGGGGACATGGCATAGCTCCAGACTTGGGGTATCTGACCAGGTCATGTTTGGGTGTGATGGTTTTGCACCCTGGTCTGTCCCTGCCTCGTGCAGCCACACCCAGCTTAGTCAGTAACCAGGCCCTTGGATGTGGGGCTACTGCTGTTGTTGGGGGCAATTTGCCAGGGTGCACCCAGGGGACATAGGCCTGACATCCCACCCTCAGAGTCCTCAGACCCCCACATGTGTCCTCAGGTCCTCCGGAATTTGAAGAGGAACTGGCTGACTGCACGGCTGAGCTGGGGGAAATTGCAAAGCTGGCTTGCCGCGTGATCGGCACACCCAAGCCTACTGTCAGCTGGTACAAAGTTACCTGCCAGGGCCTACAGACTGACCCTTCACAGGAACCCCCACCGGGGGTGGGCTGCACGGGGGCTGAGGACTGCATGGGGTCTGGTCAGTGGGCTGGGCATGGGGAACAAGAGACAGTCCAGGCCTGTTCAAGGGCAAACATCCTGGAGATGGACAGTGAACAGGTAAGTCAGGTGGTGCCATGGCCACCCTGGGGAATGAGCAGGGTGAGGAGTCAGCACAGGGCCGAGACAAACATGCCTGAGGGCAGCCGAGAGAGCACCAGGACCACAGAGGGGGCCACAGGCAGGCACCTGGATGCAGGAGAGTCCTGTGAGCTTAATGGGCCAGGAAGGGTGCTGATCACACTGTACCTTCAGGGTCATGGAGCTGCCAAGGTCAAGGGAGGTCAGGTGTCTCCCAGGCCCGTCTCACTTGACACTGCCACAGGCTTGGGGTCCCGAGACCATCCTCACTTCCTGCACCACCATAGGCTTGGGGTCCCGAGAACACTCTCACTTCTGATGTCCAATTCACTGGTCCCCAAGGTTGCCTTCAGGTTCAGTGATTCACCAGAAGGTCTTGGAGTTCAGAGCTATTATGCTCAGGGTTAGGGTTTACTTCAGCATAAAGACAAGACTGCAGCCCCTGAGAAAAAAGAAGAGCACTTCGGGAGGGTCCCGTGTCACCACTTATGAGCTGCCAGCCTCCCGCTCCCAGTGCAGTGAGGAAGAGCACCTTCTCCTCCCAGTGACACCTGAGAACACAAACAGACCTATGCCAACCAGGAGGCTTAATGAGACTTGACGTCAGCATTTGTCACTGGAACTCTGTCAGACCTGCATGGCTGACCGCTCATGTGGCTGACCTCAGGCTCTAGTCCTCCTGAAGTCAAGATTAATGGCCTGAAGCCCACTATGAATCTCACGTTAGCATAGAAGACAGCATGGAGCTCCACTAGGAAGTTCATTGTTAGTGTAGACGCCAGTGTGGCCTGGGTCATCCATCAGGAATCTCCTCATTGGTGTAGATGCCAGTGTTGCCCAGGAATCTCGTTATTGCCATAGATACCAGCGTGGCCCTAGTCATCCACTGGGAATCTCGTCAAAGGTGTAGACACCAGCATGGCCCAGGTCATCCACAGGAATTTTGTCATTGGCGTAGATGCCAGCATGGCCTGGGTCACCTACTAGGAATCTTGTTGGCGTAGATGCTGGCTTGGCCTAGAGCATCCATCAGGAATCTCATTATTGGTAGAGGTGCCAGCATTGCCCTGGTCACCCACCAGGAATCTCGTCATTGGCATAGAAGCCTTTGTGGCCTGGAGCATCCTCCAGGAATCTGTTCATTGGTGTAGACACAGCATGGCCTGGGTCACCTACTAGGAATCTCGTTGTTGGCATAGACACTGGCATGGCCTAGATCACCTACTAGAAATCTCCTCAATGGCATAGACACAGAATGGCCTGAGAATCCCCCCAGGAATCTCATTGTTGGCATAGATGCTGGTGTGGCCCAGGTCACCTACTAAGAATCTCCTCATTGGCATAGATGCCAGCGTGGCCTGGGTCACCCACCAGGAATCTCCTAGTTGGTGTAGAGGCTAGCATGGGCCAGAGCCTCCTCCATGAATGCCATTGTAAAATAGAGTGTCCAGTCTGGTCCTGAGCCACAAACCCCTAGGCTAGCCCATCTGTTGTGACCCAAGGTTCCAGAAAATCCGAGGCTCTTCCCTGGCAGACTGTTCTCAGGTCCCGAGGCACCTTGCTGGTGCCAGGGATCAACATTATTCCTTTGGGCAGCATGGAGCGTTGACTACATGGAAACCCCATGGTCTTGTGAGCAGCAGGGGGCATGGTTCAGATCTCTCATCTGTCACCTTGGCTGTAGCGCCAAGGGCCTGCTTAGGGACATGGCATCATGTTGGTGGTGGCCATGGTTGCATCCTGGATGCATTTTGAAGGCAGAGCCAGCCAGATTTGCTGATGGGTTGCATGGGGTGTGTGGAAGAGAGATGGCATCCAGGGAGCAGCACAAGGGTTGTGGACAGCAGAGGCCACTGGTCCTATTTACAGAGGTGGGGCAGACCCACAGGGAGGCAGGCTGGTACATTCTGAGCTGGGCAGGGAGGAAAGCAACCCAGATTTGTGAGGTTTTGAAGAATCCAGGTGCCCATTGGGCTCCAGGTGGTTATGGAGGGGATAGCTTGAGAATAAATCTAGAGCTTAGGAGAGATGTCTGGCTGGAGGTGAGAGATGGCAGGCAGGTCCTTGGCATACAGTGCGTCTGAAACTATGGGTCAGGTCTAGTGCACAGCCCTCAAAATAATCCCAGCAGCTCAGGAGACTGAGACAGGAGGATGCAAGTTCAAAGCAGCCTCAGAAACCTAGCAAGGCCCTAAGCAACTTAGTAAGACCCTGTCTCTAAATAAAATGTAGAAAGGGCTGGGGATGTGATTCAGGCCCTTGGGTTCAATCCCTGGTGTGTGTGTGTGAGAGAGAGAGAGAGAGAGAGAGACTGAGGTCAGTTTGAATGTGGAATGAGCGTGGAGAGATGAGGCAGGCTTCAAGGCTTGGGATCTGGGATTCACAGAGTCAGAGAGGTGAGGAACATAAGTGAAGGGGCAGCAAGCCAGAGAGATGGGAGGGACCCCAGGAAGCTAGCGAGGAAGCGCAGCCAGGCAGAGAGGGCCCAGGAGTGCCCAGAGCTCTGGCCAGCCCCCAAAACAATGAATGAGTCCAGCTTCCCTTTCCTGGGTGATGAGGCTAGTGAGCTGCCGTGTCAGTGGGCTTCAGTTTAGCTAGACCATGCGAACCCAAGCCCATGAGTGGAGACCCTTGGATCCAGATTCTCATGGAGTCAGCTGCCTTGCATCAGGGAGTGGAGTGGAGAGCGGAGCCCACCCTGCCCTTGGGGGACATCCACTCATTCACGAAGCTCTCTTCCTTTTGATGAATGCGGCTGGGCAGCCCTTATATCTTGTTCCCCAGGGAGTCCAATTGGACTATCCCTGAGTGGAAGATCACAAGGCCTCACTGGGTTGGGCATCTGGTTTCCTCCAAAGCCCCACTGCATGATGAGAGCTGATTTTCAAAAGTGGTATCTGACAGCCATGTGTGGCAGGGGATAAGTCCCAGACCCAGGGGACGCTTCACTCATCAAGGGCTCTAGCCTCGAAACGGTCCGTCTCAGGAACGTGCGACATGTCTTGGTCCATTTCCTGATGTGCCAACAAGACACCTGAGTCTGGGTTACTTATAAAGTGAAGAGATTGTTTTCAGATTGAAAGTCCAAAGGGCATGGTGCCATCTGGTGGGGTTCCCTTTGGTGGCCTCATGGCTTCTTGGGAGTCTTGCCAGGGGGAAGGAGCAGTTGCAGTGACAGGAAGAGAGGGGCTCAGGACCAGGCTGGCTTTTATAGCAGCTTGCTGACCTCTGGAGACCAGCACCCATCCCTTCCAGTCAGTGCCCTCAGTGACTGAATTCACTTCTGCTGGGCCCCACCTCTCAGGAGGGGAATGCTCCCTGGGCACCCCATTCAGAGCCACCCATCCGTAGCTGCTGGGCTTGCACAACCTATGTATGTGCCTACCACCTGGGGCCATGGGGGCAGCAAGTGGATAGAGCTGGTGGTGATCACTCTAGCGGCCAGCTCCCTTTGGCCATTTCTGCTGGCCATACAAGGACATCAAGTTACGATTCATCTTCTCATTACCTTGGCTACCTCTGTGTTACAGCAAGGCCTGGCACTTCCTCTGCCAGCCACGCAAAGGCTGGGAAGTTGGCGTGTGGCATCCATGCTCTACTGCCAGGTCTTTGAGTGGAGCTGTCCCAGCTTAGGTGGTTAACTGTCAAACCAAATGGCCATGCCACTTGGGTCAACAAGGGCACATTGCACTAGTGGCCTCAGGAAGACCAGCAGGATGCCTGGCTCCCCCTGAGCAGAAGGCTGGTGCTAAGGGTCCACCATGTGTGAACTCAGAGTCACAAGCAGTTTCAGGCCAGAGTTCAGATGCAGACATTATCACCATGGTACCCAGAGGTCCCTGTCCACAACTGGGTGGCCTGGTGCCTGTGTCCAGCAGAGCCATGGAAATCTGAATTCCTTCTCGAAGCCCCCTGCAGATTGGATGGGTAGAAGGGCCCTCCATCCCTCTGCATGCTGTGATGAGGGACCAGGTGTGGGTGGGAGGGAAGGGGTGTTAGGCAGTGGATTATGTAGCTGTAGGCTTGGTGGGATTGAGTGAGGTTGGGCCCATAGCCAGGGAGCTGGGCGTGATCAGCACATGGGAGGTCCGCAGGGAGTCACACTGGGGCAGTGGGGCGACCATGGACTTAGCTGTCCATGTGGATGTCTTCTGTCAGGTTCAGGTCTCTCCACCTGGCCCTGCCTCTAGCTAATGTCCAAGGTGGACATAGAGACACAGAGACAGAGGTCTGGGCCACACCAGAGAGAAAGAGAGAGAAACAGAGACAGACCCAGAGAGGTGCAGGCCAGCCCCAGCCTCTCATCCACCGGGGCAGGCTTACAAGGTCCCTGCCCGACAACAGCCCTCACTCCTCCTTTCTAGATGGGAAGCCAGTGGAAGTGGACCCTCACCACATCCTCATCGAAGACCCAGATGGTTCCTGCACCCTCATCCTGGACAACCTGACTGGGGTCGACTCTGGCCAGTACATGTGCTTTGAGACCAGCGCCGCTGGCAGTGCCAGCACCCTGGGAAAGATCCTGGTGCAAGGTGAGCCTGGAGGCCCGTGGGGCAGGGAGACACCCTGACCAAGCCCACCATGTGGCTCTGGTGGATGGGTGGAAGGGCCCTCCATCCCTCTGCTCGCTGTGATGAGGGACTGGGTGTGGGTGGGAGGGAAGGGCAGGCAGGCAGGCATGTGAGGGTGGAAGCCCTATGTGATCATGGGCTCACTTAGGGCTCAGGAAGAATGTGGGGGCTCGGACACCCCCAGCTCCATCAGAGTGGCTCTTTGTCTCTCTCCACCCTGCAGTCCTGCCACAGTTTGTGAACAAGGTCCGGGCCTCGCCCTTTGTGGAGGGAGAGGATGCCCAGCTCACCTGCACCATCGAAGGCGCCCCACACCCTCAGATCAGGTGGGCCAGCACATGGTGGGTGGGGCACCAGGGAAGGGGCTTCAGGCTCCTGTCTGCAACACAAGGGCTGTGCAGCTGTACTGGGCTGGGCACAGTGACTGTCTGATCACTGAAGAGTGGGCATTATGTGGCTGAGACCCACTGGGCATGGGGCCTCTGCCACAAGATAGCATGGCCAAGCTGGATGTGGGCATCCAGAGGGTGGGTTCACCAAGGACTGTAGCATCTGGGCCAGGGCAGCGGGTCTGCAGCACAGGGAATATCACACCCTGCCTCGTGGACTCTTGGGACGGTTCTAGGTGGTACAAAGATGGGGCCCTGCTGACCACGGGCAACAAGTACCAGATGCTGAGTGAGCCCCACAGCGGCCTGCTGGTGCTTGTGGTCAGAACAGCTGGCAAGGATGACCTGGGACACTATGAATGCGAGGTAAGTTGGGTGGGCAAGGAGCCTCATGGTCAGCTGTGCACTGGGGCTTGACAAGGGAAGGGCCTGGGCCCTTGGCACAGGCCCGGGGACACCAGGCCACTGTCACCCATCATCCCCAACCCACCACACCGTGTCTTGCCTTGCTCCTCTTCCACACGAGGCTGAGCCCTGCCACCTGCCATTGTTCCCACGCTCTCAAAGAAGCCCTTTGGTTTTTGCCTTTCTAGGGAACCCAGTGCTGACCTCAACTTTCATCCATTTATGTAAAATGTAGTGTTAGTTTCCACCTTTTCCTGGTGTCACATGGGTGGGACCCTACAGAGGGAAGAGCTGCCCTGTCCCTGTTCACTGTCCAGAGACCCAAGGCTGGGGCTCCTGAAGGCAAGGCCCAGTCTGAGCCTCTGGTCTTCAGGGCCTGTCCTGGCACACAGTGACATTGAGCAGGTGTGTGCCTGCTACAGGGCCCCCGAGAGCCCCAGGCTCCAGTCTCTGGCTCTTGTCTAGAGGCCAGCCTCCTGCATGTGGGCCCCACATGCAAGTTCCAGGAGGCAGGGAGACCCAGCCAGCTCTGCACTTCAGGGGCTCAGAGCCACACACAGCCAGCAGCCATCTGCACAGCGCAAGATGCCTGGGCGAGGCCCTGGCTGGGAGCCCTGTCCCCTTTGGGGGACACAGTCTCAGTGGGGACCTCAATCTAAAGACCACCAGAGTGGACGAGAGACAGCTATGTCCCTTGAGGATAGGGGTCCTGAGTGGTTTCTGTCCATCCTGCAGCTGGTGAACCTGCTTGGCTCCACTTATGGTGGTGGGGAGCTGTACATGCAGAGCCCTGTGCTGCCGGCCCGGGAGCAGCGCCACAGGGAGCAGACTGTGACTGCCATAGAAGGTAGGTGCCACCGAGCCTGTTGCCCATGCTGCCTAGGTGGGTCCTCAGGCTTGAGCCTTGTGTCACAGCTGCACAGCCAGCCAGGACTGGGGGGCAGCAGACCCACCATGTCTCAGAGCGGGTGCACTTCCTGCAGAGGTGGCTGGGCAGGCATTTTGGGCGGATGACCTGGCTAGAAGAGGAGGCTGTGGGGAGGAGCCCAGAGGCTGCAGGCCCCTGGCCTGCAGGACAACCCACGGAGTCACCTCTGACCCAGGGCAGCCTGCCTGGCAGTGGTCACACAGGCCTCCTGCAGGCAGCAGCTGAGATGGGCTGCACTTCTAGAGAAGGGGGTTTCCCCCTGAGGGCAGAGGCAGGACAGTAGAACGTCTGGGGAAGGGAGTCTACACTGAGCGAAGAGGGCAGGACAGTAGGACGTCTGGGGAAGGGCATATACACTGAGGGCAGAGGGCAGGACAGTAGGACATCTGGGGAAGGGGCATATACACTGAGGGCAGAGGGCAGGACAGTAGGACGTCTGGGGAAGGGGCATATACACTGAGGGCAGAGGGCAGGACAGTAGGACATCTGGGGAAGGGCATATACATTGAGGGAAGAGGGCAGTACAGTAGGACATCTGGGGAAGGGCGTCTACACTGAGGGCAGAGGGCAGGACAGTAGGACGTCTGGGGAAGGGCCTCTACACTGAGGGCAGAGGGCAGGACAGTAGGACATCTGGGGAAGGGGCATATACACTGAGGGCAGAGGGCAGGACAGTAGGACATCTGGGGAAGGGCGTCTACACTGAGGGCAGAGGGCAGGACAGTAGGATATCTGGGGAAGGGGCATATACACTGAGGGCAGAGGGCAGGACAGTAGGACGTCTGGGGAAGGGGCCTCTACACTGAGGGCAGAGGGCAGTACAGTAGGACATCTGGGGAAGGGGCCTCTAAACTGAGGGCAGAGGGCAGGACAGTAGGACGTCTGGGGAAGGGGCCTCTACACTGAGGGCAGAGGGCAGGACAGTAGGACATCTGGGGAAGGGCGTCTACACTGAGGGCAGAGGGCAGGACAGTAGGACGTCTGGGGAAGGGGCATATACACTGAGGGCAGAGGGCAGGACAGTAGGACATCTGGGGAAGGGCGTCTACACTGAGGGCAGAGGGCAGGACAGTAGGACATCTGGGGAAGGGGCCTCTACACTGAGGGCAGAGGGCAGTACAGTAGGACGTCTGGGGAAGGGGCCTCTACACTGAGGGCAGAGGGCAGGACAGTAGGACATCTGGGGAAGGGGCATATACACTGAGGGCAGAGGGCAGGACAGTAGGACATCTGGGGAAGGGGCCTCTACACTGAGGGCAGAGGGCAGGACAGTAGGACATCTGGGGAAGGGTGTCTACACTGAGGGCAGAGGGCAGGACAGTAGGACATCTGGGGAAGGGGCATATACACTGAGGGCAGAGGGCAGGACAGTAGGACGTCTGGGGAAGGGACATATACACTGAGGGCAGAGGGCAGGACAGTAGGACATCTGGGGAAGGGGCCTGTACACTGAGGGCAGAGGGCAGGACAGTAGGACGTCTGGGGAAGGGGCCTCTACACTGAGGGCAGAGGGCAGGACAGTAGGACATCTGGGGAAGGGGCATATACACTGAGGGAAGAGGGCAGTACAGTAGGACATCTGGGGAAGGGCGTCTACAGTGAGGGCAGAGGGCACGACAGTAGGACATCTGGGGAAGGGGCCTCTACACTGAGGGCAGAGGGCAGGACAGTAGGACATCTGGGGAAGGGGCCTCTACACTGAGGGCAGAGGGCAGGACAGTAGGACATCTGGGGAAGGGCATATACACAGAGGGAAGAGGGCAGTACAGTAGGACATCTGGGGAAGGGCGTCTACACTGAGGGCAGAGGGCAGGACAATAGGACATCTGGGGAAGGGCATATACACTGAGGGAAGAGGGCAGTACAGTAGGACATCTGGGCAAGGGCGTCAACACTGAGGGCAGAGGGCAGTACAGTAGGACATCTGGGGAAGGGGCCTCTACACTGAGGGCAGAGGGCAGGACAGTAGGACATCTGGGGAAGGGCGTCTACACTGAGGGAAGAGGGCAGGACAGTAGGACATCTGGGCAAGGGCGTCTACACTGAGGGCAGAAGGCAGTACAGTAGGACATCAGGGGAAGGGGCCTCTACACTGAGGGCAGAGGGCAGGACAGTAGGACATCTGGGCAAGGGCGTCTACACTGAGGGCAGAGGGCAGTACAGTAGGACGTCTGGGGAAGGGGCCTCTACACTGAGGGCAGAGGGCAGGACAGTAGGACATCTGGGCAAGGGCGTCTACACTGAGGGCAGAGGGCAGTACAGTAGGACGTCTGGGGAAGGGGCCTCTACACTGAGGGCAGAGGGCAGGACAGTAGGACATCTGGGTAAGGGGCCTGTACACTGAGGGCAGAGGGCAGGACAGTAGGACATCTGGGGAAGGGGCCTCTACACTGAGGGCAGAGGGCAGGACAGTAGGACATCTGGGCAAGGGCGTCTACACTGAGGGCAGAGGGCAGTACAGTAGGACGTCTGGGGAAGGGGCATATACACTGAGGGCAGAGGGCAGGACAGTAGGACATCTGGGGAAGGGCATATACACTGAGGGCAGAGGGCAGGACAGTAGGACATCTGGGCAAGGGCGTCTGCACTGAGGGAAGAGGGCAGGACAGTAGGACATCTGGGCAAGGGCGTCTGCACTGAGGGCAGAGGGCAGGACAGTAGGACATCCGGGCAAGGGCGTCTACACTGAGGGCAGAGGGCAGTACAGTAGGACGTCTGGGGAAGGGGCCTCTACAATGAGGGAAGAGGGCAGTACAGTAGGACATCTGGGGAAGGGGCCTCTACACTGAGGGAAGAGGGCAGGACAGTAGGACATCTGGGGAAGGGCGTCTACACTGAGGGCAGAGGGCAGGACAGTAGGACGTCTGGGGAAGGGGCATCTACACTGAGGGCAGAGGGCAGGACAGTAGGACATCTGGGCAAGGGCGTCTACACTGAGGGCAGAGGGCAGGACAGTAGGACGTCTGGGGAAGGGGCCTCTACACTGAGGGCAGAGGGCAGTACAGTAGGACGTCTGGGGAAGGGCCTCTACACTGAGGGCAGAGGGCAGGACAGTAGGACATCTGGGGAAGGGGCCTCTACACTGAGGGCAGAGGGCAGGACAGTAGGACATCTGGGGAAGGGCGTCTACACTGAGGGCAGAGGGCAGGACAGTAGGACGTCTGGGGAAGGGGCCTCTACACTGAGGGCAGAGGGCAGGACAGTAGGACATCTGGGGAAGGGGCCTCTACACTGAGGGTAGAGGGCAGTACAGTAGGACGTCTGGGGAAGGGGCCTCTACACTGAGGGCAGAGGGCAGGACAGTAGGACATCTGGGGAAGGGGCATATACACTGAGGGCAGAGGGCAGGACAGTAGGACATCTGGGGAAGGGGCCTCTACACTGAGGGCAGAGGGCAGGACAGTAGGACATCTGGGGAAGGGTGTCTACACTGAGGGCAGAGGGCAGGACAGTAGGACATCTGGGGAAGGGGCATATACACTGAGGGCAGAGGGCAGGACAGTAGGACGTCTGGGGAAGGGGCATATACACTGAGGGCAGAGGGCAGGACAGTAGGACATCTGGGGAAGGGGCCTGTACACTGAGGGCAGAGGGCAGGACAGTAGGACGTCTGGGGAAGGGGCCTCTACACTGAGGGCAGAGGGCAGGACAGTAGGACATCTGGGGAAGGGGCATATACACTGAGGGCAGAGGGCAGTACAGTAGGACATCTGGGGAAGGGCGTCTACAGTGAGGGCAGAGGGCAGGACAGTAGGACATCTGGGGAAGGGGCCTCTACACTGAGGGCAGAGGGCAGGACAGTAGGACATCTGGGGAAGGGGCCTCTACACTGAGGGCAGAGGGCAGGACAGTAGGACATCTGGGGAAGGGCATATACACTGAGGGAAGAGGGCAGTACAATAGGACATCTGGGGAAGGGCGTCTACACTGAGGGCAGAGGGCAGGACAGTAGGACATCTGGGGAAGGGCATATACACTGAGGGAAGAGGGCAGTACAGTAGGACATCTGGGCAAGGGCGTCTACACTGAGGGCAGAGGGCAGTACAGTAGGACATCTGGGGAAGGGGCCTCTACACTGAGGGCAGAGGGCAGGACAGTAGGACATCTGGGGAAGGGCGTCTACACTGAGGGAAGAGGGCAGGACAGTAGGACATCTGGGCAAGGGCGTCTACACTGAGGGCAGAAGGCAGTACAGTAGGACATCTGGGGAAGGGGCCTCTACACTGAGGGCAGAGGGCAGGACAGTAGGACATCTGGGCAAGGGCGTCTACACTGAGGGCAGAGGGCAGTACAGTAGGACGTCTGGGGAAGGGGCCTCTACACTGAGGGCAGAGGGCAGGACAGTAGGACATCTGGGCAAGGGCGTCTACACTGAGGCCAGAGGGCAGTACAGTAGGACGTCTGGGGAAGGGGCCTCTAAACTGAGGGCAGAGGGCAGGACAGTAGGACATCTGGGGAAGGGGCCTGTACACTGAGGGCAGAGGGCAGGACAGTAGGACATCTGGGGAAGGGGCCTCTACACTGAGGGCAGAGGGCATGACAGTAGGACATCTGGGCAAGGGCGTCTACACTGAGGGCAGAGGGCAGTACAGTAGGACGTCTGGGGAAGGGGCATATACACTGAGGGCAGAGGGCAGGACAGTAGGACATCTGGGGAAGGGCATATACACTGAGGGCAGAGGGCAGGACAGTAGGACATCTGGGCAAGGGCGTCTGCACTGAGGGAAGAGGGCAGGACAGTAGGACATCTGGGCAAGGGCGTCTGCACTGAGGGCAGAGGGCAGGACAGTAGGACATCCGGGCAAGGGAGTCTACAATGAGGGCAGAGGGCAGTACAGTAGGACGTCTGGGGAAGGGGCCTCTACACTGAGGGAAGAGGGCAGTACAGTAGGACATCTGGGGAAGGGGCCTCTACACTGAGGGAAGAGGGCAGGACAGTAGGACATCTGGGGAAGGGCGTCTACACTGAGGGCAGAGGGCAGGACAGTAGGACGTCTGGGGAAGGGGCATCTACACTGAGGGCAGAGGGCAGGACAGTAGGACATCTGGGCAAGGGCGTCTACACTGAGGGCAGAGGGCAGGACAGTAGGACGTCTGGGGAAGGGGCCTCTACACTGAGGGCAGAGGGCAGTACAGTAGGACGTCTGGGGAAGGGCCTCTACACTGAGGGCAGAGGGCAGGACAGTAGGACATCTGGGGAAGGGGCCTCTACACTGAGGGCAGAGGGCAGGACAGTAGGACATCTGGGGAAGGGCGTCTACACTGAGGGCAGAGGGCAGTACAGTAGGACATCTGGGGAAGGGGCCTCTACACTGAGGGCAGAGGGCAGGACAGTAGGACATCTGGGGAAGGGGCCTCTACACTGAGGGCAGAGTGCAGGACAGTAGGACATCTGGGCAAGGGCATCTACACTGAGGGCAGAGGGCAGGACAGTAGGACGTCTGGGGAAGGGGCCTCTACACTGAGGGCAGAGGGCAGTACAGTAGGACGTCTGGGGAAGGGGCCTCTACACTGAGGGCAGAGGGCAGTACAGTAGGACATCTGGGGAAGGGGCCTCTACACTGAGGGCAGAGGACAGTACAGTAGGACGTCTGGGGAAGGGGCCTCTACACTGAGGGCAGAGGGCAGTACAGTAGGACGTATGGGGAAGGGGCCTCTACACTGAGGGCAGAGGGCAGGACAGTAGGACGTCTGGGGAAGGGGCGTCTACACTGAGGGCAGAGGGCAGGACAGTAGGACATCTGGGCAAGGGCATCTACACTGAGTGCAGAGGGCAGTACAGTAGGACATCTGGGGAAGGGCCTCTACACTGAGGGCAGAGGGCAGGACAGTAGGACATCTGGGGAAGGGGCCTCTACACTGAGGGCAGAGGGCAGGACAGTAGGACATCTGGGGAAGGGCGTCTACACTGAGGGCAGAGGGCAGTACAGTAGGACATCTGGGGAAGGGGCCTCTACACTGAGGGCAGAGGGCAGGACAGTAGGACATCTGGGGAAGGGCGTCTACACTGAGGGCAGAGGGCAGTACAGTAGGACATCTGGGGAAGGGCCTCTACACTGAGGGCAGAGGGCAGGACAGTAGGACATCTGGGGAAGGGGCCTCTACACTGAGGGCAGAGGGCAGGACAGTAGGACATCTGGGGAAGGGGCCTCTACACTGAGGGAAGAGGGCAGTACAGTAGGACGTCTGGGGAAGGGGGCTCTACACTGAGGGCAGAGGGCAGGACAGTAGGACATCTGGGGAAGGGGCCTCTACACTGAGGGCAGAGGGCAGGACAGTAGGACATCTGGGGAAGGGGCCTCTACACTGAGGCCAGAGGGCAGGACAGTAGGACATCTGGGGAAGGGGCATATACCCTGAGGGCAGAGGGCAGGACAGTAGGACATCTGGGCAAGGGCGTCTACACTGAGGGAAGAGGGTAGTACACTAGGACGTCTGGGGAAGGGGCCTCTACACTGAGGGCAGAGGGCAGGACAGTAGGACATCTGGGGAAGGGGCCTCTACACTGAGGGCAGAGGGCAGGACAGTAGGACATCTAGGCAAGGGCGTCTACACTGAGGGCAGAAGGCAGTACAGTAGGACATCTGTGGAAGGGCGTCTACACTGAGGGCAGAGGGCAGGACAGTAGGATATCTGGGGAAGGGGCCTCTACACTGAGGGCAGAGGGCAGGACAGTAGGACATCTGGGGAAGGGCGTCTACACTGAGGGAAGAGGGCAGGACAGTAGGACATCTGGGCAAGGGCATCTACACTGAGGGCAGAAGGCAGTACAGTAGGACATCTGGGGAAGGGGCCTCTACACTGAAGGCAGAGGGCAGGACAGTAGGACATCTGGGCAAGGGCGTCTACACTGAAGGCAGAGGGCAGTACAGTAGGACGTCTGGGGAAGGGGCCTCTACACTGAGGGCAGAGGGCAGTAAAGTAGGACGTCTGGGGAAGGGGCATCTACACTGAGGGCAGAGGGCAGGACAGTAGGACGTCTGGGGAAGGGGCCTCTACACTGAGGGCAGAGGGCAGGACAGTAGGACATCTGGGCAAGGGCGTCTACACTGAGGGCAGAGGGCAGGACAGTAGGACATCTGGGGAAGGGGCCTCTACACTGAGGGCAGAGGGCAGTACAGTAGGACATCTGGGGAAGGGGCCTTTACACTGAGGGCAGAGGGCAGTACAGTAGGACGTCTGGGGAAGGGGCCTCTACACTGAGGGCAGATTGCAGTACAGTAGGACATCTGGGGAAGGGGCCTCTACACTGAGGGCAGAGGGCAGTACAGTAGGACGTCTGGGGAAGGGGCCTCTACACTGAGGGCTGAGGGCAGTACAGTAGGACATCTGGGGAAGGGGCCTCTACACTGAGGGTAGAGGGCAGGACAGTAGGACATCTGGGGAAGGGCGTCTACACTGAGGGCAGAGGGCAGTAGAGTAGGACATCTGGGGAAGGGGCATCTACACTGAGGGCAGAGGGCAGGACAGTAGGACATCTGGGGAAGGGGCCTCTACACTGAGGGCAGAGGGCAGGACAGTAGGACATCTGGGGAAGGGGCCTCTACACTGAGGGCAGAGGGCAGGACAGTAGGACATCTGGGGAAGGGGCCTCTACACTGAGGGCAGAGGGCAGGACAGTAGGACATCTGGGGAAGGGCATATACATTGAGGGATGAGGGCAGTACAGTAGGACATCTGGGGAAGGGCGTCTACACTGAGGGCAGAGGGCAGGACAGTAGGACGTCTGGGGAAGGGCCTCTACACTGAGGGCAGAGGGCAGGACAGTAGGACATCTGGGGAAGGGGCATATACACTGAGGGCAGAGGGCAGGACAGTAGGACATCTGGGGAAGGGGCCTTTACACTGAGGGCAGAGGGCAGTACAGTAGGACGTCTGGGGAAGGGGCCTCTACACTGAGGGCAGATTGCAGTACAGTAGGACATCTGGGGAAGGGGCCTCTACACTGAGGGCAGAGGGCAGTACAGTAGGACGTCTGGGGAAGGGGCCTCTACACTGAGGGCTGAGGGCAGTACAGTAGGACATCTGGGGAAGGGGCCTCTACACTGAGGGTAGAGGGCAGGACAGTAGGACATCTGGGGAAGGGCGTCTACACTGAGGGCAGAGGGCAGTAGAGTAGGACATCTGGGGAAGGGGCATCTACACTGAGGGCAGAGGGCAGGACAGTAGGACATCTGGGGAAGGGGCCTCTACACTGAGGGCAGAGGGCAGGACAGTAGGACATCTGGGGAAGGGGCCTCTACACTGAGGGCAGAGGGCAGGACAGTAGGACATCTGGGGAAGGGGCCTCTACACTGAGGGCAGAGGGCAGGACAGTAGGACATCTGGGGAAGGGCATATACATTGAGGGATGAGGGCAGTACAGTAGGACATCTGGGGAAGGGCGTCTACACTGAGGGCAGAGGGCAGGACAGTAGGACGTCTGGGGAAGGGCCTCTACACTGAGGGCAGAGGGCAGGACAGTAGGACATCTGGGGAAGGGGCATATACACTGAGGGCAGAGGGCAGGACAGTAGGACATCTGGGGAAGGGCGTCTACACTGAGGGCAGAGGGCAGGACAGTAGGATATCTGGGGAAGGGGCATATACACTGAGGGCAGAGGGCAGGACAGTAGGACGTCTGGGGAAGGGGCCTCTACACTGAGGGCAGAGGGCAGTACAGTAGGACATCTGGGGAAGGGGCCTCTAAACTGAGGGCTGAGGGCAGGACAGTAGGACGTCTGGGGAAGGGGCCTCTACACTGAGGGCAGAGGGCAGGACAGTAGGACATCTGGGGAAGGGCGTCTACACTGAGGGCAGAGGGCAGGACAGTAGGACGTCTGGGGAAGGGGCATATACACTGAGGGCAGAGGGCAGGACAGTAGGACATCTGGGGAAGGGCGTCTACACTGAGGGCAGAGGGCAGGACAGTAGGACATCTGGGGAAGGGGCCACTACACTGAGGGCAGAGGGCAGTACAGTAGGACGTCTGGGGAAGGGGCCTCTACACTGAGGGCAGAGGGCAGGACAGTAGGACATCTGGGGAAGGGGCATATACACTGAGGGCAGAGGGCAGGACAGTAGGACATCTGGGGAAGGGGCCTCTACACTGAGGGCAGAGGGCAGGACAGTAGGACATCTGGGGAAGGGTGTCTACACTGAGGGCAGAGGGCAGGACAGTAGGACATCTGGGGAAGGGGCATATACACTGAGGGCAGAGGGCAGGACAGTAGGACGTCTGGGGAAGGGACATATACACTGAGGGCAGAGGGCAGGACAGTAGGACATCTGGGCAAGGGCGTCTGCACTGAGGGAAGAGGGCAGGACAGTAGGACATCTGGGCAAGGGCGTCTGCACTGAGGGCAGAGGGCAGGACAGTAGGACATCCGGGCAAGGGAGTCTACACTGAGGGCAGAGGGCAGTACAGTAGGACGTCTGGGGAAGGGGCCTCTACACTGAGGGAAGAGGGCAGTACAGTAGGACATCTGGGGAAGGGGCCTCTACACTGAGGGAAGAGGGCAGGACAGTAGGACATCTGGGGAAGGGCGTCTACACTGAGGGCAGAGGGCAGGACAGTAGGACGTCTGGGGAAGGGGCATCAACACTGAGGGCAGAGGGCAGGACAGTAGGACATCTGGGCAAGGGCGTCTACACTGAGGGCAGAGGGCAGGACAGTAGGACGTCTGGGGAAGGGGCCTCTACACTGAGGGCAGAGGGCAGTACAGTAGGACGTCTGGGGAAGGGCCTCTACACTGAGGGCAGAGGGCAGGACAGTAGGACATCTGGGGAAGGGGCCTCTACACTGAGGGCAGAGGGCAGGACAGTAGGACATCTGGGGAAGGGCGTCTACACTGAGGGCAGAGGGCAGTACAGTAGGACATCTGGGGAAGGGGCCTCTACACTGAGGGCAGAGGGCAGGACAGTAGGACATCTGGGGAAGGGGCCTCTACACTGAGGGCAGAGTGCAGGACAGTAGGACATCTGGGCAAGGGCATCTACACTGAGGGCAGAGGGCAGGACAGTAGGACGTCTGGGGAAGGGGCCTCTACACTGAGGGCAGAGGGCAGTACAGTAGGACGTCTGGGGAAGGGGCCTCTACACTGAGGGCAGAGGGCAGTACAGTAGGACATCTGGGGAAGGGGCCTCTACACTGAGGGCAGAGGGCAGTACAGTAGGACGTCTGGGGAAGGGGCCTCTACACTGAGGGCAGAGGGCAGTACAGTAGGACGTATGGGGAAGGGGCCTCTACACTGAGGGCAGAGGGCAGGACAGTAGGACGTCTGGGGAAGGGGCGTCTACACTGAGGGCAGAGGGCAGGACAGTAGGACATCTGGGCAAGGGCATCTACACTGAGTGCAGAGGGCAGTACAGTAGGACATCTGGGGAAGGGCCTCTACACTGAGGGCAGAGGGCAGGACAGTAGGACATCTGGGGAAGGGGCCTCTACACTGAGGGCAGAGGGCAGGACAGTAGGACATCTGGGGAAGGGCGTCTACACTGAGGGCAGAGGGCAGTACAGTAGGACATCTGGGGAAGGGGCCTCTACACTGAGGGCAGAGGGCAGGACAGTAGGACATCTGGGGAAGGGCGTCTACACTGAGGGCAGAGGGCAGTACAGTAGGACATCTGGGGAAGGGCCTCTACACTGAGGGCAGAGGGCAGGACAGTAGGACATCTGGGGAAGGGGCCTCTACACTGAGGGCAGAGGGCAGGACAGTAGGACATCTGGGGAAGGGGCCTCTACACTGAGGGAAGAGGGCAGTACAGTAGGACGTCTGGGGAAGGGGGCTCTACACTGAGGGCAGAGGGCAGGACAGTAGGACATCTGGGGAAGGGGCCTCTACACTGAGGGCAGAGGGCAGGACAGTAGGACATCTGGGGAAGGGGCCTCTACACTGAGGGCAGAGGGCAGGACAGTAGGACATCTGGGGAAGGGGCATATACCCTGAGGGCAGAGGGCAGGACAGTAGGACATCTGGGCAAGGGCGTCTACACTGAGGGAAGAGGGTAGTACACTAGGACGTCTGGGGAAGGGGCCTCTACACTGAGGGCAGAGGGCAGGACAGTAGGACATCTGGGGAAGGGGCCTCTACACTGAGGGCAGAGGGCAGGACAGTAGGACATCTAGGCAAGGGCGTCTACACTGAGGGCAGAAGGCAGTACAGTAGGACATCTGGGGAAGGGCGTCTACACTGAGGGCAGAGGGCAGGACAGTAGGATATCTGGGGAAGGGGCCTCTACACTGAGGGCAGAGGGCAGGACAGTAGGACATCTGGGGAAGGGCGTCTACACTGAGGGAAGAGGGCAGGACAGTAGGACATCTGGGCAAGGGCGTCTACACTGAGGGCAGAAGGCAGTACAGTAGGACATCTGGGGAAGGGGCCTCTACACTGAAGGCAGAGGGCAGGACAGTAGGACATCTGGGCAAGGGCGTCTACACTGAAGGCAGAGGGCAGTACAGTAGGACGTCTGGGGAAGGGGCCTCTACACTGAGGGCAGAGGGCAGTAAAGTAGGACGTCTGGGGAAGGGGCATCTACACTGAGGGCAGAGGGCAGGACAGTAGGACGTCTGGGGAAGGGGCCTCTACACTGAGGGCAGAGGGCAGGACAGTAGGACATCTGGGCAAGGGCGTCTACACTGAGGGCAGAGGGCAGGACAGTAGGACATCTGGGGAAGGGGCCTCTACACTGAGGGCAGAGGGCAGTACAGTAGGACATCTGGGGAAGGGGCCTTTACACTGAGGGCAGAGGGCAGTACAGTAGGACGTCTGGGGAAGGGGCCTCTACACTGAGGGCAGATTGCAGTACAGTAGGACATCTGGGGAAGGGGCCTCTACACTGAGGGCAGAGGGCAGTACAGTAGGACGTCTGGGGAAGGGCCTCTACACTGAGGGCAGAGGGCAGGACAGTAGGACATCTGGGGAAGGGGCATATACACTGAGGGCAGAGGGCAGTACAGTAGGACGTCTGGGGAAGGGGCCTCTACACTGAGGGCAGATTGCAGTACAGTAGGACATCTGGGGAAGGGGCCTCTACACTGAGGGCAGAGGGCAGTACAGTAGGACGTCTGGGGAAGGGCCTCTACACTGAGGGCAGAGGGCAGGACAGTAGGACATCTGGGGAAGGGGCATATACACTGAGGGCAGAGGGCAGGACAGTAGGACATCCGGGCAAGGGCATCTACACTGAGGGCAGAGGGCAGTACAGTAGGACGTCTGGGGAAGGGGCCTCTACAATGAGGGAAGAGGGCAGTACAGTAGACGTCTGGGGAAGGGGCATATACACTGAGGGCAGAGGGCAGGACAGTAGGACATCTGGGCAAGGGCGTCTACACTGAGGGCAGAGGGCAGGACAGTAGGACGTCTGGGGAAGGGGCCTCTACACTGAGGGCAGAGGGCAGTACAGTAGGACGTCTGGGGAAGGGCCTCTACACTGAGGGCAGAGGGCAGGACAGTAGGACATCTGGGGAAGGGGCCTCTTCACTGAGGGCAGAGGGCAGGACAGTAGGACATCTGGGGATGGGCGTCTACACTGAGGGCAGAGGGCAGGACAGTAGGACGTCTGGGGAAGGGGCATCTACACTGAGGGCAGAGGGCAGGACAGTAGGACATCTGGGGAAGGGGCCTCTACACTGAGGGTAGAGGGCAGTACAGTAGGACGTCTGGGGAAGGGGCCTCTACACTGAGGGCAGAGGGCAGGACAGTAGGACATCTGGGGAAGGGGCATATACACTGAGGGCAGAGGGCAGGACAGTAGGACATCTGGGTAAGGGCCTCTACACTGAGGGCAGAGGCAGGACAGTAGGACATCTGGGGAAGGGTGTCTACACTGAGGGCAGAGGGCAGGACAGTAGGACATCTGGGGAAGGGGCATATACACTGAGGGCAGAGGGCAGGACAGTAGGACGTCTGGGGAAGGGGCATATACACTGAGGGCAGAGGGCAGGACAGTAGGACATCTGGGGAAGGGGCCTGTACACTGAGGGCAGAGGGCAGGACAGTAGGACGTCTGGGGAAGGGGCCTCTACACTGAGGGCAGAGGGCAGGACAGTAGGACATCTGGGGAAGGGGCATATACACTGAGGGAAGAGGGCAGTACAGTAGGACATCTGTGGAAGGGCGTCTACAGTGAGGGCAGAGGGCAGGACAGTAGGACATCTGGGGAAGGGGCCTCTACACTGAGGGCAGAGGGCAGGACAGTAGGACATCTGGGGAAGGGGCCTCTACACTGAGGGCAGAGGGCAGGACAGTAGGACATCTGGGGGAAGGGCATATACACTGAGGGAAGAGGGCAGTACAATAGGACATCTGGGGAAGGGCGTCTACACTGAGGGCAGAGGGCAGGACAGTAGGACATCTGGGGAAGGGCATATACACTGAGGGAAGATGGCAGTACAGTAGGACATCTGGGCAAGGGCGTCTACACTGAGGGCAGAGGGCAGTACAGTAGGACATCTGGGGAAGGGGCCTCTACACTGAGGGCAGAGGGCAGGACAGTAGGACATCTGGGGAAGGGCGTCTACACTGAGGGAAGAGGGCAGGACAGTAGGACATCTGGGCAAGGGCGTCTACACTGAGGGCAGAAGGCAGTACAGTAGGACATCTGGGGAAGGGGCCTCTACACTGAGGGCAGAGGGCAGGACAGTAGGACATCTGGGCAAGGGCGTCTACACTGAGGGCAGAGGGCAGTACAGTAGGACGTCTGGGGAAGGGGCCTCTACACTGAGGGCAGAGGGCAGGACAGTAGGACATCTGGGCAAGGGCGTCTACACTGAGGGCAGAGGGCAGGACAGTAGGACGTCTGGGGAAGGGGCCTCTACACTGAGGGCAGAGGGCAGGACAGTAGGACATCTGGGGAAGGGGCCTGTACACTGAGGGCAGAGGGCAGGACAGTAGGACATCTGGGGAAGGGGCCTCTACACTGAGGGCAGAGGGCAGGACAGTAGGACATCTGGGCAAGGGCGTCTACACTGAGGGCAGAGGGCAGTACAGTAGGACGTCTGGGGAAGGGGCATATACACTGAGGGCAGAGGGCAGGACAGTAGGACATCTGGGGAAGGGCATATACACTGAGGGCAGAGGGCAGGACAGTAGGACATCTGGGCAAGGGCGTCTGCACTGAGGGAAGAGGGCAGGACAGTAGGACATCTGGGCAAGGGCGTCTGCACTGAGGGCAGAGGGCAGGACAGTAGGACATCCGGGCAAGGGAGTCTACACTGAGGGCAGAGGGCAGTACAGTAGGACGTCTGGGGAAAGGGCCTCTACACTGAGGGAAGAGGGCAGTACAGTAGGACATCTGGGGAAGGGGCCTCTACACTGAGGGAAGAGGGCAGGACAGTAGGACATCTGGGGAAGGGCGTCTACACTGAGGGCAGAGGGCAGGACAGTAGGACGTCTGGGGAAGGGGCATCTACACTGAGGGCAGAGGGCAGGACAGTAGGACATCTGGGCAAGGGCGTCTACACTGAGGGCAGAGGGCAGGACAGTAGGACGTCTGGGGAAGGGGCCTCTACACTGAGGGCAGAGGGCAGTACAGTAGGACGTCTGGGGAAGGGCCTCTACACTGAGGGCAGAGGGCAGGACAGTAGGACATCTGGGGAAGGGGCCTCTACACTGAGGGCAGAGGGCAGGACAGTAGGACATCTGGGGAAGGGCGTCTACACTGAGGGCAGAGGGCAGGACAGTAGGACATCTGGGGAAGGGGCCTCTACACTGAGGGCAGAGGGCAGGACAGTAGGACATCTGGGGAAGGGGCCTCTACACTGAGGGCAGAGTGCAGGACAGTAGGACATCTGGGCAAGGGCATCTACACTGAGGGCAGAGGGCAGGACAGTAGGACGTCTGGGGAAGGGGCCTCTACACTGAGGGCAGAGGGCAGTACAGTAGGACGTCTGGGGAAGGGGCCTCTACACTGAGGGCAGAGGGCAGTACAGTAGGACATCTGGGGAAGGGGCCTCTACACTGAGGGCAGAGGGCAGTACAGTAGGACGTCTGGGGAAGGGGCCTCTACACTGAGGGCAGAGGGCAGTACAGTAGGACGTATGGGGAAGGGGCCTCTACACTGAGGGCAGAGGGCAGGACAGTAGGACGTCTGGGGAAGGGGCGTCTACACTGAGGGCAGAGGGCAGGACAGTAGGACATCTGGGCAAGGGCATCTACACTGAGTGCAGAGGGCAGTACAGTAGGACATCTGGGGAAGGGCCTCTACACTGAGGGCAGAGGGCAGGACAGTAGGACATCTGGGGAAGGGGCCTCTACACTGAGGGCAGAGGGCAGGACAGTAGGACATCTGGGGAAGGGCGTCTACACTGAGGGCAGAGGGCAGTACAGTAGGACATCTGGGGAAGGGGCCTCTACACTGAGGGCAGAGGGCAGGACAGTAGGACATCTGGGGAAGGGCGTCTACACTGAGGGCAGAGGGCAGTACAGTAGGACATCTGGGGAAGGGCCTCTACACTGAGGGCAGAGGGCAGGACAGTAGGACATCTGGGGAAGGGGCCTCTACACTGAGGGCAGAGGGCAGGACAGTAGGACATCTGGGGAAGGGGCCTCTACACTGAGGGAAGAGGGCAGTACAGTAGGACGTCTGGGGAAGGGGGCTCTACACTGAGGGCAGAGGGCAGGACAGTAGGACATCTGGGGAAGGGGCCTCTACACTGAGGGCAGAGGGCAGGACAGTAGGACATCTGGGGAAGGGGCCTCTACACTGAGGGCAGAGGGCAGGACAGTAGGACATCTGGGGAAGGGGCATATACCCTGAGGGCAGAGGGCAGGACAGTAGGACATCTGGGCAAGGGCGTCTACACTGAGGGAAGAGGGTAGTACACTAGGACGTCTGGGGAAGGGGCCTCTACACTGAGGGCAGAGGGCAGGACAGTAGGACATCTGGGGAAGGGGCCTCTACACTGAGGGCAGAGGGCAGGACAGTAGGACATCTAGGCAAGGGCGTCTACACTGAGGGCAGAAGGCAGTACAGTAGGACATCTGGGGAAGGGCGTCTACACTGAGGGCAGAGGGCAGGACAGTAGGATATCTGGGGAAGGGGCCTCTACACTGAGGGCAGAGGGCAGGACAGTAGGACATCTGGGGAAGGGCGTCTACACTGAGGGAAGAGGGCAGGACAGTAGGACATCTGGGCAAGGGCGTCTACACTGAGGGCAGAAGGCAGTACAGTAGGACATCTGGGGAAGGGGCCTCTACACTGAAGGCAGAGGGCAGGACAGTAGGACATCTGGGCAAGGGCGTCTACACTGAAGGCAGAGGGCAGTACAGTAGGACGTCTGGGGAAGGGGCCTCTACACTGAGGGCAGAGGGCAGTAAAGTAGGACGTCTGGGGAAGGGGCATCTACACTGAGGGCAGAGGGCAGGACAGTAGGACGTCTGGGGAAGGGGCCTCTACACTGAGGGCAGAGGGCAGGACAGTAGGACATCTGGGCAAGGGCGTCTACACTGAGGGCAGAGGGCAGGACAGTAGGACATCTGGGGAAGGGGCCTCTACACTGAGGGCAGAGGGCAGTACAGTAGGACATCTGGGGAAGGGGCCTTTACACTGAGGGCAGAGGGCAGTACAGTAGGACGTCTGGGGAAGGGGCCTCTACACTGAGGGCAGATTGCAGTACAGTAGGACATCTGGGGAAGGGGCCTCTACACTGAGGGCAGAGGGCAGTACAGTAGGACGTCTGGGGAAGGGGCCTCTACACTGAGGGCTGAGGGCAGTACAGTAGGACATCTGGGGAAGGGGCCTCTACACTGAGGGTAGAGGGCAGGACAGTAGGACATCTGGGGAAGGGCGTCTACACTGAGGGCAGAGGGCAGTAGAGTAGGACATCTGGGGAAGGGGCATCTACACTGAGGGCAGAGGGCAGGACAGTAGGACATCTGGGGAAGGGGCCTCTACACTGAGGGCAGAGGGCAGGACAGTAGGACATCTGGGGAAGGGGCCTCTACACTGAGGGCAGAGGGCAGGACAGTAGGACATCTGGGGAAGGGGCCTCTACACTGAGGGCAGAGGGCAGGACAGTAGGACATCTGGGGAAGGGGCCTCTACACTGAGGGCAGAGGGCAGGACAGTAGGACATCTGGGGAAGGGGCCTCTACACTGAGGGCAGAGGGCAGGACAGTAGGACATCTGGGGAAGGGGCCTCTACACTGACGGCAGAGGGCAGGACAGTAGGACATCTGGGGAAGGGGCCTCTACACTGAGGGCAGAGGGCAGGACAGTAGGACATCTGGGGAAGGGGCCTCTACACTGAGGGCAGAGGGCAGGACAGTAGGACGTCTGGGGAAGGGGCCTCTACACTGAGGGCAGAGGGCAGTACAGTAGGACATCTGGGGAAGGGCGTCTACACTAAAGGCAGAGGGCAGGACAGTAGGACATCTTGGCAAGGGCGTCTACACTGAGGGCAGAGGGCAGGACAGTAGGACGTCTGGGGAAGGGGCCTCTACACTGAGGGCAGAGGGCAGGACAGTAGGACATCTGGGCAAGGGCGTCTACACTGAGGGCAGAGGGCAGGACAGTAGGACATCTGGGGAAGGGCATATACACTGAGGGCAGAGGGCAGGACAGTAGGACATCTGGGCAAGGGCGTCTACACTGAGGACAGAGGGCAGTACAGTAGGACGTCTGGGGAAGGGGCATCTACACTGAGGGCAGAGGGCAGGACAGTAGGACATCTGGGCAAGGGCGTCTACACTGAGGGCAGAGGGCAGTACAGTAGGACATCTGGGGAAGGGGCCTCTACACTGAGGGCAGAGGGCAGGACAGTAGGACATCTGGGCAAGGGCGTCTACACTGAGGGCAGAGGGCAGTACAGTAGGACGTCTGGCGAAGGGGCATATACACTGAGGGCAGAGGGCAGGACAGTAGGACATCTGGGGAAGGGGCCTCTACACTGAGGGCAGAGGGCAGTACTGTAGGACATCTGGGGAAGGGGCCTCTACACTGAGGGCAGAGGGCAGTACAGTAGGACATCTGGGGAAGGGGCCTCTACACTGAGGGCAGAGGGCAGGACAGTAGGACATCTGGGGAAGGGCGTCTACACTGAGGGCTGAGGGCAGTACAGTAGGACATCTGGGGAAGGGGCCTCTACACTGAGGGCAGAGGGCAGGACAGTAGGACATCTGGGGAAGGGCATCTACACTGAGGGCAGAGGGCAGTACAGTAGGACGTCTGGGGAAGGGGCCTCTACACTGAGGGCAGAGGGCAGGACAGTAGGACATCTGGGCAAGGGCATCTACACTGAGGGCAGAGGGCAGGACAGTAGGACATCTGGGCAAGGGCATCTACACTGAGGGCAGAGGGCAGGACAGTAGGACGTCTGGGGAAGGGGCCTCTACACTGAGGGCAGAGGGCAGTACAGTAGGACGTCTGGGGAAGGGCCTCTACACTGAGGGCAGAGGGCAGGACAGTAGGACATCTGGGGAAGGGGCCTCTACACTGAGGGCAGAGGGCAGGACAGTAGGACATCTGGGGAAGGGGCATATACACTGAGGGCAGAGGGCAGGACAGTAGGACATCTGGGGAAGGGCGTCTACACTGAGGGCAGAGGGCAGTACAGTAGGACATCTGGGGAAGGGGCCTCTACACTGAGGGCAGAGGGCAGGACAGTAGGACATCTGGGGAAGGGCGTCTACACTGAGGGCAGAGGGCAGGACAGTAGGACGTCTGGGGAAGGGGCGTCTACACTGAGGGCAGAGGGCAGGACAGTAGGACATCTGGGGAAGGCGCCTCTACACTGAGGGCAGAGGGCAGTACAGTAGGACGTCTGGGGAAGGGCCTCTACACTGAGGGCAGAGGGCAGGACAGTAGGACATCTGGGGAAGGGGCCTCTACACTGAGGGCAGAGGGCAGTACAGTAGGACGTCTGGGGAAGGGGCGTCTACACTGAGGGAAGAGGGCAGGACAGTAGGACATCTGGGGAAGGGGCATATACACTGAGGGCAGAGGGCAGGACAGTAGGACGTCTGGGGAAGGGGCGTCTACACTGAGGGAAGAGGGCAGGACAGTAGGACATCTGGGCAAGGGCGTCTACACTGAGGGCAGAGGGCAGTACAGTAGGACGTCTGGGGAAGGGGCGTCTACACTGAGGGCAGAAGGCAGTACAGTAGGACATCTGGGGAAGGGGCCTCTACACTGAGGGCAGAGGGCAGGACAGTAGGACATCTGGGGAAGGGGCCTCTACACTGAGGGCAGAGGTCAGTACAGTAGGACGTCTGGGGAAGGGGCCTCTACACTGAGGGCAGAGGGCAGTACATTATGACATCTGGGGAAGGGGCCTCTACACTGAGGGCAGAGGGCAGGACAGTAGGACATCTGGGGAAGGGGCCTCTACACTGAGGGCAGAGGGCAGGACAGTAGGACATCTGGGGAAGGGGCCTCTACACTGAGGGCAGAGGGCAGGACAGTAGGACGTCTGGGGAAGGGCCTCTACACTGAGGGCAGAGGGCAGTACAGTAGGACGTCTGGGGAAGGGGCCTCTACACTGAGGGCAGAGGGCAGGACAGTAGGACATCTGGGGAAGGGGCCTGTACACTGAGGGCAGAGGGCAGGACAGTAGGACATCTGGGGAAGGGGCCTCTACACTGAGGGCAGAGGGCAGGACAGTAGGAAGTCTGGGGAAGTGGCCTCTACACTGAGGGCAGAGGGCAGGACAGTAGGACATCTGGGCAAGGGCATCTACACTGAGGGCAGAGGGCAGTACAGTAGGACGTCTGGGGAAGGGGCCTCTACACTGAGGGCAGAGGGCAGGACAGTAGGACATCTGGGGAAGGGGCCTCTACACTGAGGGCAGAGGGCAGGACAGTAGGACATCTGGGCAAGGGCGTCTACACTGAGGGCAGAGGGCAGTACAGTAGGACGTCTGGGGAAGGGGCCTCTACACTGAGGGCAGAGGGCAGGACAGTAGGAAGTCTGGGGAAGGGGCCTCTACACTGAGGGCAGAGGGCAGGACAGTAGGACATCTGGGCAAGTGTGTCTACACTGAGGGCAGAGGGCAGTACAGTAGGACGTCTGGGGAAGGGGCCTCTACACTGAGGGCAGAGGGCAGGACAGTAGGACATCTGGGCAAGGGCGTCTACACTGAGGGCAGAGGGCAGGACAATAGGACGTCGGGGGAAGGGGCATATACACTGAGGGTAGAGGGCAGGACAGTAGGACATCTGGGCAAGGGCGTCTACACTGAGGGCAGAGGGCAGGACACTAGGATGTCGGGGGAATGGGCATATACACTGAGGGCAGAGGGCAGGACAGTAGGACATCTGGGGAAGGGCATCTCCACTGAGGGCTAAACTGATGAGTGGAGAGTCAGATATTGGTCTGGTCCTTTCCCACCAGGCTGAATTGGCCTTGGAGAGGCCAGAGCATTTGTGGTTTAGTGTTCCTGCCCTGGCCTCGGTCACTCCCAGGGTTACAACAAGTCACTCCTACAAGGCCCCATCTGGGTGAGCCAGTGCCCAGGCCACCAGGATGGGAGGAGGGCCACTGTTATATGTCTTGGCTCCCAGGTGGATTTGCCCCCCTGGAAGGGCTGCCTTGGCAGGTGGGGAGTCCGTGTCCCTACAGCCATGGAGCAGAGGCTGGACCCATGTTGGTGGAGCCACAGCTTCCACAAGAGGGTGGTTGGAAAATGTGTCGTCCAATTCCTGAGCACAGGCTCCTGTGGAGTGTTCCCACTGCAGTCTGTCCATCCCAGGGACCAACACACAGGGTCTCTGTCCCTTTGGACCTTCAGAGGACCGGGCCAGCCAACGCCCTAGATCCCAACCCTAGGAATTTCGAAGCCCCCATGGCCCTCATGGACTCTTTCTCCAAGGGCAAGTCCCTGTGTGAGGGCTTGTGACCCTTACCTGCCATATTGGACCTGTGTTCCTGGGGACCCGTGACATGTACTGTCCCACAACCCGGGGACAGCATCACCATGCATATATGCTTTTGCCGCCACCGGCTAGTACACTTCCTCTGCATTGCGTGTCTCATGGTTGGGGACGTGCCCTTCTCACTGGGGCAGGAGTGTCCTCTGCAGCTGTTCTCTTGTTGGTCACGATGGGTCCCTTTCTGGAAGAAGGCAGGTGTCAGCGTGAAGAGCAGGCCTCCAGAGCCCACTGGGGCCAGGCACATCACTGAGCGCTGGTTCTCGAAGGCCATGCAATCAGAGCCCTGTGCCTCCTGCTTCCTAATCCTGTCCTGCTGCTTTGTCTTAACCAGTGGCTCTGCAGCCAGAGGGGCCCTGGCTGTCTCCTGTCTGTGGCACTGACCTGGCTTGAGTGTCTGCACCAGGCCAGGATGCTACTTTGCACGGCTGCAGCCCTCCTGTAACCGCAGACTCACTGGGGCCCACAGCTGGTCTGGGGGCATTTGGGGACCTTGAATAAAGTGCCAGCTTAGCAAACCAAGGTGTCCTAGAGCAGCAAGATGGAGCAGTAAGCCGGGTCCCTGCCAGGGAGGACTCAGGTGGAGGCCCTGGGCTTTCCTGTCCTTCTGTGCACAGGAGCTTGCCTGCAGATGGCACACAGGTTGTCCCTCTTTGTGCCCAACTTAGTCTAAATACATACAGCTTCCTGACTGGATTCCTATTCCCGCCATCAGCCACTTCCCTGTAGAAAAGCCTGTGCAAACAATTCACACATATAAACTCACACATGCCTCAGCACAGCCTGTGCAAGCAATGCACACATATAAGCACACATGCCTCAGCACAGCCTGTGCAAGCAAAGCACACATATAAATACACACACACCTGAGTACAGCCTGTGCAAGCAATGCACATACAAGCACACACCTGTGCAAACAATGAACACATATAAACACACACACGCCTCAGCACAGCCTGTGCAAGCAGTGCACACATATAAACACACATGCCTGAGCACAGCCTGTGAAAGCAATGCACACATATAAGCACACACTTGCCTGAGCACAGCCTGTGCAAGCAATGCACGCATATAAGCACACACTCCTGAGCACAGCCTGTGCAAGCAATGCACACATATAAACACACTTGCCTGAGCACTGCCTGTACAAGCAATGCACACATATAAACACACTTGCCTGAGCACAGCCTGTGCAAGCAATGCACACATATAAACACACACAAGCCTGAGCACTGCCTGTACAAGCAATGCACACATATAAACGCACACACACACCTGAACACAGCCTGTGCAAACAATGCCCACTTATAAACACACACATGCCTGAGCACAGCCTGTGCAAGCAATGCACACATATAAACACACATGCCTGAGCAAACATATGTACATGTGCTGATGTGCACATACATGTATACACACTTGTGTGTGTGAATGTGTGGGCAGCGTGTCTGAGCATGCATATGTGTGCAGACAAGTACACCTGTGTGCACATTTGTATGCAAGGTACATCCATGTGCAGGCACACAAATGTAGCCAGTGTGACCTCCAATCCACACACACACAGACAGTGTCTAATTCTTGTGCTCATCATCTGAGTCAAGCTTGAAATGCCATAAGTTGCCTAGGGAAAGCCTGTCTCAGTGTTGCAGTGCAGTGAAGCAGAAAGTCCCCTGGCCCAGGAGATGTGGGACCATGTCCCAGTACAGGCCACTTGGCTTTGCTGGCCACCTCCTCCACCTTCCCATTGAGCAGTGAGCGGGCTGCTGAGCCTGGAGATGGCCTGCAGTAGTCAAGCCCAGGCCTGCCCAGAGGTCAAGGGAAGAGGCCTCAAGGTGGTTGGGAGTAGGTGCTGCCTGGTTCCAGATGAGTTTCATCCTCTCTCAAACTCCAGTCCGCAGAAGCAAGATGGAAACATAGGCCCCATGGGCTGGCTTTGGTAAGGGCAACAGCTGTGAAAACCAGGAAAGGCCACGCAGTTGGGACAGCTGCCCTTCACACTCAGACCTCAGGCACCCACCACATGCATGGGGCTCAGATGTGCCACATGCAGCACTCTGGTGCCCTCTCCCCTGGAGACACTCACCACATGCATGGGGTTCAGATGTCTACATTCAGGACTCTTGTGTCCCTCTCCCCTGGAGACACCTTTTGGACTTGAACTCGTTTTGTGGCAAAGTCATCAACCATCCTGGCCCCATTGTGGCTGGTGGCCCACTGCATGGCCACAGTCTACTCTTCCCTTTCCCTAGGCCTCAGGGCTATGTTGGGCTACATGTTTGAGGAATTCACAGTCTTATGTCAGCATGAGGAAAAGCCTGGGCCCTTTTGAGTAGGCAACAGATGCCAGCTCATTCTCCTCCCCACAGCTCCTGTGGCACTCAGGAGGGAGAGTGGGCTATCCTTGGGGTGCCTGCTGTCACACCCCAGCCCCTCGGGGCAGATGCTCTCACCCATCTGTAGCTGAGGAAACTGGACCTCCTAGCTGAGACAGGCTGCCCAGAGACACATGGCCAGTGCTCCTAAGCCCAGCAGATGGCTGCACTGCAGTGCCATCAGGGAGTCAGCCCCAGGCACTGGCTACTCTGTAACCCTTGCTATTCTGACTGTTTTCTTTGTAGTCACTGAGCAGGCAACTAAAGTCCCCAAGAAAACCGTCATCATGTAAGTGCAGGCGTGTTCCTAACCCGTCCTCGGACTGCAGTGCCCTGCATGCCACTAACCTTCCTGGACCTTGCTGTGTGTCCTGGCCACTTGCAGTGGCTGCACTAACAGACTGGCTCACTTCTGGCCACCAGTGCCTTGCAGATTTCTCACACAGCCGTGGCCTCAGGTCCCTCCACACGTCATGGCTCTCTTGCTCTGCACACAACACAATGGCTCACCAGAGTCGCACCACTAGGGTGGGGCTGAGACTGAACCACTTCCCTCAGAAGACTAGAGACAGACTCTTATCCCTTGGTACCCCAGGTCTGGGACGGTATCATCCAACAGAACTTGCTGCAGTGGTGAGAGTATACTCTCTACACTGCCCAGTGTGGCAGCCACTAGCCACGTGTGTCTGTTGAGTACTTGAAGTGTCTAGTGCAGCTTAAGAAATGAATTTTAGGGGCTAGAATTGTGGCTCAGTGGTAGAGCACTTGCTTGGCATGTGTGAAGCCCTGGGTTTGATCTACAGCACTGCACATAAATATATAAATAAAATAAAAAGATCCATTTACAACTAAAATTTTTTTTAAATGAAGGAATTTTAGCAGTCTCCAAACCCAAGCCTAACCAAGGTTCAGGGAAGTGAGGAGGCTTAGGGTGGCTCCCAGAAGTCAGCTGGGAGCCCATTTCCTCAGAGCCATGCCTGTGGGCTTTGTCCTTCAATACTTTCATGCTGTAGAAAATCTGGGCATGTTGGTGAGCTGACTTGGGGGATCAGAGCTGGGTGAACTCACAGAACATAGGCTTGCTTATGACCTGGACAGTCCTGGAGACTTGCAGAGGAGGTATGCAGGTGGAGGTGTGGGGAGCTGTAGGCAGGACTGGCTGAGGATTTTATAGGTTACAGGCTGGGATGCTCTAGGATAGAAACCTCCATTCCCCATGGGCTGAGAGCCACTAGAATAGGGCCTGAAGGTAGCTGTGCTACAGAAGAATTCTGTCATCAGAATTGATGAGGCCCTGGGTTAGCTCTTCCCTGACCTCCCTTCTCCCCAGAAGTAGGCTTCTAGTACTGTGCCACCCAACAGATGGGAACAGTTGGGTGGTAGAGTGCCATCCTGGGTACAAGCAGGTGTTCTAGGGCCTCAGACAGGTTATTGCTCCCTTCCCTCCACAGGGGGAGCATTGTAGAGATGGAGCCAGATCCCATTTGGGAAGCTTCAGAGGCGACCTGAGGGGGACTGGGGATCAGAAACATTCTGGGAAGTACCCACCTTCGTCCTGCAGAGAAGGCTGTGCCCCCTCAGCTTTGGCCCTCAATAGGCCACCAGGAGCCTCAACCTCCCCACCAGTCAGTGGAGTAGGAGATTCCCTTCCTCCTGGACAAGGGATAGGGAATGTAGGGTTCATCACTGCTGTGCACCTTGAGGGTGCCCATGTGTCTCTGGGCCCGTACCTGGGAGCAACTCTTCCTGGAGCCCCAAAGTTAGAGCAAGAAATAAAAATAAATGCTGAGAGAGAGAGAGAGAGATAGGCAGTGCCTTGGTCAAAGCACCAAGTCCTGACTATGGGTAGATCCTCAGCTGAGCCCCGTGGACTTGCCTCCCTCAGCTGGAGTCTGCTCCCTGCTCATGGCCCACTTTACCTCAGCTCCTGCTAGAGCCAGGATCACTGGCAGCAGAGGAGGACCTAGGCTAACCAGTGCATTGCTGACTCTTGGATCTGGGCATTTTTGAGCCTTTCCCCCTGTCCATGCCTGTAAAGGGGATCAGAACCACTGAGGGCCCTTGCTGAGACAGGCCAGGGCTGCAGAGTCGCTGGCCCTCCCAGCATGCACTCCTGAGCTGTTGGCCTTGAGCTCTGCCCCTCCCACCTTGAGAGATGCCAGCCAGGTGGGGGACTCAGCCATGTGGAGCTCAGTGTTCAGCCAGTCTTCCCCTTGGCCTGCTGAGGCCTCACTGGCCTTAGATCCAGAGGCCAGAAGCACAGGCTGCAGACCAGCAGCCTGTCACCTGCCAAAGACTTCACTGCATGCGGGCACTTCCTGGTAGCAGGCTGGGCACCCTGCCTGAGGTACAGAGCAGAAAGCCTGCTGAAGAGGGGGACGGGGAGACAGTGCAGTCCTGGTGTCCAGAGGCTTCAACTTGGGTGATGTAGCATGGGCCTTCTAGGTGCCTCCACATGTCTTGAGCAGAGCAGAACTTGAGCTTAGCCATGTGAAACACTGTGCTTGGTTTCCTTGGCTTCCTGCCAGGGGCTCTGCAGGTGGGGCTGAAGAGCATGTGTAGGAGTTTGCACACTCACCCTCCTCACCTGTTTGTACCTTAACTTGGTCTCTGGCATGTGCTGATGGCTTGGAGCTGGGTGAGGCTGCAGATCTCTGTGCCCATCTCTTCTTGGGCCCTCTCCCCTACCAGAGAGGAGACCATCACCACCGTGGTGAAGAGTCCCCGTGGCCCACGACGGTCCCCCAGCAAGTCCCCCTCCTGCTCGCCTTCCCGCCGCTCCACCACCCCACAAAGGCCAGTTCTGTTGGCCCCTGACCTGCTGTTCCTGCCGGGGTCCAGGCAACCTCACAGGCCTGAGACAGAGCCAGGCTGGAAGCCCACTGTGCCCACACTGTACGTGACGGAGGCTGAGGCCCCCTCCGGAGCCCTGCCAGGGGGCACAGGGCCCCAGCCCAAGTGGGTGGAGGTTGAGGAGACTGTTGAAGTCTGAGTGAATAACTCGGGTCCTCGGGCTGTGTCTCCCTCCAGGGAGGTACCCAGAGGCATGGGGACACTGCTCTTCACACTGCCTGGTGGGATGCCAGGTGGGGACCCCAACGCCAATAACTCCAACAACAAGCAGCTGGACCAGGAGCCCCATGCCCAGGGTCCAGCTGTGGTCCACATTGGGGAGCCCCTCGTCTTCCATGTGGATGCTGGGGGCAGTGTGGACTGGGCTGCTTCTGGAGCAGTCAGACCTGAGCCAGAGGAGACTGGGGCTTCCCTCAGGGAGAGCAGCACGGAGTGGGCAGGAGGAGAGGGTGATGGGGAGAGCCCTTTCATGGTGGAGGAGCCCCAGGACACGGATGGCCTTTGCAGCTGTGACCCCAAGATCCTCAGTGATTTAGAAAGAAAACCTAGGTGATATGATTTGTTAATAAAATTTTACTTGAGCTGGGATTGCAGTGTAAAGCCCTTTATGAGAATAACTTCTTACCACCTCAGGAAAGATGTTGTAAGCTGTCACTGTTATTTCTAATTCTCAGTTATTTAACAAGAAGATAGGTGTAGTTTAAAATGTGAGGAAGAATACTGTCAGACATTGTCTGAACTGATTTTGGAAGTATTACTTTCTTCTAGTAGGAAATTTTGAACTGAATTTATGCAATTGCTTGACTGTCATTCTGCCCTGAGATACTTTATTAGGTCACAGAGACCATATTTTTAAAATTTATTTTTAAAGAAAATTTTTTCATAATACCTTTACTCTATTGTTTCATTTTTATGTGGTGCAGAGGATCGAACCCAGGGTCTCACACATGCTAGGTAAGTGCTCTACTACTGAGCTACAGCCCCAGCTCACATAGACCACATTTATATGGTGTGGTCCATTATGGAACAGTTAAGATAAGAGATCCAACAACCAGTTGCTTGCAAAAGAAAAAGGCATATTTCTTGTTTATGAAACTATCCACTGTAACTCCTTGGTAGCCATACTCCATGTCAACTTCAGTTTGGAACCAAAGCATTTTCAGCAACATCTTCCCATAATATCATCAGTCATCACATTATTGTAGAAGTAGCAAGGATTTGGAAAAGAAAAATTATGTACAAACAAACCCACAAATATATAGACACAAAGACACAAAAATGTGGTACATATGCCTATGTGTGTATGTGAGTAATAAAAAAGTCACTTTAAGAATCTAACAAAATGATAATTGCAGGTTTTATAACGAGGCAAACAGAAGTGAAATGTGTCTTAAATCAGTGATTTGCTAGATGTAGCTTGCAATGGTTTATGAGAACCAATTGTTTATATCTCTTCCTAACTCCATTTGTGCATTGACAGCTTGAAACCAGTTAGATGGAAACATTTAGACCAGAGAAATCAGCCAGCATTGCACATCAGGTAGCCTTGTGTTCCCTCTCCAGTACACCACTGATTAAAATGTAGCAAAATTACAGCTACCTTGTAGTCCTATAAAGAGGCCCAGGGTTATGATTTTTCTTAAAGCTGTGGATGATCCTCAAGTAGAAGTCATCCACTCCAGCTTTCAGATGCCACATAGAGACAGAATGCAGAAAACCATAATTCTTCAGTACAAAGATCTAGTAGCACCACTGGGTTAGCTGGGGACTCCAATAAAATAACTGTATTTACTTTCTTAACTCCTTGAAAACAATGTTTATGCAAGGAACCTCAGTGGACTCATATTTTAAAATATTTATTCTTTATTCATGGGACTCCTTTCTATAAAGCACTTGCTTAAATTCTGCAATGAAGTTAATGATCCTTTTAAATCCAAAGTAGAGACCGTACACAAATTTCCTCAGTACAATATTTTTGTAATGGTTTATTTTAAAAAATGCCAACACTATCTGCCTCAGAATACATTTCTTAGGTAAAGCTTTTTCATACAGTTTGCCAGCATGGAATAATAAATATTTTTAATAACTGCTTTGGAATTTATTTCAAGTACATTTACATTTCTGCTTGTATATACATGTAGACTTGTCCTCATACGTGGAATCAGTAGCAGAAAGAAAATATATTAAAAAGCCAAATTTTAAATTATTAAAATTTTATATAATTTAAATTACAAAATTTCATTAAATATTTCCTCACCAAAACCCTCCTGAGAGATAACAACCTTAAGAGCTTGGATGTTTCTTCAACTTTTGTTTCTTAATGCAAAATCGTGTGAATATTTATATGCATATATATAACATTTATGTAAACAAATATTCATATAAATATTTAGAAAAGGCAAAAATTCTGTGCACATTTACTGAAACATTTTAAGAGTAACAATATTCATCTTTCATAATTTTTTTTAAAGAGAGAGTGAGATAGGAGAGAGAGAGAGAGAGAAATTTTTAATATTTATTTTTTAGTTCTCGGCGGACACAACATCTTTGTTGGTATGTGGTGCTGAGGATCGAACCCGGGTCGCACGCATGCCAGGCACATCCCCAGCCCTTTCATAAATTTTTAATACATAAATAATATTTAACTTCATAAACATTAATTTATTGATATATTTGTCATGTAGTTTATTGATTCAATGTTCCATTATCATAAATAGAGCTGTAGAGAAACTATATGTTATGTATATACATGTACAATGTTTAAGGATATATGTATATTTACATGCTTTTATTAATCATTTTTAGGAAAAATTCTTGAAATTCGACTTTATGCTAAACTAAAATACAGGCTGAATTAATTCAAGCAGTTAATTTTCCAAATTATATGTATCAGCTTTTCACACATAATTAAAAGGGTTCATGAGAAAAGTTGTGTAAGTTCAAATTCACTGATTAACATCAAACTCTTATGTCTTAAATGCATAAATCTTATCTACCAAAGTGAATTTTTTTTGTAAAATCATTAAAAATTTTGACAATAAAAAATACATATATCTAGAGGTAAAAGAAAGCTACTGTTTTATTCCCTGATGGTACATGGGTACTCACTTCTCAAAGCATTCCTCTTGTTGTTTTATTTCCAAATCTTTTTGTGAAGTAAGAGAATGCACTCTAGGCTAGGTAACCAGCACAGAATATGCTCTGAGTCATAAATATTGAAGGCTGTCTCAGAAATATTGAAGGCTGTTTTGTGTATAGGACTACCTAAAAGCATTATACATAACCTAGTAATCATAGATGTTTTCATTTTAATGACAGATTAAACAATCATTTTAGGAACTAGGTTCACAGAATCAATCATTGCAACTTTTTTTTTTTCAAAGTACGTTTTAAATATAGACAAAAGCATACTATGTGTCTAGTTCTTCTATGGTTATCTTAGATTGAAAATGGTTTCTAAAAATAGAAATAATGAGCTATTTTAACTAATGTAATTTAAATTAAAGTAGTATAATCAAGTCTATTCAAATCAGAAAGAAATAATGTTGTATTTGTTTACAAAAAATCTGATTTTTAATATAGAAAATCTTAAAAACAGTAGAATAAATTTGACATAAATTTTCTATGTTCATATATAAATACACCACCAGTGAAACTCCACATGATGTACAATCACTACAATGAGATCCTAATTAGAATAAATTATACTCCATGTATGTAAAATATATCAAAATACACTCTATTGTCATGTGTATCTAAAAAGAAGGAATTTAAAACTCTTTTTAAAAAAGAAAATCTTAAAGACTTTATGCACAAATGAAAACTAAAATAACTTGTTAAGTGAAGTCATCAAATCTCAGGTACAAAATCAGCATACAAAAATCAATAGTGTTTTTATACACTAAAAGTACACATACCTCAAAAGGAAAACTACAAAACCCTAAAAAAGAGAAGTAGAAGAAAATCTTAGAAGATGGAAAAATATGCACTGTTCATGGATAGGCAGAACTAACATCATCAATATGGTGATATTACCAAAAGTTCTCTATAGGTTTAATGCAATGCCAGTCAAAATCCCAAAGGCATTTCTTGTAGAAATAGATAAAGCAATCATGAAATCCATATGGAAAAATAAAAGACCCAGAATAGCAAAAGCAATTCTAAGCAGGAAGTGTGAATCAGGCGGTATAGCGATACCAGATTTCAAACTATATTACAGAGCAATAGTAACAAAAACAGCATGGTACTGGTACCAAAACAGGCGGGTGGACAAATGGTACAGAATAGAGGACACAGAAACCAATCCACAAAGCTACAACTATCTTATATTTGATAAAGGAGCTAAAAGCATGCAATGGAGGAAGGATAGCATCTTCAACAAATGGTGTTGGGAAAACTGGAAAGCCATATGCAACAAAATGAAACTGAATCCCCTCCTCTCGCCATGCACAAAAGTTAACTCAAAGTGGATCAAGAAGCTAGATATCAAATCAGAGACTCTGCGTCTGATAGAAAAAAAAGTTGGCTCCGATCTACATATTGGGGGGTCGGGCTCCAAATTCCTTAATAGGACACCCAAAGCACAAGAGGTAATAACAAGAATCAACAAATGGGACTTACTTATACTGAAAAGTTTTTTTTTTTTTTCTCAGCAAGAGAAACTATAAGAGAGGTAAATAGGGAGTCTACATCATGGGAACAAATTTTTACTCCTCACACTTCAGATAGAGCCCTAATATCCAGAGTATACAAAAAACTCAAAAAATTAAACAATAAGAAAACAAATAACCCAATCAACAAATGGGCCAAAGACCTGAACAGACACTTCTCAGAGGAGGACATACAATCAATCAACAAGTACATGAAAAAATGCTCACCATCTCTAGCAGTCAGAGAAATGCAAATCAAAACTACCCTAAGATACCATCTCACTCCAGTAAGATTGGCAGCCATTATGAAGTCAAACAACAACAAGTGGGGAAAAGAGTACTCTTGTACATTGCTAGTGGGACTGCAAACTGGTGCGGCCAATTTGGAAAGCAGTATAGAGATTCCTGGGAAAGCTGGGAATGGAACCACCATTCGACCCAGCTATTGCCCTTCTCAGACTCTTCCCTGAAGACCTTAAAAGAGCATACTACAGGGATCCTTCCCCATCGATGTTCATAGCAGCACAATTCACAATTGCTAGACTGTGGAACCAACCCAGATGCCCTTCAATACATGAATGGATAAAACAAATGTGGCATTTATACACCATGGAGTATTACGCAGCACTAAAACAAGACAAAATCATGGAATTTGCAGGGAAATGGATGGCAGTAGAGCAGATTATGCTTAGTGAAGCTAGTCAATCCCTAAAAAACAAATACCAAATGTCTTTTTTTTTTAAAGAGAGAGTGAGAGAGCAGAGAGAGAGAGAGAGAGAGAGAGAGAGAGAGAGAGAGAGAGAATTTTTAATATTTATTTCTTAGTTCTCGGCGGACACAACATCTTTGTTGGTATGTGGTGCTGAGGATTGAACCCGGGCCGCACGCATGCCAGACAAGCGCGCTACCGCCTGAGCCACATTCCCAGCCCCCAAATGTCTTCTTTGATATAATGAGAGCAACTAAGAACAAAGCAGGGAGGAAGAGCAGGAAGAAAAGATCAACATTAAACAGATACATTAGGTGGGAGGGGAAAGGGAGAGAAAAGGGAAATTGCATGGTAATGGAGGGAGACCCTCATTGTTATACAAAATTACATATAAGAGGTTGTGAGGGGAATGGGAAAATAAACAAGGAGAGAAATGAATTACAGTAGATGGGGTAGAGAGAGAAGATGGGAGGGGAGGGGAGGGGGGATAGTAGAGGATAGGAAAGGTAGCAGAATACAACAGTTACTAATAGGGCATTTTGTAAAAATGTGGATGTGTAACTGATGTGATTCTGCAATCTGTATTTGGGGTAAAATTGCTAGTTCATAACCAACTTGAATCTAATGTATGAAATATGATATGTCAAGAGCTTTGTAATGTTTTGAACAACCAATAAAAAAAGAAAAAAAAAGAAAGGTAATTCTGAGAAGTTGAAAAAATTCAAGATCTTAAAAGAGGTGGAAAATGTTTTAAAATTATGAATCATTGTATTTAAATGTAAAACTGAAATAATAAAAATCCAGTTTCAGAATTTGAAAAAAAATCACTAATCATTAGCAAAATGCAAGTTGTAACCATATTGAAATAGAACCTCATACCCTATAAGATAGTTCCTCTAAATGAAAAACAACAACAAAAAATAACAGAATCAAAGAAAACAGAAAACAAGTGTTAGGGGATGTGAGGAACATTTGTGAATTGTTGGGGAGAAAGCAAAATGGTATGATGTCTGGAGGGTGAAAAAGATTATGAAGTTTCCTCAAATATTTAAAATTACAATTACCATATAATCCAGCAATCCCACTTCTGGTTATATGCCTAAAAGGATTCAAAGTAGGGACTCAATAATATTAGTACACCCATGCTCAGAGTAGCATTACTTACAATCCAAGTGTCCATCAGTAGATGAATAGGTAAACAAATTTTGGTATACACATACAATGGAGTGATATTCAGTCATAAAAAATGAAAGCCATTCAGGCACATGCTACAACATGGATGAACCTTGAGGATGTTATGCCATAGAAAATAAGCTAGTAATAGGCCAAATACCATAGGATTTAACCTATATGAAGTACCTAGAATCTTTCTTACTAAAGACAAAATTTGGAATAGTGGTTGCAGAGTTGAAGGGAAATAGGAAGTTCCTGCTTAGTAGGCAGAAAGGTTTGTTTTTCAAGATGAAAAGAATTATGTAGATGGATGGTAGGGATAGTAGCAAAACAATGTGAATATACTTAATGACACTGAACTGTGCATTTAAAATGATTCAGGTGGTAAACTTTTTAATATGTATTTCACCACAATGAAAATAAAAGATAACAATATTTCTGTAAAAATTTTATTAATACTGAATTGTTAACGTTCATGAGAAATTGCATAATTAACAGACGTGAGGAGAAATGAAAGATACCTTCTATGTGGAAAGAAAAATTATAATAATAATAGAAATATTATCTTTCTAAATATTAATATTAATAAGAAAATAGATAAAGCAGTGGATTTATATTAAAATTTTAATAGTTTATACATTAGTAAAAGAAGCCAAAAAATTTGAAGTTACTGAGTATTAGGGCTCCTGATTCTACAAACTTGAATTTGGATAATGTTAAAATTTCCTAGAAGAGTTTTAGGACATTACATGTAAATTGCTCTTTTGAAATGTGTATGTGTCTGTGTGTACATATGTGATAGCTGGTAGATATCCCCAGCCCTTCAAGGATATATGGTTATGGTACATAATAAAATTAACCTCACATTTTAAAAACATCCATATATATATATATATATATATATATATATATATATATATATATATTCCCATATATTCATTTAAAAAGATCCAAATATATATTCCCATCAGATTGTGTTGACCACTGTTAAGAATTTCCACCCACATTCCCTAATGATATATAGGATATACCTGGCCTGTCTAGATGGTTTACAGTTAACCAAACTGGACCCTCTGGATTTATGGGGCATGACTGGCTAGGGAAAATCAGTCACACAAACTAATTGATGGGGTAAGAATGAGGAGGTTCCATAATAACAGCCTTCTTTTCTGTGTTGATCCACTTACATCAATCATTGCAAACTGTTGTGAAGTCTGAAGTCACTGAATACCCTCTTGTGAGATAAATAGAATTTGACTGGGAAGTGTCAGACTTCTGGTCTTTATCCCTTAGTTTCTGTAGTTCCTGCTTTATAAAGTTCTGTGTTATTTGTTCATTTGAAATTAAAAATATACACTACTGGAAATAAAAAATTCAATGGCTAGAATATAAATTTGGTGAATTAAACTTTAAATCAGGTCAGTAGAAAATATATGAACTGCAACACAGATGTTACAATCAATAGCTGTTGAATGACTGAAAGGACTCTCAAAACCCTTTATATATGGCACATCCACATAAAGGTAAAGCTGAAAGTACATCAGGAAAAAGAATGGCAGGCAACCACTGATGGTTTCAAAAATGTGCAAGTGTTTTCAAGCAACTTTCTGAATTGCACTGAAAATACTTCACTGGTTTATGACCAACCAAAATTTGGAAAGTCTCAGGGAGGCCCAGTCACAAGTTTACAAGGAGTAAAAAAAAAAAAAAGTAAAAATGTGGATATTTATAAATTATAGTTGATTGACAATGCGATCATAATAATGCATCATATAGTTAAAATATACAATAAATTACAATTTATGACAATAATGCAAAGATGGTATGGAAAAAATGGAGCTAAAGGTTTTAAAACTGAGTGATGTTTAGGAACTAGCCAAAACATGCGGGGTGTTTCCAGTGATCTCTAAGGTTGACCCTTGGATCTTTCTGAGATCTTTGATAGTGCTTTACACTCATGGCCCAGAGTAGGAATGTCACCATTTTTTAAAATTTCTATTTGATTTTTCTATCTTGTTTGATCTGTTGGTTTTCAGAAGTTTGGGAAAGATTTAAACATTATGCTACCAACATGATATCTTTATCCCAAGAGGCTAGGTATTCAGGAGGTATCATAAGAGGAATTATTATCATTGTTTCATTTAAATCAGAAACCATTAATTCCAGCCACATATTAACATAAAATAAAAATTACCAAGTCTAAAAATCACTAAGATGATTTTTTAAAATAAGGTGATTTGAAAACTCTAAAGCACACCACCACTAAAGGAGACATAGTTTCTTAAAGGTCACAGAAATAAAAAGGTAGGTTGACAGATTGATTTTAGTGTTTGTGGAACTAAATGATTGAATGCTTTCCTAGTGTGCCCCATGCCTTGGAATCAATTCCCAAACATTAAAAAAAAAGTTACATATGATTTTCATTATTGCATTGTTGTAAAAGAGGTTCAGAAAGCCAGGAAACATCAGAAATTAGAATAGAATCAACTGGAAATCACTGTTCTTATTTCACAATTCTTTCAACATCAATTTCTTGGCAACAGCTCTCACTATTTGCTAATTGACCAGAAGACAAAGACTGATTAAGAGAATGTGGAAATAAGGCAGAAAACACACAGACTTTGGGTTTGACTAGAATCTCACATTTTAATTCATATGGGAAAATATTAATAATCCTTTACTTATGAGATCTTGATACTGCCACCAGAACTTTTTTTTATTAAAAATATTGCTGTTTTTCTGTTATATGGAATAACTGGATCCTCAACATACTATCCATTCTAAAAATCTCTTTAAGACTTATGGTTTGTGGCATATTGATAAGAAGAAATAGATTTGGTAATTTAATTATTCACATTAAGATGCCAAAATCCAAAATATCATTCTTCATGTGTTTTTCCTTTGGTGTCTTTAAAATTACCTATTTTTTAAAAAAGATATTGATTTTAATTTTACATGTTGACAGTATATCACTAAATTGTCTTGATTTACAAGTGAACTTGTTTCTCAAAATTATCAAAATTTAAGTAGTTAAATTTATAACTCATTTTACTTGAGAATAATAAATATGTTATACACATTGTTGTATCTCTTTGCTTGTGACTTCTTTATGACCAGTACTAATTTCTTTATAAGGAACAAAAAAATATTTGTTAATGAATGTAATAGCACAACTCAAAATACACATGTTCACATTTTGTCTTTGTAGAATGAGTTTATGTCTCCAAATGGAGTATGTTTTAAGTCTTCTTTTGTAGATATTTATTTCATGCATTTTTTGAGGAGGGAAATGGTACATACAGCTACTTTGTTAATGATCTAATATGTATTAGAGGTTGCAATTCCATTCCAAATTATAAACTAATTGTATTAGAATAGTTAAGATGCTAAATGCATTTACAAACACCTACTACTTTGTTAATGATCTAATATGTATTAGAGGTTGCAATTCCATTCCAAATTATAAACTAATTGTATTAGAATAGTTAAGATGCTAAATGCATTTACAAACACCTACACTTTTATTTCTTGCTATATATTTAAGAGGCATTCAGGAAAACTTTATTTTCATGTATAGAAAAGTTTGCATGTTTGTTTGTCTATAGTATTCAGGAAATCTAATTGTAATTCTCCTTTCTTGAACTTTGCCTTTTCCCCTTGACTCTTTTACATTCTATGTTTGTTGATTACTTACAAAAACAACGCCTCATATTGTTCAATGTTGTATCAGTATGTGTGGTCTCAAAATAAATTTTAAATCCTTGAGTAGAGTACAAATCATCCCTGCCAGGCAATCCAGCAAAATATTTTGAACATAGCAGATGTTCTATTAAAACAACTTGATTGACTGGCTATGAGAGACTGACAAATCTTACTAAGAATTTATACATGAACAAGTGTTCAAATATTAGGAATAACATCTCTCTTGAAGACAGAGTAAAAGGTTTTATTTAACTTTTAAGTGATGGAAGTCAAAAGAGGCTTGGCTTTGAAGCAGAAAAATAAAATCTACCAGCAACTTATTAATCATCTTTCAGAGACTTGTAACTGAAAATGTATTGTGAGAACTCTAAACAACTGATTTTACAAAGAGAAGCATAAAATCTGATAGGTTTCATCAACCATCCTAGTTGCTAAGCAACTGATCACTAAGGTGGAAATAAAGTAACATATTCATGAAAATTATAGAATATGGTTGCCCTTAAGATATTGCAGTAATGCAATTTTACAAAAATACATGAGGGTAAAATACCAATAATTCTCAAATGCTAAAATAAATTTACTAACCCTTGAAAATCTAACTATTTTAGCACAGTAATACATTAGTATATAATCAGTTATCAGTACTCCCATTTCATGGGAGTTTTTTTTTTCACTTCACAAGTATCTTACAAGTAATAAATGTATTAAGAATATAATCTAAGAAGGTTACATTGTGTAAAAGAAAATAAAATCTTTATTTCCTTCTCTTTCTCTTTATTTTCAATTTATATGCTAAAGTTGCATGATTAAAATTAAATGAAATGTTCTCAAGTTATTTTCTTTGTAATTTCTAATCTAAGTGACTTCAAAATTTCATTTATGACAGAATAAATTCTTTAAGACAGTGACAACTAAAAAGTATATTCGTCACATCACATGGGCTTTAAATTCACATTGGGCATAGTTTAGTAACTAGTTGAAGTTAAATTTTTTGTAAATATACAGTTTGGTAAAGAAACAAGAATGAGGGGCTGGGGTTATGGCGCAGTGGAGTGCTCACCTAGTGCTTGAGGCACTGGGTTCGATCCTCAGCACCACATAAAAATGAAATAATGATATTGTGTCCACTTACAACTAGAGAATAAATACTTTTAAAAAAGAAACAAGAATGAACTCATATTAAATAGGATAATAAAATAACAAGTAGGTAAAGGGAATTTTCTAATTGTCATATAGAGAATATATATAAAAATAGATCCTGTGATATAATCCATATCTCTATGCAGTATTAAATGGCAGGCAAGCAGGAAAACTCACAAGCATACAGAAGGATGCTTTAGAGTAAAAGAGGGATGGCTTAAATATATGAGCAGAGAGTAAACTCTTGAAGTCTCAAGACATATTCTCCTTTCTCCCCTGTTATAAATTTTAAATAGTCACAGATGGTGACCCATTACAAATTTACAACAGCTTGAAATAATCTAGCTGAGTGTTGGCAAATGGTTATAAATGTCATGATTTGTTTCTGTTTCCAGACTTGCCCCAGAGCATTCCACACACATATGTTTGGTATATAACATAGCAAATTTCAAAGGAAAATGAACAGGAATGAATTGTATCCTTCCATTATCTTTCCTGCATAAAGAGAGTGCTTTCAAAAGTCGGTTTTTCACTGTCATTGATGGGTGGCTTCTAAAGTAAGACTTAATACTGATAGTCACCTGTTGCTTCACAGAACGTGGAAATGAATGGTGGGGATAAGTAAAAACAATGTTTTCACATAAAATTTATAAACTCTTCTCGTGGAAAATTTTCTGAAGGATTAATTCAACAACAAAATTAAATTAACTGTGAAATTTATTTTATAAACTCACTGTTTGAACCCTGATAATATCCAGAGGCCAGAAGTCAGTGTTCCATTAAATATTCTATTCATATGAAATAAGAAGATTTTTGAGTGTTTGGATTTGGAGAAATTTTCATGACTGAAAAAAATATAGACTTCATCATTTCCTATATTTTCAATGACAAATGAAAGATAAAACTTCAGTCCTTTGTTTTGTCTTAAGTAAGGCAGTATTAGTCAGTCAGATCCCACCTTCTAGGTTCAGAGAAAATTGACAAGATGCAGGGAGATAGAACAACACTTTGAATGCAATTCCTGGCCAACAGATTAGAACTTACATATTATTTATTCTGATTAAGAGAATATTAATACCTAGACTATATATCTAGAATTTTTTTACAGCTTACAGTATTCTTAGATATGATTTGTCTTATTTATATAACCCCAAGATAGATAGCCTGATTCCTACATTTTTATGTGAGGATTTGATGAAATGGTTTGTACAAATTTCCTCAGGTAGTCATAAAGTTTACTACTATTTTTTTAACTATTTACTTCTTAGAGAGAAATGTATACTCCTGTCAGTTTTCTAGTTGTTTTTTGGAGCCATAAGTAATTATGACTCTAGAAATTTGAATAGGACTACTTCCAATTCTTCATAGTAAGAAGGAAGCCCTCTGTGAGCCCGGAAATTTGATTACTATCTGAAACCAAAAAGAACTGCACCTTGATTTAGGAGTTCTAGACTATTGAACTGTGAGAAAATAAGTTTCCACTGGTTAAGCCACCCAGTCTACAATATTTCATTATGGCAGCTTAGGACACACAAATTCTGGGACTCTAGAAATACAAGAGTAAGTATGGTAAGCCCAACCTAAATAAATGCATGTGCTAAAAACATAAATTCAATTATAAATGTTAAGGAAATGTAATTAAGAAAAAGTTACAGTAATGATATAATACTATTCTGGAACACATCAAAAAGTTCATAAGACAGATACATTTAGGTTCTCAGTAATATAAATATTATCATTGCTACTTAATGAAGAAGAACTGAAGGTTTATATCACAAAACATTGTATGATGAAATTGGATCTTATCACAAGATGTTAGTGTAGTCACTCTGACTTGTCAGACAGCTTCTCATTTAAAAATGAATTAATTATTAATACATATGTAATTTTGAAATAAAACAAACTGAACTGAATGGAGATCAACTAAATGTTGCAATCAAAATTCTATAGTTCAGAGTTGACAAAACCATGTGTATAGCATTCCTCCTTCATACACAGATAGGCACACAATTATAGAATCAATCTGAATTATACTTATTTTTACACTGGATGCTAAAAACTTCTCTAGTATGGATGCTAAAAATTTCTCTAGAATGAATACTCTGTCAACCCATAAGGCAAAAAGATACAAAATTCTTGCCAAAATGGTTAGTCAGTAACTAACTCTAGGAATAAAACATTTGGTCAGACTTTTTTAAAAACATGACTTTAATGAGTCATTTTGTTTGACCTTGTCTGACAGCTGTCAACTGTTAATAGCCCATATGTATTAGAATAAAGTTGTAGACTGTAAATTTCAGAATAAAATGGAAAATATAATTCTTTTCTGGAAACCTGGTAATGATAATATCATGGGTGTTTTTACAATATTCCATTACTTACAAAATAGGGTTTTTCATTAAATGAAAATAATATAAATGGAAAATTCTCAATATTCTGTCACTACATGGGCAACTTAGATAAGCATTAATATCAGCTGAATTGCTCAGTTCCTATCCTAAATGCAGGTTAACCGATTAAGGATTAAGGAAGATCAAGAAAAAGAATAAAGACCTTAACTCAATAGAGTTGTATTTATTTATTTATCATTTATTAGATAAGTCCATCTTAATATGGAGGAAATGGTTTTAGTAAGAGGCGACACACATTTTTGTAAAAGGCCAAAAGTAAGCAGTGTAGGTTTTGTGAGCCATATGATCTTTATCTCAATAACTCAACTGTGTCTTAGAAGACTTTATTTATAATATCAGTGGCCATCAAGATTTAAACTGAGCCCTTAGTTTGCTGACTCCTGAAAAAATAGAAAGATTGAAGTTCGAATATCTGTTTAACCCAGGGTCAAGGGACCAAATATTTGAAATAACACAAATTTGGTAAAAAGACAATTTTCCATTATTGAAAGACATAAGTGAGTTGTAACGTAGCATAATATTAGTCACTCAAAATGATCCAAGACAAAAGAAGGAAGATGTGGAAACTTCAAGAGTCTTCTAAAAACTGATTCCATCCATCATGAATTGTCAGGTGATAGGAGACAGAGACCCATGCAAAACTATTTTTAATAAAAGGAAGTCTATAATTTCTACACATGCATACATAGAAGCATCTATACAGGTGTTATGGTTCGGATATGAGGTATCCCCCAAAAAAGACAGTGCAAGAAGGTTCAGAGAAGAAATGATTAGGTTGTAAGTGTCTTAACCCAATCAGTGATTTAATCCCCTCATAGGGACTGAGTGGTAACTGAAGTGGTAGGATGTAAACAGTACATTAAAAGTAATATGATATATTGAAATATCCTATCAATTATTTTTATGATAATATATATATACACACAACTGTTTAGAATATCTGAATAATCAGTATATAGTTTTAGTTTAATGATTTTATTTGTGTTTAGAATCATGTGGTTGACAAGTGATCTCTTGAAATAATAACCAATAACAAATTTGTCCTGACAGTTACGCCTGATGGTAGTACTTTTTTAATTCAGAGCTTTGTACAGTTTGCACAGTAATCTTCTTCTTAGCAACTCTAAGCATTATGCACATTTACTTCACTCATAAGTCATAAAACCTTCTGAAACAAGAGAGCAGGGCCATGACTTATTTAAAAGATAAACTAAGGATCAATGGTGAGAGCAAGTATGTGAACAGATGTTCTTTATTCTGTTTAATTCTTAGTCTCTGGACTACTTTACCCTTTGGGGAAAATAACCACTGTGACTGTTCATAACCTGAACTAGATCATAAAGCTTTGCAGAAAAGGTTCTCTCCTTTCATCTTTCATGCCTTCATCAAATTCTTCAATCCATGCTATAGCAAATAAAAAAAATATTTCAAATGTGTCACTGACTGGCAAGTATACTTCCCAGTGACCTAAGGCTGCTGTGCAGATATAGCTTACTGTGCCATAAATTGGATCATCACGATTTTATTCACATCAATTCCCAATGGAACCAAAATCCACATGAAGACTGTCAAACATTTCAATTTGTCATCCTGTCATCCAAGATCCCTTTTCCCTTAGGCTCTAAATAGCTGTGTGCAATGGTATCTCAAACAAGATAAAATGGTGAAGGGGAATCTTGATACACATCAAAACACTTTGCTACATGTAACAAAATGTTATTGCCCTGAAGTAGGTAAACTTATTAAAAGAGAAATATATAATACCAAGGAGTGAAAAATAGATTTTTATAATAAGATAGCATCCTTCATCTGCAAATATCCCAAGGTGTTTTGTCAAGATGTGCAATTTGATTTTTTTTCTCTATACTGAAATACAGGGACAGGGTGATTAATATCCTAGTAGATGGAAATATATTTATTTTAGAATGTGCAATCTTTTAAAATATTCCTGCTCTTTAAACCTCATTTTATCCTCAATATCAGTCTCTATCCCAGAGTCCATAGTTCCTCCTGTATCATTGCCTATACGAAGTTTATTTGGGTTAATGATAACATATTTATCAATCTAACACCTGTTTCAAGATCCTTTGTTTACTGAGAGCAGAAACAGTCTCAGGTTGCAGAATGGGTAGATTTCTTTAGAGGCACATGGGAAACAACATAGGAGATGGATGTGATACTTGAAGTCAAGTAGAGAAATCATGGTAGACATGGAGCTCCTGGGAGTTGAAGCAAGAACTAAGGCTGATGAAGGGGCATACAGAGCAGGTGTGTGAATTTCCACTCTAATGCTCCACACTTGATATGAATCCCTCATCTTCATTGAGCCATGACTAGTTTCTCCCCATCTGACAGATGTGTATTTTTCTACAGTCCTTGTTGAGATCTGTTGCCGGTTCAGTTATAATCACCATCTCACATCATCTGCTTGAATTGAGGAGTTTCCTTTAACTTCCCTTTAACTTTTTTTCATAAGAAAGAAAGTAACCTTGCTCCAGCTCATCTTTTTAATACAAAGCCACTGTTGCTAAATCTTTGTCAGTCATTTTATCATTCATTCATTTTATCACCCTCACCATTTCCATCTCTCCTCTGTGAACCCATATATTGCAACTTCCATATCACAAGTTTGGTCTTGTATCATTGAATTGCTTTTTACAATGTTTTTCTATCTTGTAATAAAGCTCAATCTGCTCATGGAGCACATCAGTGCCCGGGGATCCCACCTTACTGCTTCTCCACGCTCATCCTCACCACTCACTACATTGAGTCCAGCTCACTGACCATATTCTTGCATCCCCTTTCCCAAGCTCCCCCTGGATTCTTGCCTTCATGCATGTGCAAGATATTTCCCCTGCCTAACCTGCCTGTCTTGCTCTTTGTACTTGAATAAATATTAACCAATTCTTCAGATTTTTATTTTTTACTTTTTGATTTTTTTTTGTGATTTTCTGTCTTTGCAACAATCACATTATATTTTGATTGTTTATTAAATTAGCCTGTTGTCTCTCTTTTAATGACCCATTATACTCCTGAGGGCAGGGCTTTTCTGTACTGCAATGCCTAGAAATTAACCTGATAAGTGCTTATTGAAGAAATAAGAACAAATGTGTGTAGGTCCACCTAGCCTTTGACCAATCTACAAAAACTAGCTGTGGATAAAATTTAACTGTTCATTTATTGCTAAAATGAATAACTTTTTATCTGCATCCTAGATCTAATTTAGGCTGGTTGACATATTTTTACAAAAAAAAAAAACTTGATTCTCCTTTCTATGAACACACACTTATTGTCTTACTTTTATGTGCAATACATTGTGCTATTTTCATGAGGAAAAGAGTTGAAAATTGCAGTTCTTTTCTTCAGAGACTTCCAAGACTCATAGGAGAGACAGACTCTAAAACAACATCAAAGCCCACAATTACAATATAGAAATAGATAACACATTCATCCCAACGGGTTAGCTTATACTGTGGAAACAAAGAACTGGAAAATCTCAGAGGCTTCTATGTTCCCTATCACAGTTCAGTTGCAATTCTGTTCTGTGTCATCTTCACTTGGGTACAAACTGATGGAGCAGTTTCTATCTGGATTAAAGGATGATGGAACACATACACTGACGACTAATCTTCATGAGACTTCTGCATACATACCATTAGGCGAAACAAGTCACAGACTGTCTTCTGAGGTAAGCAGGCTCTTACAAGAATAGGTACCCTGAGGAGGGGCATCAAATATGGGTGAATTGAATCCTGTTTCCACTTGCATGAGATGAGCTGGAATAATGTAGGCAGTGAAAGAAGGAGCTATTCCAAAAAGTGCCAAGACACAGCAGCAAATAAGAGCACATTTTATTCTGGCTAACAAAACAAACAGTATGGAGACAGAGAGTTGAGTGGATTGGAGGGGCCATCTCAAGGGTTTGGAGGTGATTGAAAATAATTAAATGATCCATACTGAGAGGGCAATCAGGTACATATTTTACTAAGAATAGCTGCAACTGTCTGAAGCAACTTTCCATGGAAGTTGGGACTAGGAGAACTGTGATCTGTGGTCTGCTAAGTGGCAGTCACCCAAGCCTGGTGAACAGCATTAAGGAACAGAAGAAAGCCACTGTTTTCTTTGGTTGCTTCCATATTACTCACTGCCTCATGAATAAATCAAAGTAATTTACCTTTAATACAATTGCAAGTATTTTAGTATATAGATGAAATTATTCAGCTGAGACAAATTAAGACTTTGAAAAAAGGTCATTGTAACTTTTGTTTTTACAGCAAATTACTTTCATTGCCATTTCTGTGAGATATGGTCATTATTAATTTCCCTATATGATCATTGAATCATGATGGAAAATGATAGACTCTAAGCTTGAAAAATTATAAGAAGAGTAATGACCAACAAAATCTTAATATCCTTTCCCCTGGGTCTTGAAGAGTAGGGATAAGAAAGTGCTCATTCCATTCATGCACTTAATCATATTCTCTACAATATAAGAGAGGAGCAACTCTAGAAAACTCTAACAAAATTTATGGAGCACCTAATCACAGAAAATTTGAAGATTAAAAAACAAAAAGAGGATTGTCATATTGATTCTCAGACTTCTCCCAGTATTCTAGGTGGAACATGCTCAGCATTTTCAGGTGCTTTTAGTTTTCAAAGGAAGTAAAACATGAAAGTGGCCATCAATAGCATCCACAGTTGGAGGGATATTGGTTAAGGCAATTTTAAGGACAAAAATAGCTACTTTAATTGCTACATTTTAATCCAGATAATCCTGAAAGCAGAGTGCAGCCACTGTATCCAGAGTAAAGTTTTGGTAAATTAGGTTCTAAGTACCAGTACCTTTTCTTCTTACTAACTGATAAATTAATGAAAATCTATTTTATGAAGTTCTCTAAATCCTCATAGTTATCAATGTGCTTTATGAAAGCTCTGAAATTTGTATCAGGAACCAGAGTCAATAGATCAAGGGTACTAGAAGGAATAGGAGTAATAATCTGTTCATTAAGTCATTTGGAGTTTCTTGGATAAAGCCACTTATAGCACAACTGGTATAACCAAATGTAGAAGTGAAAGTAGTTTTACATTTTATGTTATTAAAATTTTAATACCATGTATATGTGAGGTAAGAAATGACTTTTACATTTTCCCCCAGAAAACTTACTAATCATCCTACTCAATTTATAGATTCTTGCCTTGTTAATTTAAAATGTCCTTTTAATATATTTAAAATTATTTTATTCTTTTTTTCTGATCAGCTTCTTTCTGTATCCTTGGAAAGTTCAGAGAACTTCCATGAGAACAGCTTTATACATACATTAACATATAATAAAACATGTCCAGATATTTACTATTTGAAAGAACAAAACAGTGATTCTTCTTGTCTTCCAAGATGCTTATCTGCAAGTGACAGAAACTCACCTCGTATTACCTATGTTTGTTGAGAGCCACAGCCAAAGGGGCCCCAGCAAACTTCCAGCTGCCCTTCAAGCTGCCAGCTGATGATTGGCTCACAGTGGCCCCAGCAACATCTAGCTGATTGGCTCCTCTGCAGTCATGTTCATTGGGCTGTTTCCCTGCCCTTCAGACTGCCAGCTGATGATTGGCTCACAGCGGCCCCAGCAACATCTAGCTGATTGGCTCCTCTGCAGTCATGTTCATTGGGCTGTTTCCCTGCCCTTCAGACTGCCAGCTGATGATTGGCTCACAGCGGCCCCAGCAACATCTAGCTGATTGGCTCCTCTGCAGTCATGTTCATTGGGCTGTTTCCCTGCCCTTCAGACTGCCAGCTGATGATTGGCTCACAGCGGCCCCAGCAACATCTAGCTGATTGGATCCTCTGCGGTGATGTTCATTGGGCTGTTTCCCTGCCCTTCAGACTACGGAACTGATCATTGGGGGACTTCTTTGGCTCCGCCCACGTGACCCAGCCAATCGGCCTCAAGAGCAGGAGGATTGTGGGAGGTGGTGTGGTTTGTGGGGAGAGAGGCTTGTGGAAGCCGGTGGTGGCAGTTGGGCTCTGAGGGTTTTTCCTGAGGAGCTGTTTTGTTTGGCGTTTGTAGTTTTAAAAATAAAGTTTGTTTCTTTTGATAAGTGGCTCCTGAATTGTGCCCAGTCAGACTGCGGCATATGTTAAAGAAAATTATTGTTTTAAATAATTCAAGGAGTTGGATCACACAGTTGGTAAGTGGGGGAGAGAGATCATGAAGCCAGGACTCATGATTTAGTGCTCAAAATGATTATAATTGCACATTTCCTTTGCTGGGAAAGTGAAGAAATTTCTCAGTGTATTTTACCATATGATTATTTTTTTATACTATCAGACTTTATTGTTACCATTTCTGGAATTTTTGCACACAATTATGAAATGACCTTAACCTTCTCTGTTAATATCTTTCTTGGCTAGAGAGTTAATGGTAGGATGTATTTTGGATCAGAGATGTGTTTGTCTTATGGTTCAAATTATGCTGTCTTTCTTCATCATTCACCCTTCTCAGAGTACTCCCTCAATAAAAAAGAAAAAGAAAAAAATGGACTTGTAGGGAAGGTCTAACCATGTAGGTTCTGTACACTCTAGGATATGGTCTTTAATTTAGGAATGGTAGGAAGTCACTGAAGAATATTAAGAATGGCTTTTTGCCTTTAAGAAGAGTTTTCTGTGATGGAAGGTGAAGAAAAACAATATGGAAAAATTGTGCTGTATATGTGTCTCATGAACTGCAATGCCTTCCACTGTCATATGTAACAAGTTGAAATTTAAAAAATGAAAAAAAGTAATACCAATGAAACTGATGTTGCAGTATCGAACATTACATAGTGTTATAGGAAGTAAAAAATGAGCCCTGTTTACTAATATCCAAGTTCTATTCCCATAAGGATGGAAACTAGAAGAGATGTAAGTTAGAATGAATGATGTGTTTGGGTAGAATAGTGAATAATGTTTATTTAACACATTTCTTAAATATCCTATAATGCTATATAGTTTTAAAGTTTCAGAATTTTAAATTAGAATTTTATAATTAAAAATATTAAAACTCTTATTAAGAAAGAAATTTAAAAAAAAGAAAAACCAGTTGGGGAATACTCATTCTGGTTTTTCTTTTTTATATCTTTTTTATATTTATTTTTTAAACTGGTTTTTCTTTTTTATTTCATCACTACAGGGTCTCCCTGTAGTGATGGCCCGGGAGAGAGGTGATGGCAGCTTGAACATCAGCTAGTTACTGGGAGGAAGGTGAAATGAGTAGCAAATGGGTTGAACATCAAGATGTGGGGGATGAAGGTATCAAGGACCACTCTGGAGCATCTACCTTCTAATTCACAGGTGGGTGTCATTCACCAGCTAGGGAGGACCAGAAAATCCCAACTCCTTTGGAGAAGATCCCAAATTTGACTTGAGATGCCCTAAGTTTAAAGTAACTTTCAGGACATATTAATGAAGAGTAATGGAATCATGGGGAAGATTGGAGGGTAAGGGTGGAAATAATAAGAATATATTATATTCATAGACAACCATGACACAAGAAGACTCTCAATTCTGTATAATTAATATGCACTAATGTTAAGATATCCAAGGGGAAACTTCAGGTAAACAATTTGAGCTTTCATGAATGTAATTTAAAATAAATGTATATTAATATGTTGATGTATAATCACTATGCTCATCCACACTATGCATAAATAAAATCTACTCTGTGGGTATTTGAGAACATTAGAAAAGTTCATGTGAGGCATGAAGTGCCTAATGAATAACTAAATAAAAAACTCTGACTTTTACATTTGAAAAAAAAAAAAGATATATTGTATTCTGAACACCTCATACTTTGTAACATGGTCTTTGGGAATAGGACCCCTGCAAATATAATTAGTTAAAATAATGTCATACAGACATAAGGTGTGGCCCTAAGTAATATAATCAGTGTTTCTGATGAATATTTTATGCATTATTTGACTGGGCTATAGGATGCCTAGATAAATATTATTTCTGGATATTTTTGTGTGGGTGTTTCTGGAAAAAATTTGCCTATGATTTGCTGGACCCAGTAGAACAGATAGTCCCACTTAATATGCATGAATTCCTCCAATAAGTTGAAGACCTGAACAGAACAAAAGATAAAAAAGGAATTTGCCCCTGTTCTCCTTCACCATAGAGCTGAGCCATTTTGTCTACTCCTGTTTTAGGACTCGGATTCATAACATTGGCTCCCCTGGTTCTCAGGCTTTCTGGCTTGCCTGATTCTTGAGTTTTTTAGTCTGACTAAATTAAACCACCAGTTTCCCTGGGTCTCTAGCTTGTAGAGAGTAGGTTGTGGAAATTCCCAGCCTCCATAAATGGTTGACCAATTTTTCAGGATAAATCTGTTTCTCTATCACTATACCTCTTTACATGTTCTATTGATTTTATATTTTTGATGAACCCTGACTAACATAGTATCCTTATTGAAAAAGGGACACTTAGGAGTTATACTATCAAAGAGCACAGAATTCCTAGAAACAAGGAAGAGGCTTGGAGCAGACTCTTCATTCATAATGAAGACCTCAGAAGGAATCAAACCTGCAGACACCTTGCTTTTGGATTTCTAGCTTCCAGTGCTATCAGATAATGCATTTCTGTTGTTTAAACTACTCACTTTATGGTACTTTGTTGCAGCTCAAATAGGAATCTAATTTACTTTGTAATCTGAGTTATTTGAAGAGAATTCCTGTCCACATGTGACTATAGCCAGTTCTTAAATATTTGTGATCAATTCTATATTTAATTTTTGAAGATTGTTTTTAGTTTTTAGATATTTAATTTGAAATAATTTATATTTATAGAAACTTACAAAAATTTGCAATGATTTCCCTTGTATCTTTTCTCCAGTTTTTCTTTTTGAGGAACCATAACAAATTTATCAAATCCAGGAAATTAACATCAATGAAATACTACTAATTAATCTGTAGTTATTAAAAACTTTTTAATTTCCCCACTAATGAACTTCTCTGACCCAGAATCCCTAAAGATCTTCAATTCTATGTAGTTTTGTGTTTCTTTAGTTTCCTTCAATCTGTTACAGTTCCTTGGTGTTTGTTTTTCTTTGACCTTGAGAATCTGAAAGAGTCCAAGTCTTTTATTTTGTAGAATACCCCTCCAACACTTTTTGTCTTGTTTGCTTGTGATAAAATTGAAATTATAAATTTTTGCAAGAAGATTAGAGAATTGATACTGTGATGTAGGTAGGTGTTGTTCCTGGGTGTATTATCTATGGTTTTATGGGTAACACAGTGTCTGTCACATTTGCCCACCATAAAACTACTATTCTTGGGCTGGGGATGTGGCTCAAGCAGTAGCGCGCTCGCCTGCCATGCGTGCGGCCCGGGTTCGATCCTCAGCACCACATACCAACAAAGATGTTGTGTCCACTGAGAACTAAAAAAAAAAAATAAATATTAAAAATTCTCTCTATCTCTCTCTCTCCTCTCTCACTCTCTCTTTAAAAAAAAAAACTACTATTCTTTTCCCAGGCTAATTAACATAAGCATCATGTTAAAGAGTTATGCAAACATCTTTTTTCTTTTGTTTTTTACTTAAAAACATAACAAAGGAATTACTTCATATAGCCTTAAAGAAGACTTCCTCATGTTTTATACTTACAAAGTACTCTATTAAGATGTGACATAGTTCACTCAGTTGCTCCCTTATGTATTAAAATGCAGATTGTTGCTAATACTTTGCAATTAAAGAAAATCTTCTGTATATGTACTACTGGATTTTTGGTGGGTATCTGCAGGGAATATTGTCAGAAGTGGTATTTCTGATTAGACAGTAAGTGGATATGCAGCTTGGTTGGATATTGCAAAATTCGCCACCAGAAAGTTTGTACCAGTTTACACTGGCACACTGGTTTCTCCATCTGTTGTGTTTGCAAGTGTCTACCTCTTCACAGTCTCTCTCACAGCATTTGGTAGGCAATTCAGAATCACTTGGAGTTCTTAAAGAATTGCAAGGAGGATTCAAGAGGGTTCAGGGTCTAGGGATCGGAGGCTGCATGTGGAAATGTTTGTAGAAAGGCAAGACAACCTAGCAGACAGAAATTAGCTGTAACAATCTCTTATGTATTTCCTTTAAATACCCAAATTTTATGGAAGTAGCATTCACTTTTGTCTTTATAACTGCTAATGATCATCAAAGGTACATGTTTTGAAGAATTAATCTCCAGTTTGGCCTCAAATTGAGGTAGTAGAAACTAAAAGATGAGGCCTTGTGGGAAGTTAGAGGTCCATGGTGTGCCCTTGAAGTGGATTGTGGGGCCTGCTCATCCCCCACTCTTTGTTTCCTGCTGCCAGGAGGTGAGCAGCTTCTTCTCCTGTGTGTTTCCATCAGGATACACTGCCTTGCCACAGGCCAAATAAGCCGTGACTGGAACCTCCAAAAGGGCAGCCCAAATCAACTCTCGCCTTTGAGTTTGTGATTGCTGGTATTTGTTATTGAAAAGAAAACTGATGATCACAACAACATATCTCTTTATTTTTAGATCTCTGCTCTGCCACCACTCCACTCCACCTCACATGTAAGGATGTGGGCGTGTATCACTTAATCTGGAAAATCTCTTACTTCCCATCTACATGGATGAGCCAATCAGTTCTGGTCCTACAGTTGGACCCTTAATTCAGGGATAACACCTACAAATGCTACAATGTCTAGGCCTCAATGATGATTTCAAAAATAGCATGGTATTCAAATAGGACCAGTCAGCATTAATTCTTGACTTTTTTTTAAACAGCATTTAGTGGAAAAGGTTCTCTCTTTCCTGCACTATTAAGGTGACAGTGAGGATGTCTGGGACTGATAATGCCTTACTTTAGCATGAGGTAAATTCAAAGAAAGCAGAAGCACCATCCTAGACATTTACATTTTATAAATAGAGGCTCACTCTGGGCCTCTATTTATAAAATGTAATAATTTCCTAGTAATAGTTTGAATTTGATTTCTTTCACTTGTATCTCCAAGAATCAAGTTAATGTTCTTTCAGAATGAATGTATCTTGGCTGTAGGATGGCTCTTAAGTCATGTGAGAATAATACATATGAAAACATAATATTTCACTGAAATAATGGTATTAGTTCAATTTGTTCATTAGGCTTCAAAAGATAAGGGATTTCCCCTGCAACAGATGAACAGATTCTTATCCTTGAGCTATGTAATGAGTGGAAAGCATCATAGCTGTCAAGGGATGCTAATGCATCCATGTGGACTGATAGGTGATTTTTCCCGTGAAACAGCATTGAGACATATTGGAGTTTGTCAGAACATTTCAGACTAGACCTTGTTAGGTTTTAATGTGTTTCCTAGAGTAATTACTACAGTTTCTATCACATTTGTCAAAACTCTACTGATGGAATGGACCATCAGCACTTCTTATCCTTTACAGTACACTTGTATTTTAATAAATTCTGTTCCTTGTAACATTTTTCTTGACTCTCAAAACCTGAACCATCTTTATATATCTCCTCCTTAAGGCGGTTCCCATGCCCAGCACCTTTTAGACTTGTTTTTCTATAATTCGTTGAATTGTTCCCTATCAACCTTCTGCATCCCGAGTTCTAGCTCATTCTCAGACTACCTTTTCTTATGTTGCCGCTTTTTCAGTTTGAGTCATTTGTTTTATGTTTTTAACAATCTGATTCCCTAACAAATTCTTAACATCAACTACATCCACTGGTCGTTTATTGTTGGGATTTAAAGATTGAGCAACTGTTCTGAGAGACTGATAAACAAATGACAATAAATTTCAGTACTGGAAGTTTTGTGCAATTGCAACTCTCTGAGAAATACTGTGGAGGAGCAGAGGAACTGTGTCTAAAAAGAGGTGGCATGATTTGGGAAAGAGTTTATGTCCATCATGAGACCTAACCTGAAGTTTGATCATTGTTCACTTGAAAATTTTCTCTTTGCCTGCCATATCTAGAGTTCCCATCTTCCAAAAGAAAATAGATTAAATATCATTTTTATAAATTTGCTAAACACTCTCTATAAATATACAATTCAAGAACATTATTGCTTCATAGTTAAGTATATTGAAGATTCTAGTTAAACACTTGTCTTTAGGAAGTTATAGAAATCATACAGTTTACATTATTATACTAGAACAACTGTTATGTAGGTTTGGTAGATCATTTATCAGATTTGGCTTCTAGAGCTCTATTTCAGAATATAAAAATAATCACTCAATCTCTTATTCATTAATTTTATGAAGGAATTAACTTAGAACTCAATTATATGATAGCATATGATTTTGTGACTAAACAGGTGTTAATGCTTGGACTGTGAACTCAGTCTGTCAAAAAAGAAACTTCCTCCTACAATCAGAAATTAATGTGCTTGCATAGCAGCAGTAATTTGTTTATGGCCTTCTCATGCAAGGAAGACATCATTACAGGCTCCATCAACACAAGCACAACTTTGATAGAACTTTCAGCATAATTAGTTTTTAACATATTGAAGTTGATAAACAACTTTCCAAGTGTAATTATGTTCTATATATTTGCTCATTATGAATGCTGTGGAGGAAGAATGGGAACTCAAAGATGTTTTCAAGCAAGTTCTCCACTTCTATAAAAATATATGTTTGAGTATTTTCTTTCTCCCTTCTCCTCAGTGTGTGTAGATATGGTATACAGGTGTGAGCATGCTTGTGTGTATACATGCTTTGGAAATTGTCTTTTTGTTTTTACATTTTGAAGAAGAAGGAAATAGAAAAGAGGGAATAAATGTAGTTGAGGCAACAACCTTCAGTCACTTCTTTGATAGGTGGAATAAGAAGGAAAAGAATGAATCACAATGTTTAACAGAAGTAGGAGAGAGTGTGATATAGAACAATTATTTTGCAATCAGTTTTAAATATCTATGTGGAAGACTGAACAACATAAATTAACATGTAACAGGATAATTTCTAGTCATTTGTTTTATCTTTTGATGGAAAAACAAAGCAAAGGAATGATTGGAGTTGCTGATGATTCTGATATCAAGACTCCATCTGGGGATTCCACCTTTTGGGTCCCCTTCTTCCTCCGGGAGAAGTCTTTTCTTCTGTCCTTTAATAAATTTCTAATCTCTAAAAAAAAAAAAAAAAAAAAAAGACTCCATCTGGCTAACAAATCTGAAGAAACTCAAAGTAGCCATCACATATGGTTTTAGAAGGAAAAGGTGGTTATCAAAAAGAATACGTTTTCACAATTCTGTTTGTTCTTCACTGTGTCTAAAATCATAGAATAAACATGAGGAGAGAGAGATGTGTGATTGACATGACATGATACATCAGCATAAAGGGTGACTTTGTATACATTTTGGGGAAGGTTATGACAAAGGTTTTGGCTAAAGTTGAAAAGGGGGCAAAAGTTCCATGAATATGTAACTTGATCAGATGGCTGATTTCATTTCAGTAGCTCTTGGTGCTGTGCAGATATTTGTGCTAAGTCTAGGGAGCATGACTTTTTGGGTTAGTCACAACCTTACTTTTGTTTGCTGTTCATCTCTGACCTCAGAGACTCAACTGCTTTCTTTTCATCTTCAGGGGATGAGATGTCACTATTCATTCAATTCCTTAGTTTTTCTCCCTACTAAGACATACTCTTCAGAGGTTTATTTTTACATGGATAGTTCCATTTATATGTCTATTTGTTTGAAGATATATGTTATTGGGTTTCTAGGATTGAAAGACTCATGAAAATTCAATGAAATTTCCCTAGGTCCATCATGTATGCTACACTTGTCTGGACACTGACAAGTGTAAAATGGACCGACTTGTGACCTCTCTCCTTTAATATGTCATTTGTTTCCCCAAAAGTCAGAAATATGAATATAAGAGAAGGGAAAAACACAATATGGCTTGAAGAATTAGAAACCCATGGATAGTCACATCTGTAATAGTGCAGGCTTGGATAATGCCCTAGCAATGTCTTTGAAAGGGATTAATAGAGATGCTGTATTTTTAACTAAGTACTACGGCAATAGTGTGTGACATCTATTACATAAATTTAATTTTCATTTTGGGCTTTATTATTTTCTCTCATTAGCATGATGAATTAAAATAGAAGCTGTGATATTTATAAATGTTTATCAGATCTCCCTTACAGCATATCCAAGACCATGTTTTAAATGAACAGCTCTTTGAATGGACCCATCAAAGTCTAGTGTTAAAATTAATCCGCCTGAGGCACTGCAAGGCCAGAGGAAAGTTGTTTTTGCTGATAAAACATGACAATGTCTTTCCTGGCATAAAAGGGACTCACATGGTAGCCATGCAGAGAAGAATATAATCGAATGGCTATATCTGCTGTGTTTCCACCTTGCAAAATTTTGAACTGCAAATGTTCCTGTCATCAAACTAGAGAATGTATCATTATGTAGCTAAGACCAGTTACAAAGTCACTTCCTAATAGGGATAATCATAGGCACAAGTAGAAACTGTTCACAGTAATTTGGTACCCATTGAACATTCCTAAGGGATATTTGCCTAGGCTTATTTGATACCCAATGTTTTGCTATTCCTTTAAATGGGATCAAAGCACAAATGAATATTTAGTTGACAAAAAGAAGAGCAAGGTCTTGTAAAGCTAATTTGAAATAGAATCCTGGGTAAATGATCAGATTCTTTTCATAGGCAAGAGATCATTTTATTCTCACCTGCCTAGAAGCCTGAGTGAATTAATTTAAAAATGTCTTTGTAAGCCTGGAATATTTTAAAAGTATTCAATGTCAGGCATATATGGTTATTAACCTGAAGTCTCCTTAACCTCATTAATTCTCATGTACTTCACCTAATTTTAAATAATCAAGAGGCAGTTTTATTTCAAATAGTGGCCCTTTTAAGGAACCCCAGTGAAATATAAAATTCACATGAAATTCACATGAAAACAACATTTTATTCAAATAATCACACATTTCAGAAATTGAACCAAGAGTGTCAGGGATACTCACTACTCCTCTTATTAAAGCTGAGGTCTTTCAAATATATATTTTGATTCATAAGCCAATAGCCTCTACCATCTATGATTTACAGGGCTGCCTGGACCAACCCAGATAAATAATTTACCATTACTATATATATAATTTATTGATGTCATTTTAATTTATAAGAACAAAGTGAGGTCTAGTTTAAAGGTTTCTATCTGTTCATTTCTCCACAAATTTATCCTACAGTAATGGGTATTTCCCCCTTATCTCCTATCTGTCTTTCTCTAGATGGTTAAATTAGTTCAGAAAAAGTGTCTCTTGTTTAGAGTGAAAATGATGAACACCTGCAATGCATTATCCTAAAAGAGAAAAAATGTTAAATATTTACATGTCATATAAAAAATTGTATCTGGCTAAATTAAGCTCTGAATTAGCTTAACAATAATGGCAGACTTCCATACTAATATTTATTCATATGATAAAAAAAAGTTTTCAATTTGTTTACAAGTGTAAAATGATTAATGTCACGGACTTACATTTTTTTTTTTTGAGGTTGCTCAAAGATTTAAAGTGTATGCTCCATAGTTCTCACAGTTCAGTTTCAGGGCTGGGGAGCTCTGGGAAATGAAGGCAGTGCAAAGACTCCTTGCTTCAACCCCCGATTCAAGGTCCTATTCTTGCAATCAAGTCAGAAAGATTTATGACATGTTGCTCAGAGTAAAAGGAATGAATTTATTAAAGGCACAGGGAAGAGAGAAAGGGGACAATCTCAATGGAGAGAGTGGGTCCCCATGAAAGAAGAGAGTGTGCATCTCCTGCATTCTAATTTTATTGGGGATCCCAGAGATGTTACCAGAGAGTCCTACCCAGGTCTGCCTCTTGCCTTTTGACTGACAGCAGGATGACATCAGACTTTCAAATCCCCACTACTATGAGCCCTCTAGGTCACTTTGACTCATGCTGACCAGTTCTAATTGGATTTTTAACTATAAATCCTTACAGGGTTTATGGTTAGGAGGAGTTATTCTTATCTTCATGAATTTTGGGATTTGATGTATGAAAAGGGTCATAAAAGTCTCCCCCTCCAGGATAACTTGGGTGCCTCTTATTGACAATATTTGGAGCCTACATTTCTCCTTCAGATAACAAGTAGTTTGTTGAGGAATGTGATATATCCTGTCTATTTAAGACAGACAGAGCTGCAGGTAACTTGCTTCTTGAAAAAGACAGCATGTGGAGGTCAGCATATCATAGCCCCATTTTATAGAATAATCCCCTTAACCTTATGTTCCATCATTCTCATCATCTGTCTGTCCCCTATTGGTTCTACCTCTACTTTTTTCTCCTCCCACAAAATGTTATTTTTAAAGCTTTCCACAAAATTTATGGTTTTTAGTCTAAATTCAAAATGACACTTTAGTGCAACCTCTGCTAAATTCTGAAACAGATTTACAGAATCTAATTATTGTTTTTATTTCAATGCAGGCATTTCTAAATCTTACCTTCAAAGGGGCTAAAAACTCTCATGAAAGTTAGTATTATTTGACAACCCAATCAAAAACACACCAAGAATTACTGATATAGAAAGATTATATTAACAAATTTTTATAAACACCTATTCTTTTGGAAAGGATATCTTAAACTGTAGATAATCAATGTCTGAAAGTTTATCCCTTCAATAAAAAGTACATTTTTAAGGGAGAACTTTTGTGAGAGAATAAAAGATAGTTAACATGATACAGTACTGAGATGCCTGGGGGTGCATCTCAACACTAGAGTGCTTGTGTTCTAGTGGTGAGGTCCTAGGTTCCATCCCCCAAATCACACATACAAAATGAAGAAAGAGGGGGAGGAAGGAAGGAAGGAAGGAAGGAAGGAAGGAAGGAAGGAAGGAAGGAAGGAAGTGAGTGAGTTGGTGCTGAGTTTGTACTTTGGTTTCTACATTGATGTCCCTGGTGACTTTTAGAGGTCATCTAATTTACCTGGAATAGTTTTCCTATAAAGAAACCAAGATAATACTCTCTGTATTCTCATTTGAAAAGAAAAATGTGATGATTCTATGTAAAGTGGTTCATAGATTTTTCTTTTCTTCTTCTTAATAGTTACTATTAGTTAGTGCTTATTAAGTAGCCAGATACTGTTTAAGTGGGTTTGTGTGTGTGTGTGTGTGTGTGTGTGTGTGTTAATTCCCATAGTCTTACAGTGAGATAGGAATTAATATCTTATCTCTTTTACTGATGAAACAACTGATCCACAAAGATGAGAAGTAACTTGCCTAATGTCTGTGAGCCACAGAGCCAATATCAAGACCCAGGAGTCAAACTGTATGCCAAAGGTTTTTACCACTATGCATACTCTTTTTTCTTAGTTTTTTTTTAATAATATAGCTAAGTTTTTGAGTTTGATATTTTATTAGGATTCTCTTTGAATCTCCACCATGAAGTTATAAAATAAATCTTAATGCTATTTCTATTTTTATATGAATAAATTGAAGTAAAGTAAGTTGAGAGTTTGTACAATGTCAGAAAGCAATACAAGACTGAGTTCAATGATTTGGCTCTAGAAACTGCTGTTCCTGTACTGCTATGTAAATTCCTTCCATTAATAAGTATATTGGGGTTTGGGGATATAGCTCAGTTTGTAGAGTGCTTGCCTTGCATGCATAAGGCACTACGTTCAATCCCTAGCACTGCCCCCCACCCCAAAATAAGTATATTAACTAGTGCCAGTGCTTCACTTTGGAGAAATTTGACTTTCAAAACATGTTGTATGTTACATAAGAATAAGGAATAAGGTTTATGTAATGGTAGCAATTTTAAATATAGAAGTAGCATGACTATATGAAATGACAGTGGAACTGGGAAGGCAGGTTAAACACACAGCTTGTCACTAATCCCAACTATATATAAACTGGTGGTTGTGATCTGCCCTTCCAGTCAACACACAAGTTACTTCAGCTGACACTTGGTCAAAACTATTGTAAGACCTCAACCTGATTAGGGAAAAAAAAGGATGTTGCCTCATATGCCAAGGAAGGAGAGGGGACATGGGTGTTAGGGCCAGTGATTTCTGAAAATCTTTATCTTTAATGCAAGAGAAAAAGTACACAGCTATTGGATCACTGTGTGTATTTAATATATGTACCATTCAATGTACAGTACATATAACAAAAGTACATAATATACTTATTAACAATTAAGAAATTCTTGTTAAATCTAACACTAAGCCTTTCAAGTTTGGAATTAAATTTTCATATCTTAATGTGATTTTGAATACCACAATTCTACATGTAGCAATACAAATTGCAATTATTTGGTATTTACTGTGTTCCAGATACCATGACTTAATTCATTTTATTTTCAGACTGATCCTATGATGCAAGCACTATTTATGATACTTCTTTGTTATATAAGCATATTATAAGCTAAGTAATTTATTTGGATAAACAAAACTGGAAAAAAAGATAATTTTGGAAGTATGTCTTACAAACTTCAGTAAGACTAATTTTACTATCCTATTTTAAAGACTTGAAAAAAATTAACAGTGCCAACCTAATAAGTGACAGAGAAGTTCTTGATTTGAATTTGTATCACATGTAACCTTCACAGATATCCTATAGGATGAATATATTAAACTGCATTCAATAAGTGAGAAATGCATGACATGGCAAGACTCTAAACCCAAGTGTGTGTTTGTTTATGCTTCTAAATATCAAGAAGGTGACTTATCATTACAAATATATTAAAAATAAATCCTAAAGGATGCCTTTGAACTAAGTGAATATGGGTATAATTATATAAGTTTATTATTTTTTATTGTTTTCAAATAGATTTTTCACCTACAGCTTTTTACTATGTCACTTTAAATCATGTTTTATTATGTACTGATTTATCCTAATTTTGCTAGCTAAGATTAGTATAAGGACACAGAGAAATTCCACAAAGATAGAACAAATTATACACAACTGAGCAGAGAAAACAATCATCATACAGAAAGACTTTTTCAAATTGCCTTGCCCCAGGAGGGATGACATATATACTGTAGAGAGTTAATGCTTAAGATGCTCTCTTTGAGGTGTAAATTGACTCAAATATTGATAAAGATTTTATGAAGTCAAGCTATAATTCATAAAATATTTTAAAGATGAGTAAAAAGCTAATAATGTTTAGTATAAAAAATGTGTACTAGAAGGAATAAAAATGTCTTCTTCCATTATATTCACATCAGTGTCAACTATTATGTTTAAAACAATGTTGAAAAGAATAACCTGCAGGGAATTCACATCATCATCAGCTATTTACATCTTCATGCTAAACTTAAATATGCTAAACTTATGTTTTTTTTTCCTTTTATTTCAATTGAACAACCTGTGATACCGTCCAGTTCTTTTTATTCATACTGAACAAGAAATAAGAGAAATAAATGTGAGTCAGTTCAGTCATTTTTTCTTAACTGCAAGAAAAAAAATGGACTAATCAGGTGTGTAAATGTGTGAGTATAAAACAGGCAAAATAAACTCACTTTCTTTAGAGGTTCTGTTTGGTTTGGTTTGGTTCTACATGTTTTCTTCTGTTATTAGGCATTTCAAAAAGTGATCTGTGTACAAGGTCCTGAATGACCTGCTGCATGTAGCTGAGGCATTGATTTCATATAAACAATTCATCAAAATATTTGTTATGAATCAGTTGTTTATTTTTGCAATCTTCTAAACTGGCTTTAAATGAGCCACTGCTTTAATTAAACAGGATCAATGTTTATGAGTTATTTTCATATCTTCTTTAGGTTAATATAAAAAATGCATACCCTCTTAATATTTGCCTTACTAATTAATTAGGATATTCTTGGTTATGGATTCTTGGATATTATTTTATTAAATGATTTGCAGAAACACAGTTTGCCTTAGACTGCATATCATTTTGATCAATATTAAAATCTTTTATGTTTATGTTAAGCTTCATTCTCCAAATGGTATTATACAGCATATGTAAATGTTTGTGCTGTCTATAAAAAATAAGAAAGCATTTATAACTTTATCTGTTAGATTTGTGATATATCAGAATCAATTGATATTTTTTCTTTTCTACTATTTTCATCAGTGTTAATTTTTAATTTGTTGTGATCCTGAATATCCTGCAGTGACTTGCATGTGTCTTTTCCAAAATAACACTGGAATAATGTTGCTTGATGTCTCACCTTAGCATGGTTTCATGCCTATTAATCAGAATCAACTTAAAGAAGAACAAAATATTAGGGTAGTTAATTTTTTTTAATTGAAAATTCTCCCTTAGGATTTTGGATTAGTATTAAGGAGTTTTAATTGGATTCAAAATATCTTGTTCTATTTAAATTAAATCTAGGGGAAAAAAGTCTGTTGGATTTATTCTATTGGAGCATCAACTACATTGTGGTGTGAAATGGAAATAGACTTATTGTCTGTACTTCAAACTAGAATATTAACTGCAAGACTATAGGTTCACTGATGAATCTCTAGTGTTGAGAAGCATGACTAGCTTACCACAGATGCCCAGCATTTATACTTTTATGAAAAATATAAAAGTACAATTATGTTGAGGCAAAATATTTAAAATGAAATATGATCATGAGATCTAAAGTTGGCCACAGATAGAATTTTTATATACATATATACAAGTGTATTTTGTACATAAAATGATGTATATAAAGTTCATTCACGTTAATGTTTCAGTTTAATATTTTCTGTTGAATTAGTTTCTTTCCTGATAGTCTGAAAGGAGACAATTTAGAAAATAGTTTAACTTCAAGAGCACCATGTCTGTTATTTTGAATTAATTTGTTAAATGTGTGGGTTGAATTGTTGTTTTGATCTTATCTCAACCAATGCACAGTTGTATTCTGTTATGCCTATATATTTGTAAAAGAGACAAGGCTATCTGACACTCTTGAAAATGCTAGAAATGTAGCTAAATATATTGTTTGATACCACAAAAAATGGGTTTAAAAATACTGCTTTAACAACGAAAATTATTTACTTTGCAATATATGACAAATGTAACACAATATGACAAACCAACAATAAAAATCACTTTGGGCATACATTGAAAAACAATATTCAAGATGTCAAGAGCTCTGGTTTTGAAATTCAAAAACCACAGAAAACTTCCCAAACTAATTTGTGATATGTTCATTTTAAAAATCAGGGAATAGATTATGGATCCTTCATACTACCATGTATACTCCAGAAAAAATCATTAGGGAACAGTTGATTTGGTTACAAGATTCTTTATTTTGTAAACTATACATAAACAGTAGAAAAGAAAATGCATTATACTTTAAATATCATGTAAGTTCAACATTAAAGTTTTTATTTAGTGTATAAATTAAATGGAAAGAATCCACCAATTTTGCTTTCAATGAATAGTATACCAGGAAAACAGTTAACCCACTATTGAAATTAAAGATATCAATGTGTAATATTCAACAGGATTTTTCCTTTTTTTATTATGGGCACAAAACCATTGGTTTGATATACTTAAAAGTGATGGTGTGCCAAAATGTCTACACAATTAATTAACATGCTAACTTAAATATAGCAATTAAAGTAATTTTTGTTACAGTTAAATCTTAAATGCCACTCCACACAATTATTATAAACCAGTCCACATGGTAATTATGTAACAATAGAAAAAAAAGAAAGAAACATATTCCATTTTCTTCATTCCAGCAGCAGTACCTTTACTGGTATTAATTTGTTAATTAGGTGTGCTTAAATATTGCCTAATATCCTACATTGGTATGCATGCTAATCCTTTCTATTTCTATTTTTGCAAGGCACCATACAATACTTTCTCTAAGCTTCAGCACTATGAACAAAAATGGCAAAATTCTAAGAGTAAATGCAAATATTTATCTAAAATAGAACATAAAATTAGAATTAAGAATTTCAAATTTGACCTTGGGGGCAAATGAAAAACTTTTAGTGAAAATATAGTTAAAATGAATCTTTCCTTTTGTCTTCCTAAATTCTGTACCCTAAATTGCTGGTCAGAAAGACAACAATCTAAAAGTCATGCTGCTTAAGAATATTAAAAATATATATGTGTAAGACTGCCATTCAGTTTAAAATAAAAATTAGAAAGGAAAACTAAATTTCTAACATTCAAGAATCTGTGGTTTTCCATACTTGCCATTTTATAAAATATCCTATCATATCCAGAATAACTTCATAATTAAAAATGTCACTGTTAACATAAACACCTTAATAAGATTCTACAATGGTCCCTTTGTTTTACCATGTGGTCTCTCTGTTACCCTGATGCTACTTTGGAAAGATCTGGATCATGCATAATTTTATAAAATCCTTGGGAATCAGATCACTATAAGTTGTAAATTTAAGCTCGGCTTTCAGAAAACAAAACACTCATCATCCCAAGCACTCATTCATTGTTAATTTTTTATGGAACATTTGCAAAATTTGTTCTTATTCAGAATTTATTTTAGTAGCTCTCCATCACTTTCCTTTGTCTGGCTACACTGCATATATGTTCTCTTTTTCTCTAAGACATACAAAAAATCAAAGTAAATAATTCTTATTTAAACATAAATTTCTATGAATTTTTGTGCCATATTTGAAATAATTATACAAAATATATATGAGGTTTGAAATAATTTTGTTTTGGGGCAACAAGGTAATTCTCCATAGGCAATCACTTTGTCAATATTACAAATGCGGAATTTATTGACCTCAACTGCCATTAATCAAATGTATCCATCATGGTCATCGCCATCATCATCATCATCCCCTTCATCTTCGTCATCATCTTCAATTTCATCTTTATCAGTGATGATGTCATCTTCAACTTCTTCATCATCAGTCCAGTCATTAAAATCTCCACTTGCAAAATCTCCGGAGATCTCAAAATCTATAGCTAAAAATAAGTAAGCATTATATTTATTTTGACTGAGTATTGGGGTGATATATATACAAGAGATAAAATACTAATGAAAAATAGGAAAATTAATAAATTTTTAATTTGCTCATCACTTTAATGAAGATGAGAAATAAATCAGTTATTTGATAAAATGTTACATGTTAAACTTTATCATTTTTTTAAATTTGTGTGCTAATAGCAAAATTATTGTTGAGGTATGCTATGTAAGATTTCTAGTTCAGTAATTTTGATCTCAGTCCGGTTTTTATAGAAGTTCACATGACATATTGAATCTTAAAGTACTTAAAATTTCTTCTATAAGTGTGGTTGTGGAATAATTGTTCCCCTCCCCCGAATATTTACTTCATGATCCCTAGAACCTACAGATAATAACTTAAATGGAAATGGAACTTTGCAAATGTGATTAGGTCCTTATAACTGGAAATGGGGAGATTTTCCCAGTTTATACATGAAGACCCCAACTGTCAGTTGGGTCCTTAAAATCAATAAACCTTTCCCAGATGGTGTCAGAAGGAGACATGACTACAGAAGAATGGACAAAGAGATGCAAAGTTAGTTTTAATTTGGAGGTAAGTCTCCTTGAGATAAGGAATGTGTGTGACTTCTAGAAGGCAGGAAGGACAAGGAGATTGGTTTTCCTCAAGAGTATCAAAAGGAGCACAACCCTGCTGATACTGTGAGGTTCAGCTTAGTGAGACAGACCCGATATCTACTCGTGACAGACAGATTGGCAAGATGACAAATTTCTGTAGACCGAGCCACTAAGTTGGTGGGAATTTTTTACTTTGAGAAAAGAAATATTTATTAAGTTATTTTTAAAAAATATTTTAGAAATAGCTAATAATTTTTCTGGAGGTAATAATGCTCATTTATATCTCAGTATGTATTCTCTTTTCAACTTCTTAAATGCCAGTGTGTCTTCATTTTTACCTATTCTGGATATTAATTCTTATAATTTTTTTGGTATCTAATTATAACAAATCCAATTAATAAAATTCATTGTTTATGAATTGGTTGAAATCATCACACACTGAAATTTCCATCTTATATGAAGAAAATGTTTCTATTTTCCCATTTCCTGCATATTCTTAATCATAGCATGCTAAGAAATCTCACAAGTCTATGATTCCAAAATAATTTTTGTCCACTTTTAATTCATCTTCATATAATTTTCATTCACAACAAAAAAATGACATTTTATTCACCACTGGCAAAACAGGTAACTGAAGTAATTAGTAGTACTAACACTTTAACTTACATATTATGAAGAAATATTCTCTACATGTTAAAATTAAATAAGATAGCTATTGAATAGTATGTCTCACTGAAATCTAATCATATTGGACAGAATAGAAAATCAATAACTATCAAAAATGTTACAGAATAAATTAATGTAGAAGAGGGATTTAAGGATTAAATGAGATTACTTTCATTGTTTACTCTTTATCTTTTCCTAAATAAATATGTCAAATAGCAGTTAAACTGTCTGCATAGGACAGGTCTTCATTAAGTGCTTAGACAAATTAATGAGGATCTCAGTATTGACTACTGTGCTTGGTAATTATTAAAATAACCTTTCCCCTTACCACAGTCTGCAACGACATTTATTCTGGATCCTATGACTTCATTTCCATATCTGTCCACACACCAGCACTGCCCAACACTGCCTGGCATTGTGTTGGCTTGTAGTAACCATCTTCATCACACAGAGGGATGTACTGTCCTGTGAAACATGCACATAGTCACCCACAAATGCATGTATGTGTTTTACCAACAAGCCTTAAGACATACACAGGTGAAGTGCCACTGTATTCCAGGCTACATACTAGTGAAACCTGTAGAAGAAAACAGGTATGCATTCTGCTGTTCTGGCACTGGCATTGCCATAGGAACTGATTAAAACTTATGGATTCATATCCTGTTTTAAGGAAAATACCATCAAACATGCCTCATTTTTGCAAAGTGTAGTGTTTTCAGTGGTATAGTACAGCATTACTATGTGATGCTATGCTCACATTCAATCATTGGGAGCACTTATATGGTGTACAAGACCCTATATCATCTCATCACTAACAACTTTCTATTTTCATTCTCCAAAGTTTTCATTCATATTTTTCAAGATCTTTTCATGCCACGTAGCTATTACCACTCAATTTAATGCTGTTTCACCTTTTTTATACACTGCCTTTTAATATCAACTGGAATCCCTTTTCTTCATTGTTTCATTTTAAGACTCAACTTAAATATGCCGTCAATATGAAGTCTTCTCCTAAACTGGAGGAGATGACATATCTTCCATCTCATGTGTGTGTGCATGTGTGTAGATTATCATTGGATACATTCAAAACTACACTTCCATATCCTCTGTTTGGAAATGTTTGGGTTCTCCTGACTTTCATTGTTGTATAAGCATCTCTTAAACTCAATCTTATAGAACACAGTTTAGTGGGAATGGTCAGAAAGAGATATTTATTTCTATTTGTATAATATATAGCACAGTATATGGTATATTCCTAAAGATAAATGTTTAGTTAGTAATTTATAAGTATGGTCATATTCCTCACTAAATACTTAAACATTAGAATGTGAGTTCTAGAAAATGAGAAACTTTTCTTTTTTTCCTGAACTTTTTTTTTCCTATGATGGAAACATCATTTTTATTTTTTTTTAAAAAAACCCTAAATATATAGTTAGAATATGAAAACCATTTATTCTTATACCATATTAGATCATAATTTTACCCCCTGCATAAGTTTTATAATTTTGATATGATAAATAGGTGGTTGATTTAAACTTATAAATTATAATTCATTTGAACTACTAATCTTTCAGTGAAACAGATGGAGTATCTCCAATAAGGAAAACTTTGAAACATTTTCAATGGATCTAAGGCCACAAAAAATAAGAAAATCAAATTTCCAATATTTACTACTTTAAAACAGCATTTTTTGACATAAACTCTTATGTATTTTATGCCAGTTCACTTTGAAATTGAGAGAGAACACTAATAACAGAAATATGCTAGTATATATAAACGTACAAACACACACACATATATTTTAATTACAAAGATAGCTCATCAAAATGTAAAACAGATTAATTAGATCCAGAGTCATCATTTAGTTACATGCCACTAAGTAGACAAATGTATTAGCATACTTAAAAGACACACTGCCTGAGTTTTGTCCTGCTTTATATACCAAAATGAAAAAAAAAAAAACTGTGACAAAACTGGTGTAATCCAAGTAAAACCTGAACCTTATAGCTGCCAGGATTATAGAAATATTAATTTCTTAGATTTTTACAAATGTGCTCTGATTGTTTGGTGCATGCAAGAAGTTATCTTTAGGAAAAGTTGGGTAAAGGATTTCTGGTAACTATGTACTAATTTTGTAAATTTTTAAGAATTTAGCATTATTCTAAGAAGACTTTATTTAAAATGTTTAAGCTTAAAGAAACATACAATAATCAAAGTTAATGGTTTGATGGTGTCTTGATTACCAAACATTCAAATAGTTCGGGGCTCGTGGTAAAATTTGCAATTATCTATTTATATGTCGGTCTATCTATGTACCTACCTGTTTACCTATCCATTCATCCACACATATATTCCATTGCTAAAAGTAACATAGCCAAAAATACTCATGAAAACACTAAAGAATACAGTCAAACTTCTCTGAGGCACTCAGCATTTTTCACCCCATCTTTAAAATATTTGCTTTATATATTCCCTCTGAGTGTATATCTATATTTATCTCTCTGTATACCCATCAATTCTTACATTATTAACCACAGAATTAGAATGATAGGAACTCAACTCTGCAAGCCACAAAAAGAAAAGGGATTCATTCCATTTGACTGACACTATTCCACAGACATCAGCAAACGTTTTTAAGGTAGACAGAGCAGGAAAAGAGACCCAAGGAAGTCACCTGAGAAGAAGCATTTGCTGGAGGAAAGGTGTGGAGGCTCACCTACATCCATCATCCCTGTGTCCCTCATGGAACAAAGACATAAATTACAGAGGAGAGTCAAATATTGGCTAACTCTAAAAACATGGATAAGGATCTTCAGCACCCTGGGAAATGTTGTTCCTGGGAAAGATTCAGGAGAATATCCTCAGTTTAGACCATTAAAGAATTCTATCATTAGCAGAGATGTAAGACCTCTGTGGAAGGAAGAGAAATAGGAGGAGGAGAAGTTAAGAGAACATACGAGACCTATGGATCATCATAGAAGAGTGTGATAAAGATGCAATTAAATACCAGTGGGAGAAGGGAAGGGGAAAATGATGTAGAAAAAAATAGTACAAAACATGGGAGAGGGCTTGGCTCACCAGTAGAGTGCTTGCCTGGCATGTGTGAGGCCCTGGGTTTGATCCTCAGCACCACTTAAAAATAAAATAAAAATATTGTCCATGTACAACTAAAAAATAAAATATTTAAAAAATGGGAGAAATTAAAGTTGTAAATCCTTGTATTATAGATAAAAGAACAAAAAACATGATTTGAATGTTGTGAGTGACACATTAAATTTATATGTTGTAAATCATAGGGAAACCATCAAAAACATTTAAAAAGTCATAAAAATAACAAACTAAAATGCAGACCAAAGGAAGTCATGAAAATATTGATCTAACATAAGGCATTGTAAGAGGAGAATAATTGCAAAAAAGAGTTAAAAAATAGTAAAGAACTGAACAAAATGTAGATTGCAATTAAACCATGTTGATAACTAACCAAATGTAAGTGATTTAAACATATTAATTAAAAGTCAAGGAATATCAGCTTGGATAAAAATACAAGAAGACTTAGGTATGTTTTCCTCAAGGCAAATAAAAAGACATACTATATTGAAATTAAAAGCTGTAAAAATGCATCATGAAGCACTAATGAAAAGAAAGCCAGACTGAACATATTAATAATAAATCTGAATACGGACTAAGGAATGTTACCATTATAAAAAGAAACATCACATGATAACAGAGTTCAATTAAAAGATGTAATTATTCTGAATGTGTCATATATGTAAAATGAACACCAAAAATGCCTGAGGAAAAAAAATACAATAGGCCTAAATGGAGGAATGGACAAACCCCAATTATAAATGGAGATTGCAACAATCTTTTATGACCAATAAATAGAACAAATGATCCTAATACATTAGGGTTATAGAAGATCTGAACAACATGATAAGTTATGAGAAATCTTTACATAATTTACATTGAATGAATAGTCAAACAAATAATAACAGAATACAAGTTCAATACAGGTTCACGTGACACACATTCTGATCATATCATACATCTTACCCAACTCAGGAGAACTGAAATCACACAAAATATTAAATGGAAACATAACAAAATGACAATAAAAATCAACAATGGAAATAAAAAATATGTAGAAAGTAAAAAGAAAATCCAGCCCCAAATAAGCTTGAATTAAATAATTGCAAAGATGGTATTTTAATTCGGTAGCAGAACAAAATTTGATGCCAGAATCTGATCTCATAGTAATATATTCTAAACACAGAAAAGGATTCAAATGCAATAATGTATGTTAGTTGGAAAGATACAAAGTACAATATTTTTTGAGAAAGGCTTTATTAAGCAATACTAAAGAAGATACTTTAAAGTAAAAATAGAAAAGATGCAATCAGAAAATATTTGCAATACAATGTTCTGTTATAAGATTAAAATAATAATAATAATCGGGCTCTCACATTCTGAATATAGTATTATTTCATTATGCTAAAATGTGTCTACATTAAAAGTATGTTTATTGAGTATATATGTTTGTATGAAAATGAGGTAGATGAGAAAACCATGTACCTCCAGCTGCTAACAATTTTTACCTTCTGATGGAGGCATCAGATAGATTTAGTAAACAGATACTAACACTCTTCACATATTTTCCCTATTAGTTTTTAAAAATAAACACATTAAGTGTATAATTGAAACAGATTACAAAAACAGAAAGTGGAAAAATATAATGTTACACAAATTATTCCTCCTGTGATATGTTGAAAATAATGTTCATTAATATGTCAGAAGAACATCATAAAATTCATTGCCCTTTTATTGATTAGCACACAGTTCAAGGATAGCTGTGGTGGGTAGGTTCATTTGTACATTAAAGAATCAAAGATAATTATGGTTTTTGAGTTACTTTATTTGCCTTTATTTATAGGTTTCCCCTTGATTTTAGCTATCACCTCTTGATGCTTCCAAGACACCAATTATCTAAACATTCAGGGAGTCTCTGAACTACTCATGATAGCACTGGTGAAAATTTGACAAGAAAAACTCTTATATTTTAGCAAACTGTATATACATGAAATAAAAGAATGTAATGTAAAATTGTGTTTCATTTTTTCTACATAGATACCATTTCTTATCTTATTCACTATCGTATTTTTGGGAGCTGGTATTGTTTTACTTTGTAGTAGGTTCTGAATCATGTTTAAAAACATTCTGAATATCCTAGATGATCATATTTTGAAAGTCAGGTACTCATTTTATTGAAAACAATGTAATAAATTTGACAATCTTTCATTCGCACAGTGAGAATCAGTCTACTTAAATTTCCTAAAATTTCTCTAATACTAACAGCAATTTCTATAATTTGAAATAATATGCCTTCTAATTCTAAAATTTCCAATACTAGTTGTAATTTTCAGTGTTTGGAATAATATAGTTCCTAAGGACTAGAAGTTAATCAACTTTGGTTCCTGTAAGATCCAGTTCAATAATTTCCTAGTACACTTTACTGTAATATGTCATTCACTTTGTGTCTTTTTTTATAATCATATTTTAGTAAAATAGAAGTACATAATTCAATTTAATATGAAATGTTATTTTGATAAAATTAAAACATCCATAGGTTAAGACAATACCTTCTTAATACTAAAGTATATAATTAAATTTTAGTATACAGAGTTACAGTTTCCACCTAATAAAAGATGAAAATGCCAGATATCTCAATAATTAGAACCACCAAAACAAGCAATGATCTGTATCTTTCAATTTACTCCTTAAAATAAGAAAAGAAAATTTATCTTTGAACTTTTTAAACCTTTGTTTTCAAAAGTTAGAGTTCTCTGCTCTACCTAGAAGGCTCCTAATTGCATTAAAATGGGGCATTATTTTTAAGCCATCTGATTCCAAATTCAATCTTCCTCTCAATGTGAAGACAGTATGACATAAAGAGAGCAATATCTTAGTAAGAAATTAGAATGTGTTCATTTTCCCTAGGGGTTTAAGTAATTCCATCATTTTCTATGACTGAGAACATTTGGTGCGTAAGAAAGAAATGATATAACATTATCATAATCTGAGTCAGACCTTTAATCTGAGGATTTTTTCATATGATGCTGATGTCCTGAAGCTTTCCAAATTGAAAAAAAAATAAATACAATAACACTTTGAAAAAAAGTAGATATTCTCCATTGCAACCATATTCTTAAAAACACTGGGTGTTGTATTTCTCCTATTTGACTTCTGAAGATTTAAGCAATAGAAGCAAATCAAAGTATATAAATTATAATAGCTGTAAAATACACTTATTCAACAAAACCTCAAACAAGTATTTTCAAGGTAATGATAAATAGAATCAGGACTACACAGCTCCATTTCTTCTTATCCAAAAACCCATTTTAAGGTTTTATTATCTGAGTGGTTTTCTATGGTCATTCATTTGTTTTTCAGTTCACTTCAAAGTCCATCTCAACAAAATATATTCCAGAGGTCTGATATCTTTTATAAACCAAATGGACTTAAATTATAAATACGATTTGTAAATTTATCAGCTGGCTTAATTTATTTAAAAGCTACGACATCATCATCCTCTTTTTGAAAACCATTTAACTATGAAATATTTACACTAAGATTAAAATAAAAAGCAATTTGGGGGGCAGTGGCATGGGTAATTCTTTATGTAAAGTCTGTGAGAAAATCTGGTTAACTGCTAGGCACAATGGCCCTCTTATGGAAACCCAGCAGCTCGGGGCTGAGGCGGGAGGATCCTGACTTAAAATCCCACCTCAGCAACTTAGTGAAGTCCTAAGCAACTCAGCAAGACTCTGTCTCAAAATAAGAAAAATAAGAAGGGCTGGATATGTGACTCAGGGGGTAAATGCCTCAGTCTCTAGTACCAAAAAATAAACTGAATAAATAAACAAAATAAAACATAGTTTACTAAAATCTCATATTAGTGCCATGTTGTGTTTGAGAGCTATGAATAACTACTAAAACAACTAATAGAAAATAATATATCATTTTTTACCATAATATACTTTTTTGTCAGAGCAATGTGATGTTTAAATAATGTAAAATGTGTAGCAATTCTGCTTTGATGACCAGTGTATGAGGTTAGCAAATCCCTTCTAAAAAGGCAGTATACCCCTGGACATGGTGGTGCACACATGTAATCCCAGAGGCTGAGGAAGGAGGATCATGAGTTCAAAGCCAGCCTCAGCAAAAGCTAGGTGCTAAGCAACTCAGTGAGACCCTGTCTCTAAATAAAATACAAAATAGGGCTGGAGACATGGCTCGGTGGGTGGTTGAGTGCTCCTGAGTTCAATCTCTAGTACCCTCCTCCCCAAAAAAATAAATAAATAAAAGTGCAGGATTCCCTAAAAGTGGAGTATGAAACCAAATGTTTTAAAAATGGACAGATTTCAGGAAACAATTGAAATTATCAGAGAAATTTGGACTAATCCTTTTTAGCAACCTGGTGTAAGAGTAGAAAATATTAAGTTAGAGACTATATCAACTGTTCTGCATATGGTTTCCTATTCCACTTTCAGGACATACCACCTTTTTAAGTAAGGCATCTTTCCATTGAAGTGTCAAGTCTTGAACCTTTTAATCTAATTCTGCTATTGTCATAATTTTGTCCTCCTGGAAACTGCATGTTATTCAGAGATCAAAAGAAAGCAGCTACAGGCTGCTTGTCACTCTTTTGAAATTAGGTCCCTGTCTAGATAATAATGTGTGTTAAGATTTATTAACTTATGCATTATACAAATTGCTATTGAGTCTATATTATGTGACAATAGTTTTCCAGTAGTTGGGGATTGCAGAGTAGAACATTTTTTAATTCCTCAAACTTACATATTATTTTGAAGAAAAAGAAAACAATGCAGTAAGATTGTGAAGTAGCAATACAAGCTAGGAAGAAAAACCAAGTAGCATCATGAGGAGGCTAAGGCTGAGTGGCCCTGGTGGTGTTTACCTGGAGTGGGACGAAGGTGCCTGAATAAAGTAAAGGGAGTGAGTCATGCAGATACTTGGGTGCAATATCCTAGGACCTGTAAACAGCAAATATGAAGCCAGTTCCTCTACTGTGAGGAAATACATTCATCAGAAACTCCCATTATACCTGCAAGAATACTTAGGTTTCAGCAGGCAATCAAAATTACAAGAGGAATTTGGACTAATTCTTCTTAGCAATCTGGTGTAAAAGTAGAAAAAATACGAGAGTATATCACCCATTTTGCATTTAGTTTCACTATCATAGTAGCTATGTAGAAAATATATAAATACTAAGGATGATATTACACTACCCTGTTTTGAGGTAAGGATACAGGAAAACAAAGATGTTATGACTTAAAGGTTTGTATTTTTAATCTTTATAACTGGACAGTAAACTTAAATAGATTAAAAGAAAAGTATGCCGGGAAGAAAATAATATACACTATTAACACATCACAGGTTAACTTACAAATATAATTGTGAATTTTCAGATGACTTGTATTAGGTTGTCTCTTGGATTGAATTTGGTTGTTTTCTAGTTCCAAATTTGCTGGTTCATAAGTTTTATGAATGCATATGCTTTCATGTTCAACAGAATTGACAAAGTCCTGGGTCTTCTTTTGGCCAATGTTTAGGGCCAGTTTTTCTGAATTGGGCCTTTGATGCTCCCTGTGTTATACTAGGAAACATCACATCAAAGGCTTTCTTTGAAGTGAGGTACACTTTTAGGTTATTTAAGGTTATAAAGTATCGAAAAGGACACTTGTGCCAAATTAATCCCTTGTCCACTTCTGTCCTGCATGGCAAAGGGTTTGGCACCAGCTTGTGTTTACCTTTCAAAGTCATTCATTACTGGAGGTTTACTTATAAAACTAGATTATCAGGTATAAGTTTTAATCAATATTTTCCAAGACACTATAGAAAAAAGTAATTTCCAGTTATTCTAATGTCATAGAAAGCAAGGTCTGTAATATTTTAAGAGAGCATAGCAAAAAAGCTTATTATTTTAATGGAAATTACATTAATAATTTAAATATCAAAGGTCCATCTCAAATGAAATACTACACACAGTAAACAATGAGTATTGGCTTTTAAGCACACTTCATTGCACAATTGAAAAAATAGATATTTTGGCTTTTTTTTTTGCATATTTGCCCCTACTTTTACAGTATTGATAATTACAGATAAAAACCCCAAATGCTTTGTATATGATGTCCAATAACTTAGAGATTGGTATTACAAGAAAGAGATGATTATCTTCATTTTATCATTATATTTACCATTAAAATGATATCATTCTATTCATGGAGTATGAATAACAAAAATGATTGTTAGAAATCTAAAAAAATTAATAGAATTCATTTTTAATGAAAAAAAACAACATTTTTTTCTCTAAACTGTTCTTCATGTATATCATCACATTTCTATATTAAGGCTGAAGTTAGTTGATCAGAATAGGTAAGATATTCTGACTTCCCCAAATGCAGCAAACTCCATTGTCATGATCAACATCAACCTATAATCTTTCATTCAGTTAGATGGGAGTTAGAGTCTACAGACAAATAAGTACAAATTGGTGCAGAGCTTTGGTAAGAGTGTATATATGTGCATAAATGAGCTGTTATTTTAGAATTCCAGATGGTATAAACAAATTAGATCATAAAAACCTCTTAAGGAAATCTGGAAAGTTGTATTCTTATTGACTCACAACTCAGAGATAAATAAGTGCTTATATAAATTTTAATTTTCAGACATTAAAAAATATTTTTTTGGAAAAGTTTTCTTCAGTACTGTGGATTGAACCCAAGGGTACTAAGTGACATGCCCAGCCATTTTTAGTTTTCATTTTGAGACAGGGTCTTGATAAATTGCTTAGAATCTTGCTAAGTTGCTCAGTCTGGCCTCAAACTTGTGAACCTCCTCCCTCAGCCTCCTGAATTGCTGGGATTACATGTCTGCACCACTGTGCCCAATTCAAAAGTCTTTTATATGAAGAATAATTACAATGCTTTAAAAATCAAATAGCATAATTTAAATGAACTCTGACATTTAAATTACAAATGAATTGTTTTAATATTGCTCAAGGAAATAACAATGATTTTACACTTATTAGATTTTTTAATGTTACCACATATGCTGTTATTGTATTTGGATATATTTTCCTAAATTAATAAGTATATTTATCATATTAGCAAGAATTACATTAGAAATTTACAATTCTAAGAAATTTAAATTTGTTTCTTATCCAATTAAATCACTCAGATGAATTTTATTTCAAGAGTAGTTATGTTTTTAATAAACTAAAAATAATTTCTAAGATCTTAAAAATAATTTCTAAGATCTATTGGTACTTAAAACCTTTACCTAATTTAGATTAATTTAATCACTGGGCATTACTTAGCTGATATCTAATATAATAGCTAGGTCAATTCTTAAAAATATAAAACAGTAAAACATGCATTTAAAGTAACATACTACTTTGCCTCTTATTTTTATGGCTTGTCTGAGAAGTTTATATACTTGAGTTTGTTAATAAGCATGTTCATTTTTGCCACATTAAAAAGATATATTATAAAGAAGCATATGGCTATAAAAGAGTATGAAATATATATTCATAAACTTGGTTAATCTATTGCAAAATGCTGATCCATAACAGTTTATAATCATCCACCTCATAGTTTTCTCTACAAAATAGTTATTGTAATTAACAATTATATACATGTATATGACTCATCTAGGCAAATAACTTAATATGAAAATATTTTATTAAAAATACAATTTTGTCCTAAAATATCTAAGTCCTCTAAAATATGTGAGATAACACCTAAATAAATTTAAACATTATGAGATTTAGCAAAATCAATATTTGTCTTGGTCCATAATAGATAATATTTAAAATGGTTTATTCATAATATTTTAAAAGTAATGTCAAGTTTTATTTGATGCAGAACTAAAATTTGATTTTTCTTCTGTTGCAATGACACAATTTTCTTGGAATTTTGGTCTGGTATTAATAAAGGATCACAAAGTTAATTTTATTTTGCTTTCTGTTTTATGCAACTGAAAGGCAAAACATTTTGCATTGGAATATTTCCCTGCAATTTATGTTGACTTCATCAAATCCTTAATTTTTTAAAACATGATATGTGCAAATTCTTCTCATTGCCATATCTAAAAAAAATAAAGTGAAGACCCAATTCTGGGAGTTCATACAAGAGATACAAGTATTAGTGATTAAAAAAAAAACATTTGACAACAAATGATATCAAGGACTTCAGGAAAATGCAATCAACTGGAATGGAAAAATGGTAATACTACTATCAATTAGGGTAAAATATGTGCTGGAAAACAGTAAGTAGGATAAAGTATAAGAAAATAGAATAATAAACCAATTCATTAATATTAAATAATAAATCGAGTGTACTATAAAATAGAGTAGCTAACATGTGAAGCAAAATCTACTAAAAATGCTGAAGGGAGTTGTTCGTGTAGAACTACAAAGGAAACTGTCAATATGCTTTTTTCAGAATTCACCAGGTAAGAAGATACATCTTCAGATATGTTTTGTTTTTATTAACTGTAAGCTTTTCAAATAATATTCTATGTTCAAATTCACTACCAATAAAGAATATGTAAATTAAATTTAAAAGAAAATATTATACTATATTCAAAAAAACACAAAATATAAAAATAATGATAATACTTTTTGCTACTGGGATGCAGGCAAACACTAACTCCATACCTTACTGGCCAAAATTGGAAATGCCTTCAGATTTTCACTTAAAAGTTTGGTAACATCTACTATCAATTGTAATTTAAAATGCATTTGCACTTTAACCCATTACTTCCACTCATGGAAATAAGAGCATGCAAATTGCAGCATTAATTTTTACAGAGAAAATAATGGAAGCAATACATAATCATTCCTAAGGAACTCATTGATTGATTTAATTATACTAAAGTACAGGATGTAGTACATTGGTAGCTTTTTGCTTCATCCATTCCTTAATTTTTATTTGGCAAATGAATTTTATTCTTATTTAGCAAATAAAATTTACTATTAATTCATTCATTTTTATTTAGCAAGTAAATTTTATTCCATTTAGTAAATAAAATTTATTCTTAATTTTTATTTAGTAAATATTATGTGAAACTCTATTCCAGGCTCTATGAATACAATGATGAACAAACATCTCTGACTTCATTGAATTCCCAGTACTGTAGTGGAGCATGGGAGGGTTGATTTACAAATTAAATATAATGGATTGAGTGAAGGATTCACCCAAGGATTTCTCAGTTAGCCACTGACTAAGTAGTATAAATAATCCTATAGCAATGAGAAATGTAGTACAGTGTCTCAAAACCATTTTGTGGTCAATGTCATCATTGTATATGTATATACAACAGTGGTTCCATAATATTATGTTGCCTAGTGATATGTTAACAATTTTACTTAGAGAAAGTACATTCTATTATAGCCACACAATGACAAATTCTACTATTGATGCATATTTCAGAATGTATCTCCATCATTGAGACACATATGACTATATTTAAAAAACTACATCTGTACTGAACATTTACAGAACTCTTCTTTGCATCATTCTCTAAATTACACAATATTACAACTACTTACATAGCATGTATATTGTATTAGATATCAGAAATAATCTAAAGCTTTTTAAAATTATGTGAGAAGATGTGTGTAGGCTATTACCAATACTGTGCCATTTTAATAAGGGATTTTATGAATCCTCAGATTTCTGTGTCCTGAAGATTTTAGTACCCTCAGGGTCCTGCATCTAATTCCCCTGCATATATAGAGGGGCATTTGTAAATGTTTTAGATAAATTTTCATTTTTTCCTCATGCTTCTTTCTGTTTCTCAAACATTTCATTTCATTGACAATTTTCACTCATAATTGCATTCTGAAGAAGGTGATGAAAGGAGAGCCTGCATTTCTCATTTGTTCCCAATTTCTACTAATGTTGTTACACCCCAAAGCTCTGACTCCCTCTCTAGTCTGTGCCTGCCTGAGATGAAAGCACTGCTCGGACAGCCCGCTTAACCACTGCTCCTCCCAGCACCAGCCTCAGTGATGGTGCTCTGTGAAGGGTTATATTTTATTTCATGAAGCAGGGTTCTGAAGTATAGCACCATTCTTAAACATGGAGCTGAAAATTTATTAAACAAATTTATTTTCTGTATAATGTAGCAGATGTTTACTATGCTTTCATTTAATATACATCTCAAAGAGTGATATAACATATATTATCAATTCAGTTTTTTTTTGTTACCACACCATAAATCTTTCTTCTGTATAATAAAGTTCTGTGTAGGGGTGAGTGAGTGTGTGTGTGTGTGTGTGTGTGTGTGTGTGTGTGTGTGTATATATATATATATATATATATATATATATATATACTTTATTAAATTTTTTGTAATGTGTATTTTTTGAAATGACATTTCAATAAAGAAAAAATTGAATTACACCTATTATAATTTCCTCATCTGCACAGGATAATTACTGTGACAATTAATAACAATTTGAAATTATTGTTTGAATAAATGGATGGTCAAACAGGGGTCAAATCAATGGAAACTACAGTATTATTCTTTTTTAATATTTTACTTCCATTGAGATTCTCCTTTTGTAATAGCTACAAATTTTAGATATCTAGAAAATATGTCTCAAAACCCATGTATTTCATAAGCATACCATGGCATTCTGATATGTCTTCTTTCCTAGTGGATGGTAATTTTATGGTCACATATATCTACACAGAGTAAAAATAATAGTCTTCTGCCATTTGATAGATGAGGTAAAGTAATGCAGATCCATTCAGATTATTATTTTACCTGATAGACTGGCAGATTAATCTTTAATGGCAAAAGAAAGACAGTAAAGGTTGTAGAAGGTTAGACAGTAATCAAAAAATGCATATTTAATCAGATGAATTCCATTCAGGAACCTGCCAAGAACTGCTTTCCCTCTTGCATAATATTAATGGAAGGCATGCCTGCTATTACAATCAATTCTAGTAGCCATTAAGAGAATTACTGTGGGGTAAAAATGAAGCAGTGAGCTCAAAGGTTGGTACTTCTGGTGATCATTTGAACTAATAAAAACTGACTGGCTTTGCAAGAGCAACATACATAAGTTTGAAATAAGTGAATGAATTTTCAAGTTCATAAAACACTGTCAGGTCATTTCAGAAAATCCTTTACAATGAATACTACTCAAATAATTTAAACACATTCTTTTCTAATACACTAAAAAGTATAATCTAATACTGCATTAGAATGTAATTACCATTTGTGGCAAAACACAATAAAAGGTTAATGAATTTATACTCCTGATGCGGATGCAAAGTTAATTAAGAGTTGTAGAAAAGCAGTGTTATTGAAAAGTAATGTTGACAAATGATTCTCAAATTAGTTTATATTGTTAGCAAATAGGTATATGTTTCTTAATTACTGGTTATTGTTATTTAAATATTATGTACATAAAATTATAGGAACAGTTAAAACCTATGTCACTTTTTAATTTGAAACTGCAGTTTAGAACATGTCTTTATATTTAGTGTCTTAAACTAACTCACATGACTCAAGTCTTTGTATCGATCTCCATAAGAAATTAAATCTTTAGATTACAAGCAATACATAACGCTCTGTTTTATAATTTGTATTGCTTATCATAAGTGAATAATTCTGTATGAACAAGGAGATTATTTATTTGGCAATTTACCTATAACTCAGAGGAGTTTTTATTAAATGGGAATGATGCTTCTATTTTGCATGTTACAGAGCATAGTTAAACAATGATGAAATTGAAAAAGGTATTTTTATAAGAATATTATGTCCTATAATGAAATATTATTTTAGAAACTTTAAACACTGAAATGGTTGAATATATTCTATTATTAAACTTTTAATAAGTAATTTTTGTGTTATTAGTGTTTATTTTTTACTATTAATTGATTTGACTTAAGGTACATATCATTATAATTTTAAAACACATTCAACACTAACACAAGGAAGGCTTAGTAGTATACTTGACAAAAGATAAATGAGACTCTAAACAAGGACAACTAGTCAGACCAAGCTTTTGCATTTTACTGCTGAATAATTAAAGTACTAAGAGATCTACATGGAAGAGACACAGCTGGCTAGAGAAGGAAGCTAGTCTCAACAGTCTCAAGGGATTGCATGACTAGCTATGGGGCTGTTACTAAGCATTCCACATGGAAGTAAGCCAGGGCCATTGGCTTCCTGCAGAAAGTGGATGTGGATTGTATTATATCATTTCTTTCATGTTCAAGTGTAGTGTGACCGATTAGCAAAGTCATGCTAGGAACACAAGAGCTCCCACATTGCTGTTATACAAGGTGTGTTGTTGTGTGATCTGTGACATTTGCTAAAGCAAAACAAACATAAAATGGTTAAATCTTGCTGTGTCCCATTATTTTGGCCATTGATATGAACTCAAGGTCACTACTGCCAGCTGAAGAGAATGAGGGAATGTCTCACCGACATTGTTTAGGTTAAACTCAACTGTTTATTATTTTCTCAATTATAAAGTTTGAATAAAACATGAAAAGAACAACAAGTTTTAATGATTGTATATGCTAAATATTCTATTTATAAAATCAGAATGAAAAATAGCGCTCGATATTATGCATTGCTTTTCAGACTGTATATAATGTCTAATTCTTGATCCCCGGTAGAATTTGTGATGTTTTTAATCTAGAATGTTGTTCAAAGTATCAGGTGCTGAAGGCTTGGTTCCCAGATAATGGCGCTATTGAAAGGTGGCAGAAACTTTAGAAGGTGGGGCTTAGTTGAATGAATTAGGTTCCTGAGAAAATGCCTTTGATGGGTACATTTCATATTGTGTACATAGTTTCTCTCTCTTTCTCTCTCTCTGTCAAAATAAACCTTTCCTTCTTTTAAGTAGCTTATATCAGGTATTTTGTCACAGCAGTGGACAACTGACTAACATAGCATCTATGTTATGTGATATTTCCTCTGTTCCAGATATTTTTCTCATGGGGGGTCAGATGGTTTGAGGAAGACTTTTTGTCTCTATATTAGTCCTGATAGAATCCCAAGGCCATAATAATAACTGGTGACAACTCAAGACTCTTTACCTCTTCTGTGTTATTTATTGTACTGTAGGTTGACAAGACTTTGATTTACTTTTCCAGAATCTCTAACAGGATGTCCCCAGAGTAGATTCCATCTGAATGCAGTCTCAAGCTATATTTGGAACACAGAAGAGTAGTATGTTACTAAGCTTTTTGTAACTGTGCCCAAAGTGCCTGACATAAACAACTTACTGGAGGAACAGTTTATTTTGGCTCACATTGCGGAGACTTCAGTACATGGTTGGCTGACTCCATTGACATGGGACTGAGGTGAGGCAGAACATCATGGAGTAGTGCATGAGGGAGGAAAGCTGCTTGCTCATGGCAGATGGGAAACTGAGAGAAAGAGGAAGGGGCGGGGAAAAGTCAAACCTTTCTGTGGCATGCCCGTAGAGTTCTCCTTCCTTTAAATATGTCCTGCCTCCCAGTTGTCCATTAAGCCATCAAATGGATTTTGATTATCCCTCTGGGTATCAAATGGATCAATCTACTGATGTTGTCAGAACCCTCATGATCCAATCATTGTCAAAAAGTCCCACCTTCAAATCTTGCTGCATGGGGACCGGTGCTTTTAATACATAATCTTTTGGGGGACATACCAGATTCAAAACATAACAAGGAACAACAATATTTTTGCTTTCCTAGCAGAAGCAAGCAGACCTAAGGTATGGTTAGATGTATGACTTTGGGGGCCTCTTCTCTGGATGTATTTTTTCCCTAAAAATCATTCACCTGCATTTTATTTTCATACTTTCTTTTTTATTTCCTACTATGAATTGTAGTGTATTCCCCCAAACTCAGATGTTGAAACTATCATCCCCAACATGATTATATTTGAAAAGTCTTTAATAGGTAAATAAGTGAAAATGAGGATATGATTGGAACTAGGATTAGATGGGACTGTGACTTTTTGGACAAGAGGTAGAGATTCTCATTCTCCTGTCGGTCCCATTTTCTGTGTTTCCTCTGTGTTGTGTTAGGACACAGAAGAGAGATTTCATGGACACTCGAGGAAGACAGCCCTCACCCAAACTTGATCTTATTGGTTGGGACCCTGACCTCAGATTTCCAGCCTTCAAAACAATAAGAAAATAAATGTCTGTTGTGTGAGTCTGTGGTGCTTTCTGATGACAGCCTTAACTAAAACCACTGAAGATAGCATTAGACAGATGAGAATCCCTGGAGCACTCCTTGAAAGATGGCAAAAACCTGACTGTAATACCTGCCTTCCTTTACTTGTTTCTCCAAAACTTTCAATAAGAGCACAAAAATCACATCACTTTGAAATACCCACAGTGATTTATGAACCTCCAACTGAATTTCAGATAAAGTCTTTTTCTAGGATAGACAAAGCCAAATGGGTTCTCATGGGACTAGCAGGTTTTGTTGATGGTGTGAAAATCTCATGGGACTATTTCTCAAATAGAACAAAGCCATTTTGTCCTTACTTCAACAACAGGGGTATTTCTACACAAGTTTGTTTTGGGTGATATTTTAAAACAAATATTCATTGCTACACAAATAGATATAAATTTGCTTCTAAAACAGCTTTGGAGTTTAAGAAAATGGAACAAGAAAACATGATAATTAAAATGCACTTAGATGAAATGTAGCAAGGTATTTCAAAGAATTGTGCCTAATTAGTGATGACTTTAAATAGTAATGTCATGGGCCAGGCTATGTGGGCACTGACCAAATAGACTGCATTTTACACTGAGACTCTATATTGGGTAAGAAATGCTTCTCCCATGGGACAGCCCCACCGCTGTACCCAAAAACAGTTGCTTAGCATAGCATGTTTGGTAACACAAAATGACAATTCTTATACAATGTAAAATTGTTCTATTTTGGGTTCCCATTTTTCTTGGACAATATACCCTGTCAGAGAATGATTTTCTAGACTTTAGTAACCATTCTTTAACTTGTACTCAAGTAGGGTCAGTCATTTTGACCCATTTCCCCTTTTGCTTATGATTTTAAATCTCATGATATTTGTTTATGGTTTTGGATTATAGCAACCACTTATGATTAATATGGTTTTGGAATATAAAGGTTGCTTTAATCCTTGTAGGAGGTGGAAGGGTGCAGACTTATAGCCTGCCCCTTGGCCCATCAGCCAGTGAATCTGGACTCCAGCTGATGTACAAAGATTGTTTCATATCCTGCTTTAAGATCAATTTAAGATCAATTGCAATTTAGCCATAAAAATAAAAGTAAGTGGATGACCATTAGAAACTGTTACATTCATGGGAAATATACATTTTTCTCCCTTTTTTCTCTTGTTCCTTCCTTTCTTTTTAAATTTCTTCCCCCTTTTGGTTTTGCTACCATTTTTACTTAGGCTACTACAAAGTGCCAGTATAGACAATTGATCAGCACACCCAGACTTCACAGATCCCTAGAGTGACAAGACTCAGGTGTCCTAGTAGCATCAGCCTTGGTGGAAATTTGCAGCTATTCACAAACCCTTTCCTTTGGAGCAGCATGACTCTCCACAGACTAGTCCTTGGAGATGGGCATCTAGACCAATCCAGTAAAGCCCTCTACCAAGGAAAGACTACTGTCCTGGTTGGACAGACTCATATTTTGGCCTCCATCATCACCAGTCATAGTGTGGGTTTGGGGGAACATCTGAGACTGTGAATGTCCTTGTATATGTGAGATTAAGATGTCAGCCAGCTGAGTGTCAGCTCTTATGTCCAAAAACTGCCTTCACTAACACTTTCCCCAAATCAGACAGCCTAATGTGGAGGAAGAATCTATTTTCTGAGACTCATAGGGTAGTAAGCATAAAACTTTTCCATGGTGGGACCTATGGACAGATCCTAATAGTGTCCACCCCCAGTTCCGTACTCACAGATAACACTTCCAGAATAGATCTGGTGCCAGAGAGAAATGCATGGCTGCAGTCTATTAGACTTTTATTCCACCCATCATCACCAGTCACTGATGATACAGTCATAAGCCTTAAGTCTGCCCTCACAGTAAACAGTCCATAGCAATGTGGGTCTTGGTACAACCCGGTGCTGATCTGGCCTTCACAGGCTGGGATCTTAAATTGTGAAATAGTATTGTAACATTTGTAACTACAGACATAGAGGACTGCTGATTCTTTCCAGAGTTAGGTGGATTTCTACAGTCACCAGAACACAGTCTGGTGACTGTGGATGAAGTATTTGGACCCATGGAGAGGTTGATATGGTTAGAGTACACTTTATAGGTGCTTCCACAATTCATGACCAACAGCTATCCACGGATATGGGAAAAACTGGGCTTGAATTGCCCTGTATGGCTGAAACAGTGGCAATAGGTCATAGCAGTTTCACAGCAAGCTTGGACTTAGCCCATCATCTAGTATTAAAATAGTAGATATGACTGCAAAACTCAAAGTACATCATCTGCATAACATTCTGTATAAAATTATAGATTCATAAAACAGAACTAAAAATCTAATCTTTCAATGTGAAGATGATGTTGGCCATCAAAAAGCATCATGAACTTGCAGGGAACTTGGATTTCAACTACCAGTCAAAATAAGGTCCCAGTCACCGACAAGAGAGTAACCATATGAGTGAACTTGCAGGTGAAGAAATTAAAATTTATTTTAAGAAAATTCAAGAATCTTTAAAAAATATATAGAAAATTATTTTATAGTTTAAAAATAAAGAACACATGGAAGCAATATAAAAAATCAAATCCTTGAGCTGAAAAATGCAACAGATTGAAATTTAAAAAGCAACAGAAGATATCAAAAACAGAATAGATCAAACAGAAGAGAGATTGGTGAGAATAAAGACAGGCTATTTGAAAACACACCAAGAAGAAAACAGAGAAATCAATGAAGAGAGATGAAGAAAATTTACAGGAACTTTGGAATAGCACTGAGAGAACATATATTTGAATTATTGAGATTCAACAGGGACTTGTGACTTGAGTATGGCAGAGATGAATAAGAAATTTTCAAGTGGATCATAACAGAAAATGTCTGAAACTTAGGAAAAAATTTAAATGCAAAGCAAAAATAAAATAAAAATACAAACAAAATAAGGTACAAGTGGGTCAAAGCTCATCAGACAGATTTAACCAAGTCTATGCCAAGATGTATCTTAAGGTAGCAATCACTCAAAAGGAGAATCCTCAACATAGATCTCTCAGACCAGTGAAGAGGGGCCTAGGATTTTTATAATGCTAAAGGAAAAGAACTGGTGATCTTTTGGCACTCTGCAAAGATAACATTTAGAAATGAAGGAGAGAAGAATACAGACCCAGACACACAAAAGCTGTGAGAATATGTCCCATCATATTCCTAAAATAAATGCTAAAGGGAATTCTTCAAACTGAAAGAGAGACATTGAAAACTCATAGGAAAACATGGGGTATTAGAAAACATCTCAGTAAGAATAACTACACAGACAAATAGAGAATGCTCTAGTATTATACACATGGTGCACAAACCATTCATATCTTCAGTATTATAACTAAAAATAAACATTAACATAACAAGCACATTAGTGTGTTAAAACATAGGTAATCGAAAGATGTAAAATGAGAGATTGAAAATTTAAAATGTAGAGAGGACTGGAATACAAGTATGAAATTCTTTGTTAGTATATTTTCTTTTCATTTGTTGCTTCCATTCTACCTTTTATGAAGACTTAATAATGTTGTTATCATTTCAAAATAGCTTATTATAGTCAAATATTTTTTATAAACCTCAAGGGACCACAAAGCAAAAATGTATAATGGATAAAACAAAAATAATAAATGATAAATGAGGCATCAAAACACACTACTATAGCAAATCATTTCACCACAATGAAAGCCTGTAAGAAAAGGAGAATACATAGACCAATGGTACAGAATAGATGATACAGAGACAAACCCACATAAATACAGTTATCTCACGCTAGATAATGGTTTCAAAAACATTCAGTGGAGAAAAGATAGTCTCTTCAACATATGGTGCTGGGAAAACTGAAAATCCATATGTAGCAAAATGAAATTAAACTGCTCTCTCTTACCCTATACAAAAATCAACTGATAGAAAAAAAAATATAGACCCAAATCTCCACCAATTTAGCTTAGAAACTAACTTCCTTAACAAGATCCCTAAATCACAAGAAGTAAAATCAAGAATCAATAAACGGGATGGAATCAAACTAAAAAGCTTCTTTGCAGCAAAGGAAATGATCATTAATGTGAAGAGAGTGCCTACAGAATGGGAGAAAATATTTACCACACACACCTCAGATACAGCATTAATATCCAGGATATATGAACACAAAAAAAATTAACACCCAAACCACAAATAACCCAATCAATAAATAGGCAAAGAAATTGAACAGACAATTCACAGAAGAAGAAATACAGGAGATCAACAAATATATGAGAAGATGTTCAATACTACTCTAAGATTTCATCTCTACTCCAGTCAGAATGTCAATTATCAAGAACACAAGCAATAATAAATGTTAACAAGGATGTGGAGAAGAGGCACACTCATACATTGCTGGTGAGACTGCAAATTGGTGCAACCACTCTGGAAAGCAGCATAGAGATTCATCAGAATCCTAAAATAGAACTATTATTTGACCAAGTCATCCCACTCTGCAGTTTATACCTGAAGGACTTAAAATCAGCACATTACAGTGACACAGCCACATCAATATTTATAGCAGCTCAATTCACAATAGCTAAACTATGGCATCAACTAAGTGGCCTTCAACAGATGAATGGATAAAGAAGCTATTGTATATACAAAAGAATAAAATTATGGCATTTACCAGTAAATGAATGGAACTGGAGAATGTTATGCTAAGCAAAATAAGTCAATTTCAAAGAAACAAAAGCTGAATGTTTTCTCTGATATGAGGATACTAATTCAAAATAAGGAGAAGGGATGGAATAGAGGTATTTTGTATAAGATAGAGGGGATTGAAGGGATGGAATGTGATTTGGAGGTTGGAATGATAGTAGAATGAATCAGGCATTATTACCTATGTGCATATACAACTACATGGCCTATATAACTCTTCATCATGTATAACCAGATGAATGAAAAGTTATACTCCATTTATGTATGATGTGTTAAAATGCATTCTACTGTCATGTATAACTAATTAGAACAAATAAAAAATTTAAAAAGTTAAAAAAGGAAATAGATAAATGCTAGAAAACAAGTTATCAAACAATTGTAGTAATATCATTTTTTATTGATAACAGTCTTAATTTGAAAATAGACTGAATACCAATTTAAAGTCATAGAGTAATTGAATGAATAAAAAAGAGAAGCATCTCTCTACAATGTGTTTCATTTTTTTAAGAGAGAGAGAGAGAGAGAGAGAGAGAGAGAGAGAGAGAATGAGAATTTCAATATTTATTTTTCAGTTTTTGGCGGATACAACATCTTTGTTTGTATGTGGTGCTGAGGATCGAACCCGGGCAACATGCATGCCAGGTGAGCGCGCTACTGCTTGAGCCACATCCCCAGCCCATACAATGTGTTTGTTTCAAGCAACTTAATTCAACTTTAAGGTTCACAAAGATGAAAGTGAAGGTATGTAACAGAATATTCCACAAAAATGAAATCCAAAAGAGATAAGGGGTCATCATACCTCTGATAAAATTGATTTTAAATCAAAAGCAGTACAGACAAGATAGATCATCATATAGTGGAAAGGTAGCCAATAAGTAAGAGGAAAAATAATTCTATGTATATATGCACCCAATATCAGAGCAAACAAATATATAATGCAATATTAATAGACCTAAAGGGAAAGAGAAAAGATAACACCATAATAGTAGCATTTTAACACAACACTTTCAACAATGGATAAATGGTCCAGATGGAAATTCAACAAGGAAACAATAGAGTTAAAGTTGCACTTTAGAGCTGGGGGGCCCAACTGACATCTACAGAACATTTCCTACAACCATAGGATATAAATTCTTCTCATCATCATATAAAACATTCCCTGGGATAGATGACATGATGGCAATGACAAACATCAACAAATTAAAAATACTGAAAACATATTGAGATCCTTTTCCGGCCAAAATGCAATAAACCTAGAAATCAATAGCAAGAAAAAATTAGGAAGCCATCCAAATACATGGAAATTAAACAATTTAGTCTTAAGCAATCAGTGAATCAAGACGAAATCAAGAAGAAAATTTTAAAAATTTCTTACAACAAACAAAAATAGAAACACAATATACCAAAACCTAATAAATGAAGTAAAAAGGGGGGATTTTATAGCAGTTGATGCATATATCAATAAAGCAGAAAGATTTATGGGACAAAAAACAACCCTTTCCTGCATCTCAAGAAAGGAGTAAACCAAGAAAATAAGAAAAAAATAAACTCCAGATTAATAAAAAGAAAGAAATAATAATAAAAACAGAAATAAATGAGATACAGAATAAAAAAAAATAAAAATATAATGAAACAAAAACCTGGTTCTTTGGAAAGATACATTAGTTTGACAGACCCATAGCTAGACTAAAAGGAAAAAGAAGACAGTTAAAAAATTGGAGATGAAAAGATGATATTACAAGTGATGTCACAAAAATGCTAAGGATCACTAAAGATTATTAAATACAACCATGTTTCAAAAAATTTGATAGGCCAGAAGAAATGGACAAATTCTTCAACTCAATCACTTTACAAAGACTGAAATGTGAAGTAACACAATGCTTGAACAAATTAAGAGTAACAAGATTGAATCAATAATAAAATCTCCAATCTAAGAAAAGTCCAAGAGAAAATGGCTTCATTTCTACAAAACAAGAGAAGCAAATTCTTCCAAGCTCATTCTATGAATTTAGAATTAGCCTGATACTAATCCAAACAAGTGTACAACAAAAATGAAGGCTATAAACCAGTATCTGATGGACATAGCTAAAAACTTGTTCACCAAAGTACTAACACACTGAATCCAATAAAACTGCAGTAATTATTCTCCATGATCAAGTGGGATCTAATTGAGGGATGCAAGGGTGATTAAACATGCAAATGAATAAATAAATGAATGTAATGCATCATATCAACATATTGAAGAACAAAATCTATATGTTCATCTCAATATAAACAGAAAAGTTATTAGATAAAACATCCCTTCATGGTAAAAACTCTGAACAAATTAGGAATGGAAGAAGCATACTTCAACAAGATGAAGATTATATTTAATAAACCGATAGTTAACCTTATGTTGAATGGGGAAAAAAGCTCTTTCTCTAAGACCTGGAATAAGACAAGGATACCCATTTCTACCACTTTTTTAAAACAATGGGTTGAAAGTCCTAAACAGAGTGTTCAAGCATGTAAAAGAAGTAAATTAAATCAAATGAGAAAACAGGGAAATAAATAGTCACTGTTTGCAGTTGTCACCAGAATACATTTAGGAATAATGAAGTAATTTAGTAATTATACAGAGTATAAAATTAACATATAAAAATCAGTACCTTTTGTTTATCAACCAGTAGAGAATTATCTGCACTAGAAACCAAGCAAGCAATAGTATTTCAATAGCTATGAAAATAATAAAATGCTTAACAATATATTTAACCAAAAAGGTGAAATAGCTCTATAATAAAAACTATAAAAAATACATGAAAGAAATTGCAGAGGATGGACAAAAAATGTGGAAAGATGTCCTGTGTTCATGGATTGAAAGAATCAATATTATTCAAGTGTCCATACTACCCAAAGCAAGATTCAATGTAATCTCTTTCACGTACCACTGAAGTTCTACACCAAGATAGAAAAAAACAATTACAAAATTTGTTTGCAGCCCTGTGTAACTAAAACTACCTTGAAAGAAATGAACAAAGTGGGAGGCGTTATATAACCTCACCTCAAACTATACAACAAAGCTCTAGTGATAAAAGAGGATGGTAAAGAATAATAAGAACAACAAAAATAAAACATGGAATTGGCATAAAAATTTACACACAGAACAATGAAACAAAATAGAGGCTTAGAAGTAAATCCACATATCTGCAGCCAACTGATTTTCAGCAGATGTGCTAAGAACACTGTGGAGAGCAGGATGTGCTGTCATCTGAGTCACTCCATGAAGGAGCGAACAGATGTTCTCAGGCTGTGTCTACACCTTTATACTCTGTTTAGTAGAGCAGTAGTTTGCCATGAGCTATTCCACTTTGAGTTTCTTTGCTGAGGTGGAATGACGTATTGGTACAAGGAAACAACAACCATCTGCCTGGAACAACAGTAAGGCATAAACTGATAAATAAATTAATCATGCCAATAATAATGAGCACATGTAAACTTATCAAATTACTCGGAAGCACGTGGATACATGGAGTTATCAAAATTGTATTGGAAAAATTAGGGCTGCCAGCTTATTGAACATACCAGGCCACCAAATGATGCAAACTCTCACTTGAGACACATAAAAGGAGGGGCACTTCCAGACTGGATATGGCATCCTGACCCCATCCCCTGGTCACTCCTCACAAGCTTTGCTCAGGAAAATTGCCACAGCAAAGAATTTCCAAATCTCTGTCCTTGAGCTTATAGCAGAGTGTGTTTCTTCTGCCTGTGAGAACCGTGCAAGTCCCACTTCATGCTTATAACCTCACTTTGACATTCTGAGCCAACACTGAAACTGCCATCCATCTAGACCTCTGTCTGGAATAAGTTCATGAGCTCTACCCCTGAAGTAGAGAGCTTCAGCTGGTTTGTACTCTTATCTGACCACCTACAGTGACTCTGCATCCATATCTGCTGTCTGCCTTTGATCTCAGTTCTGAGCCCCTGTGGGCTGCCATAAAACTTTCTTAGCTTTCCCATAAACCTCAGATACAATTTTGATTCTAAAAATTAGAATTTAAATAAAAGAACTTTGATTGCCCAGCTTATGACCACTAGGTGACCCACAAGTATTCAGTGAACAACCCCCATTGATTAAAGTGATTAGCCTATGAATTTATTGTTGTTCAATAAATTCTGTCAATGTGAAAAGACACAGATCCATTTGGTCTATGTTAGTGACATAGCTTATGACAAATACATAATGGAGAAAGGTCAGCTCTTTTATTTTTTTTTTCAAAAAAAATGGTGCTGGGAAAATTGACTATCCACACATGAAAGAAATTAGACCCTTATTTCTCACTAATTACAAAAATCAAACAAAACGGATTAAAGGTAAATGAGAGTCCTGAAACTGAAACTACAAGAAGAAAACAGAGGAAACATATTAGAACATTGGAAAGGGTAAGGACTTTTTGGACAAGAACCCCAAAGTACAAGCAACAAAATGGGATTATATCCAACTCAAAGGTTTCAGCTCAGCAAGGGAAACCATCAACCAAAGGAAGAGTCGGTCTACTACTTGATGGGAGAAATTAATTGCAAACTCTATTATCTTATCACATGTTGGTATCCAGAATATACCTCAGAATACAAAAGCAAAGGAAACACACTAGTTTAAAAATGCTCAACATACTTCAATCAACATTTCTCAAAAGAAGACATACAAAAGACCAGTATGTATATAGAAAATTGCTCTGTGTCTTTAACCAACAGGGAATAGTAAATCAAATTTTAATGAGATAGCACCCCAGAACACTAAGAATTGCAATTATGAAAAATACAAAAGATAACAAGTACAATTAAGGATGTGAAAAAAGGGAACCCTGAAAACTGTTAGTGGAGCTATAAATTAGCACAGCCATTTATGGAAAGCACCGGAGTACTGCCTCAGTAATTCAATATAAAACTACCATATGATCTGGCAATTCCAATGCCAAATATGTAGCCAAATACAATGAGATCAACCTGTCAAAGAGACAGCTGCATTTCAGGTTAAATTGAAGCATTATTACTAAAATCAATCTTATTTTTTAACTTAAAAATGTATTGGCTTTGTTCCTTGATGCTATTTCAACTGTGTATGTGTATATAATTTTTCGCACGTGTTGTGCTTTGGGGCTGTCTCAAATTTCTTTATATATCCTGGGTAATTGGTGCTATAAACTTCATTATTCATTCTGTTAATTCATGCCAAAATTATTTAATTATGATTCTTATGTGTGTGTGCATTTTGGCCCTACAGATTTGTAATTAATTTCATTGCCATCAAGTAGAATTTTTATAAAGTATCCAGCATGCTTTGTAATGCTGCAATTTCCTAGGCTGCCAAATGAATTTTTCTTTTCCCCTGTGAGGGCAAGCTTCCTCTGGAGCCACATGATATCACTGTGTTGATTGGAAAGGATATTATATCCATATCAGCCACTTCGTGGTAAGATGAATGTATAACTAATTTTAAATCACAGTCATTCTAGGGGGTGTGACAAGATGTCAAAGAAGCACATATTCCTTATTTTCTTCCTCAAACCAAACTGGGAAAAACCATAGAAGTAAAAAAAAAATAGATATTGATGAAAACAATCAAGGAAAACACAATTAGAGCTCTCTTCAAAGACAGCTGGCCTCTGTGTTTGGGATTAAAACAGGAAAATCTTACCCCAGGGGTCTGGAGCCCAAGGTTAAAGGAGAAGTTTGAGGCCCCTTTCCCTGAACATGGTACTGGGTGGATCATTTCCTACCTTTTACCACTTTTTGGCAGAAGGATAGTCTCAAGAACAGGAAGGATTTGAATGTTTGCCCTGGTTTTTATACAGCAGTCAGCCACAGTATTTTGGATAATGGCAGAAGACCTACAAGCTTCAGTGCAATGAAAAAAATGTCGGTTTATTATACACAGCATTAGAAGCAGCCTGAGTATAATAATTTTCTTGCTGTTTCCCAAAGGCTTGATTCGCACAGGGCAATGTGACAAGGACCAGGTGACACAACAAGGATAGATGATGCGTGCCCTTGTAGTGTTTCATCTGAACCCTGAGCGGAGAAAACCTGTATCTTTCTTAATGGGCTGTAGACGAACTTCCCTCCTGACAGGGTGAGAAATATTGAATCATCTTCCAAGGCTATAGGCAAACCTACTTTTTCCCTGAAGGGAGATTCTGTCTTCCTCTTCAAAAGCTGCTCACCACACAGTCATCAGTAAATAAGCACTCTCAAACCAGGGCTGCCAGTGCCTCTGCTTGAAATATGTGCATCAGTGTGAGGGACCCAGGAGTATTGCATCCCTACTGATAACAGCGGAAATTCAGGGCCCCAGGGTAGTATTGGGTGGCAGCAGAATCAAGCAGGAGTAGAAAGTAGATTATAATTAATACAAACACATTATCTGCCTCTGAGATATCCCTTGTCAACACCTCTCCATGTTTACTGAGGTCAGAGCTATGAAATAAAGAGAGAGCAGAGCTCTAAGAAAAATTTTAAAATAAGGAATGCTAAAAAAACAAAAACAAAAACAACAAATACACAAAAATCAGCCAAGTCAAATACAAAGAAAATTAGAGTTACCCTATTAATATCAAACAAAATAGAATACAAAAAACAAAACAAAAAAAACACAAAAAATAGCTTAAAGGGTATGGAAGGCTGTGGCATTAATTTTAAGAGGAACAGTCAATTAAGAAAAAAATGCTATTTGATAAATGGACACATAGCAGTTTAATCCTAAAATATAAAATAAGGTATTTATTTTATGCATATGATGTGTCTAATATTGCTTCAAACTTTAAAAAATTATTTTCTCTGGATAATTTTAATAACTCTATAGAGTAACTAATGTTATGCTGACTTTTAAAAAATAATTAGAACACCAATGCATAAATTAAATAATTTGTAATGATTTATATGTATACATAGGCATTGGGGATGCTATCATTGAATAACATTCCCAGCCCTTTTCTATCCCTATTTTTCATTTGGAAAAAGGCTCTCACTAAGTTTCTGAGGCTGGTCTTGACCTTGTAATCCTCCTGATCCTGCCTCGGCCTCTGGAGTTGCTGGGATTGCAGGTGTGAGTTACTGTACCCAGCTATGAAGTTAATAAATATGTTGTCCAGACTATAAACATTGAAAAATAAAGCCATCAATCCTTTTAAAACCCTCTTTATAGTGCGAATAATTATGAAGGTGCTCAGGACATGTTAGCTCTAGTTATTTAACATCTTACCATAATAACTAATATCATCATAAAATTCTTTGATCTGAGTTATGAAATTATAATTATCCTGTAGGAAGAAATAGATTTCTTTTCTTCCCTTGGCAGGATCAAGTCATATATATATATATAATTTTACTTGAGTCAAAAGTTACTGTCATGCTTTCTACATAATCTAAACCTAAACATCATATCCACTAAGTTCCTCTTTCCCTCTCTTTAGCTACCAACAGTAGAGGCACTTTAGTCATCACACTTACAATGAAAAGCTGCTGTTTAAATTTGCCCTAAGATTCATACTTCTTTTTAAAAAATTCTTCTCTGAAAGTATAACCTTATATCCACACTAAAATTGATGTTAAAGTTTCACAACTTACTTTAAGTTTTATTTCAAGTATAGATAAAAGTTTTAAATGATTTTCAATCAACTGAATTTTACATAGAAACTTGTGAATTTATTATTTTTAAAAGTTAGAGATGGACACAAAATTTGATAGGTACCCAAGTTTACAATTCTCTTGGCTTTATTATAAGTCTATTCCTTGGTAATGTATACTGTAGAGTGAATTTTCCATTGATTTTTAGCACATCACATAACTACTCTCTTAGTGGTATTGGGGAAAACAAAAGGAGGAAAACTTATATCCCTGTTTATAAGACTTGTCATTATTTAAAAAATACACACATTAAGAAAAGAAATACACATGAAAGTCTCCATAGATCTTAGAAAATCATTTGGCAAAATCCAATACTTAATTACTCATGATAAAATCTCTAAGAAAACTAGGAATACATCTTGATAAAAGGTATATGCAAAATGCCTACAACTAAGATCATAATTGAACATGCAGAACTGAATGCTTTATCCCTAAGATAAATAACAATGCAAGGTGTTTGCTCTTACTTCTTACACACAGCATTGTATTGGAAGTTTTAGCCAGAGAAGATGAGAAGTAAAATTGTCTTCATTTGTAGAAAACAAGATATTGCATTTAGAAACAATTAAAGAACACACACACACACACACACACACACACACACACACACACCACTACTACTAAAATTAATAAAGAAGCTCAGTATGGTCACACAGTACAATACCAATACACAAACAGAAAAATTCATTATATACAACGAAAAATGGGCAATCCAAAACAGAAATTGAAACTAATTTCATTCACAAGAGTTATTCAAAAGAATAAGACAGTTAGAAATAAATATGAAAAATAAGTACACACTGAAACTACACATTATTGCTGAAAGAAATTAAAGATCTACATAAATCAAGTGAGATTCTACATTCATGAATTGGGGGGGGTCAACATTATTAAGATGGCAGTTCTCTCTGAATTTATGTAGAGAGCTAATATAATACCTGTGAATATCCCAACAGAATCTCCAGACACATGCAAGCTGACCCTAAAATTTATATCAAAATATAAAGGACTGAGAACAGCCAAAACAATGTTGAACGCAAACAAAGTTGAAGGATTTACATTTTCTGATTTTAAAATTTACTACAATACTATAGTAATAAAAATAATGCATGGAATGTTGAGTATATTTGTTAATAGTTTAGGACAAAAGCTAAATGACTGTCTAGAAGGAATAAGCAATACAAATTGTTATTTAAAAATCCTAAAGTAGTAGATTTTAAATGTTCTCATTATAAAAACAAATAGAAGTGAGAAATGTATTAATTAGCTTGATTTATTAATTTCACAATGTATATGTAGAGCATTAATGCAATGTAGGCATTCCCACATTGTATGCAATTATTGTCAATTAAATTGAAATAAAAATATACAAAACAGTGTAGTGTTCATATAAAGATGGAATTTTAGCTCAGCAGTAGAGCACTTGCCTAGCATGTGTGAGGCACTAGGATCGATTCTCAGCACCACATATAAATAAGTAAATAAAATAAAGGTTTATCAACAACTAAAATCATTTAAAAAGAGATGATATTTAGATGTATAGAACATAATTGAAAGCCTATATAAAATGTCATAATCTTATAAACCTAAGACTTGTGGTCAAATGTCTCTGACAAAGACGTGAATTGTCATACCAAACACAAGTATTGATACCAAATGAATAAATATTTAAGCAATTAGGAGGGCTTAATGAAAGCCAAATGACTTGCTTGAAACTTTGAGACTTTTCAGACTTAATATTCTTTACTGTAACTTCTCTTATTATTTCAGCACCCTGGACATGATCATGACTTAATTTAAGGAAAACTCAGAGGCAATTTTGACTGGTTTATGAGCACAAAAAAGTAAAAGTCAATATTAATTACAGCTTATGATTTTTTTTGTACTGGGAACTGAAGCAAGGGGTGTTCTGAGCTACAACCCAACCCTTTTTCCTTCCTGCCTTTCTAACTTACATTCATTTTTTTTTAAACAGGGTCTCAATAAATTGTTGACGATGGCCTTGAACTTGCGATCCTTCTGCCTCAAACTCCAAATTTGTGGGAATTTCAGGCATGCATTTTTGTGCTGGGTGCTAATACTGGATTTTCCCATTTGAAATGACAGATCCCTTTGAAGATGCTCTATGTCAGATTTATTTTGTTTTCACATAAAAAATGAGAAAGTGTAATATTTGAACACAAACATATAAAATTTTGGTTAATTATAAAGAAGAATCATTTTCTGATTGAGGGTTGATAATTCAATTTTTAGATATTCTTAGGCACTAAAAATGTAATTTATAAAAAGAGTATAATATTTATTAAAATTAATTAAATTTTATTTATAAAGTTTCACTTTTCAGCAAACTTTCTTTGGCATAATTACCACTAAATGTTTCAACGCTGTCCTTAAGATTGTGGGATGTGATAAAATCATAGCTTCCCAGAATGTCACTTTACCAATGAAGCATTTTTTTTTTCATTAGAATGAGTCTATTGAACAACTCTTTCTCTATGTACATAGGTAAAAAGCAAAAAAAAAAAAAATCAGAGATTATACCCTGTTTATATAATCATATGAATTTAGCTTCCAGTTATTAAAGAAACACTTTGTTTTATTTACTTATAAATCAATTTTGGAAAAAAAATTATTTATGAAGACTTTTACTTAAAAGATATTAGGATATTAAAATTCTATTTTAAAAGATGCTACCTTTAAATATTTTTTAGCCATATCCACTGACTACATTTCTAATTTATAATGTTCAATTTACTTAATTATCACAAAGCTGAAATATTTATCAAGGTATATGTGAGCTAAAATATCACATAAAGGGCATGCTCATTAGTCTATAATTACCAAAAAATGCAAATAATGTAGAGAAAGGCATGATTAATGCATCTCTGATTAAGACCCTAAATACTCAGAGCACTCATGTTATGCATTATTGTGGAGAGTAAGGCTGCAAAATGATTTTGAAACAATTCACAGAAAGTTACTTTATAGTCATTTGTTTAATAGCAGCATCAAACAGAAGAAAATATGATAGTACAATAGGAGAAATCTGCAGCATACAGAAAAGATTCTAACTCTCAGGTGCATTAGACACTGGGAAAGGCTGCTGTTACCACTTTCCAAGATCACCATTGCCCTGGCAGATGGTTTAGACCTGAAGTCCTCAGCTGGGGACAAGTCCTCTCTCCCTGACTACGAACATCTGGAGATACTTGGTTGCTACAATTAGGGTCAGAGGGTAGACAGGTTACTGCTGGCATCTATTAAGGAGGACTGACAGGCTTCTACACATTCTGCAGCTCACTGGACAGTCCCCCTATCCTCCCACAATACACACACACTGCCAGGACAAAGGATTATCTGGCCTCAAATATTGATAATGCAAGGATTGAAATGCCCAAATAAGACACTGTTTTACTTCAAGAAAATGAAAGGATTAACTAAACTCTCAAGAACTTGTTCATATGTCTCTTAGAAAAATTTTGTTTGGTATTCACCAAGGTAATTCATATAAAATAAAAACAATGGTATAAACACTCTATCATCTACAGGTACCTAATTATTCAGAGAGTACAAATCAGCTCAAACAACAAACTACACAGTTAAGGGCCACCTGCTTTCATCAAAGCATTGCTATAACTCAAACACCATGCTGAGCAATTTGATGCATTACTTCCTGATAATTCAAATAACATAAGCATATTTTTTTCCAATAGAACTACAAGTTTGGAAAGCTTATGCAACTCATCAAATGTATATATTGCTGCAAGGGGATTCAAGCACTATTTTATAGTTCTTCTGATGTAAAAGGATTGTATAATTATTAATAGGTAAGAAATAGTAACAATATTAATTTTCTCATTGTACCAATAAAAACTTTTAGCCAAATGAGAAAGCAAATTGAGAAATAAGGAAGGTCATGTATCATATCATGTATCATATTTCCGTTTTAATCATTCTTGAACTAACATTATCTCTTCAATGTCCTCACGTAGCAATATCATAGACATGATCTGAACTCTTGTGAAAGATTTCATCACACTCTGTTACAGCTTTCCTTTTCCCTGCAAAGCTCCTCCACTTGTGTTCTTGGGATATCCATCCTGGTGTTCCCCATGCAAAGTCAACCAGAGGAGGAAAGGAGGACTTGATTCAGTCTTAAAATCATTCACTCAATAAAAATATACTATTTCCACACAAGTATTAAAATTGTATACCATAAACACAAGCAGGGAGTTCAACATAGCAACAACAACATTAAAAATACCCTGCTATTTAGTGTAGACTACAACATGGTTTTCTGTGTGTATAAACTCTTCTTTTCATCAAGGAATAACACCCACCTTACTTGAGGTAAACTTTCCCTTTTCCACCTGAAATTTCATTTTGAGGATCTAATTTTGATGTTATAAAATATTGTAATACATCATACTGAGTAACGCAAATGGCTCTCACCAATGTGGGTGGATATCATCCAACCCACTGGATAGCACATGATAGAATTTGCTCTCTGAGACATCCATCTTCTCAAACTAGCAACATTGGTAGTCCTGCTTCTCAGTTTTTCTGATCTAGGGATGGCTGATAAACTCCAATAGGTTAAAAGACCTGCTCACTAGATAAAGCTCCCTAGGACTATTGTGTGTCTCCACAAGGCTCATTGTCTCCAGCAGGGAAGAAAAACTGCTGACTTTGCTCATTTTCTCCAAAATGTAGTATCCTTACTGCATTTTGGTATAGGCTAGTCTATGTTCTACACTCAGACCTTTACCTTGGTCCTTTCTATAAGGTAAACCAAGAAGCTGGTGAGGAAGCCATCTAGCAAGCTGTGCCATATTCCCTACCTTTGGGACTGCCACCAACCTAATGAACTCTTTAAGGTGAAAATGTCTGTTTACACTTTTTGTTTTTTTCCAGTAATGCTGTTGGTATCCCATTTGGTCATGTGACTCTGGTTCCATTATCATGTCCTCTGAAACTAATCTGGGTCATGAGTTCCTGTGGATAGTCTGCAATCTGACAATACTGTACCTATTATCACCAAATCTACTAAATAAGGTAATGATCAGCAAGGTGTTTAATGATCTTCCATTCTCCCTGTCATCTTCAAGAATCTGATATTGTTTAGATGAGGTTAGTCTCTGAAGTCGTATACTCAAAAAGATTTCTGATTCTACCTCCCCCACTTCCACATAGTTCACACACCATTTGATGGTTGAATATTGTTCCAAAAGAGGGCATGTATGTTCTTGTACTTATTCAGGATTTTTTTGCTACTTCTCCTAAGAGCAGCCATAGGCTGGTATCTGGCTGTTGTGACTCTCCATGTGTCAGGCTGTTCAAGAGAATCTTAGGGATTTAAACTCAATTCTAGATCTGAGTCCCCTGGTAGTGGTTCAGACAGGCCAATGTTTGGGAATATAATTGGTCTCTCTAGTTTCCACAGAATGCCCTTGTTGCTCCTTCATTATACCCTTATGAATAAAATGTTTGGTTGACTTATGCCTCCGGAGTGGTCTAAGAGTCCTTCAGTTGTTTTGAGAAACACTACCAGTAGATCAGATACCCCTCATTTAACAGGAGATCTCTCTTAAATGAATCCATTCTTGGTTACATATTTATAGATGGGATAACTGAGTCATTATTTATGGCTACCTTTCAGGGAGTTTTTCATGTACAGGAAGTATCCAACCAGAAAAGTTGATATAAGAAGGCATTCGGGTCAGGTGAATCACTGGGTAAATTATTTTGGAAGCTGTAACCTTAAGGCCTCTTGTAGATCAAGTTGTGAGATCTATGCAATCATGAATGCATCCTGATACATATATATAATCCTCATGTCAGGTAGAAAAAAAGCAGGTGGAAGCTCAAGGAACTACCAACTACCTGAACTTCTATAGTATATTTTGATTGTTTACAGAATTTGTTGAGGTCGTTGGCTCTTGAATCTGGAGAGAGATTGTGGGAAAACATGTAATTTGTCTATGAATGAACTGTAAATAGTATGACAGCCACATCTTTTTGTGTTCATTTTATAATTCATATTATTACAAGTTTATAAAGTACATGCTATTTATAGCATACCATTTTCCTTATTTAGAAAAATGATTCCTTTTTGTATTAATTTTTAAATTACATCTTTATAGCAAATTATCCTCATTACTTATATAGCATATTAATACATACCATATGTGCACTCCATTATATAAAATATTTTGCTATATTATTAGTTTTATAACATGCATGTTTTTATTCATGTTGATACAAAATATTATTATTCCTGCTCTTTACCAGTTCTTTGTCCTTAATAATATATTAAACATCTTTATGCTTCAGACTACCTTTGAAATGTAGATAAAACAAATGAATATATCTTTTAGAATTCTTAAAGGAATAAATTAATGCATATAAAATTAACACATTCATTTAATTTGTTAATGTTGTATAAATAACCTAGAACACTGATTTAAATATATTAGGCATTCACAAGATGTTAGTTTTTTTTAGATTCTTTTGTTGTTGTTGATATGAGTTGTGCATCTTTGACAAAAGAAATGAGCTTTTCCAAAGGGAATGTATGTACATTGATTTTTGAACTTCCTAGAAATTCTGTGAATACATTAGCTAGAATAACTAATACCAACAGAATAAGAATGGAACATGCTACTGGTATCGGTGCACATTGGATAACCTATTTACCTTCCTACAATATAAGTTTTTAAAGAGTTGGAATGTATATCACTCCTTGAAATCTCTCCTATTACCTCCCATGGTTCCTTTATCCTGGAAAAATGATGAATAATTGATGTTTCAAAGGAGAACATGAAGTTAAAATCCACACATATAAAATCCATCAACTCGAATCTTGCTGGCAGTTTTATTGCAAAGTATAGCACTGTGGTTAACCGTGTGAGCTCTAAACTGGGCTTCATCTCCAGCATTGCTGCTTCTCAGTTCCCTGTCTCCTAGGGATTCCTTTCAGTTATCTGCATATTGAGGATCATTACCCAATATGTCTTACAAGTTTGCTTTGAAGGTTAAATTATAACATGTAAAATACTTAGGATATTACCAGATATCATTGCCCAATTATTTTAGTTACTTTTAGTACATGGTTGAACTTTGTTTTATAAGAGGTAACTGACTGCTGGATCTTCCTATGTAGCACCTTGCCTCACTGGATTTCTTTGGTACTTGTGTCAAAAACAAAATGGCCCTAGAAGTATTGTTGTGTTTCTGTCTCTACTTTGTTTCAGTGGACTATTTTTCTTAGGCTTGTACCATGTACCTAAGTTTTTTATATCTTATGCTAACTTTTGAATTCAGGGGCTGTTTTAGTCAGCTTTTGTGTCCCTGTGATTAAAAAAAAAAAAACCTGACAAGAACAACTTGAGGAGGAAAAAGTTGGTTTGGGACTAATGGTTTTCAGAGGTCTCAGTTCTTAGATTTGGCTATCATAGATGAAGGGCCCCGCAGAGGAAGGCTGCTCAGTTCATGGCAGGTGGGGAAGATGAGAAAAAGGGAGGGAGAGGAGAAAGGGGCTGCAGGATGAGCTACCCCAGGGCACACCCTCTGTGACCCAACTGTCCAGCCATGCTCCACCTGCCTGCAGTTGCCACCCAGTTAGGCTCATTCAAACTAAGATGAAAGGTCTCTGGTTTCCATATAATAATGCAATCATTTTCTCTCTGAATGTTCCTGCATTGACAGGAACTTTTAGGGAACACTTTACATCCAAACCTATAAAATTTTTAATATTGTTTTGGTGGTTGTCGTTTGTATTTATGTATGAATTTCAGATTCAGTTTGTCAGTTTCTATAAAGAATCAGCTAGAATTATGATTTGGATTTTATTGAATACATAGGTAAATTCAAAGAAAATTAATATATGCCAAAAGTTGAATTGTCAACTCCACACACTTGTCTATCTCTTCATTTAGTTAGATTTCACAATTAATGTTTAGTATTTTTCTGAATAGAGGCCTATTATGTTTTTTGTTGAATTTAAAACTAAGTAATTTTATTAGTGCTATTGTGAATTGAATTTTTATTTTTAATTGTTTTTAATATATTGTCATATAGTTCTTTTTCTATATTGATCTTATATGTTACCACTTTTCTACGTTTACTTACTATTTCTAATGATCTCAGAATTTTCTGAATATCCAGTTTTTCTCTATATGAAAAAAGGCAGATGTATCTCTTCCTTTCCTATATTTATTGTCTTTTACTTCATTAATTTGCCTTATTGTTCTGGCTAAGTAGTGTTTAATGTACCTTCTTGCATTAGTCCCAATTAAGATAATCTTAGGCATTTTCACTAGTAGGTAGAAAGTTACATATAGTTTTTTTGTCTGTGAAAAAAAATTAAAAATCTTAGTAGAGCTTAAGGAAATTTTAACCTGGATTTCTGCAGCCTTCATAGAATAGAGACATGGAGTGCCAATATCTTATGTTGCCAATATCTTATGCCAATATCTTATGCACCACCAAAAGAAAGGATTTATACTACATGCATGCACTCATGGAATTTTTGTATTACATTTTATTTCTTAAACAGTAAAATATTTGCCTCTTAAATAAAATATCGTCTTTTATAATATTTCACATGGTTTATAAAAGATTAGTTTCTCAAAATTTTAAAACATATAGAATATTCTTGAAAATACATATTCTTTAGAGAAGTATAATAATAATGACAATAGGTGTATACTAATTATAGCAAAAGTATTCTCAAGTAGCAACGCTAATTTTTGTTGTTATTGAAAACTGTACATTTTGCATTTTATGCTATAGAGTTTTGCAATAATTAACTGTTCTTTTTCCCTTACTTCTGCTGAGTCTGTCACCTTGACATAGGCAGCCAATGATAACTCTCTTCAATTTTACTAAATCTTAGTTTTATTTTCTAGCCTGACTTTTTAAGAGTCTCCTATGTGTCTGCAGAGCTTAGTGGTCACCTAATAATTTGAGCAGAGGGTGTGCCCAGAAACCTCACTACTGTAAAACTTAGGCTATTTGCTGATGGATTTGTGTGTGGTTTCAGGAGTGCATTCTATGTTCAATCAGTTTTTAAGTCGGCCTCAGTTTTTAACTTTTCCCAGGTACTCACATTTCTTCCCTGTACATTCACAAAGATACCTAGCAGAAAGGGCTAGTTGTGCAGCTTGTCAGAACCATCTGTATTTCTCTTCTTTCCAGGATCTCTATATTGACTTTCTTGCTAGACCACTGCTTGCCAGCCCTTGGACAACAACCATAAAGAGATGTATTTTCCACAATCATTCCTACTGTATTTACTTTGTTTAAAAATAACACCAGGCATCCATTGTTCCTCTCTCTCCAAATTCAAGTCTATCTTCTGGGGCCAGAAGCTCCTGTGTTTTCATGGAAAGCCCTACATTGGTAGAACTTCTAGTCTAACTTAGCAGGGTGGGGGAAATATAGCAGTTGCCTGCAAGAAGAGATGCTGCCTCCAGCTGTTTATTCCCCAAATGTGAGCAATTTCTATATAACAAACCAAAGTGATTCATTTCTTACATAACTTTAATTTTCAAATATCATCTTAAAAATTACCAGCAAAATACCTGATTCAAGAGGGTTAGTTGTAAAGATTAATACATTTGACACAATAAAGCAAGATTTGAAGAGTTATGGTGCCTAAGTTATGGTGCCTGCACATTTTTTAAAACTCTCATTCAGCATGTGCAACACAGATATTCTATTAGCACATGTCAAAGTTTCCATGGATCAATGACAATATGGATGATATTAGGGCTTACATGCCTTAGCATTCACACCCACTTGCTCTCGAGTCCAGCCCTCCCACAAGTTTGAATAAACAGATTTTTATGTTTGGAGCTCAGGGAAGGTCCACATTCCTTTTCTTTCCTGAAAAAAAAGTGAAAGTGGGTGATGCTAAACTTAGTTTGAAGGGTCTCAGGAAAGGCCAGATGAAGAACACTTACATGCAAATTCCAAATTCAGGGAAAGGTGGTTCTGCCTTTAGACACTTGGAAGAACTTTTAACCAAGAAAAAAAAGGAGCTTACCAGAAACAAAGATCATTTTCTCAATTAACCTTGGATGTTTCAACAAGGTACAGAAATTAAGGAAACTGAAGATGAAATTTGTCCACACCAGAGAGTGCATTGAAAATAAATAATTGTAATTAGCAAAGTTACAGTGGTTATGTCTGCATAGGAATATGTAAATGTGTGTTTGCATGTCCTTTGTCATGAGTGAAGGAGTAGTACTTCTCAGGACTTAATTCATGTGATTAAATGGAGGCCTAATTATGAGTGGCAAGATGTTAATGTCTCATAAGAGCAGACTGACTTCTTTCTTATTGTAACAATTGCAGTTTGCCATCGACTCATACTATTAACAATTTCTGTTGATCTTGCTATATTTATAGCCACACACATGAGGTAAAAGTAGAATGAGACCTTTCCAATATGCTAACCTATACAAATTATGACCTAATTTATCTTATAATGACCATGAAACAAGATACATATGCTAATTCTGCATGGCTTAATTACAGCCAGTTTGCTCTGTCAGGGAGTTCAGTGGTGCCTATTTGTAGCTGCATAAGTAGCACTACTCTAAGTACTATTTTATTTGTGCATCCTTGGTATTATTCTACTCATATCCCTGCAATGCTTTCCACAATTTTTTAGCCCACTGATATCATGCTCGCAAGCCTTTGAATTTCCTAACTTTAAATATTCCAGTTTATTTTAGGATGACACAATCATGTATACAGAAGGATAGAAAGAAAGAAAGTTGACATATTGATTCTCAAAAGGGGTGATTTTTTAGAAAGCTGACTAGATGCAGCCATATATTTCTTGAAGAATAGTTAGATATAAAGGACTTTAAATAGGGAGGACAAAAATCACATTTATTATTATTTTTTCCTTTCTTTTATTTTTGGTTCATTTGTTTTTTAGCCCAACATCATCAAATAATCATTTTTTTTTCCTTTTTAAATAATGTCATCTACCACAGAATGTGTGTCCTTTATCTCTGATCTTAGTGTTACATTTGCTTGATATTTTTTACCTAAATATGTCTCTTATAGGAAAATCAAAATGTTCACTTTTAAAATTAATCAAATAGGTAAGTAGTAACATACCCTTGAATATCAGTATATTTTGTCATTTGGTAAAGAAACGCATAAAATGATTCATGATCTTTAAATTCTGCACCCTGGACTTTAAATTTTCTCTTCCTATATTATGTGGTCATAACCCCTCTCAGTGTTGAGTGGACAATTTTCTTATAGTGCTCCGCTTTGGGCATGGTTATTTCTTTGTAATAAAGACTCAATTTTCTGCCCTCTCCAGTTGTTAAGAATGACAAGTCATCTTGTTCATTTATTTTCCATATAATTCCAATGTGACTTTCATGTAATGCTTAGTTAATCCATCTGAAATCTTAAGACAACTGAAATCTTTTGTTAAAACCTAAGGCTATGTGTTGTAGGGAGATAATAATGGACTTTGTTGTAAGTTTGGGAGAGGCAGGTGAATGCATTTGTTAAAAACTGGATGAGTGGGGCTGGAATTATAGTTGAGTGGTAGAGTGCTTGCTTAGCATGTGTGAGGCACTGGGTTCAATAAAATAAAAAAACAAAACAAAGGAACTGTATAAAAAGTCTTTTAAAAATTCACCCTTTAAAAAAAAACTGGGTGTGTACTTACGATTTGGGCATTTAATTGCATTCAAGTTTTACAGCCAAAGAAAACTGTAAACAAACACACTGGATGAAAATGTGCATATTGAGGTATTCACAGAGAAGAGTAATGGTATCTACAACTTTCAAATACATCAAAAATAAAGATGTTTTAATGGATGGATAAAGAAATTACATAATAATATACAGTATAATATAATGATGGAATCTAGCTGGTGGGGATGTGACTGCCTACTGTAAAATTCTTTCAACTCTTCTGTGTGTTTGTTTGTTTGTTTTTGTTGTTGTTATTGCTGTTGTTTTCCACAACAGTCATTGAGGGGAAAAACAAAAATGTTCTATATTTTGAAAAGTCTAGTCATGGCTGGTACTTAAAGGCATTAGCATTACGAATTTCAGATTTTGGTTTTCTGAAATGATTTAACTACAAATCCAAATTTTGATAAGGATTTCTTTAGAAAATAATAGGGCTGACTAATAAAAAGCCATCTTTACTACCACTTCTCTAGGTACTTTGTATGCATTATCTCATTAAATCTTCACCATAATACTGACAGATAAATATTATTCTCTTCATTTCCCCCCCTGTGGCTCAAAGAAGGTTTATTGCTTAGGCATAATTGGAATTGCTGCTTGCTATAGCACACTTTCTTTATATTATAGTATGTATACTTGCTTTCAGTTGAGTTAGTAAATATCAAGGACAAAATTCAAATCTAGCTTTTCTGATCCCTAAATCCTTATTCTCTGCTTCTTTTTTTTTAACATGGTGCCTTTTTAAATTCTCGTTTTCTGACTTAAACCAGTGAGTACCAGCACAAAAGTAAAACATTTGAAAGGAAACTTTGAATGCTGTCTTTGTCTTATGTTTTCTGTTAGCAATAATATTAACTTAGAATTTTTATGGATAAGTAACTTATTATACCCTTAAAAGATTTCATTTGCTTTTAAATCAGGTGTCTGTATTATTAATGTCATTCTTATTGTGTGATTTAAAATGCTGAAATTGAAAAATCATTAAAACCAAGTGGTCCTTTTTTCATCTTTCACTACCTATATTCTCCTAAATCATGATCAATGTGAATGTAGAATTTGTGACTGAGAGGTGGTGTCAGGTATTTATCCATATTTTCTCATGAACTTTCTTGGCAGGAGAGTTTAAGCATATTTTTCTAAAGAAATCACATTACTAAAATGTTTATCTAGGAGTCAAAGATAATAAATTTTATATCAATTTTTAATACACTGTTTTCAAGTGTGGAAGTAGATATGATATCATTTAGCGAGAGACAGCTTTTCACAAAACTGTCATTTCTTATGGTGTTCATACAGTTTCTAGAGTAAATTTTTTATCCCCCCCCTTTTTTTTAAGAACTCTGTGAAGTCACACAAAATGAAACAAATTATAAAACACGATTTCCCAAATGAATCTCCACATTCTCCATGACTTAATTTGTTCTGAGAGTTTTTGTAACAAAAATGGAGTTTGCCTCTGACAGGTGCAATTAGGTTTGGTGAAGCACATTTATCTCATGTTACTGAGGAAGTAACTCAACTTAAATGGAGAAATATCTATGGCAGGATGGACAGTGCAAGAGAAAGATGTGATAAATTTAAGTGAATTAATGTTGAGTTGGGATCTACAGAACATGAAACAAAGCCATAAACCACTATTATAAAAGTTTAAGCAATTTTCTCTTTAAGATGCAATAAATTACATAATGTTATGTTGCTTTTTAGTTTCAGAGTTGAGATGGAGAGAGAGGAACAACATATTAAAGCACACACATGGAGGAGAGTAAGACTAGGATAGAGAGAGAGAGAAAGAGAGGTATCGTCTATTTAACTATTAGAACTTTTAATGCCCTAAAATTACATAAAAAGGAATAAATGTGAGGCTTGGACAGATCCCTTGCTGCAGTCTGCATGCATTTCCCTAGATTATTATAATACAACTTAGTTGCCCTATGATAGTGTTAAGGGGTGAGGCTTTTAGACCTTTCATAAAAGGTGTGAAGGAATTGTTGCTCACTACCCTTTCTGCCCTATTGGCATGTGAGGACAGCATTCAGGTACCATCTTGGAAGTAGATGGGCCCTCTCTGGACTCTTAAACTTGGCCATGCATTGATTTTTGGATTCTTAGCTTCAAGAACTCTAAGAAATAAATTTCTATTATTTATAAATTACCCAGTATAATATATTTTATTATAGCAGTACAAGTAGACTAAAGTGCCCCCCAACCAAAACACATGCTTAGTAGCCTAATAATATCTGAAATTTTCCTTCGAAATGTGGATCACTTTTGTAATTACATTTGGTTACCTACTTCACAAGGCTGTGGTCTGCATATTGGCCAAGACTATTTCTGGTTTTGCTCAACATTATTTCTTCATTCTCTAGCACAAGGACACCACCAAAAAAAAAAAAAGGAGAATCTAAAATATTTATAGAATAAATAAGTTCATGGTTTCACATTCTGAAATTATCTCACAAATTGAAGCTATTTACCATCTAAATTCTTGCTTTAAAAATTCCCCATACTATAGTTTTGGTAAAGTATAGCTTTTATAAGCATGCATATACAACTCATTATTTTAGGATCTTGTAAGAACTACAAGTCAAAGCCTAGTGCAGACTCCAGAGTTCTCTTCATTGTGCCATCTGTTTTACCAATGTATGTTTCCCCCTAGGTTTTAAAAACATTTCTCTGAATAAATATTATTATGTACTTCTTGAGATTGTATAGCACTAGCACTTAAAATACGGAGCTATACAATATCTGTGGGGAGAGATAATGAAAGTTATTGAGAATTATTTAGACTAGATGGATTTTTGAAATTTCCCTAATCCCAGATTGAGAAAATTAGGTTGGCCATCAAAGTAATAAAACTCCTAATAAGTAGATGTTAATTTAAAGTATTCATTTTCCCACAGTCCTGAGTTGTTCCTACTTTCTCCTAGTTTTAGGAAATGTGAGACCATATCTACCACATAAACCAATTTGAAATTAAAAATGAGTTAATCAAACAATGGATTCATAGCCATTTATCAACCTTGCTGCAATATTAATGAAATTGATAGATAATATCTCCAGAATTTAAATAATTTCCAGTCATCTTGATCATTTGTGTCCCGTAGGGAAACTCATGTACTGGATCGAGGAAATGGGTTATTATTGTACAACTTTCTAGATATGTAGTTCTGATTTAGGTAGTTTTGAATGTAGGACTGAGTATTCCTAATTGATTATAGGGAATTTAGTCCCCCAGACTTTATGTCAGATTCTTGAGATGTATAGGTAATTTATAATCTCTGTGTGACGCATGTCACTTGTTTAAAACAGAAAGCTCCAACTTCCTGCCAGTCACCTTTGGAAAACTTACTACAGCCCTGATTGCAAGCTGATCCAATCTCTCAGTGATCCATTTTTCCCCCAAACATTGATGCTGATCTCATTTACTGTTCTTGAGTCACAGTGAATTCAAGACCATAACTAAATTTTATTGTTTAATAGTTTTGCTGGAAGGAATTTCGACACAGAACAGAAACAAATTAAAACAGAGTACCACAAATCATCTCTCAGATTTGTTTTCCCTCCTTAGGACATGGACTCCAGGCTCACAATTTGTAATGGAAGCCTGTTCTTCATCACCACTGAGCTCTTTTTCCTAATCTGTCCTCCATTAGGAAGTCCTGGCAAGAGGAAATTGTAATACACTTAACATAAAACAATGTTCTCTCCGAAAGAAAATGAACTTCACTTTTAGAATCATGCAATTTCATTTCCTAATTTATCCAAAACTCTTCACTCTATATACTGCTTTAGCTTGGTATAATCCAATGAGAACTATGAGAAAACAGAAGAAAGGATAATTCAAAAAATGAATTACATTTACACTTGACAAAGTAAATGAAGATATCTTTGGAATAATAGTTTTTGTTGTTGTTGTTGTTGTTGTTTATTTTGTTGTGAGTTGGGTTCTGAAGGACTCGTGATTGTAATGGTCAAGGGACCTCTGGTTCCCTTCCTTTCTAAAATATTTTGTAAATTACAACATAGTTGAGGGGAGCCAAACAAAATGTCTTCCCTTTTCTAAACAAAACCAAGACTCTTAGCTTTTATCTTGCTTAAGTTATATTTTTATCTTTATTCTTTGTTCATTGACTTCTAATGGCTATACCAAATCTTTACCAGTTGATCACATCTTGATTATTGGGATTCTTAGAAAATAAACTAGAAAATAACTAACCTATCAATTTAGTAAGAAAATAAAGTTTGTAATATAAATCCTCAAAATTTTCATCTCCCCCTTGAAAATGTATCTCCAGGATTTGCTATTTACTTTAAAATAAATTGCTTTTGTTTTGATGATCTATTGCTATCATCTTTCTTTTTCCAATTACATTGCTCACATCTTTATTATATCGTCTATAGTATTTATTTATGTATTTTTGTTCTTGAAATAAAAAATAGATTATTAATTTGAGGCTTTTCCTCTTTTCCATTATGTTAGGTATTAAATGGTATAAATTTCCTTCTTACTAATATTATTTCTGGGTACCTGAATAGATGATATTTTCTGTTACACACAGAATGTGTTATACATGTCAACTGTATCTGGTTGGTTGATCATGTTGTAGAATTCTACATCCTTGCTGATAATGAATAGTTATATCACTTGTAGAAAGAAGAATGTTGAAATATTCAACTGTAATTGTGATTTTTGTCTATTTTTCTTTTCAGATTTATCAGTGTTTTTTAAACATGATTTTAAACATAATTTTTATTACATATACATTTATAATTGCTATGTCTTTAGTGGATTGATACATTTATCTTTATAAAATGACTATCTGTGGTAATTTTCTTTGCTCTGTATTTCCTATATCTGATATTAATATGCTCATTTTTTATTAATGTCTACATGATACATGATTAAATTTTCACTTTTCCATTCCTAATTTGTTTATATTAATATATTTAGAGTTTCTTGAGGTAGCATATATTTGAGACACACTTTAATTACTCTGCAAATATTTGTCTATACTTGATATTTTAGGCCATTTACATGCATTCTAATTATGGATGCAATAGGGCTTAATGCCTTTTAATACCATTTATTTGATGTTTTTATTCTCTCTGTTTTTTTTTCTTTTCCACATTGTAGGTTTGTTGAACATTTTATATAATCAAATTTCAATTTACCTATCTTTGAAGTGTATCTCTTTGTATAATGTTTTAATATTTCTTCTAGGTATTACTTTATATATAAGATACGCATATCATATTTCAGTATACCGATAATATAATTATCTAACGCTAAATTAGAAGGCAAAAAATGTCAGACTGAATAAAAAGGAAAGTCTCAAATGTATGTTTTCTACTTGACATAATTTAAATATAATGGCCAAATTTAAAGTTGAAAAGATGAGAGTATATTAGTATCAGAAGGTACTCTAATATAATATTATTCTATTAATGTCAGAGAGTACATTTCAGACAAGAAATTTATGAACTCATAAAGAAGAATAATAGAAAATGATAAGGAGGTCAGTTAAGAGCACATAGTTCTAAATTCATGTTTATATTCTGTGAGATCTTAAAATACAAAGGAGAAATAGAGAAATCCACAATTACAATTATAGACAAATTATCATATCTCCAGTTGATGGAAGAAGTAGATACAAATTCACTGAGGGCATCAAGACCTAACCAACACCACTGTCATACTTGACCTACTTGGATATCAAGAGAACATTATGTTCTACAACAGCAGCAAATCCATTTTACTCAAGTGACCCTCAGCATCTGCTGCAAGACACTGACAATCTTTTGGATAAGTAACACACACACACATAATTTTCTTTGTTAAATATAAAGGCAAGTTTTTGTTTGCCTTGAGAGTGCAGGACAAAAAATAAATAACTGACCAAAGGTAAGGAAAAACCTTCAAAATAATGTAGGAGACAAAGGGTAGAAGAATAAACAAGAGCTAAGGAAAAGAGGGATAGTGGGAAGGGTAGAGGGAAAACAAGACATATTCTCTTTTTCAGCTATTTCAGGCATATTCTCTTTTTCAATTATTTCACTCATTTCCACCTAAATAATGTACTAATGTCTATCTAAAATGTGACGTGTGTTAACTGTTTTCATACTGATTCCATGGGTCATTTTATATTGCTTAAAATGTAATATAGTCTACACATTCTAACACAACCTTCTTTGGTTTTTGAAAAATTCATTCCTGAAAGGAACTTCAACTTCTGAGATACTGCAAATTCACTTACTTAGTACTGTTAGCTTACTATTATATCAGTAATAATCTGCAAGAGTAAGAACCATATAAATAGATACTAAAAAATTGTTTTGAAATTATTATATGGGTATTTTCAAAATGGTGTTATCATCATTAGCTTTTTGAGTTATTTTTATTTTCCAAAATGATGAACTTATATATTTATTTGTTCTCTAATTCATATAACAATTTTTCAAAATTTAGAGTGATATAAAAAATTATCTATTTTGAAAACAATTACCAATGTAACACTGGTAATAGTCTCTTTGTCAAAGTTATAGTTAGAAAATAAAATTTAAGTTCTTTGCAAATATTGGTTGTAAAGCTGTTGCTTTCTTTAAAATTTGCATACGTCATGACTTATTGTTAACTTTCTCTTTGAAACTTAATAAAAGCAGGCTTATTTAATAAATTAAGCTGAAGTAGAATTTCCATGTTTTATCCTACCCAATTCTAAATCTACTAATTTCATTATATATCAAAGCTTTAACTATTCAATCAAATAATCACAAGTCAGATTCAATTATTCATCATTTGTATTGCTATTTTAGTCTCATCACCTCTATTTACATCAATAATATAAAAAAATGTAGCCTAGGTAAACCTGAACAAAAATACTAAAAAATGCCAATTGTCCTGATAATCTTTGATTTTTTTCTACAATTGAGATAATAAAAATAATAATAAAGTATCATCTAGATAAAGAAATCTTTTGCAATATTTTATGGCCATTCAAAAGTAAATGAAAGCTTAAATTACCAGCAAGCCTAAAAGACATTCAGACTCTGTATGGAAAAAGAGAGAACAAATATTTAAAATGGGGAACTAAATCAGGACACTTTTACAGGTGAAAGTGCTCCGTTCATTTTAAAACACCCAGAAGACAGCAAGTAGACATCAGGTTGAAAACTCATAGAAGGAAAGACATAATGAAAACCACAGCCAGAAATATACAGGGGAGAGGAGGCTAAAGTAAGCAGAATTTCTCAAAGATAAATAGGAAATTATAATGAAGAATCTCTGAACAGCGCCATGAATGAAGGGGGAAAAAAAAACAGAGTGCACTGAGGAAGTATCATGGAAGAAAACAGACTTATGAAAATAAAAAGTTTTCAAAATAGGTAAAATTAATCTTCTAGACATCCCTGCATTCATACATGGCATAACTTGTTATGAAGAGGAAAAGTCGTGTAATTATAGAAACAGCCGGGCACAGTAACACATACCTGTAATCACACCAGTTCAGGTAGCTGACTGAGGAGGATTGTGAGTTCAAGGCCAGCCTCAGCTACTTAGCAAGACCCTCAGAAACTTAGCCAGAGTCTTCCTCCAAACAAACAAACAAACAAACAAATAGGGCTGGAGATGTAGTTCAATGGTTAAGCACCCTTGGGTTTAATCTCCAGTATGAGGAAAAAAAAAACTGTTGAATCCATCTTAAATGGGAATGTCAGAGGAGCTGAAATGGCATCTTATTTAATGACTGAAAGACTAAAGAAAAATATTGTGCAAGATGAAAAAAAATGACATGAAAAGATGATAGAAAAGAGAAAAACATTTGGAGAATGAATCTACAAACTTAACACTCAAAATATTAAGCTTTGCCCAGGTTTCAAGAAAGACCAGTGTTAAAAATGAAAAGACTGAAATGACTAATTCACCTAGTTAAAAAGGCACAAAGGAGATAAGCAATAAAGATTTGCATTTTCTGTTCCCACACTGGCTTCATTTATCATTTTGACTTCTAAATTTAATGTGTTCTTCAGGTTGTAACAGAGGTACTTTACAGAAATCACAAGAAAGTTTTGTCTACAATTCTAGACAGATAAATTTTAAAACCGACATGAAATTAATAAACCTCTAAGAAAATAATGTTTACCCAAACTGATTACAGTAGATAGAAAATACTTAAAGAGTGCAGTTTCTGTAGAAAAATTATAATTCATAAAAAGCTGTTGAAACTCCATCCTGTATTGTGAAGGTTTGGAGTAGGAAATGGAAAAAAAAAGTACCAGGTTGGAATGTATTCTCAAATGATTTCTACCAGATTTATAAGTCACTGATGTTATGCTTGCTTTAGAGAATTAATTGAATTCTTTTTCAGAGACATGAAATAAAATAATATCACTAAAGCACATAAAGGTGAAGAAAACATTTACAATTACTATCACTTATGAATAGTGATACAAATATTCTTAATTAAACAACAGCAATACCAATCTGAATGTACTGGGTGTAGGACTCTTTAGATTCCATTTAGATCAAGTTCTTCAACATTGGTGACCAATTCCAGACATATATAATATATTTGAACTGCTTGTTTTCTAATTTGATGAGTGTAAAATTCTGCTCTAGTGATTGTAGTTGTGTTCATTTATTTTTATTTCATGAATTCAAAAGCTCTGTTATATGAATACAAATAACTCATTGTTTGTCTTCTTGAGAAAGTGATTCTTTTTGCCCCATGATATACCCCTCTTGTTTTATGGGAACACTGTGTGTTGAACTCTATTTTCCTTATGTTAACGTAGGCACACCAGGTTGCTGCTTATTGTCTGCTTTGTCTGCTTTCCCATTCATTTATTTTTAAGATTCTCCATAGGAAAACAATGATTGTTTGTCTCTGAAATTCTAATCATAAAATCGAGTGGAAGAATGATTATACCTATATATCTGACAAACTTCAATATATTTTCCGTACACATCTGAGGCTTTAATGTATGCATCACCCTAGACTTATCCTAATGAATAATGAAATTACTGACTGCCAAGAATTATTTGAAAAAAAAGAAGCTTACAAGTTTCCAGATAGAAGGTTCAGATTTTGGGTTACAGATTGGTATTGCAAATTACACATCATATCAAAATATACCCAAATTCATTTAATAAAATTTAGTGTCCTTTTATTGAAAAACCCTTTAAATAGAAAAACTAATAAAATAAAGTATCCTCCAAACCAACAGGGGAATGTTGAAATCATTTTCAATGAATGCCCATCAGTAAATAGGAAGTATTGATAAGAGGTGAGGATTTATTTATAGTAGCAGAAAATGGGAATCACTGTTAGAGAAAGAATCAAATTATAAAATTTAGGAGACAGAGTGGCAATCTGCCATGGTGTTCTGGGTAGGAACAATGCATGCTGCTACTGCTTGCATTTCATCCCAGCACTAATATTATTTTGGAAGTATGATCACAAATGCAGAGTGTGGTAGCAGAGACAGCATACGAAGGGAGTTAATATCACCATCATGGGTCAATGCTACTTGGAGATTCTAGTTAAAAAGAGGACATGATTATAAGCAAAATTAAAAAGAAGAGAAAACTCACTGCAAATAGAATTACATATATAAAAAAGGTCTTTGCAATTATAAAATAATATTGAAGAATGGCTGAGTAATATAAATTCATGGCAATCAAAAAACATGTATGCCAGCTATAGAAATTAAATTAGAAATAAAAAGAACTTTAATTTTTTTAAAAAAAGATTTGTAAAAATATTTTTTGGTATGTCAAGCTAAAATGTGAAAAGAGGAAAAATATATATAAGGCTGTTTCAGCATGATTTCCATTCCAGATTCACCTTTGTTTTCATTGGTGGATCCCACTCAGTCTCTGAGGATTTGGTGGTCCCCACAACTTATTGCCAGGTGCTCTTCATTATAACCAAGGGATCACTGACAGGGCTTCCAGGGCCCTGAAATTTGTTTTAGGGAAATGTCTGACCTTCTGAATTTGAGAATGTTTAACTTTCTGCTACATCTCTTATTTTGGCATAAATTTCACAATTTGCCAGATACTCTTTGGTAATTATGGTTTGTATTTGTTACCGGTTGTTCCTTTCCATTCATTTATAAAGATACTTTCATTGCATTTCAATTTGGGAATGCTACAATGAAATTATTGAGGAGTCTTTTGCTTTTATTTTGATTCAAAGGCAGATATATTATAGAATTAAAAGAATGTTGGTGTTTTTGCTGTTTTGTTTAGTTTCTACACTAACTTTCAGTGTCTTCTGCTCCATTTGGCTGCTTGATTAATAAGAAATATGTGGTTTAATGAGCCTTATGATTTTAATCACTGTGGTCTAGTGTTAAATGCAAGTATTCAGAGAACATTCAAGAGATATGTGCTACAATTTTGATCCAGCAAATGGAGCACTTTAAATACAAAGATACTGATAAGAGTAAAAAGAAAACAAAATGTTTATATAAATATCAAAGTTGTTGTGAAAAATAAAGAAGCACTTGTGATAATGATGACGTCAATTGATGAAAATGACATAGCAACCCTAGTATACCTAATTAATAATGATCCAATATACCTAAAAACTGGTAGGAATGAGAAGCAGACAACTCACAATTATGGTTTGATTATTACTTCTCTTCAATTAATTAGTACAATATAGAAATAGTAAAGTAATAGGAATGCAAAACACTTACACAAGTGAATTAACTTGCCTTAACTCATAACTTCCTAAATTATTATATCCAAGTCTCTGCTCATAGCCAATTTCTCTACTTCTATTCCAGTACCCTGAAGTTTCCTGGGAAGGGGTGAAACCATCATTATCATACACATTTGGAATTCACGTTGTCTAATCTCAGCCATGAATTCAGTACTTTTTGGAAATCTATTAATTTAACTTTTAATTTTTCTATATCCCATCTCTTGGAGCAACATCCTCAAACTTTGTTCATACCATTTTAGGCTGGCTTTATTATGGTGCATGAACAGAAAAGGCTGGGGACTTAGCTCAGGAACAGAGCACTTGCCTACCATGCATGATACAGGTATTCTTATTTAATTTGCCACTTTATTGCAAGTTCGTCAAAGATAGAGAATTTGTATGCTATCCTTTTTTTTTGTAATAGTCACAATGTCTCACACAAAAGAAGCACTGAGATTAGATGCTAATTTGAATTTATTTTAAATTAAGCCAATCCAAATTGTTCTGAATGGATCTGTGGAACTTCACTAATTTAAGGGCCTCTTTACCTATATATTCTTTCCAATCAAAAATTATCTCTCAAGAATATGGGAAAACCATACTCATGTCCACAAAATTGAAATTTTATGTACAGAATTTATAGCAAAAAAAATAAGCATTGTTTCTATCCACTGACTGTGTGTGTGTGTGTGTGTGTGTGTGTGTTAACCATGAGGATTCAAAATAATATACATATGCCCTACTACATCATCCATCTCATCATTTAAATTAAGAGGAATGAGAGTTAGTAACTCAAAATCATGTGTACAATGTGTCAAAAAGAATCCTACTGTTATGTACTATTTAGAAAAAAAATTAAAAATAAAAAAATAAGTTAAAAAAGAATATAGTCTTTGGAACCTAGTTACTTGGTTACCAACCCCAGATGTACTATCTACTACATGTGTTGACTTGGATAAATTTCTTACCTATTTTCCAATGAGTTAATTTCTTTGTTAAAAGAACAAACAACAGTACCTACCTAGGAATTATTAGAATTAAATATGATATTTGTAATATAGGCTGAGGTGAACATTACAAAGATGATAAAATTAATAACAATGTACTGTGTCATGACACGCAACTGAATCAGTCAGGGTCACTCCAAGTGAATTGGGCTGGCTAATAAATAACCATACAGAGATAGAAAATACTTTTTTGGGGAGTTCAGTCTTGGCTCCTCAACCTCATCTCCCACAAGGAATATTAGAGAAGCAGGCAAAAGAGAGAGAACACGCCCTGGACCCTGATTTTTTATTGGGGAGAGCTGTTCAAAAGAACTTTCCATTAAAATAGAAAGGTTTGGGTTTCAGAGGATGGAGTCGTGCTTGGTGATATCTTGTGGTCAGCAATTTGATTGACATCTTGGATAGCCACACCTGTCTCAGGTGCTGTGTGGGGATCATAAGCAGAGCAGAGCCAGGGAAAAGGACACATAGGTTGCACAACCAGTCAGAGCAGCAATGTCAATATAGTCCCCTCACGTGCTCAAATGCACATGGCTCACACACACAGCCAGTGGCTGGCTGGCTACAATACTGCTTTTTACTTCCCACACATGTATCTTTAATTAATTTTAATTTTCTTTTATCTATCTAAAGTAGAGTAGTACAAAGGGCATTTTGTTTACAATATGTATTTATATTTGCTATGATCACAAAGGTGAAGCAATAAAATCCAGTTAATTTTTGAAGTACTTCCAAGGTGATTATCCAATCTAAAAATGAAAGCACTGTAGGCAATTGAACATGAATGTTTTCTTTCTTTTTTTATGACACCTCAGTTCATGAGATTCTCAGAAAATGTTTCCAAACTTGTGTCAAGGTTTTCTTTATTGGTGCCATAATTAACAGGTGTCCTTGCCTTTAATTTATTTTCTATTCAATCTCTTCTTCTCGTTAAACATTATATTAATCTTCCCAAATCTGGACATCACTGTTCTTCTGCCTTCTCTTTCAGTTTATTAATTTTGGGGTTTGTTAAGTTGAGGATGGTAAGAATCTCACTTTCTGATTGATGTAAGTCCCCTCAACCAGAATTAAGCTCGTCTCAGTGTTAACAGCTTTATTTTCTGTCTTCTTTTAGGCAGTATTTATTAGTTCCAATCTCTTGAGTTGAATAATTTACAATCTGTTTATATTCATTTTTGTCAACATTTTGCTTTTGATAAATTAATTTAAAGCTATGTACTTTGCTTTAACTTCCATTTTGTTTATCGATTTTTCTAGTTGATTTTGGTCTGCCTAATATCAATCTTGTGGAATCCATTTATAATCTAATCAATACTCATCTTTTAAAAATATTAATCTTATGTTTGAGATTATCATCAATCTATCCATTTTTATGCAGATTCCAACACACAGCTACAACCTCTATTTGTTATTTATATTGTTCAAATTCTACTATTATAATTGCTTTTACATTAATAATCAATTTTTAGAGGAGTATGTTGAAATAAATAGGAGTATGTTGATTGATTTTTTTATTTTCCATAAAGTTCTGCCAGTTGTTTCTTGACATCCTTTAAATCTCTATCATATGTTATATAATTGTTATGGCTTCTTGTTTTATTTTAACATTTCTGAGTAGGTGATCTCTACCTTTGCCAATATGCTTCTGTTTTTTCTTCAGTATTAACCCATGAGATTCAAAGTTTTCAATTCTGCAAACATGTTCACAAAATAAACACAGGTGCTTTTAAATAGATTTTAAATAATAATCAAGAGAGTGCTTAGATATATATTATTATAGCATTAAAATTATTGCATCATAGTATAATCATTCTGTTTTTTATTTCTTATTTGTTCTTTGTAATTATACTCTATGTATAATTACTCATATAAGAATCATTATAGCTAGAACTGATAATTACAATGATTCTTATATTATTATATTACCATGTTATATACTATGTTGAACTCTTTATATGTGTTCCATATCTGGGACATGGGGAAAAACGAGGATTATGTCATTTTACTTTGTTAATATCACTATTTCTGTGTCCCCATGATTGTACTTCTCATGAATGTTTTCTTCTTACTATCATTTTCCATTTTTGTGATTTCTTATTTGTCTCAGGTTGGAGATACATTTTTGGATTTTGTTTTCTACTCCAGTTTTAGAAATTCAATCTTTTTTGGGGGAATTTAATCTATTTGCATTGCTTTTTTATCAGCATTACTTTTTAAAGTTTATTTAACAGTTCTTAAAGTCAACCAACTATAAGATTTTTACAACATATTTTTGTTTTTCCTCTTCATGCAACAGTAGATAATACAAGCAGCATGCTTTTGAGACAATGAGTTTCTTCTTTGATGATTCTATTACGTACTTTATTTTACTATGGGAAATAGTTTCCTTTAATTGTTCAATGATACCGAAGTGTATTCACCCTGATTCATTTTGAAGTTGTTTCCCTGAGAAGGCAAGCTCTGCAATACACTCTCAGGTTTCTTTTTTTTCCCTTTTCTCTCCTCCCATTCCTACAGTATAAAGTTTTAGATAAAGTGTTCAGTTTTAAGTGTTTTTAATTTTTTAATGTATAACTTGATCTATATAAACCTGAAATTTCTTTAGAATAAAAATTAATATTTAAAATATCTTTTATTATACTTATTGCACAATCTCTTGCAACAAATGTGGATTTATCTATTTTTTTACTTGTTTACATACTTTTTTACAAAACCACTGTCAATGTAAGGTTTGATATGACAAATCTAAATCCAGACAGTCCTCACAATGTTCTTATTAAACTCTCACATTTTTATGATAATGTGATGAATAAAAAATATTATTATTTTCCTCTCATTTTTAAAAATGTCACTCTACTACCCCTCTGCTTCCAAAGCTACTACTGAAATTCTCACCCCAATCTTACTGTTATCCCTTTATGAGTAAACACATTTTCCTTTTAAGCTTCTATTATTCAATCTTTTTTTTCCTTTTTTTATTGATTGTTCAAAACATTACAGAGCTCATGATATATCATCTTTCATACATTTGACTCAATTGGGTTTTGAACTCCCATTTTTACCCCAAATACAGATTGCAGAATCACATCTGTTACACACTCACATTTTTACATAATGGTATATTTGTGACTGTTTTATTCTGCTACCATTCCTATCCCCTACTATCCCCCCACCCCTCACCTCCCATCTTCCCTCTCTACCTCCTCTGCTGTTGTTCAATTCTCTCCCCCTTTTTCCCCTCCCCCTTGCCCCTCACAATCTCTTATAATTTTGTGTATCATTAAAGGTCTCCTACCATTTCCATATGCTTTCCCTTCTCTCTCCCTTTCTCTCCCCCCATTCGTCTTTGTTTACTGTTAGTCTTTTCCTCTTGCTCTTCCTTCCTGTTCTGTTCTTAGTTGCTCTCTTTATATCAAAGAAGACATTTGGCATTTGTTTTTTAGGGCTTGGCTAGCTTCACTTAGCATATTCTGCTCTAATGCCATCCATTTCCCTGCAAATTCTATGATTTTGTCATTTCTTAGTGCTACATAATACTCCATTGTGTATAGATGCCACATTTTTTTATCCATTCATCTATTGAAGGGCTTCTAGGTTGGTTCCACAGTCTAGCTATTGTGAATTGTGCTGCTATGATCATTGATGTGGCCATATCCCTATATTGCGCTCTTTTAAGGTCCTCAGGGAAAAGTCCGAGAAGGGCGATAGCTGGGTCAAATGGTGGATCTATTCCCAGCTTTCCCAGGAATCTCCATACTGCTTTCCAAATTGGCCTCACCAATTTGCAGTCCCACCAGCAGTGTACAAGTATACCCTTTTCTCCACATCCTCGCCAGCACTTATTGTTGTTTGACTTCATAATGGCTGCCAATCTTACTGGAGTGAGATGGTATCTTAGGTGGTTTTGATTTGCATTTCTCTGACTGCTAGAGATGGTGAGCATTTTTTCATGTACTTGTTGATTGATTGTATGTCCTCCTCTGAGAAGTGTCTGTTCAGGTCCTTGGCCCATTTGTTGATTGGGTTATTTGTTATCTTATTGTTTAATTTTTTGAGTTCTTTGTATATTCTGGATATTAGGGCTCTATCTGAGGTGTGAGGGGTAAAAATTTGTTCCCAGGATGTAGGCTCCCTATTTACCTCTCTTATTGTTTCTCTTGCTGAGAAAAAACTTTTTAGTTTAAGTAAGTCTCATTTGTTGATTCTTGTTATTAACTCTTGGGCTATGGGCGTCCTATAAAGGAATTTGGAGCCCGACCCCCCAATATGTAGAACGTAGCCAACTTTTTCTTCTATCAGATGCAGTGTCTCTGATTTGATATCTAGTTCCTTGATCCATTTTGAGTTAACTTTTGTGCATGGCGAGAGAAAGGGATTCAGTTTCATTTTGTTGCATATGGATTTCCAATTTTCCCAGTACCATTTGTTGAAGATGCTATCTTTCCTCCATTGCATGTTTTTAGCCCCTTTATCAAATATAAGATAGTTGTAACTTTGTGGATTAGTTTCTGTGTCCTCTATTCTGTACCATTGGTCCACCTGCCTGTTTTGGTACCAGTACCAAGCTGTTTTTGTTACTATTGCTTTGTAGTACAGAGCAGAAATTATTCAATCTTTTTATTTAACCATGTTAAATTTATTGAAAGTGTGGGTATTACCCCCAAACAATAGAACTCTTTCAATCTGAGAGCTTTAAAATGTCTTTAGATCTAGGAAATTTATCTTCAGTACTTGTTCAAATTAATTCATTGATATCTTTGTTTCTTCTATTTTCCTATGACATCTAATTTTATAAAGCTAACAATACTGCTTCTATTGTTTAAAATTGCCTGGTTTTCATTTTACATACTTCATCTCTATTTTCATTTTGGACACTATCTGAAAGAACTTTTCAACTGCTTTTTCCAAATGCCAGTTGACTATTCAGCTGTTTCAATTTTAGTGTTATCTATTAGGTAGTTTCTAGAACTATTATGAATTTTTATGTCTAATATTTACATTCAGCCCTTTGTTATCTTTCCTGTGTTGTTTCATATTACTAATATCTTCCTTTATATATATCCTGGCTTACTTTAAATTATTTTTTTCTTCTTTCTCTAAGTCTGCTTCTGATGATATGTTACTCAGGTTGTTTTCATTCTGAGAGATCTAGTTATTCTGACCTGTGAGCTCATGTCACCTGAGGTCATCAGCCAACTGTCTGGTAACTTGTATCAAAGAAGTGTTCAAAAAGGCAGGCATAGTTTCAGTCCTGAGGAACTAAGAGAAAATAGGATGAATACAGAGGAGGTCAACCCAAGCCCATTCCACAAATGACCACTTTCATTTTGTGACTCTGTCAAGCGACTCAACTGGTGAAGATTTCACTTTTAAACATTTACTTAGAATCAGTATTTGGAGGAGCTAAAACCCACATGTGCAAAGATTTAAGGGAAAGGAATAAATACAGAAATTGTGCAAGTCAGGGCATTAATCCACACTGATTTTCATCATCACCTTTCCCTCCAGTGGCTCCAAAGACCCAGGCCCTGTCCACTAGTTTTCCTCCTGTTCCTACCCCTTGTTACCTCTGGCCCAGCACATTTGCCTAGTTCTTCACTATGTACCATGTGCTGGTGTGCATGTTGATATGCAGAGTGTCCACACTCACTCTTTCTGCCTAAAATTTGATCCTCCTATATCTTTGCAGGACTATTTCCTTCTTAGGTGCCCTTTATTCACTGAGATCTCTCTTGCTGTACAGCTAATATAGCCCCTCAAAATCCTCATCTTATTTTCTCATTTGTACCCAAAATGGTTTTGTTTACAACTTTGTGTATAGGTATTGCCTACATGTTCTGGAGAGAAAGAAAGATCATTATGTAAGATAGACTGAATGTCACCAGTTCACTATATTATATTCTTTGTATCTACAACACAAATTCTAATATAATACACTTTAAAAAATATGTTTATTGATCTGTGGACACTTGGAAGATCTTACTTGGACTGTTAATTTTTGTTGTTATCTTCTCTGCTGGATCTTATGTGTCAAATAGAAAAATTGATATTATTAATTAGACCCATAGGATTACATTTCTTTGAAACTGGATGTAGGATAAGAATCTATTATTAAAAATTATCTAAACATATGAATTCGGTGTTTTTTTGTGTTTGTGGACATGTATATGTGGAGTTATGACTACAATGATTGTGACAGAATGACTTGAATTTATGTCATGAGTTAACGGGACAGTGACTATAACTGGTTCATGTTTTAAATTCCAGAAGAGATGAACTAGACCATAAGTTTTCTTGCTCAACTGTGACACAGAATTATTTTTATGCAACTAAAAGCTGTCATCCCAGAGACAGAGACTGGGTGATTCTAGGAATGAAGTATGCGATAGGGTTGATGTGAAAAGTATCTTATCACTCAAGGGAAATTAAACAGTGGTGAGTAGTATAACCAAATAATCTCTTAAAAAAACAGGTAGAGAGATCATATCTGATTACAGGTACAGAGATCATATCTGTTGCTTTCAATTTTTCAGAAAGGAACTTATCATTAATCCATAAAAAATACATTCGTCTGATTTACTTTTTTTGTTGAATGTTGGTATTCATGACTCGTATATGTTTTCCTTGGTTTCCAACATTGACTCTTAAATTTTAAACTTAACAGGGCAAAGATAGTTTTCATGAAATCCTGTTCTACAGGTACATACCCTCAGGCCATTAGGACATAATTAACATTAATTAACAAGACAACTTCCAGCTCTAGCAAAGCTTATTGTTCTGGAAGCTCAGTACTTGGGCAGTATGGATCAAAGAAAAATGCCATTTTCTTCATTTTATGGGGAGTCAGCAGATAAAAAGAGCCTTATAGGAGATATTTTCGTGGTATGTGGCTTGATATCTGACTCATTAAATTTCTAGAGTCCTAGGGCCTAAACACTTGCCTAGTGACTTGGCTGACAGAAAGAATGCTATTGCCAGTAGAAATGAACAAACTGCTGGAGAGCTATTTGCTAAGAATTTATTTACTATGTTCATTTGGGCAAGGTGTAGGAGCAGCTGATATACTTCCTATTCCTGGGTCAAACGGCATTCTTAATAGAGAATGTGTGAAGCCCAAATCACTTGACTATTTGGGTTAATAGACTTTTGCAAAAGCTAAACTGTTTTTAATATTAAGTACAATGAGAAATTTTCTGATTATAACAAAATGGACTTTGTTACTAAAACTGCTTGAATGATTTTTAAATTCTTATCAACTCTATTCACTTCTAGAAAACAACCAGGAGACAGTGATGCTTGAAGCTCTAGCATTATTATTGCATTATAACATGGGGTAAAAAAAGTAAATAAAATGTGAATAAATGTACAATATGTGTGCAATTATTTTATCTTAGTTTTTATTTTGATGAAAACTATTAAAGGTATTTTTAAGTAGATTGTTTTCAGTTATAACTATGATCAATAGATTGATAATAGAAACACAGGTAAATGTGGTATCTGCTCTAAAAATATTTTCTTCTGCCCAGGTAAAATCAATTGCATTAATGGAGGTAGTGTGATTTTTGAAAATTAGGGAATTATATTAAATTGAAATCTTCCCAAATGAATAGGTCATGCTTACCCTTTCAAAGAATTGCCTGAATGGGAAACATACATACTCTTTTGAGGCCTTAAACCTATTGAACATTATCCCTAAGTCCTAGGTTTTTATCTTCTGTTTAACAATATAACTCAAACAAATGTCATCATTGATTTTATTTTAGATCCCTACCCTAACTGATTTCATGACACATTAACTATGATAAGCAGAAGATGCATGGTGCTAATTACTATACTGAAGTGATCCATTTGCTAAATGGTGAGAATATCAATAATTCATAAGATTTAGCTACTAAAACATTTAATGTCAGACAATCCAAGACTGGCAATTCAGATTGTAATCTTTTGTGTGTTCTAGTTGGCATTAAGACACTTCCTTTTCATTATGAAATATAAATACATTTTCCTTCTCACAGCAGTTTGGATTATAGAAGATGGCAGATGTATAATATGTCTAGACTGATTATTTGAGGAACTAAGCAGAACCAGCAGACAGTCAGCAGATGTCTCAGACTGAGAGAAAATCAGCCTTGTAATTTTATAAATAAAAATAGAGGGTCATCTGCCAATATGAATCGATTATAATCATCAAAAATGTAATAGCATACATATAAAAATACGTAATAATTATTATTTTTTCCTAGGAAGGGAGGAAATTTGGCTTCTAATATTAAATTGTGTTACTGGACTTAGTCCAGTTCTTATTTTAGTATTTTTCTAAAGCTGTACGTGTCATCAAATCATTAAATCTAACATTAAAATTTTATCTTGACTTATTGCCTTAATATCTAATATATGCTAACATTCATTTAAATTTTTTTTTGCCATTTCTCTAAAAATCTCATTTTTAAGAATGAAGCATTTATTAGTCTCTTAAAACACAAGAAAATGTCAGCAAATGAAAAGGTGTTTAATTGTTATCAATTTTAAAAAATAAGACTAGCAATAAATACACATAATAAATATACCTAATAACTGTGACAAAAAAATATTAGTTTGCATGTTATTGCTGTTGTGTGGAATAAAACTATACCCTAAGTAACTACAAAAATCATTGCATCAGTAGCTTCAACAATAAAAAAAAGGACAGATGTTTACTGAGATGAATACTCTTTCAGTTACAATAACAGGAAATAGAGATTTCTAATCTGCAAAATCAAAGGGAAAATCCATACATAACCACACAGCATTAAAATATTGTTTTGGCAAATGATTTCCTAATGCCTCAAATAAAATTTAATGATGGTCTTATAAAACAATCTTAATACACATAAGAAAGTAAATAGCTTAAATCCCCCAATCCTTAAATCATCAATGTTTCATTCTAAATAATTTTGCTTGGGCTAAATCCATGTAGAGTTCTTTATTTTTCATAAATCCCAATTGTAATCCTTCATTAAAATTTCGATTAAGTACAAAAAATGTAAACTTCCTTTAGATGATTCTTACTACTGGCACTTTTTGCTTTGAGTAGAATTAATTTTTATCTTCTATCATACCTTGATGGCATAACTGGGGGAGGCATCTTTAAATTGATCATAATATTATATAATTCTGACATTTTTTCCTGGCTTTCTAATGAGATCAATGTTCTGAATAATGCCAGTTTTCACCATTGTTTGTTTCTTATCCCACTTAATAGTTTTTTTTTTTTTTTTCATTTAAATTTTCATGGTGTTAAGGAAAATTTTGGATAGAAAGGATTTTATATCTATCAAGCGCTGCTCCTGGTATCATCACAAACTATCATGTATCAATAAGATTTACAGTTTCATCTCCTAGTAATTTAAAGAGATTATATAGTCTCACAATAAATAAATTTTTTGCCTCTTTTTTTTTTTTTCCTATGGGAACCAAGCTGAGGAAAACTGAGATCAAATCAAGTAAGAATACATTCAGGTGTTGGTTTCAATTTTATTTTATTAGAAAATATCAGTGATTATTTAATCATGCTAGAAAATGTATCAAGACAAGTAATGTGATTTACCCTGTTTCTAGTCTTGTCCCTGAATTAACATGAGAACAGGATTTCTTAAATCAGGACCATAGAGGGAAGAGATGGCCATGCCCATGTCACCCATAGATTTTGGTCAAGTTATAAACATCCTCTCTCTTTTCTTTCTCTCTCTCCCTCCCTCTCTCTCTCCTTCTCTCCTTTTCCCTCCCTCCCTCCCTGCTTTCCTTCCTCCCTCCTTTTCACTTTTAATAAAAATAATTGAATCTTTTTCAGCATCACAATTAGGCAGATGGAAAAAGGAAAACCCCCTCTCACTACTTCCTACAGGTCCTTTTGAGACCTTTTTATAATATTCTGCCACTAAAGATGCAGCTGGAGGGAGATTGAAAGCTGGGAAGAGGGGAGATGTAACTTTCTTCCTATGTTCCAAGAAACAGCAACAGCTCTAGACTCCAATCACAAGCTTCTGCTCTCACTCTTTGCACCAGTTGCATGAAATTTCCTCTTGATTAAGAGTCCAGCAAGAGCCCTCTGACATTCAGAGTCTTGCAGCACTGTTTTCTTCTATTACCAGTCCTAGTGGTATTAGCTGTTTCTTGTAGCCATTCAACTCTGCATTAACTCTAGTTTTGCTCTTAGTCTTTCAACACTGCAGTAATTAATTTCTAGTATTAAATAATTTTTCTTGAAACAACAACTATAATTTTCAGTTTTCCCTACTGAAAAGCCTCTGGGGGATATTAAACAAGGTGCTGGCATTATTGTACCTGTGTTCCAGATTTATTATACTGGTTGCATTGTAGATAACAGATTGGAAGAAGGAGCAGCACAGATACTGTGCATTTAACAGTCATTAGCAGTTTGAGGGCTCTTTTAATAGATCAGAAGAGAGACTGTCTAAATGATCATGACAGTAATGAAAAGAGATAGATACAAGATACAGAATGATGAACCAATATGGATAATTAGAAAGAGGAATAAAAGATGTCACAGGATAAGATTCAGTGTGATATCATTTTACAGAGATAAATATTACTGAAAATAATGAGATAAATGGAAGTAAGATCGTATGCATAAGAGTAACTCAAAAAGAAATGTCCAATAAGAAGTTTTAATATTTAATATGAGTTGTTATGTGAGTCCAATAATAAGAAAGGTCTGGGTTAGGGATATGCATATATGTATGGTGCTTTGAAACATAGATTATAACATAATCTATGTGTTTTGAAACATAGTATTATAACATAGATGCTGATGTCAGGGGTCAAGATTAACTAGATCCAAACTTGAGGAAACCCAGTATTTAGAGACCTGGTAAAGAGTAATAGTTCAAAGGAAAAAGAGAAGTATCTAGAGTGGTAAGAGAAAGACACCATGGTGCTGCGTCCTAAAAGATAATGAAGGGAAATGCTTAGAGGAGGAGTAAGTAGCCAGCATTTTCAATGGAGGGTAACACTAGACTTAAATTAGTAGCTCAACCAGTTTGAGTTAGTGTATAGTGCTAATATTGGAAAAGAGGGAGTTTCTAATTGGTAAGGAAAACCTCACCCTAGTTCTAATGAAATCATGAATAACAGGCTTAACTTTAGAATCTGGTCACTACTTCTATGTAGCAAATGTTTCAAACCAAGGCAAATGGTTACAATTACTTGTGGCATCTTTCTAACCACAGATGCTCTTCTTCCAGTCTTTGGCTTACATGTCTTACTCTTAGAAATAATTTGAACTGACAAATCACACATAGGCCCCAGTATCTGCTAACACACGCACACCATATAAATTTTGGTGATGGTATCTATAATTGCATTTCACAATGAGTCAGAAAAAAAAAAAAACTCTTCCTGACTCAGGTCACATGAAAGCATGACCAGGAATATAATCAGGTTCTCCAGGCCCATGGCATTTTGAATATTGACATCTCTGTTCCTTAAATAGGAACATGGCTTATTATCATCATAAAGCTTTAACAGTCCATTAGCTCCAATTCACAATCTCCTATTTCTACAGCCCTACCTTAAAAAGACAATGGAGCTTGTAACAATTCTCAGTGATCACCGACATTATGAAAATACATCATTACTGAGTAAATTTCCATTGCAATTTTGTCCACAATTACCACTTTATTGAAAATCTATGATGTAGTGCTCCATGGTCTAAAGCCTGATGTTTAAACTGAAGCAATAATCATTGATTTTTAAAGGCTTTCAATACCTGGGACACAGGTTATTAATAGCAGAAATTGACTGCTCAGGCAAATGAACCAGCCATTTAGTGATGGCTTTGCTAATTTCTTGTTAAAATACATTACTTAGAGGATATAAAGAACTTTATTTAGTTACTAATTAGCTAATATACATAACTCTTTGATCTAGCAGTAAGTGGGTCAGTATTATTAGTGTTCTTTGTAGTATTCTTTTGTACTGTTCTTTTTATATTTCTGCTTCCAAATGGTACCATTGAGCCATCATAGAACTTCAAATGGCAGGGTGTAGGCTATATATGTGATGCAGTTTCTGTCTGTATATTTATGATATGATATTAGACACAAAGTATTATTTCTGGTTTTACTTCTCAGATCACTAGCTGGGCAAGTTATTTAACTTCTCTAAGCCTCACTTTGTTCTTGGCAAGATGGGAATCTAAGCATCACTCACTTTACTGTGCCATTATTAAGTAAGTTAACACATTCAATTTGTCACACAAAACTTGTCCTCTTTTTACTAGCAAATAAATGTTTGTCATGTCACTTACAAAGAACTCTGTACCATAATTATATATGATGCAGAAGGTTTGTCTTCACTAAAGTTTTGCCTTTGAATAAAGAAGAGTGCCACAATGTATTTTTTTCAATAATATGAATTCATCCATTCATTCAACAGATGTTTTTGTAGTACCTAATTGGTAAAAGATAGTTTTCTATTCCTTAGAATCATGACATTGAACAAGGAAAACAATCACTGCTTTCAGAATTCATAAAGTAGGAAAATAAATTAAATCAACAAAAAGTTTCAGTAATCAGATAGAAACAAACCAACCAAGAGGTCAGGTAAGTACAATCATCTTTGAAATAAAGGATGTATAAGTGTATGTGTGTGTATATATGCAGTCAAATAATTGATAGTCATGTGTATAATATATATATATATATATATATATATATATATATATATGTGGGGGGGGGGGGTGCGTGCATGCATGTGTGTGCATGTGTATAATTCCAAAGATTCTCTATATATCAGTGTATGGCCAAATACAAGTACAAGTGTATGTGTGTGCATATGTATAATTTTTCTCTTTCAAAGATTCTAACATACAGTACAGACAAAACGTAAAGGGCAATGTTTTTGAGGGCAGCTGCTATGGTGGAGGACGGTGGATTGTGGTGATATGTGCAGAAAGTGGATGGGAAATTTGTTCTAAAATACAGTACCAACATTTAATGGGTTGGATGGGGTGCTTTCCTCTTCAAAGGCAGAGACTCACCATGCACTTAAAGGGCAAGAATGTCTTATAACTTGTTCTCCTCACCAGAGACTCCAGAAGAAAACAACCCCAAGGACACCTCAATTTGAAACTTCTAGCCTTCAGAATTGTGAGAGAATACACTTTTGTTGTTTTAAACTACTGTACAGTTTGGTTTGTGTGTGTGTGTGTGTGTGTGTGTGTTTTCTTATGCAATCCCATAGAAACTAATAAAGAACCCTTCTGCCTTTTTTATATAAATATTGAATATTAGTTTTGGTGTTTGGGATACCTCATTGCCAATTTGTTATACACATGACTATCAATTATTTGACTGCATAATAAATTATGACACATCACGTGTATTTTTTTTTACCTTTATACCTTTATTTTATTTATTTATTTTTATGTGGTGTCTTTCACATGCTAATGGAGTGCTTCACCATGGAGCCACGACCCCAGCCCCATATCATGTGTATTTTAACTCTTCTGTTTCCATGTTTGTTTTTAGTATTTGGCAGTCATTTCAAAAATATTGTTCTGCTTCCAACAGCTGTCTATTTCTGCTAGGCTCATTATCTGAGAAAGTACAACCGCTCAATTTATGTGTGTCAATACAGAAGAAAGTGCTCTGCATGAGGATGACAGGTTTTGCACATTTTTGTCACTTGTATCGGATGGATGCCCACAAGTTTTTACATTCATGTCTATATAAATGTTTGTTCATGAGAATCACAGTTACCACACTCTTGTCATTCAGTAAGAATATTTTTGAATGATAGAAACTATATTAAGTTCAGACACTTCCAAGTGAATCATTACAATATTTATTTTTAATTTTACAATCTCCTCTTCTTGAGACCATTTTTTTTCAGATGGAGCACACTAAGCCATAGAGAATACATTACTATTTATACACTAAAAGAAGGTGCTATGTTTTTCCTTAAACAGTTTTGGAATAAAATGAGCTATCAACGATTTAATAGCACTTTCTTCTAGGTAAAATTTTGATGTTTCCATTTCTTCTGTTTGAGCCTGGAAAAAAAATTTCACCTGACAAATTCCCAGAAATTCAGTAATGTAGAATTTGTCCTTATCAATTTTTAAAGCAGCACCATTTGGGGGATATTGTAAATATCTAGCTTTCAGCTTGGTGACAGACCATCTTTCTTTTCACTGGTATTTTAGAAATGTCTGCGATTATACTAGAGAAATTATGAAGAGAATTTTGCATGACTAATTTAAAACTGTAGAAAAGACAGATGGACAGATGTTACTGCTAATTATTAATTAGGAAAAGGATTTAATTTCCATTGTTCCTTACAAATGTTCATGGCCTTATGTTATATTTATGTTTTTTTCCTATATGTTTTTTTCTTTGATAATAATATTAAAGATTGTAGTTGATTATGTTAATAGTTAAAATTTCACCTTAATCTTTTATTTGCTTAACTTTTAAAGAATTTATTGCAATTAGCTCAGACTATACAAGAAACTTAACTATATACATATTGTACATCATTATTTATTTTATTCACTTGATATATTTATATTTTTCCAAGCCATAAATAATAAATGAAAAACCAGTCTTTTCCTATCTAAATCAAAAAATAAGAAACATTGTATTTTTATTATTATAAAAGTTTATACTTCAATTATTTTCAAACTAATGACATTTTAAAACATGATAAATTACCTAAACACTTTTTTAAAAGAAATTTACCTTACATTAACTGCTTGATTCTGGGTCAGGGTAGGAGAAGGAGTATGGGCCAGGGGTTGTTGGTCCCATCATTTTCTATAATTCTGTTACACTGGCACTGGGCAGTATATTAACATCTGGATCTTAAGTGGTGGAAGTCAGGTTCCCATAACAACTCCTCATCGGAAGTGATGAAGGAAAAAATCAGTTCAGTCTGTTTATTAAATTTTACTATATGTTCTGAGATATTATAGGGATATGTTCCAAAGAAAACAGGATTTCTGTGGACAAACGTTGGTAAAAAATAATTATTCTTCAGTGAACAGTATAAAAAATCTAAGAATTAGAGTTAGAAATCATTGAGAAGTATCTAAAATTTTTAATTAAAAAATGTTATTTAGTAATTTTACATGATATTATGTTTATGGATGAAATATACTGTTTAATTCCCCAGGATTATAATTGGACTTTTTTCCTATATTAAGGGTGGTACCTGGATATTAAATGAAGTCAGAAATAAATTGAGATACATTTAAACTGTTTTTAAAAGTTTGACTTTTAATCATAACATCTTTTCTCACAAGTATTTTTAAGACTTATTTCCAGCTATTTGGAGAAATTTCTTTGGAAATTTGTACATATAGATTTTTTAAAAATACGTATCATTTGACGTTGCAGGTGCCTCAACAGGAGACTAATAAGTGATTTAGGTCTATAATAGCTAAGAAATAAGAAAATCTTTATTAGCAGCATTCCAGGTGGAAGTAGAGCATAAGGTGTTACAATTGAGTAAATCCCAACTTCAAAGAATTGGCAGATTATGTAAGATTTGTCATCATTCTACAAAATGAATATCAATATATTGATTTAGAATGCATCTTCTCTAAATATGATGAAATTTGACAAAAATTTTGAATAAACATTGAGGAAAATGAATTTAAAGTTCAGATGGATGAATAGTTTATAAGAAAATCCCTTGAAGTTTTCAATGAGTCTGCTCTCCAGGTTTAGACAAGGCCTTGCAGGACAGGGAGACATTTCAATAAGGAAATTACTGGCAGGGGCTCTGAGAGGTAAGGTGCTGGAAGATGGTTGCTCTGATCCTCCAAGAGGGAAAGGAGGTGCATTATGTAAACCACATATCTGTGACCTTGACATCAATTCTCCAAAGGATTCTAAATGTCAATAGAATGCAAATACCTGCAGCAAAGGACCATGACATATTGGATATTTCAAGAGCTATGTTCTGTATTTTGGGAATTTAGCAGGGACTTTGCTTAGGACCTGAGTTAGCTCAGGGGTAGAACTGGCTGATGACAGTCCTGATTTCCAGAGGTTTCCTTCCTGATAAAACACCTGTGTGACTGGCTAGAATGATTCTACTGTTTGTGGTGGTATAGAAGGTCTTCCTATTGCCAAGTAAGTATGAAGAGCCCTGGGCAGAGTGGGGAGAGTGTTCCTGGAAAGTAGAATATGGTGCAACCCCTCAGTTCTGCCTAGTCCAGTCTGTAGGACCAGTGCTCCAGAACTGTGTACATCCCCACCTGACTACATTTATGATTTCTTTCAAAAAGTCCTAACACATACTCACTACTGGAGCTAGAGCTATTTGACCATAATCCCTTTGCAGAGATCAGAACTTGAGAAAAATTCAGAGAAAATCCATGGTTAAGATTACATGTGTGATCTGCCTTAGTTCTTTCATGCTTTTATTTATTTTAGTAACTGACTCTTGATCTTTCCTTGATTCTTTAAAAAAAAACTCCCCCAGCATCCCAGCTCTCAGTTCTATATCTTGTCACTTAGTTTTTTAGAATTGTTCAAATCTCAATGTTTAATTCTTAGGCTTGTTCACTTCTATCTTTGGCTGCATATTTACTGCAGAACTGATCTCACCCCTTCCCCAGGGCAAACTATGTGGCTACAGCTGCTTGAAGTAGAATAAAGCAGCAATTCAGACTCCAAGGCTTAGGATCCTTCTCTGTCAGGTTGAGGGTAGAGATGAGAAATGGGAGATGTCTCACGTATGACCATCTGGAAGCCCACTGTGAGATCCTGACTGGCTCAGTCAGTATCTGTATAATGTTGGTAGCTCTGAATTTATTTTTTGGCTGTGAATTTGTATGCTTAAGTGATTTAGCTTAAGGATGTTTTGCCTTTCCTTTTTCTAGCCTGAGAACCCCTCCACCCAAAGAGATATCCCATATGACCCTTTGTACATTTTAGGTTTTTATACCTCATTCTTTCTCTAGGATGGACACAGCAGTCCCCTGGCCTCCTAGTTGCCTATATGGATGTGCTACTCTGCCTCATGACCAACTTCCAGGATCCTTAGGAGATAGCCAAAGTAACAGGCTCTCCATGTGCCACCTGAGTAGGCTGAAACTTGGAACAGTGTGGAGCTCTTCAGGGCAGGCTAGCATGAGGATGTGCCACCTGCCTTCAGAAACCTCCAGATTAGAAGATGGCAATAAGCCCCACCCTCATTTGTGCCCCTGAAATTCAACCCACTTTGCATCCCACTTTTTTTTCAATAATAAGTGGGGTGACTCCATAAAGGCACATTCCAGCACCCTGAGGTTCTTAGGTCCCCACAGGGTCCTCCCATGAGCTTTTTTACCATGTTGCATTCTTATGGGGGCAGTAGGATAGATCTATATACAAATTCTGCATGTTGGTAACACCCATCAGGAAAAGGGGCTATCACTATCTCCCTCTAGGAAAATGATTTTCTTGGAATCCCTGATGCACATGACTTGAGGATGCAGAAAGACACTTCCCTGCATCCCCATTAAGAAATAAGAGAATAACACAATATTGTGTATTTTATCCACAAAGCTAGACATAATCCTCTTTTCCACCCTCTTTATTGACTAGTCTAGGGCCAAAGTTGGTGGAGTAGAGGTTCCTGGAGGTCAGTGCTGCCACTTGCAGGGCACTTACTAGCTCCAAATGCAAGCTATTCAAAGATACCATTCTGAAGTTCAAGAACCTTGAAAAGTTTACAGAATCAACTTTGTGTATAAACCCTCTCTTACACTCATCCGGGCTTTTCTTCACCTCTCACACTAACAAAGGTAGTTCATAGAGCTTCTCATGAGAGATGTCGTCTCATTGGGCTGCCTGAATCTTTTGTTTCTCCTTCTTGGTCCTCTGGTATCCAGCATTGGTCAATTAAATTTACCAAGTAACTGGAATTTTGGCTTTTCAGAAAAAACTATGGAGATGTAGAGTTGCATCAGTATTTTATAAAGGATTTGGAGAAAAAAATACCAATTCTGGATTTGAAGAAAGCTTATAGAGTGAAGAGACAGAAGGAAATAAATGAATTAAGCACTATAGAAAGAGAAAGAAAATTCTTAGGGTCATTCATAACCATTCTAGTTAATGTTAACTATTAACCATTCTACTTAATAGTTTTTCTGAAACCAGAAAGGCATGTAGGAAATACTGTTAGAAATGTTTTAAGGTGAATTGATCTGTAAGCGTATTGTTTCAGCAAAACTGCCAAACACTCTTTTCATTAGAGGTATGAGCAAGGAAAAAAAAAAGATTGTGATTTGTAACAATTTCATAGGCCACTTACTAATGTCAAAACAAGTTCTGTGACAGTCTATGGATATTACTGCCTGTCTGCTCAGATGAATGCAGGCTGATGAGGTCAGAAAAAGTATTTGATGTTATAAGAAAATTTTTGAAGATATTTTAATATACTTTATAAAGAATATAATATCTGAAAATATTTTTAAGTTCAAATATAGAAATCAAGTTAGGCAGAGCTTATTTGTGTGTGTAGTAGTGGTTTCTTACTTGTACTTAATGCATTTATGCAAACAAAAATCAGACTGTAAACAATCAGATATATTGTGAGGATGATTATTCTACAGTTGTTTGCAGAAAGTATCTTAATATTACATTTTATTAGCTAAAATACTTCTGATCCTTCAAATTTTCTTTCTCTTCTTCCACTACTGTATTACAATTGTGAAAACTGTAACAAGAAATAATGGTTCATAAAGCAAGTGAGCTTGCAGAGGGGTTTACACCAGACACAAGGTCCTGGGCATATTGAAAACTAACGAATATTTTCTTTCAATTTGGATGAGAGCTGAATCTTTTCACACACAGTAGATGCTGGCAGACAGGGTTGAAATTATTATTTGTCAAATGATGTATGAAAAACAACATTTTGCATAAGTATGCAAATTTTAGTCATCAAAGTTGAATATATAAAAATCTGGGTTATATGAAAGTCAAATGTTTGAAAGTCAGGGACATTTCCCTTAAGATGACAATTGTAATTTAAAATGTAGTAAGAGATTTTCTTTCAAGATGTATTTCTTTAGACTTTTAATGTCTTACTTATTTCTAAATGTTGCCATTCAAACAAGTTGTCCTGCAATTATCCAGTATTCCTTGAGATTCATCATTATACGTCATTTCCATTAGTCTTTGCTTCTTAATCACCCCTTTGCTTTACCTTTTCCCACAAATTGATCATTCTCCAGTAAAAAACTATGCAATAAATAAACTTAATGAGAACATTTTGAGATGTTTTCAAGAGCTCACTTTTCTTAATGGAACCAGTCAAGGTAACACCACACTTTGCCACTGTTTCTCATGTATATGGACAGAAGCATACACATAGGTAACATTATCTCTTACTTCTCAGCATGTAAAGACAGTTTTACACACTTTAAAGGTCACCTTAGTGTCGCGACCCCTTGCCCGCAAGGAAGACGCAACTCGGGAATCTTCTCTCAGCAGTTTATTCAGGTCCTTGATACTTTTTCTTCTTTCAGCTGTTTATTCAGGCCTTTGTATAGACATGTCTTTTAGCTTCTATTGCTACTCCTACTACTACTTCTACTGCTACTCCTACTGCCACTACTACTACTGCTACTACTACTGCCACTACTACTACTCCCGTGTGCCCCAGCCTTAATAAAGCAGATAAAGCCCCAATGCACAACTGCCACGTGGACTTTTCCCATAGGGTGCCAAGTCACAGCGTGCCAACTCATTCTGATAAGGAGTTGTTTGTCATAGACTACAGGGGAAACCAGCGCCATCTTGTAATGGCGGCCACAGTTCACAGAAATGGCTCACCACAGTTCCCCCTTTTTTGTTTTATTACGACAATACAGGCGAGAGTAGAGGTCCTATCCCACTGTGCAGAAGTGGCTGCATAGTATGGCCCAGGCTTAAGGAGGGCCCTTCCCCAAACCTGAGGCCATATCAGCCGACGCCCTTTTTCGTGGGGCGGGGCGTGGACGTCAAACCCGCATGCAATAGGACATGCTCCCCTTGAGGTCCACTCAAGTGGATCACTCAAGTGCAGTGCCTTGCCTCGCATCCTGTATCGTGACGATGGTAGACAAAGGGGGACAGCTGAGGCTGTCTTTGTAGTGCAGACAAAATTAAGTTGGCAACACCCTAAGAGAAAGGCACGGACAATAGAGAGGGGGAGAAATTTGGTTGTGACATCTGCCATTGTTAGATAAAGGTCAAGACGTTCCCGTGGAGCACATATGTCATGGCCTTGTGAACTGGCCACTTTTCATGCAGAACAAGGAATTGGGGGCTGGGCCCCGGGGGCCAGGGAAGGCCTGCTATCAGCAAGTTCCCCTCTTTTGTTTATTGCATGTCAAAGGGAATCAAGTAGCCCCTGTCTTAGGTCGTCCACCGCCCCTGCACTGCTTACCCGTCTCTGGGGAGGCCCCACTCCCCTGTATTAGGTTGCAGTGCAAGCGTGGAAGTTGCCCGTCACTGGGTACTACAAGATCAGCTCAGCGTGTTGTGGTCAACAGGACATTGTTATGGTAACTGCCTCCATAAACAGGACCCATGACCATCACCATCAAATGGCAGGTGTAGTTGGACTGTAAGATTAGCTAGCAAAGATCCTAGTGCAGAAAGGCAGGGAGGAGAGGTATGCACAAAGGAAAGATATGGTAGAAGTTCCAACACTAGAAGAGTGACAAAAGAAGGACATGTCGATCCCAGTGCAATGTAACTTGGGGTGCAATGACCATGTCAAAGGTTTACTGTTTAAGATGCACAAGCCAGACTTGTGGCGAGTTGCCATTTTCTAAAGCAGCAAGAGCTTGTATGATCATAGCCCTATCGTGAGCACTGCGGGCCTTGAGGCGACAGAGAAACCACAAGTAGAGAAACATACCAAAGCAACACATTGCACCAAAAATGTCTACTCCCACCCACTCCTTAAAAAAGGAAAAGGCAGAAGAAATCCAAAGGGTGAATTGTCCCAAAGTCACCGGTATGACACGGGTGTCGTTCAAAACAGCTATCTGAGTCAGTTGAGACTGGATCAAGTTTTCTGCTTCCATGGACCAGGTTCTGGATAGATACTCTCCGATGATGCATGAGGCATTTCTGGAATCATTAAATCTGACAGAGGTTATGCATAAATGTGCACGTTGGTCAACACAACCCAAAAGCACCAAGTCAGCCAATTCTTCTACCTGAGCTTGGAGTAAATCTATTCTTTGGTTGGCAGCTAAAATCCCTGACAAAAGATGTTGGTTAATTCTACTTTGAGATTTAGAAATTACTTGATTGTATTTTTACTGAAAAGCAAATTTATAGTAAACACATTTATCTCAAATATCTGTAACTGAAAAGGCAGAGTATCTGATAAATGTAAATATAAAACTTAAATTATGGGTTTTCTGTTGAAGAAAAACAATTAGGCAAATATATATTAACTAATTAATTAGGCATGTACTAATTAATTTATAGATTAACAAATATAGGTTATCTAAATATCTAAAATATATATATAAAGAATAAGAACATAACTTATAATTGTATTAACTTTATGTAACCACGTGGTCTTAAAATATTTGGATCCATTTAAATTTATTTTTAACTAGGAGTGCACTCTTCTATGTGACGTCACTTGATGTAACTGAAATAAGATCCTTGAGTATACATTTTTATTTTTATAGTTAGCAATGAAAATAAGGATTTTTTGGTCATCACAGGAACTTTGCCGGCTTGTTCCTGTGGCGAGCAAATGCATCCTCATAACCTTCAAAATTAAAAGTAAAATATAAAGAAGCATATTTGATATCTCCCATCAATAGAACATTATTTAGTAACACAACTATAGAGAAAAAGTCAGGTTATTTAACTTAGAACTAGCTTAAATTTAGGACTGTAACATAGAAACCTGTGGAATTAAATTTTGTCTGAAAAAGATATCTTTCATTAGCATTTACAGGTAGGCATTTTGTTGTAAAAAAAAAATACAGGCTCTGAGCAGCTCCGGTAGAAACCTGAAACACAGCAGTACAGGTTAGTGGCTGGAAAGCGGGACTAGAAGTCCTGTCTGAGTGACTGTGGAAGAACCAATCAGAAGCCCGCAAAAGTGTGGGAGGTGGGACCAGGAAGCAGCTATGCCGGCCAGGCACCCCATGGTTACCATGGTGATGCAAACAACATGGAGTCTGGTGCCCATTTTCAGGGCAAAAGTTCTCCAAATTTTCTTAGCCAATTGTATTTTGTTTGATTTTGTCTGCATTTTCCCCCGCCTGGCCAAGATCTTACTGCGGTAGCAGCTTGTTCTGTCTCTGCGACCTGCGGTTGCAGTTGTACATCCTGTACTTCCTGGCATTCCCCTAGGGAGTCTACAGATAGAAAGGGGTTGGTCCCTGGGAGGTGACGAAGTCGCCCACTCCCCGGGGTACCATTCCGTCCCTGGATTGCCCCATACACCTAGGCTTCTGGGGCCCGGGCCGGGCCCCTGTTTCCGTTTTGAGGGCAGCGGCCAGAACCTGTCCTGTAATATGAGCTCCATCAATATCCTTACAAGCTCGAATCATGTCATCAACACTCTTTGTTCTGGTAGATTTAATAGCATTTTGGCAATAGGAATTTGCATATTTAAGAGCCAATTGCTTAATGACCGGCATGGCTTGTTCCAAGTTAGGGAATATTTTTTCTGCTACCTGTATCAATCAGGCAAGGAAGTCAGAATAAGGCTCAGAGGGTCCTTGAGCAATTTTTGAAAGTTTTGTTTTAGCATTTGAAATAGGTAGAGCCTTCCAAGCCTAAATGGCTGCTGTAGCTATCTGAGCATAGACCCCAGGATTATAATTAATTTGTTGATTTATGATAGCATATTGTCCCAAGCCTGTTAACATTTCAAGGTTATGCCGTGGGAAGCCGGCGTCCTGATTGACTCGGGCTAGCTCGCGACACCTCTCTTGATTTTCACTTTTCCACAACAAAAAATCCCCTCCGGACAACACAGCCATGCAAAGCTGTTGCCAGTCACTAGGTGTCAGCTGATTGGCAGAGAAAGACTCGAAGAGAGTCAATGTAAAGGGGGCATGGGATCCGTAATTAGTAACTGCCTCCTTTAGTTGTTTAATATCCTTAAAGGCTAAAGGAACATGTACTCTGGCCGGCTGTCCATCGGCATCCAAGTTTTCAATTACTGGGAAGTTTGGGCCGTCTTAGGCTGCCACTGAACACCCCCCAGCCTTCTGGGGTTGTCCTTGTCCCAATCGGGGTTATAAGGAGGGAGCGTGACAGCGATCGGGGCTGTAGGTGCTTTAAATCTTGACTTTTTCAATCGACCCTCCAGTTCCTCTATCTCCCTTTCCAATTCTTCCTCCTGCCAGCTGTTACCATGGAGCCCAGTTAGTAACTCCCTTATCTTAAAAATGTAGTCAGCACTGTGAAGCCCAGCTCAAGGCCAGAGGCCTTGTTACATATTTTTGTGAAAAACTAGTAAGGGAGTGTCCAGTGCCTGGAATGCTGATTTTTTCAGACAGTAGCCAAATAAAACAGGGCAACATGAAAATAGGAAGTTTATCTACATTAAACCTTTTTGTAGAGATTCTTTTGCTGAAAGTCCTAAAATAAGCCATGGTGAATATTCTGGAGAAGGTCAACTAAGACTTTTCTGTGGGCCTGATAGGGAGGGGGAAGATGAGAAGGCGGGGTTGAGAGCAGCTAGGGTGGATCTAATTCCTCAGAACTGTCCGAGCTACTTGTGTCCTTGGGAGTTTTTAACTCAGTCAAGTCCGGATAGAGCCTTCTCCTCTGTTTAACTTCAGACTCCCTATCTGTTCACCACTCTTACTCCTAATACTTTCTGCTACCTCACTATGTGACCCCTCCGATTTTTCTTCATGCAATTGCTCAAGAACGGCCTGACCCTCGCTCACAGCTTTCTGGCATTTACCATCCATTATACACCCCCTCACTAATTTCCAAAGCGGAATGGTACCGCCCCTTAAAGTTCCTTGTTTGTAAGCGAAATCCAGATCTTTCCCTAATTTGTCCCAACTGGGAATCGTGAGACTCCCTGAAAAAGCAAACCAAGGAGCTACAGAGTCAGTCTCTTCTAAAAACCTCTGTAATGTGCACTGCTTCACTTTAAGTCCCTTAGAACGCAGTAACCCATCCAAGGCCAGCAAAATTGGACTTGAGGGAGTAGCACCCATACTGTTCCAAGCAGTATAAAGAAAGTGAAAATACAAAACCCCGCTCTCTCTTTATCTACAGAGGAGCGTCTTATTTATTTATTTATTTTTTCCCCCGCTCTCTCTTTATCTACAGAGGACACAACAACAAAAGAAACACAAAAAACAAAAGCGAAATGACACAACAAAAGAAACACAGAAAACAAAAGTGAAAGTACACAGTGCAGCTGCAATAAATATGAGGCTCTCTCTTCCTTTGTAGAGGAGCTGACCCCGCTTTGGATGCGGATCCCACTTACTGGGACTATCCCTGCTTTGATCGCAGATCCCACTTACCTGGGACTAACCGGTGCACCACCCCTGACCGACTGAAAGTTCTGGTTCCCGGGTCTCGGCGCCACTTGTCGCGACCCCTTGCCCGCAAGGAAGACGCAACTCGGGAATCTTCTCTCAGCAGTTTATTCAGGTCCTTGATACTTTTTCTTCTTTCAGCTGTTTATTCAGGCCTTTGTATAGACATGTCTTTTAGCTTCTATTGCTACTCCTACTACTACTTCTACTGCTACTCCTACTGCCACTACTACTACTGCTACTACTACTGCCACTACTACTACTCCCGTGTGCCCCAGCCTTAATAAAGCAGATAAAGCCCCAATGCACAACTGCCACGTGGACTTTTCCCATAGGGTGCCAAGTCACAGCGTGCCAACTCATTCTGATAAGGAGTTGTTTGTCACAGACTACAGGGGAAACCAGCGCCATCTTGTAATGGCGGCCACAGTTCACAGAAATGGCTCACCACAACCTTAGTATTAAAGAAAAGCATCTTTCACAGATGTTTTGTCTCCATGCATAACTACGGAACCTCCAGCATGTAATGTGTATTTGCTACCTTTGAGAGCTTCTATCATTTACCTGTCTTCAGTAAAAATTTAAAGTGCTGGATCAAAGAAGTGAACATGTATGGTTTGGGCCCATTTATAGTTTGGGGCCCACAGTTGTGGGGAAATGGGATTGTATGCCCTTAGGAAAAATCAGGTTCTATTTCTTAACTGTTGCACATTTTGATTGTATGTGAGGTGGTGTTTTTCTCTGGCTTTTATTCAGAGAAATTAGATCAGTTTGAAAAGTTGTTGAAATGAAACATTATGAGCATATGGAGATGTATAGAGAAACACGGTAACTAATGCAAGAACTTTAAACCTTGATTAATATCTTACTATAAACCTATTGCTAACATAGCATGAACAAGGCTAACCTGGCATTGGCCTTGCCAACTTAATGAATAATTAACTAATTAACTTAGGTTTTCTTACATATTAAAATTCACTCTATTCTTGGTGACCATTAAAATATTATTTCTAGGCCAGGAACAGTGGTGCACACCTGTAATTTCAGCACTGGAGGCCAAAACAGGAGGATGGCAAGTTCAATGCCAGTCTTAGCAATTTAGCAAAGCCCTAAGCAATTTAGTGAGACCCTAAAAATAAAAAATTAAAAGGGCTGGGGATGTGGCTCAGTGGTAGAGCACCGCTGGGTTAAATCCCCACTACTATTACAAATATTACTTCCAATATGAAATCTCTTAATTATGAACTGAGTATGATATGGGAAACCGAATTACATTCAAAGTTGTTGCATGAATTATCAACATCTGAACTTATGCCTCAAAATTTCAAAAAGAGTAAGAAGAGGTCAAAAAAACATTTTAAATATTATTCTTCACTATAATTTATTACCAGCCTTCTGTCTTTATCAGTAAAATCTTGAATCTACAAAGAAATGTTAAAACACATATATGCATAAAATTCAGTGCAAATATACATATTTCTGTTGATTTCTTCCAAAATCAGAAAAGAAGAAATCACAGATCATGGTATAAAATCTTGAATAGACAATGGATTTGCTTCACATTTTCATGAAAATTAATGCTATTCTTTTAAGAAATCTCTAGAGATACCAAATGATAAGTGTTTATGAAAATAAGCTTGATCCTACTCATAGTTAAAATCCTAGGTTGTACACTAAAAAAGAAAAAAAAGCCCTGTAATATAAAAATGAAGATGTCAGCAATGACAGTATTTATCTGAAGGAAAAATTCCAGCTTAGAAAGCTATAATTAATTCTTAACTGTTGAAAATACTGTAGAAGACCTATGACATATATTATTATAAACCTGAGATAATTGGTCTGCATATCAAGCAATAGTTCCTAGCAATCTATAACATTTACATTTAAAATGCTGGATAAGATATTTTTCTCAATAATGTACAGATTAATTTGTGTAAATTCCTTCAAACACTGCAAAGTATGGTAAAAACATAGTAACTACTATGTAAATACATAACATATTCTCAATACCATTAAAACTGTTATGCAATTGAACATGAAGTGTTGTTTACAGCATATACATATACAGAAGGGAAAAATATTTTATTAATATTTACAAAGAGCTATAAAAGTGAGAACTCAGTCTTCATTGCCCTCTTTAATTCAACTTTGAGCATACCAATAATACTTTCTTCCTACAAATTCCATTTGTGATTGGAACTCTCCCACTGATTCTGGGACAAGAAAGAATTAAAATGTAATTTTGTTCAGTTTTGTTAATAAGTGTCTAGAGAAGTTGTTATAAACTGAAAAATGAAGTCATGACCTCATTCAATCTTGGCCTACTCTCGGCACTAAATGGTGATGAACAGGAAAAGTACTTACAGGTTTGGTATAAAAACGGGAATTCATAAGTAGAAGACAGTGAATGCTCTTAATTGCTAAACTCTAGCAAGTATTTGTTGTTGCTGTCATTTTACTACATTGTAAATTCCTCAGAGTGAAGTAAACAAGAAGGCAGAATAGGAATCTTATACCACAATCTCCCTAAGTTGTGCTGATTTAGTAGGCAACTGTTATGGTTTGAATATGAAGTGTCCCCCAAAAACTCACGTGTGAGAAAATTCAAGAAGGTTCAGAGGAGAAATGATTGGGTTGTGTGAGGCTTAACATCATCAGTGAATTAAAACCCCAATAGGGATTAACTGAGTGGTAACTCAAGTGACAGGCTATGTCTGAAGGAGGTGGGAATTGGGGCATGGCATATGGGATAGATATTTGTATCTGGCAAGTGGAAACCTCTCTCTCTGCTTCCTGATAATGATGTGAACTGCTTCCCTCTACCACACTCTTCCACCATGATGTTCATCCTCATTTTGGGCCTCAAGGAAGGGAGCCTGCTGCCTGTGGATTGAGACTTCTGAAACTGTGAGACCCCCAAATAAACTTTTCCTCCTCTATAATTGTACTGGTTGGGCCTGTTAGTTGCAGCAGTGTGGAAAAGCTGTCAAAAACAGCAACCATAAATAAAAGTATTTTGTGAGAGTCCAAGCAGCTAATGGGCAAATTTAGCACATGTTTGGAGCAAAAACATCTGAAGAGAGACACACTGAAGAGGGCAAAAGTATTTATCATTTTGCCCAGGTCACCCTTCCTGAAAGACAGCATAGCTCAGTGACAAGAGCCTTCTCTTTGGTCCTTGATTCCTCCCACAGGAGTTGAATGCAATGAATGAGAATCCAGCTTCTGCAGCTGGGTAGGAAGCTGCCCAAGAAGCTTTCCTTTCTTATTCTATCAGGAATATTAAAGGCATCATTATGGTTGAATATCTGGGAGAGGCTGGGATCAGGGAACAGAGGCAACCAAGGTTTAAGCTCAACAAGGAAACATGGATCTTCCTGACCACTTTGCAGACTTCACCAGGAAACCTGCCCATGAGCCACTCCAGAGGCCCTTCCCATGGGCCACTCATACCTCTAATGATCTGCACACTTTACCTACCTCCTTCCCTGTAGCTGGCTGCTGGAATGTGGCCTCAGAACACTGAGTTCTTTTACAGGTGACTCATGAGCAATGCAACGAGACAGCTCAACTCTGTGGACTGGGAGAAAGCATAAAAAGCTGAGAATTTCAGGACACCATCCTACAGAAAACAATCAGGAGACTCTCAGCACCCCACCTATTTTTGACGGACAGGAAAATGGCATATATCCTTCAGAATTCCTTACTCCCAAGGCAGGAATGGGGAGGTACACATCTACAGAAAAATCCTAGAAGAGCCTAGAATTGCTAATCTCACTGACTGATGAGATTAGCTAGTCATTAGAGTCTGGAGGTGCTGTCTGCTTCTTCAAACACTAAGAATTTTGTGATGCAAAACTTTAAGGAACAAGAAAAACCAAGGAAACATGAGCCTACCAAAGGAATGTAATAATTTTCCAATAACGAACTTCAAAGAAACATATCTGTGAATTTGCCTGTCAAATGCAAGGTAAAGTGTATCTGTTAATCTACTATGCATGGACTATGTAAGAAACCATACAGGCCAAGAGGGAGTGGATGATTATCCAAAGTTCTGAAAACAAATCACTGCCACCAAGATTATTTTACCAAAAGAGGTATTCTTCAGAAACAACTGACAGAAAAAGAATTTCCCAGGAAAACAAAATCTGAGGAACCCCTTCACCGACCTGCCTTACAAGAAATGCTAAAGAGATTCCATCACTCTAAAACAAAATGACAGTTATTAGTGACATGAAAACATGGTAAAGTACACATTCATATTCAGAACTACTCTAATACTGTAATGATGGTGTATAAATCAGTTTTGACTCTACTATAAAGGTTAAAAATAAAAGCATTAAAATAACTATAGCAACAATAACTTGTTGATTGATATAAAATATACAAGATAATTATATTCACTCTTGCCACTCTATTCAACACAGAACTGGAAGTCCTAGCCAGAGTAATTTGGTAAGCCTAAGAAATAAAAGGCATCTAATTTGAAAAGGAAGAAAATGAAAAATTCAAAAATGAAATTAGTAAAGCAATCCCATTCACATTATGATCAGAAAATTAAATACTTCAGAATAAATTTAACCAAGGAGGTGGAATAACTGTACATTGAAAGCTAAAATGCATCAATGAAAATACATATACATAAATGAGACAAAAATAAATGGAAATAAAATTAATATTGCTAAAAAAATCCATAGTACCTAAAGCAACATACAGATTCAATGTAATCCCTATGAAAATTCCTATGGCATATTTTTTATACAATGGAAAAAAATAGTCTTAAAATTTTAAAGCACCATAAAAACCTTATTAAATAAAGCAATTTTGAGAAAGAACAACAAAGGTGGAGGCATGGTATTACCTGATTCAAAGGAAGAGAGAGCTCAGAAATGAACTGAAACATATTGTCAACTAATTGTCATCAAAGGTCCATATTTACGGACATGTTATGGGAAAACCAGAGATCCTCATGCAAGGTGATGACATTGAGCTCTTAACTTTCACCATACACAAAAATAAACTTGAAATGGATTAAATCTTCATATTAAATTCTCCTTGCCTGTATTTATATACTCATATCTGATGATGGAAAAGACCAAATATTAGGCCCAAAACTTAAATATGAGAATAAAGAGCTCAAGAGAAGATTGATTTTGATATTACCTATTTTATTTTTATAATTTATTTTAAAACAACCAATGCCCTTGAACAAAGAAATGGGAAAACACAGAGGAAAAACAAAGTGGAAATCTATGGCTCAGCTTTCCCATGGTAAAAAGATTTAGTGTCATGACAGACTTCAGGAAAAGAGACTATTAGGATTCTTGTTTAGCTCTTCAAATTTAAGATAGCACCCCATCTCCCAGGCTCTGGGGTTCCCTAGGAGCCTAACTTCTGTGGGTGCCATACTCTGACTATAAAACTGCCTCTTGTGTTTTTTTTTTTAATCTTTTACTGATTTTATTTTTTTAATACACGATCACAGTGGAATGCATTACTATTCCTATTACACATATAAAGCACAATTTTTCATATCTCTGTGTATAAAGTATGTTCATGCCAGTTTATGCCATTATACATGTAACTTTGTTTTCTTTTTGCATTACAATTCACATATATACCTACATTTTTCATAAATGTATATAAAGTATGTTGACACCCAATCAAGTCTTCATACAGGTACTTTGTATAATGATGTCCATCACATTCCACCATCCTTGCTAATCCCCTGCCCCTTCCCTCCCACCCCTCTTCCTTATCTAGAATTTATCAAATCCTCCCATGCTCTCCCTCCCTACCCCACTATGAGTCAACCTCCTTATATCAGAGAAAACATTTGGAAAACTGCTTCTTGTTCAAAAGATAAGAGTTAACTTTTCTTAGGTGTAAGGCGGGTTAGCAAGACAGGCGCCCAACCCCACCTTTCCCTCACTGTGTTCTTCAAAACTCTCACACTTTGGCTCAGCAGCGATGAGTTCAGACTGAGCTGTGTCCTCTCCCTGCTGATGTATTAACTTGAATCCTCTTCCCTGCCTGTTCGACTTGGTCCTGTGCAGCATTCATTTTGGCAGTGCTCTGAGTAGAAGAACCAGGATTTTTACCCACATGGCCTTCTCAATATTATAGTACATGAGAAGGCCTCGAACCTCAGATAACAAAACTTGTGTATAGACCATTTTGCGCTAATTCTACAAGAGTTACATTATTGATGAATAATACAGTATTTTTTCCTATTTCACTTCAGGGCAGGCTGATAAACTTTAGTGTCATGCTGTAAATATTTTCATAACTATTTCCTGAATAAAGGAGACCTCATATGAAACATTGACTAAAAGCAAATTTTTTTTCCATTCTCTTTTCACTAAATGAATCTAGAGGTGTTTATCCCCAGACAACACATATTCAAAGCTTTTTCATAATTTATACCCTGCTCAGGAGATTTCATTAGGGATGCAATATTAAGTATACGCACTTAAGGAAATGCACTGTTTTCATTTTCATATGATTTCTGTGTATTGAAGGTAATTGTTTTGATTTAAAAGACAATTAACCAAACTTCTACAATTGTAATTTGATGACAGTGCAGAATAGGCATAAGCAGTGGTTGTTTATTTACTGTTTTGATCTATAGTCTTTAATCAACTTGAATATTATTAAAATTTGACTGCTAAACTTCTTTTGTAGATCATGAATCATAAGCACATTATCCTGTTAAATGAAGTTAGAAACAAAATTAATAACTAAATTATGGAAGATAGCATCTTAAGAATCCTTATAAAAGAATCAGGTAACAGGATCCCTAATATATAATCATAATTATTTTGCCTATACTTCTCAAGCTAGAAGGATCTTTATTTGCCTATATATATATTATTTGCCTATACTTCTCAAACCAGAGGGATCTGGTTTTGCAAACATGTAAGCGATAATATTTTCCAAACCTTCTTAGATAAATCCTGAAACTTTTATGTCTCAAGAGTCCTTCTCTGGCTTTATAGATATCCGTCTGCTAGTTCTCCACATTCTCACATCCCAACCCAGGAAGAGGTGGAGACTATTGTTTCAACAATTAAAAAAAACTTGCAGCTGAGCCTTCTTCCTCTGAATAATTATTTTGTAGTCTACGTTAACAAAGAAGGCTACAATACATAACAATGGGAGGGTAAACACATCACCTTATCATAAGATTGTGTTGGTAATATACACAAGAATATTCTTTCCATGACAGGGACCAAAATTGCCTCATTGTATTCAAGACAACATGATAATAGACACCATTTAAGTAAATTTTTCTTGAATGTATTAAAATTTCAAAGAACATGAAAATTCAAACTTTCTGTGGATTTTAATAGTAATAGAATAATTTTAATTCAGTATCATTTCAAAAAATGGATTCTTGTTTTTTGTCTATCTTTTCATTACTATAAAAACTTGTTCTAATGATATTCAGAGAATTTTGTAAAATGTTTTGAAACTATCCTTGTCCTTTCTCATAAATTTTATTTCACCATCATTTTTAAGTGCTAGTAATATCAATTCTCTTTTCTAAGAGCAATTTTGGTTTAAAGCAGCATCAGAAATTCATAGATGTATGGTAAGAATTAGAATCAGCCTCTTCAGTTAACATTATCAATCATAAAAGGAATAAAAGCGATAAAAGAAGTAAAATGTACATCAGATCCAGATAAATCTAAGCATTGTAATATTTTCTAACACCCATCAGTATGTATGATACCTTTGGAACATTGTTTTACAGTAGACAAAGAACAAATAAGCATTAAATAACTGTGCACAGATTAATTTAGACTAATATTAATTTTCCTGATTTAAATATTTCTTGGCAATGCAATGTCACAAATAACTAGTGTGTGATACTAAAAGCTTTATAGCTGCAATTTTAATGTTATAATTTTTAGAAAAAATAAAGCATGAAGGATGCAACAATATAAAAAATGGCTGTATTTTTGTGAAAAATGTCCTTGATATTGAGGTTTAATCAGAAGAAAGGAAAAAAAACAGAAAATGTAAAGCCTCAGAAGGAATTGCAGCTCTAAGATATACAGGTTCTTAAATTATTTTTACTACTAAGGTAACAGTGATCATTTATTTCCATAAAATGACCTGATGCAACAGACAAACTCAGATGCCTTTAAGAACAAACTGGATGGAACTGATATAGAAGGGTAGGTTGTTGGGTTTGGATAAGTTTATACAAGGTGTTGGGGGGAAAGGAGAGCAAGAAGCAATGTAATAGGTGAACTGGAGAAGCAGAGATGGATTGTAAATTTCAGTGAGAGATTGTGGTTTATAAGAACAAATATCAATCAGTATTTATGTGAAAATCTTGAGAAGCTTTTACCTTGAAAGTATTTTTTAGACATAAACACATACAATTCTGAGAATAATTGAGCAATTAATTTTGATGAGTACAAATTTTGAAAATGTTTGTATTTTACCCTTATCTATGACCCTAAAATTAATAAGTTATGCATGCCTTATTAATTATGAAAAAGTTATTTGGACATGAAAAATAATTATTTTTTATTAAAACCTTTAAAATATCAAAAAGAAAAATCTATTTGACATAAAAATTAAATTTAAGGTGCCCAAATATTTATAAGATTATTTTTGATATAATGACATATAGCATTTCATTTTTCTTCATATTGATTTTGATTTAAAAACTCCAAATAAAATTTTTCATGAGTTTTAGAACCAGAAGTGCCTTCCCATTACTATAAAATTGTGTGCCTGATTTTGTGTAAATATCATGTTAGAAATGTCAAGTGACTTACCCAAGTTAGCATAATACTTACAGCAAACGTATGACTAAAATTAAGGTAGCTCTTTTATTCTTTAAAGAATCCAGTTTTTCCTGTGTTCCATAATCTCTGGACTCTATGTCCAGGACAAATACAAATTTCTTTTTGTGGTCTACAAGATGCTACATAATCTGGTCTTGGAATAATTCTTTGAGCTTATCTCTCACCATTGCAGCAGCTGAACAGGCCGGTTCCCAGGCCATTATACCTATCTATCATTCTGATTGATAGACATTCTATGAGGCAGGTGCACTAATATTCTCAAATGACAGATTAAAACACAGAGGCTGCAGGTCAGTAAACTGCCCAACATTATGTCATGGTGGGATCAGGATTGAACTGCAGTCTCTGATTCCGTTCTCCATGTTTAAGATCTGATGCTCCAGCTATTTTCTGGCTTCTGCTTCTATAGCCAGACTGGATCTTTGCTTTCATCAGTATCTAAGATCTTGGTCCTATCTGAGCCTTTCAATTCATTTTTCCCTTTGCCTAAAATCATTTTCTCCCAAGTATTTGAATGCCTTTGTTTTATACATTTCTCTAAAGTATGCTCAAATATTTTTTTACCTTAGGCTTCAGTGATAATCTGACTAGGCTGTGTTTGGCCCCCACCTATGCACAACTGCTGATGTGTACTCTGATTACATATTCACTAATCCTGTGCCAGAAGTTTCAGTTCACTTCCTTCTCTCAACTCCTAAACACTTCCTGAAATCCTATTGTCCTTCATTTATATGTTTCTCTATATCCCTTACTAGAATATACTTTAAAGATAACAGACCTTATGTTTCATTGATTATTCAAAAACTGTTGTAAGAGATATCCAGTACAGAGTTCTTTAGTTAATTAAATAATTTCTATATTCTGGAGAGATTTTAGATATACTTTAGGAACTGAAAGAAGGATAATGAAAGATTATGATTATAGAATATTACCTATGTTTTATTCTAATTGTACTTGTTCTTTAAGTCATCTACTTAGGTAAATATTTATTCAATAATCATAAAAGTTAATTTGCCATCTATGTTTTAACAAAATAATTTCTGTGTCCTTTCATACTATGACATTTTCTTGTTTTATTCATGGATTCTTTACAGAATATAGTAAAATAGAGATAAAAGGGTGCTCCTGATTTAATGCAAATTTGTTTTGTCCTAAACATGGTGCTCATTTAGAAGGTAGAGCAAATGTGTGATTTAAATAAATTGCATTCATGTAAAACTTTAAAATATAATTGCAAGAATTGAAGAATAATAGGGAGTGAATGTGTAAAGAATTGAAAAATAAACCAATATTGTACTTTTTCAGTGCTGTGATTCTTAGATCAAGAAACCCAATAGGTCTAATGAAACCTTATATTATATCAACTTCATAGCAGATTATCCTAGAGCTTTGGGACTACAGAAGAGAAAATAAAATTTATAAGGAAGTATCTGTGTTTGAAATGCTGTCTGTGAGTTGAAATTGGATTTCAGAAGCATGCCTTAGGGTCCTTTGATTTTAGTAGACTTATGGACTCAGTATCTGTAAACCAACATACCAAGGATACTTAATAAGTAAACTTAAATTAAGATTGAAAACAGGACAGTAAATATCATCTTATTGGTATCACTGTGACTTTGTGAAATGAAAATCAAGATTGGAAAAGTAACAATGTGCAGTGGGTATTCCATAGTTGAAATAAATATTCATCTTATGAGGAAAGGCAGAGTGAAAAGTGTCATTCTTCAAAGCATGTGTCTTATTGCAAAAATATAAATGTGAGGGTGGAAATTTGCTGATAACTCAAGGAGAATAAGACTGTAATGATATCTATGAAATTTTATACAGATGAAAACAGTTGATTTTCAAAGTTATTTTTAAAAGCTTTATTAAACTATTCATTTGAAAAATACACAGTGTGAGAAATTATTGAATTTAGTAATTATCAAATTATTTTGAACATACATTTTTCTTTGAGAAATCAAATAATACGTCAGAGTATCTTTTTGCCCATTATTAATTCTGACTTGGTAAAAAATATGAAAAAATATGTGTGAATGTGCAGATACTTGTGTGTGCATTTTTGGTGCAAATGAAGTGATAGGTCACTTGGAAGAATGCAGTATTTTTATATTAAAATTCTTGAAAATCTTGAAAGAAAATGTTAACTGTATTATGATGTATATACTCATAGTACTCACTAAAAGTTATTTTAAAAAAAATTATTCTAAAAATTTCAGGGAAATTTTTCATCTTTTCTGAAAAAACACATACTAAGCATTCTCCCAAACAGACCCTACAATACTGCCTCCTGTGTGTTGTCATAGAGAAAGGATCAATGAGAAAAACAATTTGAGAAATGATTGTGTAGTTTCTTTAACATTACTGTATCATTAGCCTGTGGAAGTTGATTCTAGTATCTATTGCTAAATAACAAACCACTCCAGAATTCAATGCTTCCAACAATTTTATTCATTTAATGCATGAATCTGCAACGTAGGAAAGACATAAAACAGTTTGTGTGGCATCAGCTAGTGTTGGGTAAGGCTAGGGCTGGAAACACCTTTACCTTTACCTTTACTGTCTCAGTGCCTCTGGTTGTCAGCTGTAACTTCAGATGGAGATGGTGCTGGAATGCCAATATGGGGGCTTTCTTTGTGATTGCTTGACTTGCACATAGCATGGTGACTGCATTTCCAAGATGATCCCTCCTGCATTAGCAGATGCATCAAAGACTGCATGATCTGCTCCACTGCTTTTACATCAGATTGTTGCCTAGAGTTGAGTTGATAACCCCATTTCACCTGTAGTGAGAAGAAAAAGAGACAAGTTCTTTTCATAAGAAGACAACCAAAGAAGGTGCATAAGGGTTTAAAATCCATCATAGAACCTCTGAAATTTTATAAAACAAATTGAAATTGGTTTTGCATTGTCTGATTATCTTTCTCATGGAACATTTTTTTTCAGATGCCATTAATTGCCATTTATAAAGTTCTTCTTAAAGAATGAATTTAGAGTGGCCTACAACACATTACTAGGAAAAATGTAACCACACCAAAATGAAAATCTATGCCCACTTATTTTCAATCCCAATAACAAGTAGATATGCCAGGTTTGGTCTTTTCTTTACCTTTGTTTTGCAAGTTACAATTCACTCATCTTTGATCCATTAAGAAATCTTTGGTACAGTTCAGTGAAAGAGACCAGACACACATACAACTACTAGTATGGTTTTAAATAGAAAATCAAATTTTCAAACATAGAATCAAAGAATTTTTAAATCATTTGTGGGATTTCCCTTCTTTGATCATTATACAAATTGATACATTTATGGCAAAGATAGCTTCATTTGACACACTATACAATGAACAATAGAAAGGAGATGTTGCCTCACATCTTTATAAAAAAAAAAAAAGGAAAAAAGAGTGCATACTTAAACCTCAAAGAACTCATCGACTCATTAGGAAGAGCAGGTTGCTTCCTCCTTTGCACTTTTGTGTTTATTTTGAACCATTTCCCAAATCCTCAGTGGAACATTTCCTATCCATTCTTGTTCCTATCTTTAACTTCAAATTATATATCGACTTTTGGTATTTCATGACTATCCTATTTAAATAAAAATTGAATATATAGAATATACATCTGCCGCTTCCTATTAAAACCGTTTTGCTAAAAAGGTATGCCTATTTTGTAGTTCTTTATTCTTATGTTATATTTGCTATAATCTTAAACCTTCATTTATCACTCCCTTGAATTTTTTTCTTCCTAAGTCACCAAAACCATGCCAGTTAGGAAATGCAGTGGCACATTTCAAAGCTTTCCATTAGCCCTCTTTTCACTTATGTTTGACATCGTGGATCACACTTCCTTCTTCTCTCTTGCCTTCTCTAATGTTCAGTTGTCACCAATCTCCTAGTTTCCAAATATAGTATCACCAAAATCTGTGCTATTTCAAATTTAACATCTCAAGAAAATATATTTTAATGCTTCCACTTGTCCCAAGGGTAATAGCTCCTGAAAACTAGAGCTTTCTTGACAACCTTTTTTATCAATCATTTCCTAAAAGTCACCAAGTATAAATGATTTTGTCAGATTTTTCTTTGGCTGAAGAGCAAAGACCTGACAAAAACAATTTCAGAGGAAGAAAGTTTGTTTGTCACTTACTGTTTCAGTGGTCTGGGTCCATAGACAGCTGGCTCCATTCCTCTGGGTCCAAAGTGAGACAGAAGAGCATGGTAGAGGAAGAGTCCTCAGTCACCAGAGACAAAATATAGACCCCCAAAGGCAATGTAGAATTGATTGCTATATAACTAGAAAGATTTACTTATGTGGATAAGCACACTAATGGCAATATAAGTAAAATACTTTGTAGGATGTTTTAGGAAACAGAATAAAAACACTTTCTACAACTTAGAATGAGTCTGTACATGAAAATATTTCTTCTTATTCAAATGATGTCATTTTATTAAAATGATATTTTATATTACTACCCACATAGAAAAAGAAAAGGAATCATAAATCTTTTAACTCCTGAAACAGTTAAAGCTGTCCTACTTTTCTATTTTATGCTCCAAATCAATATCAATAAATCAGCAAAAGTCTGTTATCATTTTGCAAAAGAATTTCCCATCAAACCTACAATCTTTTTTTTTTAAGAGAGAGTGAGAAAGGAGAGAGAGAGAGAGAGAGAGAGAGAGAGAGAGAATTTTTAATATTTATTTATTTATTTATTTATTTTTAGTTCTCGGCGGACACAACATCTTTGTTGGTATGTGGTGCTGAGGATCGAACCCGGGCCGCACGCATGCCAGGCGAGTGCGCTACCGCTTGAGCCACATCCCCAGCCCAAACCTACAATCTTTTAAAGACCTAAAAGCACAAAACAGAGAATTACCTCACAGGAAATGGACTTTTTCCCATATACTGTTTCCCAATATGTCCCTAGTGTCCTGAACAGTACATGGCATATAACAAATATTTGTTCAACCACAAAATCTGGTTTGAATACACAGTGACATCCAAATTGGAGACCATCTATCTACTCACCATTTTCCGGGAGATAAATATATTCATATATATATGAATATATATGTATGTATATGTATACACACATAAACATTATATATACTTATCTTCCTATTATTTGCAAATCACTCAGATCTCCATGATACCACATGTATACACATCCCAAGGGACTGAAAAGGCCAATATTTTCAGTATGTCACAGGAGTGATTTAGACTTAATAGAAATATATTACATTTAGTTTTTAATAATGAGAACCACTTTCTTGGGACATTATAGCTTTTTCTCATTCACAAAGAGATTTGATATAAAATAATATTTTGGAGGAATGAGGTGGGGATAATTAGTGAGCTACAAGTATATGGGCTCACAGCATTTACGTGATGCCCCAACATATGGGTAAAGCTCCTTCTGGGAATATTGAATGGCATCTGTGAATAACCATTGTGCAGAAACATTTTTGTGCCTGTGTTTTCTATTGTTAGAGGTTTAATAGGCATCACTAAAATGAGAGCATGAGGAGCAATTGCTTTCCTACGTGCACTAAACTCACTGTTCTGTGAACACACCAAGCAGCCATTTGCCACTGGTCCTTTGCTTTTGTTCCTATCTATGTGTTATGGTTTAGAGATGAGGTGTTCCCCCAAAACTCATGTTGGACAATTAAAGAATATTCAGAGGTGAAGTGATTGGGTTTTGAGATACTTAACCTAACCAGTGCATTAATCCACTGATAAGGATTAACTATGTGGTAATGGTAGGCACATAGGGTGTGGCTAGAGAAGATAGGTCAATGCAGTGTGCCTTTGGGGTTTCTATTTTGTTTCTGGTGAGCAGAGCTTTCTCTCTGCTTCCTGGTGTTCATGTCCTGAGCAGCTTTCATCCACCACACCCTTCTGCCAAGACATTCTGCCTCAGCTTAGGACTAGAGCTATCAAATCAGCCAGCCATGAACTGAACCTTTGAAACTATAAGCCTCAAATAAACTTTCTCTTCTCTACATTGTTCTTGTCAATTCTTTTGTTCACAACGATGAAAAAGTTGATAAAAATACTCTGGAATGTCTTCTTTCTCCAATGCTCATTCAGCCTATTCCCTTAATTTATCTAGGTCTGTGGTCAAAGACCTTAATATCTCTAGAGTATTTTTATAATCCCCTGAGATTTTCTAATATCTTCCCTCATTAACAAATCTCTCCTCTCCCTTTGGTTCATTTTTCTTCACAGTACTTGCTAACTGTTATTACTACAAAAATATGGATGTAGTCATTAGTTTTGTTCGTTTTATTTTTTGATATTAGAATATAAGATCCCTGAGAGTAGAAACTGTGTTACTTTTTGTTAGTATCCCCCTGAATAGTAATGAATATATATTAGGTGTTTAATACATATTTTAAATTAAAAAAACAATAATGAATGAGAGCAATTAATTTGATTTGGGGAAAATGGTAAGACATAGTTTATTAATAAAATAAATGGGATAGTCTTCATCAAATTAGGGCACTTTTTTTTTTTTAAGAAATAACATCTTATTAGATCTTATCCCAGAAAGCATAGCCAATTGCTTGGTTTCCTTGTATATCTTTTGGAAGGCCATATCAGGTACTAGGTCTTAAAAGTGCCCTTCATGGATAAAAGAAGAAGAATTTTTCCAAAAGTTCTTGGTTAAAAATCTGTCTTGCACTGGTCAATGTCCCTACCGGGCATCTATACTTAACATTTTATGTTGTGTATCAGCACATCTTCCTGTTGTCACTGGGGAGGCCATATCCTCTCTGCAGGTCCACTCTGGTCAGGGCAACTGCAATAGTCTCTGTGTATTAGCCTCACCAATATAGGGTTTCTCAATCTGTGGCAGTCATGACAGCAGCAGCAGGGGGCTGGCTGCTTGGTCATGTTGGACTTGCTTAGGAGTCAAAACAAATTGTTTAAGTTCTCAAGAGCTTCCGTTGAAGAAAATGTAAACTTTTTCATGCAACCTCTCATTATAATAATTAGAAAATAGAGTAACTATTAAAGAAAATGTTCTGAGCAGTTTATTTGCCCATTGATTGATTTAATTATTTGTTTTATTAATGTTGAGCCTTTTGGTTCTTCATACATTCTGGAAGTATGAGTGAGGGGGCCTTATCCAAACAATGAACAGATTTTTATTTTAATTATTATGCTTGCAGTCCAAGTGTTCTTAACAGGTTAAAAGTATGTGCTGGATTGAACCTTTAAAATAATTTGGAACAGACAGGTATTTAAGTTTTGAATTGATCGATTGCATAGACTTGGTCATTAAACATCCATTATATAGATACACCATAAAAAATTACTTTTGCCTACTAAGGGAATATTCTGTCCTTGTAACCTAAAATTGCTCTTAATAAAAAAGGTAATAGGAGATAAATAGCTTAATGTGTTGGATTGAGTTAGGCAAGTGTGATTACACTTGTTTGTTTGAAGCAGAAGGATAATTAATTACCTCTGCTTATTGGCATGAGTTAAGAAGTAGGAACTATCTACCAGAAATCCAGCCCAAAATTCTTCTTATCACTATTCTTAAAGCAGACGTCCCATTAACACAGGAAATGCATATATTGTATTCACCTATTACATAATAGGTGATTAAAATATTCCTGTGGTCAAAAAAAAATATTCATTGCCCCAATAAACACCTATCTCCTGCTCATTTTACCATCTAAATCATTTTCTCCTTTCATTCCTATATTCATGTCCTTTGTGCAAATGCATCTTCATACATATGTATAATTTATTATATGCATTTAATAAATACATGTAGGTTGTTATGTATATGTATATACGTTTTATATATGTATGTTCATTCACACATGTATATTCATTTTCCATGTATATTTGTACATACATACATACACCTATACAGGTACATGAATGTATGCATTACATATATCACTTCTCTATAATATTTATGAATTTACATCATATATATATATATATATATATATATATATATATATATATATATAGCTTTTGGGTTTTACAAATTAAAATAAATGATAATTGTTATTTAATTTTGTATTGTGTATTTATTAATATTGATATTCCTTCTGTTATAATCCAAAGAATATTCTTGGAGACATTCTTCAATTTTGGTAGTATTTTTTCAATACAAGTATATTATATTGCTTAAAGAAGATCTACATCTAATAAAATGTTAGTGATATAATTGAAGTTACCTTAAAATAAAAAAAAATCTAGAATTATAAATTAATGTAAGCAGATTAATGAGGGACTTTTAATTCTACCTGGGCACTGCTGATCATACATAACTACTGACTGGAAAAATGTTCTTGGACGATTTGGGGCTCTGGACTCTGATAGAACTGAATTTGAAACATGATACACCATATACTAGTGGTAACACAAACAAAATCATGGAGACTTTAATTTCCTCATCTAAAAGAAAACAGGCATTTATAGGATCACAGGTATAATTTGGGCTTAGAAAGAACAAATTACATACAATATAGTAGACATTCTGCATTTCTTATGCCCTTGATAGTTTTGTGGTACTATCAAACTATTTATATGTGATTGATATTTGAATTATTTAATTCTTTTGACATTTTCTCTTCATTAAATCCTAAGTCATTTTCTTCTGCTAACTTTACCTTCCCTCTTCTGCAGATGGACAATGTGAGTATTGTGAGGGATGTCCCAGGCCCAGAGAAATTACTCTGATTACACAGTGTGTTAAATGAGACTTTGCCTGTTGTAAAATTTTGGCAGAGTCCTCATAGATGCAGAAAGGTAGAGTGAGTGTTATAGCACCTGTGTGAGACTAGGTAAAATATTTTGAAACTCATTTGTGACCTTTAATATATTACCCAACTCAGGAACATAAATGAGATTTGTTTGAGAGTTGTAGAAATTGGAGAGGGTGAATTTATTTCAGAGGAATTGCCAGTTTGCGATGCTTGTGAAGATAAACCTTTATCACGGTAAGCTATGTGAAAGAAAGTTCAAGATAACTATTTGTGGACTGTGATATGTGTGCTTCAGAAATGGAATAGTTCAGGGAATGATATCTGACTTACCAATGAAGGGTCTAGCTTGGCATCTGCTTTACAACTGGAGATTTATAAAGGATGCATAAGGATTCAGTGGACCAGATAGGGACTCTGGAAAATGAAGTCCACTCTGAGCCATTTCAAAAGGACTTCACATTAAGAGGGTCTTGTTTCAGAGGCAAGGCGATATCAGCAGAACAATGTTGGCACATATATATTCACTTACAGAGACAAGAGTCCAGGTTGTATCCATTAGGTAGAAAGGGAATTTTCTGTAGCCGACTGAATGTGCTTCTACACTTCTATGTATGATATGATGAAGAAATATATCACTTACATCTCTACTCCCAGGTTCCACGAAGAAGTAAGATTAAACTACGGGTATAGGGAGGATGTACTCAACTGAGGAATATAAGAGGCTTATTTTGCATAGGACTGGATTATCTAATGCCTGAAAAAGATATAATGCATATATGTAATTATATACATGTATGTGTGTGTATATATACATATACACACATATATATTTACTGTGAGTGTGTATACATACATATATTTCCTAAGAGTGCTGGGTGAAGATATTTTTATTTTTGAATCCCAATGAATATAATTCATTCAGTAAATATTTTCATAAAATAGGTGCCTTGTAATGTTTTAGTTGAATGGATTCAGCTGAGTTCTCTCTCCTTTAGAAATGAACTAAACTATATTTTAAGTTAGCTAGGATTCCATAAATATGATGTTGAGAAATATCCATGAACCCAAATTGCACTTATGGTAAACACAGATATACTAGCCAGATCCTTTTTCAAGGAAGCACTTTCTGCCTATCTGTGAAAAATAGTCAAGAGACAGTTACTTTGTGGTTGCCAGGGAAGAATGACTCTTGAATTTGTATCAGAACAAGGTGGGGGTAAAAAGAAACCCAGACATTTTGGCCTAACATAGAACAATCTGAAGGCAGTATGCATTCTTGAACTCTCTATCATGTCAGCAAAGTTAATCAAGTTCTACATTGCTGTTCATCTTCTTCCTTTACTTATCCTGCTCATTTCCCTTCTTTACACAGTTATTAATTATTAACAATGCACATCCACATCTGTCTCAACATGCTTCTGGAAAAAGCTTATAAGATGGGGTTTTGGAACTATATATTCATTTCTTGACTGCAAATGTGGACCCCATCAATGAATAAAATGTGATATTTCAGCTGTAAAATTATTCACCAGAGTGACTATAAACTAATGCAAACCCATCCAAACAGTTGTTGCCAGTTTAGCTGTTATGCTAGTTCTGATAGTTTAGCTATAGTGTTTTTTTTTTCTAACCCTGGGTATGTGGTATGCAGACATTGATTTGGTGAATATGTTATTTTCTATCCCAATTAGTAAATATAGCAAGAAACACTTAAGATTCAGATGAAATGAATAAACAGTACTTCTAGTTATCTCCCCAATAAGTTCTCTAACTGGTGACACAATATAGTCCCAGGAAACAGGGACAATCCCAGAATCCTTCAAAGTATAACATCAACCCATTACATAGATGACATTCTCCCTAGATGAACAAGAGATACCCTAGAGGTGTTGATAAGACAAGTGTGCTCCAGAGGGTGAGCACAAGTACATGGTTTGAATATTCTATAGATTTATGACCTGAATATTCCAGATATATGTCCTGGATCCATCTAAAATTTTAGGAGTTTAAGAGTTCAGTGGTCAGAAGCATGGCTAAATCTACCCGATAAAAACTAATTATTACATTTTGGACCTCCTACCATGAAAAGGAAGCACATTGCTTGAAGGGATTCTGAGTTCTGAATGCAGAAAATTCCACATTTAGGAATATAGCAATGACCCAGTTACAGAGCAACATGAAAGAATTTCTTCTCTGAGTGGAGTACAGAACAGGAACAAAAACTGCAGCAAGCATGAGCTGTGTTCTAAGAAGCACTGCTGCATCAGTCATGTGAATTAGCCCAACCAGGATTGGAATTATTAACAGAATTATTTTGGAGGAGAAAACCTAAATCCCTTTTTAAAATCAGAAAGCTTCATCACTCAAGAGAAATATTGGAAAGTTTTACTTTGACCTCAAACTTATTTGAATTATGCTTTACAAGATGCACAGAAAGTGGGGAGAATCCTTAATGCTCCAACAGACACAGTGTCTATTAGCCCAATAGACCTAGTCACCTGAGAAGTTCATGGGCTGGACAGATGGTGGTTTGAAACACAGCAGCACTAGATATAAAACTGACTGTTTGAAGCAGTACTACTGTCCTTTTGGAAAAAGACTACTACATTTACATTCCTATACACTTTACTGATTTTAAGTGTTGCACCAAAGATATAAGAATTAAATAAAGAAATTATGAAATTGGATGATCAGCTAATGTCCACATACCTGATTCTAATAGTTCATTGCTTTTTAAAATATTTCTATTAGTTCCTTTCTTTCTTTTTCTCTTTCTTTCTTTTTCTTTCCTCTCTCTTTTTCTTTTTCTTTTCCTTTCTTACTCCCTCCTTCCTTTTCTTTCTCCCTCCTTCCCTCCCTCTCTCCTTCCTTCCTTCCTTTCTTCCTTCCTTCATTCCTTTTCTTCTTTCCGCCTTATTTTGGACTAGTTTTTGCATATCAGAGAAAACATTTGGTCTTTGGCTTTTTGTATCTGGCTTATTTTATGTAGCATAATGGTCTCCTCCAGTCCTAGCCATTTACCAGCAAGTGCCACAACTTCATTCTTCTTTATGGCTGAGTAATACTCCCTTGTGTTTATATGTGTGTATAGACATATATATGTATATGCATGTGTGTGTGTGTGTGTGTGTGTGTGTTTTACATTGACTTTATTCATCTGTTGACTGGGACCTTTTGGCTCCATTGCTTGGATATTGTGTTTTGCTACTACAAACTTTGATGTAGCGAAATCTCTGTTGGATGCTAATTTTAAATCTTTGGGATATATACGAAGAAGTGGGATGGCTGTATCACATGGTGGGTCTATTCCTAGTTTTTTAAGGAATTGCCATAATGCTTTTCAGAGGGGTTGGACTAATTTGTACTCCAACCAACAATGAGTGGGTGTATCTTTCTTCCCATATCCTCACTAACATTTATTATTATTTGGACTCATGATAATTGTCATTCTGACTGGAGTAGGAAGAAATGGCAATGTCAATGTAGTTTTGATTTCCATTTTCCTGACTGCTAGAAATGTAGAGCATTTTTTTCTTCTATTTTTTTGGCCATTTTGTATTTCTTCTTTTGAAAAGTGTCTGTTTAGTCCTTTTGCTGATTTACTACTTGTACTATTTGTTGTTTTGCTGTTAAGTTTTCTGAACTTACCACTACCTCAGGTTGTGAACCTAGGGTGCTGCTACCTATGCTGATGTGACTAAGGCAGCATCCATCCAAACACTTGCCAGCTGTATCCATGAGTCATTGGCAATAGCTCTCTACTGCCCTTGACCCAGGAACTTTCCACTTTGACCAAACTCCTGATGGCTGTGTCAACCTGGTCACTGTCTCCTTAGGCTTCCTCTACACAGGCAACTTCTCACCATGATTCAGCTTCCTACTGGTTGCTGCCAAGATCCAGCAGTGGATAGGGATGAAAGAATAGGGAAAAAATGGGCAAAAGAGAAAAAGAACAAAAGAAAGAATAGTTAGAAAAGGATAATATGCACCAAGGTAAAAAGAAGAAAAATATGGATGGGGAGTATTCGTGGCAGTAGCAGACAATGTAAGAGGGGTTAAGAGGTCTCTTCCCTCTATGCTGCTGGAGCTTCTTACCGTGAAGGGCCGCCCACCAGCCAGCCATGGCAATGATTCCTTTTCCTCTGTCCAGGAACCAAAACTGCCTTCCCATTTAGATTTGAGTTCTCACTCCCTGTCGCTGCAAATTGAGGACATCTGTGCATCGCTCCAACTCTGCCCTGGCTCCTGAGGAAGCTGTGCTGAGCTCTTGTCCAAGCTCCCACTTCCCAGTCCAGGTCTCTCCACCCACTCCCCTCGTTCAGGGGGAGGGGAAAGGGTTTCAGCCCTCCCTCTACAAGTTTTTTTCTAAATGGACACTTCAAAGATCTCACTGCAGAGGGTACTCCCTCTGGTTTAATTTATGGCTCTCTGGAGGTGAGGAGATGCCACAGTGATTTAATTTCCTTCCAGGTGACTGGTCAGGTCAGATGTGGGCTTCACAAAATGTCTACCATGCCCAGAAGGTTTTTTTTATCCAAGGTTTGGGTTCAACTGACTGATTTCCTTCATTGACTCAGCTGCTCCCATTGAGTTTTAATGTTGTCTGCTGCTCTTTCCAGCTGTTGTAAGGGTGAGGTTCTGTGATTTTCTGCTCCCTCTTTCTCTCTCTTTTGCCCCTCCAGCACTCCCTCCTTGGTCCTGGTTCAGGGCTAGGGAACTCTGTCCTTATTTTCTACTCTGGCCACCAAACTTCTATTGTCCCCAGGTCACAGACTATGTAATCTAGGTTCTTAGAGCATTTATTCTGTCACCCACTTCTCAGGTCAGCTGTGCCTTCACTGCCCCCTTTCTGTGTTGTGATCAGGGAGCCCTGCCTAGCTCCACCCCACCACAGATCTCCAGTCCTGAGAGTTCTTAACACTGGGGTGAGACTATGTTCTCTAGGTTTGATCCTGATTCTGTTGGCTCTTAATTTAGAAGTAGACCAAAAACTCCAAACAGAATCCTCCTCTTAGTATTTTTCTTCACTTCAGTATTCAATGTGTTATCTCTGGATTTATAAATCTGTCAGAGGATGACACAGATAACCACCTTCCAAAATAAGAGAAAAACATAATATGTGTGGCAATTAAAACAAGTGCCACCAGAAACTTTATATTTACATATGACTCTTGGAATAGTGATATACATCAGGATTGATCATGTCTCCAAATTATAATGGATTGTATTATAATATTCAAATTATCACAATCCAGACTCGATTGCAGAAGGAAAACAAGGCAGAGCCTGAGAACTGGGAAAGCCTCTCTAAATGCAACTGAGAAATAATAGACAATCTGTGCCAGTGTTATTTATTTGTGTCTTCCAGAAAAATTTACAAGGGAAATATGAGACTCAGTCAGTAAATAACGGTAATGTTCTTTCCCAGAAATCCCTTACAGATCAATTTATCAAAGGCTACAGTAGACTTACTTGAGCAAACTCTTTGCCTATTAAGCAATAAGCTCCCATCAGAACCCATGATTTGCTGTCTTTGCCTTTCTTAAACTATTATATCACAGACTGGACCCATTCTACATCAGCATACCATTAAAAAAATGCTAAAACCCACCTACCAAAGTCCAATAAATAACCCACATCTGACTTTTGACTTCTGGATTTCTGAAACTTCCCTGACCTCTATTATTTTCCCTAAATACAATGAGTTTAAATATTTCAGAGAGTTCAGTGGTATAGTCAATTGGCTAAGGATGGGTTTCTGTTACATTCTTTGCCAATCAGAGTTCTTTATGTGGGATTTAGTTTGAAAAATATTTTGACTTTTATACCATTATCTTTTTGAACAAAAAGAAAATTAAAAGCTGTTAACTATCATCTATGCTGTACTATGTTCCATAGGATGAAGAATAAGCAGAACTGAAGTTATAAAAAACAGTTCAACAAATACTTAAAATGTGTAAATGAGAGTGGGAAAGAGAATTTATAACATTATACCCGACTCATGTTCTAATCTATTCTTAAATTTTGTGTATTTTTTTATCTTGAGGTTAATTAAAGTTTCCTATTTTTGCTTATAAGCATTTCAACAGGATTTTACTCAATATGATCCATGAAATCTAAACACATAGGAAAGAGATAGAGCATAGAGAATTTTGAAATCATGCTTATAAACTAGTACTCTATCTGTAAATCAGTAAATTAATTTAAGTGATAAATTGGCAAGATTTGGATATTAAAAGATTCCAGTTTTTTTAGCATACTGAATATAGTAGAAGATAATAATAGATGTAGAGAGGGCTATTAATAACCTATTATGATAACCCAGAGAAAATATATTGGATATCTTGGAATGAACATGATAATGGAATTAGAGATATGCATATAAGTTCAAAAGGTTTTTTGGAAGGTAAGCTAAAAACTTTTCTCATATATTTGAATATAATTCAGGTTGTATGTAAGAACAAAATAGGAGTCAGCAATGGTTCCAATGGTTCTGTTTGAACCAAAAGAATTATTTTCCCTTAACTAAAAATAGAGTATTAAATGAGGAGCAAATTTTGCCAGTGAGGGGGGATTCTTAGAAATGATGATATTATCCCTGGACATGGTGACTGTATTATCTATAGATGGCAAAACCAAATGTCCAGTAAAAGATTGGGTATATAGTTCTTCAAGCCTTGAAGGTCTCTTGCGCTGTATGTACAAGTTACATGTATCAGCATTATCCTAGTAACCAAACCAAAGTAAATGATAAGATCATCCAAGGAATTAGAACAATCCAAAGAGAGAAGCTGAGAACTAATGCTCAAATCTTCCTAAAAAATATTTTAAAATAGTCTAATAAACAGAAATTGATGGAATGGCCAGAGAAATAGAAAAAGTTAAGAAGTATATTTGCTATAAAAATTAAACTGGGAAAGAATCTACATGGAAAAGAAATAAATCTCAAAAATTGCTAAGTATTCAACAAGGGTAAGGACTGAAAAGAATCTCATTTACATGTGGGTAATCATTGTGATATAGAAGTTAGCAAGGAGATTCTCAGGAAAGTTTCTAGCTAAGTAAATAATATACTTAAATGATTTAATCCACAAATAAAGAAAAGCCACCAAGTTTATTTTTCTTTTCCTTCTTCTTTGTTTTTAAACTGGGTATTGAACCAAGGGACAATTTACTACTAAGATACAACCTCAGTACTTTTTATTTTTTATTTTTTTTTGAGTCAGGGTCTTGCTAAGTTGCTGAGGGTCTTTCTAAGTTATTGAGGATGGACTTAAACTTGTGATCCTCCCTCCTGGGGAGCCTCCCAAATTGTTGAGATTATAGGCATGGGCTTAGTTACCAAGTTTCTGAAAATTCAAATACTCAACTAATTAAATAAAATATTTTTAAAAATATTAATTCTTGGGGCTGGGGATGTGGCTCAAGCGGTAGCGCGCTCGCCTGGCATGCGTGCGGCCCAGGTTGGATCCTCAGCACCACATACCAACAAAGATGTTGTGTCCGCTGAAAACTAAAAAATAAATATTGAAATTTCCTCTCTCTCTTTAAAAAATATTATTTCTTTTATTTCATCTTCTGTTTCCTTAAATGAGACAAAATATGCAAAACTTTTAAAGAGGAAAAAAAAACAAAGATTAAGGGCTAATAGAGTAGATGAGGGCAGTGAAGAGAAGGAGGAGAGAAAAGCAGTAGAGAGGAAAGAGGAGAAGCATAATTTTAGGGGGAAAATTATATTATTTTGACGATTTTCTTCCCTTTCACAAATAATTTCTTCTTTCAAATGATTTGCGTCATTTTATTCAGAATTACTAATGGTGGTGCTCAGTTGTACACAAATCAAAAGAAGAAAGCCAGTCATTTAAATCCTGTGAGCATGTGCTATCTTTTCTTTGTTTTCTAACATTCAATTTTTGAAAGACTGTTTCAGAATATTTATCTTATATTCATGATTTGGAAAATAGTGCTCAATGAAGAATGTCCTGATCTCTGTATCTAATTTTACTTAGCCATTTGTCCATTTTCTCTTTTTGGTGGGGCTATCATAAACACATGAACAATGTAATTTGTATTTATTTAAGAAAATGCACTACTTGTACTGTCTTCCACAGAAGTTTTGTAATAGATATTAAAATTTACTTCTTCCAGATGTCTTTGTATGATTTACTACAAAGCACTCCTGATCACAAGTGTACTATCTGAGAATACCTTTCTAGGCTGAGAGCCATGGAAGAAAGTACAGTAAATTGTTCCTTCAGTGTAATGGTGAGGTACTTGAGAACACAGGTGGAATATAGAATTTTCCTTTCTCTGGTTGGTTCATTCAGACTAAATCAAATGAGTAAAACTGTAGCAAACATTTTCTAAAGTCTAGAGACTAAGGGAAGGAAGCAAAATCTCCATTAAAAAGTTAATTGTCAAGAACTTTTATTTAAAGCAAACTTTGTGCAATGTGCTATGATGAGAATTAATATAATTTTTGAACATAAGAAAAGCAGCTCTCTTGCAGTTTTGTGTGATCCATAAGCAAATCAGCAGAACCTCTAAAATGTTCTCCCAGCCTGGGATACATTTTTTTTTACTGACACTGGTTAAAAGTAAAATTTATAGAACATGCCTCTCCATTCGTTAGTTATCATTTGTTTAAACAATGATATGCAGTTTCCTTTCTTCTTATAGCTCACTGATTTTCAAGTAAATTAATATCTTTAATTTTTTTAAAATGCTAAATAAAATTGACCATCCAGATATGGTTTAGGATAGACTGTGTAGGTTGTTATAATCTAGTTTCTGATGTCAAACATAACACAGTCATAAGTACCAATATGCCATAAACCTTAAGATACATTCTTAAATTCTAGTATCTGTTATTTAATTAAATTTAGAATACTGATCTTGTCTCTCAGGTGTCAATTATTGTGCAGGGGTTAGGTGGGATCAAACATTGTAATTTCTTCCACACAGAAGTCTTTCCACAACAAAGGTGGACAGTAGTGCAGCAGTCTGGCTAGGCACAAAATCATGAGCCACTCAAGCAGGAACAAACTTTACTTTTTGAAACTTCCGCCAATGCCCCATAGTACGCCCCCGGGAAGAATCCCGATGGACACAACAGCGTTCTCCCAGATCCTAAGAGGAAGTTCCTCCTCCAGAAATCCCTCCTACCGCACTTCCCCAACCAATGGGAACTCTCCAGGAGTCCTGTAGCAGGCCAAGGTGGACAGCAGGAGTCCAATATCCATATGAATGTAAATCTTAACATGATCATATCATCTCAATGGCTAGCTGGTGTCACCTTTCAACCCAAAATGCCATGCATCATATTAATTGGCTGTGGCTCTTAGCACAGTAGCATGGAGATTTTTACTCTTTCATGTATGTCACAAAGCACAGTAACACTCTGCATTGCTTTCATAGCCTCAAGTTTGGAAACACAGCTCTAATATTTGAGATAGGTAGGTGGCCTGGACCTCAAGTACAATTTGATAAAATTTTTTTTAAAAAAATAGGTCAGTGAGTCTTGGTGGTCCAGTAAAATTCTTTACTGATAATTTAAAACTGAAACTATTAAGTTTTATATCCACTTACTCTTCTATTTTAAACACAACAAATATAAACTTAGGATGTATCTTGTGGCCATGCTCTGCACATAGTGACTGTAGAGCAACAGAGAAGTATGGTTTTCAATTGAATTGTCAAATTAGAAGAGAAAAACACTTATCAAATTATGACATGTTATTCATTAATAGAAATTGAAGTAAAGATTGTTATTAAAAAGAAGAAACATGGGCCGGGGTTGTGGCTCAGTGGTAGAGCGCTTGCCTAGCATGCTTGAGGCACTGGGTTCGATCCATGTGTGCACATGTGTCATTTAATGGGAATCTATTTCCACCCAGCATGTTTCTTCTTTTTTTTTTAAGTCCAATTTTCTTTACCTTTATTTTATTTGCTTATATAAATCCTAGATAAGATAGGAATATTTCCAGAAAGAAACAAACTACTGAAACTGACTCAGGAAAGAATAGAAATATGTAAAGATCTATGAGAAATAGGCAAATTGAATAGAGAAGCAAATAACTAGTGAGAAAGAAATGCCTAGATCTAAGTGTCTACAGTGTCAAATTTTTTCCAAAAGGAAAGGAAGGACTAACATTAATCCTTATAAAAGCTCCAAAAAATAGACCCAGGGGTCGGGGACATCCATTTATCCTATAAGAACAGTATAACTGATATCCAAACCAAAAAGATTCAAAGGAAAAATCTTAAGAATATGGATACATTCATATTCAACAAATGCTACAAGCTTAAATTCAGCCAAATGTAAAAAGGATATTATAACAGGACCAAGTGGGAGTTTTACAAAAAGAAACACTGGCTCAATACATAAAAAATACATCAACGTAATAAGCCACACTGAAATGGATGATCAATGTAAAAAATTCAAAGTTGTATATCTCAACAGTGGCAATGAACAAATTGAAAATGGAAATAAAAAGATGATTTTATTTATAATAGCATGAAAAGAATTGAATCTGTAGGAATATTTTTTTTTATTTTTTAAATTCATTTTAATTAGTTATACATGACAGTAGAATGCATTTATGCACTTTGATATATCATACATAAATGGGAAATAATTTCATTTTTCTAAGTGTACATGTTACAGAATCATATTGGTCATGTAGTCAAATATATACATACAGTAATAATGTCTGTTTCATTCTACCAACTTGCCTATACCCACAACTCCTCCTCTCATGAATAATTTTTAAAGTGTACACTTTATACTGTCTTAACTACAAAATAGTGGTTAAAGAAATTAAACATCGCCAAGACCATCCCAGGGTAAACAATAGTCTTTCAAAAAATAGCATTCAAATAAATGGCTATTTCTAAGCAAAAAAAAAAATGAATAAATTTGAACCCTTACTCAGATGGAATACCAATTTATTGCAAAATGAATCAAAGACTTGACTGTAGAAGCTAATATTTTAAAACTCTCAAAGAAATAATAACATGACTCTTTGTGACCTTGAATAAAACAATGATATCTTAGACATAACATTATAAATTTTAGTAACAATAAGTAAAAAAAAGTTATATCGGATACCATCAACATTAAAATATCACTTTTGTCTTTTCAAGAACACAATTGTACAGTTAAAAGGCAAACCAATTTGCATATCATATAGAGACAAATTGAAAGCATCATTAAGCAAAAAAGAATCAGATCTTGAAGATTCTCACACTATCCATATCACTAAAGTTAGGAAATGTGTTCTGGAAAGAACACCAGGGTGTGGCTGAACAAGGGCTCCACAGTGAATTGAGCTGTAAATTTCATCAGCCATCTGCGGAAGCCAGGGACAGGGATAGGTTCACACCAGCTGACACTGCCAGTTTGAACTAAGAGGAACAGAGCTGGAATGAAATAAGACCTTCAGGACAAGATAACAGAGCTATTAGTTTCACATATGCTTTATCCTTTAAGGAAAGGGAAGAGTGACCTTAGTGATGCTTCCAAGGCCATCAGAGCTGCCAGAGTCATGACAGGCCCAGGGCATACTGGCTATGATCAAAGCTTATTATTTCACCTAAAGAGGGTAGGGCTGCAGCCCAAGTAGAGGGTAAAACAAGGCAGAGGAACACAAGCTTGGTGATTACCATCTGGAGCCTTCAATCCAGATGGCATTGTAATTCCTGAGATGAATTAGTTGAACAAACAAAAAATTATTTTGAGTTGCAGATTATCTGCATTTCTCTGGATTTTAAAGTTAGTTGTCAACGCAAGCAACTGGATTAATTATCTTCTTAAATCCCCCAAATCTCATGTTTTGTGACTTTAGATGTTGGAAAAGCCTGGTACAATGATGAGGACAGGGTAATCCACGGAGAGTCCAGCAAACAGCAAAAGAGAGAAGGATGTTTGTTTGTTGGTACATTTTTATTTAAGCCCCTCCTGCTGAGCAGTCCACAAATCTGAAAAGAGCTGAAATGAAGTGATTGACATTTTATCTTTGCTCAGTTCCATACTTCCTCCATAGAAGCTGGATTTTTCTCGGTGACTGGGAGTGCATTTCTGTGGGACTAGGGTAAAGTCTAGATCACAGAAAAAGAGGGGGAGGCCCTCCCAAGGCCAGCAGTTTTCTTTAGAAAATTTCACTTTTTTCTAAATTGTCAAAAAATTTCACTTTTTTCTAAATTGTCAATTATGTTTCACAATCACTCATCATATGATCCCAATTATATGAAATGTCCAAAATAGGTGAATCTTCAAGAGCTTTGTAATGTTGTGAACAACCAATAAAAAAAATAAAAATAAACAAAATAGGTGAATCTATAAGGATAGAAAACAATTGTGGTTTTGTAAGGCTGGTAGAAACTGCTGATGGTTATTGGAGTTTCCTACGGGAATCATGCTTGCTTATTTGTTTTTCTTCTTTTTTTAATATTAATTTTTAGTTATAGGTGGACACATATCTTTATTTTACATTTATGTGGTGCTGAGGATTGAACCCAGTGCCCCATGCATGCTCGGCGAGCACTCCACCACTGAACCACAACCCCAGTGCCTGTTTTTCTTCTTTTAAAATTTTTTATTTGCTATTTTTTAGTTATACATGACAGCAGATGTATTTTGACACAGTATGTGTACATGGAGTACAACTCCCCATTCTTTTGTTTATACATTAATGCTTGAAATTTTCATGAGGGCAGGACTTATTAGTGGAAATCTATTCATAAAGAAAAACAAAAAGCCAACAAAAATATCAAGTGTTTAAGAATAAAACACAAACCTAGAGACAAAACACAACAATATTCTGTTGCATATAGGAAAGTCTGTTTCACACCTTTTTTCTTTTTCTTTTGTTTAATTATTTATACATGACAGTAAAATGCATTTTGACATATCATACATAAATGGAGTATAACTTCCCCTTCCTCTGGTTGTACAAGTTGTAGAATCACACCGGTTGTGTAATCATATATGTGCATAGGGTAATAATGTCTGATTCATTCTACTATCCTTCCTACCCCCATATTCCCTCCCCTCATTCATTTCCCTCTGCCTAATCCAAAGTACTCTATTTTGTGAATAAGCATCTGCCTATCACAGAAAATATTTGGCCTTTGATTTTTTGGGATTGGCTTATTTTGCTTAACATGATATTCTCTAGCTCCATCCATTTGCCTGCAAATACCATAATTTCATTCTTTAAGGCTGAGTAATAGTCCATTGTGTATTTATATTAACCAGGGTATTCTTTATCTTTCATTAGATGAAGTTCTCTAAGCAATTGTAATGCTGACAAGTGCTTACATTATGAAATGCACTAAATGAGTGAATGATCAAAATATTTTTTGATTAAGCATTACAGTTTACTTGTCCATTAGATTATGATGATTTCCACTGTAGTTGGAATGAACACAGCAGAGCTTATGATTGGCAGTGGGGCATGTACCAGAAACTTGTCTTTCCACTCCCACCAGTTTACTTGCAATTTGATCTTGAAAGACAAACTCCTCAGGGTAGTTACTAAGAATGTGTTCTCTATATTTTATTTCTACAAATCATCAGAAAATATTGCAAAATGGTGGGATTGCAAATTGCAATTGCCTGGATAACTTTCCATACAAGAAAAACATTTAGTTTTATTTTTTCTTGCACATTATTTTTCTAGACTGTCTAGGCTATAGATAGTCTTATTTAATTTGGTAAGAGCTCTACCTAATTGGAATATTTCTCTTCATTTAATTAATACAAGTCCTGAGGATGTTACCATGATTCAAAAGAACAATATAGAAAGTATTTAGAAGACCCATAATAACGTTAATATTTTTCAAATATCCTATATCATAGGCTGTATTAAACACTTAATATGCATGATTTCATGAATCCCTATCAAAATCTTGGGAAGCAGAAACTGAGGTTATCACCAGTTGTAAGTGAGAAAAATGACTTCAGAGGTTGGCTTCCCCTGAGCTCACAAGGTCAGGTGTGGAACTAACATCTAGGCTAAGCATGTCTGGCCCCTAAACACACCCGCTTCACCACTGTGCAGTGACGAGTCTCCCTGACAGTGTGTCATCCATGTGGACCCAAGACATGAATGCTGAAATAATTCTAATTCTAGTTGAAAAATGTGGCTCTGTTTACAATCTCACATCTATTTTAACTCTGAAACCTCACATTCAATCATCCAGCTCTCTACTAAGTCTTTGGTACTTTGAGTTCTCTCATCCTGTTAATGTTATATTTTATTTGAAATTTAAGGACACTTCAAACCCTGACATAGCCGCTGTTTCCTGTTCTATCCTTTCTGTCTTTCCTTTGCTTTTCTGCTTAATTCATTACTCACTCAAAACACTCAGTAACTGGTTTGTTTGGTCCTTTATTTCTTTATCCTACCATTCCTCTACTTTGACAAAAGGCCAGCTGAAAATCTCGTTGATCCGCTGTCTACACAGGGGCTGCTGAGCAGTGCTGGAAGACATTGCACAATAATCCAAATGTGTCACAATCTATTACACAATAACCGAGGTCAACCTCAATGGTGCCTTTACTAGTGCTCAGAAGTCATTCTGTTGTCAACCAGAACTTTCTCTGACATTCCATGCTGGCCACTCCTATCATTCTGTTCTTTGTTAAAGCACCAAATACTCTACCTCACTACACCTTCATTTGTTTCTTCCCAAAGAAAATAGGAGTGATAATTTAAAAAAAAAAAATGTCTCAAACTGTTGTTATCCTACCTGTGAACATCCTTGAATTCCACAAATTATTCCTGTTGCTTTACAAGGGAAGATCCCCCCGCCCAACCTAGGACTACTCCCTAACTGCATTCCATCTTTTGCTTTTACAAAGATCTTTCTCCATTGATTGTGTCTGCCAACCATTCTACCATCAAAATCTATTTTTTTTACATTATTAATTTCTTTTTGAAATTAAATCATTTATTCTAATTTGTTATACATGTTGGCAGGATGCAATTCATTTCATATTACACATGTAGAGCACAATATTTTAAGTCACTAATTGTACACAAAGTATTTTCACACCATTCGTGTCTTTATACATGTACTTAGGGTAATGATGTCTAACTCATTCCACCATCTTTCCTACCCCCATACTCACTCCCTTCCTCTGCCCTCCCCTTTGCACTATCTAAAGTTTCTCTCCTTCCCATGCTTCCCCCCACCCCATCGCCATTATGAGTCAGCATCCTCATATCAAAGAAAACATTCAGCCTTTGGTTTTTTGGGATTGACTTGCTTCACTTAGCATTATATTCTCCAACTCTATTCATTTACCTGCAAATGTTATGATTTTATTCTCTTTTAATCCTGAGTAGTGTTCCATTGTGTATATATACCAAGTTTACCTATTCTTTCATCTATTGAAGGGCATCTAGGTTGGTTCCACAATTTAGCTATTGTGAATTGTGCTGCTATAAACATTGATGTGGCTGTGTCCCTGTAGTATGCTGTTTTTAAGTCCTTTGGGTATAAACAAAGGAGTGGGTTAGCTGGGTCAAATGGTGGTTCCACTCCCAGCTTTCCATGGAATCTCCATACTGCTTTCCAGATTGGCTGCACCAATTTGCAATGTATGAGTGTATCTTTTCCCCCCACATCCTCGCCTACACTTATTGTTTGTATTCTTGATAGCTGCCATTCTGACTGAAGTGAGATGAAACCTTACAATAGTTTTGATTTGCGTTTCTCTAATTGTTAGAGATGTTGAGCATTTTTTTCACGTTTTTTGATTTGATTGACTTCTTCTGAGAAGTCTGTACAGTTTCTAGGCCCATTTATTGATTGGGTTGTTGTTTTTTTTTTTTTGATGCTAAGTTTTTTGTTACTCATTTTTTTAAAAAATATTTTTAGTTGTAGATGTACACAATACCTTTATTTTTTATTTATTTATTTTTATGTGGTGCTGAGAATCTAACCCAGTGCCTCACACATGTGAGGTAAACGCTCTGCCACTGAGCCACAACCCCAGCCCCTACTTTACTCATTTCTGTCCAAGTTTAAAATACAAATGTTTCATCCATTTTTGAGAATTATTTTTTAAATTCTATACTTTTCATAAATGTATCCCTTTATTCCTTTTTCTTCCTATTTAAAACTTGCCTAACTATAGTATCTCTGAATAACCTCCCGGTTATTCATTTATCTATTATAATATGAATTTTATCCCCACTATTCAAATGAAAATTTTTTCATCAAATTAACCATTTACCTTGTTTTTTCTATTAACACTTGCTACCTAGGTGTATGCACACACACACACACACACACACACACACACTCCAAAAGTCTGTGACTAGAACAACAAGCATTTATTGGGTTGCCATTCAGTTCAGCCCTGAACTCAGCTGAACAAATTTTATGATTTTTTTGTGTCTGAAACAAAGTTATTAAGAAACATCTCAGAAGAATGGGAGAAAGGACAGAGGAGCAGGGCAGGGGGAGTGTCCCAGGGAAAACAGTCTCTGCTGTATTCTGCAAGTGGGGGCTTCAGAGGAGACTCCTGATGTCCAGGAAGATGCAGAAGTGCCCTCGGCTAAAACCTGGGCAGGGAAACCTGAGGCAGTTGGCATGTGTTGCATCTGCAGCTGTTCAGAGGCCACATGACCGATGCCCATGCAAGGTGTCAAGATCCATAGAGGACAGATTCTCTGAGTATTTATTTTTCAGGTGTAATTGGACACAATACCTTTTATTTTATTTATTTATTTTTATGTGATGCTGAGAATCAAACCCAGGACTTTGCACATGCTAGGTGAGTGCTCTACCCCTGAGCTATAACCCCAGCTCATCCATCATTACAACTTTCACTTGTAGATATATGACTTCAATTTGAGAAGTATTCAAATTATCTCTTTAAAATTTTTACCATCCCCTTTCCTTTTGAAACTTGCATTCTGTGTATGTTGCTGTATTTGATGGTATCTTATGCTCTATTTACTTATTTTATTCATTCAATCTATCTTCAAGATCAATGATTCATCCTTCTCCCTGCTCAAATTTTCTACCAAAGCCCTGTAGTGAGTATACACATCTCAGTTCTTCTAATTTTCTGTTCCAAAATTTCTTTTTGGCCCCTCTAAAGCCCTCTAATTTTTATCTTCTGTGGATAACTTTGCTTTGTTGAAATGTCATTCTCTTATAGTCCTTCAGTTCTTTGTCCATGGTTTTCTCTAATTTGTTGAAAAGACTTAAAACAGTAGATTTAATTCTTTGTTTAGTAAGGCCAAGGTTTGGGCTTCATCAGGGATGGTTTCTTTAAATTTAATTTTTCTTATGAATAGGCCATATGTTCCTCTTTCTTTTTATGCTGTTATTTTTCTCCCATCTGGAGGTTGTACCATTGGGTCTTCATGACAAGATGTGTATCTCCCTTGCCACAGTGAATAATTCAAATTCAGTGTCATGCCTAGAATGTACCAAGTTCCAGGAAGTACTGTGGATAATGATGAATTATGTGTGGATTCTTTACATCCAGGCCTTTCAATCTAATGTGAGAAAGAGAGCAGACACACAGACAACCGCAACACACATACAGTAATGATTACAGAAGTGGTCAGTAAAATGTCACATGAAATTTTAAGGGTAAAAGTTATCCTAAGTTTAGGAGGGCAAAGATGTCATTGTGGAAAGAGGTAAGGATTAAATTGGGTTAAGAGAGAAATTGCATGAATGAGGGCCTGGAGGGAGGAGAGTTAGCCAGAGGTAAGGAAGAGTATATGGAGGGACATGAAGCTTAAGAAAGTGTATTATCTTATAAAAGGTTTTTTAATGTCTTGCCACAGAATGTGAATTAATCACCATTGCAAGAGAGTTTTAGGGGACAGTTTGAAACTTATTACTGGGAATACTATATTTAGAAAAATAAGGTATATGTCCTGTGTTTTGTAGATGAGTGAGAGGACATACTTATTATTTAAATTTTTTAAATTTAATTTAATTTTTTAAAAATCTGTTTTAATTAGTTACACATGACAGTACAATGACCTTGACATATCATACATTTGAATCAGATGGGATATAATATCTCATTTTTTCTGAGTACACAGGTTGCAGAATCACATTGGTCATGCATTCACATATATACACACAGTAATAATAATGCTGGTTTTATTCTACTATCCTTCCTATCACCCCAACCCTTCCCCTCCCCTTGCTGGTGCATTATAATTACACATAATATTGAGATTTGTTGTTATATATTAGCATTTCAATACCAGGTACCTAGAAATTTGGCTCTTTTACAAAATTGCTGCTGAAGTAATATTTTGAATATATTTTCCTAAAGTGTTTCTCCATGCCAAATTTATCTCTATTTTTAAAAATTTTTTTGAGTTTGCTTTTATCTTTATACAACACATCATTTTCTGATGTACTATTAATAAAATATTAATTAAGCATTGAGGACTTTACATTTTTTATGTATTTATATCACAATTCATTAAAATGCCTCTTAACAGTTTGCTGCTGACACATGGAATACCTGATTTCAAGTGGCTTTGATCTCTATCATGTAAATCAGCCTGATGTAGAGTTCTGCATTGTCCAAGACTCTGTATTGTCAGTTTCCAAAACCAAGAGATAATATTTTCTGGATTATTAATTAATTTTGAACCTATTAATATTCTTACTGAATATTCATTCTCTTCTCTACAAAATGCATGTTTATTTTTTGCCCATTTTCTTTTGGGTTTACACATATCTTCTTATTGACTTATAAGAACAAATGAGCATCATCAGGAAATTAAATGTATTAGAAATAATTTTCTCTCCATGACTTCTTTTTACTCTATATCTTTTAATAAAAGGATTATTAATTTTAATGTACTTAAACTTATAATTTTATCTTTAAGTGTTTTGCGTCTTAAGAAATCTTCTTATTCTATAGAGTCATGCAAAATGTTTACTTCATATTTTCTAAAATTTTAGTTTTCCATTTGAGATTTAATTGCTTAAGTGTGAAATTGACATTTGTGTAAGAAAAAAGTTGCTAATTTGAAACAATTGTTTTACTTTTTTCTCCACATGGAATTTATTGCAAATCTTGTCATTTCTTAGAAACTCGATGTCCACATATATGATATGTCAAGTATTCAAATAGATTCCATTCATGTACCTCTTTTACCCACTACCAGGTTTTATCTTTTTATTTCAATAGGTTATTCCACTCCCTTACTTGCTTAAAAATATGCTTTGAGATCTGGCATGGAAGATTTTTTTTCTTTTAGTTATTTTCAGTATTGTTGATACATAGTTCTTACACATATTTTAAAATAACTTATTATATATGTGAAAATATTCACTGGGATTGTCAATAAAATTATATTCACCCATTTTTTTATTATGTAGAGGAATTTAGTCTCTTTTAGAGTTTCTTAGACTCCATTATATCTATTATACTATTAGCACAAGAAAATTCCAGCAGAATAGCAAACACCAAAACCTGTTTTGAGAAGACTGAGTGGGATGTATTAGGAAAGATAGGCAAATTACTGAATAGATAATGTTAAATTATTGATTCTGCAACACATTAATATATCTGTGCATGTGTGTATGTAATTGTGTACATGCACACACACGTGGTTATCAAGTCCCTCCTGTGTGCCTGGAACATTGCTGTGAATTTTACATGCATCACCTCATTTAATCCATACAGCAGGGAGGAAGTCATGGTCCACACATAACAGACAAGGAGACTAAGCCTCATGGTAGCTAAGAAAGTTACCCAAGTTCAAAATCTGCAGACCAGAAAGCTTTTTCTTTACTTTTAAAAAGTTATTGCAATAAAAAATACATAAATTTGCCATTTAATCATTTTTAAGTGCTCAGTTCCCTGATGTGAAGTGTATTCACACTGTCGCACCAGCATCACCATGGTCCATCTCCAGAACATCTTCATCTTCCCCAGCTGAAGTCTGTACCTGCTGAATTCCCACTCAACATCTGCTCTTTCCTCAGCCTCTGGAAGGTGCCATTCTGCTTCCTGTCCCTGTGAACCTGGCTTGTCTAGCAACTCAGGGCTGTGGCTTCAGTTTGGGGTGTCCCTTGAAGGCCCATGTCTTAAGACTTGATCCTCAGATTGGAGGCCCTGGGAGGTGGTGGAACCTCTAAGAGGGAGGGCCAAGTGGGAAGTCTGGGGGTGAGCCCAGAAGCTTCCTGCAAGACCTGGTCTCTTCCTCTTGTCCTTTCACAACCCCACCTCAGGGTGAGCAGGGTTTGCTTGACTTCTGCCATGCTGAGCTGCCTGGCCACAGGCCAAAGCAACAGACCAATGAGTCATGGACTGAAGCCTCCAAATCCATAAGCCAAAATAATCCTTTTCTCCAAGTAGATCATCTCAGGCATTTGTTATAGCAATGGAAAGCTGACAAACGCTCACACACCTGGAGTCGTGGGATGCGTCCTTTGTGACCGGTCTCTTTCTCCTGGCAGAATGTCTTCGCAGTCCTCCCCATGTGTTAGGACTTCTTTCCTTCCAAGACTGAATAATATCCCAAGGTGCCCATGTACCGCATTTTATCAATACATCAATAGATGGAAATAAGTTGTTTCCAACTCATTTTGGCTTTGGTGAATAATGCTGCTATGAGCCAGGGTGAAAGTATTATTTTTAAGCTTCAAAATTTCACCAATAGCCAGTGAGCACCCCACATTTCAGTGGAAGATATTCAGAGAAACACCTGGTTGCCAAAGACCACATTCAGGACCGGGAAGACTAATTGGTTGGCCTTCCGCATGATTCCCATTAGGTATCTCCACCCTTCCTCATATCTTGGCCTCCCACTGACTATTGGCCAACCTCCTAACTTCCCCTGGGGACTGGGGATCTGTGCTTCTAAGCCAAGGCAGCCCTACTGGTTCTGAATCAATGATTGAGGGAGGGTTGTGCCCGGGCCCAGAACTCCCTGTGCACCTGCAGGGCCCCTGGTGCTGGGCTCCTTCCTGTAACTCCAAACTGCTAAGCACAGCTACCAACTAGGAATAACCTGAGCCAGGGAATTTGAAATCAAGCAGAGGTTGGGTTTATCTGGCAGAAAGTGGTTTTGCCTGAAGAAGAAAAGCTATTGGGTGGCTTTTATGTAAATTATTCTATTTTAGGAACAGAAAAACTTTAGGGAATGAATCATGACCTTCAAGAAATAATCCTCCTTCCTGAGATCACTTATTATGTTGACTCTCTGTAATCTCACTACAAATTACAAATGGCATGTTTGGGTTGGGGCCAAGGTCTACAGATGCGGCACCCAGACTCGCCCTCTGCTTGTGTGGCACAGACCAAGGGCAGCTTGCATCTGGGCTCTAGCCCTCCTTTCCATCCTGTTTCTTGATGCCTGGCATCTAGGCCAAAGAGACCTTCAAACCCAAGTGTCTGGAGGCAGCCATGTTGGGAGAAAGAAGATCTTATACCTGCAGTGGCTCTGGGTAAACGTCCTGAGTCACCACATCATCAGCTAATGGGAGACCTCACAGAATTGTGAGATGAGATGGAAACACACTCGTCAAGGACCCTCAGAAATGAAGAAGGTGGGCACTTTTTATCTCTGCTAAATCCTTCTCACAACATTCAGCATTGACGAAAATCTACAAATGATAGAAAAAGCATACTGTTTGGTGGGTTTTCATATTTTTGAAGATTAGTTTTATGCCCGTGTGAATTGCTGCTTGTATATTTATTTCAGGTTCTGAACTTCAGTAATAAAAAAATAATAACTTTTTTTTCCAGGGTTCTGTTTATGATCAATTTGACATCATAGATACCCTGCTAAGGAATTGTAAGTCATATTTTATTTATACTTTTTGTGGATGTGTTATATATTCTTATTTGTGTCCTCAATCATTTTCAGACCTCAGGTTCCAATCATTTTTTTAAAGCCAGGAAGAAGAGAAACACAAGGTTATGGGAAAAAAAATGAGCAATGCGCAGCCCAAAGGCCCAGCATCCCCCCATCCCATTTGAGGACCCAGCTAGACTCCCGATAATCACAGATACTGACGGGCACAGGGGCAGGTAGAGAGACGCGTTCCTCCAGTGCCTGGGGTCTGGACTCTGAACCACACAGAGGCCCATCCCGCAGCCCAGGCAGTCTATCCACAAGACACAGCCAAGTCTTATCTGAGTGAGGAAAATGAGAACCTGAATAAATAATATTTTGTCGTCATTTTCAAATGGTCATAAACTATAAAGGAAAAAGGACTGTGTCACAGGACAGAATTAAAGCAATTGTGCAGATGCCTCGCCCTAAGACTAAGTGTCAGATGTGAGAGTTCCTCAGGGCCATTGGGTATTGCCGCCTTTGGATCCTTGGTTTTGCAGAACTAGCCAAGCCCCTGTATGTTAGCACATGGGAAAAGAGGACTCTTTGACTTGGGCAGAGAAAGAACAAGAGACATTTGACAAACTGAAGCAAGCCCTAGTCTCTGCACCTGCATTGGCCCTCCCAGATGTTCTAAAACCATTCCAACTGTTTGTACATGACATCAGGGGAATAAAAAAGGGATGCTTACTCAGACTTTGGGGCCATGGAAATGTCCAGTGGCATACCTATCCAAAAGACTGGAGTATGTTGCAGCTGGATGGCCAAACTGCCTCCGAGCCATCGCTGCCCCAGCAATCCTGGTTAAGGAGGTACATAAGCTTACGTTGGGGCAAGACTTACAGGTGGTGGCCCCGTGTGCTGTGGAGACCTTACTCCGGAGCCCTCCAGAGTGTTGGCTCTCCAACGCTCATATTATCCGACACCAGGCCCTTCTTTGAGACCACCCCAGAATAAAATTCCTAAAAACCTCAGCTTTAAACCCAGCCACCCTTCTTTCTGACGATGATCCCTCCAACTGCTGCACAGCTGCCAGGAAATCTTGGAGTTGCTCCAGAATGTCCAGCCGGACCTAATGGACACACTTTGGCTGGAGCCAGACGAGACACTCTACTCTGATGGCAGTAGCTATGTCCAAAATTGAATCAGGTGTGCAGGGGCAACTATAATCACTTTAAATGAAATTATCTGGGCTCAACCTCTGGGACTTAAAACTTCTGCACAGAAAAGCAGAACTAATTGCACTTACCCAGGCTCCCAGACCCAGCAAAGGAAAGACTGTTAATATCTCTACTGGCAGTAGATAGGCTTTTGCAGACTGTTAATATCTGCACTGGCAGTAGAGTTGCTTTTGCTACTGTTCATGTACATGGAGCTCTCTGTAAAGAGAGAAGGCTATTAACTTCAGAACAGAAAGATATCAAACATGCTGAAGGAGATATTAGCTTGGCTAAAAGCCCTCTGGTTACCAGAAAAAGTGGCTATCATACATTACAGAGGCCACCAGAACACACAGACACCAAAATGAAAAGTAAACCTCACTTCAGTAAAACCTAGACAATATGGTTATAAATATTTGCTGATATATGTGGACACTTATTCAGGAGATAGTTCCCTGATTCGGCCTCCCAATATCCTAGGGTCCTATGTGGCCCAGCTTTCACACCTAAGATAACTCAAAATTTATCTAAAGTCTTTAGAATTAAATGGATCATATATAGGCCTTAGAGTGAGAGACAAGTTAAAAAGATAAATGGAACTCTAAAAGACACCCTTACTAATTGCACTTGGAGACTGGCATAGCCTGGACGGGCCTCCTTTTTCCCTTTGTTCTAAGACCACTCCTACTGATTCCCAGACCACAAGATAAAAAACTAGATGAAGTAAGTGACCACTCACTTCTTAGGTCCTTACAGGCTCTCCATCCAGCCTCCCACCGGCTCAGGCTTTAACTAAGACAGTCCAGCAGCCGGTTGCAGGAGAGACCTTCACTCACCCATTCCAGCCTAGAGCCATCATCCATCCACCATGGAGCCTTGCTAGCACAGACCCTTCCCGGTCATCCTGACCACCCCTACTGCTGTAAGAGTCACTGGATTCATCACTCCCAGATCAAGAAGACAGTTCCGACAGAAGATCCACCTGAAGACACCCGACGATAAACAATATTTATGCCCTATGAAGTAGCCCACTAACACAGGTACCTTTAGAACAAAGAAAGAAAAGGAAGATACAAAGCCCATAATTCAGAGCACTGTCTCAGAAACCTACAACACAGGATCCTTTCCCAAGGTGACCTCTTGATCAGGTGATGAAGAAGACACCAAAGTAAAGATCCTGAGAATTGCCAGAGCACCATGGGCCATTTGGTATCACCAGGCTGGTGACATCCCCACGCACATCCCTCAACTAGTTTCCTCTAAAAGAAGAGCCTGAGAACCCCAGGTGCCTCTCACTATTGAGAGGGTCCACAGCCTCCCTCGAAGGGCTTTATATTTCTTGTCTTCCAAAATAAACCTCTGTGCCTCGACTCCCGACATGTCTAGAAATTCTCTCCTACAGCCATTGTCAAGGACCCCATCATCCTGAGTGGAGGTCCCTTGCTCCAAAACTCCTGGGGCCACCTCCAGTGACTCTTTAAGCCCCGTGTCATCTTAACACACACACACACAATCAGATCAAGTGAGTGACAATCCCTGGCCAGGCAAATAAAGCTCAGAATATACATATTTGTGTGTATATATATATATATATATATATATATATATATACTAATATGTATTTTTTTTCTTCTATGCTATGTATAAAGGTACCTCAGTGCAGCAGAAATAGCTATTCATTTATATTATAGATAGGAATAAATATATATGCCATATATGTATATATTACGCACACACACACAGAGTCACGTTTGCGGACTTATTTAAATGTTACCTATTCCTCTCGATATTTTCAAATATCTTTTCCTGTATGTGCATATATATCACATATATTTATTTAAATTGGCTATTATTGTCTTAGGAGACCATTCACTACTCACTCTAGCAGTAGAATCATGAGATCTTGGAATCTCACAGAGCTGCAGGCCCAGGTTCTCCTGTGTGGCCTATGGATACAGGACCTCCCCCTTGCACATAGACACCCCACAGCCACACACATGCCAGGCCCGAGCTGCCTCCACGCACAGCCAAGGCCTCGTTATGTGTGCTGAAGTGCCCCATTATGGCAGGTACAGCTACTTACCTATAATGTGAACATCTATAATATATACACACATATCCATATATTTAGATATTTATTTAAGTGCTGTATATTCTTTTGTATGTACTTGTAAATATTTATATTCTGTGTGTGTGTGTGTGTGTGTGTGTGTGTGTGTGTGTTCATGGGTGTGTAAGTTGGGCTTACAGGCAGAGATGACCATTCAGGAATCAGCTCAGATTTGAGGACCCAAGTCTCAGAGTTTCTGGCTCAGGACCCCTTGCCCACAGGATAGCTCCAGGGCTCTCTGGAGTCTGGTGCCTTGAGCACATTCACTTCACAACCTCCACACACCTGCTTGTCCAACTCTGCCCCACCCTAAAAGCAAAGCCCCAATTTGGCCACAATGACCTTGACCAGCAACCCCTTCCTGTCAGGCCAATCCCATGGGCTGGAGCCTTTAAACAAGACTGCAGGCTCCAGGAACTTTACCCCAGGTGTTTCCAATCCGGGTTTTCTACTCTCTCTGTCCCCAGATACAGCCAACCGGAGAGGCTTGCTCAGGCTGTGTAGCCTTGGACGGCCAGGGCTGTGTACACTCCCTGGGACCCCATCAGCCCCCAGTGCTCTCCGCCCCGGCTCAGGGGCTCAGGCCTAGCTGATTTTCACCTCATCCACCCCCACAGCCCTGTTCTCCACTTTGGGTGGCCCCCTGCATGTTCAAAAGAAGGGTTGCCATCCAGATTGACACACCAAGGACCAGAGTCCAGCTGCTCACCTGAGGATGAGGGCACCTGAGCTGGGTTTGTCACAAAAGTATGCTCTGCTGGTGGTTACACCTGGACACTCTCCACTGCACCCCTCAGGAGGGGCTGAGCTTGCCTTTTGGCCCCCGATGGGAAGATGAGTTTGTGTGTGTGTGTGTGTGTTTCTTGGGCCATGTTTAATTTGGACATTCATATCGATACATTCATGTACTAATTGATATATCAGTATTTTTTATGTGTTATCTATTTATAAATCTATATTTGTATTCAAATATGTGTGTGAATATAAATACATATAAGCATATTTATGTTTTCTCTTCTATGCCTGAGTGAAGCACCCTGATCTGATAAATATAGCTACATATTAATATGAATAAATTTCTACATTTTGCACATATACATATTCATATGTCTAATTATTTTTAAATGTGCTATGTGTTTAAAAATATACACTAATAATGCTATGTATTGAACTATATATCTATAACATATATAGTATGTATAGTGTGTATATATGTATATATGTACATTTTTATACATATATGCACAAATATATAGTGTACATATATGTGTACATATACATATGTGTCTATACATCTACATATATAGTGTGTATGTGTATGTATATGCATACATACGTGTCTATGTACACACACACACACACACACACACACACACACACACCCATAGCTGGGCTGTTAAGGCTGAGGTGACCGTTCAGGACTCAGCCTGGCATTGAGACCCAGCCCTGTCTGGAAGTCTCCAACAGCAGCTGGCCCAGGGCCCTCCTCCTGACCCATGGCCTGGGGCCTCCCTGCAGCACCCTACCACCACTCCCCCAGCCCAAGAGCCTCACCTGCTTACAGCCAACGTCCATCCACCTGGGGACACAGGGCCCAACCTTTTGCCTCCACCTGCCTTTGCTGACCACTCGCTCTGGAGGCCAGAAAGGGTTAGAATCCCCCTTCCTTTTTAAGTCTACCCTGGCCAGGCCTGTTCTCCTAGAGGTTCTGATTCTGGTTGTCTGGAAAGGGGCCCAAGAATGGGAATTTTCCATGCTTCCGAGTTTCTGTGCAGCCAGGGCCGCACTTCTGATCTACTCTGCAGCTCAGAGTAGAGGCCCTCAGGCTGTGACTAGCATCAGTTTTCTAACCTGGGCAGTGCTGGAACCCGAGGCTGTCTTGAGGGTCCCGTGCAATGACCACATGTTCACAGCTGAACTCGGTGCCTGTCTTTCCTCTAGGAAGCATTCAGTAAATGCTTAATAATCAAAATCTCCTATTTAGGACACTGGTCATCTTTTCAGGTGTGAATATCCCTTCATTCATCTGAACAGTGTTAGGTCAGGCTGTTTGACCTTCCTGGAGACAGGGCATTCCTGGATGTGAGCTGTTCTTTGTCAGAGCTGGCCACCTCTGATGGCCACAGGAGTGGAGCAGCTCCTTCACTCTTTAAAACAGAGTGGTCCTCAGTTAGGGCCACTCACTGGAATCCTCTTGGAAAGGTTAAAAGCAAACAGGATACAAAATTAGTGAAGCAAAGGCTTCTCGAGGGCTGGAATAAGGAGATCATCAAATCCTCTGGCTCAAAACAATAACAGACCTGAACAAAACTGTCAGAAAAACAACTCTTTGAGAAATCTGGAAATCAGCCAATAGCAAAGAAGAGATTGAGAAGAATTTCTTTAAGAAAAACTACTGAACCTCCCGGGGAAAGGTCTGTACCAGAGCAGGGCATGGGAGGAGACCTCCCTGCTGAGGGCACACCATTCACAGTCACGGGCTGCACAATGACATTCTGGGGACTGTGCCACATGGACCCATGGGATTATAATGAAGCTGAAAAATTCCAACCCCCTGGTGATGTTTCGGCCCCGTAATGTCACAGTACAGCACTTTACTCAGATACCTGTAGTGGTGTGTAGTACACTGCCAGTCGTATAAAAACATGGTGCACACCAATTCACAACAGCCAGACTGTGGAGCCAGCCCAGGGGTCCATCAGCAGCTGAACGGATGGAGAAAATGTGGTATATATACACTACACGCTTGGGTTTTATTCAGCCAACAAGACGAATAAAATTATGTCATGTGCAGGAAAATGGATGGAACTAGAGATGACTATGTTAAGTGAAATAAGTCATACTCAGAAGGTGAAGGGTCATATGTTTTCTCTCACATGTGGAAGCCAGAGGAAAATAAAGGAAAAGAAGGATGAGGAGGATCTCATGAACGTTAAAGGGAGATCAATTCACGGAAAGGGACCAAGGGGTGGAAGGGGGGAGGGAGGAGGGAAATGCCGGGGAGTGATATTGGTCAAATTATATTGTTAAACTGTGCACACGTACAAATATGTAACAACAAATCCCATCATTAGGTGCAACTATAGTGTACCAATAAAAATGTGAATAAATATGGTGTATGCAATTAATATAGAACACTTGCTAATGATAATAAATAGCTAGGCTACTGTTTATGTATTTACTATTATATACATGTTGTGGGTGGGTGTGTGTGAGTGTGTGTGTGTAGGGGGGGTATGGTACTGGGGATTCTGCCCAGGGAATTGCACCTGCTAAATAAATCTTCAACCACTGAGTTACATCCCCCACCACTTTTGATTTTATTTTGAGACAATCTTGCTGAGTAGCCCAGGCTGGACTTGAATTTGCAATCCTCCTGCCTCAGCCTCCTGAGTAGCTGAGATGACAGGCATGTGCCACTGGGCCAGGCTTCTAATACATACTTTACCATTATTCTGAGTGAAGTCCTACTCATTAAGAGAAGTTCACTGTCAGACAGTGTGCTGTGTTATATGGCCAACAGCTCACACATGTCATGTTTACTGCATCACTCGATGACATCAAGGACAGTGGAGTGATTGACCTATACCACCCAGGCAGGGGTCAGTGTAAGCACCCTCGACAGGGTCCATCCAGAGACCAAATCTCTAACAACGCAGCCCTGGGCCCTCATGCCCATGATCAAGCAAAGCGTGACTATATCTCAAGTGGTGCTCAGAAAAGCCACAGAGTTTATTGGGCACAGCAGAAATCTTGGCTGCACATGAACACACAAGAGCAACGGGTCAGCTAGACCGGGACTGCAGATCTGGTGGGGGCAAGCAACAGGAAGGCAGAGTAGGAGGAGAGGTGACAAGGGTGAGATCCAGGGCATGAGCCAGGCATAGTGGACCCTGGTGAGCTCAGACCTATCCCCAGCGGTCTGGAAGACTGTGAGCAGCGACAGGGTGCAGGCACACAGAGGCTGTGCACAAGAGCAGGACACCAGAAAGCATCCACTGCCCGCCTATCCTTGGCTCAGTAAGAGGCCATGGACGCACAAAAGGCACAGGAGAAAGCGTGGCAAAAATCAAATCAAAGCAGACTCGGTGAACTTCAACCGCACAGACCCTTGTGCAGACCTTGGACGATTTGGCTCCAGACCTGAGCAGGATCAGTAACCCAGCACCGGCTGACCACTGAGCTCTGCAGACAGAAGGGCGGCCCCTTTCGAATTAGACCTAAAAATAAAACAAGAAGAAGAAGAAAAAATGTACAACTGATCAGAGACATCAGCAGAAACACACCATCGAAGAGCGGAGTCCAGGCTGGTCACCAAGCAAACCCCACCTCTCCTGGGGCCACTGCCCCATGTCCCTCCCTCAACCAGCATCCCAGCCAGGGCTGACCGGGCCTAACAAGTGCCCTGCAGGGCAAGGAGGGCGGAGTCAGGCCACGCCCTGCAGCTCTTTTCCTTGCCCCTCCCCACTACACCAAGAGGGGACTGAGGCCGCCTCCTCTCCCAGCCTCTCCCTTCCCTACAAAGCTCTCCTTTCACACGCAGGAAATCTGATTTGCGGTTCCCAGCTTCCTGAGATTCCCCCTTAAGTGCATCCACAGCCGATTCTGTGGCATGTGCTGGACTTAGAACAAACTGCTTTTCCTACTGAAGGGCAGGGAGGAGCCCTCCCGGATTCCTTGGTCTCTGGGGCCAATAACAGGCCTCTGCTAACTGGGTGCAGGAGCATCACAGCCCCATACCAGTACATATGTGTCATCATTATCACCCGTTTTCAGAAGCCATGTGTCACCATCGCTTCCCTGACGCTGCCCCAGGTGCCGTCTGTTTGCAAGACTGCTTCCACAACTCCCTCCAGGTCAGGCAACGAATGGACGCACCCTGAGGGTCAAGAAGTCCAGGAACATCGGAAGTTGGTCCCGGCAGGTTTGAGACTCCTACTTCCTGGTTCATATCCCATAAAGAGCAAAAACGCCAGCCAGCTGCCCTTGCCCTCTTAAAGGACTTCACCTTTCTCTTTGGAACCCTAGTCGACTTTGCTCTGTCCTTAGAACTCAGGAATTTCACCAGGATATTTTTAGGTGAGTTCATCTTCTTTTTCCCCCACTAACAGTGGTTTGGCCTTTCTTAGGTTGGGGAAATTTCCTAATAGAGGCTGAACCATTACTTTCTCTCCATCTGTTCTTTTCTCGCTTTCTGACTCCCCTCCTATTCACATACAGTCTTAAAGGTCGACGCATGGTTTCCTTTCTCTGACTCAATCTGTCATCCAGAATAGCTCCTTGGTCCTCATCTGTAACCATGCTCTTTCCTGGTGTATGGACTGATGTGAGGTTTCAGAAATTCTGCTTTTGTAAATCCCAGCCTTTTTTCTACAATTACAGCCCTTGAGAGTTCTAATTATTATTATTATTATTATTATTATTATTATTATTATTATTATTGTTTTTGCACATTTTTCTTTCAAGCTACAGTTTCTGGCTACCTGTTCTCTGCACAGGTAACTAGCTTCACATTTCTTTCTTTTTTATTTTTTTATAGTAAGGATTGAACTCAGGGTGTTGAACCACGGAAACACATCCCCAACCCTTTTTATTTTATATTTTGAGACAGGGTCTCACTAAATTGCTCAGGGCCTTGCTAAATTGATGCAGCTGGCCCAGGACCTGTGATCCTCAGCCTCCCGAGCTGCTGGGATTACAGATGTGTGCCACCGTGCCCCAAAGCTTCACAATTTCTATATCAAAATTGATATCAGGGTCAGTAGTGAGTTGGAAAGGAATGGTTGGGAAATACCACTCAAAAAAATAGGAACCTATCTGCTGTCAGAACTTTGAACATTTCTTTTTACATACCTCAAACTGCATGTCTTTACTGCTAGCATAAAAATGCAATTAAACTGGTTAAAGGTGAAATTTATTTGTTCAAGTGATGAAGGGTTTTCATGGTTGAAGCATCATTGTATTGAGGCACATCTTGATGGCCTCTCTATAAGCACCGTTGTGATGTGATTCATTTATTTATTAATTTGACAAATACGCTTCAAGCAGCAGCAGCTGTCCAGGGTCTGTCTTGAGTGACAGGTTCAGGTTCACCCTCCTTAGCATATGACCTTCCTCTGTGCTGTATCTTTCCACTAAGAGGAAGATCCATGCACTGGTCTTTTTGGCCTTGGAAGAAACTGAATGTGCCTCTGTAAAAGGGGTCCCTCCAAGTCCACGATTGACTTTAACACTCACATAACTGCACGTGCATGCCTGCAGAGGGCCATGCAGAACTGTGAAGAAAACAGTTCATGACTCTGCCCTGCAATTATCCATCTAGAAGGTAATGCTTCAGACTTGAGCATGTGAACAAAACATGATTCCTTCTGAAGGTGTCTAATAGACCACAACAGGAGTTAGATGCCCATTGTTATGGGAATGATTAAATAAAGTAGGGCATATCTGTAAGTAGATGATAACGCAGCCACGAAAAACAACGTGTGCTCCTAAGAAAATACTTTAAATGAACAAAGCAAAATTCAGAACAGAACACATAGTTCAGCCCTGCTTCCAAAACATAGAATACATATACTCATATATACACATAAGTATGCACTCATGTGCTTTCATTAAAATGGACATACTAACAAGACGTCATTCCCAGGGGATATTATTGGGAAGTCCTGCTTGCAGCAATGTAAAGAGAACATTTTTTTAAAAAATTTTCGTTTTGTATACTTCAGTGTTTTTTTTTAAAGATTTTACTATGAGCATATTTACCTCTTTTAAAATACAATCTTGAAGGAGCATCTTTGCTAATATTGTAAAACTTTCTAATCCTTTAACCAAATTATTCTGGAGATTTTTTTTAATTCTGGAGATTTTATTTTTACAAGAAAGATGGAATAAATTATGGCATGCAATGATATTCGTAGCATCCTCAGGTCCGTGGACCATCACGACACAAATCATATTTCATACATTAGATTGAAGTTCTTTATTTTATTTTTATATGGTGCTGAGGGTCAAACCCAGACCCCCCCCCCCACAAGCCAGGCGAGCGCAATACCACTTGCACCACATCCCCAGCCATGTTAATGTCATATATGAATTTGCCCAGATTTTTTAGGAGCAGCAAATGAATTATGAGTGTTTTAACTTCCCCCAAAACAGAGGTGCCATCTCCCTTTGGAATTTCTTTGTGCAAAGGCCCCAGTCAAAAATTGCCCCATTGTATGGTGACACTTTGTTCAAAGGGAAATTCCTTGCTAGCCAAGAAATTGTATTAGTACTAATGTTGGGCTCAAACATCTGTGGCCTGTGAGGTACAGTAATATTACAGTTGTAAGGTGATGAAAGTTAATTGGGCTGCTTTTACCCTCAGCTTCTTTTTCATTCATCTTGAAGAAGCTTTCTCACAATAAATCCCTCTCATGTTTAACCCTATATAATACACATGCAGAGTTTGCTCATGGTATGGTCACACTTTCTCCACAGAGGCAGGCTGAACCACCAAACCCTGGATTTTTCTCTACTTTTGCATCTGTTCATTTCTGAAAACTAAATGGAATTTTTTTTTCAAATTTCAAGTTTGTTTCTATAAAAGAATTTCTCAAATATGAAGGCATTAACTCACAAAAACCACATTCCCCTCATTGACCAGTTTGTATAGTCCTGAAAAGACTGTTGTGCAAGATGTGACAAAATTGCCAATTACAAATGTGAAAAATATTGGTAATATTGATTATAATGGTGATAATTTTATATGTGTGTATCTATATATTATATTATACTTGTATATTAGAACATGTTACAGAGCATTTGTGGTCTCAGAGCAGCTAAAAATAAATAATAAATAAAACTTAAGGTGATTTTGATTCCTAAGTAATCATTTTGAAAATAATCTACATCAAAAATATAGTATAATTATTAATAATATAATATCTACCTTTAGAAATGCCTGTATGATAGGTATTACAGTGCCCTGTATTAGTTTCCTATTACCATTGTAAAAAAAAAAATCACCATAGCATGTTTATCTTACATCTTCGATGGTAAGAATTCCAAAATGAATTTTATAGTGATCAAGGCAAGATGTAGGCAGAGACAAATTCTTTCTGGGGACAGAAGTAGAAGCTCTTTCTTTGCCATTTCTGCTTTCAGGTGCTCTCTACATTTCTTGGATTTATGCCCTTTCTTACATCTTGAAAAAATATAACTCTATTCTTTGCCTTTGTAGTCACATTTTCTTTTCTCTATCTTGACCCGCTCACATTTTTTTTCCTCCCGATCTCAAGATCCTTAACTTAATCACATCTGCAAATTCCCTTTTTCATGCGATATAGTCATCCATTATAGGGATTAGAATATGAGCATCTGGGTGACACCATTAGTTTACCTACCACAGTCTTTAAGATGTATTACTCCAATTACATACTTAAAAAAATAAAATGAAATAGAACTTATTCTCCTCATTTTACATATGAGCTAATGTAGGCACAAATCTAACAAATGACTGACTCTCTCTATTTCATCTACAATCTCATCTTTTCACTTGAAAAATCTGCTGATTCTAGTCTTTCCTACTGGGAAATTAGGAACACACACACACACACAAAAGAAAATCTACATTTCAGACTTCCCATTTGTTTTCAAAGGTGTGTATTAGGGTGATGAAACTAATGGCCAGCTCTACTCTCTGTATGGTCATCTCTCCAATGGCTCCAATAGCAACATCTCTGAACTTGCAGAAATTCTGGAGAAGCTGGTGGGCTTATAGCAACTGTTGACACAGGGACTTTCTAAAGCTCAGACTCTCTTCCTTCAGTAGAGACTTCTGAGTTTCTTTTTTTGGTGACATATTTTTAAAGTCTCCCCTGCCTCTTATCTTCTCTCTAGACATTTCTGTGGAAAAAACACTTTAAATTTGCTGTTTTAGTAACTACACTGAAATGTTTTTCTTTGAATAGTTCCTGATGAGCCATCTGGTGGTGGCCACAGGGCAACACAACCTTTCAAAAACCTATCCAGTGTGTGTGAGTTGTATACTATCTGACAGCACTTCACAAATCAGCCCTTGGCTCCATTCGACTATGACATTAAATGGAATATAGCTCTTAAAAGACTTGGATTCTTGGGTAAGCATTAACATTATTCTCCCATGACTTGCCTTTGCCACAATAATGCACAAGCATAATAATGGAAAACAAAATCTAGGTTAGACTAGTCTATGCCATTATTACTTAAAACCAACATTCCAGTTCAATACTAACAGAAATATAAAGTGTGTGTGTGTGTGTGTGTGTGTGTGTGTGAGAGAGAGGGAGAGAGAGAGAGAGTATTTACCTTAAACACACACATATACCCAAATGCATGTGCATACATGCACACACACACACACACACACACACACATGCACACACACATATGCACACACACACATGCACACACACACACTTTATTGGATGAAAGCTAGCTTGATACAATTAACCTCAACTGAATTAAATCTATGTGGACCACTGCTTTTATCTCAGCCTGGTTATGGGGTCCTCTTCTGGAATGTTCCTCCCTCCCGCCCTTTCCTTAGGGCTATGCAACTGCCTTAATGCAACTCTATGGATGCACTTGTTCAACATTGTCTGGTTTGGTTAATCTGCCTGATTGAAATTACACTATAAGCAACTTGAGAGGACAGTTCATACATTATTCATCTACATACCATATATAATTTCTGAAATATGATAGAAGTTAAAAAATAATCTGCTGACTGTAACAGGCATTCAGTCACACTGTAGATACCTGAGGTCAAGGCGAAATGTGAAGCCTACCAGGGAATCCGATAAGGCGTCCAGGCTTGCTCGGTGTCCTCACTCCATTATTGGCCTCAGTCCTTCATCACATGAGTGGATAGATTTTTTTTATTGAATGCATTAATAAAATACTAATAACATCATGGCTGAGACCACATTTGGAGGTCCCCAAAACTCCAAATGACTGTTGTGAAAAGAAAATAGAATTTTAATCAAATGATCTGTTATTTTAATGGCCACTTACAAAACAGGAGATTTATTGAGAAGCATAAAGTTTGTTTGCATGAGTGGAGGGAAAGCTTTTAAGAATTACCTTCTCCTGGCTGTAAAATTCTCTGGTGCAGCTTAGACATTCCAAATAGGGAATGTGAGAGCACTGTGGACTCACTGGTGGAAGTGTCCACCCCTGTGTGGACTGTGAGGTCAAGTGGTTCTTGAGCAGCAGTTCTTGGTGACCCGCTCATCTGTTCTGTGCATTATCAGGCACTGGAGTGGGCCCTAGAGATGGAAGGTTGAATTAGACGAGATAGCTGCCTTCATGGGAAGAGCCCTAGCCACGTTAAGTGCCTGGGCCTGGGAGAGGCATGCGTCCAGCACGAATCTATTTTCATTCTCAAAATTGTAGAGTGAACTGCCAGCTCTGCCCTTGGCTCTGTGACTGTGGGCATGAGGACCTCTGTGAGTCTGGTTTCCTCATTCACGGAATTGGGCATCCTGGCGCTGCTGCTCAGTCCCCAGGGCTGTCATGGGGACTCACAGAACTAAAGGACAGGGCAAGAGCAAAAATGAAGAGCGCAGCCAGGCTCCATCGCCAGAGAATGATTTGACATGTGTCCTAGACCCCGATGTCTGGTGTCAACCCAGTCACATGTGGCTCGTGAGCCCTCGAAATCAACCAGTGTCAGGGAGCAACTTGTGTTTTTTCATTCTGTTTAAAGTGACATTGCTGCCTGTGGCTGGTAGCTGCCTTGTCAGTTAGGGATCCCATCCGTGGAGGAGCAACTGGGGGATCCCACGTGTGTTTTCATAGGCACTTGGAAAAACTACTTGGGGAAATAAAAAGCGTTGATAATGATATCAAAGCAGTGTTTGCCCCATGTCACCTGCCGTTGCAAACATTTATGTCAGTCTGAATGTTTGTGCCAGGAAGGGCCATGTGCATCACCATTTTACAGTTGAAAACACAGAGATTGAATTGCTCCATCTGTCACAGAAGCTGGTGAGGACCCGCTGCAGTCACCCTGGAGCTACTTCAGAGCTATCAGAAAGAAAATGGTGGTCATATAACCCTCAGCCCTTAATTAAACCACCAGTTTGGCTTCCTGAGCCAACACTCCCTTTCCTGTTCCCAGGGAGTCCTGAGAGCAGATGTCCTTCCTGGCCAGAAGCTGTCCTTTCCTGTCTCCTCCCTCTGCCCATGCACACCCATGCACACCCATGCACACTCACTGTGGGAGTCCCTACTGTTCTCTAAGAATTTGCTCACAGTTCTTTCTCTGGAAGCTAATCCACTGGGGTATTTGCTGTTTTGCCTTCTTACCCTGTGTGAAGACCATTTCTGTGGCACAGAAACCTCATGACCAACTGATGTGTCTGTTAGTTGGTGTCCCCTGCTTTGGACCAGCAGCCTCAGATCCTGGCTCTACAGACAGAACAGGCTGAGCGAGTGTTCAGGGCTAAGTCGCCACAGAGTGGGAACTCATGGATGCAGAAGGCACTTGGCCATGGACACAGCAGGGCCAGAGCGGAGGACACAGGGCCTGAGCACACTTCCTGTCCTCTCCAGTATCCACAGATGGGGGAGGTGCTCCTCTTGGACACAGGATCCTTCCAGTTCATGGCATCTGGAGGACTCACCGGGTGGCCATATCAGTGGCTTTCTCTTTGAGCTTCAGTTTATGTCCTAAATTAGGGTTTCGGACTAGAACATCCTAAGGTCCATTGCATGTTTGCATTTCTGATCCAAAACTCCAAGGCACAAAGGCGCAGAGACTTTCGTTGGCAAAGATGTAGTGACCTTCACTGAAACTGGAAGACGTCCCTGACCTTTGACCCTGTCATTCCTAACAGCATTTTTTTAAATGCTGGCAGAGTAGGGCCAATATTCTTCATGTGCAATCTCTGTTTTCCTCATAGGGAACTTACAAGAAACGACACTGGATACCTACTTTAAAAAAAAAAAAAATTAGAAGTACTTGGACACAATACCATTATTTTGTTTACTTATTTTTATGTGGTGCTGAGGATCGAACCCAGGGCCTCACACATGCTAGACGAGAGCTCTACCGCTGAGCCCCAGCCCCTGGATACCTACCTTTCCTTTCCCTCCCCTTCCCCATATGTTGGTTTGACCAATATGTCATAATTTCGGTCAGTCACCAACCTCTGAGGATCATGAGATTTCAAATAAAAGCTTGCATTTCTGGGTTCTTATAAACACTAATTGTCTTAGCTATTTGATTCGCTGTGACAAAGCACCATGGGCTGGGTGACCTACCAACAGCAAGAATTTCTGGAGGCTGGAAGTCCGAGATCAGGTACCATCACAGTTGTGTTCTGTGGTAGAGGTGTGATAGAGGGTGTCCTGTGGTAGAGGGTGAGGGCCTCTCTGGTATCCTCCTGGATAAGGCCCATTCATCAGTGCTCAGAGTCCCCGCCTTCTGGAAGATACCAACTTGGGAATTTTGAGGGAGACACAAAGATTTAGACCAAAGCACTTAGCAGAATCCAGCAACCCCAGGCTGAGTAGAATCTGCCCTGCAGACGCTGGGCTGAGCTAGTGTCAGCCTTCATAATACTCCCCACCCCTCCCTATAGGGTCACAAGCAGTCAGCTCTGCTCAACCCTTCCACCTCTGGTGGGTGGGTGGGATTAACAGTTTTCTGACTTTTGACTTATGTCTCTTTCTCCCCTGCCCCCCAGGTTTTTTTCTGTGTTCCAGTGTTCTGAAAGAAAGCCATTCTGGACTTGTAAAAAAGCAAACCATGCATTTCCATTTTTGATGGAGACCTGTTATTATCAAGAGCTGAGCCAAGTTTAAATGCAGGCACCCTTTTGTCTTTTTTTCACATATTGGGAGTTCAGGACTTTTAGAGGGAGGCTTTCTGTTTTTTTGCTTTTTTCTTCACTTTTTTCTTTCTGTGGTGGTACTCATCAGACCCAAGGCCTCCTGAAGGCTGAACATTTGCTCTACTGCTGAGCTGTATCCCTAGGGGGAATTTAAGAGAAAAAAATTATTATTATATTTTTGGTATTGGGGATTGAATCCAGGGATGCTTAACTGAGTCACATCTTCTCCAGCCATTTTTAATATTTTATTTAGAGACAGGGTCTCCATGAGTTGCTTAGGGCCTTGCTAAGTTGCTGAGGCTGGCTTTGAACTTGGGGTCCTCCTGGTGGAGCACACCTGGCCCCAGGGCGGGGATTTAAGAAGACCTTTAAAATACTTTATTTGGGGCTGGGGACGCAGCTCAGTGGTAGAGCTATTGCCTGCCATATAGGTAGGTTCCCTGGGTTCCCTCACCACTACCAAAAAATAATAAAATAGAAAAACCTCAACCCACAAAAACACAAACTAGCACTTCTTACAGCAGTCCTTGCTTGAAGTAGGCAGTGTATTGACCACTGGGATAGTTGGTGGGGCCCCCACAGGTTGGCCTGGGCTCTGCCCATCATCCCACTCACGTCCAGACTGGTGAGGGTTCCTCACACTAGGGTCCAGCTGGTTCCAGGGCAAAGTGGCTCTCACAGGCTTTGCAGTCAGCCCAACTCCTTTGCAAATGCAGGACAAAAGCTGATGCATGGTGCTGTTACTCATCTGTGCCACCCGAGTGGCCTCTGAAGGCATTTGAACTTGTGGCCTCCTCTCCATCACATATATGCAGGTCCAGAGCACCCGTTCTCGGGTGGATGTAGACGAGGTGTTGGCGACTTCCACCTGTGTCCCAGGAGCCTGTTTTTATAAAGTTTTATTGGCACACAGCTCTGTGGCTGCACTGGTATATTGTCTGTGTTTCTGCACTGCATGGCCAGAGCTGAGCACTGTCAGTAGAGACTGAGTGGCCTGCCAGGCCTCACCTATTTGTAGAAAGTGTTTGCTGGCTCTTGATGTGCACGAAGAGATTCCAGAAGTGAACCGAAGGGTCTTTCCCACTCTTCTTGTCATGCCAGCCTGTGGAAGGGCAGAGAATAAGAACATGTGCTCTCAGGACCTGTAACTGTTGCATTATATCACAGGTTGTACCTGCCTGCTCTGCTTTCAGGCTGCTTCCCTGTAGGGAATAAAAAATCATAACTCATTTTGCTGAAAATGCTTTTCCTTTTAAAAGTGTTCCATATTTGTTATCAGATTATTTTTATGGAGCAGGTAACACTTACAAGGAGCAAGCAGATAAGGAAAGGATCTGATTGACAGGTGATTAATCATGCAGCTGGTTCTCAGCACCCAGGGCTGCTCCAGGAGAGGAGGGAGTCTGGAGACTGGACCAGCCCAGCTGCCCCCATCCTCTGGGGACAGCCACCCGGGACAGTGGGGTGGGATAGTGACAGGGTGTGAGAGAAACTTCATGCTGAAGGATCAGTCACCTGGCTTCTGCTCAGTCCCCAGCACCAAGGAAACAAAAACAAGACTAAAAAGATCTGGCTTATATTTGACAGTAGACATGGTTGCAAGTAAGGGAGGTTCACTGTCACACTAGACTCTTCCTGTTTTATTATCATTGTTATATTTTGATACTGGGGATGGGACCCAGGGGTGCTGAACCCTGAGCCATATCCCTATCCCTTTTTGTGATTGATTGATTGATTTATTTATTTATTTATTTATTTATTTATTTATTTATTTATGGTGCTGGGGATTGAACTCAGGGCCTTGTGCATGCAAGGCAAATACTTTACCCACTGAGCTGTATCCCCAGCCCCTTTTTTATGTTTTGAGACAGGGTCTCAGTAGTCCCCGAGGGCCTTGCTATGTTGCTGGCCTGGCTTTGAACTTGTGATAGTCCTGCCTCAGCCTCCTGAGACTCTGGGATTATAGGTGTGCACCACCACACCCGGCCCCATCCCTTTTTAAAGAAAGTTTTTCGAGACAGGGTCTCACTAAGTTGCCCAGGCTGTCCTCAAACTTGAGATCCTCCTGCCTCAGCCTCCTGAGTTGGAATTACAATTGTGCGCCAAGCTTTCTCAATCACACCGCTAGTTACCAGGCTGTTTGATCCTTCACGTGGACTTGATCATAGATTTAAATAGGATTCCATATTGGAGTGTGATGGCAGTTTTCCTAATGAGTTTCTTCTGAGTGATTTTACGTGTTTTGAGGATGGCTTTCCTGTATGTCTGGTGTCCCTGGACCTGCCACCATCTCATCTTTCTGTGTTGTTTGTAATGAAGGCTGAGGCTCTCTGGCAACTCCAGGGGCCTAAAGTGTTCAAGAGACATGACTTGGGGAAGGTTCTGGTTGGTTAATGACTTTGTGCCTTGGGGATGGCCTTAAAAATGGAAGATAATTTTTTGGTCACTCAAATCCAATTGCTATATTCTCTAAGTGCCTATAGTATGAAGACTCCCAGGGCAGATCACACACTTCTGTTGGCTTTGTAAATGTGAACTTGTGTACGTTGGGGGTCCAGTGCGTATCTGGGGTAAAGGGGGAGTGAGAAAAGGGGTTGGTTGAGGAAACTGCTGGATGGAGGGGAAGGAAAAGAAGCAGGGACACCCCCGCCTCCATAGCAGGGATCTTGGTCTTGTCCCTACCTCTCCCAGCACCATCCACTCCCTTCTTCCAGCCCCCCTTCCTAGCAGAATTGGTCATCATAATCGTCATCCTTCATCCCCTTCAGCCGAAGTCGGGCAAAGTCCTCAAACACAATGTCGTCATCTGTGGCATAGTTGGTATCAAATTCAATGAGGTTAGTATCCACAGGGACATCTGTTTCGGGAGCAGCTGACTGAGGTCTGGGCAGGGTGATGTGGTCATGGGGCTTGGGGTGCATAAGAACAAAAGGCAGCTCCACAGAGACATATCCGCCTTGAGATACTACCAGCTTCACCTTGACCCTGTAGGACACCAGGATTCCCAGCACCTCCTTGTTGGCACCCTCCTTCACTATGGTGCTGGAAGCCAGGTTGGTGTCCTCATGCTTGAGCTTCCCATCCAGGGCAAGACCACGCTTCTCTCGGTTGTCACTGAGCAGTGGGGTTATGGTGTACACCTTACAGAACGTGGAACTGGGAGATATCTGGTCATCTTGTTCAAGTTGAGCCACGGGGCACTTGTACTGGGCAGTGCTGAAGAGGCAGATGTCGGCATATTGTCTCACAGAGACTCTGATCTTCTTGACGGTCTTGGTGGAGTTGTTGGTGACGTGGACATTGACACTGAGGGGCTCCCCGTGGTAGTATAGCTCCTTGTCCAAAGAAGCCTCAAGGTGCAAGGACCGATCAGACATGAGGAAGTGGCGTGTGGTTTTAGCTGAAGGCTGTGGGCCTGGTTTCTCTGGGGCAAACTGTACCTTTCGGATCACCAGTCGCACAGAGTTCCTTTTGTGGCTTTTCTCTTCTAGTGATTTGGCACAGAAGGCTCAAATCTCAAAGTCTACCCCGCAGGCCTTCCCTGTGTCCTCTGGTCCTGGCTGCAGTGTGACCCAGCAGGGTAGATTCTGGGGTATTGTGAAAAAAAAGGGGTGGGCATGCTGGCCCAGCTTCCTCAGCAGCCGGTCCTGCAGGCGGGTGGGGGGCCGGGTGGGTTGGGCATTGGGGGGAAGGCCTGGTAGGTGGCAATGAACAGGTCTTTGCGGAAGGACAAGCCCAGCACATCCAGGTCTTCGCGGCCATAGCGGAAGGCTCAGGTGAGGGTCACAAACACTTTGCGGTCTTTCAAGTAGTCAGGATCCACAAGCAGCACACCGTCTACAGGGTCCACTTTGTCCAGGTGATCTACAAAGTCCCACTTGCCCAAGTACACGGTGAGCTGGTCCCGGGTTTCTCCCCCATGGTGCGCGCACCCCCTGCCCTCCGGGTTCCGGGCTTGCTCACAGCCTTCTCGCCCACTGCCAGGTCCCAGCTCCTCCCCGCGCCACTGCGCACACGCGCCCACGGCTCTTTCTCCTTTTCCCCCTCCCCTCAGGTCCTGGGCAACTAGGGCCAGATCACCTGGTACTTTTTAAATACCTGTTTTACATAAATTTTAATTAGTAGCTTTAACCCTTTTCCAATATTTGTTTGGATTATATCAATAACCTAGAAATCAGTGAAGCAAAGTCTGGTTTTATCTCAAACTCTGATTTTACTTCCTCTTTCTTCCCCAGACAAGAAACCTCATCACAGTGCCTGAATTAAGATTCCCTCTTGAGGAATTTACTATATGTTGTCTACATTCCAAACTCCAAAATTTACCCATTCCTAAGTTTTGGAAAAGTCTTACAGAATTTGTCCAGAGGTACCAAAATCACTTGGAGTACTCAGAAGAATCCATATCTGAGTCTTGCCTTTTAGGGAGCAATTTGAATTATAAGTATGCAGCCTTTAAGGCAAGTAGATGGATGATCTGCAGCTGGAAGAAACCTTTTCATCAATACCTTGCATCTAAAAGGCACTTCATTTGATTCCTTTTTTAGATACTGTGAATAAACCTACAATAAAAATGGAAGTGAAGTAATATCTTTAACAAAAGTGTTCCAATTTTTTAGATATTTATCCAGAATTATAATTACTGGGTTATAGAGCATTTTTTAAACCAAAAATTGTTATTGTTATTTATTTTTACTTATTTAGGCACTTTACCACTGTGTTACATCCCTATTTTTTTAATAAGACAGGATATCACTGAGTCACTTAAGCCATTGCCAAGGTTCTGAGGCTGGTCTTGCATTTAATTTCCTCCTGTTTCATCCTCCCAAGCCACTGAGAGTACAGACATTCACAATGATACCCTGCTTCAAAAAAAAAATATTATTAGTGGATTATATGGCATTTTTATTTTGAGGTCTTAAGAACCATGATAGGGGCTGGGAATGTGGCTCAAACGGTAGTGCATTTGCCTGGCATTCGTGTGGCACTGGGTTTTATCCTCAGCACCACGTACAAATAAAGATGTTGTGTCTGCCGAAAACTAAAATGAATAAATAAATACTAAAATTCTCTCTCTCTCTCTCTCTCTCTCTCTCTCTCTCTCTTTCTCTTTCCCTCTTTCTCTAGCTCTCTCACTCTCTCTTTAAAAAAACATGAAATTTTTTTCAAAAGTATCTTTATTAAATATATATTGTAACCAAAATTTTTATCTATGCATATACACCTATACTCTGGAGTCCCTACTATCTTTCAGATATTTTTTTTAGTTTGGTGTGGTTTGGTGCTAAAAATTGAACTCCGCGGGTGCTTACCACTGAGTTATGTCTCCAGTCCTTTTTTTTTTTTTTGAGACAGGTGATATATCAGTAATCTCTCAATACGTTGCTTATAGCCTTTCTACATTGTTAAGGCTGTCTTTCAAATAACAATCCTCCTGACTTGCCTATACAGCCTCTAGTATATTTGCCACCACACCTAGTTCTTTCAGATTATTATAATAACCTTTTCAACAACATTGCCCAGGCAACAGAAAATCTCATTGACTGATGCATTTTATCCCTGAGGAAAGTTTATATGAAGCAGCCAATGTAGGACTATTCTGTAACGATTTGTTGGAATAAACAGGGATCATTGTTTTTTAAGCTCTTTTCTGAACAGCTGTTTGGTATCATAGTTCATAAAAGTGCTGGGAATAGAATGTAAATTCATTTGTTTGAAATCTACAGAGATTTACATAAGCTCAGTCACCTTTTGTTCTAGAGATTGGAACTTCAGGACATAGTAATGTAAACAAAATATGTTAAAGTTGAGAAATTCAATACACACATTGACACACACATCCACACGCACACACACACAAAAAAAAAACTTTCTAGGAGCAATTGGTAGTTCTGGCATTATTACCAGTGTATCAGGCACATAGTAACATAAATAAAATATGTTAAATGTGAAACATTCAATACACACATACACACACCCACAAAAAAAACCAAAAACTTTTTCTAGGAGGAATTGGTAGTTCTGGCCTTATTACTAGTGTATCATGGTTGGGACAGGATTCAGGAAGTGCTAAAATCTCACTCCAGCTAAGAGTAGTTTACTGTATTCCTCCCTATTTCACCTATAATACAAGCTAGAGTGAACTTCAACTGTCAGCAACAGCAATTGGGAAAATATGTTGGCAGTTTTTTTTTTTTTTTGAGATAAATTGACAGCTTTGATATTTGGGTATTTTTGTGTCTTGGTCACAGCTGATGAAACACTTGTGAAAAATTTTATGGCTCCTAGATATCACCATTTTTTGTATCATTTCTTTTATATTTCCTTCTTTTTTTTTCTTTTGTTGTGGTGCTAGAGATTGAACACAGGGCCTTGTGCATACAAGGCAAGCACTCTAAAAACTGAGCTACATCCTCAGCCCCTCTCTCACATTTCTGTTCACTAGAGGTGATAATGGTAATTGGGAATTTTTTCCCAAATATGGAACATTTCTTAAGACCGGACTAATATGCAGTTTATCTAAATCTCTCTACTCATTCATGATTTTGCCAAAGAGATACTCACAGTAGTTTTTTCCTTAAATTTATCTATAGATGGAGGGACAATATCTCATTTAATATTCTGTTTTATTTTCAACATCATTCCCTGTTAATATTTGTTTTTTATAATGTTTCTAAGTTTGGAACTGACTATCTTGCACATTTTGCACACACACTCTAACAGTGAATTTTGCCTCTATGTCCCAATTCTAACTTTAGGTTGGATTGATTCATTCATTTACTTCTAATGTTATTTTTCATATGGTCGGTTTTACATATGCCTTTCTATTGCTCTTAACAATACTATTGATCTACATATGGTTTCAGATTTGATTTATATTATTATATATTGGTCTGTATTATTGCAATATAGTTTTATAATATACATTAAATGTGTCTCAGAACAATAACTATATTATTTGTTTTTTTAATTAAAGGTTTTGGGGTATTTTAATATATTTTATTTCTAAGATAATTTTTTTGGTCCCTTCTTTTCTTTTATTTGGTACTTGGAATTAAACTCAAGGGAACTGAGCCACATCCCCAAACATATTTTGTATGACATTTAGACACGGTATCTCACTGAGTTACTTAGGGCCTCACTTTTTCTGATGCAGGCTTTGAGCTCACAATACACCTCCCAAGGTACTGGGATTACAATTGTGCACCAACAGGTTCAGCTCTCTTCTTGTATTTAAAGAAAAACATGCTAAAATTTTGATAGGAAAATATTATATATTAAATTGAGTTAAAATAGTTGTCTTTGTAATGATTAGTTTTATTTATGCACATGCTATTTTATGTGCTTTTGTAAATTTTTATTTAGTTTGTGATAAGTTCCACATATTTTCCTTGAAATCCATTATACATGTGATGTATTTAACAGATGTATCTTCAGTATAATACTTATGTGGTATTTTGTACTCTAATTAAACCAAAAATCTTTCTGGGCTCCAGAAACCATTTTTTTTCTTTTTTTTTTAATATTTATTTTTTAGTCTTTGGCGGACACAACATCTTTGTTGGTATGTGGTGCTGAGGATCGAACCCGGGCCGCATGCATTCCAGGCGAGCGCACTACCGCTTGAGCCACATCCCCAGCCCCAAAACCATTTTTTTTTTCTCAAACTTTATTATTTTTGTTTTTCTGAATCACCTCGTCTTTCCTCCTAGGCCACAGATGTCTACTGTATTGACAAGTATACCTCTAGTTTTATGCTATCTCACACTTGTACACTGTCATTGTACACACATACTATAATTTCTACAGGTCTAAGCTGCTTGGTGATGGAGTATTTTATATATACAGTTTTCATGATGAAATAACAGCAATTTCTACTCCATTTTTAGTTCATGATAATTTGTTCTGTGTTCTCATCAATTCATTGTATTCTTTTTGTTGTTGTTATTTCTTACTGGAAATTTAAATCATGGGCACACAGAGACTGGGTCACACATAGTTGCTTAGGGCCTTGCTATGTTTCTGAGGCTGGCTTTCAACTCAGGATTATCTTGCCTTAGCCTCACAACCCATTGGGATTAGAGGTGTGTGCCATGGAACCTGGTTCTATTTTATTTTTATATTGAAATATATATTACTTCTGAAAATAATTTATTCTTGATATTAAGAAAGCATAGAATACCATTTTCCCCCACAAATAACTCCCCCTTTTTTGGAAAAGATGTCAATAGTGCTAGATGTATAATATATTAATGTCTAAATGGCAAGTTTATTATTAATATTATTATGCTATGTATTAGTTACAAAACTTTATCTGTTCATATTATTATAAGGTATATACTCTTTTCTATAACTTTATAGCATACATCATTGTGTATCAAAATGACCTTTTGGGGGTTGGGAGGTGAGGGGAGGGATCATGGGGTTAAAAATGATGGTGGAATATGATGTATATTGTTATATAACGTATATGTATAAATAAGTGAATTCATGTAAATATAATTTATATAAAACCAGAGAAATGAAAAACTGTGCTCTATATGTGTAATAAGAATTATAATGCATTCTGTTGTCATATATAATTAAAAAATATTTAAAAATTAAAGATAAATGATGGCATTATGTTCTAACAGAAAATAAATAGTACTCCTTTTAAAAACTGAAAAAAAATGTCTGTTGGTGAGTTGTAAACTTTATGAAGTATAAAATGTATCCTGAACATTTGGTAATACATAAACCTAGATGTAGGTATTTATAGTGTTGTCTGAAAAATTTTAAAATAATACATTAGAGTTCATTTTTTGCAATGTATACTCATAATTATATGAGATGCATTTTGTACATATACATGTATACTACCATTATATATAATTAATAAATGATTACTACATCTTACATTAACTACATTTATTTCAAATTAATTTGTCTTTTGAAAGCACTGATATATGACACTTTTTGATATGTACACTTGGTGTGTATTCAAACTTGTCAATTTTATGTATTATGTTCTTTATTCTCCTTTTTATAGAATTTCTTTTTCCAAATTATTGAGATTAATAAATTTTAAACAATTGAGTATAACAGTGCAGTCTGTAGATTTTCTTTTTTAACCTAAGACAAACTACATCCCAAATTTAATAGGCTTATTGTTATGTAAATGACATTTAAAAACTTGCATATATAACACCCTTACCTGACCTTACTCTGGACTATTAGTATCTGGGAGGAGGGGATCTCAAAGTGATCCATGGAAAAAGCAGAACAGGGATGGATCAGTATGTGACATTGATGGATACTGAGTATGTAGTAGTGAGTATTTATGAAAAATTATTGGTGGAATAGGTATAGGTAGAGAAAAAAGTGCTGTGAAGGAAAGAGGGAAAGAATGACCAGCTCAAGATTTCAGATTTAAAAAGTCTAATAGTGGATCAATGATAGTATGAGGGTAAAGGGTAGTTTCTTTGGAGGCAGAAATAAGGTAGAAGTGAAAGAAGAAGGGAACTCTGGCACAGTCCCCAAGAGAAAGAGTCAAATGAAAAATACCCTCTCTCTCTCTCTCTCTCTCTCTCTCTCTCTCTCTCTCTCTCTATATATATATATATATATATATATATATATATATATATCAAACTTCTATAACATTAAAGTCAGCCAGCCTCAGCAACTTAGTGAGGCTCTAAGAAAATCAGCAAAACCCTTTTTCTTTATAGAATATTTTCTTAAAGGCTGAGAGTGTTTCTTAGTAAAAAAGCATATCTGATTTCAATTTGTCATATGAGAGAGAGAGAGAGAGAGAGAGAGAGAGAGAGAGAGAGAGAGAGAGATCTTGCAATAATTTTAAAAAAGTAATCAGTGACACTGTTAGTGTCAAGGATGTAAATAATTTAAAAGTAATAGTGAGCTAGTTGGAAAACTCATCTAGGTTATTAACTACTGCTTGGGAAGTTAGTCTACTCTCCAAAATATAAAAGTGAGAGAGAAATCCTTTATTAAAGTGTATATAAGAAAAAAGAGGAGTTTTGACACAGCTTTTACTTGACCCAGACTGGGTCAACTTTGGCAGGTGATTAGTGTTCTGTAAAGATGATAAATCCTTGAGTTATTTGGAATAATGTGATTTTATCTAGTCTTTATAAATGAAGATTGAGGTCTAAAATTGGCAAAGAAAAAACATTTCAATGAAAAGTAAATGTATGAATAAACACATAAAACAATATTTAAACAAAGTCAACATTCAGAATATTCATGCAATTATGTAATCACCAGTGATGTAAAAACAATGACAACTAAAGAAAAAGTTAATTAATAAAAAACAAATAAATAATATAATGAATTAATTAATTAATGAATAGCTATCAAATGCAAAGATGTTATGTGACTGGAATTGTCAAAGTCAGCCTGTAGTCATGAAAAAGTGTAAAGGTACATAGAAATGGTATTTTACTACTTACTGAGACATACCCTATGAACTATAAATTCCACTCCTAGGAGGGAAGAGTTGAACACAGAACCCATTCACCTGGCTCTCTCACTTGGGACCTGTGTAAAAAATTACCTTTTTCTTTCCCTCAAATTTTATTGCTGCTTCCAAGAACACTACCCTCTATATTCACACTATCATTGTAGACTTGTAGCATGTGAACCCCTCTAGTGTTCAAGTTTTTCTACTTTTTTTCATTTATCTTTTTCTCCCTACCCCCATATTATCCACCAATACTTATTTTGTATAGCAATATCTACATACTCAGCAATCACCAGTCTTATACTATCTTACTATATCCATTTCCTACCTTGTGCATGACCACTTTGAGATCCTCTCCATGAAAACATCAATAGTCCAAAGTGATCAGAATGGGGGTAAAAATTGCAGAATATTAAAGGTCAGTTAAACAACAAGAAAGCTATAAAAGTGTGCTTCATTTAAAGGTGAAAATAAAAAAAAATCTTTAGACTTCAATAGTTAAAATAAAAGATCAAAAATTTATGAGTCTCAATAATTTGAATTATGCTTGTGAGTCACTTTTTTGGGGGAAGGGATATAAGAACAATCCTAAAGAGTTTAAAGTTCAAACTGTTTTTTTATGAGACAAAAAATAGAAAAATTAAAAATATATATATTAAAGTAATTGTGATATCATTTTCATAAAAATATGTATACATATTTATTCACAAATTGCTTTAACCTTTTTTTAAAGAGAGAGTGAGAGAGGGAGAGAGAGAGAGAGAGAGAGAGAGAGAGAGAGAGAGAGAGAGAATTTCAATATTTATTTTTCAGTTTTCGGTGGACACAACATCTTTGTTTGTATGTGGTGCTGAGGATCGAACCCGGGCTGCACGCATGCCAGGCGAGCATGCTACCGCTTGAGCCACATCCCCAGCCCGCTTTAACCTTATAAACAGTTATAAGTGTCAATACATTTCTCTCTGGGCTAGGTCCTATTATTGGAAGAAAACTTTGTCTTAAAATAACCCCATACAGAGGCATTTAATGCAATTAACAGGCTAATAATAATAATAATAATAAGTGAGGTGGGGAGGATTTCAGGTTGTGAAGCATACCTGTAATATAAGTTACTTGAAAAGACATCACAGGAGAATTTTATACATTGTCTGAAGACATATATGTATATATTATTTATAAAAAGTGTGTATGAGTTCTGTAGTGAGGGTGCACAAGACCAATACAAAGTCCTTTTTTTTCTTAAATATTTTTTGTTGTAGATGGACACAGTATCATTAGTAGTTTGTTTGTTGGCTTTTTTAAATATTTATTTTTAGTTTTTGGCGGACACAACTTCTTTGTATGTGGTGCTGAGGATCGAACCTGGGCGGCCCACATGCCAGGTGAGTGTGCTACTGCTTGAGCCACATCCCCCTCTTGGGTGGCTTTTTAATGCGCTGCTTCATATTCAACCCAGTACCTCATGCATGCTAGGGAAGTTCTCTACCACTAATCCATAACCCTAGTCCCCAAAGTCCTTTACTTAATCTTTTTTTTTTTTTTGGGGGGGGGTTGGAGTGTGTGTGCATGTAATGCAGGGGATTGAATCCATGGCCTTATATCAGCAAAACAAGCACTCTACTGACTAAGCTATATTTTCAGCCCTGATCTGTAGTCCATTAACAATGACAATGGAGCAGCTTGTCATTCAGACTTTGATTCTTTGCCCACTTGGCTCAGGTTGGAGGCAGTGCCTGAAGCCTTGGCCAATCAGTCACTTAGGTGAGAACTGTCCAATCCTCACACAGCCATTGATGAGGGGGAGGGCTTCCACAATCTTCTGTTCCTTTGGAGTCTGGAACCCGCCATTTTTTCAATCTTTTTGTAGGCTTCTGTCCTGGATCCGGAGCCCAGGTGTCTGTGCTATGCAGAATCTGAAAACAAACCACAGGGAGAACACTGAGAACCCTGAGAGCCAGGAAATGGTAAGTGTGCCTTGTTATATTGAGACTGGGTAGGAAGGTGGCTTAAAGCTGACAGGAGTGGCAATGGTGGAAACTGGCAGTCATGGCTAGGGACTCCTCGTGGTCCTCTCCAGAGTCTTTTGGCTAGAGGGTCTCTCGGTGGTAGCTTAGCCTTCACCTCCCTCTGACTAGTCTAGTGAGGCTTAGATCAGCAGTTGAAAACCTGGGCATTTTATTCCATAATTGTATGGTGTTTTCAGCTTCTTTCTAGAGCCCTTTGTGGGCTTCCATGTGCCATGAGTCCAGCATGTCTCCAGATTGCATGGTGAAGACTGAGATAATTACCAGGAGAGAACTACAAATCCATTTATTGTATTCATGCATGAGAGAGGTTGTTAATTTTAGGGCTTGTTACTCTTGAGGGTTTGTTTTTTTGTTTGTTTAATTATTATTATTATTATTTTTTGTGTGTGTTGTTTTCTCTTCGGTACCAGAAATTCAACCCAGAGGTGTTCATCCAGTGATTCACATTCCCACCCCTTTTTAAATATTTTTATTTAGAGACAGGGTCCCTTTGAATTTCTTAGGGCCTCACAAATTTGATGATGCTGGCTTTTAACTCATTCTCTTTATGAGTCCTGAGATTTTTAAATGTAGCAGAAGCAGTACCTCAAATCCAAAACAAAAATCTGAAATCCAGAACTTCAGTTTATCTCTCTGTAGGTCTCAGAATAAAACAATAGTGTTCTAGCTCTCTGTTCACATATCCAAAACTAGGGTTCTCTGTTCACAGAGAATAAGTATAAAGTAGAATAGATAGTATAATGACCATGTAATGTGGATAATGGGCCTCACTCAAACACACCTGATGGCTAACTGAAAGATATGTTAATGAGCACCATTAAGGCCTATTTCAAATGTAAAAGACCTTGAAGCCCTCTTGTGGGAACACCTTCAACAAAGTCCTTTGTCCTAGGGGTGATTCCTGATTGAATTTGAAGAAAAAAAGATGGGTCATAGAAAGAATGAAAGTGAACCCATATGGTAGTCAGGATGCTTTTTCCAAAGCCTATTCTAAATGCATTATGCTTCCTGTTCTGCCCAAAACCATCAGTAAACTTCTAAGATGGCACACAAAAATGAGTTTGTATTTTTTCTGATATCATTCCTTATACCACATGGTGGGCGTTCTATTTCTTCTTGCTTAAATACATTTTTTTTTCTTCAAAATTTATGAGACAAGCACCCAGATTCAATTTGCAAACTGAGAAATTTTGGTTAATCTCAAAACTCCACTTTCAGAATTATTAATCATTTTCCCATGTTTTATTTCAAATGTATGCATCATTTATAATGTTTTTCTTCAAGAACTGGAGGGCATTTTTAAAGGATTTGAATTTATCATTCTGAGATTTTCACATGAGAAGAAAGAATAAAATTAGGTGACATTAAAAAAAGAATGAATATCGGGGCTGGGGATGTGGCTCATGTGGTAGCGCGCTCGCCTGGCATGTGTGCAGCCCGGGTTCGATCCTCAGCACCACATACAAACAAAGATGTTGTGTCCACCGAAAACTGAAAAATAAATATTGAAATTCTCTCTCTCTCTCTCTCTCTCTCTCTCTCTCTCTCCCTCCCTCCCTCCCTCCCTCTCTCTGTCCCTCTCTCTCCCTCTCTCTCTCTTTCTCTCTAAAAAAAAAAAAAGAATGAATATCTCCTAAATGAGGTTTATGTGTCCCAATTAAGGATTTTAAAAAACTGTAATGGGTCATCAATTGAGGGTTTATTTATTTATTAATTAATTTGTTTGTTTATTTATTTATGGTCAGACAATCTGGTGTTGTGGCTCAGTGATAGAGCACTCACCTAGCATGTGTAAGGTCCTGGGTTCGATCCTCAGCACCACATAAAAATAAGTAAATAAAAAAAAACAAATAAATAACCCACACAAACATTCCAAATATTTCAGGAAACTCCTTTATTCTGGTGTGGCAGGAAAAAATAAATGTGGGACTAACTTGAATTTACATTACATGCAATTTCAATCTCTCTCTCTCTCTCTCTCTCTCTCTCTCTCTCTCTCTCTGTACTGGGGATTGACCCCAGGGCCTCATGCTTAGAAGGCAAGCACTCTATAAGCTGAGCTATTTACTAAGCCCCATTTTTTTCGGGGGGGAGACCGGGGATTGAAGTCAGGGGCACTCTACCACGGAGCCACATCCCTACCCCTATTTTGTATTTTACTTAGAGACAGGGTTTCACTGAGTTGCTTAATGCCTCACCATTGATGAGACTGGTTTTGAATTCATGATCCTCATGTCTCAGTCTTGTATACAGCTGATATTACAGGCATGCACCACCATGCCTGAAAAACTTCAATCTTTTTTTTTTTTAAAGAGAGAGTGTGTGTGATAGAGAGAGAGAGGGAGAGAGATAGAGATAATTTTTTTAAATTTAATATTTATTTTTCAGTTATGGGCGGACACAACATCTTTGTTTGCATGTGGTGCTGAGGATTGAACCTGGGCTGCACGCATGCCAGGCGAGCCTGCCACCGCTTGAGCCACATCCCCAGCCCCAACCAACTTCAATATTAAGGGCTAAAGTACACGCAATTTAGATCAAAGTCCATGTCAATATTTTGGTACTATATATATAAAGTTGTTGATCGACCTTATATTCCAGTGCCTCACATGTGCCAGACAAGTGAGCTCCACTGAGCCCCAGCCCCAGCCCCCTGGTACATTTTTTATGGGGGATATTGGATATTGAAAACATGAACAGTTGACTACTAAGACAAATCCCCAGGATTTTTTTTTTTACTTTATTTAGAGGCAGGATCTCACTGTGTTTCTTAGCACCTCGCTTCTGCTAAGGCTGGCTTTGAACTTTTGATAATTCTTCCTCAGCCTCTTTAGCAACTGTGATTACAGGCTTGCACTAACACACCCAGCCCCTGGTACATTTATAATACCTGTTTTATGTAGATTTTAACCAGTAGCCTTAACTTTTTTTCTAATATATATTTGATTTGAATCCATTACCCAGAAATCAGTGAAACAGAATCTATTTTTTTATCTGCAACTCTGCTTTTGGTTATGTCAGTGTCTGAGTTAAGATTCCCCATTAAAGAATTTACTATGTCTTGTGTTCTCATTCTGACCTCCCAGATGACCTAGTTCTGAGTTTTAGAATATCTGAAACAAGGTTCCCAGAGATTTCCAAATTTTTTGGAGTATTTAGAAAACACCACTCTCTGAGTCTTGTCTTCTAGGGACCAGTTTGAATTTTAAGTGTGTAGCTTCTAAAGGGATGGACTAATTCTCGATGCTTTGCAGCTAGAAGGCATTTTCTGATATACTTTCTATCTAAAAGGTACTTTATTTATTTCCTTTTATTAGATACTGTGAATAAAGGTACAATAAAAAAATAGATGTGTGGCAATATATCTAGCAAAAATGATTCCAAATTTTTTACATATATACCCAATGTTATTATTACTGGATTGTATGGCATCTTTTTACAGACAATTATTATTTATTTATTTTTATTTATTTAAATACTAGAGATTAACTCCAGGGCACTTTACCAGTGTGCTCCATACCCAGTCTCCAACATTTTATTTATTTATTTATTTATTTATTTGTTTATTTGTTTATTTATTTATTTTTGAGAGAGGGTTTTACTGAGTTTCTTAGGACCTTGCCAAGTTCTTGAGGCTGGTCTTTAACTTGAGAATAAATCCCTAGTTTTCCACCTCTTATTCTCCTAAGCCACTGGGAGTACAGACATGTACGATTTTGCAATACTACCCCAAATTATTACTAGTGGATTATGTGGCATTTTTATTTTGGGCTTTTAATAAACCTTAACACTTTTATAAAAATATATTTTTTAAATTTATATTGTCACCAACATTTTTACATATTTGTGTACCCTTGAATCCCTATTAATTATGATATATTTGCTTGGTTTTGCATGGTTTGGTGCTGGATATGGAACCCAGAGTTGCATACCCCTGAGATACATCCACATTATTTTTTATGTTATATTTTGAGACAGACTCTCATTAAGTTGATTGTAGCCTTGTTATGTTACTGAGGCTGTCTTTGTACTAACAATTCTCCTGTGTAATTTTCCACAGCTTCTAGAATTTCAAGCATATGCCACCACGCATGAAAATTTTAGATTTTTATAATAGCCATCCCAACAGCATTACATAGGCTGAATAAAATCTATTTGATTAATGCATTGAATCCCTGAGGCAAGTTTATGTGAAGTAGCCAGTGTAGGAGTGTTGTGTAAAGATTAGCAAGGATTGTGGAATGTGATAGACATTATTATCTAAAGTACATATATGGGGCTGGGGATGTGGCTCAAGTGGTAGTGCACTTGCCTGGCATGCGTGCGGCCGGGGTTCTATCCTCAGCGCCACATATAAACAAAGATGTTATGTCCGTAGAACACTAAAAATTAAAAATAATAAAATTCTCTCTCTCTCTCTCTCTCTCTCTCTCTCTCTCTCTCTCTCTCTCTCTCTCTCTCTCTCTCTCCCTAAAAAAAAAAGAAATAAAGTACATATTTTAAGACAGGAATTGATGTGAACATACTTTGTATACAAACAGAGGTATGAAAAAATTGTTCTATATGTGTAATAAGAATTGTGATGCATTCCACTCTCATGTATTTAAAAAATAAAACAACAAAATATTTTTATATGTATTTCTGAGAATCAAACTCAGTGCTTTGGAAATTCTAGCAAAGTAGTCTACAACTGAGACACAACTCCAGCCCATGGACCCAGATTTTTATACTCTCTTTGTAGTTATCAGAAACAACATTAAAAATTAAAATTGCATTTTAGATCACTTTTCCTAGTACGGTAATGTAGTACTAACTAAACTTATTCTTAGTATTTTTTAAAAAAATAATCTAATGGATGACTGTTATTTTTTCAGGGATTATTTTATCACTTATTTAGGCCTTGGTGAAGGGTCCTTTTTTTCAGAATATACATTTTTGACATGGGATGTATTATGCAGTCTTTTATGTGCTTTTTGTGACTTTTATTTTCTCATAAGTTCTACATATTTTGTTTCTAAAAATGTACACATGTGAAAAACCAATTGCATAAGGCACCTATGTAAAATTTATACATAGTGTTTTATGCTCTTTTTAAAACTGGATATATTATGAAATGTTACTGGCCACAGTGACCATTTTTTTCTACAGATTATTATATATCTCTTCCAAGATGTATATTGTATTGAGCCATGCCCTTGAGCTTCAAATGTTTGAATGAGTACCATTGCATACTTACATGTTATCATGATCACATATGCTCTAATTTCAGTAAGTCTCTGTGATGAGGAGTATCATGTATATTCAATAGCAAAATAGTTTCCACAAATAGATACTAATTTAAACTCCTTTTGAGTTAATGATTATTAATTTGTTTTAAATGTTCATCAATATTACTTAATTTTTCCCATGATGGGTTTTTATTTTCTGTTTCTTAAATTTCTAAAGATTTTGAATTTTTTTAGTTAATAAACATATCACATGTATAAACTTGAAGTTCAAACTTTTGTCTTTTATATATTTTTGGCTTAAAAGTTGAGAAAAGGATCCAAAAATGCAGCTAGTATTGATTTCAAATAAATAAATAAATAAATAAATAAATAAATAAATAAATAGGTTTAAATTATTTTTTAACATTGACTTTTTTCTTTGCTTATCATTTATTATAGGTTTCTTGTATGATTGTAAGGGTAGGTTATTTAAAATGGATTATAGGGCTTATCCTTGTTAATTACTACAGGAAAAATAAATAAGATATTTCTCTACACTGTGGCTGCAGGAAAATGAATAAATTTCTTTAAAATTATATGGTAATAAAATAAAACATCCACTCCTTAAATTTTTTTTAAATATTTTTGGCAGTGAATCATGAATTCTATTATCTGGACTTTGGAATTTAATATAAAATCATATGGAATAAAATTTGGCCAATCCTAGAAATATTTATATATAATTTGTTGTTTACCTAATGACATGTTGTGGAGATAGCAACTAATGAACATATTTATTTTTAGAAATAGTTACTTTTTTGCTTTTCAGTTTCTTAGAAGCCTTTTAGATTTATTTCCTTACTGAGTCACTCAGGGCCACTGATGTGTTTTTTTTTTTTTAATTTTGTAATCTCCAGGCATTTACCCTTCTAAGAAATCTGTATTGTGAGCTCTGTTTTTGAAGAGTTTCTTAACATGAAAGAAAAAAAAAAGTATTTATTTTTCCCCTGAAATGTATTCTCAATGTACTCTCTTCAAAATGGAGAGAAAATAATATTTCCCCAGACTGACATCCCTGTGTCAGGAGCTAACAATACATTTATGGTCTTTGAAGAAATTTCATACAGTTCTGTCTCTGGGTCGTTTTCTGTGGGCTGCTGAATTGCCATTTAGTATCAAGATACCCATGTTTTTTTCATCTGAACTATGGGAATAATTTTAGAAGGCACAGATGAATAATGCTCTTCATGAGGCTATGAATACCTGTATGTTCTGTAGTGCACAGCTGACAAAGCCCCTGGAATACACTGTGCAGATTCTATTTGGTTAACCATTTTCTGCCACTCACATGAATTCTCTTTCAAAAGCTTGTAATAACCTTTTCACTTTAGGCATCCATGTCATCCACATTCCGAAGTATAAAAGTTTGAATCTTTCTTTTCTGAATTCCAGGTTCCATTTCTCTTGTGGTTCAATGTGTAACAAATAATTATGTTTTTCTCTTTGTTTTACACTTTGTTTCTAAAAAAATGTTCTCTGCTCTAAACCTATATTTCCCATGTCCAGCTATGTTTAGAAAATGTCATAGATAATTGTATTTGATAATTTATAAAGGAGAGTTGAGAATAATTCTTGCTCATGTTTCCCTTCCTTAGAAACTGAACCAGAACTGTTGTTGGTCCTGAAAAGGAAGGACCATAACCAATCAGATATATAAAAAAGTTGATTAATTGTATATTCTCTTCTAAGAACTCTCTGTTCAGATCCTTGGGCCATTTCTTGATTGGGTTATTATTATTATGATTATCATCATCATCATCATCATCATCATCATCATCACTATTATTATTTGCTTAGTTTTTTGAGTTCTTTGTGTACCTTAGAGATTAGTGCTCTATGTGATATGTTAGTGGTAAAATATTCCTCCTAAAATGTAGGCTCTGTCTTCACCACAGAGATTGTTTCTTTTGCTGAGAATAAACTTTTTAGTTTGATTCTATCCCACTTATTGATTTTTTGTTTTAATTCTTGTGCTATCAGTGTCTTATTAAAGAAATTGAGGCCTAATCCCACATGATGAAGATTAGAGCCTGTATTTTATTCCATTAGACACAGAGTATCTGGTTTAATTCCTAGGTTCTTGATACACTTGGAGTTGAGTTTTGTGAGAGATAGTGGTTTGTTGAAGAGGCTATCTTTTCTCCAGTGCATTTTTTGACACCTTTGTCTAATATATAATAATTATAATTTTGTGGGTTAGTCTCTGTGACCTCTATTCCGTACCATTGGTCTGCGGTCTGTTTTTTTCTTTCTTTCTTTTTTTTTTTTTTTTGGAAATGCAATGCTGTTTTTGTTACCATGGCTCTGTAGTATGGTTTAAGGTCTGGTATAGTGATGCCTCCTGCTTCACTCTTTCTGCTAAGGTTACATTAGCTATTCTTGGTCTCTTATTTTTCCAGATAAATTTTATTGTTGCTTTTTCTATTTCTATGAGGAATGCCATTAAGATTTTGATCAGAATTGCAGTAAATCTGTATAGCGCTTTGGTAGCATTGTCATTTTGATAATATTAATTGTGCCTATTGATGAGCAAAGTAGATCTTTCCATCTTGTAAGGTCTTTTTTTGAATTTTTTCTTTAGGTTTCTGTAGTTTTCCTTGTATACACCCTTCACCACTTTCATTAACTTGATTCCCAAGTATTTTTTTTTGAAGTTATTGTAAATGGGGTAGTTTTCTTCATGTCTTTCTCAGAAGATTTTTCATTGATATACAGAAATACCTTTGATTTATGGATGTTGATTTTATATCCTGCTACTTTGGTAAATTTATTTACTAGATCTAGAAGTTTTCTGGTGGAGCTTTTTGAGTCTTCTAGGCATATAATCATATCTGGCATTTGCAGGTATATGGATAACATTGGAGAAAATAATGCTAAGTGATGTTAGACAATTCCAAAAAAAATGCCAAATATAAGGAGGCTGACTCATAATGGGGTAGGGAGGGTGATCATGAGAGAAATAGATGGATTTTCAACAAAGAAGAGGGGTGGTAGGAAAATAAAGGGGCCAGGGGATTAGCAGGAATGGTGGAAGGTGATAGAGACCATAATCAAAAGTACATGTATGAAGACACAAATTTGTATCACCATACTTTATATACAACCAGAGATATGAAAAATTGTGTTCTATACATGAAATAAGAATTGTAATGCTTCTGTTGTCATTTCTTTAAAAATGATAGAAAAATTATTCATAAATTATATACGTTAAATATGTGCATGTTCTATATAGAATATATATATGTGTGTGTATATATGTTTATATATAGATGTGGGGAAAGGCAAATCTCTTTCCTGAATTTTCAAAAATCAATTAATTTTTTAATTTTTTCTAACTTGCTAATAGAGTAGAATGCATTTCACTTCATAGTACACAAATGGAGCACAAAATTTTATTTCTCTTGTTGTACAGAAAGTATAGTTACAAAACCCATGTAATTCTACTTTGTGTACAACAAGATTTTCATCTCATTCCACCATCTTACCTACCTCTATACCATCTCCCATCACCTCCCTCCCCTTTGTCTTATTCAAATTTTCTTCATTTCTTCCATGCTACCTGCCACTTCCCTTGTTGTGGGTCACCATCTACTTAGCAGAGAAAACCTTAGGTCTTTGGATTAGGAGGATTGGCTTACTTGCCGTAACATGATATTCTCCAACTCCACCATTTACTTCCTAATTCCATGATTTTATTCTCTTTTAATGCTCACTAATATTCCACTGTGTAAATAGACCATATTTTTTTATCCATTCATCTATTGAAGAGCATATAGATTGGTTCTATAGTTTACCTATTGTGAAATGTTTTGCTATAAACATTGATGTGGATATGCCTCTCTATTATGCAGTTTTTAGCTCTTGTTGGTCTAAACTGAGGAGTTGGATAGCTGGGTAAATTTTGGATTCTTTCCAAGTTTTCTAAGTAATCTCCTTATTTTCCAAATTGGTGTCACAAATTTAGGGTCCTACCAACAGTGTAACAGTGGGCCTTTTTCCTCACATCCTGACCAACATATATTTTTGCTTGTATTTTTAATAACTGCCATTCTGATTGGAGTAAGATTAAATTTTGGAGTAGTTTTGATTTGCAATTCTTTAATTGCTAGAGATGTTGAACTTTTTTTATTGATTGATTGATTGTTTATCTTCTAAGAAGTGTGTCTCTTCAGTTCCTTAGCCCATTTCATTTAATGATTGGGAAATATGTTTTTTGGTATTAAGTTTTTTAAGTTCTTTATATATCCTGAAGATTAGGTTTCTATTTGATGTGCATGTGGTAAAAATTTGCTCCTATTCTCTGGTATCACTTGTCCACTCACTTATTGTTTCTTTTGCTGAGAAGAATCTTTTCAGTTTGAATTCATGCAATCTCGTGACTCTTGTTTCTGTTTCTTGTGCTTTAGTAGTATTCTTAAAGAAGCAAAATTTCAAATCCCCTACCTTGGATTACAGGTGTATGACATCATGATAGCAACACAATTCATCTTAATTTCAAGCCCACTTTCTTAAGGGGCTTTCATCGTATGAAGAAAAAGAAAATGTTATAGACAGGCCATTGGGTCTAAGGCCATGTCATGAAAAAAGAATATACCATTAATCTATTTAAATAATAGACTCAAATCTTTGTATCTTGGGAAAAAAATAAACACACACACACACACACAAACACACACAAACACCATACCCGAATTCAAAAGACCTTGTATGCAAGTTTAAATGCAAATACTTTTCGGGGTTGGTTGGATTTTACTTCTCCAAGGATACCTTGCCATAAATTCGATGCAGCCTGAGGATCTGGATTTCAATTCCCAGATTCTCAAAAGACAATAAATAAAAAAATAAGTGTACAGACAAGACCCTACAATTGTGACATCATTTATTTCTGGATTTGAGGTTATCTCCTGACTCTCAAAAAACTCACTAGTTTCAGATTGAGCCTATGAAGACATAAGTTGTGTCCAATCAGGACCTCTTATATAAGCATTGTCCAATCTACACATATTCAGTGAAGAGAAGCAAGTTTTGACCATCTGGTATGAAGTCTGCCAGAGTGGGAATCCACTTCTAGGCTTCCTCACTTATGTTCAGTGAACCTAATTTTTTTCTCCTGTATAGGTACTTTGTGATTTATAGAGAACACATGAGGTTCCTAAAAATAGAGTAAATGATGAGTGTGCAGTAAAATCCTGAGACTGGATGATGAGTCTGGTTGAAACTAGCTGCACTGACTATGGTGGGAACTGGCAAGGGTTGGCTAGAATCTCTAGTGTAATCTTTGGTTTATGCAGTCCTGTGTCTTCTTCTGAGAAAGATCAGCCATGAATTTCCACTGGCCAATCAACTGGATCATATATTAATAGTAGACACTGGAAGTCCTATAGTATCCTATAGAATATCTTCAGCCCCTACCTTAAATTCTATGTGAGAACATTTGTGGCAATATTTCCGAATCTTCTCAGATTGTGTTGTGGATTCTGGAGTGAGGAGATAATCCCAATCACAACTCCATGTATTTTTTCCTCCAGGACGGGGGTGAGATACTCTACAGGTATCTCAGTTTTTCTTTCCTCCTGAATTCATTCTCCTTCTTTGTGGAGATTGTGGTATTGTGGATTGAGCCAGAGGTACTGTACAACTTTGCTACATACCTGGTACTTTTAATTTTTTTTGTATTCAGACAGTTGCTGAGTGTGATTTTAAATTTATGCCCCAGTATTGTGAGTTGTATTTATATATAAAATTTTAGCTTCCTTTTCAATGACAACTCCCCCTTTCCCAGTATTATCAGTTACATTTTTGCAGTATTATCAGTTACTTTACCCATATTATATTTCAAATGAGCATCGTGTTTTCAATTGTTATACCAAAAACTGGATGAGACTTTAAAGTATTTTTTTTCTTTCTGGGGGCAATTTTACATGCATATTAATTCCAGAGACTCAAGTGGGCTAAGTCATTACGATTGCAATTTCATGGTAAACATTAGGAACTTAGGTAGACTAATTAGACAATTAGAAAAACCTGTCTCAAAATTTTCAAACATAGCTTGGTATGTAGCCCAGAATTAACATGCTGCTTTTTCAAATCCCCAGTACCATAGAAAAAAATCAAAAGCAAATTTTTTTGTTGTGATTGTTTATGAGCATTTTAAATGATTGAAAAGTAAAGAAGAATCACTTGATCTTGGAAAAATCATGTGTTTCTATTCTTCATTTGTGTTTCCAAAGGCAGACAACCTGTCAGAGTGTCTTTATGCTCAGATTTCATTTTGTGGAATGTATATGAGAGCATTCTCATTCCCTACTCTGGTATTTTCCTGGAACTGTGTTTCACAACTATATAATATGAGGATCCCACAGCTGGCACATCTAATGCCTCTCATAAGTCCAGACCAGTACTTTGGGTTTTTCTTGTTCAAGAGCAGTATAAATGTAGAGAGCTTAGTTTCTCAAATAAATAACTGATAGAACTCTCAACTCTATTTTTAAAAGATATCTTCACTAATTTTATAGTCTAGCACAGTGTTTCTTTCTTCCATATTCTTATATTTGGAGTACTACTTACTATTCCGCTTTATGAGAGTAGCCATTCTAACAGCTGTGCTCATGCAGAAGATCTTATAGTTGGCTGGTGCACTAAAATTCTGATGCAAGCATTTTAGATTCCAGGGTGCCTTATGCTCACTGGAAAAAAAAAATTGATGTGCACCTATTTTAGAAATAAAGAGGCATCTGTGATTGTAACCATTTTTCTTCACTAATATTTGAGATTTTAGCCTATTACAATGTTTGCACACCAATGTGAAAACACTCCTTTTTGTTCTAGGGAGATTTGCACCTGTACAGTTACCAGTGCTTTCAATACTTTGAGGTTTCAGATGTAGTCCATTGAATGGAAAAAGTTAATATTGGGACAAATTACTTACAGAAAGAATTGGTAAGGTCTGGTGTAATTAGTAAAGTGAGCTGGGTGAGAGAGCTCAGGAAGTGGTAAACTGCCACTTTGGCTTTCAGTGGTGGTCTGTATTTCCCTGTTAATTTTTGGTAATGTCTAGGTAAAAGTTCAACTGTCAGCAACAGCTATTTGCATTTTTAGAGAATGTTGGCAAATCCCTCTAAGGGATTAAGGGGTTCCCTTAAGATTTAACACCTCTTCCACTCTGGTCTAGTGGAATAAAGCCCATGGATCTTGCATGGCCATAGAAAACCACTTATTTTTTTCCTCCCTGGAGTAAATACTCATGTATATCTTATTCCTTCCTCTGTGTGTACAGATAAATTAGCATTTAAACTACAGGCAATTTAGAGTTGAATAATATATTTCAAACCCAAATCAATCTTATGTTATTTATATTAACACTGGATTTGGGCATTTTGTTCCAGTAATTTTGCATATTGCTCAAATTAGGAAAATCTTCAAGTGCATTCTACTTATGTCTTGATCAATATTTTTTTTTCAGTTTTCAAATTTTTATGCCTCTAATTCCTTTAGAGTTTTTAGATGGGCCAAAACAGGAGTATATATTTACTTGGTTTATCCATAAATGGAGGGAAGCTTATATTCTGCTATTAAGTATTTTTATTTTATTTTTTAAAATTATCTCGCTCTTTGCTGTTTGGTGGATGCTTGTGTATAATTCCAGTATCACACACATTCTGCACACAAGTTGCTTTTGTAATCTATGCCTTTTATTCTAACATCTACCTTGAGGTTGGATTGTAGCATTTACTCACATTAAATATTTTATTGATATGGTTTGACTTATATAGTTATAATAATTAACAATAAAAAGATATTTGCATACACATGAATTGTCCTAAGTAGTTTTCTGTGTTGTGATTTCTTTATCTTAAAATTACTACACTGTTGTAATATTATAACATGCATTAGTGTCAGGTAATGATCACTTGTACATTTGCTCTTATATATGAGAGAGTTCTTGTCTAATTTTATATACATTAAGCTTTCCAGGAAAATTTTAGAAGTTTTTTCTTTGATTTCTTCTTTAACAAAAAGTAAATAATGGTAAAATTATGACCAGTTATTATTAAAAGATACCTTGGGAAAAAATAATCATTTTTATAATAGTTTTATACTTTGTAAATATGTTGAATATTTGAGTCTTTTATGTTCTTTTCTGTATTTTTTTTTCTCAAATACTGCAAATTCTTTTTGTAAACATACTTGCATATGAAATGCAACATTCATGTGACATCAGCATAAAATATACATGGTATTTTATTGTATTTGTCAAACTGGATATAATACATCAACAAATATTCTAGCTCCTAGAATTTACATTTTATAAAATTTAATAATAATTCCTTCCTCTTTATCCATGCCCCTTGGTTTCAACTCTGGAAGAATGTGGCTGAATTCTCATGTACAGTTGCTGTAATTTTAGTCTCTGATTCCTGTGTTGCTGTATCATATACATATGATTACAAAACAGTTTCTACAAATAGATAATAAAGGCTTAAATTATTATTTTCCTTTTTTTGTGAATGTACTTATTCCACATATTCATCAATATTATTTAACTCATCTATATGATCTGATTGTATTCAATGTTACCTAATTTCTAAAGATTTTGAGTTTTTATGATTATTGAACAGTTAGACATATCCTTTTTAATGTGACTCTTCAAAAATTTTTTGTTTTTCTTTTGCAATTTGTTGTATTTCTTCTTCTTATAACCATTTGATTATATGTGAGAAAATTAGGGTTTCTTTACCTTGTCAGTTTTGCAGCATTTAATATAATCATTTTATGAATAGATTTTGTATTAATATATTGTAATTCATAAGTTTAAGTATATTATATTGTATAATTTTGAAAACAAATAAAATATTTTTTTCTGATATTAGGAACTCAACCAAAATGCCTTAATGCTGAGCATATTCTCAGCTCTGTTTTAAATTATATTTTCAGATGGGGTTTTCTCAATTTCTTCAATTGGCCTTAAATTTTTTACTTCATGCCTTAGACTCCAGAATAGTAGATATTTCAGGTGTACACCACCATATGAACCCTGTCTTTTGTATGTAAACTTTTGAGCTTTGTACTTCTTAAAAATTTCAGTATTATTTATTAATAAGTTATATTCTGCATTTAATGTGTCAAAATATGTTGTTATGTTTTATGAGTGAAGGGATAAAATAGCATCTTATTATCACACTCTTTTCCCAATATCCTAGCATGTTTTAAGAGTTTTGTTGTTGGTGTTTTCTGAAGTTCCATCATTTATTTTATTATGAGGTTTACCTTGATTGATTTTACTTCATAACATCAATCATGTGGCATCATGGTATTCTGGTCAGCAGTAGACTTTATGTACAACCATGGATCTAGCAAATATGTTAACCATGTCCAAGACTATACCATCTAGATTCTGTCATTGCACTCAGAGAATTGGAAAATTGCAGAAGATTCTTAGGATTAATTTTCCAGAGTGTATTTCCATAAAGTGAGAAATCATTATATATGCCTATATTTGCAATTACATACTGTATAACTGATATATTTTTTATTTTTTGAATTTTCAAATTTGCTAGTGCTTTGTTAATTGCATCTGCTTTTTTAAAATTTGTACTGAAGATTGAACCCAGGGGTGCTTAACAATAAAGCCACCTCCTGAGTCCTTTTTTTATATTTTATTTAGAGACAGAGTATTGCAGAATTGCTAAGTGCCTCACTAAGTTGCTCAGTACACTATATATAAGACAATATTATATATAATATTGTCTTAAAATTTATGATCTTTTTTCTTATCCTCCTCAGTCACTGGAAGTACAGGTGTCCATCACTAGACTGGGCTCATTTGCTTTTTAAAAGCACCAACATTGATACTGGTAACTCTGTGTTATGTTTATCATTAATAGCTTCTAATTTTTCTCTTTTGCTTAGACTTTCTTTACTTTTAGTTTTTAAATTATACTTTTTATTGGGATGGGTGATTTGATAATAAATTCTAGTCATTTTAGGGCTTACTATTTTTTTTGTGTATGTTTTATTTTCACCTGAGTTATAGATAAACTCCAATTTTTCAGGTGTATGGAGGTCTAAGTGAAACATAATAACCTGTATGGATATTGTCAAAAAAATGGAACCACAATTTTACCCAGTTTTTTGACTGCACTGTATATGCCCAAAGGACATAAAATCAGCATACTACATTGACACAGCCACATTCATGTTTATAGCAGCACAATTCACAATATCTAAGGTATAAAGCCAACCATTCAATGATGAATGTGTCCATTCAGTGATGACAGGATAAAAAACTGTTGCCTATGTACACAATAAACTATGAATCGGCCATAAAGAAGAATGACTTTATGACATTTGCCAGGAAATGGATGAATCTGGGGATTTTATGCTAAGTAAAACAAACCATTTCTTTAAGACCAAAAGTTGAAAGTTATTGCTGATATGAGAAATCTAAAGCTCATAAAGTGGGGAAGGGTAAGAAAAGAAGATCAGTAGATTGCACAATGGTAAACAAAAAATAAATAAATGAATAAATAAATAAATAAAAGGGACAAGGATAAAAATATAAAAGATATATATCTGTAAGTGAATCCTACCGTCGTGTCCACCAAGAACAGGATTTTAATTAGGATAAGATATATCCCATGCTTGCATAATACCATGAAATCAATTTTACTGTCAGGTAGAACTAGAAAGAACAAATAAAATTAAAAAAAAAAACAAATTATATTTGTTCTAAGAGCTATACGTATATTCTATTATAAATATCATACAATATAAATATTGATCAAAGTTTGTATATATATAATTTTGTACGTTAAAAAATGTTAAAATTATGAAAAGTAAAATTCAAACAGGATTGTTGTTGCTATTTTTTATATTAATAACATACATAAAAACCATAAAATGTTTGAACTTAAATAAAGTATTAAATATTTCCATTAAGTGGTCTCTCAACTTTGTTACATTTCAAAATTTCTCTTATACCATTGATATCGGAATTACTAGAGATCTCAATACACATTCAGAATAGCCAGCTCTATAAGAGAAATAAGATTCTACACATCAATAAATCTTTGATTAGTGGTTGTAAATTAAAATTTGAGGATTCCCTTTTTTAATTGCCATGATTTTCTCATCTGAAAAAAATATATAATTTAGATCAAGATATAAAAAATTACAAAATATATATTTTTGTGATAGTGCCTGAGTTTTGTATTGTGTTTCATACATGTGGAGTATGTATACATTTTTGAACTTAAATCACTTTTTCTGCAGAAGTAGATAATAGTTTCATTGTCTTTCAAAACACTACCTACATGATAGTCTACTCTCATTTCAACTTTAATTACATTACAGACTGTGCAAATATTCATGTGGTTAATGTGTTATTTATTTACCTATTCTTATTTTAGGAACTGTTATCGTTTATGGATATAGCCATTGATTTTACTGAAGAGGAGTGGGAATGCCTTCAGCCTGCTCAGAAAAATTTATATAGAGATGTGATGCTAGAGAATTATAGAAACTTTGCCTTTCTTGGTAAGTTTAATTTCACTTTAAAATTATTAACTAGTAATTATTATTTAATTTACTTCTGTTGCAAGGTATCTTCTGGGAACTTCTCTATAAGAATGAGTTTCAGATTTGTTTTTCAAAGAAAAATGACATTTTTAGTACAGATATTTCTCTCTCTCTCTCTCTCTCTCTCTCTCTATATATATATATATATATATATATAAAATTTTACTCTTTAATCTGTCTCTTTCTTTGTGTGTTACACATCCTTCACTTTAGATAAGTAGTACCTAGTATAATTTAGTGATGTAAACTATTGTAGAATACACATAGCAGGGGACAGAGTTGAGTCATTCAAATGTCAAGGAGAAACCCAAACTAAAAAATGTTGAAAGAGTAGTTATCCAGCAGAAGAAGTTTTTAGAAGCTTAGGTTTATTTATTTATTTTGATTCTAATCATTGAACACATACTGCCCTATATTTATCACATTTTCAAATTCCTTGTTGTTCTCTCTTTCCTTCTTTAGTGATGTCTCAGTTTTTTTGAGATTAACCATCAAAACTTACCTTTTGTTGTGAGGGCCAGCATGATCTGTTTCAAATCTTCTTGTGAAGAAACCTTTCAAGAAGCAAACAGAAGAGAGAGACACACAAAGAGTGAAAAGGAAAAAAAAATTGGTCACCCCTCTTAACAGCTGCACATATAATACCCCAAAATTACATAGCTTATGATACAATGACTACATTCTAACCCAGTGTTTCTTTAACACCAAGTGCTAGCTAACCAAGATTAGGTACAGTTAATACAAATATGTCCTTCTTCCTAAGGACATTACCGCAGAAACTAGATAGTGCACCTGTAGAGTTGTCTTAATAGCTTCAGAGAGCAACTGCTGGGCATTAAAATTTTGGGACTCAGGGTTCCAGTTACAATCACCCCCACACTTTCCTGTCTATTCCAAGCCAGAATACCTAATACATCCCCTTTTTTTAAGGCCTTTTGAATAAATAATATGACTTATCTCCTTAATGCTGTTGGGGGCAAATATAGGGCAGGCATAGAAAACAGCAAGTTCCAACATCAGTAAACATCTACCTATGAATATTTTTGACCCAGATGAAATTGAGTAAACATGAAGTTAACCAATCCAAAAAGTCCAAAATCCATCATCTTGTCGAACCTTATTAACGATATCATTAAGGTAGCCTAAGTCTTTTGAAATAAAATTACTATTATAACTTAAATTGAAAGAACACATGTTATTAAACTTCTGATATCCTTTATGATGTAAGAATAACAGACAATCAATTGCCGCATGATTGTCAAGTATGGCTTGACAATGTTGTTTTTGTTCTTCATTAAGCATATTTACATCCATGGAGGCATGACTAATACTGTTTATGAGAGCATAGGCGAGTTTCATAGAAGTTTTATAAGCCCTTAGAGCTAGTCCAGGTAAACCCACTAAGGAGAGTGTCAAAGCGTTAAATTCTGCCTTAGAGAAAAGCTTCACTGAATCGTCACAGTTTTTATCAGGAAGCATAGACCTTTTATGAATAAATTGCACAGGATGGTGACCTATTAAATAATATGTTAATGGAAAGGACACATTTTTCTGCTAAGACAACAATGAATACCATGGGATATTTTTGCAGGTATATAACAATTTTATGCAAGTGAGTCAAGATATCGTAATGGGTTCTAGAAGTCCAGGATCTGACAGTACTGAATTTCCCATAGCTGGTGTACAAAAACAGAGCAAAATTGTTATTAAGACCAAAGCATTTACAGAATTTTGTGTGAGTTTAGCAATCAAAGCAGTAATAACGTTATCTAGAGTACATTCTAACCTCATTTTAGCCAATACCTGTTGAGCTGAGGCTATTAATGGTTTTATATTCCCCCAAGTAACTAGAATTCAAGTACTTTGGGGTCCTCTTTTAATGCTTCTCCTCTTTTGAGGAGAATGATTATTCTCTTGTTTGGATGAATTCTTATCTTCCAAGGTTAAATGAAACTTAGAAATTATCTTGTGAAGTCCCTGATGTACATTTATAATTGCTATTTTTCATGCATGAAGCTAGAGTCCAAACGGGACATGTTGCATAAGTGTAGCAGTCTATGCTTTTTCCTATGTGATCAAAGGCACAGGATCTTGTCATGCTGGTCAGGTGGAACCTCATATACTACATAATTATTTTGGTAATCGCTGTTTGAGAATAAAATGTCTATTCAATGCAGATGACCAATTTTGAGTATTAACTTTATGTTGTATATTAAGCACATTAACTGTAAATAAAATAATATTTAATGCATATAATAAGAGAGGCTAGATTGTTGTTTCTGTTTTAAAAGGCAAGTATCAGGATGCAATTTGATCACTCAACAAAAGGTAATCCAAAAGAATTATGAGAAATTTTGTGATTTAAAACTATATATCATTGATTAAAATTTTTGCAAAAGAATGAGATGTAAACGCAGGAGCATTATCCATCTTTAAACAAATAGGGCCTATAGGAGCAGATCATGCTTGGTTTCTTTCCATGCTCTCTGCTGGAACTGACTTTACATTTTCTTGTTTTAGATTCAATTCTGTTAGTAAAATTTTTTATTTTGTTTTGTGTTTTGCAATAATGTATTAGTAACCATAAATATTTTGAAGTGAATAAATCATTATACTTCTAGTTTGTAATTTTTTAATATTTTTTTATTTTATTTAATTTTGATTAGTGATTTAATTTCCCCATCATTGTTTTTTTTTTAGTGTGGCATGCTTGGATTCTCTTCATGCTTCATATATATATATATATATATATATATATATATATATATATATATAGAGAGAGAGAGAGAGAGAGAGAGAGTCTTTGACTATAATATCAACCCTACACAAAACACAGTATGTGTGTGTGTATCCCACTTCTCTTTATATATCCTATAAGTTTTTAATTTTTACTCTATTTTACAAGTTGCTTAGACTTGGTACTGCTTGATAAGCCTCTCCCATATTGGTAGAATTTCAGATTTGAACACTAGGAATGCCCTCTCATTATTCACATAAACATTTTCTCTTTGGTGTTAATATTTTTCTATTTGAATCTCTAAATTTTTTTAAATAGTTATTTAGTGTTCTTTGAGTAATTCATAACTATCAGTATCCTAATGTTAAATTCTTAATTTTTGTTTGTTTGTTTGTTTTCTGTCATTTGGATTTATCCATGCTTCTCTTTGTTTATATTTGCTGTACTATTTTTTATTTGTTCATTAAAGGAGCCATCAGTAGATTATATAGTCCATTTTTGGAAAAAAGTATAAAAACTTTTAAATAATAAAAATAGGCAAGAACAGTGCTGCATCCTTGTAATATTTGCTAATTGGGAGGCCATGCAAAAGTACTTAATTTTTGACAGAATTCACAGAAATTTAGAAACAGCATGGCTCTAACAATTTTAAAAAGACTTGTGTTGTAGTTCATGATATACAATTTTTGTGGTAATCTCTAGCATTACACATGAAACATTAAATATTGGATGACATAAAGATCCAGAATTGCCAGTACTAAATATGTATCCATGAACAATTAAATCAGAAATTTGAAGAGATACCTCTGCTTTTGTGTTTAGTGCAAACATTTTTCTCATTATTAAAGCTAGGGACTCAATGTGTGTGCCCATCAATGTCAAATGTGTAAAAATATGTACTTATATACTATTATTATTTAGTTATAAAATATTTTATCTCTTAAAGTGTTATAAGAAATATATGCAGGACTTTGAATTAAGTGAATGGTGGCAGGCAGGTATTAAGTTGTAGGAGCATTTGATTCACATGTGGAAGTAAGAAATTCAGTGAGCAAAATTTTGCTCACCAGGTACTGTGTTTTCTGTAGGGTTGATATTATATTCAAAGTCTCCATATTTTTATTTTATTGAGCATAATAGGTTCAAGAGTTTTATTTTACCACATAGTGAGTGTATTATGTTCTTCATAAATACTAGTAGAAGGAATACAATACCTTGTAAGAACAAAATTGATAATTATATGAAATAATGGTTGTGTTAATGCATTCTATTTAGTTATTTTACCTTATATATATAGTATAAAATACCATGATATATTTATAAGTAAACAAAGTTGTATTTGTCAATAAAGGAAATTCTCATATCACACCAATAAAAATATAAAAATCAATTTATTATACTTGATTGTCATGTGTTGAATTCATCAAAATATTATGGCCATACACTATGCAACATTTTTACAGTCTTTTAAAATGTTTTATGAAAAATTGTATAGACATATATGTTTATATTTCTTAGTAAATTTTTTGTTCATATTTCTTGTTAAGAGTCCATTGCCTTTTGTTAAGTGTCCATTGAATATTTATGATATTATCACTCAAAATCTACTAGTTATTTTCATGTCTCTATATCATGGTATTCAAAAACCATTTTTTGGACATTCTTTGAAAAAGCCAGAAACGTTTGTATATGTTTTACATTTCTCTTATTCTACTGACAGTGAAGGTAGCTGGTAGATATTACCTAAATTCACAATACTCTCTTATAAAGGACAAAAGGCTATTAATGATACTTTTCTATATTTTATTATATTACTCTTCTTAACGATGTACTCCTCTTGGATACTGTGGTCTCTACAAGAACTTGGGTAATATTCTTAAGGTAATTTTTCTGTACATTTTTATTGAACTAATATACTTTTTGGATTTATGGTGACTTTGAACTTACTAATCTGCTACACTCCTGATGTACTTATTTTACCTTAATTACATGTTATGTATGCAAAATATATATTCACCTCGTCTAACAGGTATTGTTTTTTTAATTTTTTTGTTTCTTTCAGCCATGACTCCGAATCATACCCAAGAATATTCACCAGAAAAGTGCCTAAAACATATATTTCATGAAGTGATAAGTGCAAAATATAGAATTTGTGAACTTGACTATTTACCACAAAGGAAAATATGGAAAACTACAAGTGAGAGGGAACACCAGGAATCATATAAAAAATCAGGCCTTGTTCACCACCAGAGAATTTATACTGGAGAGAAGCCCTACAAATATAAAAAAAGTTGCAAAGCTATTAGTAAAAAAAAAGGTCTTATTTACCAAAGAGAAAACCACAATGAAGAGAAGCCCTACAAATGTAAAGATTGTGGCAAAGCTTTTAGTCAAAAATCACACCTTATTTGCCACAGCAGAACTCACACTGGAGAGAAGCCCTACAAATGTAAAGATTGTGCCAGAGCTTTTGGTACAAAATCACACCTTATTTGCCACAGCAGAACTCACACTGGAGAGAAGCCCTACAAATGTAAAGAATGTGGCAAAGCTTTCAGTCAAATATCAAGCCTTATTTACCACAGAAGAACTCACACTGGAGAGAAGCCCTACAAATGTAAAGATTGTGGCAAAGGTTTTGTTAAAAAATCAGAACTTATTTACCACAGCAGAATTCACACTGGAGAGAAGCCCTACAAATGTAAAGAATGTGGAAAAGCTTTTGGTCAAAAATCAATCCTTATTCGCCACAGCAAAACTCACACTGGAGTGAAGCCCTTCAAATGTAAAGAATGTAACAAAGTTTTTGGTCAAAAATCAAGCCTTAATTGCCACAGGAAAACTCACACTGGAGAGAAGCCCTACAAATGTAAAGATTGTGGCAATGCTTTCATTAAAAAATCAAACCTGATTCACCACAGCAGAACTCACACTGGAGAGAAGCCCTACAAATGTAAAGAATGTGGCAAAGCTTTTGCTGGAAAATCAAACCTTATTTGCCACAGGAGAACTCACACTGGAGAGAAGCCCTACAAATGTACAGAATGTGACAAAGCTTTTGGTTACAAATCACACCTTACTTGTCACATCAAAACTCACACTGGAGAGAAGCCTCACAAATGTACAGAATGTGGCAAAGCTTTTGGTTACGAATCACACCTTACTTGCCACATCAGAACTCACACTGGAGAGAAGCCTCACAAATGTACAGAATGTGGCAAAGCTTTCGGTTACAAATCACAACTTATTTGCCACAGAAGAATTCACACTGGAGAGAAGCCCTACAAATGTAAAGAATGTGCCAAAGCTTTTGGTAGAAAATCAAACCTTACTTGCCACAGAAAAATTCACACTGGAGAGAAGCCCTACAAATGTACACAATGTGGCAAAGCTTTCAGTTACATATCACAACTTATTTGCCACAGCAGAATTCACACTGGAGAGAAGCCCTACAAATGTACAGAATGTGGCAAAGCTTTTGGTTACAAATCACACCTTATTTCCCACAGCAACACACACTGGAGAGGCCCTACAAATGTAAAGATTGTAGCAAAGCTTTTGGTCAAAAATCACACCTTATTTACCACAGGAAAACTCACACTGGAGAGAAGCCCTACACATGTAAAGATTGTGGCAAAGCTTTTAGTCGCAAATCAGACCTTATTTACCACAGCAGATCTCCCACTGGAGAGAAGCCCTACAAATGTAAAGAATGTGGCAAAGCTTTTGGTCACAAATCATACCTTATTTGTCACAGGAGAACTCACAATGGATAAAAGCCCTTCAAATGTACAGAATGTGGCAAACCTTTTGGTGTCAAATCAAACCTTATTCACCACAGCAGAAGTCACAGTGGAGAGAAGCCCTACAAATGTAAAGAATGTGTAAAGCTTTTGGTCAAAAAAGAGACCTTATTCACCACAGGAGAACTCACTGGAGAGAAGCCCTACAAATGTAAAGAATGTGGCAAAGCTTTTACTCAAAAAACAGGCTTTATTTGCCATAGAAGAACTCACACTAGAGAGAAGCCTTACAAATGTAAAGAATGTGGCAAAGCATTCAGTCAAAAATCATACCTTATTTGCCAAAACAGAACTCACACTGGAGAGAAGCCTCACAAACGCAAAGTATGTGACAAAGTTTTTACTCAAATATTACATCTTATTTGCCATATAAGCATTTACACTGGAGAGAAGCCTTACAAATCTAAGCAAAGCTTTTAGCAATATAACAGGCCTTATTCACCACAACAGAACTCACACTGGAGAAAAGCCCTACAAATGTGAATAATGTGGAAAATCTTTTCGTCAAAATAAAACTTTATTCACCACAGCAGAAGACATCCTGGTGAATGTGAAATGTGAATAAAGTGATAGTACTTTTAAAGAAAGACTAAACCTTGGGGCTGGGGTTGTGGTTCAGTGGTAGCTAGCTTCACATGTGTGAAATCCTGGGTTCGATTCTCAGCACCACATAAAAAATAAATAAGTGAAATAAAGGTATTGTGTCCAACTACAACTAAAAAATAAACATAAAAAATAAAGACTAAACCTTATTAACAACAGCATATATACAAAAAAAACCCTACAAATTGAAACAATGCAGCAAAGCTTTTCATAAGAAATCAATTCTGTTCACCACTAGGCTATTTATTCTGGAAAAAAGACATCTAAATGCACAGATTGTAGAAACATTTTAAATTATGTATCATATATTAGTAGACATCTGAGAAAACACACTGTAGAGAAGCTCTACAAATGAGACCATTATACCATTACTCTAAGAAAGGGACAACGTTTAATCCTCAGCACAAGAACCATAGCATAGAGAAAGTTTTGAAATGTGAAAATTGACAATGTCACAATGCCTCCAAAATTTATTTACCCATACTCAGCACCTGTGGATACATACTGGTTAGAGAAAATACAAATGGAAAAAAAAATATATAGCTACATGTTTCTAAAACACTGCTTATTTTTGGAGAATTCATTGTGCGCAGAAGCTCTAAAAAGTTAAATATTTCCAAAATGTATTAAATTTTAAATTCATTGAACATCTGAAAACACATACTAGTAGTGAACATTGAACAGATTTTGTCCAAAATATATGCCTTAAATAAGGCATAACAATGAAACATTTATAATAAATGTGTGAGTATAGTAAAGTTATTGTCTATATATTACACCTTGATGTATATGAGGATCAGCAAAATACAGAACTCATTTATGTTTAGAAAACAAGTAGTTGTGTTTAACTTTTCCTTAAATTTATTAAGCATTATAAAGTTATTTTGTAGAAATATCAGTGATAAATATACATGCATAGTGAAGAAACCTCATCTTTGAAAGAATATAATTGTTTTTCTAAATCGAAAATTACTATTTTCACTTTTGAATACTGAGAAAAGAATTATATGAAATCTATTTTTGATGTTTAACACTGAAGTGTAATATTTTAAACTTTAATTTTTTTTAAATTTCAGTTTAAGTTTAGGTATTTTGATACACTGAGTCATATTCCTAAGACCTCTCTCCACTTTTTCAAATTTTGAGACTGTCTTGCTAAGTTGCTTGAAACCTCATTAAGTTGCTGAGGCTGAATTTAAACTTCTGAAATTTCTCAGCTTCCAATTTGCTTGGATTACAAGCATGGACCATCATGCCAGGTTTACAGTGCATTTTTTACCTATATTTACCTTATGTATGCAATATGTCTTTATAACTGAATATTTGTTTATATGTTAACACATATTGCATCCTGTTAAATGACAGACATCATAGTGTTCCACTTGACTAAATGTTCTATGTAACAGTAAAACATACTGTTGAGTGAATAATACTCTAGCGTCTGTTAATACTTTTACACATTTTAATCAAACTTAATGTGGAATACAATTTGCATAATTCAGATCATTATTTTTTTTCTGTTTGTGTTTATGGTGAAATTAAGAGTTATAAGAAGGATATAGATATATGAAAATAAGCCCCAGATTTTCATATCTTGATTTATAAATGTTAAAATTTTTACTTTTTAACATTTTGACATTTCCTAGTAATTTTAATAGACTGAATTTCCACAAACTTAAAGGCAGCTCTTACAGGAGAGAAGAGCTGAGGACCAAGTAGTAAGAGGTAAACTGAGAAGGGTGTATGTAAAAATTAAGTTTCTTATCGTAAGATTTTTGCTTTTCAGGTACAATAGGGTAAAAGCTTCTTATACACAGAATCCATACAAAAATCATATTGAATATCATTCACAATTTTATTAACATTACATATAATTCATGAAGAACTGAGTTTACAGCAACATATGCCTAAGAACAAGGTCTGGGGACATTGTACACTCTCCAATATAGACATTTATACCAATTTAATTATACATCAAACTACACTAAATGAGAAGAAAAATCAATTGGATCAACACACAAGAATATAGAAATAAAAAATTGTAAAGACTTAAGTAAAAGACCAATAGAAGATGAAGTGTGGTTTCCAAATGCTAGGGGGAAAATGGACATATAATCAGTTAAAGGTAATTGAAGAAAGATAAGTTACCCACTTTGAGCTACAATAGCATTTGAAAGAAAAAAAAGTGTCACAGAGCAAAGACTATTCACTTCCATTTGTATGCTTTGTAATATTTTCCAAAAGTTTTCTGCATATTTTATTTCAGTCAGATTGGGAAACAATCCAGAAAGTTAAAAAACACAAGTATTGCTCCTCTGGTTTTAAAAGCAAGAAAAGGAATAGAGAGAGATTTATTGAGCTAGAAAAATTTACTAGTTAGAGTTAAAAAAAAAAAAGAACTGAGATTACCAGAGTCTAAGTATAATGTATTTCAGACATCCCTGGCTGCACAGGGCATTTTTGCTTAACAAGGAATTTGTTCACATATGTACGCTTAAAGAACATTGCTGGTTTTAGTCAGTCTTTTACATTAATAACAATGATATACCTTTCAACAGTTTCCAGCCAAAAAATACAGCATTGCAGAAATCTTCTGTTTCATCCTCCATATATTCTCCCACAATATTCACCAGGAAAAGATAATATAAACCTTTTGGCAGTCCCATCAAGCATTCACTTCTATTAATTTTAAGGCCAAACATAAACTGCATAGAAAAGTATGATACGTGGAACAACATAATTTTACTTAGTAAAAATAAATTTTTTTCATGAAAAATGTATCCCAACTCCTTTGTCTTGGGATTACATTAGAAAAAATATGAGGTAATTATACTGTGTATTATGACCTTAGGCTATGAGCCTTAAAATTACCTTAAAATACAAAAGAATATTAATGTTTATTTTTAAATATAGTTTTTATATTTCAAATATTCAAATTCCACAGCAATCAATGATACAAAAACATGAGAAAAACAACTGCAGTTTGATGTCTCATCATGACATCTCAATACCTGCTGTAGATTGCCTGTGGCTTCCACTTTTAATTTTAAAAAATAATATTTTTTCCATACAATTTGGGTGAAGTGGAGGACAAAATCTCCTGCATTGCTTTCCTGGAAAAGCCATTGTACTTGAAACAACTGAACCCCCAATCAAAATATGTTTACTCTACATTCTAAGTATATCAGTTCTTAATTCATCTAGCATAAAATAAATCTAATTTTTTCTGGTTGAATATCTTGCGCTCAAAGACATGGAACCTGGGAGCTAAAAGAAGTATGACATAAATAACGAGGACTTTTTTTTGCATAAGGCAAATTGCACTTTTTGTATTTGATTTTTCTGCCTGTGAAGATCTACATTTCTCTTCCTACAATGGCATTATGATTGATGGTGACTTGTGTGATTACAGGAGGCTTAAAATGCAGCTACATGTGTTTGAGTCCTTTCACTGGTAAGAAATACTATTATTTGTACTCTAATAGGAGACTCAAAATGGTGCTAGAAAAAACTATTTTTTTAATCTGCCTCTTTATTCATGGTTTTCTAATGGTTTTGATCTAGTCAGTTCAGACCATTTCTGATTAATGGGTGTCAACAAGATGTAAATTCCCTCTATAATCATTAGCAATGAGGCAATTCTTCCCATTAAAAATAAAAAAAATTCTCATAGGGTCTTTGCTATAGTCTAAGGAACCACTCTTGTTTTGCTTTACTAAAAAAAATAAATTCCATATATTTGAGTCCCAAAGTAAATGGCAATACATTAACCTAAGCACCATGAGTAATATAAGAAATAAAAGATATCACCTTTAAAATATAATAACAAATAAGAATCAGAAATGCTAAGCCATTACCATCTAAACTATACCAGAGCTTTTAAAATGTAATCTTAGATGTTTTACTCACTCTCATAGTAAGATACCTTAGACTAAAAAATATTTAATCATTCACTAAAGGTCACTCAGTGAATGCATAACAGTTTTTATTCTAAAGCTTTTACAGAATTTTTTGATAATACATTGCAAAGTTTCACATCTCTTCTTTAGAAATAAGACACAGAGGTTGTTTTAGTCTCTTTTATAATGTTATAGAAAAATACCAGAAACAGGCCAATGTATGAAAAGATATAAATGCATAAAATTATTTTCTGAGAGGCAGGGGTTGTGGCCCAGTGGTAGATTGCTCACCTTTCACATGCAAGAAGCTGGGTTCAATTGTCAGCACCACATAAAAATAAATAAATAAATAAAATAAAGATATTGTATCCAACTACAACTTATAAATAAATAAAAATATTTTTGAGTACATAGTTCTGAAGATTTAAGTGCACCATACCAGAATCTTCTCAGCTCCTGTGATAGCTCCTTCACCTGCATTACACATGAGGTGGCATTTTGGTGAGTGCTCATTTGAGATGTAGAGAGAATAATGAGACAGGAAGTCAGAGAAATTCAGAAAAAGACTTGCTCTTTTTAAACAACCAGCTTTAATAAGAAGTATATTGTGCCCCATGAAAGTTACACTAAACCTCTCCAAGAACATCTCTCCCAATGATCTAACCACACTTTAGTAGATCTCATTTCTTAAACATTCCACTATTTCCCAACTCTCTCCCTTTGAAACTAAGTTCCAAACACATGAGCATTTGGGGAACATACTCAAATCATAATGAAAGTAGTATGAGAGAGACAATCGTAAAAATGAGACATATAATGTCATTTCTTAGTAGTTATAAAGATTATATATTCTACAATAAAATGCTTTAGAGTATAGAAATTAATTTAGGTTGATATTTTAAAGACAATAGGATACTTAATTAAATTACTTTTTGAAGAATTAATGAATTTGAATGTGACAAGACTAATGGGCTAAGTATATTAAAATAAGGGAAAACTGTGCAAAAAAAAATCAATGAATGTTTAGTAAACAATGCCTAGGTATAAAAAGAGAATGCTGTGCTTTCTGATTATGCTATATCAAGCCAAAAGTTTACTGCCTAAAATCTGGTGGCCCTCAAAACCAGAGGAAATATTCATATAAAAGATGCAGTGGACATCAGTCTCAAGAGCTTCCTACTTAAAATATCTGCTTCCAAAGACTACATGATTCATAGTAATTCTCGGGAGTATTATATTTCTTTCAATTTCATTTTTTAGCTTTCTGTATAGTTACCACACCATCTCATGGCCAGATCAATATTTTCTTGACCTTCTTCATATATTAATCTATACACTGTCTCAGATATGTTTGTTTCTAGATTGTCAGGGATCCCTCCTAGTGAATTCTGAGATGTGTGAGAGGTTGAACAAGCATAGAAATTTGCTTATAAAAAATAAGCCATATTGTACGTGGGAAGTAAAAGGAGAAAAGATGCAAAAGTCCTCCTCTAAACTTGTATGTGCTGATACTACACAAGGTTATTCCAATGATGTCTGGTTTGGGGTAGGAAAGCAACTTTTCTTATACATTATGACACAAAGTTCATCAAATATGGTTGTTACAGACTTTTGGAGAACACCTAATTTTTTCTTAGCAATTTTTACATTTAAAAACTACTGTTACTTTAAACAAAACTATCCATTGCAATAAATCTGAAATAGTTCTTTAATATTGCAAAACAGAAAATTGATGGCATTATTCACCAAATTCTAATATTTTCCAATAACACCTCACACCACAATATATGTACCTTATATAGTTTAACACCTATAGGGGTTCTTAACATAATGGATAATTAAAGTAAAGAGTGTTCACCAAATGCTAATATTTTCCAATAACACCTCACACCACAATATATGTACCTTATATAGTTTAACACCTATAGGGGTTCTTAACATAATGGATAATTAAAGTAAAGAGTGAAATGAGACTCAGAAACAATTAATTATAGTAAAAATTATTATTACCTTATTTCAAATACTAGTGCACCCTTTTGTTTTTTTTTTCCCAAAAGTTATTTTTTTAACCTTTGGTATGATATTTCACTTTATTTAAATAACATAATAAGTAGTATTTTTTTCATATGTGCTCTCTGATGCATCTCAAATATATTTGCATACCTCAAGACCTTAGCAGATTTCTATACACATTATTCACTAGAGAAACTGTAGTTACTTCTGAAGTATATATTGCTCTTTTCAAATGAGGTCTTGAAGTTTTTTAAAAAATATCTGAGATAATTATAATGAACTTATTTCTAATTAGCATCTCTAATTTATTAGCCTTTCTGACATCCAGTATTAGGACATGAATGCTGCTCATGGGAAGATATTCTTACCATCAAGAACAATCAATACTACTTTCTTCTATCCCATTAAACTTTACAAAAAGTGCACATTTTTACTGTATTTCATATAAAGAACTTGGCTTTCCATTATTTGTGGTATGTGTGTTTTTACTTCCTTTTTTCATCACTTTGTTTTTCCTATACTTTCTAATATTCATTTTTTTGTGTGGTGAGAAAATATATCAAAAGAATCTTCTAACTTTTGCTACATCCAATCACTTGACTACTCAATAGCTAATATTTCTATTAAACCATCATTATAAAGGTAGGACTGAGGTATGCTAAAAAACTATTTTCAAGGTCTACTGCAGAATCAGCATAAATTTCTTGAGCTCAGCAGTTAGAGCAACTGTTTCTGTCCACAAAATCTGCTGCCTTTTTAAAAAATTTTTCTTCTATATTGAGTAACTCTCTTTGAAATGAGCATGGAAAATTGCTTTTTAGATTTTATTATTTATGAAAATCTATTTATATTTATCATTGATGGACAATCGGCTTCATTTTAGAATACCAGGTTGAATACTAATTTTCCTTTACATCTTGAGGTTATTCTGTATTTATCATCTATAATCAATCATTAAGGATAAATATTTGGGTTTTATTCTTGCTCTCTTGAAGGTGACCATGGTTTTTCATTTTAGGATATTTTCTTTGTTTTAAGCATAGCTACTTGAGAAAATCTGGAGATATATTTAGCATATTTAAATTTTATTGTATTGATTATAGCATTCAATCAAAGTGGAATATTTTCAGACCTAATTTTCTTTTCAGTATATACATGTAGGAAAATGGATAAAATATGGAAAATAATATAACTGTTTTTCAGACACCAAAAACAGGCATGGCAGGTGAGTGAAACCATAAGCATTAAGTACAGACTGGTTAGGTGAACTATAACTTTATTTTAAAAATGCTTCTTAATAAGTGCAGTTTGATAAAATGTTGTTAAAACTAATGGGTAAAGGGCAAGTAAAATAATCAAAGTATACCACTGTAAAAAATACTTGAGGTCTGGCACCTGAGACAAGACTGTGGGGAAAACTTCATGTTATGATAGGAAAGAATCCCCCACTTTTCCTTCACCCTCTCACCCACTTAACCTCACCAGAAACCACCAAGATGCCCAGAATAAAAGGTTTCAAGTTCAATAGTCACACTCTTTCCAACTACAAAAAGCAGTTTCAATTCAACTGAACAAAGAAGCTAATGTGCAAAGTTAAGGGGATGTGAGACATCATATAAAAAGTTAGGTTAAAGATAATTCTGTTTTTTTGTTTGTTTGTTTGTTTTGTGTGTTTTGTTTTGTTCCAATGGTGTGGCTGTTCCTTGGTCCCCTGAACTCAGGAAAGAAACTGTTATTTTGATGAAGTGTTAGTGGGTGACCCACATTGAAAACAGACAAATGTTAAAAAATTTTTAAAAATCCTTTACCAAAAAAAATGTTGCTACTTCTCCCTCTACATTTTCCTTTTTAAAGTATCTTTTTAAAAAAAAATATTCATTTTTAGTTTTAGGTGGACACAATATCTTTATTTTTTTTATTTTTACATGGTGCTGAGAATCAAACCCAGTGCTCCATGCATGCTAGGCAAGCACGCTCCTACTTGAGCCATATCCCCAGCTCTAAAGTATCTTTTTTTAAGTTTTGATATTTATTTTTAGTCGGGAAGAGTAGACAGAAAAACAGCTTCTGGAAGAATTTACAACCAACTGCATGAGGGTCTGGGAAACTGAGAGGCTGAAGCAGGGCTGGGAGGAGCAGATCAGAAGTCTGACTAAGGAGCAGACTTCCCTTAGTCACTGGAGGCCAATTATAACTAAAAGGAGACAAAAATCAATAAGTGTTTGTAAACCAGGAAATGACACAGATTATCAAGTTAGTATCAGTTATAAAAAATTCATATAATCAAGAAAATAGAGAAATCATGAACAGGATTTGAAAAATAATAGATGTAAATTTTATTTTTAGAAGCTTATTGGTGATACATAAAAAATAAAGATGAATTTTATATTTTGATTTTGAATGTAAGGCAGAGAGATATGCAAGTCATATAGTACTTCACAAACCTTACATCAGTTACAAAAGTATAATCAATTGATAACTTCTACTTATTTTACTCTCTATCTTCCTTGGCATTTCACCTGAGGTCACACTTGTAGAGTGTGACCAATAACTAAGCAAATAACTAGCCAAGAAGATAATAACTGAAGTTACACTCTTTCTCAGAAAACCCCAATCAATTTCAGAGCAAAGGTATGATACAACACCTATTCATTTCCTTCTTTGGGAAAAGGTCCCTTTTGTGAATCAGAAGAGGAAATTGGCCAACCTCTATCAAAATATTAGTAGAAATAAATATGAGTTATCTTCATTTAGAAGTAAAGTGAAATAAAATAACACCATTGTACTGTATCTTTCAGAATTACCCTTGAAAAATAAAAAATGAAAAAACACTTTCTTATGAGCAGAATATTGGCAGCACACTTCATCCTTAATTTCACGTGGAAAAAGAAGTTACCTCAGGTAAGAAGGTACATTAGAATGTACATAAAATAATAGGAAGAAACCAATAATAGGAAGAAACCAATAATAGGAAGAAACCAGTGTAAATATCATGGGATTTCATGCTATCACATACCAAAGCACATACATCATGGATATTGTACAAGACAATCAAGTTGACAACTGGACTTGGCTAGTTGTTTTTATCCAGCCTCTGATGCTGCACAGGATGAATGAGGACTGAGTATCATAGTGGTTTCCAGTCACCTTATTTTATCTATCAAATGCTTCTTCCAAATATCTAGCCAGCTAGGAGGAGAGATATCTAGGTTCTTGTTACAGCATTGTTCTTTTCATCATTTTCTCATAATAAATTAACAAGTTGACGTCTTTTAACCCAGAAATAATTTTAACCAGAAAAACCCAAACATTTTTTTTTTAAATTTTGCTTTTACAGACAATAAATGCTAAGCAAGTACCACTAATAAGGTGTCAATACATCATGCCTAAAATTGAATCAGACCACACTTAACAAAAATAAAGATATTATTATTGGTCTATGACCATGGTATGCACTGTATTATCATCTAAAAAAATACCAAAAACCTGCTGGCCTGGTAGAATTCTGGAACAGCTGATGGTGTTTCTAAATCTTCTTAAATTTCACATCATTATATCAGGTTGTACTACCAAGAGACACACTATATAGATCCAGGAACCAGAGTGTCAAAGTTTAAGAGTCTTAACTCACCATCACTCCTATTAATGCACTTAGCAATTATATTTTCTTACGCCATGCCTCTGCATCCTCCACTTTTAGAAATCCTAATTATTTAAGAGTACACTTTTCCAACAGGATGTCTAACAAAATTCCAACTAAAATTTAAACTGCATCTAATGACTCTAAATTCTATGTACTAAGAAAAGAGAAAACAAGAGGAGAAATTACAATCCTACCTAGGTTAATTCACTCTCCTCACCAGAAGGACATTGATTCCATGTTTCAATGCTAAGCAAGTGCCACTAATTAAGTGCCAATACATCATGCCTAAAATTGAATAAGACCACACTTAACAAAAATTTAAAAAATATTACTATTGGTCTATGACCGTGGTATACACTGTATCCAAACATAAAATCTATTATATATTTGAAGATAAAAATCAGATGATTCAGTTTGAAAACAGATGATCCAATTTTCTACTTTTTCGTACTCACTTTCCATACAGGAATGGTAAAAGGATCAATGCAGTAGTTGGGTCTTGAGAAAATTATAGTGAGGATCCTCAAATGATTTGGGGATGAGTATAGGGACCAAAAGAAGTATGTTTAGTGGATCTAAATTGAACAGCAGAAGAGACACGAGATGACTATTAATTTGACATTCAGTCTACACAGCTGTCAAAACTGTAATTAAATGCACTGTTTTCCATTCTTATACGTTTTCTTCAGAAATTGAGTCTCACCAGTACCATAAACTAAGTACAGAACTTAGACTGAAAAGTGAGTTTTTGTGGTGTCACTATAGGGAACTATGCTTTATGGCACCATTAGGACTGAAGGATTCATTTCCCAGACAGTTGCTGAAAGTGGTCTTTTCAAAATATTTTCATTAGTAGAAGATCGTTTTTCTGGCTATTACCATTTAAGGCTTCCTAAACTCAAGATTGTTTGAGACTCATGTAAATCATACTCCATGTCTGAAGTAGGAAAAATGTGAGAGTGCAAGACAGATCCATAATTTCACTTTGAGTAAGCAGAAGCCTCCTTTGAGATTAGACTGCAACCTCAGATTCTGTGTGCCCAAATGTGCTTCCTTCCCTTTATTTCCATTGTGCTCATCTGAAGCACACTAACTTATGGACTTTCAAGATGCCTAGTCATTTAATCCACCTCCTGGGAAGCCCTAATTAGAACTCAAATGCATCCTTCATCTACTTCCAGACTTTCTGTTTTCCAGAAGTTCTTTGAAGTCTTTTTGTCACTGGAGATTACCTCCTCTTTTCATTGTGGATGTTTATCTCATTTTATGCTTCTCTTTTACTGTTACTTTAATTCATTGTTGGTAAAATCAACTTGTATATTTGAAGATCCAGATCTCTAAGTAAAATAGTTAGTTTATGGGCTTATAATACACAATCAAAATGTTCAATACATTTTAATATAAATTTAGATCCATGATTAAAATTGGAGGAAATAAAATAGGCTTTATTAGGTCGTAATTCTGCACTACAAAATTATCTTTTTTTCACAAAGGATAAGAATTTTGGAAGATAATGTGACACCAAGAAAAAAAATACTATATTTTATATATAGTTGTGCTTGAAAGAGAATAATAATGTCACCATAAATTGATTATATAATATAAAACAAAAAACTTTATTACCAAGTTATGTTTATTTTTGACAAAACATATTTGAAGCAAAAATACCAAATCCATGAGTCTCCTCAAAATACTATACAGTTAATAGCATTTCTACACAAATCATATAATTTTTAATGATATTATGTAAATTTTCTAGACATAGATGTAGAGGTTAAATACACTAATATTATTTCTCAAGGCACATTTATTTTGAAGCCCAGTTCCATAAATCTGCAAATACAATTAAATTTTACTTATTATACATAGATCAGTAACTAAAAAATGACCAAATACCTGTATATATTTACTTTGACAGATTTCTATTACCTAGACAATAAGGTCAGCTTTAATATAATATATCTCCTACCTTTTCAGTGACACAGAATTTTTAAATTTTAAGGAAACCTCTCCTATAGGCTCAAAATTCACCATATAACTATAGTACTAATAAAATTAGTGATGGATGTTACAAGAAAAATTCTTAGTTCTCCTAAGACAGTTTTTTGAAATGAAACACTATATCAACACATGATACTTCAAAGAAATTATGATAATGCATGCACAGCAATAAATTTGGAATAAAGAAGGTATAGACATTTATTAGCTATAGGACTTTGAAAACACATGCTTTGGACCTAAAAGACAGTTATTTTGCTTTGTAATTAGAGCACTTTTTATATCTGTTTGTTGAGTTTTAGTTCTATGTTTTTGTTTTGTGATCTCATGTGCTTCGTTTATTCAGTTGTATTAATGTAATATATGCTTATATGAGTTATATGCCTCGTTCTAATTATAGAATATTTTTTAGAAACTCTTGGTAATCATACAGTTTCTAAATTAGAGCGCAATTACCATGCAAGCTAGAAAATGCACAGTGGCTTAAAGAACTCTTCATTCCAGAGTCTATCCTTAGATTTTTCACATAGTTGATGATCAATAAATTTATATGGATCATAAAGTTAAGATTTGTTTAATCTTTTTTAAAATTTTAATATTTATTTTTTTTTACTTCTCGGCAAACACAACATCTTTGTTTTGCATGTGGTGCTGAGTATCGAACCCGGGCCACACCTGGGCCGCACGCATGCCAGGCAATTGCGCTATCGCTTGAGTCACATCCCCAGTCCAAGATCTGTTTAATCTTGAAGTAAAGAAATATGAAGCCAGAGAGGTGCTTCTTCACAGAAATCAAGCTGTCATTACTGGGATACCAAAGGAGTCCTAGAGGGCCATCTGTCTCTCTGATTGTTGTAGTTATGTAAAATTCAAGTACTGCTTTTCTTCCCCACAACTTTGCCTTTCCAGTGTCATCTTGTTCTTTGTGTTTCAGTGACCAGAGAATGAGATAGGTTCACATTTATTTGTTCATGCTAAAGACAAAAGACAAACAAACAAGCAAAAAAAGAACTAAAAAAAACTGAGTTTTTGAAAACATCAGAAATTTAAGTAGAGTGATCAGGGTAGGATGAGATTCCACTGACCTAAATGTTCCTTTAAGAAAAACTAGATTCAGACATTTCCATTGTGACAGAAATGGGAAACGGCATATATGTATGTATATAGTCACATATATATATACACACATGATAACTAATACATAAAGAACAAATGAACACAAATATTCCTCCTCTAAACTTGGAAATTATATTTCTGTGTATTTTTAATCCAGGAATGGGAAATTACTAGTATGTTCATTTGATTTTCAAAAATATTCAGTGTGCTTCCAAACCCTTTTATCATGATCCTCTCATTTGTCATTTCCTAAGTGAAAGACTACAGGATCAGGAAATTTTTAATCTTTTGAGTTAAATTGGATCCAAAGACTTTATGATAAATATAAGTAGTTTATGGCATTGTGATATTGCCCTCTATGAAATGAAGTTTTGAACATAGAATATAATTTCATTCTAAAAATTTAAAAACTTATAATTAGTCGAATTATAGAATTCACATCAATAGAAGTTCTATTTAATTTTTTAATATTACAGAAGCAAGTTTATAAATAAAACATGCTAAATTACAGATGGCGATATTGCTCAGTAGTGGAGAACTTGCCTAGCATGTGTGAGGTCCTGGGTTTGATCCTCAGCACCACATGAAAATAAAATAAAATAAAAGTTTATAAAATATCAAGTTTTATAATATGTATACAAATAAGTAATTTTTAAAATCTCAAGATGACATTCCATATGTAAGTTGTATCACTAGAACTCATTAAACTTAGAACAAATGGACAACAAAAATTAATCATTATTACCTATTAAAAAAATGACTCATTTTAGGAGGATATAAATTAAAGAAGCAAACATTTTTAGAAGAAAATATCCTCATTGTACCATACAGAACACAGTCCTCTGGATTGAGTAAAACTGTTGGAGCTGAAGTCTCTCTTCTGCATCTACAAGAAACCTCAATTATGCTAAAATTTCCTCTTTCCACAGCCTTTCCATGACCCAAATGCACACTACTTCTGAATCTAAGAATGCAAAGGCACTTATCCAGATGGATGAGGTAAAAGATGATGTGGTGAAGGTAATAGCCTAAAGAGTTGCACGTTTTAAGGAAAGACATCTTTAAGTTCTGTCTCTGTGGGCCTATAATTTTATCGTCTAGAGAAATATGACCAAAATCTCCCTGGAAAACACAGAACTGTGGCTTTCCCAGTGTAACATGTAAGCTGTCTCTTAATTTTACTTCTTCTTTGGTGGATAACAGCAATACTGGGAGAGCTGGTCTTCAAACATTTTCTGGACATATTTGGAAAGGCATCTCAATTGGAATCATGTCCAAACAAAATTGCTATTACTCTGATCATAACATCAAATTAGTCCAGTCCAATTAAACAATTTACAATGCCTCCACTTTAGAGTGAGGGATTTTTGGCACCTCCCATGGCTACACCATGGCTCTGAGGGTCCTCTCTCTACAATGTGTGGTAGGCCCCTCTTCCCTAGCTTTTTCTCACATCAAGCACCTGGTTTCTGGGTAGTGTTTTTTCTGCATGCCACCATTTCTAAACTGGCTTTTTTGTGATTTAGGCTCTGTGTAAAATATTAAAATTAATCTGAATTTCAGAAGAAGAAGAAGAAGAAGAAGAAGAAGAAGAAGAAGAAGAAGAAGAAGAAGAAGAAGAAGAAGAAGAAAAGGCCACAGGCTGAGGAGATCACAGGAAGATTGAACATGGAGCAGAGTCAGAGCCCATGCTGAAAGGCAACCCGAAGGAACCTGTGATGAGCCCTCATATTCACTAATGGAGGTAGAGGGGAGGCCTACCCTTTCTCTGAGACAAACCATGTAATATTAGCTTAGTCTTCTCTGTACTATATATAAAGTTATATAAAGCATAAAAAATAAAATGGAGACTTGTGATGTAGAATCAAAAGAGAGTATTATCATTTCAAGCAGGTCACTGAAATTCCAGTGTTGGAGTCAGAAGATACTGCTTTATCACAACCATTGTCAATGAGTGAAGAGTTAATAATAGTATCATAAAAATAAAAAAAAGGGTATTTTGAGAGAGATTTTGAAACTTGAATTAAATGTTAATAAAATAAAATAAAAACTGTAACATCTACAGGTAATTTTCCACATGCTTGAATTTGGAGTAGTTTAAAAGCTGCAGAAAAAAAAATGTATAAGAAATGCCAAATCATGAGACCTTCAAAGCAATGTGCAAAAGAAATATAAAATAGGAGGAGGGCATAAATAGTTGAACAAGCATATGTGTGATAAGGCAAGGCTCATTTTTGGAGGAGGAAGCCCCAGGCTTCATGTGCCTTGGAAAAGTATATCCTCTAGGCCAGCCCCCATCCTGGACGAGCCACTCCTCTGCCTTTGCTGAATTGGGTTGTTCCCTATTTCCTTGCGTGGCATTGTCCATTGATCATGAAGTTACCACCTGGAATTCTCTCCTCTATGTACACTTATTTTCTGGGAGTATTGTGGGGTGAGTTGTGGCAGAGGGGTTGGCTTGTGTCCCCCCAGCTTTGTGGAGTCTTCATTTGTTTGGAGCCACAGAGATCTCTTTGGAGAGCTGCAGAAGTACAGACACACACCCTGGTTTTCCTATGGACTTGATGCACAACACTGAGCAGGTGAATCCAATCTTTTTGTCTAAGTTTCCTTGATTTTTAATATAAAAGTGATTGCATCTCTAATTGTGAGCAGTAGAGTCAATTACCCTGATACCTGAACTTTAGCTCCAGTCAGTGAAACAAAAATATCTGGGGAGTACTCTCAAGCATTGGATTTATTAAGCTTGCAGAGAGGTTCCTAGATGTTATGACTAGTATAAGATAAATGTTCATGGACCAAGGTCTTGAGTACAAATCATACATTTGTATTCTGGCTTTCATATATTTATAGAGGCTTGAATAGTTTTTTTTTCCTTTGGTACTTGGGATTGAACTCAGGGGCACATAACCACTGAGTCATATCCCCAGTCCTACTTTGTATTTTTATTAATAGACAGTGTCTCACTGAGTTGCTTAGCACCTCAATTTTTCTGAGGTTGGCTTTGAACTCACAATCTTTCTGCCTTAGGATCCTAATCTGCTGGAATGGTAGACATGTGCCACCTCACTTAGCTTGAATAGATCTTTAATTTCTCTCCTATTTATTTATTTTTAAGATGGGGCTAATGCCACTTGCTTCCCAAGACTATAGTGAGAATTAAATGAAGTCATAGATAGTTAGCACTTAGTGCCTAGTGAGTGCTCCATAAGCCAGGGGGATGACAGGCTTTATATTTTTGCTTTGTGGGCACCCAGCTTTAGCTTTTTTGGCAAAGTCTTGAAAAACTTAGCAAATCCCTGTTTAAAAAAATACAAAAATAGGACTGGTGATGGCTATGTTGCTCAATGGTGAAGCATGCTGAATTTCAGTCACTGGTACCAAAAATGTCATTTAATTTAGGACATTGTAATTATTTTATTAGTATGTTCATTTGTTACCTCTACATATATGGGCATAACATCATTGACCCTCATTTCTCAGGGCCTGAATCATCTCTCTTATTATCTCTTCCGTCAGTCTAAACTCAATTATTCTTCCTCTAATTTTTTTTTGAGATCCACTTCTTTTTTTAACTCCATTTTCTTTTACCTTTCTCGTATGAAAGAAAACACTTGACAATTGACTTTCTGCATCTGATTTATTTCATTTAATTTGATGTTCTCCAGGTTCATTCATTTCCCACAATTGATATAACTCCATTCTTGTTTATGGCTGAGTAGAATGAGTAAACTTGTGAAAATATGTGTAGATGCTATTTTCTGGGGATGCCACCTGCAAGCACACAGGACCTTCAGTGTCCAAGCTCAGCCTGCCATTGTGTGAGCCAGGGAATGAAGATGCAGAAGCAAAAGGTCTCATGTGAGCCATTTGAGGTCTTCCAATCTGTGGCTCTGACTGCTTGAACATTCACCAAACCGCCTGGTAACATCCAGAGTGTCCTTTATTGTCTGCATTGATGACTAACCTGTCTCAGTGGTCTGTTTTCAGTACAGTTTTGTTCTCAAGAGAAGAGGGTCTATATGAAGGTAATATCTCCTGATTTTCCAGGTGTCAGATGTACGATTTGGCTCTTCCTTCAATTCTTTACTTTTTGTCCATTCATGAAACTGCCTTTATCCACTTTAGGTTAGTCCTCTCCTCATGTGGCACCTTTGTATTCATACTGGCCCTGAGCTCTGGTTGGGGGCATGAAATCTAGAGTCAAAGCAGACCTGGGCACACTGGCCCTGTGAACTTAATTATTTTATTTATTTATTTATTTATTTATTTATTTTTTACTTTTCAAGGATTCATGTTTCGCATGTTGTGAAGTGGGATTGACAGCTAGTTATGGTGACATGTAATAATATCAGGAGCCATTGATGACCATGTATTGGACTATTGTTTTTGAGAATTTTATCCCTGACCTCTTTACTGGCAATAAGAACTCCATGAGAAGAAGCCATGTTTACATCCATCTTGCAGGTCAGGAATGCTCAACTGTGTCGAGTTAACTTGCTTAAAGTCACACAGCTATCAAATGGCAGCTTCATTGTTGCTCTGGGAACAGAGGAAAAAATGCACAGATGAGCATGATAAAGTGTTGGCACATAATGATCAGGTCATAGAGCAGGAAAATGAATTACAGGTCCACTGGAAGGCCTGGCTCTAACCAATATACAGGCAGGGCCCCTGAGGAGGTGAGAGCAGAGTCCAGAGTACAGGGTAGAAGGAGGCTTCACTCCTTTCTTAAAGAGGTCAGAGAGTAACACAACAGGAGGCCTGGGCCTGCCTTGCAGGGATGGGGCGTAGAGGGTGGTTCCCAAATTTGACTTGAAAAAATGCAGAATGTGAGGATTGGGCTTGGTGGAAAGCCCCAAGTTCCTTGCTGTAGTATGTGCATGTACATAGGCACATACATGGAGGGATGCCCAGAGAGTTGATAACCTGTGTAAAATTAAAAAGAAGGGTTCATATTGAAGGAACAATTGAAAAGACAGAATTTTCTTTTAACTATATTTTAGTCTATTTGAACTGCTCTAAGGGAGTACTAGAATCATATACCTTAAAATAAAAAAAAAATCATTTGTGCACTTCTGAAAGTTCAGATGTCCAAGATCAAATTACCAACAGGTTTATTGACTATTGAGAAACTGCTTTTTTATAAACAGCTCTAATTTGAAGGTTTGTGTCCCCTTGGGTACCTTGGTTGAACTCCTCTCCATTAAGATGATGGTATTAGAACGTGAGTCTTTGGGGAGTTGTTGAGGTCCTGAGGCTGAAGACTTCATCAGTGGAATTAATGCTCTAATACACAGTGCTACAGGCTTGCTGCCTTCTTCCACCATATGATGACACAGCCAGAAGCTTCTACCTATTAGAAATGTTTTTTCCAAGCATTGAATTGCCTTGTGCCTTGACCTTACACACTGTAAAAATGAGTGTCTGTGGCTTATAAACTACCCACTCTACCATAAATCATTATAGCAGCTTGATGAGAGTAAGGAAGTACACCATCTCTGTCCTCACAGGATAAATTGAGAAGTTTCTTTCCAGCTCTCTTTTAATAAATGACAATAATCCTCTCCCATGACTTAATAACCTGCAGGACCCCACCTTTGTCTGCCTAGGCTCATGATAAACTATCACAACATTAAAATACATACTCACACAGGGTCTAGGACTGGTCATTTTTCCCCAAGTCTCTATGGCCAAGCTTCTAAAACCTGGACCTGAAAGTAACTTTCAAGACCTCTCTGTGTTCTTGGCATTAAAATTTCAAAGAATTCTTCAGTGTATGTTAATTGTCATATCTATCTATTCACCAGCCTGCTCACACTATATAAGAAGTGGCCCCTGATCATGTAAACTCCAGTCTAATTGAGAAAGCATAAAACCCATGTTGTCCCTTGCTTGCTGACAATAAACTTTGCTTATGTATTCTGTGATCTTTTATTGCCAATCACTGATCAGTAAATGTTACATCACAGCAAGCTTTGCTACTTTAGGTAAACATTTTGTTCACATTGGAGAAAAGATCCTGGAAATCATGCAAGCTTAAGAAATTAGTCACAGAATAGTATGGTTCATGTTTGTGTTGTCAGACTCTTACCTGTCTGTTGGGCTTGATTTTTGTCCTTTGATTTAATTCTATGTTTTGAACATGGTTTTTGTTTATGTGGCTCAAATATAAACCCATGTTAAAAAATACTGAAGACTCACCTATATTCCATCCCCACTAATCTTTAACCATTGCCCTTCATGAACAACTGATTTAATTGTTTCTAGTATATATTCTTACTTTTTCTTTTTTGTACGAGGCAATAACAATAATAAGTTACTATGTAAATGTCTTTCTTACCCAAAAGTGAGTGCTCCTGTATATCCTTTACACCCCTTATTTTTCACTCAGTGAAACAACCTGGAAAACACTCCACATATGCAAAAATCTTAACTTTCCATGATATAGATAGACAAAAGTTGGAACTAAACAAATGATGGACATTTGGGCTATTTCTGAATTTCATTTCTTAACAATATTTCTGTATTGAATAGCTCTGGGAATCTATTTTATATTCCTGCAAATGTACATTCAATGTTCAGTCCTGCAAGAATTATTGCTTTATCAATGGCTATTTTTTATACTTTCAAATAATAAAGCCCAATTCGCTGGAGGGTTGCAACATTGTTCTTTCTCCCAGCAGGTATACAAGTTCATGCTTTATGTAGATACCCTGTATTCAGAGGCCACATTTTGGATATTCTGTGCACTATCACAATGTGCTTGTAATTTTTTTTTCTGAGAGAACCATTTCCTATTTCTGTTATTTTTTTCTTTTTACATATGATTGATACCATGTTATGGTTACAGAAGAAAACAGCAGTGTCCTACCCTAAATAAACCCATGGGTTGGTGAGAGTTCAATGCTGAAAACAATAATTTCTTCCCAGTACAATGATCACCAAGGACAAAATGCTTTTTGGTAGTTTGTGTCTTCCAACAAATTGATCTATATAATCTAAGTCCTTATACCTATGGGCTGATAGTTTTAAATATTGTTTATTTATTTTAATGTTCATGTATTAATAGTGATAACATAATTTATTTTTAGTTAGATTTTTATCTATTTATTGACTTTTAGAAAGACCTGAGGACATGAGCCTTAGAAAAAAGACTTCCTGGAACGCCCCCAAAATTGAAAATAAATGCCTTAGAAAGTAATGCATTGGTACAATTTTCAGCATACACTAATAAATATAAGATCATGTTAGGTCACATTGATGATGGCAGTAGAAGAGAATGAGAATGAAGCATTCATGAACATGTAAAATACCCACAAAGAACAAGGAATCACAGGCTCTGATGTGAGAATTGATGGTTGAGCTTTGCCAAGCAAGAGCTTCTGGGACTGAAGGTGATGTCATAGAGAACACTCAGTGGGCAGGTGGTACAAATGGAGAAGCACCCCCCCAAAAAAACCTGTGAAAGTAGATTATTAATTTTTATTTGATGTCATCTCCAAAATTATGAGATAAAAACATCTGTAACTATGAACCTCATAATTATCAGCATCCCTAGATGTATTAGGGCCAAGATACCAATGGTAAAGATCTTGGGCTAGATCTTGTGCTAGAAAAGGAATGTGAAATTTCAAAAGAAAATTCTGGTGTTAGCTGAAATCTCAAAATAAACTTCAGAGGAAATGTTTCTTTTACTAATAAAATAATATTGTTTTTTGATCTTTTTCATTTTTTTCATGTTCCATATCAATAGTATATATTTTAGGAGAAAATGAATCAGAAACCTTTGTTTAAAATAATGTCATCTTCATCAATCTCAGCCTATCCTATTACCAGAGATATATGAGGATTCACAAAAAACACATTTTTATCACTTCAGTTATCAAGTTCCTCTAATAACCTCCAGGTGCCATTCCAATATTATTACCAAATTATGTCTGGATTATGTAATGGTAGTTGTGCTCCCACTGTACATAGGCTTTCTTATAGATTCAGAATTACCATATATTATCAAAATAGTTATTGATATAATCTCATCTTGAGTTTTTCTGGGGTAGTGTATTACTTTGATTTCATCTTTCTCTTCTTGATTGAGCAGTAGGAACATATTGAAAACTCTACAATTTTCAGTGAATTGAAATGGAAAGATTGCACAAACGTAAAGAATTGCAACCTTCTCAAAAATGCATCTTAATGTAGTAGTTGTGCACTTAGATGTATTTTTTGGTTCTGCCTTTTGACATTTATTACCAGAACTAATGCCTTTAATATATCATCTAAGATGACACTGAGAAGAATGCCCTCTAAGATGATTTTTATAAATTTGTATTTATAATGTTTTATTGAGTTAAAGTGTTACCTTGATGCTAAATCTGATCATCTTGTATGACATTTAAGGAGTCACATTACATATATTCTAGAGCTATTGTGTGTGAAAGAAGAACAGTTATCAAATATAAATGGGATTCTGAAATAAAAAGTCCTCAGTAGAAATGCTGGCCATTATGTTTTAATTATCCAGTTTCTTATATATGTGATTTAATAGATTTAAATCTTTTCTTTTAATAATGGCTACATATGTTTTTGCTTCAAATTGTTTTCACAATGTTAAAATATTCTAGCAATATGTGTAGAAAACCCTTTGGCAGTATTAAAGGCCTGTCTTTGAATCCCCAGTGTAGCTATCCACCTTGCATATATGTCATTATCATGACCAGAAAAAATAACTTAAGTGACCAAAGTCCAGCTATTGAATATCAGTAGAACTATATTATTATTGTCTTCTCCTCAGTCATCTGGAATAGAGGTGGTAATTAAAGTCACATTTTAGATAGGCTCAAAGTCATTTCATTGTAAGGTTTTTAATTAAAGAACAAGAATTTGACCCAAGCCTAAAAGATGAACTTCCATAAAATCCCAATATTCATCTGCTTGAAGGAAGCAATGTATTTCTTTAGTAAAGAAACCACACATAAAATTGATACAGAAAATTTGATGTTAATCTGATGGAATATTTTCTATACAAGGCATGTTGTGTTTTAAGTCAAGTGTCTGAAATAGTAGGTATGTATTTTAAATTGTTTCAAGCCACATATTAAAAAATACCGGGAATCAGGGCTAAGATTGTGGCTCAGTGGTAGAGTGCTTTCCTAGCACATGTGAGAAACTGTGTTCAATCCTCAACACCACATAAAAATAAAATAATAAAATAAAGTGTAAACACATTTTGAAAAAGAATAGCATTCATCAGAAAACCATGTGGATGAGGCTAAATCATTCCATGACTCTTTAGACATTTTAGATATAAAAGACATGACAGTAAGAAAAACCAAAATAGTTAAACATTTATTAACATAGGATACCATTTCAAAATTTGAGGTGATGTAGATATTTGGTTAAAACATCAAAGAGTTGATTTCTGTTTATTTTAATTTTTAACTGGAATCTACTATTTGTACTTGGATATGAGACCCATTATTGTAACTCAACATGAGTATATAGTGGGTAGTTATCAGATCAGGGTAATTTTCATCTAATTAAAATTATTATTCTTTGTTTGAAACCTGCAAATTTCTGGCTATTTTGATTTGTTTAATAAGTTATTGTAGAACATAATCACATTATTGTGCTATAAAACTTAAGAGTTACTTTCTGGTCTTAACCGTTTTTAGCACTCCTTACACACAATCAGTCTCTTTCTCATTCTTATCATAAATCTGGGAAGCATTTCTGTTTCAGTTTCTGTGAAATTAATGTTTTAGCTTCAACACATAAATGCCACATGCAGTATTTGTGGGAAAATAAATGTCATTACTAGGAAAAATAAAATATTATTTTCAATTAATAATTTGGGATATTGGCATAATTCTTTGCATTCACTTATTCAGTGTTTTAAACTTGTCTATAATAATAAATCTGGAAAATGAATAAGAATATATAAATCAAATATCCATGTTTTCATGATTTTATGGGTCACATTTGGTCAATGGGAGTAATTTTTGTGACATCTATTTTTATAAAAATGGCATATGATAATTCTTATAAATTTATTTATAATAAGTGAATATATTATATGTACATTTTTGGATTGTAAGTTTAAGTAGATCCTTGTTTCCATGGAATAAATAACTTTCAAAATTGTATTAGAGTTGGCTCAGTGGCACAGGCCTGTCATTCCAGTGGATGTGGAGGCTGAGGCAGGAGTATTGAGAGTTCAAAGCAAGGCTCATTAACTTAGTGAGGTCCTGAGAAACAATTTAATGCTTTATCAAAATAATAAAAATAAAAAAAACAAGATAGAAAAGAGGAACCAGACAGAGTGGCACAGACCTGTAATCCCAGTTGCTCAAGAGGCTGAGGCAGAAGAATCAAGAGTTCATAGTAAGCCTCAACAAAGGTGATGAACTAAGAAAATTACTGAGACTCTAAATAAAATACAAAATGAGGCTGGTGATGTTGCTCAGTGGTGGAGTATCCAAGAGTTCAATCCTAGAAGGGCCAAATCAAATAAATAAATAAAAGGTACTAGGTATGAGGCTGGCCCTGTGGTTCAGTGGTAGCACAATTGAATTGCATGGCATGTGTGAGGCACTGGGTTTGATTCTCAGAACCACATATAAATAAACACAATAAAAATCTGTCAACAAAGCAAAAATATTTTAAAACGTGGCGATGTATCAGTGGGTAACCACCCAAATGCACTCACCCTGTACCCCTTCTCTATCTGGGATGACCATCCTAAAACATATGAAAGAACAATATCTCAGCCTGGCCTCCTATCCAGCATTTCTCTTTTAGCAGCCCATGAGGACCCATTCCTCACTTGATGCCCATTCTTTCATGCCACCATGTGACTATGAATTGGGCCTGGACTAAGCATCCCGAGCACAACTGGTTGTTAAGGTCCAGGTTCAGGTATCACTAATTCATTCCACTAGGACGTTATATTTTATAAAATGAGTTTCTAATAATTCAAAATGACAGGTTTAGGGCTGAAAGTACAGTTCAGTAGTAAAACTAGTGTTTCACATGTGCCTGGCTCTGGGTTTCTCTGCCATGCTACCAGAACCAGTGTGAGCTTCATGAAAGAGGATTCAATGCATAAGAAATTGCTAGAGAGTTTTAAATTAGAGAGACTCTCATTACATTTAGCACAGCTCTGAGATGGCTTCTCCTAGTTCCCGCCTCCAGCCACCTAATATGGTGGCGAGATTTACAGAAGAGACTAGAGAGAGGGGGAGAACATGCCAGGGAGTTAGCTTTTATTGGGCAACAAAAAATTCAAAGGAAAATCCCATCCAATGAAGTATAAGGGGGGGCAGCATCCCATTTTCAGGGCCAGCAATTGGGTCTTCAGGTCAGTGACCAGGCACGGATCAGCACAGACAAGCCCTCGGACCTGGGAAAGGGTGGGGAAGGCTTTTTAACACAGGCTGTATTTAATCACCTCTCACCCAGGCAGGGAGGTAACTCAAATCACGTGTAAGGATGGCCTCCCAGAATCCAACTCCAGCATGTAAAAAAAAAAAAAAGCCAGGCAGGCCTGGTGGCACATGCCTATAATCCCAGTAACTATAGAGGCTGAGGCAGGAGGCTCACAAGTCTAAGGACAGCTTCAGCAATGTAGTGAGGCCCTAAAAAATCTTAGAGAGACACAATCTTTGAAATATAAAAAGGGTTGGGGATGGTTGTTCAGTGATTAAGCAATCCTAAATTTAGTCCCCACAACCAAAAACAAACCAAACCCAAACTAAAAGTGAAAAACAAACTGTATTCCCCAATATTCTTTGCAGGTAGGGGTCTCTATGATACTGTGCTGGCCAAAGAGATATCAGTGGAAGCAACTGGGCCTCTAGATCTTTGTTTTTTCCTTCTTCCCTTTCCCCTGATTTCTGTATTGAATAGATTGCAGAATGAAAAAGAGAAAAGGTTCTGGGGCATGATGGCATAGCTGGATAGCCATAGCAGCCCAGAATACCAACCACTGGGCTTTTTTGATTTTCAAGTAAAAGGAAATATTTTTCAGTATTTTATGGGTATATTTTTCTAGTAGTGGAAAGAGAGATGCATTGATTTTTCTTCTTCTTCTTCTTCTTTTTTTTTTTTACTTTCTTTTCATTGTCCTCAGGTACAGGAATAATGTAGGCCAAGAGAACCAGCCATTTTTGTCACCAATTATTATTCAGGTCTCTGGGGATGGAAAGAAAGTACAACAGAAAACCTCAGCTTTACCTAATCTGAGCCCTTGGGGGCAGAGTTAGGCCTGAGTCATCTTCAGGATCTCTCACCTGCCACAGAATGTTCTCAGAGAGTATCTTTTCTTTTGATGCCAACACTCAAGTCCAGAATGTCAAGGTTCCCATGGCTCTCCTGAGAACTGTTCCACAACAGGCTGACACTGGTCCCAATCTCAATTCCTGCACTGATGGGCCATTGGGAAAGTGATTTTAAGCAAGCCTTACTATTCCCATTTTTGAAGTGGGTCTTATCCAAAAAAGACTTGAATCTAAATGAACACAGAAGGAAGAAGCCAGGGTCCAAGGACTGAAGATGAACACTGGCTCCAGAGAAACCTAGGATTTGAAAAAATATTCAATTAAAGTGAGGTGGCAGGTAAAGTATAGACCTTGACATAAAACAATAGGCTGACAGCAAATTGTCAGGTGTGGGAATTGACATATGTGTGAGAGACTGACTTTTCACAGCCTCCAGTATAGGTGAAAATGAATGCTAAAATTGTAATATGTAACATAAGAAAAAGGAACCACTTTTTTCTTTTTCTTTGTACAAGGATTTGAACCTAGGGGCACACACCACTGAGCCTCATCCTCAGATTTTTTTAATGTAATTTTTTAACTTTTGAGACACATTGTTAATCACAATATTAGTGTATTCTTATATCAAACAAGCACTTTGGTCACAAAATAAATATGTCATGTTAGCAACTACTTCTCTTTTACTGATTTTGTTTTTTTTCCTTAAATACAAGTGAAAATTGTTTATTTTCATATTTAATAACTTTTTTATAATTTTTGCCATTATTTTATTTTATTTTTTTTTATTTTTATGTGGTTTTGATGATATAACCCAGCACCTTGTGTGCACTAGGCAAGCAATCTCCCAGTGAGCCACAAAACCAGCCCACATTTAACCCCATTTTAATCAAATTCTGTTCATTCTTTCTACTCACCCTTGCTTTTTTATTTACTCTCCAATCTATGTGACTAAAAAGGCCTGAGAAATGATACTACCTAATGTTAATTCTGGTGTTTGGGGCACTGGGTTTTGCCAAGATTCCCACCCTTTGGGAAGTTTTTTAGTATTCTACTGTATATTTTGAATTCTTTATAGGAGCCTTTAGCATTGTTGTAGAGCAATGCAAATAGTTTCCCAAAATATGGCACTATTTTTTAAAGGTTTGTGGACATTGAGTGACATGATGAGAAAAGCACCTGGCATGGTGTGGTTGTGTGATTCTGAGAAGACACAAATATCATTGTGAGGTCACAAATGGTGTTCTTACATATAATTAACAAATGTTCTTCCATTTGTTCTTTATCATACTTCAACTCATCCTTCAATACCTACTTCAATGTGAAGAATTCATACTCTCAGCCAATACCTATACCCAGCCAACCAGACCCCTTCTCTGAAGACTTAAGAATCTGAGCAGCAACAAAGCAACAGCAGAAAGGCTTCCAGTGTGCTCATATAGCATTGGGGTCCAGGAAAGACTATAAAGGGGTTTTGGGCACTGAAATCACCTGGCAAAAACCAGCTCCTGGTTTTATTGAATTTTGCCATCAGGTTCCCTTGACCTCCCTAGTGTCATCTGTAGAATTTTTTTTTAAAAGCACCCAGTTAGGTTTCTGCAGCTTGAAACCCAAGTCCCCAACTGCTGCCCTATCTCTACAGCATTGAGTCAGGCTGTCAGAATAAACAATAGTTATATATAAGTCATTATAAAGAGGCTTTTCTTCTGAGACTCAACCTTGAGAAAGATGGCCATGGTCAGACACTTATGCTCCCTCATTCTGAGATGCCCCAGCTGGCTGGAGAAGAGATTACAGATGACTCTTGTTTGCCAAGTAGCTGTGCCCATCCTGTGCTGAAAGGGTAAGACAAGGTGCTTACGGCAACAGAGCTAAAGAAAAGCAGAAGGCCATATCCTTTGCAAACAATTATATATGAATAAATAAACTGAAATTGGAAAAAAAAAAAAAAAAAAAAAAAAAAAAAATTCTGGCTGGGCTCTTTCACATATAGGGCATGGACCTTGCTAATTGCTTGCCAGGGCCTCTTCTGCATCCATAATACACAGATAGTATTGAAACGTGCTCACCTTTATGCAAATAAAGTATTGTCATCAGCTGAATTTTGTAAATGGAGATACTCTGACTTAGGTTAGCAGAGTTGTTCAAGATCAAACATTAAAGATGTGGGGGTGCAAAGGTGACCAGGGCCCAAAGGTAATTGTCCCTTAGACTCAGTTGATGTCACAACCATGGGCGTCTCTGCAAGATCCCATTTTTTTTTCATTTCAGATAGAGTTTTCAAGGAGCAGTAGAGAGTCCAGGTGGCACAGGGAGGCTGCCATGGAAGTGAACTTGATGGAAAAGCATGGATAATGAAGAAGAGCAGAGCAATTTTGTATATTAGTGGATGTTGGTGGCTAAGCCAGACTGCAAATATTCCAGAGCTAGAGGGAAAATCCTGCAATCCAAGAGTGTTAAATATGTCAGTGGAGGCTGAGCCACGTGGACAGAATGCAGAGTATCAAGTGGATGGAGTGGGCGTGGCTCTGCATAAGAGAGCAGGTAAGAGGCAAGATGTTGGGTAGTGCCCATTGAAATAAAGTGGAGAGGACCTAGTGGGGCTTGAATGTTGGGCAGAGCTGGTGAGGCAGAGCCAGGCTGAATGAGGGGAGCCCAACCCATAAGAAAAGTGGGTGGGGAGGAAACAGGCGAAGCAGGTGGGATGCAGCACCCCATCCAGCACTCCTTAGGTGAGCACATCCTAGGAACCAGGAGGCACAGTGGTGCAGGAGCAGAGGGCATGCAGGGTGTGTCCACAGGAGGCAAATAGAGTCAGGTGAGGCATCTGGAAATTCTGTCAGGAGACATTGTGGACCCAGTGGGGAAGCAGGATCTTTGGACTCTGAGATAGAAATGTGACCTCAGGGTCTGCTCCATTGGGGGGTCTCAGTTTTCTGTCTTACACACTGAGGCAATGGAGGAAGGCTGAAGATGCCACAGCACAGCCTTTCTTGGTTCCTCCCTCTCATGGGATGCTGTGTACTTTCCATATTTCAGGTTAATTTGGTTCCATGGGGTTTCTGGAAGAAGTCTTGGGGATATCACTTGAGACATTTTGTTTTGGGGAAACAAAAACTTTACTGGCATGTTCACAGAGACTTGTCTTAGTGCCTGCTATGTACATACTGAGACCTGGAGGTCCAGAGGGGGTAAGCCTGTGATGCAGCCATAACTTGTTGGAGCTTAGTTTCGATAGCACAGCCCACTTCACTCATTCACTCAGGCACCAGAAGTGTTTTCTAGCACCTAGGCAGTGAAAAAAAAAACATAGATGGGGGAGGAGGCCTTAACCCTTTCCAGGGGCGACTTTGGGGAACTGCCTAAATCTGTAAAGTAGAACACGATGCAATGCCTGCCTCTCAGGCTGGTCCAGCTTCATGATTCTCTGAAAGGCAGTTTGGCATGGATGGGGCAGGGGATCTATTTTGACAGTATTATCATTTAGTTTTTTTCTTCATTAAACATTTATTTTTTAGTTGTAGGTGGACACAATACATTTATTTTATTTTTATGTGATGGTGAGGCTTGAACTCAATGCCTCATGTGTAATAGGAGAACACTCCTCATCTGTGAAAAACCACAGCCTTCATTTAGTTTTATATATGGAAACATAACCCCTTGCATTTTAAAATAAAAGTATAATGCCAGGCTCTGTTCTAGGCAAAGAGGACACAGTCATGTACAAAACAGCAAGGAATCTCTGCTCTCATTCTTGTGGGGGCTACTATTACCCTGGTCTGGAGGAAGAATTCAGGCACTAAAGTGACGTGGAGTACTGACGCCCTTTAGGCATCTGATCTAATGTTACCATCCATGGCAATGTTTTACCTTCTCAATTATTCTAAAACACACCCCTCACCATGTCACTTAGCTGCCCCAATTCTTTTCTACCTGTGAGATAAAGGCCTCATTAAAGATTTCACCCTTGCTGGCTTCTCTAGTTGCATCTCCCCATCCCTCACTGAGATTTCAAGAATTCTTGTCTCATCCCTACTTGTACTTACTGTTCTGCTTAATGTGGGTACTTACCCATTGTTAAAAGTGCTAACTCCTAATTAGACACTAGATGGCGCCAGAACTTTACTTTTGACTTTTTTTTTTCTAGCATCCACCAGTACTGCCTACTTATTGGCTGGCTTCGTTAAGAAACATTTTAGAAAGCCCTTCAGTATTTGTTTTACAAGCAGCTTTTTATTTTTTTCATACAAATATTCGTTAATTTTATGTATGAAATTAATCATCCATCTATGAAATGGAGTAGTACACTAACTATCAAGTGTATATATGTTGGTGTATGTGTGTGTGTATTTATTTAGTTATTTATGAACATATATATTTTTTGCAAAATTTATTCAGAAGTGGGATAAGGGTTTCAATTCAGTCCTAGCCTCTTTCTACACCTGTTTTTCTTGGGATGTTGCAGGAGTCCTTACTAATATTGCAGGTATTTCTTTCTCTTTTCTATGCTGTGGTTATTATAAGCCATTAAATAGAATAAAAGTATCTCAGAGATGCCAAGTGTTATCTCACTTGTAGTTGTCCATTTGGCATCTCTAGGCCTAAGTAAATATTCAGTGCTTTTTGGCAAAAGCAGCATTTAAGTCCCTCAATATGAGGAGGATTTGTGGCTATTTAGCAGAACTTGTCCCCATGGATATAATTATCAATAGAATATGTATTATATGACATGATGGCATGACTTGGTAAAAGGAATAAAAGTGATTTAACCTGATTTATTTATTTATAATTATATATTTTATAAATATATAATGAACATATAATTATATACTTATCAAGCAATAATTTTGAATACATGTATCTCTCTTTCACATATATGTTTATAATATTGTCTTTAGGATAAGCAAGTTTGGGGATGGATTGGAGTGAGTGTAATGGTGAAAAGATCAAGGACAATTGCTGAATTTTTGACTTGAGCACTATAGGGTAGTTGCTGATACCCAATCCTGCATGGAGCAGAAAAACCACATGATGCAGGGAAAAGAGTGCTAGTCTCAAAGAAGGCTTTTGTGTTGATGTTTGTGATTTCTCCTTGATATCCACAGGAACATGTCTGAACATGAGAGGACAGGACTGGGAAGAAAATGAATATGTGGAAGGCAGGGGAATGTGCAAAATACTGCAATGAGACTGAGCATGACCCTGGGTGTGGATGAAGATATAGAAGTACAGGGAGCATTTCTCTGAGCTGGGGGAACACCTACATTTAGCAATGGAGAAGAAAATTGCATGAAGAAGACAGAGAGTGAGGGCATCCAGTTAAGGAGATAGAAAACTAGGGAAATGTAATGACATGGATTTCTGGAAGAGATGATTTTAATAAGAAAGACAAAACCTCTTGTTCTAAAAACTACTAAAAGTGAACTACAGGGTGATAAAGGAGGGACCTTGAGATTTGGTGCCATAGTGGTTTCTGATGATCTCAGCTGAGCCCCTGTTCTCAGATGGTGGGAACTGAAGCAAAATGGAAGATTTTTGGAAAAATTAAGGTCAGCATAGTGAAGGCAAAATAGCTGGAGATCTTTTTTTCTGATTGTGTACAATGAGATAAAGGGAGACTCAGCCAGGTGTTAACATTAATGGCCTCTGAGATGTGGGAAGAGTTTATTATTGCAAATGTTTATTTGTGGCTGCAGAAATTTTTTTTTCTATTACCATGTTTGCCACCTCTACCCTAGAGTTGATTTTTTAGAAGTAATATAGAAGCCTAATAGTAATTTCTGGATAGTAGTAAGGGTGCTGGGGCAAGGCAAGGGATGAAATAAGAAGATAGATAATTAGATATGATCACAGTATACCTTGCATTCAGAAATATTATGTTCAATTTCATTAACATGTGCAATAAATATTTGTTAATTAAAAACAAATTAAAACTAATTAGTCTATTTGATCATTGAAAGTTAGGCACTCAACACTGAGGAAGAGAGTATACTTTTGGTTTGTTTCCTGCTTGTGAAAATGGTTATTGTTAGTCACCTATAAAGAGAACTTATTAAATAATTTTGGAAGAAATAGTATGCATATGAAATGCCTTGTTGTCAAAGTATAAAGAGATTATCTGATGGTCACTGAAATATTTGAAGTGCTACAGTCCATCCATTGTTAAGGTAGTTTGTGCCAGGTTCATCCTTTGGGGATGAAATATTTTCCTTATTCCTTCACTATTTGTTGCAATCAAGTAACTGAATCTGCCCACCCATAAAATGACAAGGATACCAAGCTCCGCTTGCAGGAGGGGATGCTATTCTCCTGCATTGTTTTGAACTCTTTTATATGAAATATGTGTCTGTTCCCATCACTTATTATCAAAGAAGTCAATTATGTTTTATCAGTAAATATATATTCATTTGTTGCTTTCACATATAATTTACTGATAATGTTTTATTTTATTTTATTTTATTGCTCATATTTTTCCAGCTTTCACTCTTTCAGGATCTTTTACTTTAGTTCTCATGTCATCTGTCAGGAATTCACATGTGGGACATCTTGGGAGACTCTCCTCTTACTCTTCCTTCTTTTTCTCCTACTATATTCAGGTTCATTTTTTAATTTATCTTACCAGATCCTAGAATCATCATTTTCTCCAGGGAAATATACACATTTTACTGGTATTTTTAGGGAAACTTCTGTAATTTGTCAGGCCCAATGTAAAATGAAAACTTTTGCTTTCTCTATAAAAGCAAGTGACATCTACCATTGACATCATGCCACAGAAATCTATTTCTTTCTTATGTGATCTCTTCACATGTCATGGTAAATTTTGTCTCTCTTTTTATTGTCCTTATTACAGAATTTTAAATTTTTAGCAAGACTTCTAACATTCATCTTTATGTATGCCATATCAATTCTAAATGCAAACTTATGAGCAAGTCACATTGGAGAGCTTACCTTGTGTTCATTAATACCAAAGCAGTGAATGTTACACAGAACCAGTGCAATTGTTTTTACTACACCTTGATAACTGTGAACAATTTCTCCAGCTGGTTTGTTAATGAGTTTGAAAGAACTGAAATAAATGACTGTGGACACCCTACTTTTCCTTTCCCTTCATATTATCAGCTGGAGAGGTGGGTAAACACAGTGAAGTACCTTGAGTGACCAAGCTGTCTTCTTTCTGTATTTTAATCTAATTCTGGTTGAACATTAAGGTGTGGCCTCCCTGGGTATCAGCACCATCTGTTAAAGAGATTAACTATCCTTTATTCATTCTGTGTTGTTGGCCTTCTTCTCAAAGATGAGTGTGAAGTGAATGTCTGGGATTATCCTTGTTCTCTTTTCTATGCATTGGTCTACATTTTGCCCTCTATTTCAGTGCAACAGTGTTTTAATTCTTATAGTTTGAAATTTGTTTAATTCTATCTTTTTGACATTTTTTAAAATTAGCTATACATAAGAGCATAATGCATTGACACAGTGTACATAAATGGAGTACAACTTCACGTTTTTCTTTTTGTACATGATGCTGAATTACACCGGTCATGTAATTGTATAAGCGTGCAGAGTAATAATATCTGATCCATTTCATGATCCTTCAGAACCACATACCTCTTTCCCTCCCTTTGCTTCCCTCTCTCTAACCCAATGTGCATTTATTCTTCTCTAGTGCCTTTCATTGTGAATTAGCATCTGCACATAATATAAAATATTCAGCCTTTGAAATTTTACTATTGGTTTATTTAGCTTAGCATGGTAATCTCAAGTTTCATCCATTTGCCAGCAAGTGGCACAATTTTATTCTTTCTAGGGTTGAGTAATATTCTATCACACACACACACCGATACACAAACACACACACATACACACACACATAGACACACACACATATATATATGTGTGTGTGTGTATATATATATATATATATATATATAAAATATATCACTATTTATTCATTCATGTGTTGAAGGATACCTAGGTATGTTCCATAGTTTAGCTATTGTGAATTGACCTAATTTACATTGATGTGGCCACCAGCAATGTATGAGTGTTCCTTTTCTCCTGTGACTCCATTTTGTTTTATGACTTCATCCTGTAAAACAACCCTGGCAAGTAGAAGAGTCATGACTGGGGTAAAATGTTCTTTTCCTTTTGCTATAGAAACCTTTAAGAACATGGAACTACCTAATGGGGCATTGTTTCTGTAACTAGGGTAACGGGGCTCTGTAACTGGGGTGACTGGGCTGTGATTGGTTAGGCTTTCCTCTGCTTGACTGCACTGTCCTGTTTTTGTAACCTGGCTTGCTTGCATTGGCTAGACACCCTGAACACCCCTTTTGCAGTTTTCAGTCTTATAAGGAGTGCTCTTGCAATTGTTTGGGGCTGCTCAGGGGAACAGCTTTATGTTCTGGTCCGCCGCCACTGGTGTGCTTCAATAAAAGCTTGATTCAATTATACATGAGTGGTCTGGAAGTCAGTTTATGAAACCCTGGGACAGAGCTTTAACTATAACACTCCCACATCCTCATGAACACTATTATTGCTCATATTCTTGATAATTGCCATTATGACTGCAGGGAAATAAATTATTGAAATAGTTTTGATTTGCATTTCTGTAATTGCTAAAGATGATGGTCTTTTTTATATGTTTGTTGATCAATTTTGTTTCTTCTTCTGTAAAGTGTCTGTTCAGTTTCTTCATCCACTTATTGATGGGTTATGTCTCTTTTCATGACAATAAGTTTGTTGAGTTCTTTATATATCTTGGAGATTATTGTTCTATTTGATGTGTATGTGGTAAGGATTTATTCTCCCATTCTTTAGGCTCTCTATTCATGTTATAGATTGTTTCCTTTGCAAAGAGTAAGCTTCTTAGTTTGAATCCAATCCCTTTATTGATTTCTAATTTTACTGTTTGTGTTTTAGGACTCTTGTTTATTAAGTCAGCTAACAGGATGAGGATTTGGACCTTCTTTATTTTTACTGCTAGGCACAGGGCCTCCATTCTCATGTGTAAATCTTTGATCTACTTTGAATTGATTTTTGAGCACAGTGAAAGATAGAAGTTTAATTTCATCTTTCTACGTATGGATTTCCAATTTTTGCAGCAACAATTGTTGAAAAGGCTATATTTTCTCCAATTTATGTTTTGGTCACCTTTGTCTTGTATGGATTGGTCTATGTGTCTTTTGATATGGAGTTTTCTTTTTCTTTCTTTCTTTTTTAATTATTTCTCTGTAGTATAGTTTAAGGTCTAGTATTGTGATGTCTTTTGATTCACTTATTTTGTTGATAATTGCTTGTTGAGAATGACTATTGTGGCTCTCCTATTTTTTTCAAATGAATTTCATGATTGCTTTTTCTAGTTTTATGAAGAATGTCATTGGATGTTTAAAAGGAATTGCACTGAATCTGTATAAGTATTTTGTTAGTATCACCATTTTGACTATGATCATTCGTCCTATCCAAGAGCATGGGAGATCTTCAATTTCTATCTTTAGTGTTCTGTGGCTTTCATAGTAGAAGCATTTTACCTATTTTTTGGATGGATTCCCAAGTATTTTATTTTATTCTTTCTTTTTCTTTTTTGAGGCCATTGTTAGTGGGGTGGTTTTCCTAAGTTTTTTTACACTGAATTCATTGCTTGAGTATAGAAATTCATTTGGTTTTTGGGTGTTTATTTTATATTCTGCTACTTTGCTGAATTTGTTAGTCAAGAAAGTTTTCAAGTGAATTTTTTTGGATTTTCTAAATATAGAATCATGTCATTAATAAATAGTGAAAGTTTGATTTCCTATGTTTGTATTCATTTATCTATTCATTTATTTATTAAAGATAAATGAATAGAAATATAGGTCTTGGATAGAGCTTCAAGGATGATGTTGAATCAAAGTGGCAAAAAAGGCATCGTTTTCTTTTTTTGAATTTTAGAGGGAATGCTTTAATTTTTTCTTCCTTAAGAATAATGTTTCCGAGGAGCTGCCACAGAAGGCCTGGGCCCAACGGCCACTGCCTGGGTGGGCACAGGGCTGAATGGAAAGGGGAGGGGAGCGAGCCCGAAGGGAGGCCATGACCACTCCTCCCACACCGGGTGCAACGGAAATGCGGAGGCTGGAAACACTCTTCTATGGTGATGAGGCACTGAGCAGCCTGGGCAATGGCGTCAGTGTCAGCAGCAGCAAATTTGCGTGCCTGGCCCGCTTTTCCCTGGGGCACCCAAACAGCATCAGCAGGCAGAGTGGTGAAGAATGACAGCTGACGCTGAGCCTGAGCAGCAAACAAGTGGTTGTTGCGCCACCTCTGGCCCCCTGCGCAGACTGCACCCCCAGCTGCTGCCACCGACAGCCTGCTCTCCAGCCGACCTGGGGCTGCTCAAGCTCACCTCTGCTGAGCTTGAGCGCCTCAACATCCAGACCTACAGGCTGGTCACAACCACGCCGAGGAGCACGCAGTTCCTCTACCCAAGATGGTGGCCAGCGAGGAGCAGGAGTTCACTGAGGACTTTGTCAAGGCCCTGGAGGATTTGAACAAGCAGCACCAGCTTGGTGTGGGTGCAGTCCGGCTGCTGCTGTGGCCTCCCAGGAGGACCCTCTGGCCCGGCATCAGGCACCACCCTCCCAGCTGGTACTGGTCTTCCTAAACCTGAGCTGTTACAAGGATGGCACCAGGAGTGCTAGGGATACTGCAACTGTCGCCTTCTCCTCCTCGCCCATACCCTTCTCACAGCTGCTGCCTTCCAGTGGTGTACAGCCTGGCTGTGCTCAAGGACAGCCACAGATGGTGCCCAACTTGCCAAGCTTCAGCGAGAGCCTGCTGTCACTAATCGATATGGACATGCATAGTGCATTAAGGCTGAGCCCAAGCAGCTGTTCAACAATATCGCAGCCTCCAAGTGCTCCAAGGGCAAGCTGGAGCATCTCTCACCTGGAGGAGAAAGTGGTGAGCTCAAGAGCCAGAACACAGAGTTGGCGTCCACCAGGAGCCTGCTGCCCAAGCAGTTGGAACAGATCAAGTAGAAAGTCTTCAGCCATTTCAACAGCGGCTGCCAGCTTCTACCCCAGCCCAAGTTTCCTCTTTTTTTTGCTTCATTTTTGTTTTAACTTGCCTATCCCTGGAGATGAGTGAGACAGAAGAAAAACCGCTCATATCTGAGAAAAAACTATTTGCGTCTGAGGAACAGATAGGGAGAAAGGACGGATGCACACATCAGGAGGATAGAAAGGCTATAATGAATTTTTGTTGTTCCATTTTTATTGGATTCTGCGCGGTTTTGTTTGGCGTCATCTTGTTGGATTGTATTATAGTAGAAATACGGAATCAGAAATTAGTAAAAAACAAACCAAAAGACTGTTAAGTAAATTGTTAGAGGAAGGAGGCAACCCAGTAAAATCAAGAGAGTCAGGGCATACGTTGATACAATACAAAAATGTAGCCCATGTCTTTTTAAGGAGGAATTGTTAAATATATCACAGTGGGACCATCATGGTGAATATTTAAAAAGAATAGAAAAGAAAAGCCCAGGAACTCTGCCAGTTGGCACATTGACATTGTGGGCGTTGGTATCTGGTTTGCTTAGTCCAAAGCCTTCAGTTCAGACAAAGGTAGAGGAAGAAGAAGACATATTGATTCAAGTAAAAGAGAAGGTCTCTCAAGTTAGTCAGAGAAAAAGATCCAAGTAAAAGAGAAGGTCTTTCGAACTAGTCAGACAGAGGAAGAAAGTGTAAAGCAGAAAAAGCCAGGGGAAAAGTTACAACAGGAGACTGCTAATAACACCTTTCTATCAGAGAGCATAAGTGTCCAACCAACAGCATCACCTCTACAGGAGACTGCGACTAACAGCATTCTATCACCAGAGGGCATAAGTGTCCAATCAACAGCACCACCTCCATATGCTAGGAGGCTCCCAACCCCCGCAGTTGATAGTTGGGATCCTGAGACAGGATCTCAAGTATTAACATGTCCTGTATTTGAGGTAGGAGGGCAGCAAATTTACCAGGGTTTAATTTTCAAAACAGTGAAGGAGCTAAAAGAGGCTGTAACAACCTATGGTCCTCAAGCACCCTTCACTGTAAGCTTGGTCAAATCCATTAACAACTTGAACATGACGCCAGCAGATTGGGCTAGTACGTGTAAAGCTGTGCTAAATGGAGGTCAATACCTGTTATGGAAGGTTGCCAATGAGGAATTTTGCAAGGAGACGGCTAGGCGAAATGCAGCAGCTGGTTATCCTCAGAGAAATCTAGATATGTTGTTAGGAAAGGGACCTTATGAGGATCAGCAGCAACAAATTGCATATGATCCTGGTGTATACTCACAAATTGCTGCAGAGGCGATTAGGGCATGGAAGACTTTACAAGGACATGGAGGTTTACAAGGTCAATTATCTAAGGTAATACAAGGAGCTAATGAACCTTATGCTGAATTTGTAGATAGGCTTATTCAAACAGCTACCAGAATTTTTGGAAATACAGAACAAGCAATGCCATTAATAAAACAACTGGCTTATGACCAAGTGAATCGTTGGTGCAAAGATATCATTAGACCATGGAAACAGGAAGATTTAAACACATATATTAAATTATGTAGAGACATTAATGAACAAGAGCAAGTCATGGCAGCTGCAGTAAAACAGGCTTTAGATGCCAGGCCAAGAACATGCTACAATTGTCAACAAACAGGACATTTTAAAAGGAATTGCCCCATAGGAGGAGGGTTTAACAAAACTAGGTATCAAAGGAGTAGAATACCGGGTATTTGCCCACGATGTCGTAGAAGGAGACATTGGGCTAATGAATGCCATTCTCAAACCACCATAGAGGGGACTCCATTATCAAAAAACGAACAAGGACAAGGTGTTTATCCACAATATTGTGGACAAAGGCATCGGGCTCCATTGCCAAAAAATGGTCAGGGGGCCCAATGCTCCGGGGCCCCAAACCACAAATATACGGAGCACTGGAGGAACCTAGCAACCCCATCAGGGTAGTGACCAGGACACATTGTCCATCAGATCCCTCATCAGACAAACCAGAGGGAGCACAGGGTTGGACATCTTCGCCTCCGCCAGATCAATACTAACTCCAGAGATGGGAGTTCAAATCATTCCCACAGGGGTAAAAGGACCTCTTCCCAAAGGAACAGTAGGCTTATTATTGGGATGCAGCTCTCTACTTTAAAAGGACTTTTGATAAGTCCTGGAGTAATTGATCCCGATTATGAAGGTGAAATAAAAATTATAGCCAGTTCTCCAAAGGGTATATCAGTAATTTCACCAGGAGATAGAATAGCACAGTTACTAATAATACCAAGTCTACATGACAAACTTTCCAGTCATGCTGTAGAAAGAGGTTCCAAGGGATTAGGCTCCACAGGTGTAGATTGGGCTATGCTTTCTTTAAATTTAGATTCTCGCCCCATGCTAAAACTAAATATTCAAGGACATGAATTTAATGGGCTACTGGATACAGGTGCAGACCTTAGCATCATCTCTCGTCAAGAATGGCCAAAACATTGGCCATTACAACAAGCCACTCAAACGCTTCGAGGCCTAGGAGTGGCAACTAATCCCCAAAGAAGTGCAATGGTATTAGATTGGAAGGATCCTGAAGGATGTGAAGGAACTATACAGCCATATGTATTGGATAATCTTCCCGTAAATTTATGGGGACGAGATGTCTTAGATCAATTAGGTTTGACATTAACAAATACTATCAATCAAAATGCACCCACTATTATGGCTAGACAGGGTTTTAGGAAAGGAAAAAGATTAGAAAAACAAGAACAAGGTATAGCAGCACCAATACAAATAGATCAAGGAACAGACAGACATGGGTTGGATTTTCACAAAGGGCCACTGAGACAATAAAAATTACATGGAAATCAGAAAGACCAGTATGGGTTCCTCAGTGGCCCTTGACTAAAGAAAAGATACAAGTAGCCCATGATCTGGTCAAACAACAATTAGCGGAAGGACATATATAACCTTCTGTATCTCCCCATAATACTCCCATTTTTGTCATCAAAAAGAAAACTGGTAAATGGAGATTATTGCAAGATTTAAGAGCCATTAATAATGAAATGGTCATTATGGGACCTGCTCAATCGGGGATTCCTCAATTGTCTGCTTTGCCAAAAACTTGGTATGTTTTAGTTATAGATATTAAAGATTGTTTTTTTTTTTTTCAATTCCAATTCATCCTGAGGTTAGTCCACGTTTTGCATTTACTATTCCTGCACTGAATCATGAAGGTCCTGATCAGAGATATGAATGGAAATTGCTCCCTCAAGGGATGGCTAACAGCCCAACTATGTGTCAAATTTATATTAACAAAGTAATCCAGCCACTTAGAAATTAAAATCCTGAACTACAAATATTTTACTATATGGATGATGTATTATTAGCACACAAAGCTAAAAACACATTGCTAGAATGTTATGCCACACTTACAAACTTATTAAAAATTATAATCTAGAGATAGCAATAGATAAAGTACAATTAAATTTTCCAATTAATTATTTAGGAGTTCTATTATCCTCAATCATGGTCTGTCCACCAAAAATTCAAATACAAGTAGATCAACTCAAATCACTTAATGACTTTCAAAAGTTATTAGGAGACATAAATTGGATAAGGCCTTATCTAGGTATTCCAACAGGAGAATTGGGACCTTTATTTGATATCCTAAAAGGTCCATCAGATCCAAATTCACCCCGAATGTTAACGCCTAAAGCAAGAAAGGCAATAAAAATCATTGAAACATATAAGGAAAATATGCATTTGGATAGAATTGACATAAGTTTGCCTTTATTATCTATTGTACTACCAACAAAAAATATTCCTACAGGAGTATTTTGGCAAGAAGGTCCATTATTATGGATACATTTATCTTATTCTCCTAACACTATTCTTACTAGGTATCCTGAGGCTGTAGGACAATTAATACTCAAAGGAATAAAAGCAGCAAAGGGAGTGTTTGGAATTTCTCCCAATAAAATTATTACTCCATATACTATGAATCAAATTGATGAATTAGCTAATGAGTTAAATCCTTGGGCAATAATCATGTGCAAATCTAATGTTTCATTTGATAACCACTTACCATCTAATCCTTTATTGTCTTTTTGGTCATTGCATCCTGTAATTTTCCCAAAAATGACAAGAAAAACACCTATCATGAATGCTCCAAATATATTCACTCATGGGTCAAATAATGGTACAGCAGCAATAGTTACACCTGATCAATCTTTTACATTTTTAGTACCCAAACAATCAGCTCAAAATGTAGAGCTTAATGCAGTATTACAAACTTTTCTGATGTTTAAAGATTCTGTATTTAATTTATTTTCTGATAGTCAGTATATAGTTAATGCTATAGTATCCCTTGAAGAGCTGGTAGGATTTCCCCTTCTTCTACTGTTTTCTCTTTGTTTTCCACTATACAAAGTTTAATCTGGGACAGAAAAGATCCATTCTTTATAGGACATATCAGGGCACATACGGGATTGCCTGGAGCCCTTAGTTTGGGCAATGATTTAGCAGATAAAACTGCACATGACATATGTATTTTCTCTACACTAGAAGAAGCTATAAATTTTCATAAAAGGTTCCATGTCAATGCTAATACTTCACAAAAGCATTTTAAAATAACTAAGGAACAAGCTAGACAAATAATAAAACAATGTCAAAATTGTGTGACCTTTTTACCACAAGTTAATCTTGGAGTCAATCCTAGAGGATTGATACCTAACCATATTTGGCAGATGGACATCACACACTTGCCAGAATTTGGAAAATTAAAATATTTGCCTGTTACAGTGGATACTTCTTCTGGATTTTTGATGGGCTCCATTCATGCTGGAGAAAAAACTAAAGATGTTATAGCTCATTGCTTACAAAATTTTGCCACTGTGGGCATTCCAAAACAGTTAAAAACAGATAATGCCCCTGGTTATACTTCTACCTCTTTTAAACAATTTTGCTCATCATTTGGCATTACTCATATAACAGGAATCCCATACAATCCACAGGGACAAGGCATAGTTGAAAGAACTCATCAAACTAGTAAAATGTACTTATTAAAGCAAAAAGACGGAATTGGGAAGGGTTATATATTTCCCAAAGATAAACTTAAAATAACCCTTTTACTCTAAACTTTTTAAATTTGGATTCATCAGGACTTAGTGCTGCAGAAAGGCATATGTGTCCAAAAAATGTACATAAGCCCAAGGTACTTTGGAAAGATATTCTAACAGGACAATGGAAAGGTAGTGACCCAGTAATTGTCTGGAGTCAGGGTTCTGTTTGTGTGTTTCCACAGGAAGAACAGCAGCCGATTTGGATTCCAGAGAGATTAACCAAGGTCCTGACCCAGTGATTGTCTGGAGTCGGGGGCCTGTTTTAATGTTTCCACAGGAAGAACAGCAGCCGATTTGGATTCCAAAGAGATTAACTAAAGTGATTTCTACAGACCTAAAAGAAGATGATTTGGCTCAAATCCATAACAGCTGATATCTGTTGGGATTTAAATGTGCAGAGTTTAGCTCCTTCAGCCTGACTTTTTGCAAGAAGCTGTGACTGTGATTTAGGTCAGCTGAGGCACGCCTCGCTAGGAGGAGAAAAAATTCTCTTACCCTTATCACAAGACACAAGCTTCTGCATGGTTTTTCCTAGAGGAAGTAGCTTTCTGCATACTGGACCTGGGAACAGTACATTCAGGGATTAGATAATGTCTACAAAGAACTTTGGGAGGGTACTAATCAAAGGGAACAGGAAAAATTTGAATTTTGCTCTGTGTACCCGCTGAGGCATGATATTTGGGCTATGTGGGTGAAGTGTTACTGAAGAATTGCTTGCTTTGTTAGAAGAAAAATATAAAAGAAACATGCAAATAAAACTCAACATGCAGTTGCAATTGCTGCCTTGGTTCTGCATCCCCTGTGTCCCGGTGATTTCGCGACCCTTACCCAGGGACCCAAACGCACTAGACATTCACAGATATCCAAAACTATTTAGCTATCCTTACATCTACGACCGAACCAGGATGCTTTTTTCCATATCTATTTTATTATTGCCCTTTCCCATATCATGAAGTTCTATTTTGTTTTTTGAGCTCATACAGACCTAGGTTAATGTTTTGCTGATCAGTTCTATTTTTTTTTTTACTATAGAGTTTTTAAACATTGCAATGGAGATTTCACCTGTAAAAAGTTATAAGGCCTTTACTATTATGTTATGTGTTGTATGTATTATATTATGTGTGCACACTTGTGTTTTGTGTTATATGTTTGAATGTACGTATGTCCATATATCATATATGATGAGCGCTCATGAAAAAATGGATCCAAATTTTTTTTTACTCACGTGATTTAAATGGTTTAATTTAAATTGGGTAAATAACTGTTAAGAATTGTTTTAATATGTAAACAAAAAAGGAGGTTAACAGATCTGTTTATTTACTTTCACCTTTCCTTTTCATTGTATTTAATAATTCTCTTCAAGATAATGTAAGTTGTTAAGAAAATTGTTTTCTTTTAGTGCCTTCTGGAATGTTACACAATTTTTTCTGTAGCCATTATTGCCAGAATTCCTATCTTCATCCCAGTGCCAGTGAAGACAATGTAAATTGTTAAGAAAATTATTTTCTTTTAGTACCTTCTGGAATGTTACATAATTTTTTCTTTAGCCATTATTGCCAGAATTCCTATCTTCATCCCAGTGCTGGTGAAGACAAAGATAAAACTAATCTACAGTTTCTGCAATAGCCATCACTGAACAGCTTACAGAACTTGTCTAAACTATGTGTCACTTGTATGCATTGTGAACTCACTTGTATGCATTATAAACTATCTGTTGGTGCAGCGACTTGTGGTAGTGTTGGGGTATTTTTGCTGATGATGTGATCGGTGGTACAATTTTCCCAAAAGGAGCCATCAATTGGCTTGGTATATCTTCCTCCCTTCTGCTTGTCATGATTGTTCAGCTAAAATTTGGGGGCCAACAGAGGTGAGGCAAAGAACCTCACCCCCCCCCCCGCTGGTACCTCTCCACAGGTGTGGCTGTATACTGGACCAGTAGTCAATGACGGGTAAGATCCAATTACAATGGTACCAACCTAAGACAGGAGGCTGACGTCCTGAGGTCAGCTCATCCGAAGACGGGTAAGGACCATATGTAGTATTGGACAACCTAAGGCAGGCACGGTCCCCAAGCCACATGCTTGTTATTTAAACAGAGAGGGGGAGATGTTGAGAGCCACAGTCAAAGGGGCCCCAGCAAACTTTCAGCTGCCAGCAAACTTCCAGCTGCCGGCTGATGATTGGCTCACAGCGGCCCCAGCAACATCTAGCTGATTGGCTCCTCCACGGAGCTGCTCATTGGGCTGTTTCCCTGCCCTTTCAGACCACAGAGCTGCTCATTGGGGGACTTCTTTGGTTCCACTCATACAACCCAGCCAATCGGCCTCAAGAGCAGGAGGATTGTGGGAGGTGGTGAGGTTTGTGTGGGTGAGAGGCTTGTGGAAGCCGGTGGTGGCAGTTGGGCTCTGAGGGTTTTTTCCTGAGGAGCTGTTTTGTTTGGCGTTTGTAGTTCTAAAGATAAAGTTAGTTTCTTTTGACAAGTGGCTCCTGAATTGTGCCCAGCCAGACTGCAGCGGGCAGGCTTGCAGGGGGCGGGGATTGAGCTCCCAAGAGTTGGTCTGGTGCGGCCCTGGTGACCCCTCCAAGAGGGTGCCCAGGACTTGGAGAGGGTGCTTTGGCCTTGACAAGCTGGACCCCCTGCCCCTGGGGGGTTGGGGGCGAGTGCATGACACTCCCTTGCGCTGCCTCTGTTCCCCGTGCTGCCACCAGGTGGCACACAAACCCACGGCCCAGACACCCCTTCTACATACTGCTGTGGAAGGGGCTCTGTGAGGCGCAGCCATCCTGCCTTTTCTTTTAGTCTTTTTTTTTTTTGCCTTTGGAAGAGAGAAGAACAGAGTTTTCTATTCTTCTGTATTTATGTTTCTACTCACTTCGGAACAAATGGTTATGTGTGCGTGTGTTTCTTCGTGTTGGCCTTTTTAAAAGTAATGGGAATAAGAAAAAAAAATCACGCCTTTTCCTCACTCTGGCTACCTCCTTCTGTCTTCCGACAGCCCTCCCCCCTGCCCTTTTTGTTCTTTGTTTTTGTTTTTGTTTTGCTAGGAGTCCACATTCCTTTTTGTAATCCTTTGTCTGGTTTTCTGTCTTCAGTACAATCTCCTTACTCAGAAAAAAAAAGTAAAGAAAAAAAAAAGAAAAAAAAAGAAGGAGGAGGAGGAGGAGGGGGAGGAGGAGGAGGAGGGGGAGGAGGAGGAGGAGGAGGAGGAGAAGAAGAAGAAGAAGAAGAAGAAGAAGAAGAAGAAGAAGAAGAAGAAGAAAGATTTCCCTTGTGTTTACAATAGACAGTTTTTATAGTGTTAAGATATTTTTCTATTATATATAGTTTTCTAGTGTTTTCAGCATGTATTTAGTCAAATGCTTTTTCTTCATTTGTTGAGATAATTTTTTTTACATCTATTTACTTAAAAAAATCTTTATTGATTTCCATGTGTTGAACCAACCTTGCATCCCTGGGAAAAAGCCCACTGATCATGTGTACAATCATTTTAATATGATTTTGTATGCTGTTTGCCATAATTTTATTGAGAATTATTACATCTCTGTTCATCAGGAACACTGGTCTGAAATGTTCTTTCCTTGATATGGCTTTGTCTGGTGTTTGCATCAGGTTGACATTAGTTTCATAGAATGAGGTTAGAAGGTTTTGCTATTTTCTATTTCATAAAATAATTTTAGAAGAATTGGTGTTCATTCTTTTTTTCATTTTCTTGTAGAAATGGGTTGAGAATTCTTCTGATAATGGATTTTTTCTTAGTTGTTAGGCTTGTGATAAACCCTTCCTTGGGAGAATTAATGTAGTACACTCAAGACTTCATGCTTTAGAGGAGAAATGCCTACCTTAACATTAGCCTGCTTTGACAAATCTTAGTCCTCAAATAATAATATTTTTTAAACATTTTTTGTTTTCCCCAGGAGAGGATTGACACCTCCAAGATTCCTTTCTTTAAACATATGTGTCTGTGTGTGTGTGTGTGTCCAGTGTTTTGTGGTCACTTGTTAAAACTTCATTAAATAACACAGCCATGACTTCAATTTGTGTATTTTACTCAAAATTTTTAGCCCACATCTCAAGGTTTTGGTCAATAAAACACTTAAAGTAGCTATAATTTCTATCAGAGTCTCTACATGGAAGTATTAAATGGTGGGATAAAATATTTTAACACTCTAACTCTAATATTATCAAATTTATTACTAATGGAGTGTAATGTCATTCATATTCTTGACATAATTCTCCTGAAATAAATGTGAAAACCTTTGAAATCAATGAAACGTAAGAGGATGAGTCAAGGGAAGTGACAGAGCCCCCATGAGAACAGGATGAAGATTATGAAATATTTTGAATTAAAAGCTAAGTTTCATGAAAGGTGGAATCAACATTATTTGTGTGTGTGTGTGTGTGTGTGTGTGTGTGTGTGTGTGTATTGGGATAATTACTACACTAAGATATTTAGGTGTTTGTAGAGTAGGAGAATATAAGATACTATTACAGTGTTAAGAAATAGGGAAATAAAAGGAGCTCTATCATAAACATCATGCTGAATTTAGCAGGAAACCCAAATGTGAAGCCTAGAGATGTTTTGTAGAAAGAAACGAAGTTAAGCAAGTAGGTCATCAGTTCTCTTGCTGCTGAGGACAGAGTAGAACATAATAGTTTACACACATATTTTTAATAAATTCAATAAAATGCTTCATTTCAAGGGAAACTAATAAACCAGGCTACTGTAGAAGGAACTGTCAAGTTCAACTTATTAAACTGTTTTTGACACATTTATGACCAAGAAGTAATAATGACTATTTCCCATGAATTAACTCAGTAATAACAGAAAGTCTTCTCAGATAAATTGCTAACTTTGAATAATGCTGAAATGTTCATTAACTCTGCTGCCTCTTCCAGAATAGTCTCACAGTGCCTGAAAGACACATGAATACAAAGAAATAGGTACCCAGGGCTTTGAGGCTTCTGCAAGAAAAATTTCATTTTTTCCCATGCTTTGGCCATCCTGACATCAATGTGTAGATTAAGATATTTGGAGCAAAGCTATACTCTGATGATCCAATTATTTTTTTCTTTTAAAATTACAAAATTCTCTGTAGAAAATGCTTACTTTGCCTGAACACCCAAAGTCTGTTTTCATTCATTGAATGAATTTAAATTGTCTTTGAAAAGCATTTTTTCTTTAAAGTTTTCAGTGAACAAAGTCATCCTTTGATATTTGGGTGAAAAAAAAATCAGTTGAAATTCATTTGAAAGTTTAAATACTTCTCAGGAAAAGATAAAATAACTTTTTATAAATTATTATAAACTTTTCTTATTACAGAAAAGTCAGTAATGTAATGGAAAATAATTTGATTTTTTATTACTGTTGTTATTTTTGTCTGTTTGTTTTTGGTTCTGTTCCTAGCAAAACAATGTGAGGATTCTCAGTAGACCCTGGACATGTATGGCTTATTGTATAAGAAAATAAATTAAACAAACAAAAATCCTAATGTTTTATGTGTGTATAGTTATAAAATATATATTTTCAAGTTTTTCAGCTAAAAACAATTCAAAGTAATGATACCTGATATAAATGTATATGGCTCCCATAGCGCTTTATTTTCCAAATAACTAGTTTGTAAGACGTAAATATGAAGAGTAAACTGAGACATCTTCTCTTATAAATAAAGAAAGAAGGGATGGAGAGTGAGAGATAAGAAGGAAATAACCAATAAAGTGAGAAAGGAAGAAATTAGAGAAGAGAGAAAGGAAGGAACACATTTGACTAATGGTTTTTCTTATTTGGGAATGAAGAGAGGTTAAAGCACCTTCTTCCTGAGGGAGCCAGTTTTTCTTCCAATTACCTCTTCCCATTGTAGTCCATCTTCTGATTCTCTCAACCTCATCAAATTGAATATTTAGCGGATATACATTGTCATTATGAACCAATCTGTGCTTGAAGATAATTTATTCAGCTACTGTACAGTTCAGCTTAGCCATGAGCAAGTAGTTTAAGAACTGTGAAAAAAATGAACTGTAGATGCCAATCATGCAGGATTTCCTCTTTTCCATTCTAGGAACCAAAATGACAACCTCTTTTCTGTTAACCTTGGATGAGAAATGTAAAAGAAGGTCCTGACTGGCCCTGGTCATGTCCAACTCTACTAAATATTGTTTTGAGCAAAATGGAACTTAATCTGGACAGAAATGACTCATGGACCCTGTTATCTGTTTCTGTTAGGATAGTGTGAGTAACTACCATAGCTCAGAAATGAAAGATCTACATGGGGAGGATTAAGTCATAAAGAAAATATGGAGAAAGAGTATGGAATTCTCAGTATCCTCAAATGCTTAGTATTTATCTGATCAATACGACTGTGTTTCTAAGTAATATCACCCACAATTTATCTGCCCCTTAATGTGTATCAGCACACCTCTTTACTTGGACTATCTTCATTTATTTCAACCAGAGATTTGTTCAGAAAGAAAAAAAGTAATCTCATTTTATAGGTAGCATATTGAAAGTGAGGTGGACTTAAAACAAATCTCAGATAATTTTCTCATGAATATTTGTTGTAAAATAAGTTTAGAACATATTTTCATTAGTATTTAAAGAATTACTACCTATGGAGTAGAGTGATAAATAATCATTTTTATTGATGTATAAGCATCTTTTTAATAAGTTACTAGTTTATTCACTAAGGGCTTATGTTCACTATTCTCTATAAAGATCATGAAAATTGTAGAAATAGATTTTCTTGACTTTTCTGTAGGAAAACTCCAGCAACACTTCACAAAAAATATGCAAAAAAGAAAGAAAGAAAGAAAGAAAGAAAGAAAGAAAGAAAGAAAGAAAGAAAGACAAAGAAAAGAAACAAAAGAAAAACAAGGTTGTTGGGAATTATTAATTCTCAGTACAAATTTTATTGTTGAGGGCCAGTCCTAGGCCAGGCATGTTTGAGGCTAGGAAAACCACCAAGCCTTCTTTGATTGTTTTAATTAACAGACTTTATTTTAAGGAGACTTGTAGATTTACAGAAAAACAAAGCACATAGTACCGTGTTCCCATATGCTTTCCCTTATTCAGAATTTTTGCAATTTTTTTCTTTGTGTATTACTGAGAAACACTTAATGTAAGCACAAAATCAAAATGTTTTGCCAATAGTGATGGTGTTAAATAAATATTAATAGCAATAAATAGTTTAATTATTTATTAAAACACTAATTTTACAGATTTTTAAGCATTGTCAATGAATAGTGTCCATTTTCACCATGATGGCATCTTATAGAGTGGATTTACCATGCCAGAAATCCCTGTTCTTCACCTTTTAAAACATCTTCTACTCCCCCTGATTTCTTGGCAATGTTTAACATTTTTAATGTTTTGACTTTCCCAGAATGTCATACATTTGGAATTATACAAATATGACATTTCAGACAAAATATAATTTCTGGCAGTATATATTTATGATGTCTCCATGTTTTTTTATGTTTGATAGTCAATTTTATTTTTTGAAAATTTTTTAATAACCCTCCAGTGTATAGATTTATCACAGTGTTTACATTAATAAAAGATTAATAGCTACTGAAGTCTCTCTTAGCTTCTTCCTGTTCTTGGCAATCATGAATGAAGAAGCTGTGGATATCGTATGTGAGTTTTTTGTGGACATAACTTTCAATTCCATTGAATTAATGCTGAGAAATACAATTAGTGGGCCATATTTAGTGTACACTGAACTCTCTTCCAGAGTGGCTGTCCAATTTTGTTTTCCCAACGGCAATGTATGAGAGTTGTTCTTATTCCCCATCTTTGCCAGCTCTTGATATTGTCAAGTTTGAAATTTTGTAAACTTTAATAGGTGTGTTTAATTTGTAATTAATAACATGTAACATTCAGCATCTTTTTCTATGCTTTCTAAATATATACTTGGTTTTTTGAGGAATGTATTTATTTCTTTCATTCAAATTTAAAATTTTAATTTTATTAGAATAATACTAAAATACAATAAACTATACATATATAAGTCATAATTTGTCATGTTGCATATATCCTTTTACAGTGTAACAATGACCACAATCAAGTTTTTAATATCGGTAGTTTATGCAGATTGTTCTTGGTGCCCTGTTGTAATTTCTACATCTTGTTACCTCCTCCCACCAGGGGAAAAAAAACAAACAAAAACAAAACAAAACAACAACAACACTGACTGCCTTTGTATTGTGATACATGATACAGTAATTGGAAATCACACAAATTAATTTTCAGAGCCTTAGTCTGCATAGATGGTGATCTTGGAACAATCAGTCATCCCTCAAACATACTGTACTCATCTGTTAGATAAGAGATCTTACAATCAGAACACAAGATAGTGTAAAAATAAGAAAAAAGTAAATAATGAATCAAGAATACTGCCTGACACAAAGAAGGCTCTTGATTTCTGGTATCCAGTTTTACCATCCATGCTTTTGTTTGGTGATTTGAAGAACATGTTGGAGACTATAACTCCATAGTTTCTTCCTTTTTATTATTTTATTTTATTTGTTTTTTTAATATGCATAATGATAGAAAATATTTGGACATATTATAAATACATTGAGTATTACTCATTGTATATAGGATTCTATTTTTGTGGTTCTACATAATGCAGTCACTCTGGTCATGTGTTCAAATAAAAAGATAAGGAAGTTATGTCCAATTCCATAGTTCATTTCTGTCACTTCTACCCAAAATTGTATAGACTTCATTGTTTTCATTTTATTTCTTATTGGTTTTATTGAGGTTGAATTCTCATAAAAGTGCCAATCAAAAAATAATTTAAGTAGTGACATTTACAATGTTGTGGTATAATTACCACAATTACCTTGTTTTAAGCATTTTAATCACCAAAAATAAACCATGTTATCTGTTAATCAACCACTCACTTACATACCTTCCAAGCCCTGGCAACCAACTCTCTTTTATCTAACTCTATGATTTCCAATTTTTGGACCTTTAATATGAATGTAGTAATAGCACAGGTGAAACTTCATGTTTGATTTTGTTTACTTTTCTTAATATTTTTGAGATGTGTCTACATGGTCACCTGTATCAGAACTTCATTTTTATGGCAGAGTAATGTTGAAACATACATATGTATATATACAGTATATCTATATGTCTATCAATATAGACATATAGATATATGTATATATTTATATCAATATATCTATATGTACATGTGCTTACTCAGACATGGATATATATAAATACATAGACTCATTTGTTTATCATTCTTGATGGAAATTTGGATTTTCATATATTTCCTAGTGTACATGGTGATGCCATTGATATTCATGTTCAAGTGTTTCAATATCTGTTTTCAGTTCATTTGGAAATATAGCTAGGAATGAAATTGGTAAGTAATTTGGTAATTCTATGCTTAAAATTTTGGCAATCATAAATTTTATTCCTATACCTACTATACCATTTTATATATTTAACAGAAGTATGGGTAGCTTCCAATTTATTCACATGGTGCCCAACACTTTTATTTTTAACATAATGAAGGCATTCTCTTGTTCATAAAGTACTCTTTCATGTTATTTGTTGGATTTCTGTTGTTCAGGTTATTGTTGTAGTAGTTTTGGTATAGGGAAGAGAACCTTAAGGTGGTCCACCAATGAGATACATCTCCTGCCTCTTTTGTTTACAAAGTCTCACTAAGTTACCCAAGGTTCCTACAGACTTGCAATACTTCTGCAGACTCCTGAGAAGTTTTGATATGAGCATGCACATATTAATAGACATAAAATAAAGAAAAGCATCAATATATCTCTAATAGAATTTCATTGAAAGAAATATCAGGAACTGTGATGCAGGAAAAGAAAAGAAAAACATTCACTTTTTATCAGAGGCTCTACTTTTGTCCAAAAATGAAAATCAGTAGCCTTAGTTTACTCCATGTTGTCGCCTTCTCAGAAATGGCATATTAATTGAAATAAAGAAATACCCCTTGCATCTTATTCTAATAAAATCCCCTTTTACACAGAAAATATTAATTAAGCTTCTCTACAAATATTCACCATAATTGTTTTATGACTGTGAGCAAAAGAAAATACAAAAGAGTTCAATGTAGTTAAGCAGTTAAGCTTCCTATTTTCTGTTGCTCTATCTTACTTTGCCCATGAGCCTGAAAGAGATCAACATATCTGATGCTGAACACCTCTTTACTAGTTTTTCAATAGTTTTGAGCAATCTATTATTGCAATGATATAATATACTTTGTGAATTTTTTTCAAGTGGGAAGTGTATTTGAAAAAGTGTGTTTTTATTGTAACAAAGTTTTTGTCTTTGGGATATTTATATTTCAAAGACTAATTGGGCTCCATTGTAATGGTTCAAAAGTTTAGGGGGGAACAAAGGAGTGAAAGCTCTTTCTTTCTCAGGTATTGATTCTGGAAAAAAAAAACTGTTTTTGAGGTTGTAATTTACCCAGAACGGGGAAAAAAATTTGTTTTGATGGGAAATTCTGTAGATTTTGAACATCTGAGTACCTCTCCCTATACACTGGTTTTAAAGTCCTAAAAATCCTGAAAATGGTCTTTAGGCCAATTGATTGAGTAGAGTAAAAAGTTTTCTCTCTGAACCTGGCTGCAGCCAAATAAATCTACTTTCTGTTACTCCTCTGGTGTCTGACCTTGTCTCACTCTAGTACACTGGCTTCTTTTACTTAAGAAAATGCATTTAAATTTTATTTTGGTTGTTGATCTAATTAATAGACTACTATTTTCTTGTTGAATGGATTTTTTTTGAAAATACATATACTTCGCCATTAATTTGCTAAAAGATTTTTTAACAAATTTGCTATATTTCCAGATATTCCATACATTAATGCTATATTTAGCATTAATTTGCTATATATTCTCCAATTTAAATTGTTGTTGAATAAATCTGCTGTGAATATATGCATATGTAAAAGTGGCTTGCCCCATGCTTGCAATATAACCCTTGTCACACTACCACTGAGGCTTTAAAAAAAAGAAAGGAGTAAAAGAACATTTCTCTCTCTCTCTCTCTCTCTCTCTCTCTCTCTCTCTCTCTCTCTCTCTCTCTTTCTCTCTCTCCTGTTTCATAACTAGGAACTATATCACCTTTTCCCATCCATGAATCAGACAGCTTTGAGAACACATTCACCAGAGGAACCAAATGATTCAGATTTCAAAGATGGCCCCAGTTGATTTAATGAATAGATATCTCCCAAATTAACAAGTGAACATTTACTCTTCTCTACAGGGAGTTCCTGGCAGACAGTCTTTGAATATCTTATTTTGAAAATATTCTTCGTTCTGCCAGGAATGGTGACTCATGCCTATAATTCCAGTGGCTCAGGAAGATGAGGCAGGAGGATTGAGTTCAAAGCCAGCCACAGCAAAAGCAAGGTGCTAAGCAATTCAGTGAGACTCTGTATCTTAATACAAATTTAAAATAGAACTAGGAATGTTGTTCAGTGGTTTAATGCCTCTGAGTTCAATTCCCACTTCACTCACATAAACACGCACACACACACACACACACACACACACACACACACCAAAAAAATTCTATTCCCTCGAATTAGCAGAATCAAAGCATCTACAACTGGAGTTCTCTGTGCTTCTTCTTTGCTAGCAAAGCAATAATATACCTGAATATACCTGCTTTGCCTTTTTTTCAAAACCATGTCCTCCTTATCAAATTGGCATCAGGGAGAAGGATCAAGGTTTGGTAGCATATACACCATTTCTGTAGGCATCAGTTTACAAATAATGAGGATAAAATGTGGAAGTGTGATCACTGCATCATATATTAACTTTATTAAGGATAAAAAAAACAGTGCTTCTTTCCCAGAAAATTGTTTTGGCATCCAAGCAACAATCAAAAAGAATTCCTCTGCTCCACAACCAATCAATATTTGTTACTATTGGGTTTTGTGTGAGTGTGCGCCATTTATTAGTGGCTTGAGGAATCTAGTATTAATTTTAATTTTATTTTCCATTTGACAGGTGCTGTTTATCATCTTTACAGATGTTTTTATGCTCTTTCTAGAGATTATTTTGTGAAGGGTCTTTTCATGTTTTCTTCTCTTCTATACTTGTCATTCACTGGAACTCTTGTGGCACAGCATTCCACCATTTCAACTAATTGGACATGATCATTAATTGAGGAATTATTATTGTGTATTTTGATTATTTCATTATTTAGAGTATAAACTTGTACAACGTTTCTACATTTACCTGAATGAGTTCTCAATTTTCAGTTGCTTATTACATCATAATTTTTAAATTCAAAATTACCACACAAAAGGAACAATATTATGAGACAGTAATATATAAGATATATATAATATTTCAAAATTTCCCACACTACATCTTTTGATATTTTCAGTGACATAAAATACAGACATCTCTTTAGAAGTGCAACTTTAATATTTTTTTCTTATTAAAATAATACTACAAATCCATAATTTTTATGACATGAATTATTAAGGCCAGGCATTTTTCATATATTTCTCTATCATTTGAGTTTTACATTTTGATCTCTTTTGAAACATAAACCTAGAAAATGAAGAAACTATTGCTACATGAGGCAACATATCCTTGAAAGAGTGAGCAGCGTAGACTGAGGCTTAATTGAATCCATAGCAAGACATCCTCCTTCTTCTTTGAATACATTGCAATGTGGCATATACCTGTAATCTCAGCTACTTGGGAGATTGAGGCAGGAGAATCAAAAGTTTGAGCCCATTTACTAACAACCTAGGAAGAACATAAGCAACTTACTGAGATCCTGTTTCAATAAATAAATAAAGAAAGAAAGAAAGAAAGAATTGGGGGTGTGACTCAATGTTCAATCACTACTGGGTATAATTTGTGGGCAAAAAATAAAAGAAAAGAAAAAGAAAAGAAAAAAATGATTTGAACCCAATCCACTAAAATGTTTTAAAATTTTTAGAAAGTATACAAATTATATGTTGACATGTTTAGAATCATGACAGATGAATTTCTATTTATTTTAGAGAAGGTTTTCACAGCTGTTTATAAAGTTACTGGAAACTCTTTAATATATATTTTATATATTAATTTTATGGAGTACATTATGATAATCAGTACATATATAGAAGTGGTAGTAATTATAGTAATAAGTATTTTCATCTCTTTAAATGTTAATTATCCTTATGTATTGCAAATTTATTTATTTGTTTGTTTGTTTATTTATTTATTTATTGGTGCTGGGGGTAGAACTCAGTTGTACTTAACCACTGAGTCACAACTCCAGCCCTCTTTGTTATTTTACTTAAAGACAGGGTTACTGAGGCTGATTTTGAACTGAAGATTTTTCTGCTTCAGTCTGTGAAGTCAGTGGGATTACAGGCATGTGCCACCTGCCAGGTTCAAATTATATTTTGAAACACATTTTAGGTTATTTTCAACAATATTTATCCAACTGTGCCATAGAAGTGTCAGGAGTGATTCCTCCATTTTGGTCTTTGTGCTCCTCAATGAACTCTTTCAATCTGTCTATTTCTACTCTTCCCAGTCTCTTGTGATCACTATTCCATCATGTTCTACTATATTTACTTATTGCTTTCTACAAATAAATGAGAACTTGTGGTGTTTTGTCCTTCTTCTCTGGGCATATTACACTTAACATATAAAAAAGATCAAAGTGTACTTCTTTTTATGATAAGGTGCACAAGATTGAAAATATACCATTTTGATCCTTTTCTTTCTTTATTTATTTTGTTTAAATACTATCCTCATTTATTTACTTGTGTGTGTGTGAGTGTGTGTGTGTGTGTGTGTGTGTGTGTATAATTTTGAAATATTATACATGTTTAAGTTGCTACCCACTAAACTTTTGGTCTTTTTTTTTGGTTGAAACTTTAGATGCTTTCTAAGAATGCAGATAAGAAGCAGTAAGCACATTTTTGCTATTGTGAAATACTCATCATCCATTCCATTGATTTTTCTTCTTTTCAAAATATCACTGACACCTTTTCTCAGCTCCTGGTAAATGTCATTCTATTGTCTGTATGTATGAGTTTCCACCCTCAGTTTCACCTTCTTAATTAAAGCCTTACAGCATTGGATACTTCATGACCTAAAGGTCACTTGCAATAATGTTTGAAAGGTTCGTGAATTACTCCTGAAACCTTTTTTGTTGTTGTTCCAATCTGAATAATATTCCATGGTATGCCAATGCCATTTTTTTTCTTATAATTTCATGTGTTTGGGGACATTGAGGTTTTTCCATCAGAGGTTATTTTTAAAAATGTTAGTATGAGAACACGTGCACATATAAAATCTTGAGACCCTACATTCAATTCTTTTTTAAAAAAATTAATTTAACTTATTTTTTAAATACATGACAGTGAAATGCATTACAATTCTTATTACACACATACAGCACAATTTTTCATATCTCTGTATATATATAAAGTATGTTCACACCAATTCATGTCTTTATACATGTACTTGGGATAATAATGTCCTTCAAATTCCACCATAATTTATAACCACCTGCTCCCTCTTTTGCCTTCCACCGCCTTGCCGTATGCAGAGTTCATCTATTTCTCCCATGCTTCCTGTAAACACCCAAGTATAGGTTTTGTCTTTCTGGGATTGAATAACTTCACTTAGAATTATCTTCTCCAACTCCATTTACCATAAAATTTCATAATTTTATTTTCTTTTATTGCTGAGTAATATTCTATTGTGTATATATGCCACTTTTTTATCCATTGATCTACTGAAGGGCATGGAGGTTGGCTCCACACTTTAGCTACTGTGAATTGTGCTGCTATAAATATTGGTGTGGCTTTTTTTCTGTAATATGTTTTTTTGTAAGTCCTTTGGGTATAGACCAAGAAGAGGGATAGTTGGGTCAAATGGTGGTTGCATTCCCAGTTTTCCAAGTAATCTCCCCACTGCTTTTGATACCAGCTGCACTAATGTGCAGTCCCACCAGCTATGTATGAGTGTACCTTTTTCCCCACATCATCACCAAACTTATTCTTGTTTGTCTTCATAATAGTTGCCATTTTGATTGGAGTGAGATGACATCTTTGAGTAGTTTTTATTTGCATTTCTCTAATTTCTAGACATAATGAATATTTTTTTCATATATTTATTGGTTGATTTTATATCCTCTTCTGAAAAGTGTCTGTGCAGGTCCTTAGACATTTATTGATTGTGTTATTTGCTTTTGTTTGTTTGTTTGTTTTGGGTGCTTATCTTTAGGAGTTCTTTATATATCCTAGAGATTAGTGCCCTATATGATATATGAGAGGGAAAAATTTGCTTCCAAGGTGTAGGCTCTCTATTTACCTCACAGATTTTTTCTTTTGCTGAGGAGAAACTTTTTAGTTTGAGTTTTTCTTGATTTTAATTTTTGTGCCAGAGGAGTCTTATTAAGGAAGTTGGAGTCTAATCCCACATGATGAAGATTAGGGCCTACTTTTTCTTTTATTAAATGAAGAGTCTTTGGGTATTTCCTATGTCCTTGATCCATTTTGGTTTAATTCCTCTGTTCTTGATCCACATTGGGTGTGTGGTGAGAGATAGGGGATTAATTTTAGTATGTTGCATATAGATTTCCAGTTTTCCCAGAACCATTTGTTGAAGAGGCTGTCTTTTCTCAGGTGCATGTTTTTGTCACCTTTGTCTAACAATCATTCTGGGAAAGAAAAATATGCAAATACAGGTTCTCTTTATTCATCAGAAAACATTATTATATTTCTCATCACTGACAGCATGAAATATGTTAATTTGAATACAAAACCCATATAAAATTATTTCTCCTTTTTAAAATTTGTTTTCTACATACACATAACTGTAGGATCTATTTTAACATATTATGCATATATGGAGTGCAAACCATTAAAATGTTTGTCCCATTCTTGTGTGGGTATACTTGTCATGTGTTCATATGTACATTGAAAAATCATGTGCAATTCATTCTACTGTCTTTCTACTTCCACCCCTCCCTTCATTCCCTTTTGTCCAATTCAGTCAACTTCTATATTTCCCCTCCTTTATTGTGGGTTAACATCCACATCTCAGAGAGAACATTTGGCCTTGGTTTTTTTTTGAGACTGATTTATATCACTTAGAATGACAGCTTCAGTTCTATCAATTAACAAGCAAATGCCATATGTTCATTCTTCTTGAGGCTGGGTAATATTCCATTGTGTGTGTGTGTATATATATATATATATATATATATATATATATCATAATTTCTTTGTTGATTCATCTGTGGAAGGGCACCTAAGTTGTTTCAACAATGTTAATTGTTAATATTACTCTATTACACACTTAAAATGGCTAAGATGTTATTTTAAAAGAATTACTATTTGATTTTTCTTAAGTATCTTTTAAATTAGTTCATTCCTAACTGAAAATTATAGATTTAAAATGCCAGCATATTTTAATGCAAAACAACTATGTGCATATCTAACTTAAGAATGTTCATATGGCATTACAAAATTAGATACTTAATAGTGCTTGGGACTGTAAAATAAATTATGCAATAAGCCTGTTACTCTTGTAAGGTGTTTATTTTAAATTATACTTTGAAAAAAATTAATCTGTCTGTGTATAAAAAATGGCTAAGATGGTAAAATCATTATGTTTTTATCACTCGCAGTAAAAATGAGGGAATTAATGTTACCCCTTAACCAATATGCTTGAAGGACTTATATATAACAAGATAATGGGAAGGGAAGGACCTGTGAGAACAGAAGCAGATTGGAGTGAGGCAGCTGAAAGCTGACAAAAATTGAGGAGGATTAAGGGTTATCATGAAAGCTAGGAAGAGGAAAGGATGGATTTTATCTAGAGTTTCAGAAGGAGCACAGCCTTGCTCACACCTTGATTTCAGATTCTGACTGCTAGAATTATGAGAGAATAAATGTCTGTTGTTAACTACACAGTTTATGGTATTTTGTTATGTAATTTCCAGGAAAATTACATAGTCCCATTCATGCCTCCTCTGTCACATAACTCTTAACCACACGTGGGCAGAAATAATAAATAAACCATAAAGAGATTATAAATTGAAAAAATAATTTTAGTGTTTAAAAACATTAACATTTACCTACTATTACTACTACTACTAGAAACACGTTAAGTCATTGCCAGGAGTTACCATGGAATTGGGACAGAATAGGTATGCAATTACTCATTGTGAAAATTTGGTCTTGTAGGGTGTGGATTTAGGTATTTTCATTGTTATTTTGGACTCATGCAAAAATGAAAAGAGCTCAAATATTTGAAAACATATATAGATATGAATTTGAATTCTAATTTTAATACCTCACTATTTTTTAAACAACAGGTAGTTGTTAAATTAATTTAAAAATCATAGGTTAATTTATTTCAATTAATTTATTTTGTATTGAGAGAAATATATCCATTTCTGCTTGCTGGTTTAGAATTTAGTGTAACAAAATCTGAAAGAACTCCCTAAATACTTCTGTCCTAAAAAAAAAGGATTGCTTTATGTTGCATACATGTGTATATATATAAAATTAAATGTATTTAATGTGTACATACTTCACAGTGTTCTTTGAAAATTGCATAACATACTTTGTAGCTCACCAAAAGGTATTTTTTTTTTACTTTTCAAAAAAGAACCACTTTTCTTTTAGATGCATATCTGAAAATAAAATGGAAGTAGGTATAAATATGCAATTTTTGTTTAAAATGCCAGTTTTAGGAAAAAATATAAATTATATTGATTTCTTATTAATAATGAATTAGCATAATATTTATAATAAATGATTTAAGATTATACAAAGTTTATTAAAGTTTTCATTGATGAGACAAGAATCATGTTGCTGCAAAATAGTTGAAATGCTGATGTTATATTTATTGTAGGAAAATTATATATTAATTACATTTCTAAAGATAGCACATGAAAAATTACATAAAATTACTGTCAGCCTTCATTAATGGTGCATTGATTCTAAACTTTATTGAGATGCTCATGCAGTTATACTAAAGATACAGGTGATAATGTCACAGAAAAGAATTTACCTACAGCTCGTTCCTCTGCTGCAAGGTGTTTAATGCCACACCTGTAAGAACATGAACATGCAATATGTTCTACTGTTCAACTTACAATGCATGTGATCATCCATAAAATGTCACACATTTTTTTCCTGTAACTTCTGGCAATATTCCTAGAAATAGAATTAATAGTATAAATATTTTAAATTCTACAATTAATTTATCAGATTCATTTTCAAAAGAATTAGAAATTTTGTAGTTCTTCATTTTTATTCTCATATAATAGATCTGCTACCTTGTGTCCACACTATAATATTTTACTATAGTATCATGATGCAGTTACATATTTTGTAGAACTACTCACTTTCATTTTCTATGTATCTCTATTATGATTAGTTATACTTGATCATACTTATGCTTCCTATACAAATGTTTTTGTTAAATTTAAACGATTTAAGTATTATCCTTTATAGTTTAACTTTATTACTTATTTTTTAAGTTCAAAATATCCTGATTGTTCATTCATTATTTCCCAAAACAAGTAGAGTGCTATTTATTTCAGTGAAGTGTTTTAGTTTTTTTTAAATACCCTAGATCACTTTTTCAAGTTATTCCCAGAAATACTGATGCAGATATTAAAAAGAATTTTTTAACTTATATCTGACTGCTGATATGTATGATTTTTATTATATTATTCACTTAAGATGTGTAATATGACATTTCTTTTATTTTTAGTATTTATTTTCAGTGCATAAAAGCATGTTAATTTCTAAATTGCAAGGAGGAGAAAATCACTGACAGATTCTTCATTAAGTCTCAATATAAAAGAGAAGATGATGCCACTAGAATATGATTCATCTTACTTCTGCCAGTCTCTTCAGCAGTTAAAATTTGGAAAACAATCACCTATACTGAAGAATCGCTAGAAGGACTAAATTAGAGAACTTCTATAATATGTTTAGCTTATTGAATAACAAAAGGAATTCATTATATTTATGTTAGTTTCTTTTGGTTTGTATTTTTATCCTAAAGGTACATCTGAAGTAATGTGACAAGAGTACATTCATTTTTAGAAATAAAATTCTGATGTAAATGCAATCTGCAAACTCACATTCTTCTTTTGTGTTGGAGATGTTCATTTATTGTTTATTTGACAATTTTCCCCATTCTCATCATTTGACTTTTTAAATTCTTAGTCTTGGCCAGTTGTAACTCCAGGTATACCTTGGCTTGTGGCTAACTCTAATCTCTGCCTTTGTCTTTACTTAGCCTTCTCTTTAATTTTTTGTATCTCTTATAAGGATACTAGTTATGTTTAAAGCCCACCTGAATCATCTAGAATGATCTTATCTTGAGATCCTTATCTTAACCACATCTTCAAAGACTATTTATTTTTTATTTTTCCCCAAATAAGGTCCCATTCAAAGTTTCCAGGGTTAGGATATGGGCATTTCTTTTGGGGCAGGAGAGCCAACATTCAACCCACCACAGAAAGCCATTGAAATAGCATTAACAAGGGAGAGAAATGATCAAATGAGTATCTTAAGAAGATTAAGATAGGCACAGAGAGGTGTTTAAGATATCAAGAAGAGAAAGTGATAGAGGGAGAGAGAAAATCAGGGGTCAGAAATAGGGGAGGCAATGAGGAAGTATTGGAGGAAAGAGGGAGAGAGAAATTGACCAAAGGTATGGATACTAATTAGAAGATAATTTCAGTAATCCAGAGTGGAGGTGGTAGAATCTGACCTGGAATGAACAGCATTGGGGAGAAGAGAGGAATGGCTACCATATTAAATGGAACATGGCCAGGCTGATATAAAAGACGAGGAAGCAGTAAATAATGTTCCTAGAGAAATATTCCTGGAGAAAGAGATAAAGAAAGGAATAAAATCAATTAAAAAATCATTAGAAGTCACTCTCTAAGAAACAGTAATCTTAGTTCTAGAAGGATGAAGCCATTATTCTCTGATTATCTTTTCTTGGGCATTTTAAACTAGTTTACAAATTTTTACTTTATAATGTTAGTATTAATAACTGTCTAGTTTTATTATTAAGGTTTTAATCTCCATCTTAACCATTTCAATGAGGTTTCTCTTTTCCTAAATGTTTCTAATATATACAGTAACATAACAGGTATATTTTGAACAAATGTGTGCTGGGATTAATATTTTACTTTTAACTTATGAGAAAAAATGGCTTCTAGAGCTGGACCTGTAGCTCAGGGGAAGAGCACTTGCTCAACATGCATGAGGCACTGGGTTCAATCTTCAGTATTGCAAAAGAGGAAGAAGGAGAGATTGAGAGAAATGGCTTCTCAATCCAGTCAATCATGTTTATGTCATTCTTACCCCAGTGATTCTTGCCTGGAAGAGGAAATTTTAAAATAAAAGTGTCGTAGATACAGTGAAATTCTGTACAGATTTTTCTCTAAGGAGAATATGACACGCTTATGCTTACCAAGATTCAAGTGCATTGAGGGGAAGTTTTGTTTGCCTGAAAAAAGTAAAGGACAAGTAAACAATTTGATGATGAGCTACAGTTTTTCTTAGAAAGTACATATTTTATTTATGCGCTGTTAGTTGGCTTTTAAATAAATTATTTCATGCTTTTTAAAAAAATATATAACAATCTGAAGAGGCATATGGTACAGATAAGAATCCTCTCACATTTATTTACTGGTTGTACTAATTAATGATGACCTCTGCTGGATTTCTGTTTACATCTAAGAAATGTTAAGGATGAATTTATTCCCTGACCCTGAAATTGTAGGATAGAATTGTTTTTAGCATTCTAAATTTAAATGCTTAAAACATCAATCAACAAAACTTTGTTTTAAATATTGTAATTGTGGAGAAAAGTTAAACTTATAAGCAGAACTTTTACAATTTTTTCATCTAAAATGTATTTTAAGATATTTTTAAAATCCAAGAGCTTCTCTATACTTTTCAGAACTATCCAGATGCAGTGAACTGCCAGAAGGTAACCAGTCTCAAACATGCTTATCCCACTATCAACCCTGAAAGTTTGCTTGTCCTTTAAGACCCCAGTGATTCTTGACTGGAAGATGTGATAATGTCTCTTTAATTCCTATATTCTTACTTCTTCAACAGGTCTCTCATTAAAACCCACAGCCCATTTTATTTTCACTTTACTCTTCATTTCCTTTCCTTCCCACTCATTAATTATATAACAGAACAGGCCGTGTTCCTTCTACAAGATTCAGGGTCTGACTTTGCTATCCATCAGTGCATAATATTCTTTTAATTAGCTCATGTTTCAGTCGATATATGGGAATGACGTTATGTTCTCTGCCAAAGAAAAAATGTGAGGATGTTAGATCTCTTCAGTGATTGTGATAAAAATGTGTAGATTATCTAAAGTCAAATATAACATTTTTACCTGGCATGGAGGCTGTGTCCTGTCCTTCTCGAGGAGGAGGTTTGATTGATTTTACTTTGTAAAGATGTAACAGCTGTTTGGGAGTTAAATACCTCTACTGTAAGTGTTGGAGATGTGTCTGTAACTTAGATTTGCAGAGAAATCTCTACCTATCTTTCCATCTCTTCCCTTATACCCTCACATACATGTTTAGGTTCTTCTAACCATGCCAACCCAGGCTTGTAGTGTTATGCCTTAAATAGAAGAACAAAAATTGGTCAAGACAAAAAGACTCATCATGCTTCTTACTGCCTTCCAGTGTTTCTCAAGCTTTGTTTTCCTTTCATTTGATCGAGTTATATTCACTCCTACAGCATCACTGGACAGGGATGGTTTTATCCCATGTTCATATAAATCAGACATTTAATTATCAAATCAGTGTCTATCAAGGAATACATTTTTTAAAAAACATAACAGTAAGAGTACATTTTTCCTTCCTTCCCCATTTTTCCATTGGTCCTATGCTAGATCTTTGTTATTTTCTTTTCTGCCTTATTCATCAATGGTCTTAAGAACTATGGTCATTGATTAGATTAAAATGCTTAAGAACAGAGACATACAGATAAATTTTTGCTCTACTAGTTGTCATAGTTGTGAAAGCCTATTTATAAATTACAATGAAATTTCTTTGTCTTTGGATAAGGTTGCTAATATTGCTGAATATTTTCTCTCATTCTGTGTGCATGTGTGCGCACGCCCACACACACACTGCTACAAAAGTTTAGTGCATATGGGATCAGTGAGATCTTGTTAAAATGAAGATATTGATTCACTAGGTATGGGGTGGGGCCTGATAATTTGCATTTTCAAAAAGATCCTAGAGGATAAAGATTTTCCTGATCTGAGACCATACTGCTATGGCAAAGTTTTAGAGAACAGATGCTTTTTGTCCAATTTTGATTATACATTGAACCTCAGAATTAAGTACTTCTCCAAGTTATTAACCTATCACAGAATAATATGACCCAGTGATTTCCCATGACCAGCTCTAACTCTCAGAGATTTCCCAGAAAAGAAATAGCTGTTCATGTTACCACTTTGCCTTGAAAATCAGACACAGTCCACTGCCAGATGATTTCCCTGAGCTCAGCCATACGAACTTCCTTCTTGTAAAGCAAGATAGTCACACAACCCTTCTGGTTGTTTCCTGCGGTGTATTACATAGTACACAACTATGAAGCGTGGTTATAGTCTAATGAAGCAGGACACATGGTCCCGTTTACCTTTTTCCTAACTGCTACAGAAGCTCAAACCAACCTACTTCCCTTTACGGAGATACCATAATTTGAAACCTGGATTAGGAAAACGTGTTCAAAAGTCATTGTTTCCTATCTTCTCTCTCTGAATCCTGGGAATGATGAATAAAGAGAATAGAGAGTTTAAAATAGAATGTGTGTGTGTATGCCCCCACATATGCGTGTGTTACATTATAAAGAAATTGTCACGTGTCAATTTTAATAAAACTGTGTCAAGTTCCTTATTATTTAAGGGTGTAGTGACATAGGTATTTTTTAAAAATTTCTTTTCTTTTTGTCATATTATATTGAAATTGTATTTAGGTAATGTTTGCCCAAGGAATACATTATGTAACATTATAAACATACAAAAAGAAATATTGCAAAACGTGTATCCATTTCAACACTCCTATGTATTTTTTTAGGAACCATGGCCTTTGCAGTTTTTCAGCGAATTTGGCACTAGTGATATTTATGTGTCTCTGGCGGTCAAAAAGAAAAAAAAAAAAAAAACACGGAGCACAAACTAACTATGGATTCTGCTTTAAGGTACAGGCTTAATATTTTGATAGATCAATAAAGCAAGCCTCAGCCTTTTAGGTAAGCTTGAGTTTCTTTTAATTTCTTTTAATAAAGAGACAACTTTCTCTTATATATAGGAGAAATTTAGTGGCTTTTATTTCAAAAGGTGTTACCTTCAAGATATGCATTAACGATAAACAATGTGCTGTGGCCCTTCTAGCCTAACAAAGCAGGAAGGCCCCGAAACCTGAAAATGCTCTGTGCAGAAGAAGAGCAGAGTAGGATGTGCTGAGTGATCACGATTAGATTGTTTAAGGTAACCTCATTGGAGGCATGAATTTCTATTAAATGCTGTGAGTACCATAAAAGTTTGAAAATATCTGTAGTTGAAAATGCAAAGAAGAGTGAATCCTAATATGAATCTTTGTGGCTGCATGAGAAAGAAGAAAAATAGCCACCACCAAATGCATGTATTTTTTAATATAAAAGATAAACATTTGCGGAGTAAAGTAGAATGGGCTAATACTTTATCTTTTGTTTATGAAGTAATATTCTGTTTCTAGAAATTCTCTGTTTTTTATTTTTGCAAGAGTATTATATCCATAGCCAGTATAACTGAATGGATTTCTCTCATATACAACTTAGTCTACGTTTATACAACATTGCTTACAATTCAGTGTGAAGTGTGTTTAAAATGTGTCTGCCTGGATATGTTTCATGCGATTGTTCTATGTTGCATTAAAGTGTTTTATAAATTACATTCTAGCTTAAGAATTACAACTTACTTCTAGTAGAACATCAAAAAAATCGTATGATTTTCCTATGAGCATATTTTTAAATCATTCATTTGGGTGTTACATGGAAATTACAACTTCCATAAGCATAATTTGTTGAATTTTTTTTGTTTTTGTTTTTGAAAAAGTAAAATACAAAGAGTATGTCTGGGCACTTTATTTAGTATCATTTACTGCCAAAGTTGACAAAATACACAAATTACTATTTTTCTTAATCCTTTGTTTAAATTAGAAGTTTCAGCATTTACCCAGATATTCTTTAAAATTTATGCCTGATCACTAATATAATTTATTAACTTATAGATTTCATATTCTATGCATAGCATATATGATTCACTTATTACCACATAAAGATTTAGATTATTAATAGTGTGTGTCCTAAAACTAGCTTTTTGATATATTTAGATGTTAACATCAGAGAAATGGAGTCTTGTAGAATCCCTGGGTTCTGCCCTTTCGTTAGGCTGAAGAGTGTACACTTCACTTAATATAATCAAGTTCTCAGCTTATGTATTTTCTAGGTCCACTTTGGGCCTAGAAGTTTTTCTGCTGCCATTTCCATATTTGCCACTCGGTAGCACTTCAAAACATTACTAGCATCCTGGGTAAGAGAGAGATCAGGGTAAAGAGGGATAGAACAGATAAGTGATAGACTAGCTTTGTGATAATCAGATAAGTGATTAGACTAGCTTTGGAGGAAATTTTTATTTTTTATTAAAAAAATTAAGTTGAGGTAAATTTCTGATATTAATAATTAATCAAACTATTTTTAATGTGAACATTTCATTGACATTTAGTGCATTCAAAGTGTGCAACCATCACTTCCATCTAATTCCCAAACATTTTCATCACCACAAAATGTACCCATTAAGCAGTATCTCAGAGAATCTCAGGTGACATTGATTTTACAAGGATACACTTTGTGATATTACAAAAAATTTTAAAAAATGATGCCAATATAATTATGACAGGTGACTTTCACATCACTTTTGCCATTTGTTTTACTTTTATTTAAATAGTTATTATAGACTTATTTAGTCTTAGCTAGAAATTTGCAATATTTCACCTTTGCATGCACAGACTTACTTACATATACATGTACATATGTCTATATATGTAGACATTGATATATGTATATGTGTATATGTATATATGAAATTATAAATGAAATAAATTAGTCAAGATATCTGTAAAACTTCTTCCTGTTCCAAGTCTGGCTTTCCTGAATCATTTTCATCTCAGAGTCATGGATACCTGTTACTTTCCACATAATGTCTGGCTTTGTGCCATCTTTGAAGAGACAAATGTTGTATTTTGAAATGCAATTGCAAGAATCAATGAAATATGCCAAAAATTTCCTTTAATTCTTACATATTGGCGATGCTTAGTTTCTGGAAGATTGTTCCCTTCTTGCCTTTTCCCCTCATCTGATTATTCTCTAAGATCCTTTCAAGTCAGATTTCCAGTTCAAAGATGGTTCATTGTGTTAGATTTTTATAGCTGGTATAGTAAATTACCCCCAATTTAGAGACTTAAAATAACACAAACTTATTATCCTATATTCTTCTTTTTTCTTTTTGACAGTATTGGGGAATGAACTTGGCAATCTACCACTAAGCTATACCCCCACATTTTTATGTTTTATTTTGGTCAACCGTTTTGCTAAGTTGGTCAGGCTGGCCTCAAACTTGTGATCCTCCTGTCTCAGCCTTCCTAGTTACTGGGATTGTAGGCATGTGACACTCCTCCCAGCTATCCTGTACTCTTTTAGTTCAAGTCCAGAATGAGTCTTACTGGGTCACAGTCAAGACTTGGCAGGGCTGCTTGCCCTTTGGAGTCTTCAGGGGAGAAACCACTTTTCTTGTCCTTTCCAGCCTTGTGAGGCCACACATATACCTTGGCTGGTGGCTATTCCTCCACTTTCAAAGGCAGTAGTATTACACCAAGTCCTTTTCTTGCTACCAACTCTCTAGTTCTGTCCCTTGTGCCTTTTCCTTCCACTTATAAGCTCCTGGTGATTGCATTGGGTGCACGTGGAGAAGCCAGGATAATCCTCATCCCACAGTCAGCTCGATAGCAACCTCAGTTTTCTTTTGCCATGTAGCCTAACATATTCACAGGTTCCAGGGATTAGGATGTGGACATCTTTCTGGGATGGTAATTCTACCTATCATATCAGTGTTCCCTTTTATTTCAATGACAAAACTTTTCCAGATGATGCCAAAAAAGGAGGTGAACATCCAGGAGTACCTTTAACCTGTAGCCAATGAGAAACCAGACATGAAAGTGACACAGTCTGTCTTACATTTAAATATCAACAGATCCGGCCTCTCTTTGGAGAAATTCTAGTTACATATAGAATTGTAGAACATCAAAGACTTAGAAAAGTGGATTGCTCACATAGAATGTCCCAGTTACATATTCTCTCTTTCTCTCCCTTCAGTTAGAACTCTGACGGCTTCTCTGTTGTGGTATTTCATTCTTTTATCTGCCCCTCCATAGGACAGAGAAATGTTAAAGTTGGCCCATGACTACCCTTGACAAGAGTTAAATGCCTACTAAAGGTCTTCAATGGCACCTAGGTACCTACCTAACACTGCAGGTGTCAGGAACGATACATCTAGGAAGATAACCATCTTATTTGTAGGTAGCAGGTTTTTCAATGAAGAAGGTAGCCAATCCTCATGTTTCTTGTGAAAGTGTTGGTTTGAGGTTATTATGTATACTTCATAATGAACTTGACTAGGAATTAAGCTCTTCTTTCTTCTTTTTAAAGTTGTTGTAGGCTTAGAGTTGATTTAAAGTGAATTTCATTAGGTCCCATTAATGTCCTTCAAACCTTGAATTAAATAATTTTTAAAAGTTGGGAAGCAATTGGATAAAGAAGCCAGCACAGAGAATTTTAAATGAGTGTGAGTTTATATTCATGTTGGAAGCATCATATTGAAACAAGGACTCTCTCAATCCCCTCCCTCCAATTTTTTTTTGTTTGTTTGCCTAATTACCAAATATATCCACTTTGTTAGAATTAGTTTCAAGGAACTAGTAGAGAAATAGCATTGTTGAACTATTTATATAAAATTTATCCTATGTGTAAGATTTGATTTCATGGTGTCATTCAATATTTTCTATACAGTACTCTTTGTGTGTGTGTGGGGGGGTACATGAAGGAAGCCCATTTAAGGTGGACACTCAAATACTGGGCAGAGTAGGTGTTGCTCAGAAGTTGTGTAGACAGATATGTGGGTCACAGACCCATACCTGATGCCAGAGGGGATGCAGGTCAATAGGGGCTGGCCCAGGTGGGCCAAAGGGAGGTGCCAGAAGGGTGGCATGGGCAGGAAAACCCACCAGGAAACCTTGAGCTAGGTGGTGGTGCTTAGGCTAGAGCTCGACCCTGGAAGCAGTGTTGTGGCCTGATTGGGGTTTTGAAGAACCTAAGGGCTGGCACCTTTAGGGGGGGCCTTTTAGACCTGCACTGAATTGCCATCTTACCTATCATTTGGACTCTGGCAGCCCCCGGAGGCAGGCATGGAGATGGTCATTCTCCTCCAGGTGATAAGGATAGTTCATGAGGGCCAACATGGAATCAACAGCAGCACATTCTTCTTCAAAGTCATCCTCCACCCCTTCCATATACACTTCCACTGGCAGGCCCATTTGAGACCCAGCACCTGCTGGCTCAGGTGCTACTGGGGCCTCGAGGTGATAGAACACAATTACCACCCTGCCAAATGCCAACATCATACAGGTGGAAGGAGTAGATGGAACAGGGCTGATGAGAGCTAACATGAAGTTCATTATATCTTCATGAAATGGATAGAATTGTGGAGTGTAGCCAAAATGTAAATAAATATGTATAAAAATAAATAATTTAAAATCATAAAAATTTAAAAGCTGCCAATATAATTGCCCCCCCCCTCAACAAAATAGCTTAGATCTAAAGGAGTAGTTTTCAGATTCAGATGAGGATTCCTTCAGGACAAGTTTGCTCATGGCAGTTAGCAGTCTTAATTTTTCTCAAACTAATAATCCCATTAGAATCCAGACCTCCTTCTTTCCCATTATGGCCAGCTGGCTCAGTCTGTCAGAGGCTACCTCCTAAAAGTGAAGACCACACATTTATAATCTGCTACATTTTATTTTGAAACTCTGAAATCAGCTGGACTTCTCAGTGTTCTGTTTTTCTGAATGTGAAGCCCAAAAGTATTATGAGAATAATTATTCTTGGTTATAATAATATTTAACCAAGAATGATATAGAGCCAAGAATTTTCCAGATAGGGCCCGATTGATAGTTTTACCAAAGAGACAAATTAATTCATCAATCATCAGAATGACAGTGAATTTTACAGTGTTGCTTAGGACATATGTGAGATTTTTTTAAAATCTTTGGAATGTACAGCATTACACCTTTCCCAAGTGAGCTTCCTTTTCACAAGACAAGGTACCAGTCCAAATGATTTTGCAGCAAACTATGTGAGTATGTAAGTAGAAATGTAAGTCTCAGTATCAAGTATAAAGTAATACCAGTATAAAATAATACTAGTGAGCAAGACCTTAATTTGGGAGCCTCAGTAAAACAAACAAATTAAAAACATATCTTTTTTAAATGTATTGTTGAAGGGCATTCAAAGATTTTCTGTCAAAATTTTGGTTGCTTTACTTGTCTGTTTGAAGGAAAATCACAAAATTATTTTTTATACTGATGATATATGATTAATGACATAATATTTTATTGAATTACCAGGGTAGTAAAGTAAAAGTTGTAGCATTGTGTTTTTGTTTATTTATTTTGCAGTATGCCATGCAGCTGTACCAGAATTATATGCATCCATATCAAGACAGAAGTGGCTGCAGTTCTCAAGAGTATATCACCAATGGTTAGGATCAATTTTTTAAACCTATATTTTATTTTATATTTATGTTATGTTAATTTGCTATTACTTTACAAATATATACTACAATACATTTACCATTTCCTTTTGGTCAAGTAAAGTTATACTTTGTATGTATGATGTTATATTGAAATTATATTGAATTTTTTTATACTTGGATAGCATATGTGTATGGTCTGTGATAAAAATCGTAGGACATATATGAAATATTCAATTATAATACATAATGTTATATGTTAGTAAAATATTTTAAATATTTGAAGGAATGTATATTCTATGTCATTATGTCATTTGAGGATTAGATTCTTAATAAGATAATTTATAGATCATTTTCCTTGGCATTGTGTGTTTTTTAATTAATTTTCTTTGTGGGTTTGCTTATTTATTTTAATACTGTTTCTGAGATTGTTGTAGCCTATTATAGAGATGCCAATGATTTCAAATTTTAAAAATTCTAATATACACATGTGTATGTTTTTACTTTCTGGCTTTCTAGCAGTAATTTTTTTTTAAGTTCCAGGTCCTTAAAAAGCAGACTGCTTTCCAGAAAATGCAAAAACTACAAGTCAAAATATAGGTCATGCATTACATTAACTATGCAGTGCTTCTAAGAGTTTTACCAAATGTAACTTGGATATTTATTTGCAGACACACACAGGCACATCTTTTACCTTCTTTAGCACTTAATTTTAATTTCCTGTGCATTAACACAGAAATTTATTTCTGAACTTAAAGTTTATGTTCTGCAATTCTTGCTGCACTCCTTAATATTGGGTATATTAGAAATTCAGATGTATGTGCCTGTGTTACAGATCAGTTAATGCACATTTCTTAAAACTGTGTTTCCACTTAGGTTAAAAATGTGTTCTTCCTGACTGTTACCAAGGAAGGTACATTTACCCACATGCAATGCGCCAGATGACATGCTCAGTTCCAGGAATGTAGCATGAAATAATGTTGATTATGAAGCCCAATAGATGATATAGAAAAAGAGCCCCTATTTTGTAGTTATGTTGCTTTAAATTATGGAAGAATAACTTTTCATCTTCTTATCATATTACTTTTAAGCCCTAAAATAAGAAACTAAAGAATGTAATGAATTTTTATAATAGAAATCACTTTAAGGTGAATATTTTCTACAGTTTGTCAGCTTACTCTTATCTTTCAATCCATCTGTATATAAAAAAATAATGAATTTTATTATCTTAATCCTTTCCTAAATCCCTCCAAATTTTCTTTTAGAATCTAGAGTTATTAGCATGGATGTGTTAATAGCAGCCAAAACGTTTGGAAACAATTATTATTTAGTGTCCTTTTAATCATAGGAAAAAATTGTTATAAATAAAGTCCTTTCCATTTTCATTACTTTTAATAGCATACAAGTGTGATATTATTCTTACTTTTTCCCACTGAAAGTCATTCTGCTGTTGATCATGGCATATCTGAGTTTGCTTAGCCCGTCTTTGCTTATTCAACCCCATCTGTAAAAGGAACTGCTCCTTGAGTGAATCTGACTGGAATCAGGTGTGATAGGGGAAAGAGGTCCCAATGCCTCGTGGTAAGGGCTTGTTTTACACAGGAGTTGTGATCATAGAAGGTAGCACCTGAGAACTGTATCTATGCTATTCTTAATGTCTGTGAAGGAGACCTAGATGTTTGGGGAGGTATTTGTGTTTACTTTTGTGTGTATGGAGAGACCCACTTTTCTAGATGATTACAGAGGGATCAGTGACCTGAATGGTGCTGGTGCCCCTCACCTGTCTCTGCTGCTTTCTACTCAGGAACTGTTTTCAGTGAGTTACATAGAAAAGTTAGAATAATTTAGTTACCCTTCTCAAGTAACAGTATTCTCTTTTAAACTTGTCCATGTTTTGAGAAGAGAAACAAAACAACAGTTCTCATACCAAAGGGAGCACCTAGCCATAATACCATGTGACAGCCACTCATATCAATTTTTAAAATGAGAATCATCAGCAGATATTTTAGGAAGCCAGATAGATTTGGTTCATTTTAGGGTAAAGGAGGAATTCACTTAAAGGAGTGTCTGTTAATATGTTCCTGGCTGGAGTGAGGAGATCCAGAGAAAATGTCTGCTCAGTTCTTTTTAGTCTTTATTTTTGACCCTGGGCTAGACATGCTAAGCTGCAGTTTCTTTCCTTTACCTCCCACTATGTGGCACTACAAATAACCCTAGATGGTACATATTGGTTGCTATTTTTACCATAAGGTGTGTGATCTTGGTTGGATCTCTGGTGTCCTGCAGTGTAAAAGAAGGAGGTAGTTGCATATCTCCTGACTCTTACATCTGGGGTGTCCTTTGGCTCTGTATGAAGCAAATGAGAGAACGATACCTGGAGGAATTCTTTGCCCTCTTGTTCAGTCATTCTGAGCTGCAGGTTTATCAAGATCCTTCAAATAGAGTGACAGAGAAAACATGGCTAGCTGCCATGTAGTTATATTGCCTAAAAACCATTTTACATGTAATCCTCACTAAAAGTGGATACAAGCAGTCTCAGAGTCTGGCCTGGGTAATCCAGGGTACACCCAGGCTTCCCTTCTTAGAGAGAAAGGCTATGCAATTAAAATCATGGCTCATTTTGCTAGGACCTACCCTGTTCATCCCCTAAGAAGAGCTAGAAAAAGGAACAAATATCTGAGAAATACAGCCAGTTCTGAATGTTACCAGCATTGCTTTCCTATGTGAAAGAAATTGAGCTGAAAATGACCTTTGGGATTAGTCAGACTTTGCTTTACTTCCATTTCTTCGTCCACCAAAGGTAAACTATTAATTTTTCATCCACCACCTGCCATTCAGTAGACAACATTTACTACACTCCTATTTCCTCTTAGTGTAGTTATTGTAGCAAATGGAAAATTTCTTTAATTGTCGTGTATTCTCTGTGTGTCAAATAATTATGAAACATGGGATCTTATTGAACATCTGGTCCCCTGTATTGGGTAGAGAGAGAACAAAAGCTTGTTTATTTGTTTTTTCCTCACAGTATTTTTATGTTATCAGGAACTTCTCTTTATAGAACCCATCTTGGCATGTGAAGTTAAAGATGTTATAAGGATAAATCTATCATTAGGATCCAGTTAGTTACTTTGATTTGGGCAGGTGGACACTTTCCATTAATGTTGGGAAAGCAAAAGTATATCCAACTGGTACACAGCCCAGCACGGAAGATCACGGGGTGAGAAGGGCAAACTAAGGTGTGACAGCAAATAGAGATTACTGAGACAGCATCTGTCTGGAAAGAGCAGCTAGTTATAAAGGCTCCTGTAACAAATGGAAGATTGCATGCCAGTTCTCTAGAAATATAAATGGACCATGATAAGATTGTCGGCCATTATCACATGGTTTGAAGAGAAATTAACAGATCTAATAAAATGGGATGTGTGAGGCAGTGATAAAGAAACCTGTTTTTTTCTTGAGGATAAGATTTTGTTTGAAGCCCACATTTGACTATAGTATCTTTTCCAAAGGTAGAGAGAGAGTGTGTGTGTGTGTGAAAGCCACAAGTCTCCAGATGCAGGTTGGCTCATAATTTACCAGTGGAATTTCACTTTGGGTTTTGTTCTTTTAGTAATTATTGAAGAATAAGTGATACACACTTCCATTTAGTTTTTTTTTTATTTTTCTTAGTTTTAAGTTATCTTCCTAGAGTATAAGACATGTGAGACTCTTGATTAGAGCGTTTGGCAATTTTCTCTTTTTTTACTACTCATGACTTATTGTGGGATAGCATGCCTGTTTCTTGAAAGATGATTGCAAAATAGGATGCCAGAAAAAAGGAAAATAAAAATAAGATCCAGGATTTATATGTTTATATGTTTTACTTTCCCTTTACAGACTATGAATATAAGAAGCAAAAACACTGACTTTATCATTGTTTTGATTACATTTGTTTAAATATGTCTTCTTTTCATGTCTGTGCTTCTGTCATTCAGAATTGTTTTTGCAGCTATCACTTGGCCACCCATCTCTTCAAAAATGAAAAAGTGTTTATATATTATATCATAATTTTAAAAAAAAAATTTAGTTTTTGACAGTCCTTTATTTGTTTGTATGTGGTGCTGAGAATCAAACCCAGTGCCTCATACAAGCCAGGCAAGTGCACTACCGCTGAGCCATAACCCCAGCCCCATCAAAAAAATTTTAATATGAAATCTAATATTATGTATTATTATTCTGCTAAATTTCATTTTCCAAATAAAATGAAGCTTGACATGATAAGCTTTCAAAACACATATTTCAATTTGCTCCTTTATAAAACATGAGTACTATTTCTAAGAAGATGTGTATCAATCTAAGTAATAGCTTTTACATATTTTGAATCATAAAATCATGGCTTCAAAGTTGGTGGATTTGACATAAAGTTTAATGCAGAGATGAGTTCAGAAGTGGTAGTTCTTTATAGCCAGTAGGAAGGGTTATTTCTTCCTCAGTTGGAGATTTGCCATATTAGGAGATAATGTGAAAAAGAGGTTTGTTTTAGGGGAAAGACATGCTTTCAAAGATTTTCATCACATTACTCAGCACTTAATTCAGTTATCCTAACAAATAGCCATTGAACTTATTTAGCAAAGTTCTCCATAGCATCATTTTATATTGAATATGTACTTTTAACTTTTTAATTTCCTGATAGCCACTTTTGGGAATCCCAGTCTCAAATTGAAGCATATTGCCAGCAAAACAGTAAACAATTACTTTTGAAGATTTTCATGACTTGCATGTGTTTTCTGGTTTTGTTTAGTTTTTCAAAATTTTTTTTTTCAGAGAAGTATATCAGAGAACTCCCTGGTAGCAATGGACTTCTCAGGTCAGAAAAGCAGAGTTATAGAAAATCCCACCGAAGCTCTTTCAGTTGCAGGTGAAGAAGGACTCGCTTGGAGGGTACTCATAATTTCACTTTCTTGAAAGGATTTTTAATTTGAATTTGTTTCACCCTCAAAACTGAGATCTGTTTTCCCATTCCTTGCTCAGAAAAAAAAAAAAAAGGATGTTTTCGCCTGGGCAGTCACAATAGCCCCACTGCCTCCTCACAGACCTCTGCCACAAACGTGGGTATGTCTTCTCCTAGCCATGGTCACTGAGCTGATGGGCAGCTTGACATGACTTTAGTGACATGTGGTCACTAAGTGATGGGGGACATATATGTAGTGAAATTGCATTCACTGCAAGCAAACTTTGTATTCATTCGTTTTATTTCTTTAGCCATCCATCGGTCCCAGCCATGGTTTCACCACAAGATTTCCAGAGATGAAGCTCAGTGATTGATTATTTAGCAAGGACTTTTAATGGGTAAGTTTGATACTTTTAGTGTTGAGTAGAATTTGGGTTTGGATTTTGGATTTGGTTTGGATTTTGCCAGTAAATAATAATCATTTATTCAGTGGACACCAAGTGTTTTTAATTTTGCTTATCATAACACAGAAATGACTTTGTTCTGTAAGAGTGGCTATCACTGAATTCTAGCAATATCTGTATAATACCCAATACACAGAGTGTGCTTAGTATTTGTGTATAAATTAACAAAGAAGAGAATAGTATTCTTTGTTCTTGACTAAGATCACTAATGTTATCCATTCTGTGCCAATTCTAGCATTTTAGATATTAATTAATGAGAGGAAAAAAACTAACTTTGTTTTGGGGTATCAATGTTTCAATTTGAACAAGTAATTAATATGATTCTAAAATATGATTTACATTATGACGTTATCCTATACATTGTAATTTTCTTTTTAGGTATAATGCAGGGTATATTAAGTAGAAATTTTTTTATGATGTTTTCAATGTTTCCTTTTATTTCTGTTTACATCCCTATTGCTTTTTCTCTAAATATTTACAGCTTAAAAATATGAATCTATTAAAAGAGTACTTTTTGATGATTTTCTTTTGTGTTATGTTTTAATGGTATACCATGGAGTAAACAAGAGAAGCATAAAATATTTTATGAGAGATTTATAATCTGAAGGATTTTATTCTCATATTACTCAGTTTCAGGTACTTTAATACTGCTAAGTTCCTTCCCAAATGCAGTACAATGAGAACATTTTATTGAGGATTGGATGAGAAATGAAACCATTGTCAGTTTAAACAACTGGAGAAAGAATCTTTTATCTTCAAAGATTGACTTAATATGATGACAAGGGTTTGAGGAGGTTTAATACTGACATTTGGGTAAAAATGCATCTTCACATGGAAGATTATTAATAACAAGTCAACATTTCATCAGAGTCTAAATAAGAACGGATTTTAATATACTTCTCTGCTTGGAGCATGGTCAATTTTTGGATATAAATTTGAACATTGATCAGAGTTACAATCCAGTGATGTAAGGAAAAGAAAAAAAAACAAGAAATAATGATTTAAGTGTTTTAGAAGATTATAATTCCCTTTACTTATGAATTTGTAACCCGGAGAAAATAGTTGTACAGAGTAATTATGCCTGTTTCTATTATTTTGGTATTCCTTTGGAAAGTTGTGAAGGTGTCAGGTGGTCCACCAGGTGGTAGTGGTGATCTGCTTGAGAGGAGGAAGACTTACTGCTTAATTCTTCCGTGAAATGCCCTTTGTCCTGTCTCCCAATGATGTAATGTCAGAGTCTCACAAATAAAATGGATAATTTCATTAGACATCTGTGATGCCTCAGATTTGGCTGCCTCTTTGCCCAGGCACAGTGAGATTAGTATTGAAGTTACCAGTGGGGACCACTTACACAGTGTTTTTGCCAGTAATTAATACAAACTGGCTTTTCACTGAATTGACAGTAAATAAGAATCCATACCCGGCAGCCTTTTTCTCTGAGACCATTAGACCACGTCTTCTTTTTGTAACCTGACATTAATAGAGGCTTTCCCACTGCATTCTTCAAGGTTAAAGTGCACGTTGGGTATATTTTTTTAACTTGAAACATTTTTACTTAAACATTTAATAAACAATTTTAAAGATGGATTTTAAGGATATAGCATTTCTTATTTTCTGTTGTGTAACAGTAGAAGCCAGAATCAAAAGAAGAAAGCAGACCAAGTGTAGAAAAGGGGGTAAAAATGATTTTACTCTAAATCATTATGTCTTACACACACACACACACACACACACACACACACACTCATCCCTTATTCGATCTCATCCCTTATTCTTTCTGGTAGTTACATGGGAATACCCAATTTCCCAGTGGAAATAGGACAACATAAATTGTTGATGCCAACGAAATGTTTTGCTGGGTATTGTAAGCAAACAATGTCACAAATAGACTGTGTATTTATCATATTAAAATTACATTAGCACTGATGACAGTTTTGTAGTATGAGATTATGTTGTAACCTATCATTCACCACGTTGAATAATCATACCCACTGAATACACAGTTAAGGAGATCCCAGCTACAGCTTTTATGAGTACACATCCTGGGTTTGTTACATGCTATGTTTCTATGAAATCTGTGAGTAAATGTAGTAACATATTGAAACTCTTCCTCTCTCTTTTTATAGTTTTCTTGGTAAGGGGTAGTCAGAGTAACCCCAAAACTTTCATCCTGTCAATGAGTCATGGACAAAAAATAAAACACTTTCAAATTATACCACTAAGTAATTTGTGATTTCACATTCGTATATTGTATATGATCTTAATGCATAAGCTTTTGGAAACTTTGTTTTTCTATTGTTCCTTTTATTAAATATAATGTTAGGTGCTTGTGCTTCAACCAGAGTTAAGTTTGGCAGAAATGGTTTTATGAGCCTGAATTAATATAAGAAATACAGGAATTGAAAAAAATAAATTTATCTTTTTTCCACGAAATAAGATTTAGCAATATTGTATAGACCCTATGACACCTATTGTTAAAAGGCCACTGAAGATTCTTTTTTCTGAGTTCTAACCATTCCTTTAAAAAACATTATTTTAAAACCTTTTCTCTTCTCTTCTCTCAAAGACATTTTTTGCTATTATTGTTAGTAGTTCATTTGTTTTAAATTATTTGTATAGAAACACAGGAACTGTGAAATTGGTGGATTTAAATAATCCTGGGAACATGTTTAAAATATCCGTGACTCTGATTTTGGCTGGCACAACTTGCTTTGGGTTTTTGTTTTTGGTTTTTTTGTTTTTTTTGTTTTTTTGCTTCTGCTATTGTGTGTCAGCATGTGCACATATGTACATATGTGACGTGCACATTGGAATCAGGCAGAGTAAAACAGATTCAATCTACTTTCAGGAAGGTCTTATTTAAATTACTAATGCTTTCCTTTGAATTGCCTCTTTTTAAAATCATCCAGAGGCCATATAGAGTACCAACCCTGCTTCTTTCATTATTTGATCAGTGTCCCCAGCAAGTATGAGCTTTTAATGCTAGAAGACTTCACCACAAAACAAAAAAAGTCAACTGACATTCCATTAGCATAATATTTTATTGCTTCAGAATGAATTTGCTGAAAAAAATATATGACTAGTCATTTTTAATATACTGAGGCATTAAGTAGACAATGTTTAGAAATAGAAATTAATTTCTGCACATGGAAGCATTAAAATCTCCTGTCTACTTTTACACTGAATAGTACAGATTTCTCTCTGTTCATTGACTCAAAATTGTTAAACTATCCTAACTAAACAGAACTCTGGGAGAATTAGATGCAGAGAAAGTGGAGGCATGTTTCTTATCCAAGGATCATATGATACTTCTTTTCAATGTAAGTGAAATTAAAGAAGTGGGCATGCCATGCTGTTCTCTGCACTGTCCTTAGTTTTATAAACTTGCCAATTTTGGCATGACGACATAGCTTGCAGTGGAACAACCATCATCCTTCTGGATTCTTTACCCTCTTTACCAGCTTGTTGCTTTTCCTATTGCAGGTGGAAGATGATGGTGAAATGTTCCACATGCTAGATGATGGCCACACTAGATTTATGGATCTAATCCAGCTGGTGAAGTTCTACCAACTCAAGAAGGATGTTCTTCCTTGCAAGTTGAAACATTATTGTTCTAAAATTGCTCTATAGCTGAACCAGAAGTGAACGTGTTAAACTGTTGAAGAAAAAAAGACTCAAGGGGGAAAAATATTTAAAAGAGAGCATAAATAAGGGTAAAAACACTGTGGTTAAAGGAATATTTCACCTGCAAGTTATAAAAAATATTTTGTGTATTGCAAATAAGTGAAAACTTGGATTGGCATTACAATCGTCATTTAAAATTTGTAATTAAACCTTAGGAAAAAATGATTTGGAGTGTTCTTTTGTGGTTTCATATATTACTGTATTTTCTTCAAATATGAATACTTCAAACATTTATCTGCTCCTTTTTAAAATATGACAGCCCTAGAATTCTCAAACACCAAATATGAAGAAGAAATCAGGTTTCAGAATGACCTTTTTGCAAACTGAATTCCAGTTATACTACTTTTTTTAATATTAAGAAGCATGACAAAATCTTTAGCTATTAATTAAAAGAAACTATACATGATTTGTTAATAAAACTAAAAACAATTTTCAATTGTATGTTCTCTGGTTTTATTATATCCAAAGGATCAAATCATACTTTGTGGTAGCAGCTTAAAATTGTTTTGAAGTAAATTGGTTTTTTGTCTAGAGAACTTTCATTAAAGTCATTGAATTACTAATTGTACCATAAAATCTATACTAGTATTGAATATATTAGTGGCACATTGTTAATTGCACTTTTTTCATTTCTTGATAATTGGCTGAGATTATCTATTTTTAAGAAAATGATCAAATTATTTAAAAAATTTTGATAATTTGCACATAATTTATGATATATACTATGATAACATAACATTGTCACCTTAATATTTCATGTTTAACTCATGCTTTTTCAGAACATTCGTTAGATCCTTTCAATAATAAGTCAGTAAACCAATTAAAATAGGTAGAAAGAAAGATTCAAGAACTATGAGGATCCTAATAGGTAAATCTTTGTTCTTCTCTTTGTGCCCCTTTTAGTTTTTTTAGCATGGTAACATCAATATGGAAGCCAAAGATTTTGAAAACTTCAGACAGTAACCTGCCTGTTACAACTCCAAGACAATCTGGGATGTTTTTACTTTTAGTTTTGTTTGTTTGGCTGGATTTTGACCTTGTTGTTTTTGTTGTTGTTGTTCTATGATTTTTGTTCCCAGTTTGGTGGGAAGAATAATCATTGTTCTTTAAAAAAAGAGGGGAAACAAAACATCAAGTAAACCTCAATGTTATACAAAATATTGCCCATCCCCTCTAACTGAGCCTTGTAACAAGCTTGTGGGAAAGATTGTTTTTTTAATCAATATTTCAAAACTGCATAATTCACTTTTAGATTTAAAACTATATATTTTTGTTAACAAAGCATAGAACACATTCATGAAATGTGAATAAAATCAATATTACTGAAAAATAATTACTTATTAGATTTTTAATATTCACTTTACTTCTCAGTGCAAATCTAACTTCTAAAACAATAAAACTTAGAACATTAGTCTACTATTATAAATTACTGGTCATGGGGCTGGGGTTGTGGCTCAGTGTAAAGCGCTTGCCTAGCATGTGTAAGGCACTGGGTTTGATTCTCATCATCACATATAAAAAAATAAATGAAAAAAAGGTCCACCAATAACTAATAAAAAATTAAAAATAAATAAATAAATTACTGGTCAGGTGTCCACAAACCCTGAAAGACACAGGACTTGCTGGTGGAATAGTGGGAGGTAATCACACTTGCCCATTTCAAACTTTCATCATGGGCCTGGGAATTTCTGATTTATTTCCAATTTATAGAAACACACTGTGTTATCAATTGGAATGCACTTTCTCGTGATATCTCCATTTCAAACAAATATCATAAAATGTAATATTTTAAATATTAAATTCTTATAATTTGATCAATTTGTGCTTGTATTTGTTATTTGTGTTTCTAACTTCATTGCTAATCTAAAGTTACTATTGGGGAACTCAGATTTTATATGAAATTTCTTACTTTAATTTTAAATCAAAAGTCAAAATTACTGAGGAAAGAGTCATGGAGTGTTTTAGTCAGCTTTTTTACTGCTGCAACCAAAAGACCTGACAAGAGCAATTAGAGGAGGAAAAGTGTATTTGGGGGCTCACAGTTTCAGTGGTCTCAGTCCGTAGACAGCTGACTCCATTCTTTGGTAACTGAGATGAGGCACAACACCATGGCAGAAGTGTGTGGTGGAGGAAAGCCATGGCCACCAGGAAGCAGAGAGAGAGCAAGCTCTCCTCACCAGGGATAAAATATAAACCCTAAAGGCACATCCCCAGGCACCCACCTCCTCCAACCACACCTTACCTGACTATGGATAATCCCTGTCAGTGGATTGTTGCAGTAGATTAGTTGAAGACTCTCATAACCCAATCATTTCACTCTAAATTTCTTGCATTGTTTCACACATGAGCCTTTGGGAGTCACCTAATATCTAAACCATAACACGGAGGGAAAGTATTGTTTTCTTAATTTCTTTTAATAAGTGGTACTTGCCTCTGTGTGGCTGTGTGTGTGTGTATGTGTGTGTAAATTTATTATGACGTTAAATCTGAGAATGTCAGACAAATTCACAGGTACTCCAGTGTTGAAATGCATTCCCCAGAACATGTAAATTACCTTTGGAATTCTTTCCATTGTGATTTAGCCATGTTATATTATTTTGCCCCAGTCTGGATGGGAATGATGACAGATTAGCTGGGTTTTCTTCTATTTCTGTTCATATGTGAGTGTTGGCATGCCTCACTCTCTCAGCAGCCATCCAATCCTTGATGTTCTTTTTTATTTCCATATATTGAGGGAATAGGTAATTATTTTGAAACATTTGGAAGAACTAATCAAAAAAGACTAAAATTATTAGGATGCTTTAATTTGGAATAATTACTTGTTTCACCTGTATTAGGAAAGTTCTGATTTATATGAGTAGACTTTTATTTCACTCTGTTTCAGGGTGTTCAGCATCAATTAATTCATGTGGTCTCTGTCTTTTGAATACCAACAAGGATAACTCTACTCGTGGTGGTTGTATTCTGGTCGGCAGATCAGACTGTTCCCTGGATCCTAATTACCCTGAGGGGGAATGATTGTCATTGGCAAAGGTTACAGCTTGGCATTCCAAGCTGGCTTTACTGATTTAAAGCTGTTCCATTGCCAGGAATTCTCATGATTTGTGGTGCCTTGGTTCCATTTGGTGGTCTTGTAAAGCTTATGGACCCCTTTGATAGAATATTTTTAAATATGTAAAGTCAATAGAATTTCAAAGCACATGAACTATATAGAGAAATAACTATCAATGTGGTGGAAACCCTGCTGTGCTGTGCCTTGCTGTGTCTACTTCTGGTTGTATTGACTCTTGTCCATATATGTCTTACAATTTTCTGTCCTATATTAATTTGGGAATAGGTGGGTGATTCACAGTGTTACTCATAATACTAATGGGGCACAGAGTAGTTTTTTTGAAATGTAGGGTTATTGTAACATTCACTTAACATTCCCTCAGCCAAACGTCCATGCTTACCTCTTGTAGAGTGTGTCACCTTGTGCCAGTCTTGGATCTCACACTTACACCTTCTGGGACCTTTAGGAATGCTCATAATTGGGGTACTGCTTAGAATGTCTCTAACTGCATATTCCTCAGGTCACAAATTAGAGGGATTTTTTATACATTATTAAAAAGGATTTTAGTGATGGCCTAAAGAAACTCCAACCTTTTGGAGGAGCACAATCACAATAATGACCTAAAAGCTCATAGCAGAAATCCCCCAAATGAATTTCTCACTGTCATGAATATTTGTTTCTCAGTTGGAGTATCAAGTGTTTAGTTTTTTTGTCAGGCCAATATCCTTTGTAAGTATAAATAATTTACCCCCTTCTAATTCAGAGCCACACAATACACAAGGTACCAGGAACCAGGTTGAGATGATAGCTCTGCTGTCACACTTTATAGATTTGAATTCTAGCCCATTCTGAGTAGCTTCATAGTTTACTTGAGGAGTGTTTTTTTTTTTTTTTCGCCTAGAAGGGAGTACCCCCACCACTAAGCATTACTATTTCCATCATCACCACCACTTTTGAAGTTGTCTTGGAAATTAAATGGAATCATTCAAATAAAACACTCAGCACATTGTCTAGAATTCTAATGTATATTATTATTGCATTAGTCATTATATGTTTAGGTCCTCCACATTGCAATATTCTTCTTTCCATGCAGTGCAGTTTTTATGCTGCCTCTCATCTACCCTTCCTGCAGGAGCAATACATTGTACTTTCCATGTTGTGCCTCTGTCCTTGTTTCAGTCATTGTGATGAGTCTGCTTTGATGAAAGTGCCCATGAGCACTGCAATAGGGTCCTGCCATCCATTTGTGGGACTGAGTAGACAATCAAAGTGTGCCTGCCTATACTAGATCCCACAGATGGCCATGTTTTTTTTTTTTTTTTTACCTGTGGTTAAAAGGATAAAAGTATGATTTGGGATTCTTATATATTGTCTTACTTCCTCTCTCTAAATATAGTGGTTGATATGATGGGAAGTAAAGAAGGTTGAAGACTTTCTTTAGAGTAATTGCCTGGACAGTGTAGGGAAGCTGAAAGAACACTTTCTAGGTGATTGGTTTAATTAGAGGAATTAGCAAACTTTTATGTGAATGTGACCTTCTCTGATTTTTTTAAACTCTTATTTTTTTATTTGTTCTTATTAGTTATAAATGACAGTATAATACATTTTTACACATCATGCTTAAATGTATAACGTCTGATTCTTCTGGTTATACATGACTACACTGGTCGTGTAGTCATGTATGCATATAGGGTAATAATGTCTGATTTATTCTACTATCTTTCCAACCCCCATTACCCCTCCTGTCCCTTCACATCCCTCTGCCTAGTGCAAAGTACCTCTAGTCTCCCTGCCCCCATTGTGAATTAGCATTCTCATATCAGAAAAAAAAATCAACCTTGTTTTTTAGGGATTGACTTATTTCACTTAGCATGATATTCTCTAGCTCCATCCATTTACCTGCAAATGCTATAATTCCATTCTTCTTTAAGGCTGAGTAATACTCCATTGCATATATATGCCACCTTTCCTTATCCATTCATCTGTTGAAGGGCACCTAGGTTGTTTTTATAGCTTGGCTAATGTGAGTTACTATAAACATTGATGTGGCTGCATCACTGTAGTATGCTGATTTTAAGTCCTTTGGATATAAACCAAGGAGTGGGATAGCTGGGTCAAATGGTGGCTCCATTTCAAGTTTTCTGAAGAATCTCCATACCCATACTGATTTCAATACTGGCTGCACCAATTTACAGTCCCAACAGCAGTGTATGAGTGTATTTTTTCCCTACATCCTCACCAACATTTATTGTTGCTTGTATTCTTGATGATTGCCATTCTGAATGGAGTGAGATGGAATCTCAGTGTAGTTTTGATTTGCATTTCTCTAAATGCTAGAGATGTTGGACATTTTTTCATATATTTGTTGATCAGTTGTATTTTTTCTTCTGTGAAGTGTCTGTTCAATTCCTTAGCCCATTTATTGATTGGGTTATTTTCATTTATTTATTTATTTATTGGTGTTAAGATTTTTTTCCTAGAGATTAATGCTATATCTGAGGTTCCTTGGTAAAGATTTTTTTCCAGTCTGTATGCTCTATTCATATTGATAGTTTCCTTTGCTGTAAAAAAGTTTTTAGTTTGAACCCGTCCTGTTTATTGATTCTTGATTCTACTTCTTGTGCTTTAGGAGTCTTGTGAAGGAAGTCAGTTCTTAAGAGGATATGGTGAAGATCTGGGCCTATTTTTTTCTTCTGTTAGGCACAGGTCTCTGTTCTAGTGCCTATGTCTTTGATCCACTTTGAATTAAGTTTTGTACAGAGTGAGAGATAGGGGTTGTATTTCATTTTGTTACATGTGGATTTCCAGTTTTCCCAGCACCATTTGTTGAAGAGGCTGTCTTTTCTCCAATAAATGTTTTTGGCGTCTTTGTCTAGTATGAGATAACTGTATTATGTGCGTTTGTCTCTGTGTCTTCTATTCTGTATGATTGGTCTACACATTTCTTTTGGTGCCAACACCATGCTGTTCTTGTTACTATTGCTCTGTAGTATAGTTTAAGGTCTGGCATTGTGATGCCTCTTGCTTCACTCTTCTTGGTAAGGATTGCTTTGGCTATTTGAATCTCTTAGTTTCCCAAATGAATTTCGTGATTGTTTTTTCTATTACTATGAAGAATATCATTGGTATTTTAACAGGAATTGCATTAAATTTGTATAGTGCTTTTTGTAGTATGGCCATTTTGAAGATACTAATTCTGCTTTTCCAGGAGCATGGGAGATCTTCCCATCTTCTAGGGTCTTTAATTTTTTTCTTTAGTGTTCTGTATTTTTCATTGTAGAGGTCTTTCACCACTTTTATTAGATTGATTCCCAATTATTTTATTTTTTGAGGCTATTGTGAATGGGGTAGTAATTTCTAACTTCGTAATTTCTCTTTCAGTAGATTCATCATTTATGTCTATTTATGCATTTGATTTGTGGGTATTGATTTTATATCCTGCTACTTTGCTGAAATCATTTACTAGTTCTAGAATGTTGTGCTGTATTTTGTCAAATGATTTTTCTGCATTTATTGGCATGATAATATGATTCTTATCTTTAAGTCTATTGATGTGATGAATTACATTTATTGATTCCAAATGTTGAACCAACATTGCATCCCTGGGATGAACTCCACTTGATTGTGGGGCACTGTTTTTTAAATATGTTTTTGTATGCAATTAGTCAGAATTTTATTGAAAAATTTGACATCTCTGTTCATTAGAGATATTGGTCTGAAATTTTTTTTCCTTGATGTGTCTTTGTCTGGTTTTGTTATATCAGGATGATACTAATATCAAAGAATGAGTTTGGAAGAGTTCCCTCCTTTTCTTCTTGGAATAATTTGAGAAGTATTGGTGTTAATTCTTCATTGAAGGTCTTGTAGAACTCAGCTGAGAATCCATCTAGTCCTGGGCTTTTCTTTATTGGTAGACTTTTGATGGTGTCTTATATTTCTTTTTTTTATTGGTTGTTCAAAACCTTACAAAGCTCTTGACATATCATATTTCAAACATTAGTTTCAAGTGAGTTATGAACTCCCATTTTTACCCCAAATACAGATTGCAGAATCACATCGGTTACACATTCGCATTTCTACATAATGCCATACTAGTGACTGTTGTATTCTGCTACCTTTCCTATCCTCTACTATCCCCCATGGTGTCTTCTATTTCATTACTAGAAATTGACCTGTTTAAATTGTGTATGTCCTCCTGATTCAGTTTGGGTAGGTCATATGTCTCTAGAAATGTGTCAAATATTTGAGACTTTCTATTTTATTGGAGTATAACTTTTCAAAATAATTTCTGATTATCTTTTGTATTTCAATAATATCTGTCATGATGTTTCCTATTTCATCACAAATTTTAGTAATTTGAGTTTTCTTTTTCTTTCTCTTTGTTTGCATTGCTAGGGGTTTATCAGTTTTATTTATTTTTTTCAAAACAACAACTTTCTGTTTTGTCAGTTTTTTGAATTGTTTCTTCTGTTTCAATTTCTTTGATTTCAGCTCTAATTTTAATTACTTTTTGTCTTCTACTGCTTTCAGTATTTATTGATTCCTCTTTTTCTAGGGCTTTGGAATGTAATGTCAGGTCATTTATTCATTGACTTTCTATTCTTTTAATGAATGAGCTCAATGCAATGAACTTTCCTCTTAATACTCCATTAATAGTGTCCCAAAGATTTTGATAAGTTGTATAAGTGTTCTTATTTACCTCTAAGTATTTTATTTCATCTCTTATTTTTTTTTACTATCCATTCATCATTCAGCAGTGTATTATTTAGTCTCTCTAGCTGATTTTATACTCACAGTCGATCCAGATCCCTTTGCAGGCTCCTTTAATGTTAGCAAACTGATTATGAGCTGAAAATGATGTTCTTGCCTTGTGTGCTTTTTATGTTCACTCCAGCATGTATTGAGTGTCTGTTATGTGAAAGACACTTTTAGAGATGCAAAATTGAATAACGGTACAGATGTACAAGTGCCTATTCTAGAACGAGGGCTGGGTAAGTGTTCTACTATAAACACAAATTGACAGGGATATTGGTTACATTTGCTGAAAGATGGGAGGAAGGAAGTGGCTTTCTGGAAGGCTGCAGGAGTTAGATTTACAAAGCACTGGAGAAAGGACTGTGCAGTGTCATCAAAAGGAGGGGGCAGTGCCAGCCAGAATGGAAAGGACAGAGATTGAATTTAAGAGTTTTTCAGCAAATGATGACTTCGTTGTAACTGAAGTGTGTGGAACAGTATAACAGAAAGGAAATTCAAGGCAAATAGAACACAGGCAAGCTCCTGCTGCATTAGGGGGAGTTCCAATGATAGGCAAAGTAGTTGATACTCCAGTTAAGTAAAACCATAGCCAGGCACTTCAGTATTTTGCCCTGCACACTTCACCTGCATGAATATCCATTCATGGAGAGGCTTTATTTAAATTTTTATCTCTGCCTTGCACATCAGAAATTCTCAAAATTATGAATGAATGTGTAAATTTATTATATCTTAGAAGGAGTCTTATGATCTGGAGTGAGAAGGGCAACCATGGTCTGATGAGTAAGGTGGAGAAGGAAAGCACAGGAGTAGAACCCAGCAGAGAGTTATTGAATATTCTTGGCAATAACCAGAAGAGTCTGCTCCAGAGTCTGGGCATGGAGAGATATTTTGTATAGAACTTGTCAGTGATATCACATGCCACTTGATGAGAGGCATGGGGAGGCAGCAAGGGAGGTACCTTTAGGGTCTAGGAGACTAGGAGAATGGATATTCATGTAGGTGAAAAATTGATTTTAACATCATGAGAATTCTTAGAGAAAGAATTGTTTTTACTTAGAACTTCTTTATATAAGTAGGTGAAGCCTTAAGGCAGATGCTGAAGGGAATAGTTAAGACCTAATACCTTGTTTTACATAGGAAGTTATAACTGGGGCATAAAGATGAAGAATGGAGACAGAAACAAAGATCCCCAAAACAGATAGAAGGTTGAACCTGAGGAGAAAGATGAAAAGGTGAACACTGAGAGATTAAAGACAGCTCTGGATGAAGAGCTTTCTTTCTTTATGGTACTGGGGACTGACCCCAGGGATACTTTATCATTGAGCTATATCCCCAGTTCTTTTTTGGGGGGACAGAGCCTGGCTAAATTGCTGAAGCTGGCCTTGAACTTAAAATCCTCCTGAATCAACCTCTCAAGGCAAAGAGCTTTCTAAGCAGTTGAAAGAGCATGTGTAAAAAGCCCCAAGGCGAAAAATAACATGGCACATTTGAGGAACAAATAAAGATCAGCATCAGTGGGCATGGTGGGTTTAGATGGTAGTGAAGATACAGGAAACATTCTAATCTTTTAGGCCATGGAAAGAAGTGTGAGCCTAATTCTAATGGTAACGGAATTCCATGAATGGCCTTTAAACAAACAAATTAAAAAGATAAAATAAGATTTCTATTCCTATAAGATTCTTCCTAAAGCTTTGTGGGTCATGGATTGGGAATAGATAAGAGTAGATGTTTCCCATAATACCATTTATAATAATGAAAAATTTCAAACCAAATACTTATTAACAGGGATCATAATGAATTGATCATCTATCTGCTTACACTTATTACGAAAAAATTCTACTACAATGAGAAAAAACATGTGTGGGTGTGTGCATGTAAAACTCTTCCTTGGGAGGTTGATTCAGGAGGATTTTGAGTTCAAGGCCATCTTGTATGTTTGTGTGTGTCCATGCTAGAAAAATCTGAACAAAATGATAGAAGTAGTTGGTCTGGCTCTCCCTATCACATAAAATTAGTGGGTTGTGGAGGTGACTATAAATCGGTTTATCTTTTTCTTCCATGTAGCTTTCCTATGAATGGCCATGCTGTTTTTAATTAGAAAAAAAAAAAACCTTTAATTTTAGGAAGAAAGACAAACTTGCCTATACAGGATGAAATTATTTAAATTGTTTATTTTCTCTCCCTACTTTTCTAAATTTGACCACATTTGTTAGTAGGCTCTTAATGTGACCTGGCAATCTTTTTGGGTAAAATACATATTTGTATTATTGATATCTTATCCTAACAATCCAGAGTTTGAGCCTGAGCATGTTACTTTTCTGCCAAAATATGGAGATTCAGTAGTTTCTATTAATTCTCTATGGATGATGAACATGCATCTTGGCAGGTGCCTGCCTATTCCTTAAGGAAAATAATCTAAATTTAGCCTCTCTCCCTAGTCTGTGATCCTGGTAACTCAAAGGAGCCTAATAATTTTTGTGCAAAGAGACCTATTTTAACATCTGAAGCCAGGTTTTTCCCAGCTTTTCACCTGGGAGGCTTGGTGAAAATTACAAATTGGGTTTAGCATCAAACTCCCAAGTTGTCTTCCAGCACCATTACCCTAGATGCACATGCATCCTACACAGGTACTGGGGAGGCTGAGGGTTATTTGAACATGTTTTAAGAAAGGATATTACTTTCTTCTTGCTGCACATTGTAATTTTTAACACTTTTCTATAGGAGGAGGACGTTTCTTATCTGGAATTGCAATCTACTTGGTTAATTTTTAGTCCCTTTAGAAAAAAAAAATTGTTTTCCTCCCCTCTAAGTTCTAGATGCTGTCTCTTCAGTTCTTGTCATCTTATAGCTCCATCCCTTTAATACCTTTTCTTTAGTTTCTCTTTGAAAATAGCTTAGCCTTTGTGCTTTCTTGCCCTTCTGTCTCTTACCTCCTCAGTGCTTTTCAGTATTGTCTTTACTCCATGTCAAAATTATTAACTAAAAGGTTATTAAATCACAGCTTTGGAGCAAGTACCCAAATTCATTGTGAAATAACTCAAATCATCCATGAAGCTTCTGGTTAATTGAGAGCTTTGTTGTGAGATTTAGAGGGATGATGATGGTGATGGTGATGATGATGATGATTGTTTAAATATTGCAAGAATGCTGAATGCAGCATTGAGTCCTCACTGACACCCACAATTTTTCCCAAAACGTGTAGGATATGTTTTCTTAAAACAAATCACATACATACTACATCTTTATTACAGAAAAATTAGGCAACATTGGGAAAAACATCAACTGTAGTTTCATCACCAGCAGATGATGTGATATTGCTAACATATTAAAATATACAGTGAAAATATATTCTGTACTGTCATTGAACATTTCATGCTAGTTATCCCCCATCCATTTAATCTCATCTTTGGGGTGCACCTGATTTTTACTTGTAAGCAATCATAAACTATTCCTGTTTTCTATGCACTGCCTGGAAAATCTGTGGAAATATTATTGTAAGTTTTAATTGATTAGATGATGAAATATTAGTAAGTGGCATAGTATGAAATGCAGTATTTCTGAAGAGTTTGTCCCCCTGATAAACTTGAACCTGTTCTCTAGGTTGTCAGTAATAAGAAATTCAAAACAGCATGTGATCTGCATTGTGCATGAGATTCCAATATTGGAACACTGAAGATAATAGGGACTATCAGTGCTGTGTTCCTCAAAATGTGGTTTGCCGACCAAATGAACCAAAATTGTCTCTTGAAGATTCTTCTACAGTTATACAAAGGGGCTCAGAAATCTGCATTTGTGTAATCATTCCAGGTTCTCCCTGATAAAGATTCAAATGATGATTAAATTCCAAGTAGCAGAATAAGAGAGCAATAGAAACCCTACAACATCAAGAAACAGGTAACAGTAGGGCAAAACTTTAGGGGGGCCTCATCCACACCCAGGGTAGGAATGGAAAGACAATCAGATAACCTTTCTAGAAGGTTCATAGTTAGAACCATAGAAAGTTAGGAGAAACAAGAAAGCTCTAGCTATAAATTCCCAGCTTGCTGGTAAGAATTTGAATGGGTCATGAAGATCAGGTGGGTAGATTACAGCCCTACCCACACCAAAAACATATAGGTTTTGAAGTTGAACTGTGTTTTGCTGGAATTTCAGCTCTACTTCTTATTGCCACTGAACCTTTTGCAGCCTATGTACTCTTTAAGATTCATGTTCTTTCATCTGTTAAATGAAGAGGAAAATAGGGCAGAGTTTGTCACTCTCTACACTGCTGACATGTTGGATTGGATTTCTTTGTTGTGGGAGCTGTCCAGTACATTGAAGGATGTTTAGCAGCATCCCTGACCTACGCCTCTTATATGCCAATAGCCCCATCATTCCCCAAAGTTCTGACAACCAGAATGGTTCCAGACATTGGTGAATGTCCCTGGAAGCAAAATGGTGCTAGAAGAAAACCGCTACAAAAAATGTTTTAGTAGGAATACTGAGGTCTACATAAAGAGTTCAGAATTGTATCTGACATGCAATTATCAATAGATAATTAGATATTACTTTTCGTCCATTGGTAAAAATCTGAGTGGTATTTTTATTATATATTAAATAAGGTAGACATGAGAAGATTGCAATCACTCTCTCAGTTATGTGTGAATATTCTTAGTTCAGAGTTTCAACTGGCTCTGATATTTTTTCTTTGAACAGGGGGAATCAGGTTAAAAACAGACATTGTTTTTTTTTGTGTGTGTGTTATCATTCTTAGTTCATGCACTGTATGCAGATACACTCACAGTTCACCTGGTAGAGGTTTGCATGATAGCAGCTGCATGATTAATTGATTACACACTGCAGTGCTGATAGCATATTCTGGAAGAACAATTACAAGCTCCTCAATGTAATAGATGTCTTCATGTTGCTTAGCTGTCCACAATACTTTTATTTAGAAAGATATTTGTGACATTTATATGTGGGCTTCCATTAAAAAATCCTCTAAACTTGCTTCTTCACCATATAATTACTTACTTGTTTTGTTGACATAATCTAAATAAGAAGTATGGTGTTCATTTCTGTTTATTATATACATTAATGTCTTTATCTTGTTTGTTATTACTTGATAGCATATACAATCATATAATCATTCAAAATGCAATTCTGGCCTCTCCTTGAATTCAGTGATTAAAAACAAACCACACAACATGATCCATTGAGTTTGGCTTCACATCAAACTCCCACCAGTTCTTTGGTAAAGGCAAACTGCAGGCTACTAATAAGAATAGGCATGACTAACCAAGGTAATTTCTTCCTGCATTAATCTTAAAGTCTATAAGAGTCATCAAGGTTTTATTTCTATGGCTCCAGATTGAACTGTTGAATTTTGCAGAAAGCATTAAAAGTTACACAAGGGAGATTAAATTTAAACAAAAGAGACATCTGTCATTAAGGTAATATTAAAGAGAATGGAGGAAAATTTATAGTTTAAGCTCTAAAAATGTAAAAAAATGTGTGTATACAAATCTCTCTCTCTCTCTCTCTCTCTCTCTCTCTCTCTGTGTGTGTGTGTGTATGTGTATTTTAAAGATTTTGGCTAAGAATAGCTACCGTTCAACTTGCACTGGAAATATTTGGGTTTGAAAATCTCATTGAATATGTTTATGTTTAGAGTGAAATTGGGAGAGCAACTTATAAACATCTATCTGACAGGTATGTTAGGCAAGCGGTATTAAAAATATCATTGGGGCATAATGTATTAGATTAGATTTTTTCCAAAATGTAAAGTAATTTGAAGAACCAAATAAAAACAAAGTTTTTTTTATTCCATCTAAATCTGTATCATATACTTTCAAGGCCACTGGCAGTTGCTATTCACCAACTTTTCCATTCTTAATTTCTCTATAAGTTTATTAGTTTCAAATATAAATTTTCATGCCTTCCTCCTTGTTATGGTTTGGTTATGAAGGGTCCCCCAAAAGCTCATGTGTGAGATGATGTAAGAAGGTTTGCCAGAGAAATGATTGGGTCATAGCCTTCACCTGATTAGTGAATGAATCCCTAATGGGACTAACTAATAATTCGAGGCAGATGGGATGTGGCTGGAGGAAGTGGGTCATTGGGGGCGTGGTTATAGGATACATATTTTGTATCTGGAGCATAGAGTCTCTCTCTCTACTTTCTAATCTTCATATGAATTGCTTCCCTATACCACATTCTTCCACCATGTTGTTCAGCCTCAACTTGAGTCCCAAGAAATGGAGCCAAACTTCTTTGGACTAAGACCTCTGAAACCGTGAGCCCCTAAATAAACCTTTTCTCCTTTACAATTGTGGTTATCAGTTCCTTTAGTCACAGCAGCAAAAAAGCTGACCAAAACTTTCCCTTTTCTCTTCAGACATTCATTGTTATCACTTTTTTGATGTTCTAGATGAAAACCCATCCTTCCAATCCTCTTTCTTTATCATGCCTATGCATGTTGCTAAGTCTTTATTTCATGTTCTTTGCTTTCATATTATATTATTTTGTACTGGTTTATAAATTGCTTATGAATTTTATGCTGAAAGCATGTGTTTTGCATGTGTTTTGTATTATTTGAATGTTAATAATTATATATGAAATTTAACAGAAGTTTTTTTTTTTGTTTTTTTTTTTGTTTGTTTGTTTTTTTTTTTTTTTTTTTTTTTTTTTTATAAGCCATGCAAGTAGATTGTTGTATCATGGAAAGAACAAACTCTCTTTGACTTTTATTTTTCTCAAAGTACCTACCAAGGTGTTTTGACTTTATAGAAAGTATGTGTTGGATGAATTAATGCATATTATATTTAACTACATTAAAGTTAAATTTTATGAAGAATTTTTTACTTAAATGGTTAAAATTATATGATGAATTTTCATAACAACCAATAACACCACCAAAAATATCACTTCTGTAGAATGGTGGCCTTCTTTAATCTAGTTTAATTTTCATTTAGTAGGTAGACAATCTGAATGGATAAATTATGAACTTGGTATAATCTCAGTGATCAAGCCAGAAGAATATTTGATATACCCCTTCCCTCCATTTGTGTTACCCCTCCCTCATTAGTTAGATATTGTCAATAAAATACACTAATCTAATACAAACATTGTGGTAAATGGTTGCCCTTGATTTTCAAAGAGGGTCAATATATAGCATATTGGAGTTAAGCTCATGTTTTGGAGGTTTGCACATGGGCATAAGAGTCTGACTTTATTTTTCCTTAACTGGGAGAATTCAGATTAGTAACAAACCCCAGTTTTGTTTATTTCTTAATTGAGATTAATAATTTTATCTGTGTCAAAGCACTTAACTCATTTGACATGTTTTCTATGACATATAAAAATTGCTAGTAAATGTTATCTATAATTGATAGCATTCTTGAGCCTTTAAAGGAATTCTAGTTAATTTAACATATAAATTTACCAAATTTATATTATCCAAATTTATATTAATTCATATATACCAATGATTGAACCCAGGGGCATTTAACCACTGAGCCACATTCCCAGGCTGTTTTTGTATTTTATTTAGAGACAGTGTCTCACTAAATTGCTCAGAACCTTGCTGTTGCTAAGGATGGCTTTGAACTCACAATTCTCCTACCTCAGCCTTCCAAGCCAACAAGATTACAGGCATGGGCCACCATTCCCAACTCTATCCATTTATTTTATTGTACACTGTAAAGAAATGTATGTATATTCTTCTATTCTACCTTGTCATATCCCTCCCCACCATGGCCCTGACACCAGTTTCTTTAATCACATTTTTTTTCTAAATAGAGAAGAAAATTCTTTTAAGTTTTCAGTTTGGATAATTTTGATGTCATAGATATTTTGTTTTTATTTCCAGGAAAGCTCTAATGATCCTCAGTTTGAACATAACTCTCAACATCCTTTAAAATTACTTATAATTTTAGTCGTACACCTCTAAAATAACTTTTTTTCTTTCAGAAATTGAAATGGTGAAAAATAATACTGAGGAGAAACTGCTTATTTTATTCTTACATAACACAATGCCATTTTCATAGATATTTCTTCTTAAATCATAAACATAAAATTCACATGAAGATCAAATTGGAGATTTCTTTAATTAGTTCTTGTTTTTATTTTAACTTATAATACTTTTTTTCAGAAGACTGGAGAAAAATGAATTTATGGAAATGAGTTACATAAAATTAATATTTTAAAACATATTCTATTAGCTCAAATCAAACTAGTACAAGAGCCTTTCCTTGGTCATAAGCAGTCTTGAAGTATGCCTGTGCTAGGGCAAACTCCAAGTACCTACTCTAAATTAATTAATCTCCCAAAGGAAAATACATTATGCTTATAATTGATGTTATTATTTCTAATACCACCATTAATGCTGATTGAATCTTAAATTTGTGTTGGGATCATTTATTTGAAGACACTATATCGCTTAAAAATTCATGTCAAGTACAGCCTATAAAGGTTAATATATAGTTTTGACGCCATTTCTTAGGCTTTAGCAACTTGGAGAAGGTCAGATTATGAATCTATGCAAAAATAAAAGCCTATATTTTATGGATTGAGAAAGATAACCTATTTTATAGAAAGATAGGGATTGACAATTTAGCTTAAGGGTTTTATTTTTTTTAAATATAAGAGTTGATAGCTCTGTTAACAGTATCACCCTTTTAAAAAATTCATTTTGCTAAATCAGAATTCTAATTTTAAAGCATTTCTTCTACTCTACCTATAGTGAATTCTTGGAGTAAGTAAACTCCTCTGATCAATCCATTTCTTTGTGGTCTCCTCCTGGTCTCTTTCACATCTTTTCTTGCATAGAAATTTGGCATCACTATCTACATAGTTGCTCTGTTTAGAAACCTCTTGGGAGGGTTCCTCTTGATGCCGCCTTTTTCCTCCATTAGCTATATCCAGTCAATCTTCAGCTTCTGTTTTCTCATAAATAGCTGCAGAAGGGATAGAAATCATCTAGATCTCTCTATTCTCCCTCTAGTGGAAACAATAGCTGCATAGCCATTATGAGTAAACCATGTCAAATTGGAACTTATGTCAGACAGAATAACCATATTGATGATATATTTAATCTCATCAAAAATATTTTACTCTATTTTTTTTCAAATTCACTTATTTCATACTGCAATCAGAGAAATCTTCCCCCAAATAATATTTTTCTAAACCCAAGATCAGTTCCATATTCCTTTTTGTAACCTACAAGATCCTGAAGGATCTGCTTTCTAGTGATTTCTTCAGTACCTGTTTTTGAAACTTTCTACTCTTATAATATTGCTTGTCTAATCTCTGGATTTTGTACATATTGTTTCTTCTACAAGGACGTTTTCCATTGCTTATTTTTATTTATTTATTTTTGAATTTTGCTTGTAGTGGTAGGGATTGAACTCAGAAAGGTGTGCATGCTAGGCAAGCACACATAACCTTCATTGCTTTTTTAGACTGGCTTAATCAAATTCATCTTTTTTTAAAAAAAATAGTTTATTTAATTTATTTTTATGTGGTGCTAATGATCGAACACAGTGCCTTACCAGTGAGCTATAGCTCCAGCCTCCCATTTCATCTTGTATTTCAAGATAATCAACACTTTCTCTAACCTCCCATCACCACCCACCACCGCAGGTCAGAGATAGGAATTCACTTAGGCACTTCTGTAGCATGTTTAATTTAATATCATGCTTGCTTTTTTCTCTCTATTCAGTATGCACCATGAGGACAAGGACCATGTCTTTTTGGCTGAAACTTGGGCTTCCAGTGCCAAGGCATGGAATATGCTCATAACATTCTTGGGTGAGTTACTTCATCTCTTAACTTAGTCTAAGTCTCCACTTTTCAAAGATGAGGATAATCTATATAGATTTGTAGTAAAAGGCTACTCTTTTTTAAAGTATTAATTAATTAATTAATCTACTAACTTTTGGTACCAGGGATTGAACCCAGGGGAACTAGGGGCACTTAACCACTAAGTCACATTCCCAGCCCATTTATTTATTTATTTATTTATTTACTTACTTATTTTATAAGTACCGCGCGCTAATCGATTGCGCCACTGGAGCTCCAATTTACTTACTTATTTTAAAGAGAGAGAGAGAGAGGGAGGGAGAGAGAGAGAGAGAATTTTTAATATTTATTTTTTAGTTATCGGCGGACACCACCTCTTTGTTTGTATGTGGTGCTGAGGATCAAACCCAGGCCGCACACATGCCAGGCAAGCACACTACCACTTGAGCCACATCCCCAGCCCCCTTTTTTATTTTTTGAGACAAAGTTTCACTAAGTTATTTAGGGACTCATTAACTTGTGAAGGCTTATTTGAATGTGAGATTCTCCTGTTTTAGCCTCTGAGTCACTAAGATTACAAGCATGTTCCACCACACCCAGCAGGCTACTCTAATTCTAGACCATTGTACTTCCATTCATCATCCACTCCCCCAGTATTTATTTCCTTTCATTTGAGAGCTTTATTATGTTACTGATAGAGAAAAGGTTTAATGAATGATATCTATAGGACAGAAGAGAAGGAGAAATAAAATGGTGTCACCCTGGTTACATAAGCTCATTTCTGGGACTAGAATTTCGGTGACTACAGAGAGGCAATAGTGGTTGAACGCTTCAGCATAGACTCTACCTGGGTAGTAAAGGAAAACAGAGTTGGGAAGGAGGGCCTTCTGCCCTTTTCACAGCACCCAGAATTTTGTGACTCTCAGATAATTGGGATCTTGAGTTTGCTAGGCTCAAGTTACAGGAATTTATTGTGAGGCTATTCCTGGGAGTTCGGAAGGCAGCATTTATCTCATGGGAATATAAAAGAAGTATTCATAACAAGCCAGTCTTCACACAGACCAGAACTAGATTCAGGGATATTGATGGGACTTTGGTTTTTAGATCTTCATTTCCATGTTCTCCTGTTAGTGGCACTCTAAGACATTCTTTGGGGTTTTGTTTATTTATTTTGGTCTTCTCCATTCTCCTCTTGAAGGCAGCAAGTTTTCTTATTTTTTACATTGTGTTTTCTTTTTTTCTATCTCAAAGCTATTACTCATTTAAAGCATCTATTATAGCTGATGCTATCTTTATTATACATGAGAAGACAAAATTAAGTAAGAAGCAAACTCATTATTATAATTTGACTTTGATATTAATTTCTGATCCTATGCTTCTGAAAGGCTTATCATATTTACACTTGTTTATTCAGTTCATTCATTTACAAATATTCATTATGAATCTCCTATATTTCAGGTGCTTTTCTTTGTATCAATAATACTGCCTAGATACCATACACACAAATGTCTCTGTCCTCCAGATGCATGCATTCTAGCAACATTCAAATTGCTGTTTTAGTATTTGAAATAGAAAAGAGCCTGGGACTGGGGTGGAATTTAAGTTGTTACCAATGTGATATCACTTTAAGATCCAAATTTGTTTCTCCCTATATGTAATCTGATATTGTGATATTATTTTGAAAGTGATCAGCAAGGTAATGGATGAGGATATGAAAGTCTGTTTTGAGGTTTCCTTGAGACTGTCTCAGCATTCATTCTGCCCATTGATTGTTCATAGCCTTTTTGCATAACCAGCAAGTACACTATATATTTATTCCTTAGGCCTTGTTCTGCATCAGACCACTTGCTCCTGTGTCCCACACTCAGACAAGACCACTCTGTTTTCTTAGGTCATGGATGGTTTATCTGAAAAGTGAATTGACGAACTGAAGAGAATTTATGAGTTCATGTATATCATGTCTAGGTAATATATTTGCATTTTAACAGTGGGCATCCTAACCAACTTTTACCCCCTAAAAAGCACCCATGTTGATAATGTCAAACTTGTTTTTCAGGCTAATGGAGAAAAATTTTGGTCAATAGGTAGATTCGTAATTGCTTCTGAATTTCCATCATCTATGTGGCCATTTGGAAAATACTCTCTTAAAACTCCAACCAAAAGAGCAATGAGCCAGAATTATTATATGTTTTAGGCCAACTGTTGCATATGCCCTTCACCCTCTTTAAAAAGAAAATGTTGTTAATCTAAAAATATTGTGAGATTATTTCCAAAATAAGCTCATTAACAACTTGAAATGCAGTATGGTATGAGTGTCTCTTGTGTTTAACATTATAAAGAAGGAGTCTTGGGTAAGACCTCTAAGCAGGACAGGAACCATCATAAGTAAATAGCTGTTTAAGTACAGAGATGCAATCCAGTTACATTGCTGCATTATTTATCGTCAGGCTGTTATACTCTTCCCTTTAGCAATGTTTTATTTTTAAATGTCAGTACATTTATTGCCTTGGACCCCAAGACTCACCACTCTGGGAGTTATTGGTTGCTACAAGGGCAGAGAGTACTTTAGAAACAATAGTAGTCTTAAATCTTCATGTTTCCCAGCTGTCATTCTCCTGTCATAGTCCTCTTTAAAAGGGTTTGGGGTTCTCCTTTCATTATATATGCATAATCTCCATTAGTGTTAATCACATGCTCCATTTTAGAGTTGTTTTGGCCCCTCTGGTTAAATGGGTGTTTAAGCAGTTTTTAATGCATTATATGTACTTATTTTTTAAATGGGTATTATATGCCCAATTGACTAGAATGGATACAAAGTCCATCAGGTGACTATAGATTTATAATTATTTTTAAAGCATGTATTATTTACTCAACCAACCATGACAGCCCTTTTGGAGTCATTCCAGCTGGGAGGGAAATACATGTATATGTCAATACCAAATAAACCTTCATGAAATATTTTAGTGAGGTTCTCTCAGCTCAGGTTAAAGCTGATCTGACTAATAATTTCCTTTTAACCTCTCTCTTTTCACAAACAAATTCTCAAAATCTTGTTCACTATTTTCAGTGTGCATTCTCATCATTTGTAAACCAGATGAAAGTGACCCAATCCCTCATTCAATTAAAATAAGTGCAACAAAATCAGCAAGATATATTGTACATACAGAGAATTAGGCTCTGTTATGGAAGTAGAAAGTATATGCACACTTCTTTCAAGTCAGATACAATTGAGCTAAAGAATGATTTTTATTAAAAAATAAAATAAAAGACCCAGAATAGCAAAAGAAATTCTAAGCAGGAAGTGTGAATCAGGTGGTATAGCAATACCAGATTTCAAACTATACTACAGAGCAATAGTAACAAAAACAGCATGGTACTGGTACCAAAACAGGCGGGTGGACCAATGGTACAGAATAGAGGATACAGAAGACTAATCCACAAAGTTACAACTATCTTATATTCGATAAAGGGGCTAAAAGCATGCAATGGAGGAAGGATAGCATCTTCAACAAATGGTGTTGGGAAAACTGGAAATCCATATGCAACAAAATGAAACTGAATCCCCTCCTCTCACCATGCACAAAAATTAGCTCAAAATGGATCAAGGACCTTGATATCAAATCAGAGACTCTGCGTATGATAGAAGAAAAAGTTGGCTCCGATCTACATATTGTGGGATCAGGCTCTAAATTCCTTAATAGGACACCCATAGCACAAGAGTTAATAGCAAGAATCAACAAATGGGACTTACTTAAACTAAAAAGTTTTTTCACTGCAAGAGAAACAATAAGATAAATAAATCGGGAGCCTACATCATGGGAACAAATTTTTACCCCTCACACTTTAGATAGAGCCTTAATATCCAGAGTTTACAAAGAACTCAAAAAATGAGACAATAAGACAACAAATAACCCAATCAACAAATGGGCCAAGGACCTGAACAGACACTTCTCAGAGGAGGACATACAATCAATCAACAAATACATGAAAAAATGCTCACCATATCTAGCAGTTAGATAAATGCAAATCAAAACTACCCTAAGATACCATCTCACTCCAGTAAGATTGGCAGCCATAATGAAGTCAAACAATAACAAGTGCTGGAGAGGATGTGGGGAAAAGGGTACTCTTATACATTGCTGGTGGGACTGCAAATTGGTGAGGCCAATTTGGAAAGCAGTATGGAGATTCCTGGGAAAGCTAGGAATGGAACCACCATTTGACCCAGTTATTGCCCTTCTTGGTCTATTCCCTGAAGACCTTAAAAGAGTGTACTACAGGGATACTGCCACATCGATGTTCATAGCAGCACAATTCACAATAGCTAGACTGTGGAACCAACCCAGATGCCCTTCAATGGATGAATGGGTCAAAAAATGTGGCATTTATACACCATGGAGTATTATGCAGCACTAAAAAATGACAAAATCATGGAATTTGCAGGGAAATGGATGGCACTAGAGCAGATTATGCTTAGTGAAGCTAGCCAATCCCTAAAAAACAAATACCAAATGTCTTCTTTGATATAATGAGAGCAACTAAGAATAGAGCAGGGAGGAAGAGCAGGAAGAAAAGATTGACATTAAACAGAGGCACGAGATGGGAGGGAAAGAGAGAGAAAAGGGGGATTGCATGGAAATGGAAAGAGACCCTCATTGTTATAAAAAACTACATAAAAGAGGTTGTGAGGGGAATTGGAAGAAAAAATAAGGAGAGAAATGAATTACAGTAGATGGAATAGAAAGAGAAGATGGGGGGGATAGTAGAGGATAGGAAAGGTAGCAGAATACAACAGTCACTAGTATGGCATTATGTAAAAATGTGAATGTGTAACCGATGTGATTCTGCAATCTGTATTTGGGGTAAAAATGGGAGTTCATAACTAACTTGAAACTAATGTTTGAAATATGATATGTCAAGAGCTTTGTAAGGTTTTGAACAGCCAATAAAAAAAATTATCCAGAGTATCTAAAAATTAGTAAAACCAGGCAGACTCAAAAGAAATTAAGCATTTTTTCTCTCCTCTTTCCAAACAATTAGATTCCACTCTGCTCCTATAGAATTAAGCCTTTTTGGTGTCTTCTCTGGGTTTATAGAGTTATCTTACAATTGTTTCCCAGGCCTTTAACTTATTTTCTAATTTGAAGTATTTTTACTATTTACAATAAAAATGCATTGCCCATATATTAGGACACTGGAATTAATTTTCCTTAGCTTTTAAAGCTCAAGGAAAATATATCATGCAGTTTTAAACAATGCATTCAGACCCTATGCCAAATGACAGATGCCTGTTCTAGACCATAGCATAAACCATATCTTGTGGTAGAGTTGGAATCCATATTAGCTTTGAGATGAAAATATATTACTCTTTGTCAGAAAACTGTAGCATATAGAACATTTTTGGGGACGTGCAGGGTATGAGGAATTGAACTCAGGGGCAGTCAACCACTAAGCCACATCCACAGCCCTATTTTGATTTTATTTAGAGACAGGGTTTCACTGAGTAGTGCTTAGAGCCTTGCTTTTGCTGAGGCTGGCTTTGAACTCATGACCCTACTGCCTCAGCCTCCAAAGCTCTCGGATTACAGATGTGCACCACCATGCCCAGCAGAAAACTGTAACATATAGAACTTTAATTTATGATTGAATAAAATTTGAGTTTCAAAATTTCAAAAATACTTTATAAAGGCCTTGCTTATATTCAGTAATTCAAAAAAAATGAATACATTTTCATACAGTACCTGTGTGATAACTTCTTCTGTGCTGGTGACCCTGGTAGCAGAAACTGAGTGATGTTTGCAACTACAAACCTATTAGACCTGAGGTCCAAGGTTATTGCTAGCATAGTCTTCCCATGTGACAGGACTTGGAGCCCAGGTGTGCTGCTGCCTGCTGTTGTTGCACAGTGGTTTCCAAGGCGGGGAGGGTGGCATTATGATTCACAGATGTTCTTATGAGTCTACATGAAGAGAAAATCAGTTATAACAATATGGTTAAGAAACTAGATAGTGATGGGTGGGATGCAATCTCTTTATTTGAAAGAAAAGCATAAATCCCAGTAGAAATTATGATGAAGTAAGTTTACTTTATATCATAAAAACTCCACATTGAAAGTCTTTTATCTGTTGTCATGTGAGTGTCTGTGTGGATGCTGGAATCCAGGGCCTTTATGCTAAAGTACATGCTCTACTGTTTTTTGAAATTCTTAATAATAGATAAATTGTCAGCTTTTGACTATTTATGTCTGTGACTTAATGCTATCCCATGTGTGATAGCAAAAGCTGTTTAACTTAGTCCTGCTACATATTTTATATCATTCTTTATCTTTGGGATTTTCCTGTTTTTCAGGTTTCTTACTCAAGTCTGTCCCTCCTTCATTAACACTTCATTAACATTTCTCTTTCTGTCACACTCTGTCCATCCATAAATACTGATTACACATTTGCTACATGTTCCTCTCTGAATTAAACTTTGAATGAAATACAGTTCAAATCTTTCAAACCTTTATCATTTATAAGGACTATTACATATAACATATAATAATCCAGTCAAATAAGGAAATAAACATTGTTAACCAAAAAATGCCAGTATGACAATGTTAGCCAGGGTCATTGGTGGCTGCAACTTTAAAAATTGTGTTTGATGTGGCATATCTACATGTTTGTTAACCTTTAGCAGCCTACGTTTTAAGCAAGAATCTTTCTTAAATTTAGGAAAAGCCCTTCCTTGAAAGAATCAAAATGATTCTATTAAAAATTATTGGAGAGTTCCCCAATGTCCTTCTGAGTGAATACCTTAGTTAAATATATGTATTTTACAGAATAAAAAGATGGAGTTAATAAATTCCATACAATAAAATTATATATATATATATATATATATATATATATATATGTAATAGTTTGACCTCAAGATGGAAAGTACTCTCAGTGTCCTTACAAAACCTAACCTACCGAAGCATAATTTACCAAGGAATAAAAATTTGCATGATACTGTAAAAGGATTGCAAAAATATTTGCATGCCATTTCCTCTAACTTTATTTCAATGACTTTTAAAATTATGAGAATGCAGGAAAAGCATCTTGAGAGAAGAGCATACATCATTTTTAATAACATTCCATATCATCAGTGTATTTTGTATTTAAGCTAGCATATTTTCTTTACTATTTTATAAGCAACTTTCTTCCATTTCTGTTGATTTGTGTCATAGTGCAATGTCCTCTGTGTATGGGACACATTCTCTTACACATATAGGTCCCCACAGGAAAATAATGTAGATTAATTGACCTGGAGCATTAATTGCTACACTTAAAGAACTCTCTAAACTATCAGAGAGGTGAGTTGCAATGTGACATTAACCATGGTGTTTTTATTTATTTATTTATTTATTTATTTATTTACTTACTTATTTCTGTTGTTTGCTTGTATTTCAAAATTGTTTTCTATTACCTGATTATTTTTCACTTGAAAAACAATATTACTGAAAGCTTTCATTAGCAATAAATTATCTCCATATTTAGCAATCTCCAAAAATAACAAAGCATTTCTTTAGATAGAATGATCTCTACATTTCTCTGAACTTTATATTAGAAAGGCAATAAATGAATAGCTTTCTTCACATGCCCCCTATGCTACTATTATATTGAAAATAATGAAGTAAATAAAATGCATCAACATTCAAAAGTGATTTGGTTGCATTTTGGGAAAAGAACTTAGACAAAATTGTGGATTTTAATGTTTATTGATATTAACACTGTCTCATCTGTCCTCTTTTGTTCCTTGTTACACAATAAGGGGCTTCATTGAGAACCTACACAAGACCTAACCAACTGAAAGTATGCTTTACAAAAGAATAAAATTTAAAAAAAATGTGAATAATAAATGATTGCAAAAATATTTCCACTGCAGTTTCTTCTTACTTCCTTTAAAATGCAGGTGTTGTGGTATACATGTTTCTATATTATTTTTTGAAAGCACAGATCTTTTAAAGATTTTATTCTCCTCTGAATCATTTCTAAATGCTTATGTGTTACAATATTCAAAGCCTACTAACCTGCTTCAAAGAAAAAGAAATCTGTTTGGTAAAGCAGATATATGCTCACAAAGTCACTATTTGAGAATCAGAAACACATTTCAGTTTTCAGAAAAGAGGAAAATTCATTTTAAGGAGCTAAAGTATTCTGCCTCTCACTCTATCTTTCTCAGAACCCCCAGAAATCAACACTGCAGCTGAGGAGATTTCATGTTAGAAAACTATCCTAATTACACACTGACAGAAGGACCTTGTAAAGGGATACAGAGCTGTCTGCTCTCTCACACATGCCACCACATGCTTGCTGAGGTTCTGCATTGTTTAAGAATACTGTGCAAGAGGCCTTTAATCATATTCTTGAAATACCATGTAGTTAAGATGAATGCAGATTCATGCACATACAGGTATTTCCTGATAGTTTTATGTATATTAGAAAATATAAAATCACTGTTGGCATCTTTGTTGATTAAATAAACATTCTGGTGAGTATTGTGATTGATCCAGGCCCCAAAATGTGAATTTAAAAAATGAATGGGGATGCTTTAACTGGGTAGGGTTGGTTTGGCAGGTGCTGTATTAATTTTCTTGCATGTAAAATGAAGTGCTGAGAAGAATCCAGTGACATAAAGAAATAGAATTCCTACATATCTTTATTCGATATGACACAATATAATCACAGAATGCACATAATTAAGTCTGTAGCTCAAAGCATATCTTTGAAGTAGCGATTCTGCTGATTATTTTTTATTTTATGTGATTGCTTACAGATTGGTTCTCTATTTGCTCCTAAAGAATATACTTAAACACTCAATCAATGAATAAGCTACAGTAGTTTGTTGTGGATTCAATAGTGGGGAATGGTGCATTGTACCAGGATAGTCACATATACCGATAGGGAGTGTCAGTGGTCAAAATGCTTCCATTGCCAGAAGGTAGTATGAAAATGGTCTAGAAATTCAATACAGCATTGACCCTACATTGTATACATGATCCACAGTCAGTTTCTCAAGCATACTTGAAGTTTTAAAAAGAGCCACTAAAAAAAGCCAGAAATTTTTTTAAATCAATTTTTAAATAAGATTTTTTGTTGTGTGAAATATTTTTTAATGTATTAGTTCAAATGAGTTAAACAGCAAAATCTAATCATGTTTGTTGGAGGTTAAATGCATTTAAAATTACTGTATTTAAAAACTAATTTCTAATATTTAAAGTTGCATAATATTTCTATTTGTGTATGTATAGTTAAATGCTCATCTACTTCACCCTCCTAAAATCTGATTAATGAACAACAAATAACCATCCATAAACACACACTTTGTGATGTCTGTCTTATTTCTATTACATTGTTTTTTTTTTCTTATTGTATTATTGGATTAAGAGCAAGTTAAGTGGCAAGATTTCTAAGTAAACAGCTTAAAGCCATTTAGCAAATGTCACACAAGTATGTTTGCTTTTTACTACATTATGAGAATAGCCAGTATATTTTCATCTAAACACATATCAACATTATACTTTTTAATTATTAGGTGGTTTTATTGGTTTAGTTATTCCAGATTGCTTGAAGATGACAAATTTGCTAGCCTAAAATTGGAATGAGATTAGAAATTAGATTTCCTACCAACAGAAAAAAATAACACAAAATGGCAATATAAAATTTTCTTGTCATCCTCATTCACAGAGTTTTTTTTATTCACAATTTTAATGCAATAAAAGATGTGCATTTAAATGGCACCTTATTAGATAAATTCTAGAACCTAATTTGCATGTTTTAGTTTTATAATTTTCAAAATTTTAAGGGTAGCTTCATTGGTATTTTAAAGACTACAAGTAAGTATACTTAAACATACTATAAATAACAATACTTGATGATAATGTGACTGTTACTTTTTTTTTCTGTATTGGTTGACATGCTTCCTTTTTAAAGATATAAGCTACTACTTTTGGGAAGTTGTATTAAATCTCATGATTTATTATTTAATAATTTATTAATACCTTCACAAAATCTGCATAATAAAATGCTGTCTATCTAACTATGTTCATGGGGCGAGCACACCTGCCCTGGTCGCTGTGCCGAGGTAGATGAAGATCTTTTACATACCTCTTTGTTGGTTTGGCTTTTTTAGAGTATGTGCTTAATTTCAGTACCACAGATGGTAAAAGTGTCATTTACGAAGACTATAAATAGTTGCGCACAGATAGGTGAGCCCGACTTATAACACATCCAGCTAACAGCCTTTTCCACAGTTTGAGTAATGTGAATGATAAAAAATTTTTTAAAAAAGAAACTTCTAGGAAATGTTGACCAAGTATTTTCTTGATCATGATCTTATTCTACATGAGCTAGCATTTGCATTTATGCCTCTCCTGGAGACTGATCCTTTATAAATGCATAATGTTTTCTTATCATTTGAAATTCTCTAATTGTTACTAGAAATGTGTAGTAGAAATAATCTAGTGAAATTTGCTGAAACTCCTCAGGATATAAATGTATGAACTATTTCTCCTTAAGAAATTGGGGTATAAAGGAGGTAAACACCATCAAGTATATTTTGATGAAATTCTAGCATTTTTGTGGATTGGAAATCTCTGTGGAATTGGGTACCTCCAGCAATTTTATCCTCAGTCTTTCCTTATTTTATCTCCAAGCAAAAAACTATTTTGGTTTGACACTTTTGATTCAGTTAAAAGCTGAGATTTCTATTGTTTTTTTTAGATCAGGTTAGCTAAATCGCTTTTTTATCTGAACACAGTATGTTCCTGCATCAAAATATTATTATAAATTCATGCTTTCGTATTCCTCATTTTTTATACAATTAACTCATCAACTCAGAAATACATATACATCCTTTAATATTGAATATATATCTTTCCTGCATCTGTTCTTTTGGACAATGGAATCCTATTTCAAAATGCACCCATACCCAGTGTTTTGCACATCTCCTTTAATTTTTCTCCAGGGGGAACATTTTAGTCTGATGTACTCAAGCCTGTAATGGGATTTCTTTGTGAAATGGAGGGAGTTAAAACAAGAAAAACTTATTGATTTAATAATTTGATGGTCTCCTTTTTTACTCACCTTTATAATTTTTCTTATTATAGCACATCAGATTCATTAAAAGTTGTGATTCAAAGATATAGTTCTTTTCCCACATGTTACTGGAAACAATGTAAATTCAATATTTCATTGTACATTGTGGCATCAAGTGTGAAATAACCTTTATCTTTAAGGTGTTGTCATTAGTTAAACTTTGCTCAGTTATTCAAGCAATTTAAACAATTAAAATATATCCCAAAATATCCATAAAATTTGACAATGTATAACTAAAGCAATACCCAAATAGTGTTAATGCACTATTAGAACTTAAAAAAACTCTTGAATCATTTTAAGTTTCTCCAGTATGCTGATCACAGAATTATATTAAAACATTTTTAATTTTAAGAGCACTTTTTACGTCACTTGTGATGATAGATAAGCTTTTTCAAGTTTCTTAATATTGGCCATAAAGCAAGTGTCAATGAGCTTGAACTGCATACAAATGACTTTTTCTCTCTTTCTACAGGATATTTCAAATCTATGGGCGCTAGAGGGTGCTCTTGGAACTGATACTAACTAGGAGAAAACTAAACTTGTTCTTTTAAATCAATATTATCAAGATCCAAAAGTGTTTCGAATGAAATACTATATTTTTATTAGTTTTTGACATTGTGCTCCGTGGTTGTCTTTTGTATAACTTCCAAAATAAATCACAAAAACAGTAATTCAAGAGGAGAGCTCCACACTAAACAATTATTGGTTATTGAAATCAAGATTCTCCTCCTCCTCTACCCTTTTCAGTACTTTCCCTCTCTTTCTTCTGGAGACATAGATTGGTGATACATTGTTGTTAATGGTAAGGAAAACGGGCTTGTCAAGCAATTAATGTTTTCATTGCAATTTAAAGGCACGCAGCCACAAAAGGTTGTTTCTTAAAACAAATGTGTCTAGAGCCTGTGGTCCACCTTTCCCCTAGTGTTTGTGAGACACTGTGAGCATGCTTGTATGCTTGCACCTGAGTATACACCATGCTTACGTTGAAAAATATTGTTTTATATGAAAATTGAAGAATTCTCTCCCTTCCCCTGACCGCCTGTGGTTATTTATAAAGGCGTCAGTGGTAGTTGCCTTTCTTAGACCTTCCCTGCAGGCATGATCAGACTCAAGCAGGCAGCTATTTCCCTTTAATTTTCCACAGCAAGCCAGTAATGCTTATGATTATTGTGAAGTCAGGAAAAGTTTAGTTTCATCAAGTGACAGGTAGTGATACAATTAGTTACTTAAGCACTTCTCATAAAATGTTCCACTGTAGAACCTAGTTTGTCCCATGCAGCTAAATATTAGCATCTCATCTGAAACAAGAGTAAAGTGGCCTCCTGGAAAGCACAGCTGACAGCTCTCAACATGAGCAGAATGATCGCTCTCAATTGTAATCGATTCTGTAAGTACTGAACACAAACCCCCAGGCAATTCAAGAAAATAGGATGATGAAGGACTGAAAACTAATATGTTACACATCTTCATTGATTAGACATTGATTAACTATTGCTTTTCGGAATGACAAACAGCTAGTGGTAAAGTAACTGAGGCTTGTGATATTTTTACAACTTAGACAGAGATGACTTCTTTATTCAGCTGATTATGAGCTAATGCTTAACCAGGAGGAAGCAACAGTTTGAGAATCCAGACTGGTGTTTGCTTTTTTTTTTGTTCTTCTTCTTCTTTTTTTAATAAATCCTCTCTGGCAGACTTCCTAGGTTTCTGGCATGTTTCTATTAGAGACAGATTTAACTAAATTTAAAAATGATCAGCCAACTTCCAAAATACGGAACATGTACCTGTGGCATAACTACACTTAAAGGGAAGATCATTTTATGGACTTGGCATTTACAAGCATATTGATCAGTGTTTATTGAAATTTTAAGTTAATTCTCTCTCCTCTTCAGTGCCATATTGGCAATTATAGACAATTTTAGAATGAACTGAGTAGGAGTCTGTGTCTGTGGCTTATGTAAGCATACTGTTTTAGAAATATGTGAAATATGAATCGTGGGAGGAAGGAAATGTATAATTTAATATTTGGTTCATATATAGTGGAATATTATGCACAATATCAGATTCATGTAGTGAAATCTTACAGAAGTATACTAAAATTTCTTAAATCTATTTCAAAACATCTCTAATAATAAGCCCAATGTAAAAATTCTACGTTGGATTTTCAGGTAATTTTTTCTCTACTGCAATGAAAAAAAGAAAAAAAAAGACAGTTACTGAAGTAAAGTGGATTATTACTACATAAAACCAAATAACAATGAGACCAGCATCCTTTTCATTCTAGAGTATTCTATGCATTTTGAAGATTTGTGGGAAACATTATTTATAAGCAGAAATAATTAATTTGTTCTGGCATTCTTCGTAATAATAGTCATGAAGACTTTTGATGTTCCAGAAAGCTTAATAATTTGCTTCTCCATTGAAATTTGATTGTAAATTAGCACTAATTAATGTTCACTTAAGTGTTACAGATGTGTGATATATCTAGTTAGTTACCAAATGAGTAACTGTAGAAAATTTGTTCTGTGAGATTATATGAATTAAGATTAATGATTAGAGTGTCATTTTTAAAAATAAGAGAAATTTATTATCATTTCCAGTGTTGCAAGTCAATTTTAACATGTACATATTTTAGGGAAAAAGAAATTAGTAACCTTATCATTTAAATTAATACCGAGGTGCCTTCAATACCAGTCTTATTAGTTATTGAATTATTAGAGACATAATTGTAAAATTTCATTGTCTTTTGCCCTCTAATGCAATCGTAACTCTAGGTTAATAAATCAAATCTGTTCTTTATGAACATTGACAGCTTTAACATAATAAATATATTAATATACTTTTCCCCAAATAATTTTTGTTTGTCTCACCTAAGATACTGGGCCTTTTTGTATGTCAAGGCTTTTAGTTAAAGATCTGTTGTTCACTTTGGGATTTTAACTATGGGGCAGAGAGAAATATGTGAAAATCATTTCCAAATTTCAAATTTTGACTATTGAAAAGCTAGTCTTTGTTTAAGAAATCTGGCTGCACTCTAAAGGAAACACGTGTTATGCTTTAATAGAGGAAGAATATCTAGTGAAAATATACAGGTCTGCAACATTTATGAAAGAAACTAAGCATAACCTTGACTCACTGAATTGCCCTTAATTTAAAGTACATCAGTGGACACATGCTAATTATAAGTTGCATCCTTAATATTATTTTTGAGGGCTGATAAAAGTTTCCCCTTTGCTTTATATGGTGCTCAGAACTTAGAAAAGGGAGTGTTGATTGGCTAGTGAAGCATGAAGAAAGAACAAATGGAAAACTGTCCAACATCCATATATCCCAGGGGAGCTGAAACTCCAGAAAGAAGTCTAATTGTGTGCTGTTTCCTTGTCCGTCTGTGTGCAGGTGAGAGCGCCACTGCAGGGGTCGGTGTGTAAATTGAAAAAGCAGAAGCCTGGCGTGTTACAGAAGCAACAATGATGTGATATTTCCACTTCAGCTACCTTTTGGGGAAATAAAAGCACCTCCTTTGGTGTTGGCTCAGTGTGCGTGTGTGCGTGTGTGCGTGTGTGTGTGTGTGTGTGTGTGTGCATGTGCGCGTGCTCATACACGTGCATGTGCATTTCTGTGGAGCTGAGCATGCTCCACTTTCTTCAAGCATATTTAATATCTTTACATTTTTAAATAAAAATGTAGCTGTCAATATTAAACTGATTTGGATGGACAGCAATAAAATGCAAACCTCACTTCAAATTAGAATTTTCAGTGAGGATTTCTAATGGAAAGTATTTGCTGAATATAAGAAATGTCAAATTACTAATTACTTAGTTCAATTTGACTTTTGTGCCTTTGGTCCTAAGTGGCAAGCATACAGCAACTCTTGCACTTTTATAACAATTAATGACACTAAAACTATTTAAACTGCCAACAGATGTGAGTAAGAAGACATGAATTGAAACTTACTTAATTTACATACTATCCCTATTTTATATCAAATAAATGGTGTTTAATTTTTATGCTACAATTAAATATTACTGGTACAGTGCAATTTTCACAGAACTTCAAAGGGCAAAATATAACTGTTCAAAAGCTGGTCAGTGTTAATGCTCCCTTTTCTCTTATCACAGCAGTATTTCTCTTTAGAAGATTCTTAGAGTATGAATTTCTATCTATATTATATCTGCAGTTATGCATCAGTGTTAATTGAATAGCTGCATTTCTGCTTTTTGTTTTTTTCTTTTTTATTGTCTATTCTGTTCATCTTTAATTTCCTAATGATCTATTCAGCATCCATATATTTTCTTCTTCCCTTCTTTCCATGAGGCTAATTCAGGTGTATAAAAGATTTTTTTATATGTTCAGCTCAATTTACTGTGTCTGCACTGATATCTTCTGATTATAGCATACAGAGAACTTAATTTGGCATTCCCAGTGCCATCATTTTTGGTTATTTTGATTTATTATATTATAAATATAATATATAAATAAAATATATTATATATTTTCAAATATAGAATTTTTAAAAATGTTTCCAGTTATAATCAGAAAGATTTTTGTTTTCTCTGTGGGTCAACAGAAGAATAGACTACTGCAGATGCATGTAGAGTAAAAAAATGAGAAAGCAAGTGATCCAATTATGTTTGTAATGATCAATTTCCCTATTAAGACTTTAAATATATTTATTCTTTTTTCAAAGCATGTAAAAAACCTGTTAATCTGTGAAAGAAAAATAAAAATTCTGATCAGTACTGAGGAAATTCACCTGGTACCTTGTGCTTACAGAGTAAGGAAATGTTTTTAGGTAACTAATCTAGCCATAAAACGAAACACAAAAGGATGTTATAGAAAAACAAAGTACAAAATACAAAACAAAATACAAAATACAATTAAAGACTTTCAAATCAATCCATATCTAAGCAAAGAATTGCATCAAAGATAAAAAGTTAAACTGGCTATTATTGTCCACTAGGAGTTTCTTTACCCCATAAGATTCTGCACGTGTCACTAGGAGTTCAGGCATGAGGAACTTCATTACTTTTCTCAGTGTTTTGAAGAAAACTGCGAACATCCCATTAATTTCAAATTAAATGTATTTTCCTTATACTTATTACTAGCTGTTTAAGATGGCATGTGTTTTGTCCTATTGCTACTTAGAGTTAATTGTAATTGGGTGAACAGAAATATTTTTATTCAACTGCCCAGTAAGCAAAAGGGAAAATGCAAATATGTCTTGTTTTATCATATGAAAGCAGGCATGAGGCAATTGAGTGACCCTAAGACTTAAGAAGAAACAGATTACTAGTGCTTTCTCCAGGGCTTTTACTTGATTTTTGCATTTTGTTCCCCCCTCACATCTGAGCAATTAAACTGTTGTTTAGAAACAACATAGAAAACTAGATCCAAATAAGCAAGGGTAGTTTTTGGACAAACCTCTGTTGTTTCACCATAGCTGTAGTTTTCTTTTCTCATGAGCTCTGTGAACTTTAAGGGATAGAAATATAAACAGAGCGTGTACTAGATAATAGAGGAAAAAAGAAAAGCTTAGGCATGGGGTAGGAGGCCTGGGCAGGGACAGGAAAGAAAGACTTTCACAAATCACAAGAAAAATGGCACTGGAATTGTTTCTAAAAAAAAGATAACGTGGAAAAGATGCAGTAGCAGCGATGGACTTAGCAAGTATATTTAGAGCAAGAATGATAGGAAGAAAGAAGTGGCCTAATTAGAAGAGAGGGAAAGAAAAAGAAAGGGAGGGGGACAGGGACACTGATAGATGGAGAGGGAGAAGGAGAGGCAGAAAAAGAGGGAGAGGGAGCAGGAGAAAGTGCCAAGGAAATGTCAGGGAAGAAAATAAAACAAAAATCAGAAAGAAAAGGACCTAGGGAAATTAGCAAAACACCACTTGAATCTAAGGATACATCTTTACTAGAGTCACAGTGCACCATGAGAACAGGATCTTTTGGATGATTTAAAAATCCAAGGAATGAATAATTTCCTTCCTGTTTTCTATCGTTATCATTAAGACATAAACAACAGAGAGTGTCACTTTGTTAATCTAGATTAATTTTTTTTTTCTTTTTGGTGGTTATATAAGGAATTGAAAGGTGTATACTATCTTCAGGAAATACATAAAAATGCCACAGACCTACTTGCATAAGATTTGTTTTGTGTATTTTGTCTGACCTGTATTTTGTACTCAATGAAAATTTGAGGTTTTTAGGCTCTAATAATTTCAAACACAATCACTTTTTATATAGGCAAGCATGTTAAATTACTCCAAAGGTTTTGAAAGAATTGTGGGGCATATATTTTCTTAGTTTGGGTTTTTTATTTTTTAAACTTAATTTTTAAATTTGTTTTAGTCAGTTACACATGACGATAGAATGCATTTATGCACTTTGATATATCATACATAGTTGGATATAACTTCTCATTTTTCTGAGTGTACATGTTGCAGAATTATATTGGTCGTGTAGTCACATATACACATACAGTAACAATGTCTGTTTATTTCTACTATCTTTCCTATCCCCACATTCCCTCCCCTCTTCTATCATTGCCCTCTACCTAATCTAAGGTAATGGTATTCTTCTCTAATACCCCCCCTCACCTTACTGTGAATTAGCATCCACATATTATAGAAAACATTTGGCTTTTAGTTTTGTGGGATTGGCTTGTTTCACATGATATTCTCCAACTCTATTCATTTACTGACAAATGCAACATATACATGTATAGGGTTGGTATGTAGCTTAGTGGTAGTGTATTTGTCTAGTATATGTGAGCTCTAGGTTCAATCTCTAGCACTGGAAAAAAATACACACACATACACATTACATACTACACAGGCTTAATGAAGTAAACTTTGTTGAATTCCACTTTCTTTATGAAAACTTTATTTAGATAATTATGCTCCCTATTTTGTTGGTTACATTTCTGCTAAGGAATCAGAGGTTGATTCTGGTCATAAATGTCTTCTTTCTTGACATACAGAAGTATTGGAAGACTGTTGTCGTTATTTCCTTCCTTCTTCCTTCTTTCTGGATGTACAAGGGACTCTAAAATGACTGGCATAGGTTTAGTTGGATTGATTGCCCATTGAATAGATTAAATAAATATCTATTGACAACTAAAAAATTATTTTAAAAAGTTAAGTGCTTATTATAGCTATTAAATATCATAGTAAAAAGTTGTCCATCCTGAGGCAACTTTTTAACTTACATCTATTTCTTTAATTTCTATTAGGGGCTGAAGCTACCATAGAAAAGTTAAGATACCTAACAAATGGTTAGCAGTTTTGTTTATGGACAGTCTGATATCTACCTTCTACAGATTGATTTTCCTTTACTTTGATTTTATGTAGACCCAAAACAGAGGAGGAAAATCTGAGAGACATCGTGTATATGACTCAGGCAATCACTGAGGATACCTTGTATTAAAATGTGTTTTCTGCTCCAATTCCACATGTCCTTACAAAGTTATTGTGTCCAATTTAAATTTTCTCTACTAATTTCCTCAAATAATTGTCTATATTCTTGGGAGATTTGGATTTACTGCATGATAATGTATATAGTTATCAGGTTCAAAATTTTTATTTCCATTCCCTTCATAATATGAAGTTAAAAAAATAGGTTGCTATTGTGATAGAAATATCTTAGTAGAAAAATGTATGAATATAATAAGCAAAGCAAATGGAATTTGAAATCATAAGACATATACTTTTATGGAATATTTTCACAGTTTCTAAAATTTCCTGAACTTCAGAAATTAGTCCTCAGAGAAAACTTATTGTGTTAGCAACTTATAGTTATGGCTTTCTTTGATTTTTGCAGTTTTAGCTAATAATTACTGAAATATAGGTAGTAACTTGTTTTATTTTACATTAGAAGAAATAAGTCATTGTAGTTTTGCATAATAAAAAGCAGAAAGTAACTAGCCAATAAATTAAGTGCACTATTTTGGCATTAAATGATTTTAAGTTATGTCAGATTCCTTTAAAATCAAGAATAGAATGATCTTCTGACAGAGGGAATTTATATTTGAAGGCATCCTATTGGAGATGAGTAGAAAGTGAGAGAGATTGATGGAAAAATATATTAGTGGAGTACTGTGATTCAAGGACAGATTATTATATTAATTCTAGGAGTCTAGACTGAGCTTTTGGGTAACTAGCAAATTGAAAAAAAATTAGTTAAAATATATAGTATATTTTCTTTATTTAGTTTAAGAAAAATAAAATGGAACTTTTCTTTCTTAAATAAGTTGAGGGAAATCTTGGGGGGAAAATAAAAAACCTTACCCATCCATCAATTAAGGGTTAAAATGAGGAAAAAAATTCTACTTTGAAATTTTCCCTGACATTCTATATGATCTTGGAGAAGACATTTAATCCTTTGCATGCTAGAATACACAGCATAGAATGAAGACAGCAGCGTCTACATTTGACAATTTTTTAAGGACAAAGTTGAGAAAAATAACCACTTTGTAAAATATGTTGTATGATAAAGTATCATAAAATAATAATTTTTATGTTTTAAGTGTCACTAAGGTATTTCAAAATAGAATTAAAACTCTTAAAGCATTAACACTATTATGATTGAATGCACTTTTTTAAAGTATTACACTCAGTATTTAAATGATGCTTCTAAATCTGATCATTTAAGTCATTTTAAAATTACATAGAAAGATCAAAAGCATTTCAATTTTGAAAAGAGGGAAGAAAAGAAGAAAAAAATGGGGAATAAGAACTAAAAGACAATAGTAATAAACATTTTAGAAATTCAAAATATTATTTGAAAGCTAAACTTAATAATGTAAAAAGTAACATGTGACATGAAAATAGATTGAGACCTTTAAATTTAAAATATAGTATGCCTGGCACGGTAGCACATGCTGTATTCCCAGTGGCTCAGGAAGCTGAGACAGGAGAATCTGGAATTCAAAGCCAGCCTCAGCAATGGCGAGGTGCTAAGCAACTCAGTGAGACCCTGACTCTAAATAAAATACAAAATAGGGATACGGGTGTGTCTCAGTGGTTGAGTGCACCTGAGTTCAATCCCTGGTACCTAAATAAATAAATAAACAAACAAATAAATAAACTATATTTTGACTATAAAGTCATTTAGACTATTTGAGCAAATGTATTCAGTATAGATTTACATTTAACTTTGTGTTTAATCCTTAAGTTGGATCCAAATTGTACTAAATCAGGATAGTATAGAATGCTAAAAACCTCAGAGTACCATTAATTTAAAAACAGAAAAATTGGAGAATGAGGTACTAGAATTCTACAGATTCTGCAGGAGGGCTTTCCCAGTATAATTCCCTTTGTGATCTGAGAGTCTTTTACCCAGATCCCTGAGCACTGGCCATTCAAGCTCCCCTTATACTCCACTCTGATGGGAGGCTCAGTATCTCATAAGGCAGTGTTTGGGGCACAGTATTTCAAAACTATTTTGCATAGTTGGATAATGAATATCTACTATTGTCAATTTTGCCATATTCTAAAGCTCTTGGAAAGTTTCTTCACTCTATCTTTTTTTAAATAATAAGTTTAACTACATTTGAATGATTGTTATGTACTGTGAATACAGGGATTTGGAAGGCAGCATATTATGAACATGGATCTTAGCATGTAAAACCACATAGCTAATTAAGAGACAGATTAAGACCAATAATTACAATATAGCATACTAAGGGCAACAACTAGAGTCTGAACTTATTACAGAGCCATGCTAAAAGAGGATTCAGTCCACTTAATAACCTGAGAGATTTCATTGAGCAATTGAAACCTATGATGAGTAATGAGAAGAAAGGGACTGTAGGTCAGAAAAAAAATGCATATACAGAGTCACTGAGTGCAAATAAGCTGTGTGTGGAAAACTACAAGAGAAGTCAAATAAAGTTTTCTCCTTTATTTTTGTGATAGGTTTTTGAAAACAGCTTTATTGTGGTATTTTTTATATACGAAAATAAACATATTTAATGTGTATCATGTGATGAGTTTGAACTGAGCACCTCAATCAAGGCAATAAATATCACATCCCAAATTGTCCACGTGCTATACCTTCTTGTGCTCATATGTGGCAAGAATATTTAATATAAGATCTACCCCCTTAAAAATTTAAGTGCATTACCCAGTATTAACTTACAGTGTCATGTTGTACAGCAGATCTGTAGACCTTATTCATCTTACATAACTGAAACTGTATATCCATTGAATAGCACCTCCCCATTCCCTCTACCCCCCAACCCCAGCAACCACCATTCTATTCTCTGCTTCTATAAGTCACATTTGTGGATTCTTGTGGTATTCTCCTGTGACTAAATTATTTCACTTAGAATATTCTTATCCAAGTTCACCCATGATTTTTGCATCTAAATGTAATCCATCCCTGTTTGTTGAACTCCTCATTGAATGAGTGACTATTGTAAATGAGTGTTGAGTGCCATTTCCATGTCCCAGTTGCTATTCTAAGTACTGAGCACAGACCAATGAATTAATCTTCTCTTATTAGGCTCACATTCTAGTGGGGGCAATAAGCAGAGTAAATAAATGAGATTTGGAATGTAAAAAAATAAATTTTAGGGAATGTAATGAGAGATAGCAGTGTGAGGGAAAGAAAAGGTGTTAGAATTTTAGATATGATGGCCAGGTATGGATACCATGTAAAGGAAACAGTATAGTGCTAATTGACTTTTTGGGGGGTTGATCATTCCTGGATAAGTCTTGAGGGCAAAACCTCCCTGGATTGTTCAAGAAGCAAGTCAGGGTTAGTGTAGATGAAGTGATATAAAAAAGGAGATTAGGATGGGATCAGAGGAAAAAGAATGACTTTATACATCACTGCAAAAGATGTGAGCTCTTACCATGGGGAGAAGTTAAGTAGAGGATTGACATAATGTGACTTACATTAAAACAGGATTATTTTGGATGTTCTTTTGAAAATAAACAAAAGTTGACCAAGAGCCAAAAGAAGGACCAGGTTCGCTGGGGATAGGAAGAGGAGTTTGAGATTTCGGTGGCTTGGATTGGGATGTAACAGTGCAAGTAGTAAAGATCAGCTATCTTTTCTATATTTTCAAGGAAAAATAGGAAGCATCAGCTGAAGGATAGAATGCACAATGTGAGAGAAGTCATGGATGACTTAAGAGTTTCTAAATGGAGAAGTCTTCTAAATGGAGAAGACTACAATAGAAGCAAGGCAAGCAGGAGCTATCAGCAGTTTCTAAGTTTGAGAGATCAAGTGAATATTCAGGAAAAGCATGTTGACACATGAGTCTAGAGTTCTGGCAAGAAATATGAGCCAGAAAGATAAATAGCTTTGGGAGTCAGCAGCATATAGTTGATGCTATTAAAAAATCATAAAACTAGATAAATGATCAAGAGAATGAATGAAGATATAAATAAAAAGAAATATCATGACTGATCTCTGGGTCACTTCAGCATTTAGAAGTTAGAGAAGAGGTGAAACTGGCCAAGAAGTCTAGGAAAGACTGGACATAGAGAGCAGTGGAAATGTGGTGAAATGGTTTCCTGAAAGCCCCAAGAATAATGGGGTCAAAATGGACAGGGTACCCAAAAGATGCAAGTGCTGCCACTAGACCAAGATGAGAAGTGATGATTGTCATCAGGGTTAACAACAGGAAAGTCATTGTTGGTTCCTATGGTTTGAATGTTTGTGTCCCCTAGTAATTGTTAGGATGGCATTCTAACTCCCAAGACGGTGGTATTAAGAAGTTGAGCTTTATAGAAGTCACTAGTCACCACAGCAGAGCCCACATAATGATACACTATAAACCTTAGGGAGCTAGCTCAACCCTCTCCATTATGTGACAATACAGCAGGAAGGCACTTTTTCATAAAGCAGAAAGTAGGCCCTTAGCAGACATTGAATCCGCTGTGATGCTGATCTTGGATTTCTCAGCCTGTAGAACTGTAAGAATTGAATTTCCATTCTTTATAAGATACACAGCCTATGATATTTTGTCACAGCAGCTCTATGGACTAAGAAAGTGATCTTGGTAAGAGGAGGTTGGTAGAGTGACTGGAAGGAAGACACCTAGTTACAATGAGTTACAGAGATAATGGAAGAAGAAAACTGGGAGCAATGAATTTAAATAGGGTTTTACTTTTTCCTTGTGAGATTTGGTATAAAAGAAAGGAGAGAGATGAGGATGTTAATGAGAGGAAAATGAGCCCATATTTTTAAGATAGGAGAAATTTATGTAAATAAAAATGATTCAATTAAAAAGAAAGAAAGAAAAAACACTCAGGAGGGAGAAGGGGAAATTACTTGTGCAACATTCTTGAGTAGGCAACAGGGGACAGGCTAAAGTAAACATATACGTTGAGGGGTTGGCCAAGTTAGAAATAAATTCTTCATCTTTTCTCAAATTCATATGTGTCTTGAGAGGAAAGTATCATATTTCTCTTTTGTTCTGGACTATTCTTTCAAGGATGTTTGCACAGCAAGTTAAATAGGTTTTCTTACTGTTCAGTATAATAAAGATAATGTCTCCCTATGGGTACAGGTCAAGAGAAGTTGTTCACATCCCATTATAAAAATTCAGGTTCCCTAAACTCAAAATTCCTTTTCTGTAATGCAACCCATTGCATATACAGATGTTGCTTATTCTCAATACAAAGCCTTGTGGAAATCAGGGCCAAGGGAACTATATTAGTCAGGGTATAAAAAAAACCAGAATTGATAGATTTATTTATTTATTATAACAAATTGGTTCACACAATGATGGAGGCCGAATAGTACAAGATCTGCAGTTGACAAGTTAGAGACCTAAGAAAGTTGATGGTGTAGTTGTAGTTCCAGATTGAAGATAGTAAATTGGGAAAAAAGAGAATTCTTTTTGACTCAGACTTTTATTCTATTCAGGCATTCAACAGATTGGGCAAGACTCACCTACATTGGGGAGGGCAATCTGCTTTCATCAGTCTGCAATTGAAATTACCATATTTATCAGAAAACCAGAAACACCCAAAAATAATTTTAGACAAACATGTGGGGCCCCGATGGCCTGATTAGGATGACACATCACAAGAAAATGTATGTATAGTAGGTGCTTTATTTTCTTTTTTTAAATAATATGTGTTATTTTTAGTTATAGATGATAGTAGAATGTATTTTGACATATATACATGGGGTATAAGTTCCCATTTTTGTGATTGTATACGATGTGGAGTTATACTGGTCATGTAATCATTATGAACATAGAAATGTTATGTCCAATTTATTCTACTCTCTCTTTTATTCCCATTCCCCTTCTCACCACTCCCTCCCCCCCCCATCCAATCTGGTGAACCTCCATTCCTGCCCCTGCCTCCTGATGCTATTGTGAGTTAGTATCTGCATATCAGAGAGAACATTAGGCCTTTGGTTTTTGGGGGGATTGGCTTATTTCACTTAGCATGATAGTCTCCAGTTCCATTTATTTACTAGCAAATGCTATCATTTCATCCTTCTTTATGGCTAAGAAATATAACATTCTGTATGTGTGCTATGTTTTTTCTTTATCCATTTATCTATTGAAAGGCACCTAGATTGGTTCCGAAGTTAGCTATTGTGAGTTGAGCTGCTAACAACATTGATGTGACCACATTGCTATAGTATGCTGATTTTAACTCTTTTGCATAAATGTGGATGAGTGGGAAAACTGGGTCATATAGTGGTTCCATTCCAAGTTTTCTAAGGAATCTCCATACTGCTTTCCAGAGTGCTTTCACCAATTTGAGGTCCTACCAGCAATGTATGAATGAGGTACTGAAATTTCTAAGAGTACTAAACTGTGCTTTGTATAAAAACAAAGACTCTCATGGCTTTTGGTAAGCTAACATTTCAGGCTCAAAGTAAAATAAATAATTGAACTTAAATATATTAAAATTAAAACAATCAATTTAATAAAAAATAATAAAATAATTATAATAAATAAATAAACTTCATAATTCTTGACAGGTAACATCTAGGATCTGGGCAATTTTCTATGTTAACAGAAGGGTAAGTAGGATTAGTGATCATAGATGTGAATAGTTGTGATAACTCCAGTTATCTCAATTCAATTGGAGGCAAATTTATTAAAACATAGCAAGGATGGAAGAAAACCTATTGATGACTGGAAAGGACAAAACTATCTAAAACTCTTATTAAAGAGAGTGAGAATGTGAACAAACAAGAATTTGTACAAATATTGTGATCTTTTGTGGTACTAAAGAATATGTGTTCATGAATTTAAAGTGATACTGGATATGTGATTGAGACTAGCTCAGTGGTAGCCTTGTTAAGATTCAATCATAGATGTAGGTGTAGAGGGTGGAAGTTCAGTGGAGAAAGCTGGCAAGAGTCAAAGGAGCTAAGGACCTAGTAAGAGTGATTGTAATGATTGAGCTGTGAAATGTAAACTGGCTAAATAGGGTAGTGAAGGCATCACTTGGGGGTCAGTGAAGGGTGGTAGAATCAATGGATTGTAGACCTCACTCTCAGGGTAATAGAAGAATTTGGGCTGTAATCTAGAGGAAATGAGCCGGAAAGATTATTCTGGTTATCTATCATACAAGCTATTCTTCCTGGCATGTGTCATCTAAAGTTTGCTATTTTTTCACATCTTGATTTTTTGAGTGTCTTGCTCAAAACAATATGGTAATATTTAATCTATTTTCTAAATATAAGAATGATATTGAAAAGATAAATGAAGTCAGTTGTGTGATTTTTTTTTAGAAAAGTCAGGTTGGTTTCTAATTACATTCTTTGTATCATGTTCATATTGCTTTTCAAATGTCCCTAAAACATCTCTTTTATCAAGTTCCTGGTTATTGATATTAGTTTCCTTGAACTAGTATTTAGAAAATGTTTTTGATGTGCCTCTCATAAAGTAAATATTTTCATGAATTTGAATACTAATATTATTGATATTAGTTTCCTTGAACTAGTATTTAGAAAATGTTTTTGATGTGCCTTTCATAAAGTAAATGTTTTCATGAATTTGAATACTAATATTATTGATATTAGTTTCCTTGAACTAGTATTTAGAAAATGTTTTTGATGTGCCTGTCATAAAGTAAATATTTTCATGAATTTGAATACTAATATTATTGATATTAGTTTCCTTGAACTAGTATTTAGAAAATGTTTTTGATGTGCCTCTCATAAAGTAAATATTTTCATGAATTTGTATACTAACGTTTTAACTATATGTTATCGTATGCATCTAGAATATCCCCCAAAGGAAAGATTGATCCCCAATGCAGAAGTGTTCAGAGGTGGGGCCTTTGAAAAAGTTATTAGATCATGAGGCCTCTAACCTCACAAAAGGCTTAACCCATTGATGAAATTATAATTTGGCATTATTGGAAATTGACAATGTAAACTGCAGGAAGTGGGGCCTGGTTGGAGGAAGTAAGCCAGAAGACACATGTCCTAGAAGGACATCTTTTTTGTTTGTTTGTTTTTTTAAGGTAACATTTATTTGTTTGTTTGTTTGTTTTTCTCATGCAATGCTAAAGATCAAACCCAGTGCTTCACACATGCTAGGCAAGAGCTTCCAGGCTTCTCTGAGGTAAGCAGCACTGATACACCCTTTTGCCTTGATGTTTTGCCTTACCTCAAACTCAGAGCAATGATACCAAGAGACTGTGGACTGAAATTTCTGATATTGTGAGACAAAATAAATCATTCCTTCACTGAGTTGATTTTATCAGGTATTTTGTCACAGCAATGAAAAGCTAACACAATATGTAAATTATGGCCTGTATTAAAATATAAACATAATAAAATATATGATATCTAATTATAAAACTTTGCCAATTATAGAAATAGAAAAAGAATGAGGAAAAGGTGAATGTAATATTAATTATTTTCTCTTTTGAAAATAATTTTCAAAATTTCCCATTAGTAGAAAACTTTCTCATTAGATTTTAATAATTATATTTTAGTCAATTTTTTTTCATTTATGTAAAAATTTATTTCCCCAAAATGTAGAAAAAGTGATACTATTACATATGATACAGTCACAAGAATCTAAAGAAAAGTGTGGATTTTATTCAGCTGCACAATTTGCTAGTGTATCTCCTGGGTAGTGTGATGCTTAATAAATAGGAGTGAGGGGCAGGGGATTTGGATAAGCTGGAAGCAGGGTGAATTTAGTCAGAATTGTAAACTCAAGTTGGTCCCCACACTGTTGGGGAAATGTGGAATGTTTCAGCTCTGAGATGTTGACCGAGAAAGCAAAAATACAACAAAGCCAAAATGTGCAACCCCTGCCTAAAAGTTCTCCATATCCAGTTTCATCAGGAGTTTCTTGGTCTTTTATTAACTTGGTCCCAAAGAAGGAATTCAAATCTTGGATAATTTGCTATTCCCTGATGGATGGAGATGACATCAGGCCAATTACTTTTCTATATCTACTTTGCTGCCAGAGATACCCCTTCTGCCCAACATGTTTGTTGACAGAAAAAAAAACAACAACTCTTCTGTGTAATTTATGGATGGCTAGCAGTCTTTTTGATATGGCTGACCCTAATAGGACTGTACTGCACAGTATTCCTGCTCAGGTATGGCCCCAAGAGGCGACAAGCTTGGGTCATTATTAGAATAAGTAAGACACTTGCTCATCAGAGGACAACTTTAGAATGAAAGAAAAATGTAGAACATAGCATCAAGGATTATTCAAGCAATACTGGGTAAATATTGTGACTATTTCCCAAGCACTGTCAAGCTGACTGCTCCAAGGATATGTATTCTGCACAGTGGAGTGTGGAGAAGGGTGGGACGACTAGGTTTATCTATGGTTCATGGTTTCCCACGCTGGCTCTTTTTTTTTTTTTTTTTTTTTTTGCTCTGGATGGGAAATCCCCACCCATTTTATTGTGATGGCCCCTAGCCTCCTGTAACTTGGCCAACAGTGACCCAGAACCGTTACACCCGTTAGCATCTTAAATTAACCCATGACTAATCGGAGCCTATCTTGAAAGTGTGGGGTTGACTATATTCCCAGGAACCAAAAGCCCTCCATCTGAAGGGAGTATGCTCAGTATGAAACGCCCTGCCTACCTTAGTAATAAATGCAACTTAAGGATAAAAGTAGAGCTGAGAAAGCTGGTGCCATTTGGAAATTTAAAAAAAAGGGGGGGGGGGTGAGGAATTAGATTTAACTGGTGCCCAAAGCTTCTTTGATACAAAATATTTGGTCACATAATCATAATTTGCTTGAAATCCCAGCAAAGCGAAGATGCAATAACAAAAGAAACTTCTTACAAAAGAAGAGAAAGACTTGGAGCTCTAGGTTTTCTGTTGGAACAAGACTCTTCCGGTTCTGGTTATATACAGTTAAGTTCATTTAGTGTCTGATCCAGTGTCTGATGTAGGCCCATGTTCTCTTCTTTGGCCTGGGCAAGTTTTTCTTCCAGGTCGTCGATCGTCTTTTCCAGTTTGGCCACTGTTCTCTCTGCAAATTCAGCGCGGGTCTCGGCCTCCTTCAGCTTGTCAGACAGAAGTTTAATTTCTTCTTCATATTTATCCTCCTTTTCAGATGCAGCCTCGAGCGATTTCAGATTGTTAGTGACATTCTTGAGTTCTTCTTCCAGGTCCCCACATTTTAGTTCAGACACCTCCGCACACTCCTCTGCCCTCTCCAGCTCTCCCTCCAGGATGACCAGCTTCCGAGCCACCTCCTCGAAATTGCGGTCGGCCTCCTAGGCGATGTGCTTGGCCTCTTTGTGCTGCATCTCCTGAATCTCCATCTTCTCCTCGTCCTTCATGGCGCGGTTTTCTATCATCTTCATTCCCCTCTCGCTCTCATCCACAGCCTTTTCTGCCTCCTCCAACTTCTGCAGGGCGGTGGCCAGCCGTTCCTGGGCCCTGTCCAGCTTCTCCTCCACCAGCTGGATGCGTCGGTTGAGAGCTGCCACATCACCTTCGGCTTTTTCGTGCCGCTCGCGCTCGCCGTCCAGCTCCTGCTGCAGGCCCTGAGCACGGTCCTCCGCCTCATCCGCCTGCTGCGGCAGGGCCTGGATCTTGCGTTTCACCGCCTCCAGGGAGTTGAGGCCAGCCACGGCGCGGAGGCGCAGGGGCGCACGGGGGGATCAGCTGGGCTCCGCTTGGCTCCTGAGAGAGCTACAGCAGCCGCGCCGGCCCCGCAGCCTTTGCCTGCGCCGGGCCGCCCCCGCCTCTCCCAGCCCCCAGGCCCCGATGCAGTCGAGGAGATGAGGTCACCGGGGCCATCCGCCGACATCAGCACCGCTGGGGGAGAGCCTGATGTCGGCACCGCTGGCCGCAGCTGCAGGAAAGTGCCCCTTTTCGGGACTTATTTGGAGAAAGCACCCTTTAGGCAATATCAATACTATTAATGAACATGACTATATTAGACCTCATGGAAGTATTATTGATTTTAACTCATAAGTGTCTGATAAAAAATAAAGAAGAATCAAGATCTTGGCACTATCAGTTTCTAACTATTTAGTTATACTTATATTAAGACAATTGCCTGCCGTTTGTGGACTACTTTGTAAAAATCTTTTAAGATTTCTTCCTCATTTTTGGTGTGTGTTTTATTAAAACTAGACAATGTGATCTGTGGAGATACTTAACTAGTGTGCTTAACTTACAACAGTTCAAACTGGAGCAAGGTCACCTGTCTTATTGAACTCCCACAGTTTCATCAGGTTATCTCAAGAAGCTATACAGCACATATGAGGTCTTGCATTTGGGCTCAAAAAGGAATTTCATGCCAATTTGTACATTAAATATTAGTATAACTTTATATATTTATTATTTATAAGTGAGAATTTAAAGAGAAATTGTAGTATTTAACTTCCAACCCTAGTGAATTATCTCATTTCCCCTCAACTTTAATGTCTATTATCTTATTCAGTCCAATTCATGGGAAAATCAAGGTTTCTTTTTCATTGTTCTAGTTTCCAATCTATCATAGGAACTAACATGTATTCTGTGTTTATTAATATTTGGTGAATGAATAAATTGATAGTGTCCCCTGATTTAATATCAGGAAACTATTTGCAGTATTTGGCTATATTTTTGTCTTCTACGATTTCTCACAGCAGTTATAAAATTATATCTTCTTATCATCTTTCTAAAATAGAATAGGTCTAGATCCAATCCCATACTGAAATTTTCCATATTGGAAAATATATGATCATCCCTTATTTCAAATGGTCTTTTCCTATCTGCAATGGCTGGCTACCCTTCTGTTGTTTTCTGTTTGTTCTAAAATATTTTCCTTGTAAAGTTTTTATAGCAATGTATATTCAGGGCACATATGAAATAATTTGATAAATATCTGTTTACCTATCATGATTCCAAGGATCAAGTTTAGATACTTTTTTCCTTAATAACTTCCCACATCCTCATCCCCAACTTGAAGGATCTCTAGAGCTCTCTGAGAAATGGGCAACCATGCAATGACAACTTTCTTTCTGGCACTACTTTTCCATCCCAGAAAAGGAATTTAGTTTACATAGAGCACATCTTCTGAAATTCCTCAAGGCCCTGGAGTAATTTCATTCCTTGGTACATGTCTCCCATGGTACTCATTTGGTAAAGATGTAAAGTATTCCTTGGAATTATTTCTTCACTCATGTTACTGTACTTATCACCTCCATTTTCTTCAATACTTAGAAATATCTATAGTCCACCATTAATTAAAAGAATTTGTCTTAGATAATTTTGAAAACTGTTACTCAGTTAAAAAAAATTAGTAGAGGGAATAGGAAATAAAAAACAGAGGATGTGTTTAGTTGATTCTAGCGTTTCCCTCTTCATCATGCTATTGCATTTTTCCCCTAGTTTTTCTCCTGTAATGAAAGTGATTCTTAGGCTAAGGACATAGCTCAGTTGGTAGAGTGCTTGCCTCACATGTACAAGGCCCTGGATTCAATCCTCAGCACCACACACACAAAAAAAGATTCTTACCTTCTTCACTGTTACTTTGCCATCACTGTACAGACCCATAGAGAAGTGTTGGTTCTGTCATGTATGTTACTGTGCCACACTCTCAATGACAAGTAGGGACTTTCTTTCAGCATGCATAGCACATGTGTAGCAGTATCTTTCCTTTACATGTTCATTATGTTTAGAGGAAAAAAATAAATTTTCCATTGCCTTGTCAGAATGTGAGTCAATAGTTGAAGTTGCTTCCTGCTGAAATGGCTAGTTTAGGAGCACTGGGGCCCAAGGTCTACTCAGCTGCCCCTGGAACTACAAGTGATCAGCATCCCTGATACACCTGTAATATCCACTTGGAAGGACAGTGGGAATTTCTACTTTGAGAGACTGTCCAGACCACTTTTATCATATTTCATGTAATTGTTTATTTTCCTCAGGCAATATCTAAAGTCCAAAACTCTACATTTTTAATATTAAGATATGGCATCTTAATATTGAAGAACCAATAAAATAAGAATTTAGGACTAGTATTAAAACTCTTGTTGGGTTAAAAACATAAAAATACATATTCTTGAAATGAGAAAATAACTGCAAAAAATATTTAACTTACATATAATAAGAGTTTTCCTTTTAGTGTACAGTTTTATGAGACTTGATGAACACATAGAGCCATGTAAGCATCACCACAATCAAAAGGTAAAACAATTTCATCAATTATAAGAAATGCCCAAGAATTCCCCTGTAGCCTACTCCATTATCATCCCTGGGCATAAGTCATTACTGGTTTATTTTCTATAGGTTATCATTTTGCATATTTTAGAACTTCATATAGATGAATTTCTGCATTTTGCATTGTTTCATGTCTTCCTTCCTCCACTTAACATAAGACATTTTAGATTCCATGTTGCTGCATGTTTCAGAACTTTGTTTCTTCCTCTTTGCAAAGGAGTAGTGTTCCATTGTATGAATGTATCTAATCTAATAGTTGAAACACATTTGAGATGTTTGAGTAATTAAATTTGTTGTAATGATTTCTATACAGTGTTCTGCGTGAACAGAGTTTCAGATAAATGCAAAACATACACTGTTACCTAATTACAATAATCTATGTACATCCATGAATATTCCATATTCTATTACAAATTCATTCTGGACTGTCATAATAGCACAGAAATCTTACTATGATCTTCGAAAAAGTTAACTTTCCAACTCTTCAGGCTTCTCGATTTCTCCAGACTAAATTTAATGTGAAGACCTTTGCTTCATTCTCCATTTAAAAAATAGAAGCCAACCAATGCAAAATCTGCCATCTCTCCCCACAGTCCCAAACCTTACTTTTGCATCCCTTTACTCCTGGTTTTGTCCTGCTAGAATAGAAATATTTCTTGTATTTATCTCCTCAAAGAGGTTATTGCTAAGCTGTTTTTATTTATTCACTGTTTATTTACACCCATCTACTTACAATTCATGTCCACCCTCAGTGCCCATGGAGACTACTTTCCTGTAAGTTACAAATGACCTTCATGATGCTAAATTCAATTTAGTTTTATTCTGTCATTATCTTACTCTAATCTCTTGCATATTTGTCAGCATTTACCACTTCCTTTTTTTTTTTTTCATTTTAAAGCCATTCATTGCTGTGGCTAGAATATTTAATGCAATCAAATTTAATTATTTCAAGTCATTTGGAGAAGTGTTATAAAGCAGTTTTGTTTTGGTACTGAGGTGCTTTAGCTCCGAGAAGCATTTACAATCCATTTATTTTTAATTTTTTTTTTTTTTGAGGAAGATCTCTGTAGTTGTGACTCTGGCCTACACCCTGTGATCCCCGTCTCAGCCTCCTGAGTTGCTGGAAATACAGGCTGTGCCACTGCACTCAGCAGTGCAGCCTTTATTATTCTCTGTTTTACTCTATTATTATATTCTCCCCCCAAATATTTAGTTTTCAAAACTTTCAGACATACAGATAAGTTTCAAAAATAGTGAAAAGAATGCTCATATGTCACGTTGATTTTTCTTTTTTTTTTTTTTTTTTATTGGTCGTTCATAAACGTTGATTTTTCAATAGTTAAATATGACATTTGATTTCTCTCTATACATGTCTCTAAAGTGTATTTATCTACTTTTCTATAAACACAAACAAAATATTTTTTGTATTATGTGTGTGGATATCCAACTCTTCCATTTCCATTTGTTAAAAAACCCTTTCTTCATTGAATTAATTACCTTATTAAGTTTGCTGAAAATCAATTGATAATATTAATGTGAGTATATTTCTAGATGATGTATTTATTCCATCATCCTGTGTGTCTCTTAATGCTGACACCAGTCTTTATTACCATAGTTTAGCAATGTATGTTAATTTCAATTCACATACTGTAAATTTTCCAAACTTCCTCCTTTTAAAATTCAACTTTCTATTTTAATGCAGTTTTACATCTACACAAGTATTGAGAACATGGCAGAGGTTCCCATATAATCCATATTCAGGTTTCCTCATTATGAGCATCTGGTACATTGTCACAATTAGCACTACACTATTAATAAATTATCATTAAATGCTGTCCATACATCATTCATATTCCTTAGTTTTCCCTTAATGCCATTTTTTCCTGGTACAGATTTTATCCAGCAAATGACAGAACATTTAGTAGGCATGTCTTCTCAGACTCCTCTTGGCTATAAATGACAGTTTCTCAGATTTTCCTCTTTTTAATGACCTTGACAGTTTTGAAGAGTACTCATTAGATCTTTTATAGAATATATCTTAGTTTGGATTTGCCTGATGTTTTTCTCATAATCAGATAGAAGGAATGTATTTTCAGGAGGAAGACACAGAAGTAAAGTGCCTTTTTCAAGACATCAAGGTTATATGATGGGTGTGTGCTATGCATACCTTGATGTTTATGAAGGGTATATACTATCAATGTGATTTACCACATGATTGATGTTTACCTTGATTACCTGGTTTGTGTTAGTAAAAAATTACTCCCCCTGCATTCACTAAATTAAATCAGATACACATGGACTCCTGGGCACATGAGAACCTCATTCAGGAAACCAGGACCAGGAGCTTACCAGACACTGCAGACTCGTCACTGGGACACCAGGAGAGGCACCTGGGACAGTGGCAGTGATATTTCCTTCTTCATCTTGTGTTTTAGTAATCTGACTTTTTTCTCGTTTTCCCTTCATTAGCATGGTCATAGGTTTATCTATTTTATTTTTCAAAGAACATCTTTTTGTCTTGTCATTCATTTCACTTGTTTCTTTTGTTTGAATTTCATTGGTTTCAGCTCTGATTTTATTTATTTCCTGTCTTTACTGATTTTGGTGTTGATTTGTTCTTTTTCTAGGGCTTTGAGATGTAGTGTTAGAGATTTTGATATGTTGTATAAGTGTTCCCATTTACCTCTTAGAATTTTTTTTGTATTTCATCCTTGATTTCTTCAACTGTCCATTCATCAATCAATCGTGTATTGTTTAGTGTCAATTTGTTTGATATTTTACTTTATCATTGATATCTAATTTCATTCCATTGTGATCTGAGAGAATGCAGAATATTATCTGTTATTTTGTATTTATTAGGACTTCCTTTGTTGTGTAAGATATGGTCTATTTTAGACAATGAGCCTTGCTGTGGAGAAAAAAGTATATTTGCTCATTGATGGATGAAATATTATATATATATATATATATGTGTGTGTGTGTGTGTGTGTGTGTGTGTAATATCTGTCAATTCTAAATTATTTATTGCATTATTTAGTTCTATGGTATATTTAATTAGATTTTTTGGGAAAAAAGACTCTGCTAAGAGGAAAGAAGATGAGCAATTGAATTGGAAAAATATTTAGAAAGGTCATACCTGACATAGGATTTGTATCTGTAATGTATAAATGCATATAGATATGTATACACAATTAAAGTTTTTGAGGGGTGTGTGTGTGTGTGTGTGTGTGTGTGTGTGTGTGAGTTTATGGATAAAATTTTGTTTTCAAAATTAACCTTTAAATTATGTTTAATTGCAGGTGAATATTGATGTTGTTTGAAACTTTCTGATTGTTTGGTGGTCCTGGTAGTTGTACACAGGACATGTGTGTTCTTGGCAATAACAACAGCACTTACATCACATTCCAAGCCTTTTCAAGTTTGGAGACAGGATGTCTATATATTCCCTGGCTACATGGGAAAATAACATCAGCCTGCCTCAGCATCCCAAAGATCTGCAAATACAGATGTGGCCCTCTTCAACCAGGGCATATTGAGTCATTTAGGGAGTAATTGGACTGAACCAATACTTAAGAGACACTAGAAGTTATCATGGTCAATGCATATGGAAATTTTTCTGCTGAAGGAAATATTAAAATTACAATGGAACCAAGGAACTTCACACAGTTTACTATGTCATGTTGTAATAGTAATTTTCCAAGGAACACTGCACATAATTTTTTGTGACACACACACACACACACACACACACACACAAAGAAATCACACATATACTTTTACCAGTGAGCTCCATTCTCCTTTACTTTCCTTCCTCTTCATTTCTTGTATTGGGATGCACACTGTTTTTTGAAGCCTCCCTCCTTGTGCCTATTATACCTGACATATACTGTCTTTGCTTCCCTGGTGTTACCTCAGATATTGATCTGCTTTTGTACTGGGTAGTGACTTCTTTCCCTGTAACTTATGCCTTTCCCTGTCTAGTCCCTTAGGTTATAGACTTCAGGGGGCTGCTTTTCCATCACAATGCTGTCAACAGTTTATATATTTTCATGCAAAATTGGGTGTTAGGTAAGAGTCTGATCCAGTATCAGGTGCCATGGAGGGTGACTGTTCTAGATGTAGGGATGTACAGAGACTTGATAAGTGATGGGATCAGCCAGAGGCAGGGAATGGTGAAAGTGTAAAAGGCTTGATCATAACACAGATACAAGGATTGGCTCTATGTATTTGTCTGATGGTAATACAGGTATGATGTTGCTCATGACTGGCCTGTTGAACCACGTCCCCAGCCTTCTTTACCATGTAAATATTCTTGCAAGGAAACATGGACCATTTTGGGTCAGCACCTCATCTATCTTCTGGTTCCTTTCATGTTTTCTGGAACCTAGTCTGAAGCTTAATGCAGCTTTGTCTGAGCAGATATCAACAGTGGTCAAAGAGATTAGGGAACAAAAAATACAAAGAAAACCAAGAATGTCCATGAATCACCCCAAACTGGCCTAATCACACTATTATTCAATAATACAAAGAATATATTTGTTCTTTAAGTCATTGTACTATTGGATTCCTTGCTGTAAGAGCTTGGTTCTTATCCTAAAACATGCACTCCATATGCTATTCATAAAAGGAAGTTGTGTTAATCTACTCATAGAGATTAACTGGGTGGTAACTGTAGGCAGGTAGGGTGTGGCTAGAGGAGGGGGATCTTTGGGAGCTTGCCTTTGGTGTACATAGTTTGTCCCTGGTGAAAAACTCCCTCTTTGTTTCCCAATTGTCATGTCCTGAGTGCTTTCCTCCACCTCACCTTTCTGCCTGATGTTCTTCTGCTTCACTTCCAGCCTAGAGCGATGGAAACTGCCATCTACCAACTGAGAACCCTGAAACCATGAACCCCAAAATAAACTTTTCTTCCACCAATATTTCTTCTCGGGTCTTTGTTCACAGCAGTGAAAAAGCTGACAAAAACACTATTATCAACAATGCCAATATATTTCCCATCATCTACCCTCACTTCCCAGCAGGGGATAATTTTCACTTTTTACGTTATAATTTAAGTATTTTAAAATGATACTGGGGAAAGGCAAAAGGCTGTGCTTAATTAGGATTCAGGCATAACAGGCTACTAGATTTCAAATGCATCTTCATTTCTGCTCTGCAGTCTTTTTGTTCACTTATTGCCTATCTACAAGATTTTCCATAATAAATCTTCTGAAATCCCTCACCAATTTCTAGTCACTGATTCTATTCTAAACCTGCTATAATCTTGGCAAGTGATTTTTACTACTCTAGAGAAGATCAAGATTATCAGACACTAATTCCTTCATTTTTCCTTTAATCTCTTATTCTCAAAAATAACCATCTTTTTATCCTAGAGGGAGAACTACCATTTTCCTTTCAATCTCCTGCTAAACAGCACAATCATAATTCTTATGTTGAAAGGAGTTTCTTTGATTCTTGTGACCTAAATAAGATTAGTTAATACTCCAAATTTACACTGTGATGAAGTCCAAAGTCCATTGAAAAGTTTCTAGAAATGTATATACATCTTAAATTTTCAAGGTCACACAAGTATCCAAGCTCCTGTTTCCATATGTGTGTTCCAAGTATATAGTACAATGACCCAGAAATGAAGTCCAGACCCTTCAAACTAAAACAAAACAAAACACGAATTTAAAGTAAAAAGTTTGAGTATTATAGGATTTACTGAAAAAGCCAAATGACATCTTTCTGACCAAGGAGAATACAGTAGTATTCTTCTGGGAGTGTTCAGGAATGCATTTGCTTTCCTAATACAAAGTGAGTGAAAGATGTAGCTGATACCAGGTCTTTCTCCCTTATCCTGGCTTGACTGTGGATATGTGTCTGGAGAAACAGGAGCTGTCTCATAACAAGAAGACAACAAATAAGTTCTGACATTTTAGACCTATTGAAGCAACACCAGCAGCTTTCTACACCTTGTTAGTTGCAAAAAAGTAAATCTCTATTGTTTTAAGCCACCTCTAAGTTCTTCTTCTTCTTCTTCCCTCTGCCCAGTCAATTCTGTACCCAGCAGAAAATTTTAAAAGTTGGTAGGATCATTGAAATGCTCCTTCCTCAGAATCCAAGGTCATGTGATACCATTCTGTCAAACCGCCTAACTTCCTGGATTTGCCCTGAATTTTGAGAGGTTCTTAATCTCTAACCGTCTCTTCAGAAATCTGTTAGTAACAGACTGAGCTAACTCTGCTCATCCATCGGAGCCCTATACGAATCCTGAATTTATATATATTTAAATTTATTCCTATATACACAAATTCATATACAATATATATTACTTGATATAATACCTGACAAATGAATTCTGAAAATTACTTATATACAAGGACTGAAAATTTAAAAGGCAACAGAAATCAATGATTAAGTTTTTGTGAAGTCATAAATGAATTTTATACAACCATTATGTTGTACTTGCACATAGCAGCTTTATTCATAATTGCCAAGACTTGAAAGCAGCCAAGATGTCCTTCAGTAGGTGAAGGGATACATAAACCATAGTACATTCAAACAATGTAATATTATTTTTCAGCACTAAAAAGAAATGATCTAGCAAGCCATGAAAAGACATAGAGAAAACAAACACATATTACCAAGTAAAACAAGCCAATATAAAAAGCCTATAGAACTATAGGATTCTAACAAAATGATGTTCTGGAAAGGGCAAAACTATGGAGACAGTAAAAAGGTCAGTGGTTGCCATGCATTGGGAGGGGAAGGGATGAAGAGGCAGAAGGCAGAGAATTCTTAAAGCAGTAAAAATACTCTGTACAGTACAATAATGACGAGACACATGCTGTTGTGTATTTGTCACACCACCAAACATACCTTAACAAGCATGAACTTTAATTTAAACTGGGGACTTCGGGTGTCAATATAGGTCTATCAGTTGTAAAAATATACCCCAGCCCTTGTGGGGGATATTGATAATGAGGGAGGCTGTTATATATAGGGGTAGGGGCATATATGAAATCTTTGTACCTTCTGCTCAATCTTCCTGTGAACCAAAATTGCTCTTAGAAAATAAAACAGTTTCAAACAATATGTTGTAGGGACAATTAGGAAGTTTGGGGAAGTGCTGACAGTTCTCTATTTATTGACATAGTGGTGATTATGTGGGTGTTCATTTTCTATAAAATTCTTTAGTCTATATATTTACTTGATATTCTTTTCTATGTTTTGTATTTTACAAAAATTTAAAAAGCATACATTTTAATGACAGGTCTCTTAATGACAAGAATTTAAAGGCATATTAAGTTATACAACAGTGCACACAATACCAAGATTTTTCACCAGTTACATACCAAAATATTAAAAGTTTGGTTATTTTCCAATAAGAACTAGATTACTTAGGGGTATTTGAAGAACATATAGGTATTTCTAAAAGCGAAAATGAAAAACACTAAGTAAAATAATCATTTTACAAATGTTTGTATGAACCATTGGTAAAGAACAAACAATTTGCATTGTTACATACAAGATAAATATATAATCATTATTAGAATATTTTCCCATTAAATCATAATCAACATATGTATATAATTTTAAATAAACAAAATACTCACTATTAAGTGACTATTACTAGGGATTTTGCTTTTATGGTTGAATTTCTTTATTAGAAACATCTTTGACACTAGTTAACAATTTCAAAGTGATTTTTTAAGTGGTAGAAAGACATGATGAGGTCTGTTGTGTTGCCCTAGGCCTTTACTATAGTAATGGATCACATTTATCATAACCTTATAAACAACTGTCATAAAAAGCAGAGTCCACTATGTAAAATGATCTACTATAGCCTCATTACACCTTTATTATAGTAGTGGCATAATATTACAGTTACAAATTGAAAATATGCTGCACATAACTTAGTTTGAGAAGAAAAATCACTTAACAGTCCAACAATATTCCAGTAGACAATCTTGGTCTTTATAAATCACTCAGATGACTTTTAAAGGTTAAAAAGTAAAAAGAAAGTTTGTGATTTGAATCTGCTACTACTTTAACAATGGTTTGGGGGGCATGACCCAGAAAAATTATCTCAGAAAGGAAGAATACTTCTTTTCTCATTTAGAGAATAATAAGATGACACTTACTTCTGTATAATGACTCTAATTACATCCAGCATGTACAATCAGGTAGTAACATCAAGTGTTCCTGGATTAATATAAAAATGGATTTAAATTAGAAACACAGTACCACAATGCTCTAACATCAGCAAAAATCATTACTTAAGAGTTTGTGAAAATGACAAGAGCAAATGCCAATCAAATACATAGACTGTATTTATATAACCCAGGTAATAGTTCAGTGGGGAGGTTTGAAAAAGAAATTATTATTTCAATGCCAAGTCACGCTTACAGCTTTGAACAAGTAGCGAAACATGGGCATGTTTCTCAAATGGATTTCACAGCATCAGTGCAAAAGCCGGAGGGGATGGCTTAGTTTTTTAAGCCTCAGATTTTAAATACCTAGACTCCCTGCAACTACAGCGTTAAATCCTCTGTGGAACCACAGCTTCAAATGCTATCAGGAGAGACTCAACTCTTCATCCTTGTGAGACTGATAAATTGAAAGCCATGAAGTTTAGAGGAAAAGGAGGGGAGCCTGGAGCTTCCCAAAACTAACCCCCCTCAATCTTAGACACACACACACACACACACACATGCAGGATAGCTATATTTGTAACATTTAAAGTTCCATTTGAGACATTTTCTTTGGTAGTACTGGAGGATGCTGTTTTTAAGACATTCAGAAATCTCAGAGCCCTCCCATGCACCAGCTTTATAAACATTTCAATTAAATTTTAGACTGCTTAAATTAGACTAAATACATTATTTTTAACTCTCATTGAATACAATCAAAAAATTATACATGTTTCTTTAAAATGCATTTAGGTATCAAATTAATTATTATTTCTGTGGAAATTTCTGTATTTCAAATCAATTTTTTCTGCTTTGCTTATTCCTGATACCAATTTATGAATATTTGGTGAATGTCAATTAAAGCAACAAAATATTATTTAATTAGTACTCTAACATCATGAGACTCATTAATGAGATTTTGTAAAATAAGAAAAAAAAACATTATTATTATCTCCATTTTACAGATGAAGAAAGTGTGGATCAGGAAAATTACTAACTTAATCACAGCTTATGTGTAGTTACTCTGAGTTTTAAAACAAAGGTCTTGAAAATATCCTAAAGTTTTGTTAGTTACAAGTAAGTTCCATTGAGGAATATAGATGTTTTTCCAAACAAAATTGTACAATGCATTTTAGAATGCATTTTAAATAAAAGATCTTTATATCTATTTTTTGATTTATCAGTAATACTACATGTCACTGCTGTTACATATAATTAATGATTTTAATGGGTAAAAAATTGGAGTGCATGCTGGAAAAACTGTTGATTTTTTTTAAGTCAACTACCTAATTGTTAACAGATGTCCCTTTTCATTTGGATTTACCTCAAAATAAAGCAAAAAGATACAGCTACCTCAGGGCTGAAATGAAAACCTGAGAGTAGCCAGGTGTCTGTGGTGCATGCCTTTAATTCCAGTAGTTCAGGAGACTGAGGCAGGAGGATTGAAAGTTGAAAGCCAGCCAGCCTCAGCAAAAAGCAACTAAGCAACTTAGTGAGATCCTGTCTCTAAATAAAATACAAAATAGGGCTGGGATGTGCCTCAATGGTCAAGTGCCCCTGAGTTCAATCCCTGGTACCCCCCCCCCAAAAAAAGAAGAAATCCTGAGAGAAACATGAGAACACCAAGTTTAAAACCTAAACTATTCTCCAAATGTTAGTTAAAAAATAATATTCCAGAAGGAACTCAAATAAACTAATTTAATTTGTTTAAGACTTAGATATGGACATAAATTTAAGTTTAGGCAAAATGGATTGAAAGAGTAAGTATTTTAATAGCCACAAAAAAGACACTAAATAAAGTGGATTCCTTTGAGATTGCATATTAATTATTTTAAACACCAATGTCCATGGAAGAGTTGACATACTGAGACATTTTTTTTCCAGATGTTCTCACTGTAATATAATTTAGCTGTTTTCCCTCCAACTAATAGATGAGATAAACTTCTCTAACAGGATTTTGAATTCAAGTAAGGGAAGAGAATTTTGGAGAAGAATGAACAGAGAGAGTTAAAAGTGTTCCAGCTCCAGACACCTTAAGAAACACGAACAGACCAGAGAATAATGGGCACTGAGACCAATTTTGAATGTATTGTATTTTTCTGCTGTTGCTAAAGGTATGTCTCAGTTTCTTAGGTTGTATAATTCTCAGCTCAGGTGCTAAGGAAAATTCAGAAGTCAATGTTTTCTTTGATTTCTTACACCATTTCACCCATCTTTTACATTTCACCTGGTATTAGCCTATGCTCATTATGCCAGCAAAAATGGCTGCTCCTGCTTCAAAAGCCCATAAATGGAATTTCCTTTAATTACACCTAACTTTTTAATAGCAGTTCCCTGCCTTGGGATAATTCTTCTAGGCTATTTTATGCAGTTTAAGCTATGTATTCAGTTTCCTAGCAATAAGGGCCTTGAAGATTTTGTAAGCCTCACAACTCCCATCTAGTCTGAATAGATTTACAGAGGCTCTTTAAAAATGACTTCTGTTCCTTTGACTACACGGGCAAGCATTCCACAATCCCAAAGGGATTTTGGGTCCATGCTTGCACATCTGTGCAGTAACCTACGTATCAGAATGAACAGCCTCTACCATGCATGTAAAGACTCCATCCCTCCTTTTGTTCAAACATTTATTTAGTACTTAATGGTGTCAGGTAAAAATACTTTTAACAAAGAATGGAGCTAGACTTCTTGCCTGGAGGCATAGATGCACTTCAGTGGTCTATGTAGAGGATCAATTTGTATTTCCCCAGATTGTCCTTTTCTTCCAGCTCAGGGATTTCTAAGGAGAGGACGTCCTACAGAGAGCTGTGGTAGGAAGACTGAACAGGGAAAGTAAGGGAAGAAAATATCTAAAATGAATTTGGTCTAAAGAACTCTTCATCCATACTCAATAACCATTTCAGATCCCTGAGGAATTCCAGATTACATTTTAGACGAGGCAAAGTTCAATTTACACTTTTAATTCAGAGGATAAATAAGTACAAAAACAACATTTACCCAAAGTTCCTAAAGACAAACAAACCAGAGTTGCATAACTTCATACTAATTTTCCAATATGAAGCTCAATCTATACTTAACATCAAAGAGGGCAGCAATTTGTTTGACTAATAAAAGTAAATGTCTCTGCACTGCGCTTAATACGAAGCACCTCAGTAGGAACGAACCCTGCAGCTCCACTATGACCGACCTCTAACGCGATCCCTGAGAAGGCCACGTCTGGCGAGAGTTGAGGGACCGCGGCCCGCACCAAAGGGAGAGGGCGTGGCCGTCGTGTGGGCGGGGTCCTGGAGATCACGAGTGCTCGAGCTCTGGACGGGTCTGCGCCGGTTGCTTGACCCGGGACTTATTTCGCGCTTGCCTGCTTAGCGCGCAACTATGGCGCGGAAGTCGAATTTGTTTGTGTTTCTCGTGCCGCTCCTGCTCGGCCCGACCCTAGTGCGCGGCTTCAACACTCTGCCCCTGGTCCTCAACACTTGGCCTTTTAAGAGTGCAACCAAAGCAGGTGCGAAGCGGCGGCCGGGGGTGGGTGTCTGCACTGCAAGAGGTCTCGGTGGGGTGGGGAGGACCGACTGGCTGGCCCCATTGCAGCTGCAGGGCAGGCAAGCGCCCGATTGGCCAGGCCTTCCGCAGTCTCGGCTTCCAGTCCTTCCTGCTTCGCCCTCTTCGTTTCTCTTTTGCAATTGACCTTTACTCCATCGTCCTCCAAGGCTGTGTTTTTAAGTCCTTGTCATTTAGGATCACTCCTTGTATTGCCCCCCACTCTCACCCCGCACTAATATATATTACACTGTCCTGCTGACCTCCAACGTTTCGGGTCTTTCAGCTTTTACTCTTCCAGTGGCACTTACGCTGGTTTTTGCCTGATACCTAGTTTTGCCGGGCGTCTACCTCTCCACCTTCCCTTTCTCACCCCCACCTCCATGTATCTTCAGTACCCTGGATTCTTAGATTCTTAATTTCTAGACAACCTTTTTTGCCCAAAAGATAGCATATTCTTTTCCCACACAACTTTTTTCTTTTTTTTTTTTTTTTTTGGTAACACTCTGATATATCCGAGGAGCTTCTCAACAAACATTGTGCCTGAGCCCCACCTCCTGGGATTTTGATTTAACTGCTGGAACTAGGTCATCTGCTTTTTAAAAAAAAACAAAACCTCCCTGTGTAATTTTCCTTGGCAGTCAGAGAGGATTGAGAACCACAAAGCTATGGTATCCCCTCTTCCAGGAAGCCTTCCCTAATGCCCTTAAACTTAATGAATCGGAATCAGATTCCCATCTTTTGCTCCGTGATATTATCCTGTATATACCAATCTTCTGGCATTTTCCTATCGTATTATGTTTGTTTCTTTCGTTTCAAGACAGACTACTGCAGGAGTAATTTCATACCCTTGGTACCCCATCTCATAGATTAACTTTCTGGTGGCAGAATTGAATCCAGAATTTGAAGGAGGTAAACTGCTATGTTATAGGCAGGGCATAGGCATCATAGAAAATAAGGAATCAGGTTGTGAGAAAGAGATTCATAGCAACAGAGAGACCCAAAGAAGCCCAGCAATCTGGGCAGGGGACAATTCTGTGTAAGTTACCTTATAGGAAACTTCTCAGAATATACTTTCAAGCCTGTAGGTCCATTAGTGACATTAATTAAAGTGCTTATTGACAGTACCTGCTGTTCAAGGAATTCTGTTTTTATGGGTAAAGTGTTCAAGGAAGACCTCCCCTACCCCAATGTACAGGGATCCACAGAACAGCACAGTGCGAAAAGTATGGCCACCATAGTTGAAGTAACTACTTTTAAAACCAAGTTCTGCTGTGTACCAGCTGAGTGACCTTAAAAATTTTTATTAAGTCGATGGTTCAATTTCCTCTTTTTTAAAATGAGGAATTGCACATTACTATCTTAAAAACTGCTATGAAGACTAAATGAACTAATTCATATGAAGTCCGTCTTGTAACTGTTTCTTAGAATTTTATCAAGACTGTCCTGGAATAGGTGTTACCTCAAAAAAAAAAGGTAATATTATGCATATTTTTGCAGAAGAAATTTGTGAGGTGATGATTTAATAGATTGTCAGTTTAACTGCCTTTGGGTAGTTTCAATTGTACCTTTAAAAATAAAGGAGAGGATACTGCTTTTCTTAGAAAAAATAGCTATTAAAAAGAGAAAGAAAAAAAAAACACCTCACATTGTAGCAGTAGCCAAATTCTTTGAATTCTTTATAATAACCAGTGATGTAATTTTTGTCTCTGACTGATTTGTATACTTGATAAACTACTTTGCTGACATTTCAGTTTAAGTGAGTGTAAAAACGGGGAAAATTAAAATAGGAAGTCTCAAATTGCATTTGGCATCAGGAAAATATATATATGTAAAGGAGCATTATTTGGTTTAATTAACAGCATGGCTGGTGTTAGAATCTGGTGGTTCTGCCCTCGATGCCATTGAGAATGGCTGTGCTATGTGTGAGAAAGAGCAGTGTGATGGCTCTGTAGGCTTTGGAGGAAGTCCTGATGAACTTGGGGAAACCACGCTGGATGCCATGATCATGGATGGGTAAGAATGCCTTTCAGAGAGATTGCTTCTCTGTGCCTGTGCTTCATGTTAAGCTACATTTAGAATTGTAATTTCTCCTAAGCTCAAGATGGGAAAAGGTGTGAGTTTTGTCACAGGTCAGAACCACTAGCTTATTGTATTTGGCATTTTCAAACACAAGGAGTTTCCCTCTTGATTATTTAAAAGTGAATAACTTATCCTAATAATATCAATAACACATGAAAATAGATCTCCTATAACAGGGAGAAAATTTGCCTCTGACCTTATAAACCATCATTCACCTGACATCCACAAATATTATGGTTTGTGTGACCAGAAAACTTAAAGCCTCTTTCAGAAGCCATGTTTAAGAATTTTAGTTCTGTTGGAATATATGGTAAACTGATTTTCTGTTTTTTCCTTAATTCTGATCTTGTGGAAATCTATGAACTTCATGAATGTGCTTTTTGCTTTTCTGTGTTAGATGTTGGAATTTATCCTACAAAACATTATTGCTTAGAGAACAGCAAGATTTTTAAATTTATGAACCTATGAAAGTATCTTAATACATATTACGTTTTTTTCTTACAGCACTACCATGAATGTAGGAGCAGTAGGACGAATTAAAAATGCTATTGGTGTGGCACGGAAAGTACTAGAACATACAACACACACACTTTTGGCAGGAGAGTCAGGTATTTCTTAACTATACTGAAATTCTTTCTAGTCTTGTCTGTAGTCATCCCTGTGAAAAATAGTACTCAGAATCCAAGGAGAAAAGACTTCAGTTTAAATTCCAGCTCTTAATGTCTATTTAACTGGATAGGTAACTTCTAACCCTTACTTTCTTTGTCTTTAAAATAGGATTTAAAAAATAATAATAATTTATTACCTATAGATGAGTAAATGCTGGACTGAAATAGTGTTCACCATCAGTTTTTTCCCATATTATTACATTTTTATGGGTGCATCATTAACCTAGAGAGCATTATTAACATAAGAAGATAGGACTAGAAGGAATATGCTATGACAACATCACTTACTTGAAGACTTTCCACACTGTATACTAGAAATTATACAATGGACTATAATAAAAAAATATTTTTAATGATATGTTTATCTAGTTACTCCAATAGGTTTCCTAAGATGGAGAGAGATGGTGAAGGTGAGGTAGCAAAGGATTCTGCATAACACACAACCCAGGGAACTCAAGCAGATCAGCTTTAAGTAGGACATATGAAAGTTGAAGATGTAGAAATTGATTTCCTTGAAATTGTTCATGTGTGAAAACTCTTTGAGAAAACTTTGTGTACCCCTCTGGATATTTTTGTGTACCGCATGTAAGAGGCAGCTGACCTAGGATGCCTCCAGCACATACATTTTGCTTGAAAGATGATACTTTGTTAATTTATACTTTCCTTCCTAATCGCCAGCCACCAAGTTTGCTGAAAGTATGGGGTTTACTGTGGTGAGCCGTTTCTGTGAACTGTGGCCGCCATTACAAGATGGCGCTGGTTTCCCCTGTAGTCTGTGACAAACAACTCCTTATCAGAATGAGTTGGCATGCTGTGACTTGGCACCCTGTGAGAAAAGTCCACGTGGCAGCTTCGCATTGGGGCTTGAGGTGCTTTATTAAGGCTGGGAGGGGCATCCAGGGGTTAAGAGAGAAAAAAGTATCAAGGACCTGAATAAACTGCTGAAAGAAGATTCCCGAGTTGCGTCTTCCTTGCGGGCAAGGGGTCGCGACAGTTTACCAATGAGGATTTATCTACCAGTGCTTCTCAAGCTCTTCATTCGGATTGGCTTGCTCACAATTGCCAGCCAAATAATTGGAGAGTATGTATATGTATTCAATCTCAAAAATAAATTACTTGAAAATATTAAAATTATTTCCTTTCAGTTCTCTCTTGCCTGCCTATTTCTGAGGATGCTTCTTAGCATCCTGGCTACATGTTACAGCTGGAGATTTAAGTTGTCTCTCTGGGCATTGACATGAGAGCTCCTTTAGCAGGCTCTGGTTCACATCCATGGTGAAGAACTACTGGTCTTTGGCAGTTGTTTGCAGACTAGGAAGATTCTGGGAATTGGAGCTGCCCCCATCAGAGATTTTCTGCTTATATTTCCTTGGATAAAGGCTGAAAAAGTCAAAGTTTTGGAAACATAAGTCTGAAATATTTTCCAGTTTTTATCTGTGTGAAGTATATATAAGTATATGTATGAAGTATATATCCAGCATCTTCCCATCACTTCAGTTAAAGATTTATACCATTAGGTATCTTGTTTGTTACTAATGGGATAATTTGTCTTTAATGGAATTTTTAGCACAAATCAGTTTGCCTTTTCCATACAGTTTCCTTCTTTGATTGTTTTATGGCCTCATCTTTTTTATTTTTCCCTAATTGCTGATTACCATGATGTCTCTGGGATTAACCATGGAAAAAGATGGTTGATAAAAGAGAATAGGGAAGGTACCTAGTATACTAATGTATAATGTGTACAGGTTGAACATCTCGAACCCAGAAATCTGAAATTCAGAACTCTCTGCCCTGGTTCCACAAGTGAAAGACTCTACACACCTCATGTACTGCAGTTAAAATGCAGGTGCACTAAAAATATTGTATAGCATCACCTTCAGACCACTTGTATACAAAACAAACCAGTATATGAAATATAAATGAATTGCTTTAGACTTGAGTCCCATACCCATGGTATACTTGTAAAGATTCCAAAATCCAAGACAATCAAAAATCCAAAATATCTCTAGTTCCAAGAATGTCAGATAAAGGGATCATCAACCTATAGTAGTTTCTTGTTTTGTTTTATTGTTTTATTTATTTGTTTATTTTTATGCCACTAGGGATTGAACCCATCAGGTATTCTATCACTGAGCTATATAACTAGCCCTTTGTATTTTTAAATTTTGAGACAGCCTCACTGAAGCTGGGTTCAAAATTGAGATCTTGCTAGGTCAGCATCCCACACCACTGGGATTACAGGAGTCTACCACCTCACCCAGTCCTTATTTTAAACCAATCCATGTATACCACGTAAATTCATAAATGTGGATTATATTTTTGTGCCTTTAAGATTCAAAAGGATAGCTGGGTTTGCAACTCAGTGGTAGAGCGTTTGCCTAGTATGTGTAAGGTATTAGGTTCAATTTTCAGCATTGCATATAAATAAATAAAATAAATGTCCATCAACAAGTAAAAAATATATTTTAAAAATGTTTTTAAAGGAATCCTAGAGTACCACACTTAGAGCATATTTCATAAGCCTAGCTTTGGAAAGAAAAAAGTGGATTGCAAACAGTGGTTTTAAGTCTCAGAATTCTTATTTATCCAGGAAAAAAATTCTGAAGAGTACCATTGTGTTGTACCTTATTCCATTGGATTAATATCTAATTAAAAAAAAAAAAACCTCTTGTATTGTGCTTAGAATTTTAGCAAATAGAGACAAAATTCAGGGACCTGTTCTATGTGAGATATATATATAAAACACATATTATGTAATTCTGAGACTAGCATGGGAATTTTGTAAACTTAGATATTCGTCAATTTTCACATAAGACTCAACTACTCTTTATGTTTACATTACCATATATTTCTTACTAGTGTTAAGTGATTGTACATAACTACTTGTCAATTTCTAAGATACTCTTTCTTAAAAATAAAACTTAAATCTTATTTACAGAATGTAATACCAGATGCTTCAAAATACTGTGGACCCTACAAACCACCTGGTATCTTAAATAAGGATGATCCTACCTATAAAAAAGCAGAAGATGATTATGGTCATGATACTATTGGTAATTTGTCTTTTATACAGTTTTCATGATTAAAAGTTAATTACCTTCTTCATCCCTGTTCATGTACTAGAAGTTGATTTTGGCAAGTAAGTGCCTCTCTCTCATTTTTTTTCCTTGGTATGTATATAAATAAGAGAGATTTTATGTATACATGAATGTATTTGTTAAATTGCTTATACAAGATCCCCCCAAATCAAATATGACTATTCATGTGTTGATTTTTAATTCTTTGATAGTTAGTTCTTTATGTTGTTTGGTGGTACTAGGGACTGAACCCAGGGATGATATACCACTGAGCTACACCGCTCACATATCCAGGCCTTTTTATTTTTTTTATTTTAAAAAAGCATCTCACTAACTTCTCTAGGCTGGCCTCCAACTTGCAATCCTCCTCAGCCTCTCAAATTACTGGGATTATAGGCATATGCCACTGTGCCTGGCTATCATTTGCTATATTAAAGTGGCCTTAAATAATTTTTCCAAGTTTTTAGGACAGAATTTTTTCTACTAGTCCATTTTAGTGATTTTATTTGGAATTACCCCTGAAAAAAAAAAAGCAAAGTAATTCACCAATTTGAAGAGGAAGGATATGGGATGTCTATCAAATGACAATATGAAGCCAAGTCATCACAGTGCATAAATTATACTACTGATATAATTTTCACTATCCACAAATTTTCACATTACTTCTACGTGAAATTAATGAGAGTATATTTATATTATTTTCCTAGTTCAGGCTGTGAAAACACAGTACAAAGGCTGGTGACTTACAAACAACTGAAATTAATTCTCACAGTTGTGGAGGCTGGAAGTTCAAGGTCTAGGCATGAGTAGATCCTGTGTCTGGTGAGGGCCCATTTCCTAGCTCATGGGTGATGTCTTCTTCATGTCCTAATGCAATCGAAGGAGCTTAGCTAGCTCTCTGGGCCTCTTTAATAAAAGTAAGAGTCTTATTTGTTAGGGCTATGCCTTTATGACCTAATCACATCCCGGAAGCCTCCCTCCTAAATTCATCACTTTGTGGACATAAATTTTGGGGAGCCAACATTCAGACCAAGAAGTTATCAACTGCTCAATAATGTGGTTATATTTGAAGTAAACTTTAGGTACTGACAATTTTTTGTTTACTTCCAGGTATGGTTGTAATCCATAAGACTGGACGTACTGCTGCTGGTACATCTACAAATGGTATAAAATTCAAAATACCTGGGTTAGTGTTTTCATAAGAACAGAACTCTCAAATATAAATAAATGTAAAGCAGTATGTGCTGGGTGCCCTGGAGGATAGTACAACCAAGTAGAGTGCCAGCCTCATGGCTGATGTAGATAAATGTGAAAGAAAACACATTAGATCTGCTAAGTGCCAAAGGAGGAGTCAGAGCCAGTGCTTTAGAGTTTAGGGTGGCTTAAAGTAAGTAGTTAGTAATGCCAATAAGGTGTTGCTAGCTAGGAACTGATCCTTGAGTCACAGAAAGGAAAGGGGATCTTCACAGCAAAGGCACTGGCAGGTAAAAGTAGTGCTCACTTCAGATTCAGGGCTTCTGCTGGCTGAAGAGATTGTTAGTGCATGGTGGAGAGGCAGGTGGTGGAAGGTAAGACTGGAAAGGAAGACTGGAAACATATTTCAAGGAGTCTTATGTTAGTTTGAGGATTTCTAAATTTTATTTTGAAGTGGTAGAAAAGGATTAAAGATTTATTTACAAGGAAAAGCTTTGTCAAGAGTTTGACATATTGCATAATAAGCAAGAATAGATGTTAGGTAAAGAAAATCAATTTTGAGCCTCTTAAAATAACCCAGAAATCAGATGATAAAGAATGGTAATTATAGGAAAGTAGCTGTAAATCTTTGAATGTCAGCTTGGCATGTAACTAGCTGATTACAGTTTTTTTTTTCATTTTTTAAATTGGCAAGTAAAAAGCATTTATGACATATGTATAATGTTTTCATATATGTATACACACATACACAGACATAGTGATTTAACTTATATATTACCTCACAAAATTGTTTTTTGTGGTGATTACAACTTAAAATCTGCTCTCAGCAATTTTCAGATAGACAGTAATAAAGGTGTTATTGTAATAACCATGATATACAATTGACCTCGTAAAGTTATTCCTCCTGTCTAATGGAAGTCTTGTGTCCTTTGACCAATATGTCTCCAGTTCCCTCACTCCCTGGTATCAAGCAATCACCATTTTCATCAGTTCTATAAATTCAACTTTTTTATACTCCATGTCTGATAATAAATTCTTAATTAATGTAGGTTTGTGAAAACTAAGTTGAAAAACTAACAAAAGTCTTTTCTCTATGTTGTGAAGAATTTACTTAAAACAATAATCAGTAGTTATGTGGAAATATCCTCTATTTTGGAAACAACTCATAATATAATTTATTTTACACTTGATTTCCTGTCCTAAATTCTTATGCTGTGTGCTCATAAAGTCGCATAGGAGACTCACCAATACCTGGAGCTGGGGCATATGCTGATGATACTGCAGGGGCAGCTGCAGCCACTGGGAATGGTGATATATTGATGCATTTTCTGCCAAGGTATGACTTCTTACGTTTGTAAATTTTAGAGATCTTTATAGGGGATATGTTCTCTGTCAAGATATAAAATGAGCTTTTGTTTTGCATAATCTGATTGTGCACAAGAGCTTTTGAGAAATTTATATACAAACTTTTTGCCTATCATTTAATGATCATTCAAATTAAGTAATCATAGTTCCATGAAATAGAATAGTACCCTACTTCACAGATGAGAATATTTATAATTTATTCAAATGTAAGTCCACTAAGTCAAGGAGCTATGATAATTGATGAATCAAGTACGAAACATAGTCCCTATGTGCAGTCAATTACTAGAACTTCATGTTGCCTACGTGTACAGTATTTTCTCCTTTAATTGTAGCACCTTTTCTCTTTTAAATGTAACCTCTATTCTCTGTGATTTCTGGTTGTTATTACTAAACCAGAAACTCAGCCAAAGTCAAAAAATACTAAGCCAGAAAAAAAAAAACTAATTTCTCAGTCTGAAACTAATGGTGGATGACTTGAATAGATGATATTATATCAAGATTTCCTTGCTTCAATGTTGATGCTTTAGTGAGAGTTAGCCACTCCCACTCATTATATGTATTCTATCAAATATGACAGTTTTGTTGGTTTTAAATTTCTAATTAAAGTTACCTGATTTGAAGTTTGCATTTGTTCTATGATACTGAAGTTCCCTCTGTTTAAATCAGCTACCAAGCTGTAGAATATATGAGTAGAGGAGAAGATCCAACCATAGCTTGCCAAAAAGTGATTTCAAGAATTCAGAAGTATTTTCCAAAATTTTTGGGGGCTGTTATATGTGCCAATGTAACTGGAAGTTATGGTAAGTTGAATTTGAATTTTGATTTATGCAAACCCTTTTAAATACTATATTGTACAATATACTAGTCAGTAGAACAGGGAACTATGTAGAGTAGGCTCTGAGTAAATGTTAATTGATGGTCTTTCAAGGCCCACAAAGTGTTAAAATATACCTAAAACCCTTTTTTGTTGACTACTGGTAGTTATATATTATCTGTTCTTTGGCTCTTAGTTCTTATCCCTACATGTTGAGATGTACTAATTTAGTTAGATGCTTTTACTAATTAGAAAGAGGTAGGGATAAATTATTTCCCATTCTTCTTTTCTAATTGTTACTTAAATATTTCAGCCATTTAGACCTTTTGGGAGTTCCAAAAGAACAAAATGTATTACTAATTTGTAAACCAAAGAAGTTTGCAGAATTATTTTTGCACTGTGTTTGAGGCATGTCTTTTGCTTCATTTACTTTCCGTATGAGCCTATCACAGTTTCAAAGCATTTTAAGATCAACCACTGCTGATTCTCATTAGTGAATTTTCAGATGGGGAAGATATACAGCTTATTGATCAATACGACTTATTAGGTTAGACTGCTTATTATTTTCTTTGATCTTTTACTTCCCACACGTCTGTATTTGAAAAACTTGTTTGTGGAATTCCTTATTCTTTTTTAAGTATTAAAACACAAAAGTCAGTAAGAGTTATGGGGAGGGAAGGTTTTATGTATGAAATAAGTCAGTTTCATTGATTCTCTCTTAAGAAATAAACTGTAGAAGGCTCGGAGTTGGATTTAATAGGATGGAAAATGCTAATTATATAATTGTAGATGAATTTAAAATGACTAGTACCTTACATTTGAAGTAATGAGAGTAGAAGGGACATCTCCCCCAAGGGTTTTTAAGCAGAAGATGAACCCAAGACAAAAAGCACCTTGTCAAATAACTCTTCTTTCTGTGAGATTAACAGAGTAGAAAAGAATAAGAAGCAGTGATGTTGGGGGGGGGTGTTAATGGATGAATCATAGGAATGTTCTAGAGGCTAGGGAAATAAAATTTTTGGATGATGTTCCTGAATAATTTCTTGTAAGAAAGGGACATGAAAACATTAAAAAAGAAACAACAGCATGTGTATGGAACAGACAATCCGCAAATTTTCTGAAGTTCAAGAGGATTGCTCCCCCACCACCTGTTTTTGGGTTTTTTTTTCTTTCTTTCTTTCTCTCATAACTACTCAGTGCCAAGGAAGGTACTTCTTTGTAGCTTTGTTGTACATATATAAACAATTGCCAGTGTCCAGGCAAATAGCAATATCTGTGTTGGTTATAAATATATGCATCCTGTATTTAACCACACATCTTTCTCTTTTTTGACCCAAGGTGCTGCTTGCAATAAACTTCCAACATTTACTCAGTTTAGTTTCATGGTTTATAATTCTCTAAAAAATGAACCAACTGAGGAAAAAGTTGACTGCATCTAATCCATCTTCTCTGTCACTATCTGTATTTAAAGAAGAAAAAAACAAAAGCAAAAGGTTATAATCATCATGTAGTGGTTGTCTGCATTGTAAGATTTTTGTATAAACACAAAAATAAATTTATGCTGAAATGGCACTTTCTACATCTGAAATTTTTGTATTTTCTATTTTTATTTAAGCTTTGTACACTCCCTGAAAATTAATATCCATATGTGTATGTGTTGTATAGACTTAAATGTAAATGGTATTTGAATTTCTAATTGATGTTGCAAGAAATTACTACTTCGGGAATATATTTTCACAGTAATATACTAAATCCAAGTCAGCTATATTTGAGTACTTAAAATCATTAAAGTATACAAGCCTTTTAGGTCTTCCTCAAAGGAAGAGTTACACTAAGACTTGGCAGATTAGTCCTGGTTAAATTTCAGTTTGTTATGTTCAGTATGACATACCTCTGACCACTGATTATTAGTTTTACCTAGTGTTCCTAATAGCTTGAAGCAGGAAGAATGCTATTAATATAGATGCTTTTTATTTTGCACATATTAGAAAATATGGGCAATCTTCTGGTAAGCAATTATATTGATTTTGTTTGGATTACTCTCTAATGGATCTCTGGATGTAGGAAAGTTTTGAGCCACAAAAATCTCTGTCTTTAAGCTTCTGACAGTCAGTATTGGTCATGTCTTTTACAAATCATTGGGGGCATTTGATTTGTACTGTAATTTTACTAATGTCTTTTGCAGAGGTGGGATTACAATTAGAAATGTCAATAATGTGTTTTCTGGCTTGGTATTATTTTCCTAACTTCTGAACTACATCTGAAAAGTACGTGGAAGTTGTGTGTCTGCTTTCTTAGCATCATCTTGTTTTTTTATCCTCCCTCTGTACCAGGGATTGAATCCAGGGCACTTAACCATGAGCCACATCACCAACCCACTCCCCCTTTTTTTTTCTTTTATTTTGGGCTGGTGGGGAGGTACAGGGGATTGAACTCCAGGGCACTTAACCACTAAGCCACACTCCCAGCCCTCTATTTTGTATTTTATTTAGAGAGAGCATCTCACTGAGTTGCTTAGCACCTTGCTTTTGCCGAGGTTGGATTTGAACTTGCCATCCTCCTGCATCAGCCTCCCAAGCAGCTGTAACTATAGGTGTACACCATTGAACCCAGCTTTTAGCATCATCTTTTTCCTTCAGAATCATTCTCTTTAAAATCAGGAGTCTAACTCATTCCCCCATCATTCTTACCCCCCCTACCCTTTGCCCCCTCCTTTTCCGCTCCCTCCCCTTTGCCCTATCTAAAGTTCTTCCATTCCTTTCCCATGCCCCACCCCCACTGCCATTATGGGTCTGCATGCTCATATCAAAGGAAATATTCAGCCTTTGGTTTGGGGGATTGACTTGCTTCACTTAGCATTATATTCTCCATCTTCATCCATTTACCTGCCATGATTTTTTTTCTCTTAATGCTGAGTAATGTTCCATTGTGTACATATACCAAAGTTTTCCTATCCCTTCATCTACTGAAGGAGATGGTGGAATGAGTTAGACATCATTACCCCAAGAACATGTATAAGACACAAATGGTGTGAAAATACTTTGTGTACAACCAGTGTCTTGAAAAATTGTGCTCTATATGTGTAATTTGAAATGAATTGCATTCTGCCATCATGTATAACAAATCAGAATAAATAAATTTTTAAAAAGCCAAAGAGAAAAAGTTAAAAACAGCCTCATCTTATGGCATTTTTATAAAAGGACCCGAACACGTATTGCCTCCCTTTCTATTTTAAATAATTTACTCTGAAAAATGATTTTAGGTATCAGGAGTATAAATGTAATAAAAAAATAACTTCTACTTTTGACTACTTTTAGGCTTTATATACATGATTTCTAATAACTTGTTTAATTGGGTTTTTATTAAACTGTTAATTGTGTAATTTTAAAAACATCTTTGATAAAAAGATATTAAAAAGTTAAAACCCCTAAAAAAATCAGGAGTCACTAACTAATAAAATTATATTTACAGAATTATCCTGAAACTTGAGTATTCTGCACCCATTTTGGTTTTGACTTTGTCATAGTTTAGGGTAGAAAGCTGTAATGTTAGTGAGGCACAGTGGCTTACTAGAGTGAGGCAGGAGGATCAAGAGTTCAAAGTCAGCCTCAGCAAGTTGGGCCCTAAGCAACTCAGCAAGACCTTATCTCTAAATAAAATACAAAAATGGTCTGGGGATGTGGCTCCATGGTTAAGTGCCTCTGGGTTCAATCTACATACCAAAAAAAAAGCAAGCTGTAATTTTGAGAGTGGCACAGATCACTTGTTCTCAGGCTTTGCTATGTATCATGGCTGGCTGGGGAGCCTTTTTAAAAACATCCTCTGCTCTATCCCACTAAATCAGATTCTCCACAAATGAGGACTCAAAAGTCTAGATTTAGCAACTGCTTATGGTAGTCTGAAAGCTAATAAAGAGACAGTTGTGCAGCTTCACACTCACAAAGCAGAAGAGGAAACCTCAACTTTTGAGGGTTCCCAGGAAGGATGCCAACTTGCTTAAATCTGATGCAAGGCCTTGGAAAAGGGACAAGAAGCCAGACTTAAACTTGCAGTATATTTATTTTAAGATGATACTCCTGTTTTGCATATTTCCATTAATAAGTTAGGCAGTCTTTTACCACCAGAAAAAGGAGAGTGTAGCTTAAAGTATTCATGGCCTGTCACTCCTCAGCAAATTGGGAGTTCAGCTGACAAAAATCAATGTACATATGTTTCTAAAGGGTGTTTTCTCTTTAACTCTCACTCTTCCTGATGAAAATAACGACTTCACATATCTAAAGGAGAAAGAGAAATGGAATTAGCTTTGGAAATGCATTTTTAAAGCGCTGTTTGAATAAAGATCGTATTTAAATACTGCATATGTGTTATCCTTTCTTTTGGAAAGATAAAATTATTTTATCCCTGGTGAAGATGCATACAAAGGAAACTCACATCTTTGATGATGTTTTGATACCAATGTTCCATGGGTTTATAGGAAAGACATGCAGGAAACAGGGAGATGGCACAGTCAGCAAAGGATTTGTGAGCCAGTCATAGATGGAACTCAACTGTCTGCCTAAGACTTGGGAAAAGCAAGAGAAATAACTTGGGAAGGGAATCCTAGAAAATTTAATCATGGTCTTAACTTACTGGCAGACAATAATTGGTTTGCTCCACATATCCTGGCCATGGCATTGTTATAGATTCAGGGCTATTATATAGCAGAGGGTCAAGGTAAGAAGTTCAGTTCAGAGATTTTGTCACATTGTGCTGCTTTTTTTTTCCTTTGACCTTATCAAAAATGTTCATTTTCCCATTACTGCATATGTGTTATCCTAGGGGAAGTGACCTTGTCCTAAGCACACAGGGATTAAGCAACTTTCCTAATTGATTATGAAAACATTAATATTGTGACTTAGATTCTTCTTTTTAACTATTTCATTCTATTTCTTTAAGAGAAAAGATTTTTGCACTCACACCTTTCATTTTACTTAACCAACGCGGGAGTTGGTAGGCTTAAATTTGAGCAAAAATTATCTTAGCATATTTTAACAGCAACCCTTAGAAAAAGGAAGTGATTTTGGTATCAGCAATATCAAAATGTCTTGATTATTATCCCAGAGGCTGCACTTCACTGGAGTGGTTTTTATTTTTAGCACAATAGACAAAAAGGAAAATGTTAACCACAGTATGTAATAAAAATTTTGCTAATTTTGTGCTCTTCATTATTCACTTTGATTAATCTCTGGAACAAATTTTTTAAATTATTACACTTACTTTGCTTAAATGTGGCAAAAATGACTTCTTTTGTGTTATCAGTTCTACTAGGTACAGTATATACTGGAAGTCTTGAATTATATTCAACAAACATTCCCAGTTCTGCCTACCTGGCATATTGTTGGTTTTGGTTGTCTTGGTCCCCTTGTGATTTGGTGCAATCATGTAACTTTCTGATAATGAGTGGTAAGCAAAAATGGACTGTGAGACCTTCCCAAGCTTACTGTTTTTTTTTCCAAGCATAACAACATGATGGTTGTTGCCCCTATCAACCTGTACCCTTGAGTGACTATAATGAGCATACCCCATGACAGTACCATTCATATGTATTGGGGTCCAATATAGACTCTTGATATATAAAATATACTTGAATAGTTAAAAAGTTTTGTGTAAGTTATTAAGTTAGTGACAAGCAAAAGTCTTTAAAGGTCAAAGGAATTTTTTACAAATAGACATCTAGAAATATCAATAGGAAACAAATCAAGAATTAAAAGATATTGCTGGATGACTTAAGAATACTTTTATGGTTTTGAAAAAAAAGTAGACATTCTCTGTGATTGAACTGTATAGCACACTGGAAAAAAGTAAAACTATGGAGACACAAAAATCAGTGGCTGCAAGAGGCTTCTGGAAAAGGAGAAATGAATAGACAAAGAACTGACTACTTTTAGGGCAGTGAAACTATTCTTTGATCTTGCAATGGTATCAGCATGTTAGAATGAACAATGAACAGAACAAGAAAGGAAATGGGTGCTGGTCAGTATACATCCATCCAAACCCATAGCATATACAACACTGAGAGTGAACTATAGTGTAAACTATGGATTATGGGTAATAATGATGCGCCAATGCAGGTGCATTAGTTGTTAACAAATGTGCTACTCTGGTATGGTACAGTGATGGTAGGAGGACTGTGAACTTGAGTGAGAGGGTGTAGAGGAAATCTCTACCTTCCTCAGATTTTGTTGTGAAAATAAAACTGCTCCTAAAAAATAATGTAGTACTAGCTGGGCACAGTAGCGTATGCCTGTAATCCCAGTGACTCAGGAGGCTAAGGCAGGATCGCAAGTTCAAAGCCAGCCTCAGCAAAAGCAAGGCATTAAACAACTCAATGAGACCCTGTCTCTAAACAAAATACAAAATAGGGCTGCGGATGTGGCTCAGTGGTCAAGTGCTTCCAAGTTCAATTCCCAGTACCCAAAAAATAATAATATATTACAACCAGGCACGATGGTGCACACCTGTAATCTCATCAGCTCTGGAGGATGAGGCAGGAGGAACACAAGTTCAAAGCCAGCCCCAGAAACTTAGGGAGACCCAGTCTCAAGAAATAAAAACAGATTGGGCATGTGGCTCAGTTGTTAAGCTCCCCTGTCTTCAATCCCTGCTGCCAAAAGAAAAAAGAATAATACATTTTAAAAGGAAGGGGGAGCACATACTATATACATTATTTTTTATGATGGGGGAGGAAAATTCAAGTATTAAAGATCTTAATCTGAGTGTGTGAGTGTGTGCTAGAGTATTAAAACAGAAGACATCATTGATATAGCACTGGAAACTGACCACTTCTACATGTTCTTTCTTATTTAGTTCCACCATAACCCAATGAGAAAGGTAATACTAATATCCTTGGTTTAGATATTTTATGCATAGTAGTTACATTCACTTTGGACATGCAATACTGGCTTTTGTTCAGGGCTACCTACATATATAGTTTGGTGTTGTTATTGTTAAAAAAGCATTGTAGACCTGCAGGAAGTCAAAGATAAGAATGAAAATAGTTGTTTTACAAGTTCAGAACCAGAGGAATATTTTAACCAACACTAAGAAATATAATCTTTTGAAATTTTCTTATAAATAGTTCACACAAGGAATTTTGAATTAATTGTAAAATTTCCAAAAGGTCTCTTACCAGAAATTCCATATAAAACACCTAAATGTTAACTGCATGTATTTGAACAGAATATTCAAATATTAACTATATAATTCAAATTTTAACAGGTTACACTTAAAATACTACATACCAAATAATAGATATATCAAACAATTGGCATATCCTCCTTCAAAGTATTCTTAATAGAGCTTTATTCTTATACTGACTTGAAGTTGTTAGAAATATATATGTATGCTATATACATGGAAATAAAAACATCTTTTCACTCTACGAAGTGATTTGGTTTGGGAAGGTAAATAATAGGTATAATGTATTTTTAATTGATATATTATACACATACACTTTCATAGCCCATAATTATTAATTGTTGAACTTCTTTATAAAGTCTCATTAATTCTGATGCTTAGTGATTGAATTTTGGACAAAACTGGATTCATTTAGTATCTCTAATACTGTAATTAAATTCATTGGAATAAAAATTTCTAGTGATATATATATATGTGTGTGTGTGTGTGTGTGTGTGTGTGTGTGTATAATACTTAAATTGATACTAACTGTGAAGATAAATTAATACCTATTCATGTCACTTTGCTGGTGAATTTTGTGTTAGGGTTCTTAAGCTTTAAAAATAAAAATCTAAAAGAACATATTTAAAATTTTTATCTTATTGAGTATTGAGTATATGTTACTTGGTATATTTTCAACTGTGACATATATTGAGTATATGCTACTTAGTATACTTTCAACTGTGACAAAGTTAGAAAGATGACATAATGAGGTCTACAGAAATAAGAGTGTTTGTGGTTAATACATACTATATGATAAATGTTTTCTTGTACAACCCACGGTCAGATAATAATTCAGTATTTGAAGAAAGCAAACATATTTGAAGGATATAATAATTGCTACATTCAGAATAGGTATAATGGAAGTTAAAACTGCTGTGATCAACCTATTTGCTTCTGAGTTAAAGGGAAAGGAAGCTATTTATAGTTCTAATGCAATGACAGTGCACTAAAGAATTGGTCAAACTGATTTAAACTTGTGACTTTTCTATGCAGAGCATAAGATGTATTTGCTCATTTATTTTCTTTAATTAAAATCTGATTCCTGTAATGTGGATGGTGACATATAATATTTATAATAAAATCAAAGTAAATGTAGAAAAACAAATTTCCTTCTAATTGCTAATGATCTATCTCTATTTCTTTCTAGCTTGTGCAAAAGCCTTGAGCACCATAAATGTCAAAACACTTCTTTCCATTCCTAAATAAAACCAATATTGTTTGTTTTCCTTTCTTGTTCTGCTCATTATAATTAGGCTGATTAAAAATAAATCCAAAGAAAAGTTCGAAACAAAAGAAACATCAGATGCTCCAGGCTCACTCAATTTAGTTCAAATGAGGCTAAAGTGATGCTGTGCCCAGTTTTACCAGAAGAAACAATCGCTAAATGTTAATGCCTTGAAATTGGCCTTGATGCCTGTATTTACACTCCCAAGTGTCAGCAAGCACTAAGAACTAGAGCTTATTTTTCCACCAAAGAGAGACAATTTTTTAGATTTTTGAGACAATACAGTTGGCGCACACACACACACACAGTCAAAGGAAATCTGGAACTTGATTACTTGAGTTCAAATCCTGGCTCTGTCACATATTAGTTATGTGACCTTGAGCAGTTAACCGATTTCATTGTGCCTCATTTTTTGTAAAGTGGGAATGTTGATAAGATACCTGCAGCTACAGATCTGACGTTGGTGTCCTTCCCACTTCCCATCCCAAGTTTACATATGAAGCCTAATACCCAGTGTAATAATAATGAATAAGAGGTGAGGCTTTGGGGAAGTGATTAAATCATGAGAGCTCTACTCTCATAAATGGGATTGGTGCCCTTATGAAAGAGGCTATAGCAAACTCCCTTGCCTACTTTCACCATGTGAGTACATATTGATATCACCACCTGTGCTGGGTGCCATGGCGCACATCTGTAATCCCAGCAACTCCAGAAGCTGAGGCAGGAGGATTGCAAGTCTTTCAAAGCCAGCCTCAGCAACATTGCAAGGTTCTAAGCAATTTAAGGACTCCCTGTTTCAGAAAAGGACTGGGGATCTAGCTCAGTGGTAAATTGCATAAACAATAGGTTTGAGTAAACAAAAGGAAAGGAATAAAGACAAGAAAGAAAAAGCTACCTATGAAGTACAGCAAGTGTTCACCTGAAATCAGATCTACAAGTGCCTTGATCTTGGACTTTCTAGCCTCCAGAACTGTGAACAACAAATTTCTATTATTTGTAATTATCCAGTGTAAAGTATTTTGTTATACAGCCCAAATAGATTAAGATGTCGACTTTTTAGGATTGTGTGTGAAAATTGCCAAAAGAATTTAGAACACTGTCTGGCACACAAAAGGTACTCAGCAAATGTTAGCTAACGTATTTAGACTAAAGCGAGACAATCAAAACCAATAGTCTTTAAATTATTATATCTAATATATAGTAATATATGTATTTTGGTAGCCACCATTGGTAGCATATTGAACTCTTCTGCTGCCAATTCACTACATTATTCCCAAAAAAGCAAACAGGGAAGCCATGCACTAACATATATCCTTTCATGCTAATTCAATTCCTCTGTGCTAGCAAAGGTGACATTTATATACACCTATCTGCTTCTCCCGTTGCATCTCTCCTGCAAAAAAAGAAACCAAGGCTGAGAGGGCATCACTTTGTTTCCCAAGCCCACTCACATAAAATTAGATTATTCCTTAATCACAATGTGTTATACAAAGAATGCCTTCTAACAAACATTTTCATATTTAATATCCAGATCTTTCCGGTTGTATCTTTTCTCCCTCTACTCCTTTAAAATTATTTAAAAATAAGAATTTAAGTAAAACAAACCCTTGACATCAAAAGAAATGTAAAGAAGGCAGTGGAAGACTTCAAAGAAAAGCTTTGAAAGATAGAAGAGAGGTGTCAAAAAAAGTAAAGTGAAGGAGATTTCATCCTAGAAATTGTAAAACTGGAAAAATTAAGAAATCAGAAATGTCAATAATGATACAGGAAACTAGTGATTGAAAAAAAAAACCATAACACCTACTTCTTTTCCTAGGTTTGGTTTATTTTGTAAAAGGTATTTTAGTGGTTATGGCCCACCCTGGGTGTCTTACCTAGCCAGATTTTGGCATTAGAAAGGAACTACTGCTTGGCATTATTTAATAAAACCCTCTTATACTTTACTGCCAACCCCATATTCAAAAGAGCTTTTTGAAGTCAAAGTTAATTAGAAATTCTATTGGGGAGAAAATGCAGGGTAAGGAGTTATCTGGTATTCTGTACCTGAAGAGCAGGACAAACAGAAACACATAAATATCTGATTATCCAGAATTGCATGAGGATCCCCCACTCCACTCCAATCCCTGGAGGATCCTAAATGTTCTCAGAGGAAGCAATGCCTTAAATGAAGATTCCAGTATCACTGTTTGCTGAGATACTACTTAACTATAGAAGAGTTTAGACTGTACTAACCTTTCTGAATTAATTAGAATCTCTAATAGTTTGGCTTGGAAATGAATATACTCTGCTGTTTCAGTCAGCTTTTTTGCTGCAGTGACTAAAAGATCTGATGAGGACAATTTTAGAGGAGGAAAGTTTATTTGTAGGCTCACAGTTTCAGAGGTCTCAGTCCCTGGACAGCAGGCTCCATTCCTCTGGGCTCAAGTTGAGGCAGAACATCATGGCGGAGTGTGTGGCTGAGGGAAGCAGTTCACATGATGATCAGCAAGCAGAGACAGAGAGACTCCACTCTCCAGATACCTATGCCCCTAAGCCAAGCCCCCAATGAACCACTCCCTCTAGCCACACCCCATCTGTCTCCCAGTTACCACCCAGTTAATCCCATCAGGGATTAATTCACTGATCAGGTTAAGGCTATAACCCAATTATTACTCCTCCAAACCTTCTTGTATTGTCTCACACATGAGCTTTGGGGGGACATCACATCTAAACCATAAGATATGTCTTGGCAATTTGGGCAGAAGAGGCCTCTATGGGACCGGCCAAGGTCTTTGCTGATTTTACATCACAGTTCAAACTTATTCCACCCTTGTCTTTCCATAGGTGTGATCACAAAAAGTACATTCCATCAAATGTCCTGCATACAAATTTTTGAGAATCTGCCTCCCCAGATTCCAATCTGTAGTAACATTCAAAACAGAATATATTCCTGTATAGAATCTCTGGACACATTCTGGACTTATTCAACATATACAACTACTACTGGAATGAGAAGGGCATGAAATAAATAACTCTAGTCTTGCCTCTTGAACTTTGGGTGGTTAAGACTGGTAAACTGTGGGGACAAGTGCATGGAGTACTGCATACATGGCATATATTGAGGGCATCTGAGTGGCAGGCCACTCCCCTCATGCTAGGTGTGTGAGAGGCAGACTGCTTACCCCTTAGGCACAGCCCTGGGTGTGAGGCCATGTGTTGCAGTCCTGCACTTGCTCCATGGCCCGCTCCTTGGCTGGTCGCTGCATGGACAGTTAGCAAAAAATGGTATTGGTGGCTGCCTATAATCTGCCTAGCTACTACCTGAGTATATATACATGGTAACTGCTCAATAAAATCAGACCTGCTTCCTGCTTGGTCTCTGGAGGTCTTGATTAGTGACTCCGCAGGCACACTCTCCTTTACCCTGTTCCATGGACCTCCTTGCTGGATGAGAGAGAGCCCATACAGTAAACCTCAGTGTTCTTATGTATAAATGAAGTGAGACACATACACACACCCAAATATTATTTAGTCCTAAAAGGAAGGATTCTGACAGATGCTACAGTATGAAAGAACATTGAGGACATATGGTAAGTTAATTAAACAAGTCACACACATACAACAACAACAACAAAGTATTATATGATACAGTACCTAGAGGTATCTAGAATAGTCAAATTCATAGAGACAGAAATAGATGGGTGGTTATGCAGACCTGGGGAAAGGACAGAACAGGGAGTTATTTAATGGGTGTAGGTTTCAATTGGGGAAGTTGAAAATGGTTAATGATGATGGAAGATAATAGTATAATAATAATAATGATTAAGGTGGTGAATATTATATATATATATAGATATATATATAGATATATATATATAGATATATATATATTTTTTTTCCAGGTGGGAATAGAAAGGGGGAGAGGGAGAGAGAAGAGAAAAGATGATTATTTTATAACAATCTCCAAGTCTTCACCTTTGATTAGGTCCCCATAGATATCACTGTCTCTTTTATTATGTATTGAGACTGAATTGCCTGTTGTTGATTGTAATACATCTAGTTCCTGGAAATTCCAGCTTTATAGATTCATTCCTAGTCAGTTTCACTACTAGTCAGCTATTAAAAGTGTGTATAAATCATCAGTCTAAATAAAATCCTTATAAAAGTCATTCACTTAGTTACTTTGGCATAGCAAATACCTGAATATAAAATACTTAAGTATTACCTTGATTAGGACTAAAAGAGTCTGGGCAAAGAAGTTTATTTTTTTAAATATTTTTTTTTAGTTGCCAATGGATCTTTTTCATTTTATTTATTTATTTATTTATATGTGGTGCTGAAGATCAAACCCAGGGCCTCACTCATGCCAGGTAAGTGCTCTACCACTGAGTCACAACTCCAGCCCCAAGGAGTTTATTTTAACAATATCAAAATACAGAGTTTTTCCACACAAGCCTCTGGGGTAAAAGTCACAATCTGCCAGCCCTCTGATCAAATTTATCTTCATGTATATTTTGTTTGTTAGTCCAATGTTCAAAATCCTTGAATATATTGCCAATATCCAAAAAATATAATGAAAAGAAAGCTGTATCCTTTAGCCACTCCTTTTCAACATTGTACTAGAAGTCCTAACTAATGTCATGGGCAAGAAAAGGAAACAAATGGTATACAGATTAGAAATAAAAAAAACCTTTCTTTGTGGATGAAATGAGTATTAACTGTTAAGAGAATCTGAAATAACCAACACAAATATCTACTTGAACTAATAAACAGTTATATTAAGAGAGCAGTTTTCAAGAGTAATACACAGGAATTTGAAACTAAAAATAGAATACCACTTACACTGACAAGGAAAAATAATGAAAGGTATAAACCTGACAAAATATGTACAATATTTATAAGAGGAAAAGTACAAAACTATGATGAAGGAAACAAAAGACCTAAATAAATTGTGAAATATTCCACGTTCATAGATAAGAAGATACAATACTGTCAAGGTAATAGTTCCTCTCAAATTAATATACTGATTCAATGCAATCTAATTCAAATTTCCAGCAAGGTATTTTGTACATATTGATAAGATAATTCTAAAATGTATAGAGAGAGCGAGAAGACTAAAAATAATTAACACAATATTGAAGAAGAACAAAGTTGGAAAGCTGACTCTATTGAACTTCAAGACTTAAAATAAAACATAGTGATCAAAATATTGTAGTATAGGTTGAATAGACAAATAGATCGATGGAATAAAATAAAAGCTCCAAAATAGAACACCTAACTAGAGGCAGCTGGTCTTTGACAAAGAGCAAAGGACACAATGGAGAAAAAAAACAATCTTTTCAACAAATGGTACTGAATCAACTGGACACCCCCAAAATAGAATCAAGACCCAGAATTTCTACCCTTCATAAAAGTAACATGAAATAAATTGTATACCTACATTTCGTTTTAAAATTTTTTTCTTCTTTATTATTTATTTTTTATATATTTTAAATTTTATTTCCCTTTTTGTTAGTTCTTTTTACTTATATATGATAGTAGGGTTCATTTTGACATAATTATAAAAGCAAGGAATATATCTGATTCTAATTCAGGTCCCAGTACCTCTCTTTCCCCTTTCCTCCAACCACCTACTATTCCCTTACCTCTGTTGATTTTTCTGCCTTTTTTTTAAATGCAAAGCTATAAAATTATCTAGATCCCAGAAAATCTAGAGGATCTGCATTTAGCAATGAGTTTTATATAGAAAACCTAAGGCAAAAACCATGATAAAAGTAATTGATCCTCTGTGAAATAAGAGTATCAAGAGAATGAGAAGCCACAACTAGAAAAAAATATTTGCAAAAGACATATCTGATAAAGCCTTTTATACAAGATATTCAGAGAACTCTTACAACTCAATAATAAGAAAACAATATTTAAAAACGGGCCAAAGGCCTGAACAAACACCTAACTTAAAAAGATATACAGATGACAAGTAAGCATATTAAAAGATGCAATACATCATACATATGTCATTAGGAAATTCAAATTAAAAACTGAGATATCACAATTAATCTATAAAAATGCCCCAAATCCAGAACACTGACAATATCAAATGCTAGGGAGGATGTGGAACAGGAATAATTTTTATTCATTGCTGGGCAGAATGCAGAATGGCACCTGTGAAATAAAATACAAAAGGAAGACAATTTGCCAGTTTCTTAGAAAAGTAAACATGCTGCTATCATGTGATCCAGCAATCATGTTCTTTGGCATTTTGCTACATGGGTTGAAAACTTATGTACACACAGAAATCTTCACACAGATGCTTACAGTGACTTTATTCATAATTATCACACTGTGGAAGCAAACAAGATTTTCTTTAGTAAATGAGTAGATAAATAAACCCTTGTACATCCAGACAATGAACTATTATTTAGTACTGAAAATAAATGAGCTTTCAAGCCATGAGAAGCTGTGGAGGAACCTTAGATGCGTATTACTAAATGGAAAAAGAAAATCTATAATGGTTACATGCTTGTAATTCCAACCATATGACATTCTGGGAAAGCAAAACTATGGAGCCAGTAAAAAAGATCAGTGGTTGCCAGAAGTTAATGTGGGAGTAGGGAGAGGTGAATATGCACAATACAGAGAGAGAGGGGGCTTTTAGGGCAGTGAAACTATTTTACTCTATGATACAACAGTGGCAGATAAATGTCATGATACATTTGTCAAAACTTATAGGATAGACAACAGCAAGAGGGAACTATAATGTAAAGGGAATCATAATGTAAACTGCAGACTTTGGGTGATGATGTTGGATCCTTGTTGATTCCTAGATTGGAACAAATATACCACTTTGGTACAGGTTGTTCATAGCAGGGGAGACTAGGGAGGGAATACTGGAGGAATATGATAATCCTGTACTCCTGTGAACCTAAAAAGAAATGGAAACAAAGTTTCTAACGTCTTTGAGAACCTGGAAGACCAGTCACCATTGCAATGACATTTCACAGGATAGACCTCACCAGGAGCTATATAGAGCTGCCCTCTTGGGATATCCACAAGCTCTCAAGTTTGTCAGCACCCTGCCAAACATGCTTTATTCCTTTGCATTTCTTGCAGGGCCATGGTCATTTGAGTGTGTGGCCCCTGCTGTGGAGGGACTGTAATGACTTCATTCCCTTACTCATTTGTGCATCCTACTTTGAGATATAACCTTTCAGCTACAGTAGAAAGAAAGGCACTAACTGGAAGTCAGAACACAAGGTTCATGGTGGTAGTGACTCCAGAATTCCAAATAAAAGAAAGGGACTGCAATTCAATTACAAAAAGGGGGAGGGGGCTCCGGGAGTTCTTGTAACTGAGTTTGCACAGCAAGTACACGCATTTTTATATGGGTCTTCTTTGGGAGTCTGATAGAGACTAGAAGGGGGCTACATTCAAAAAAATATCTTTTGGCATTGACACTGGCTCAAACTCAACTCTGCTGCTAACGAGTTATGGGATCTTAGACTCTTTCTCTGAACCTCAGGTTTCCATATAATTGAACCCAAAAGGGTAAGCTAGAAATTACCTACTTAAAGTCCCGAACATCTGCAGCACTGTCTGGGAGCTTATTAAAAATGCAGGGCCTCGGATTCCTCCCTAAATCAACTGAATCGAATTCTGCCTTTTGACACAATCCTTAGCTGGGTCACACATATAGGAGAATTTGAGAAGCACTGGCCTAGGTGATATCAAGTTTTCTGCCTGATGAGTCACCATTGTGAAATAGAATATAACATTAGAATTTGACAGACAGACTTAATCTGAAATTTCGTTTCTACCACCACGTTATCTATATGCCATCGAAAAAATCATGTGTTTTCTCTGAGCCTTTTTCACTTCTGTCAAGTTAGGGATATTAATACATGCTTAATAAGGCTATTGTGATGTTTATAAATAGCAAAAAACCCTCCCACAGTGCCTGATAGACAATAGGAATTGAGTACATATTAATTTTACCCCTTGCACTATCTATAGTCTATAATTCTACAGCTCTTACTTTCTGCCACAGATCTATTTCCTACCACCAATGTCCCTAACTTAAGAAGAAAATAAACACACAACACTAAATGTTGTGAAAGTAACATCCAAGTCTAAAAACTCAACGTTATTGGGTGGCAGCAAATAGAATGAACACAAGCTTTGATGTGCACAATCTCCTTTAAGAATAAATAAACTGGATTCTTCCTCTACTACTGTTAGTTCAGCTAGGGAACATTTGTTTTTTCAAAACATTTTATCAAAGTGATGCTGTCACTTGAGGATTAAACATGTATGTCCCTGGAGTGTTGTTTCAAAACAGGGCAATGTTTGACCCAATTACCTATTCAGTGTTGTAATCTCTCAAAGTAACCCTGAAGAAATTTGTTTATTCTTAAGTTGTTAAGGGGAGAGAAACCTCTCCCAAGATATCTTTTTAAATGTTGTCCCATTGTATTTTGAGGTGATATGTTTTGTCTTTTACTGAATATGCTATTATTAAAAAATTGCTCACTTATCATTACACTCTTCATTTTTTATTCACTACACTGTGACTTTCCTGTAAATCTTTTATGCACAAGGTCTCTGGTGGGTCCTCTTTAATTGGTTAAGGATTATCAGCAGAGAACACTGTCAAAACTCTAGACTATTTCTTTTAAAAACTCATGGCACAAAACTTTTGCAGGGATAAGGTGTCTGGATGCAGATAAAAACAAACCATGTTCTTGTGCCCACAAATACAATTTGAACTTGGCTTGTCAAAATACAAAGGGATTTCAAGTGCTCCATTAGCAGTTATATTCTAGAACTGTTTTGTTTCATAAAACTGAATCATCTGTGTTATGATTCTCACAAAACTGGTTTAGAGAAAGAAGGGAGTTGGAGATCTCTGCTAATAAAAATATTCTTGTAGTATTCTTTCAAGACATAGACTAATAGAAGGTATCTAATTCAGGAGCTTCTAAAGGGTTTACTTCCTTTATCTTGTAAATCTATACAACTATTTTATTATCCAATGTGAATGAATAAACACACACACACAAAAAAAAGTATTAGTCACATGAACAGCAATTCCTCCTCTTTCCTGACATCCACAGATTATTGTCTGACTCAGAGAATTCATGCCTGAATTTATATCGGCCTTGTTCAAAAATCCCCCTTGCCCTCTTCCCTCCTTTCTTGTCCCATACTTATGAGTAACTTCTCAATCCTTTCTCAGTGCTCCTATCACAACATGAACAAATACTTCTTAGATTTTGCTAGATACGTCCAGAGATGGCATCAATCACTGGCTAATGCGACTATTACTACATTGTCACTAAAAACCAGTTCTAAAACTTGCGTAAAACTTAGAATAGGTACTAGAGGCACAATTAATATCTTTTAATTCTATACATGTCTATTGTGTTATACTTTGTTATTATCAGAACTACCCCGTTATGCTGATAAAGTCATTAACATTCAAAATCAAAAATACACTAAAAATTAAAGCATGGGCAATATTCTGCATGACATCTTAAGTTAAGCAAGCTGATTCTAATATTGCTGTAAGTTGAATATCATTAAGAAGATACATTTCCTGCCAAGGTACTCATACCAGACTTTCAAAAACCTAATACCACATCAGAAATTTTTTTATTATCTGTAGTTTTTAGCTTAAAATTCTATTTCCCTTCATTACTTTCTTGGCTATAACAGCCCTAGGATGCTGAGGATATATGCAAAATTTTTGCCAGCTTCAAGAATTTATTTTGGAATTGGCATAATTTAAAATTAGTATTGAATTTAATCGTGATCCTTTAAAATTACACATTAATCTGTCATATTGTAGATTTACAATGCATTTAAAGACGTTTTATATCTATTGCTCTTAGTGTTTAAAACAATTATTCTGAGTCATTTGTACTTTGGGGACATTCATTAATCCCAGCACATCTAAATTTGGATTTTCTTCAAACCCACTTTCATTCAGGCAACTCCTAGTCAGTAGTTAATAGAGAGGGCTTTTCCCACCACCTGTGCCACATGAGAGAGAAATTTTCACCAGGGAATGAACCAGAGCTGTCCACTCCAAATACAGATGCTTCCTCTTCTATTGAGATTCTGATCTGCTCTGGGAAAATGGCTCAAAGGGTCAGGGATAGTTGAAAGAACTTTCACAGGAGACAATTTTTATATATCTCTTTTACCTGGGAGATTTTTCATAAGCCAACTCAGAACCTCTCTGCTTGGTATGCAGTACAGAAATAACTGGGTAAGTCTCTCATAAATTGAATTGAACTGACCATGGATTTGAAGTTACTGCCTTTCCCACTGAGTTAAAGCCAAATAGAGTTGCCTCCCTGGGCCAGGCTTTGATCAGTAGCATGGCACTTTCCTCTTCCTGACTTAAATGCATCCAGTCCCGAGCACTGGTTTTATTTAATGTTCTTGTTCACTTCACTGGAAATGCTTTAACTCTGGCACCTGCTGGCTGTGAAAGTGATTAGGATTTCATGGGACCAGAGCATTTCATTTCTAGTAAGCCACACCACGGCCCATAAATTAATACAGGATTATGCTTCAGCATTTACTCTGCAGGCTTGTTTTGAACTGAAAAGAAAAGGCAATTGAAGGATGAAGAAAAAAGGAAATGATGAGATGAAAAGTGAAGAGTTTTACAAAACCTGACAGTGTTCTATTAGCATAGGCCCTTTCTTATGAGGCAACTAAGAAACTTACTCCACCATAACATGGTACTTTGTTAATGCTGATAAGCATCATTCTTTCCTCCCAAAACCGGACTCATTTTACATGTGGAAAATATCTTAGCCTCTGTCAAAATGTATATTGGTAATCTTAAGGGTCTCTGAAAGCCAGTTCAGCAATTGGAGTCACAATCCCAGCTGAGCCTAGCCTTTCAGGCATTCCCCCTAAGGTACCAGAAATATGAATAAAGCTGGCTTTGATCCTCCAGGTCATTGCTTTCAAAGCCAAGTACTATCAAGTGACCTCTGTCAACATCAAGAGGAGCAGAAGAATCACCCTGTTACGCTCGGTCTTAATTCTCATGCTTCCAAATAGTTAAAGATAATAAAAATATTGCAGGCAAACTATGGCCCATGGTTCAAATATAGCCTATTACCTGTTTTGGAAGGCCTATGTTCTAAGAGACCCTATATTATAAAAAGGTTGAAAGAGAATAAAAATAACAACACTATCTGGGCAACAATTTCAATTTTCGATATCCACTGAATCCAAATTTCAGTATCCACTTGTAACATTTATTGGAACAGAGCCATACTTCTTTGTTTGAATATTTTCGATGGCTGCTGTTATACCACAATGAGATGATGTAAAATATTTAGCATATGGCTCTTTACAGAAAAAGTTTGTCAACTCCTGTTTTAGATCACTAAGTTTTGGGTTAATTCATTACATGATAGATAAGCAGAAGTAACTGAAACAGCAGTCAATACTGATTGCAAATGAAATGCATAAGAAAGCATTTTAGTTGATTTCTTAGCCACATACCTTTGTATTTAAGATTCAAGAGGAAACAAGCAATTAAACAAATTTAATATTGAACTTCCTGAGGTTTTTCTCATTTATTGCATACAATGGCAATTTTCTTGTTCCAATGAGAAACAGGATGGATGTAACATTTCTTCAACTCCTACCATATGCCAGACAATATTTTAGGCCACGGTACCAATAGTAAATTAAAAAAAGATTCTGCCCTCTTAGAGGTAGTAGTCAAATGCAGAAGATAGACACAATCAAATAATTCCATGATACAATCTGTGATGATTTATTTTCCAATTTGCCTACAGTGCTCTGATAATTATACCTGGAAAATCTAGCCTTGACTTTGTGACAGCTAAGCTTCCTCCAAGATCCCATACTTAAGACAAGGTCCAAGTAGAAACTGGAGTTAATTAGGCAAAGTGGTATGGGAGTGGTTAAAGAGGGGAGAATTTTCTGGACTGTAGGTAGTTGGTACATGAGAGTAACTGAAAGGTTAGTGTTACTGAAGATAAGGAGACAGTTACAAGATAAAGTTGGCAATTACAGATCTGTGTAAACTGTTGTACTGGTTTTAGTTTTTATCTTGAGATAGTAAAGTATTTTATGAAGTGGCATGGGGAAAGAGAGAGACCTTGCTTTATAATGTAATCATATTCACATTCTGAAAAATCATTTTCTGATGTTGAAGAAAGATTGATGTGAAGGAGAACTGCATTATACAGAATGGGAAACAAGAAATGTTGGTGATAACCAATATCAAGGATATACAGTTTGAGCCAAAATCTTCTCCCAACCCAGAAGACCTCTCCAAAAAGGTAGAAGAGAAAAAAAAACCATGTGTCTTTGTTTTATTATTGAAAAGAATCTAATCAGAATGTGGTACGTATGCTAAGAAATTGCAAAGACGGAAATCTATCTCATCCTTTTATATAGTCAATCTGATTCATCCCATTACATACACATTTTCAAGATCAGTAACAAGTCCTCAAGTGAAAGGACTTAACAGCATTATTTGCTACACATAGTTCATCCTAATTTTACCTGGTAATTAGGATGACCATGTATGGCTAGACAATTGACTGCACATAAGTGAAAACAAACTTCTTAAGTCTTTATGCTGGGACACAGTTTTGCAATTTAGAGAAGGACTTTCTACTCTGATGACACAGAAATGGGGAAGACAGGGTTGCTATCTCCCATTTGCATGTCAAAGAGATGGCTGCAGGTCCCTGAAAAAGACATTCTTAGGTCAAAGAGCTGACAAAATGTCTACCTAGGGTTCAAAAGGTTTATATGCATTTCAGAGAGAGGAAAAACTACTTAAAAGTTTTCTAAAGTAAATGCTGTGAAAGGGGAGTGGGATGTCTTCTCTTATTTTCAACAGGGAGAATTAAGCCTCTTATTTACAATGTATATTTGTCCTCATGGCAGTCCAAGGGGAAACAATATTTCAAAAAAGATGGAGTATTGAGAAATGAATAATATGCATTGATTTAGAAGCTGAGAAATCATTAGTGACTTTAATGAGGGCTGTTTCTAGGATATGCTTGGAACAGAAACCAGGTGACTGTGGGTGGGGGAATAGATTAATAAGTTCTTTTAATAAAGAACTTCAGTCATTTCATGAAGTTTGCCTGTGAAGAGAAGATAGTGTGATAGCTGGAGGGGAGGAGGTAGAGACAAAGGTCCATTGCTTTTTCTTAAGAAGATGGTACCTGAGCAAAGCCAAGGAGAAGGCTTCAGTGAAGATTCAGGATAGAGAAGGAAAAATTGGTGATGTGAGATTCCTGGGGAAGGAAGAGAGGATGGAATTCAAAGCTTAGGTAGAAGAACAGAGATCTTGCAATTGAGGAGAGGTTAAGTGAATATAGACTGCTCTGTATCCTGCAAAGCACTGAGAACCTCAATGAACAACTTTCTAAAGGAATAGAGATTTTGTCATAATAAAGAAAGGATTTACAAAAGTGTGAGCTTGATGGGGGAAAGAGACAGACAGAGACAATGATAGGTATGGGGAAGAAACAGTTATTTCCAGAATCCTGAGACATTGGATCTGTGGAGGATGAGGGCCACAGATTTGCATTGCTCCTCTGTGTATTCTCAAATTTCTCCTCCCATGTCTCTATCTTGAATATTTGTTTCCTTCCAGGCTTTGTTCTGGGCCTTTTCCCACACACTCCCTTGGCTATCTCATCTACTTCTATAACTCTTCCTCTAGGAATTGAAGTTTCCCTAATCTGTTCCCCGCACTCCCCTCATCCCTCTCTGAAACCGGCTACTGACATCAGCATTCCTAGAGGCAAATTCCACTAGAATGTCCCACAATCATCCCAAACTCATTAATACAAATTAAACTCGTTTTTTCTTACCAAATATGTTCCCTGTACCATGTTTCCTGTCTTAGGAAATGTCTACCATATCCATGCAGGTGCTCAAGAACCATCACACTCTATTCTCCAACACTCATGCCTGGAATCATAGACTCCACCCTCATCTTCTACATATTTCAAATCCATCCATTTCTCACCAACCTCACCAGCAACTCGCTAGATCATTCATCATTTTCTCTTATGTAGATGATTCCAGCAGCTATCTCATTGATTTTTAATTTTTTTTAGGTGTAAATGGACACAATGCCTTTAATTTATTTATTTTTATGTGGTGCTGAGTATTGATACTCACACATGCTAGGCAAGTGCTCCACCGCTGAGCCACAACTCCAGCCCCTTGTTGATCTTCTTACCTCTACTCATGGGTATTTTTTGATACATTCTCTGGTCATAGTGAATCTTATTGTATTCCAAATGTAATAACACATACAATGTTTTAGTAATTGCATTGGTCCTAGATCCAGGAATACTCCTTTATAGAGCATGAAAATGTGTCTTCATATGATCTTTGCTGATACCACCAACCCCACAATTCCTCACCCCTCATTCTAACCATATCCTAACCATATTTGCCAAAATAACTTCTCTTCATCCTCAAACTTCTATTTGCTTTTTTCCATTGCTGCTTCTGTATTTGTTTGTTTTGAAGCACTGGGGATGAATCCTAAGGCCATGAGCATGCTGTCAAGCACACCACCACTAGGCAACATCCCTAGCCTTTCCCTCTACATTAAACTTCGTCACATCCCTTAATCCAGGTTGTCACTCTAAGTGCTTCCTTAGCAACTATTCTTCCCCTCCATCATAACATTTATCAAACTAAGTTATTATTGCTGAGTATTGTCCTTCTTAGACACTAAGACAAAAACGATTTGTTTTAAGTATTATTTCCCCACTTCCAAGTGTAATGTTTTAACCTGAGTAGGAAATCAATAAGTCCTTGCATAAGAAAGAAGGAAGGAAGCAAGCAATCAACCTCTAATGGAACAATACTGGAACTGACCATAAGGGAATTTTGCAAAAGTATAGGATGCTGAAGTAGCTAAGACATGAAAAAGATGGTTCAAAGTTAAAAGGGCAGGGGAGGGCAGGCTTATTTACCATTTGTGGTACCTATAGGCAAATAGATAATACTTCCCTGAACCTGAAGCTAGAAGTAGAATTAATTACATTAAAACTTTCATAATAAAAACATATAGTGACAAAAATGGTCTCTGTTTACACTGGTGTATGAAGACTAGGTGGTAAGATGTGACAGGCTGGGAATTAGTCTGTAATAATTCATGCCTTGAATGCTTTCCACAAGTGTGATAATAGGATACCATCTTGACAGTAGACAGGATTCAGAGCCCAGCCTATAAAATTTTAATTTTCTGTCTAAAAAAATTTTCCTAGATATTTTTCCTCTAAGTACCTTAATGTAAAAGTAGAAAATGAAAAAATTTGAACTTTCTTTGCTAGGTAACATTTGGGCTTTTCTGATGGAAACATAGACTCAAACTACCTTATCCTTTACTCAGCCAGGTAGAAAGTGGCATCCAGTGGGATAGGCAAGGAAAGGGGCTTTCCCTGCTGTCTGACTGAGGTCTCACTACCCACTCCACTGCAGTTTTCTGCCCCCTTTCAGAAAGGAATTTTCTTAATACAAAGGCTGCAGGCCCAGTAAATATTTGGATATTTTCTCTCCCATGAGAGAAGATCCTTCCTCTTTTAGAATAGTTTGTCAACAAGTTGGGAAGATAGTTAGATGTTCCTAAGTCAGGTAATTCCTGGGGTGAAGGTGGGGGCCTTAGGGGGTGACTGTGGGGGAGGAAGGAAGGAAGACCTTGTGGTAATTGTTCTTGGCAAAATAATTTCTACTTTCAAAGAGCCACTCCCTCAACTTGACATAAATAGAAATAAGGTATTTATCAAGTCAGATATATTTTCTCCTTGAACCAAGGGAATTTTTATAATTAGCATGTTTATTTTTGCCTAAGGCATAGGAATCTTTGCCTCAGGGCATTAAAAAAAAAGTCTATGGGGTCTGAACATCATTGAATTAGAATTCACCTGGGTTCCTTTTGCTTTCTGATTAAGTATGTGGTCCACTGGAATTGTGTTGTCCAACATTATACAGAAATCATTCTTTTTTTGCACCCAGAATTGCTTTCCTTAAACTTTTGCTCAGTTATACCAAACTACTAGTTTTATACTTTAACTCAGATCAATTTATTGGATAATATACCCTTCTGCAGTGTATCATATCCTTACTTGGAGGATGGGGCAAAGGGTTTGTTTGTCACATCTTTTTTTTTTTCCTACAACTTCCATTCAAGTTAGCTATGAAAGCACATTATGCCACTGAATACCAGATGTGATAGATTCTTACAGCTTTGTGAATAGATTTGCCATTTTTGTTTGGGTTGCTGAGTCAGGAAATTGACATTCTACTGTTGTGCTTTTAAAAGTATTTGCTGTGACTTCATTTTTTTCCCCTCTGACAGTTGAAGCAGAAAGGTGGATTAGCTTTCTTGATTCCAATTATCTTCCCTGTAGTATATTGCTGATACGCTCTTGTGTCAGATAAGTTATGTGAAGAAGAAGAAAATGTCACCTGGCAAATGTGACAGTGTTTGAGAAGAAGCTTGAAAGGTATTTCTCATCATTGATAGGTCTCCGAGAACTTTTTTCTTAAAGGCAGGTAGAATCCTTTTGAAATATTTGAATTGGTTGTTTCTTTCTTTCAAATTCACTGAAAGATTACCATACAAATGTCAACTTTTGTTTTTAGGAAAGATATAAATTAAGATAGAGTAGTTTTCTATTTGGTTTCAGTCTACATTTGAAAGTTAGATTAGCACTTGAAACCTTCTCTGTTTTTTGCTTCTTTTTTTTTCTCCCTTCTACATTGTCAGTTAGTAGGTCATATCTCATAAAGACCAGGTCCTCGCTACTGGAGAGAGAAATCCGAGACAGTGATAGAATAATATCTGGTGCAAATGTGTGACTGTGTGTGTTATAATGTGTGTTTTTTGTGTTTCAAGATGCTGACAAAGCCTTGAGGTTTTTTATACTGTTCACAGACTTGATTACACAGAGCCACTAAACAATACTGACCATCTGGTGAAGCTGAGTTTTATTTTTGTATTTATTTTATAATCATTCACCATTATTTTTTTTTTTGCAACAGGCAATAAATCAATTTATCAAGAAGGTTAACATTTACATATATATGTTATGTGTGAGACATATGGAAGGTTGAATATTAAAGAATAAAAAATCTGAACATATTACTAATGGGTGTGAAATTGAATCAATAATCAAAATCCTTCAACCACGAAAAACCCAGTATATAATGGCTTCATTGGTAATTAAAAAAAAAAAAAAACATTTAAAGAATAATTGACACAATTCTTCTCAAATTTTTCCATAAAAAATAAAAGAAGATGGAACACTTCTGAACTCATTTTATATACCAGTATTACCCTTAAACCAAAACTAAGCAAGGGCTTTAAAAGATTAGAAAATTACAGGCCAATGTAGATGAACATAGACGTAAAAATCCTCAATAAAATGCTAGAACAATTAATTTAGTGCTTAAAAAGATCAAATACCAAGATTAAGTGTGATTTTTCCTGGTATATAAGGATTATTCAATATAAGCAAATGAATAAATGTCATTCACCATTATTTTTAAAAAATGTTCTCCTCTCCTATTTTCCCTCTTGACGCACCTATATCTGTGGACCACAATGAGAGAATTTAAATCACAATTAAACAATACCCATATTTTTGAGACAAAGATACATCCCTCACAGCTTTTTGGGTCAGATGAAGGAACTGCTTAGAGGTAAGTTTAGATAAGAAACTAGATTATTCTTAATATGAACTAGACAGAAAGCTACAGCTGGGAGTTAAATTTGAATTCTTTGCTTAATGGATTATATTATCAGCATGTCTTTGTATAATATTAGGGTACAATCATAATACAGAGCTGTAAGAAAGGCTGTGTGGTTTAAGCTAGGGCTCTCTCTTAAATTTTTACACAAGGGAGACTAAAGACAATGTTTCCCAACTGCTCCAGCGGATCATGGCTTTCACTAGAAGGACGCTAGATCACTTGCTAATATTTCAGTCAAAATAAAATTTTCCAGCACAATACTGAGTATATTTTTCCCCTTTTTGATAGAATTCTTGTACATATAAATAATCTTAGGTGTTCTATCTCATTTAGTTGATTTCCATCATATCCATGGAAACACAGCATTCTCAGTGAGAGTCTCTGTCTTGCCTTCCTTTTAGTATTTATTTGGTCTCTTAACAATTAAATAGGGATGAATCAGCTCTTTCAGTTCCCAATTTTCTCCAACTCAGTAATTGAGCATTGCCAGAATAAGAAAACTCCCCTAATCATTCTCAAGATGTCTCCGTATTTGCAACCCAATCTCCTCAATCTAAAGAGCAATCAACAGAGCATTTACTGGGGCCATGTAGAGACTGTATAAAAATTTTATTGCTTTAGGTTTAGTGAACAGAAAAGGGAGATCATATGATTAAACAAAAAGAGGAAAACAGAGCAAGAAAACCAGTAGTATTTCCTTTAATTTTACAACAAGACAAGAAAGGAAATAATGTAAATAAATAGAGAAAGCTTGTAAGAAAATGAACAAAGATTTGCAAACTCTAAGTTTTCCTATGTGTGTTGTGGACATTTCCCCTAAAAATACCCTTCTCTGTCCTTCACAAACACACCCCAGGCTTTGATTAACCAGGTTTGATCTGCAAGATGAATTAGGAAAACCCTCAGGACACAGAAGGAGACAGACAGTTATCTACAAGGAGATAGATTACACCTCCTACTTGAAAAAGCATGACTCCTTCCCAGGTCAACTCTTGTGCTAACAGCAGTTGCAGGCTCCCTGATTTTTCCTTCAGGGAATATGCTTCTATAGAAAACACAAAATGAGCAGGATTTTAGGAAGAGATGAGAGAGAAATGTGAATGGTGATATGGTTTGTTAGAAATAATGCTTGGTAGTGAGAGGGGGTCCATGCATTTTGGACTCTGAAAATAGTTATTAAAATTATGCCTGTGTTCAGGAAGGTTGAGTAATCTGATACTTTGCTGTGAACTGGATAATCTGATATTTGGTGTGATTTAAATTTTATAGGACCTAGCTTAATCACTAAATAGAAGATTTTCCCCCCCTAAATTTGGCCTTATAAAATTTGTGTGTGTGTGTGTGTGTGTGTGTGTGTGTGTGTGTGTGTGTTGTTGGGCATTGGACCCAGGGTCACTCTACCACTGAGCTATACCCACCAGCCTTTTCTTATTTTTTGAGACAGGGTCTCATTAAGTTCCTGAGGTTGGCATCAAACTTACAATCCTTTTCCCTAAGCTTAGTAGCTAAGGATTACAGGAAAGCACCACTATTTGCCTACCAGTATTGCTTTTAAAATTTATGAATGAATAGGCTTGTATTCTCTCTGAAACTCTATCGTTATTTTCTGTATATTTATTAGGAAAAAAACATTCATAATATCTGTCATACTTAGAGTCAGTCCTCCATATTCATTAGTTTCACATCATATTCAATCAGGACCATAACTCATCCCCAGTTGTGTTTCTAGAATATGGATTTTAGTTTACCAGGATTATTATTATTTTCAGAGTTTATAAAAATAAAGATGAAATACATTTGATACTCCATATCCACAGATTCTGTATTCATAGGCTTAACCAACTATAGGTCAAAACTATTCAGAAAAACAATTGCATCTATATTGAACAATTATAGACCTTTTTCTTGTCATTATTCCCAACTTAGTATGGTATAGCAACTATATACTATATACATAGTATTTACATTGTATTAGGTATCATAAGTAATCTAGAAATGATTTAAAGTTTATAGGAGGATGTGCACACATTATATGCAAGTACTAGGCCATTTTATGGATGTGAGCATGTCCATTTGGTATCTATAGGAGTTCCTGAAACCAATCCTTCTATGGATACCAAGGGCAGTGGATATGTGTATACAAGTAACAATGTTGTAAACAGATATCTCCCACAAATTGCCAAAGGCCACATGTTATGGTTTGGATGTGAAATGTCCCCCAAAAGTTCATATGTGAGACAATGAAAGGTTTAGAGGAGAAATGATTGGGTTATGAGAGCCTTAACCCAATCAGCAGATTAAGTCTCTGATGGGATTAACTGGGTGGTGGCTGAAGGTGGATAAGGTGTGACTGGAGAGGTGGGGCACTGGGGGCATGCCCTTGGGGTATATATTTGTTTCCGGCCAGTGGAGTCTCTCTGCTTTCTAATCATCATGTGAGCTGGTTCCTTCCACCACACTCTTATGCCATGACATTCTGCCTCAACTGGAGGCCCCAGTGAATGGAGCTGACTGCCCTGGGCTGAGATCTCCAAAACCATGAGCCCCCCAATAAACTTTTCCTTCTCTACAATTGTTCTTGTTGGGTCTTTTACTCACAGCAGCATAAAAGGCTGACAAAAACACCATGTGATCTGGTGGAAGGAGGGTGAAGGGAAGAAAATCTGTGAACTGAGGAAACCACTAAAACATTAAAGAGTTTCCAGGAGTGATTTACTCCACACTCAGGAAGAATACTCCAGATCTTAGAAAGAAGCAATAGCACAAGAAAGACAGAGCCACAGTAACTGTGAGGGAAAGGATGAAAGAGCCCTTTTCCTCTGGAGCCAAGCCATGAATGATTTACCTGTGACCCATGAGTTTTGAGAAAACGAAATTGACCAGCACACTGTTGAGGACAATTGACAACTACCAAGAACCTGAGGATGCCAAGACAGCTAGAAGTCCAATACCCAGCTCTGGCCCTAAAAGAGTAAAATAATGTATGCATTCTTTCTTTGACTTCACTGATTTTTCCAGTGTCCCAGACACTATTCTAGGCTTTAAGCAAACAGTCATGAAGAAATGAACAAGAACCCTGTTTCTGGAAATCTCATGTACTAGGGGAAGGAAGGGAAAAGTTACCAAATGACACACCAATGGGATCATTTCAGACTGCATGGTTATGTAAGGATGCAGATTTAGACTGGCATCTCTCTGAGATGGTAACTTTGAAGTGAGAACTGAATATTGGGGTGGTGCAGGGCATGTAAAATATGAGGTTTAATATTTTGCAATGATATTAACTAGCAGAGCTGGTTCATAATTACCACAACTATCTATGGTTTCAAAATGATATACAACTAAAGCATCTCTGCAATTTTGATGCAAATCCTGCATTAAATATAATGCACTGTGTGCCCTAGACATTCTTTTAATTTTTTATAAAATCCATCTAGTCACCCCTTATACTCAGGCATATTTCTTCTGTTAAGATAATCACTTTCTCCATTGGTCTTTGTATTAATTATTATTCTTTTCAAGCTTTCTTAGCATTCTCAGTGTTTACAGAGAGTTTCAATTTGAAAAAAAAAATAAATAAATAAATGGGAGGACTATGTAAGCAGATTCTTTTAGTTAAAGAGTATAGTAAGTGTCAGGAACAAGTATTTTTTTTTTCCTAGTCTATGATTCAAAACCATTTGGTATTACTTTGTGTTATCCTTCAAGTAGAAGAGATATATCTTAATGGTAACTGAAATGCTGTGTTTCCACTCTCAGATCATTAACATATTAAGTAATCTCCCTGTAATATTAGCACTCACTTCTCAAGCTTACTCTCATATGTAGGCAGGGAAGATATTCATCAAGGCATTGTGAACATACAAGGTCAAGAACAACAGTCAAAATCTCCTCTTTATTATGGTTGCTAGCAATCGCCTGCTTTCCACAGTTTATATTTTATCACTCTTTAACTTGTCACTGTTGGTCTCAGCTGTGGGAGACTGTAACCTATCATTTATACTCTGGTGCAAATGAATCCTACTCCTTTCCTGGGATCCGACTTTGGTAATGCAAGGAATAAGAGAGTAGAATGGCTTTCTGCTGTCAGGGAATGAGATGAAGTAGGATTTGGAAGGCCTGAGAGTTGGTCATTTCCAAAGAGAAAAATAATGGTAAAACAGGAACACTAGTTGTCAAAATAAACATATTCTCCACTGGTTTCCATGTAGCTATGCCTTTCTAAAAATAGGATGTTGACATAGGAAACCATTAACATCTTTGATGTTTTAGTCTATTTACTCAGAAGATATAATGGAACTTCTTGATAAACATTTATTCTGTGAGAACTATGAGAAATAAGAATAAGACCTTTCTTTGTCCTCCAGGGGTTTATTATAATCTAGGGAAAAGGTGGTAAATAGAGGAAACTGGTGATGGAAGAGAATATCCCATGTATTATCGACATTCTTTGTCTTATGAGCAGGGGTACAGCCTTCCTTTGTTTTGGACTATCTTTTCAAGAGTGTTTGGATAGTGAAACAATTGGAAGACAGAAAAGGAGCTACCTCTGAAGCAAAGGACAGGTTTGTTTATTGTTCTAATCAATATAATAAGTATGATTCTGCTCTTGTCTGTATATGGTTTGAGTGTGTACCCCCCAAGGATTCACGGGCTGTGAGCTTTGTCCCCCATGTGGTAATGTTGGGAGTGGTGGAACGAACATTCAAGAGGTGAGACCAAGTGGAAGGCATTTAGGTTATCGGGGGCATCTTTCTCAGAACACATTAATGATGGAATTGTGCAGTGATTTGTAAGAGTGATGATTTGTTATAAAATGAGTCCCCTTCTGCACAGAGCTGCTTTCCTGCCCACTTCTCTGCCATGTTTTCACCAAGAAGTCCCCCACCAAAGGTCAAACAGGTGCAGCTACAGAGTTAAATAAACCTGTATTTTTAATAAATCATTAGTGTTGGGTATTTTGTTATAGCAACAGAAAATAAACTAATACAGTCTCCCTCTGGGGAAAAATTCAAGAAGGTTTGCTGTTCATTACAATGGACTTGAATTCTCTAAGCTCAGGATCCCTCTCCGTGATGTAACCCACTGCTTAGTTATGCATTACTTGGTCTTCTTTGTGCTACCCAATAGGATCCAGAATTTAAAAAAAAACTGACAAAAATGCTGATATACCACCTACTAAGTTATCTTTGTGTAATGAAGTTTTTTGTCTCTGACCCAGGAGTCATGTGTCTTCTGTAAGCATTCATAGATCTGAAGGGCAAACAGGTTAACTTATATTCAGCTAAAATCTCAACCTCTTTACAATTCTCACCAACCAACATGCTACCCATTTTTAATTTTAACAAATTATATAATGAATAACAAAATAGATGGCAGGCCACTAGTAGAAGTGTAAACAAATTTACTTGAAGATATATCTGAGGAAAAGATAATTGTCTTGGGGAACATGTGGAAAGAATTAGAAATCAGAATTTCAATGGATCATTGGAAGAAGAATAAGGCTACAACAGAGACAATGGCAGGTAAGGACAATCCAACATTGAGAACAGTTAGAAGAATATAGACATTTTTGTCAATGAGAGATTAATTACACTGGAGGTAGAGTTAGCAGAAGAGAAAAGAGAAAAACATTTGAGGTGCTCCGTAATTTTTGCCTTTTCTTCATTTTTTTTTCAAGAAAAGTTTCACAATCTAAATATTTTATACTAAAAAATTGACTTTGATGCTGGAAAACAGTAGCATACATAATTTCTAGTCTTCAAAAATGAGACTTGAGACTGTCTTACAGTTTCTAGACAAAAGTGGTTTTGTTTCTTTCTTTTTCCTTATTGCTTTAAGAAAGAGGAGGCATATGGACCAGGACAGTAGATTCTCTGAGGTACTCACCACCAAACTGAATGTAGGATATCACTGGGATCATAAGAACTCAGGGCATCTGCTCTTGATCCTGTGTAAATCTATGGCTCTAGAAAATGGTAATATGACCCATCTGGGCAAAGAAGCACAACTGCCTTTTCTGAGCAGGCTTTCAGACCACTGAGACTTATTTGGGGGACATTCTAATTTATTTGCACAGCAAGTCTCCTTGTGCAGAAAAAGAAATCCAGCTGAATATGCACATAATTCCCAAACATAAAACCTGAAGAAGGTAGCCTTCATCTTTGGAAAGACCTTAGCAAATGTCAATGATTTAGAGAGTACACTCCAAGGCCACATCAAGGACCATAGCTTGCTAGAAAAAGCTTCTTTACAATCTGAAGAAAACAGTCGGATATGAAATATAGAAATACAGCTTTTAAGATATCTTAGCAGTTGATTCTTAATAGGATTGATGTTAAAAAGTTCTAGCATTAATGATATTTACCACAATAGCACAATATAAAAGCATCAAGGTCACTTCCTAAATGTTTCTTCACTACGTTGCTTTCCAGAAGTGTAAATATGACTGAGTGTCTAGAAGCTGCCTAACAGTGGTTTTATCATAAATTCTGAATGATAAATGACTTTCAGACAGTCTTAAGCATCACAAAATGGACTCTAATAATTTTGAGGGAAAATTTTATGATGAGTACAAATCACCCCTAAACCCCATAATACATCATGCTGAGTAATATCACACAAGAAGAACGGGAAAGAACATGAAACTTAAAATGGGCATATGCTTTCATGTGCTTTAACTAGAATTTGTATTCTTTTCACTCACTCTCTCAATCTAACAATACACATTATTATGGAAAATAAGAAAATACCTTAAATATTTCTTTGAAAACTTGATTTGCAAAAAAAGTATACAAAAATCTCTATTAAAAGATGCTAACATGAGTTTTAATTAGATCTAGAATAATGATAATGCTTTATACTTATTCCTTTGGGAAGTTTTTTACATGTATTGTTATTTTAACTTTGTAATAACTCTAAATTAAACAAATATTTCCATTTAACAGACAAAGGAACCAAGGCATTAAATGATGTTTTGGATAGATCATAGGTTAATGAATAATAATACCAGCAATAAGAAGTTTGGTCACTTGAAAATTGTATATTACCCTTATCATCTACCTAAGATTCCCCTAAATTAATTAGTGAGCTACTTTCTAGTTAATATTTCTGTAAAAAATGAACATAGACTATTTTATTTTCCTCCCGATTTTATGGGTTAGGAGTCAAGGAAGGGCTAGGCCACACAGTTCTCCTTGGGTTTCTCCCATGTAGTTGCCACCCAGTTGTAGATTTCAGCTGGGGCTGTGCCGCAAACTGCCCGGCCCCGGGCCGGCTGAGTCCCGCTCCTGCTGCACTGCCTGCGGCACCCCTGCTGAGCGATCCCCTGCTGAGCTGTCAGTGCACACGGGCTTGCAATCTTGCAACCCGGTTGGGCACAAAAACACAAGCCAGTCAAACTGAGACAAAGTTTTATTTAGAGAGAGGCCGTGTGCGTCCCCTAACAGGTGGGTCCGCCACGTGTGTGTTCTACCTGAGCCGGGGGGGGGGGGGGGGGGGGGGGGGGGGGGTTCCCCTTCCCCCGGAACACCCTCCTACCATCCTTTCCCAACCAATGGGAACTCTCCCATTACAAGAGTGACATGAGTAACCTGAGTCCTGAAATGGGCCCAGCTGAACAGCATGAGTCCAAATACCATATGAATGTGAATTGCTGGCTGGCAGTCAATAAAATCCAAAGGTGCCTGTATCAATATTTTTGCTGTGGCTCCTAACATCTGCCCCCTACTGTTTAAATAAACAACAGGCAAATGTGGCTAAGGACCGTGCCTGTTAGGTATGTCCAATTCACATATGGTTCTTACCCGTCATGGGAAAACTGACCTTATTGCGTCAGTCTCCTGGCTTAGGTTGATACCACTGTAACCGAATCATACCCGTCACTGACTACCGGTCCAGTATATAGCCATACCTGTGTAATAGGCCTATGCACCAGTGGGGGGGTGAGGTTCTTGCCTCACCTCTGTTGGCCCCCAAATTTAACCTTGGTGCCAGTGGGGGGGTGAGGTTCTTGCCTCACCTCTGTTGGCCCCCAAATTTAGACCATCACTAGCAGAAGGGAGAAAGACGCAGAATTGCCACGACACCAAGCCAATTGACGGCTCCTATGGAAACACTGGTGACACATCGGCTAAGATATTTAGCACTACCAGTTCGCTGTATCAACAAATAGAACACAATGTATACAGGTGATACATAGTCCAGACAAGTTGTGTAAGCAGTTCAAAGTGGAGGAGTCTATCAATATGTCCATTTCCTCCCAAGGTAAATTAAGTCCTTGATTGAGCAGTTCAAATTGGAGGAGTCTATCAATATGTCCATTTCCTCCCAAAGTAAATTAAGTCCTTGATTGAGCAGTCTTATTGAGTTATTTTGATTGATGTATCAATTTATACAGTTTATAGTGATAGCTATCATAAAAGTTGTAGTTTGGTCTTAGTCTTCACCGGCACTGGGATGGAGATGGGAATTATGGCCATGTTGCTAAAGAGACACTATCCTGAACAGAATTATGAAATATAATGAAAAGGAAAGGTGAAAGTAAACAAACATATCTGTTAACCACCTTTAAAAACAAAATTTAATAACAGCTGTTTACCTAAAGTAAATTAAACCATATAAGTCACGTGACTAAATTTTTTTTTTGAATACTTGTATCTATATATACATGAGCGCTCCTTATAAATGAAATATGGACATACACACATACAACACAAAACAGCATACATAACATAGAACATATAAGACAATAGTAAATAAAGGCCTTGTAGCTATAGCTAGGTGAAATCTCCATTGCAATGTTTAAAAACTTTACAGTTAAAAAAAATAAATAAATAAAACACAGTCAAAAAAATAAAACTGATCAGAAAAACACTAACCTAGGTTTGTATGAGCTTAAAAAATAAGGTAAAATAAAATAAAATAAAATAAAATAGAACTTTATGATGTGGGAAAAATGCAAATAATAAAATAGATATTGAAAAAGGCACCGTGGTAAATCACTGTCGCAGATGCAAGAATAGCCAGGCTGGAACTCTGGATATCAGCTGTTATGGATTTGAGTCAAATCATCTTCTTTTTCTGTAGAAATTGTTTTAGTTAATCTCTCTGGAATCCAAATTGGTTGCTGTTCCTCCTGTGGAAAAACACAGACGGAGCCCCGACTCCAGACTATTACTGGGTCCGGACCTTTCCATTGTCCTGTTAGAATATCTTTCCAAAGTACCTTAGGCTTATGTACATTTTTCGGATACATATGTCTTTCCGCAGCACTAAGTCCTGATGAATCCAAATTTAGAAAGTTTAGAGTAAAAAGGGTTATTTTAAGTTTATCTTTGGGGGATATATACCCCTTACTAATTCCCTCCCTTTGCTTTAATAAGTACATTTTTATAGTTTGATGAGCTCTTTCAACTATGCCTTGTCCCTGTGGGTTGTATGGGATTCCTGTTATATGAGTAATGCCAAATGATGAGCAAAATTGTTTAAAAGACTTGGAGATGTAACCAGGACCGTTATCGGTTTTTAACTGTTTAGGAACACCCACAGTGGCAAAATTTTGTAAGCAATGAGCTATAACATCTTTAGTTTTTTCTCCGGGATGAAGGGAGCCCATCAAAAATCCAGAAGAAGTATCAACTGTAACATGTAAATATTTTAATTTTCCAAATTCTGGCAAGTGTGTGACGTCCATCTGCCAAATATGGTTAGGTATCAGTCCTCTAGGATTGACTCCAAGATTAACTTGTGGCAAAAATGTCACACAATTTTGACATTGTTTTATTATATGTCTGGCTTGTTCTTTAGTTATTTTAAAACGTTTTTGTAAAGTATTAGCATTGACATGGAACCTTTTATGAAAATTTATAGCTTCTTCTATTGTGGAGAAAATATGTATGTCATGTGTAGATTTATCTGCTAGTTCATTACCCAAACTAAGGGCTCCAGGCAATCCTGTATGTGCTCTGATATGTCCTATAAAGAATGGATCCTTTCTATCCCAGATTAGACTTTGTATAGCAGAGAACAAAGAGAAAACAGTAGAGGAAGGAGAAATCCTACCAGCATCTTCAAGAGATACGATAGCATTAACTACATACTGACTATCAGAAAATAAATTAAATGTAGAATCTTTGAACATCATAAAAGCTTGCAATACTGCATTAAGCTCTACCTTTTGAGCTGATTGTTTGGGTACTAAAAATGTAAAAGTTTGATCAGGAGTAACTACTGCTGCTGTACCATTATTTGACCCATCAGTGAATATATTTGGAGCATTTATGATAGGGGTTTTTCTTGTCATTTTTGGAAAAACTACAGGATGCTTAGACCAAAAGGACAACAAAGGATTAGATGGCAAGTGATTATCAAATGCAACACTAGATTTACACATGATTATTGCCCAAGTATTTAACTCATTAGCTAACTCATCAATTTGATCCATAGTATATGGAGTAATAATTTTATTGGGAGAAATCCCAAACACTCCTTTTGCTGCTTTTATTCCTTTGAGTATTAATTGCCCTACAGCCTCAGGATATCTAGTAAGAATAGTATTAGGAGAATAAGATAAATGTATCCATAATAATGGACCTTCTTGCCAAAATACCCCTGTAGGAATATTTTTTGTCGGTAATACAATAAATAATAAAGGCAAACTTATATCAATTCTATCCAAATGCATATTTTCCATATATGTTTCAATGATTTTTAATGCCTTTCTAGCTTCAGGCGTTAACATGCGGGGTGAATTTGGATCTGATGGACCTTTTAAAATATCAAATAAAGGTCCTAATTCTCCTGTTGGTATGCCTAGATAAGGCCTTATCCAATTTATATCTCCCAATAACTTTTGAAAGTCATTAAGTGATTTGAGTTGATCTACTCGTATTTGAATTTTTGGTGGACGGACCATGGTTGAGGATAATAGAACTCCTAAATAATTAATTGGAAGATTTAATTGTACTTTATCTATTGCTATTTCTAGATTATAATTTTTTAATAAGTTTGTAAGCGTGGCATAACATTCTAGCAATGTGTTTTTATCTTTATGTGCCATTAACACATCATCCATATAGTGAAATATCTGTAGTTCAGGGTTTTGATTTCTAAGTGGCTGGATTGCTTTATCAACATAAATTTGGCACAAAGTTGGGCTGTTAGCCATCCCTTGAGGGAGTACTTTCCATTCATATCTCTGATCAGGACCTTCATGATTCAGTGCAGGGATAGTAAATGCAAAATGTGGACTATCCTCGGGGTGAATTGGAATTGAGAAGAAACAATCTTTAATATCTATAGCTAGAACATGCCACGTTTTTGGTAAAGCAGACAGTTGGGGAATCCCTGATTGAGCAGGTCCCATAATAACCATCTCATTATTAATGGCTCTTAAATCTTGTAATAATCTCCATTTACCAGATTTCTTTTTAATAACAAAAATGGGAGTATTATGGGGAGATACGGAAGGTTGTATATGTCCTTCCGCTAATTGCTGTTTGACCAGATCATGGGCTACTTGTATCTTTTCTTTAGTTAGGGGCCACTGAGGAACCCACACTGGTCTTTCTGATTTCCAAGTAATTTTGATTGTCTCAGTGGCCCTTTTTGAAAACCCAATCCATGTTTATCTATCTCTTGATCTACTTGAATTGGTGCTGTTATATCTTGTTCTTGATCTCTTAATCTCTTTTCTTTTCTAAAGCCTTGTTTTGCCCTAGTAGTGGGCGCGTTAGGATTGATGTTATTTGTTAATGTCAATCCTAATTGATCTAGGACGTCTCGTCCCCATAAATTTATGGGGAGATGGTCCAATACATAGGGCTGTATAGTTCCTTCACATCCTTCAGGATCCCTCCAATCTAATACCATTGCACTTCTATGGGGATTAGTTGCCACTCCTAGGCCTCTAAGCGTTTGGGTCGCTTGCTGTAATGGCCAATGCTTAGGCCATTCCTGGCGAGATATGATGCTGAGGTCAGCGCCTGTGTCCAGCAGTCCATTAAAATCATGCCCTTGAATATTTAATTTTAGCATAGGGCGAGAATCTAAATTTAAAGATAGCATAGCCCAATCTACACCTGTGGAGCCTAATCCCTTGGAACCTCTTTCTACATTACAACTGGAAAATTTATCATGTAGGCTTGGTATTATTAATAACTGTGCTATTCTATCTCCTGATGAAATTACTGATATACCTCTTGGAGAACTAGCTATGATTTTTATTTCACCCTCATAATCGGGATCAATTACCCCAGGACTTATCATAAGTCCTTTAAGTGTAGAAGAACTGCGTCCTAATAATAAGCCTACTGTTCCCTGGGGAAGAGGTCCTTTTACTCCTGTGGGAATGATTTGAACTCCCATCTCTGGAGTTAATACTGCTCTGGCAGAGGCACAGATGTCCAACCCTGCGCTCCCTCTAGTCTGTCTGATGAGGGATCTGATGGATAATGCGTCCTGGGCACCACCTTGATGGTGCTGCTGGGTTCCTCCATTGCCCCGTATATTTGTGGTTTTGGGCCCCGGGGCATTGGGCCCTCCAATTCGTTTTTTGACAACGGGGCCTGATGCCTTTCTCCACGATATCATGGGTAGACACTTGGTCTTTGTCCATTTTTTGATAACGGAATACCCTCTATGGTGGTTTGAGAATGGCATTCATTAGCCCAATGTCTCCCTCTATGGCATCGTGGGCAAATACCCGGGATTCTACTCTTTTGATACCTAGCTTTGTTAAACCCTCCTCCTATGGGGCAATTTCTTTTAAAATGCCCTTCTTGATTGCAATTATAGCATGTTTTTGGCTTGGTACTTAAAGCCTGTTTTACTTCAGCTGCCATGACTTGTCCTTGTTCATTAATGTCTCTACATAATTTAATATATGTGTTTAAATCTTCCTGTTTCCACGGTCTAATGACCTCTTTGCAGCAACGATTTGCTTGATCGTAAGCCAGCTGTTTTATAAATGGCATTGCCTGTTCTGTATTTTCAAATGTCTCAGAGGCTGCTTCAATAAGTCTAGCTACAAAGTCAGCGTAGGGCTCATTAACTCCTTGTATTATCTTAGATAGTTGACCTTGAAAATCCCCTTGTCCCTTTAAAGTTTTCCATGCCTTAATTGCATTTATAGCGACTTGAGCGTATACGCCAGGATCATATCTGAGCTGTTGCATCTGTTCTTGAAACTCCTCTTTTCCCAGTAACATTTTCAGGCCTCGTTCAGGGTAACCTGCTTCTGCATTTTGCCTAGCTGTCTCCTTGCAAAATTCCTCATTGGCAATTTTCCATAATAAATACTGTCCTCTATTTAGCACAGAATTACACACGTTAGCCCAATCTGCTGGTGTTAAGTTCCAGCCGGTAATAGATTCGACCATACTGACTGTGAAGGGAGCGGCTGGGCCGTAGGCTGCTACAGCTTCCTTTAATTGCTTTATTATTTTGAAATCTAAGGCACGGTAAACTCGTTCTTTTTCTTCTCCCTGCTCAACTACAGGGCATGCTAGTTTTTGGGGTCCCGCCTCAGGATTCCGTTCATCATCTATGGAGGCAGGTAAAGCTGTTGGTTGAATTATGCCCTCTGGTGGTGGAACGGAGTTAGTAGCAGCCTCCCTATCTGACGACCGTTTTTTCCCTGAGCTTGCCTTGTTCAAATTTTCTTCTATCTGACTAGCTTGAGAGACCTTTTGTTTTGCTTGACCTAATATGTTTTCTGCCATGGCCTGGACCTCTAACAATTTACTTAACAGTTTTTCGGTTTGTTTTTTACTAGATTCTAATCTACTATAAAGGTAATGTAACCCAATAAGATAGGATAGAAGAAAGCCAAAACAGAATGAAACAGAAACGGAGAGGAGGAAAATGATTATGTCAATTTTCTCTCTCTCAGGGCCGAATAACTTCAAACCTTGAGTCAGCCATTTATCCCAACTCGTCTGAAAAAATTGTAAGGCTAGAGAGCCTGAAATAAGAGCAGAATAAATCAAAACAGAAATACCCATTCTGTCGCCTTTCCTTAGGGGCGAGTGATATTACTCACCTTTAAGTTTTGGGCGTTCCCAGTACAGGGCCACCAAAATGCCGCAAACTGCCCGGCCCTGGGCCGGCTGAGTCCCGCTCCTGCTGCCGAGCACTGCCTGCGGCACCCCTGCTGAGCGATCCCCTGCTGAGCTGTCAGTGCACACGGGCTTGCAATCTTGCAACCCGGTTGGGCACAAAAACACAAGCCAGTCAAACTGAGACAAAGTTTTATTTAGAGAGAGGCCGTGTGCGTCCCCTAACAGGTGGGTCCGCCACGTGTGTGTTCTACCTGAGCGGGGGGGGGGGGGGGTTCCCCTTCCCCCGGAACACCCTCCTACCATCCTTTCCCAACCAATGGGAACTCTCCCATTACAAGAGTGACATGAGTAACCTGAGTCCTGAAATGGGCCCAGCTGAACAGCATGAGTCCAAATACCATATGAATGTGAATTGCTGGCTGGCAGTCAATAAAATCCAAAGGTGCCTGTATCAATATTTTTGCTGTGGCTCCTAACAGGGCTGCAGTCCTGGGGGCCCATCTGGGCTGGGTGTTCCCAAGCATCATTCATAACGTCATTGGAGACTGACTTGTGACTGGGAACTCAGCGGGGATCCCATTTGAAGCTCATCAAAGAGAGCTCTCCAGTACGGTATCTCAGGATAGTAGGACTTCTTAGGTGATGTCCAGCTTGCCTCACAGAGAGTATCCCAAGAGAATGTGTCAGAGAGCATAACATTTTATGATCTAGTTTGGGAAATCATATGGTGTTCCTTCCACTACATTCCATTAAAGCAGTTCCTGGTTTCCTAACTACTCTTCCCTCTCTTCGGTGATTGAAACCAGAGTCTCAAGCATGACAGGCAAGTGTCTGACCACTGAGCTATACCCCCAGCCATAGATAAACTTGTTCAATGTTAGGAATGTCAAATAATTAGTGGCTGTTTATTTTTTAAGCACCATGAACCTCAAGGTCAACTGACTCCTCTTATTCCGTTCCAACTTGATATTACATTTATTAATATCTAACCTAAGTTGAGTTTTTCTAATGAAAATCGGAAGAACACTAAAATCTATTCCTTTGGAGGTAAGATAAGTGCCATGATTTCATCAAGTAATTTCAAGATAAGAGATCTGATTAATTTGCTTTTGTGTTCAAAATAAAACAATTTTGATTGAGAAAATGCCAGTATGAAATCAGTCCTGTCCACATAGAATAACAGAAGATTACTATTTTTCTCTTTTAAAGAGAAGATAAAATAGATTCATTTGACATGCTCAGGAAAGTCGTCTTTGTGCTGTGAGAGAAATCACTTCCACATAAGTGACAAAAAGATAATGAAGCAAATTTCTGTGAAGTTTATAATATGGTACGCACCTCCATAAGAGTCCAGTGCCTCTTTCTAAAACTAAATGGAAAAAAAGTAGCCCACCTAGTCAAATTTCAAGCATTTCCTGTACATCATGGTACTATGAAATGAATTATAATATTATGTCTCAGTGTGTTCTGTGGCCAGAATGATACATACACACATGTCACCCCATATATCAATTGTTTATTTGAATTAACTTGAGCTACTTAGAAATGATAGATGGGAAAAGTCAAGGCAATTAAACTTAAGGTATATAATTTAGTTCTATGCAATAGTTTACATTTGTGCTCTGTATTAAAAATTATGGAGTCTTTTTCTAACTTGATCCTATTTATTTATTTATTTATTTGGTACCAGGGATTGAACTCAGGGCACTCAACCACTGAGCCACATCCCCAGCCCTATTTTTTATTTTATTTAGAGACAGGGTCTCATTGAGTTGCTTAGTGCCTCACTAAATTGCTGAGACTGGTTTTGAACTCCGATCCTCCTGCCTCAGCGTCCCAAGCTGCTGGAATTACAGGGATGCACCTCAGCTCCTGGCCTCAGTTGATTCTTTGGGTCCTCACAATAACCTTGTGAGTAAATTAAATCAGTATTTGTAACTCACATTTCTAGGACAATTAATAAGATTTGTAAGAGCTGAACGACTTTCCTCCAAAGCTCCTGAAAGTAGGAAAACCAGGGCCTGGTTCACACAGTGCTCTTTCTGTTAATTTGCAAAAAAAAAAAAAAAGGAAAAGCCAACAGGACAGTAGAAAATAGTGCATCTGTGAGTTTGCTTATTTGCACAGAATATGTCTAAGCTAATTTTTAAAATCCAGGTCATTGGAGAACACTAGGTGCTTTAGGCAAGAAAACATGTAGCAGTTAAAAAGAAAATGGGGGGTGAAAAGCAACAGTCCAGGAATTGAAGAGCATAAAAAAAAAACCACCCAGGGATATGCTTCGAAATCTTTTATTAACATTTGTTTGTGTAGTACATGATGACTAAGCCATTCTTACTTTCCCTCTGCTATTTTCTGTATCTAATTAATAAGTAAATATCTCAGTTCTCACATAAAGAAGTTATTTGCTACATTAAGGCTTTGAGGGAAAAGATGGAATTATTTGCAAGACATGACTACGAATATGTGAAAAATGCACAAATTAAAGATAAGTTACAAAATAGTAATCATTGTGATAGTTAGGACCCCTTGGGAAACATTTTGTTTTCTTTTTACTATTTGTTAACTATTGTAATTTTGGTTTTAAAATAAACCTGATTGCCAGGCATGGTGGTATGTGCTTGTAGTCCCAAGAAGATGAGAAAGAAGGATCCCTTGAGCTCAGAAGTTCAAGACCAGCCTGGGCAACAGAGCAATGTAACAAGGCCTTGTTCCAAAAACAAAGCAAACACAACTACAAAATCCCTGATTGACCTCTCAAAGTCTAGCTTTGAGTAAAATAATAATACAGAGGCCAGAGGGACCATGCATGTACAACAATTCCTGCTCTCCTTCTCAAATCATTCTTGGTTTTGCTTTACTTTGTTGTTGTTGTGTATTTATAATCCTTTACAAGCAAGTATTAGAAAAGTACATTTTATATGGCTCTAAATTTGATTTTTTTAAGTAGTAATCTGAATCCACAAGTCTCCCTGTGCTAAGAAATGCTGTTAACTGGAAAATAAAGTAAATTATCCTCAGAGCCCGACTTTAACTATTTAGCAAGGAATTCAGTTTGTCATTATTGGAGTCCTTCCTCAATGTTCCTTGGGCTTGAGGAGACTCACTCAGCTGATCAGATTGGAACCCTTCCCCTTTGGCCACTCTACCTGGATGCCAAGACCTACCACATTCCCGGGGTTCAGTTTTGTGGCTCTTTGTTGCCACTCCAGCTTTTGAAAAGACTAAGGACCCATAACCAGAGTTCAGTCTCTAAATTCACTCCACAGGCCTTTCTTTCTAGAGCATCATGTTCAGAGGCTCTGCCTTCTACTGTGCTATCAATCCCTCAAGGGGCTCAGGATGCTTGAAAGCAAAGACCAGAAAGGAGGGCTGACCACAAATCATTGCTGTTCTCCCTTTCTACATAAACCTTCCCTGATGAAAGTAGCACAAAGCCCTGGCTACCTGCATGGCAAGGGCAGGGAAGAACAAAAGCAGAGTTCCAAGTTCAAACCTGTATGTCAACAGGTTATGCAGCCAGAATAAGTTTCATTGCTTCTGTGCTATAAATGTAAGATGTGACTATTTCTTTCCCAACACTCCCTTGCTTACTTTTCACACCTTTAGAACAGAAATGGAAGATATCTCTGAAGAGATTAATCCTCTTGCATTTGCTGGTGTGACTATTCTACTCATATTAATGTCTTCCTTGATTATTCAAGTGGAAATATTTAGGATAGAGTGTAGGGAACACAAAGGTGTCCGCTCAGGGCTAAAAGCTGGGCAACCCACATGTGGAATGAGAAGAGTCCAGAAAGGGTAGACTGGCAGGAAATACATGGGGGTGGAGGCTGCAAATAGCATTGTGGTAGAAAACTACAAGACTTTGGTTTTTCAAATTCATGGCCTTCCCCAAATCTTGCTCCCTACTAGTGCATCTTACTCACTGAATGCAGGTTTACTTTACTAAAAATGTACATTGGAGCAGTCATTTTCCTGCTCAAAATTTTCAGTAGCATATCAATCCCCACACGGTAAAGTCTTCTGGCCTTCAATGATGTCTCCATTATTTTTCTATCATACCCTTTATTACATTGTCTTGCAAATCCTGGTTTAAGTCATTTTTTCTCCATCAGACCATAGACCTGTCTGCCTTATGGCTTCCATTGTCTTCAGCACTGAGCATAGTGAACAGCTGATGCTCAGTGAATATTTCTAGAAGGGAAAGAAAATAACTTTAAAACACATTTCTAAAAATTACATTTTAAGCCATTAGGATCACAACAATAGTTCTGTTTAAGCAGAATATACTAGCATGCACTTTCGAAATTGAATTTCGATATGGGTTGTGATGAGTTTGACATGAATTACAAGCTATTAGTTACAAATGTTGATTTATGAATCTGATTAGGGGGTTTCAGATATTACCTCTGCCACTTCCTTCGGAAAACATTTAACCTCTGTGGGCTTCCGGTTCCTCATCTGGAAAATGGCAGTAATAAAATATGTACTTCACATGGTTATTGTGAGCATTAAAGAGTTAGCATATTTAAAATATTTAAAATGGTACAATGTGTTAGAAATGTTAATTACTATTGTCATACAGATATGATAGTCATTAATGTTTGAAGGTAGAGAGGAATATCTAAGTTTTGAAATTGTTCTTATATACAATGTGTTTTATGTAATATTTTCAAAATATAAATATATAATTTGTACATATCCTACTCTTTCATTTAGAAGAATAAATGGAAAAAAACAATAGTTTTTAAAGCAGCTCTGGACTCATGCATGATTTGGGAATAATGAGAATAGTAGTGTTATTTATAATATCCTCATTAGTCTTGCTCAAGATGGCAACAGTTGTTCTTGGGATATAATCATGCCTCCCCCGCCTATGGTTAAATTGACATGAAATTGCTAGACAGTAAGCAGCCATTAACCCCTCTTGCCCACAGAGGTAAATATCTGATAATGAGTGACAGTAAAATATTTTAGAGGAAAAAAAAAAGTTTCTAAACCAACCCAATCTTCTAGGTATTTAGCCTAGAACATAACTTTTCCTCTTAAAACGAAGTCTATATCTAAATCCTCCTCTCATTTCAAGAGCAATAGTGTCATAAGATTTCACAAAGGCCTTTGTTAGAAAGTTAGTCATGGGAAATGCTGTGAAAAAGAGAAACAGATCCTGGGTTTTAACATTAGAAGAAAAGAATAACAAAAAAGGAAAATGGACTTTGTCTTAAACTAATGTATTAAAAGCAAAATAGATTACTGCTTTTGTATTTAGTTGAAATAAAAAAAAATATTTGATAGAATGAATAAGACTAATGATGTTTTGGAGTCCCACTAGATAAACTTATTGTAATTTGTGATATAAAAATCACAAAAATATTACCTTTATACAATAACTGTTATCATTGATCCAGTTTTACAAGTAGATCTTGAGTTATAGAATAAAACTAAAACACATATTCTAAACCTACTGACTCTAATCATATTCAGTTTTCCAGGAGGATATTAAGTATGATTTTTTTTTTTTAAATTTCATTTTTGCCCAACTTTGAAATTTATTAAGAGAATGAAAGTGAAACAAAAAAAGATAAACAAGATATTAGAGATTTGTTTCTTATTTCTTTAGAATCATATCTTCTCAAACTTCTTGGTTTTCCATATTACTATAGTAGCCAGTTAATAGTGAGAACTAATATCTGATAGCAGTGCAGGTAGATGGAGATGAGATGAATTTTCAATAAATTTCTCCCTTATTCCAGATCCTTATTATTGCCTCATGATTCATTATTGCAAATGCTCCCATCTTCTCCTGTGTTAATCCATATAGAGTACTGCTTATGGATCATGCTTCATAAAACACATCTTCTCTACTAAAATGTTCAGTATTTTCCACAGGTCAGATCTAGTTTTTTTTTTTTTAATTATTGGATCTCATTCTAACACCTTAATTTCACATCCAAGATCCCACATCTATTGACCCATTACTGTGCAACCCAGTATCTCACTGTCCACAAACTACTGCCCCTGTCTATCAGGCGGCTTCCTTCCAGTGTGATGCATATATGCCAGGAGAAGCCTGTCTCTGTGTCTTTGCTTCAGTGGTCTCCCTTACCAATACAGAGCTTATACTTCCTTTAAGCCTCACTAGCATCCTAACTGTTGTGTGAAGATTATTTGAAAAAATTCTAGCTCATACAAAAGTCTTCTTTCTCTGAATCCCTACAGCATTTTTGGTAATTATGTTATTATTATGTTAATATTATTATTATGTTAATATTAAATAAAGTCCATATAGCATTTCTGGTAACCGGTTAATATTAAATAATTCTTCATATTGAGTTCTAGTTGTTTCATTAAAATACAATGTTCTATATTGGAAAATTCGCATAATCCTTCCCAGTAAAAAGGTGATCAGTTCAAATGTCTAATGAATTTTAATGTCTTCAAAGTCAATCCAGACCTTTCAGAACAAGCCGTCCAAATAGTTCTGAGGAGTGGCTTGAGAGTCAAGGAGAAGCACATTGAAAAGTACATTCTCTTGTCTCCTTAATTGAACTTCCTAAATCTCTGCAGGTAGCTACTTAGGGATACAACTTCAGAAGTAACTTTGTCCAGCACTTCTGCTGCCACTTTCCCAACTCTTTCTTCCCCAACAACCATGAATGTTCATCAAAGGTACTTTTACTATGATAGTAGTTAATGTAGTTCAGTGATATAAATCAAGCTTCGTGGTTTTTATGGTTTATGGTGTCAAACTCAGGAATATGTGAATAATTTTTATTATAGAATTTTGTATGCCAGAATGACATGGCATAAATTTTATCTGAGATAGATTGAATCAAAAGCATATGTAATAATCACTCAGTTTCAAAGGGAACATAGTAAGTAGTAAGGATTACATCCAGATAATAAGGAAGAAAACAGATATTTTTATATAACTTCCCTTCCAGCTAATGCTGGAAGCAGCCATTAACCCCTCTTGCCCACAGAGGTAGATATCTGATAAAGATATCTGATAAATACGAAAAAGAATTCTGAAATAATTATATACCATTGTAGGAATTGTAGAATTATAAATGATTAGAATTATAATAACTATGGGATGTATGTTGTGATTTTCCTACTAGATACAAATCTATCAGAGCACTACAGGGAGACCCACAGAATAGTTGTTATTTTGTTAAAAAGTCATCAGTGGCATAGAGGAGGGCACCTTGTGCCATGGAGATACACTTGAGAAGCTAATGCTCCATTTTGGTTAGTAGATGGAATAATTAGATCCAAGACTTATGAGTAGAGTTTCCTTATTTAATAAGTGAAACCAAAACAAATGCAACCAAAGTTTTAATAAGTTAATGGCAAAAGCACAAAGGAAATCTATGTGCTTACTATATTAATTAAGGAAAGATGAATTTCACTCTAAACAAGATCAAATTTAGCACTCCCCAAATCAAATAAATATAGAAAAATAATTTTTAAATTTAAAACTCTGGAAAGCCAATTTTTAAGAAAATGTGAGGTTTATGTTTAGATGCTCAGTTAAGAGTAATGTGGAAATTTTTAGACAATATAAGGAAAATAGGAGGGACTAAACTGTTATATCAGTCAATTTCACATAAAATTCAAGTCAGACTTTTAATTCTTCTAAACAAATATTAAAGGCCCTAAAAATATAAATTGAAGGACAAATAAGATCCATGGCATTGAATGAAGCCTGGATGTCATTTGATGTCAGGTGCTTGGAAGAAGAAAGGGTAGGATATAGAGCATGAAGACTAGAGTCTACAGGAAGGATATAAAAAATTCAGGAGGACAAATAGCATCATACAGGGAAAAGCATAAGCCATTCTGGTGTCAAAATCTTACTATGTAAAGTACAGACTTAGTATAAAATCAAGTAATATTTCTAAAAATTGACAATGAAATATATTACAGAAATTTAACAAGGATAAATTATTTTAAGCTATAAGTATTGGTAGAGATATAAGTGAGAAAAACAAAAATGTAATTAATTACTGTAATAGATGACTTCCTCTATATTGGTGAAATCTCTCCTTTGGGCAAGAATAGCTTAGGGAAGGATAGACAGCTATAGATTTGAACCTGAGCAGTGAACAGAAGCCCTCACTAGAAGTATCTGGGATTAAGCCACATCATAATAAGAATCAATGCCTTCTTGGAGAGTGAACACTTCAAAAAAAATGTATCACTTGGTAACTCAACTGTAGAAAACAAACTATGACAAAATACAGGTATTGTAAAGCAGAGTCAATAATCAGCAGGAAATCTGTACACTATTTGAAAACACCCTACAGCAAACCCAGGAAAAATGTATGCTATGAATCAAAAAAGAGTGACTGTGTGACTCCTGGCCTTTAACAACCCCCATTCCTGTCCTTTATCTCTCTCTCTCTCTCTCTCTCTCTCTCTCTCTCTCTCTCTCTCTCTCTCTCTCTCTTCTTTTACTAGCTACTATTTCCTCTCTTTCAATTTCTCAACAAAGAAACTCGCAAATAACACAGTTAACTGGCAAATAATAGACAAATATTGTCAAAAGCATATCTTTTCAAAGTTACTAAGTTTTTCCAAATGAGAACAAAACCCCCATATATTATGGCAGGTTAGAGATGATATAGAGATCTATAGAATTCTTACAAAAATAATTCAAGAACTATTATTGTTATTCCTATCTATCAAGACAGAACTCTTATGGTTCTCTTAGTCTTTTCCCCTTCATTCCTTGTATCTCCCTTTTCAACCCAATGGTTCCATATCTCCATTGTCATGACTGAAACTTCTGGAGCATTTCCTATAAACTAAAATGAATATGTGCCCCCCACCACCTGCAGAAGACCTCATTGTCTCTTACCCACAGGATTATAGGAGGTTTCCTCCTTGCAATTTAGTCTCCTTCTTTCAACCCATCTTCCATAGTAGTTCCAAAATAATTTCCCAATCAAAGCTTTCATATCTGAAATAACTTGTGAAATATATTTAATCTATACTTCCAGGAGAACATAGTGGATGGGAAAAGGTTCCAAAGGAAGGCAATTAGAGAAAGCAAGGGAAAGAAGTGTCCAGAGTGTGAGAAGAGACTAACTGAGTTAGGACTCTGGAAAGTACAAGCTGAGAAGAGATATGAGAAAATCCAATAACATTAAAAGAAGGGGAAGGAAGTGAATTCTGATATAAGAAGCAAGTCAGGAAAATGCCATGAAGTTCAAAGCAGTGATGAGTGGGAAGAATTTTAAGGGTCTAAAAGGAAGAGCAGTTTAATAGGATGAATATAAAACTTCTGGAGAATCCCACTTCATGAGATGGTAAATATAAAAAAATATAAATGACTTCAAGATGGCTTTGGATAAATTTACAGATAATAGCCTTGTAAAGCGCTATTAAGGGAAGCCTCTGATATTTGAAATACACTTTAATTCTTTTGAGGTTAACATCATTGAGGATAGTTAATTTTTCTTTTTTAAAGGACACTCTGTGGCTATGGTCAGAGATAGACTCATAGACAACCAATCATGGAATGGTTAAGAAGCTCAGTCTATAGGAAAAGGCAGTGCAGCTTGATTCTGTCTATAACTCCACCAGTTAATAACTTGGCCAATTCACATGTTCTTTCTAAGCCTGAAGTTTAATATCTGCAAAATAGAGTATATGGTAATTACTACCTCAGAGAATGGCTGTGAAAATAAAAAAGATGGGTATGTATGGGTGTGGCACCACGAAGACATAGCAAGGGTTCCATAACTATTAGAAATCTATGAATGTTTCCTCTAATTTTGACATAAAGAAGAAAAATAAGCCAGCAAAAAAAAAAAAAGAGGAAGGAAAGTAGGAAGGAGAAAGTTTAGGGCTTGCTTTCCAACCCTTGAAGTTTTGATAATTTGGATCTATGAAGCAAGCTGACAATGGACAGATTAACTGAGAAAAGGCATAGGAATCCATTAATATGCAAGCACACAGGGAACATACAAAGTAAAAACTCAAAGCTTACATACCCTCTCCAAGCAGAGAGTAGGGTAGAGGCTGCAGCAATTTTAAAGGAAGAGTAAATGATTTTTAGTGGAGACACATGGGCATGAAGGACAGACAAGAGCCTGAGACAAAGTTCACTTGAGCCCTGGATGGAGTGTTAAACTTTTTTTTTTCTGGTAAGTTCATCTTCTGAGGGATCCAATCTGCAGGTAGAAAGGGAAACTTCAAATGAAGCCTCATTCTGTGCTTTAGGAGAGACAAAAAGAGCAAGGAGGTAAGGTCCAAGAGACCCTGGTTCTCCTTTAATTGAAAGCATACAGCATACCAAAGCTTTATATTTTGAGTTATTTTCTGAGCCCTAACAGAAGGAAGGAAGGAAAATGGAAGAAGGAGATAGAGAGAGAACAGATCTTTTTGAACAGAAATAAATCTGGATACTTCAAACAAGAAATTCATAGTGTAAGGAAATGGAGTATCCAAATTGCTCAGTTAACATGATAGTGAATGTAAAAAAATTATGTTAGTGGAAATGATAGAAGGAAAAAACAAACACATTAATGTGTTATTTAGTAACCAACTGCAAGAAAGAAAAGACGAAATTTAAAAATTATTTGTAGATGTAACTTTTTTCCCCAGCATAGATGCAAAGTGGCACTCTGCACAGACAAAAGTGTAGTGAGTGAGCTCCAATTACACTGCTTAGATGCTACAACTCAGTGGTCCAGTAGGAAAATAGAAAGCCTAAGTCTGCAATTAGGCATAAAGTTGGTTCTGAAAAGGAACACCATGATTAGGCTCGTTTAATACTGCTTCCCTGTGTCTCAAAAGTCTCAGGTACTGATAATTTAAATAAATATTTGAAATAATGATAATAAAAAGTGACAACAATAATATTAAATAAAAGTCGGCAATATCAAATCAGTTAAACGTCAGGCCTGACCTTTTCTATTTGTGCAAAAGTATCCAGAGAGTTAATTTTGCAAATTTTAATGGGAACTTTAGCTGTTTCATGGTCAATAAGGCTTTGAAGTTGTTCCCTGTGGCAGTTCTGAAAGACAACTGTGGAAGACCAGGAGAGCTTGAGACATTTATTTCCAGCTATTTCCTTTGTCTGCCTGAAATTCCTCTTCATGTCATCAATCTCTTGATATACTCTTAAAAAATCATTATCGTCTTCTTCTGACCTGGAGGAATTCTCTCCTTTCTCTTTCAGACTGAAAAGCAGTCGCTCTTTGGTGTTATATCAGACAGCTTGGTAACAGCTGAGAACTACGATCTATGTGGAGGGAGAAAAATACCTCCTCTTTCCAATTCCTAACTTAAGTTCCATAAAGTAAAGTGTTTAAATGATTTCTTTTGAATAGTCTTATCACTGAGAATTGTTTCATCAACAAAGCAAAAGGACTAGTGCATTGTGACCCATAAGCGGTATACATGGGTTTTTGACAACACTTTCTTGGTGTCATTAATCATCTCAGACTCTTGGCTTTTTATTATTATTATTATGGTTTTAAGAAAATAAATAATTTACTCAGATGTGAAAAAATAGTTTAAAAGTGTTTTAAGTGTTTTTTTTTTCAGAAAAAGAAGTCATAAACAGAAGATCTTATTTTTATAATATTGCAAACCTTTGCTTATGGACTAATTTTTATTAGAAATTCTCTGATTTACAGTGAACTCTTCTGCAATTTATATCAAGGAGCTTAATTCTTCATACACATGATGCCAGAGTATTCTCCCTAGTAAAATTCAAAATTGGGCAAAGTGCTATATGTAAGAGGGAGTTTAATAATTGCAATATGATTATTTGTTTATTAGCAAATACAAAAAAATCCTAGTCTATTCTTTCCCCAGAACAAGTTTATATACTAATCAATAATCATTTTAAAAACCAAAAAGAATAGAATAAATCCTCAGTAAACCATATGCCTCTAAGGCAAAATATTGTGATAAACTAAGAAAACATTTTCAAATTCATCTACTGTTAATAATTAAGAGAGAATACTTTAAATCAATGCTTATTTTAAGCTAGTCCCTTGATTTATTTCCTTTAAAAAAAGAGATAATTAAGATAAGATTTTTATTGTGGTATTTGTCTTTCAATAAAAAACACTGGAATACAGTAAATAAGAAAAGGTCCTAATTAATTGCATAAGCCAGCTGACAGGTTATTTGTCCCTTACTTTTATTGCCTTTTTCATTTAAAGTTTGATAAGATTTCTTACACAGATATAAGAATTACATGAGTTAAAAGAATCATAGGTAGGTATTCTTTGCACATCAAAGAACTTGGTAAAAGTTAGAAAAATTTAAAAAGAAAGAAGGGGGCATAGATTTGAAAACAGGTTCAAATACCAAAGAAATCAGACCAGTGTTTATTAACCTTGTAGTTAATAGTGGAAACTCTTGGGAAGCTTCTAAAAAATCCAGCTGCCTGGGCCCCACTCTCAATCCTTCTAATGTAATTGGGCTGGTCTGGAGCCTGAACATAGGTATTTTTTAAGAAAAATACTTCATATAATTTTAATTTGCAACCAAGGTGTGAAATCACCTGCCCTAGGCCAGCACTTCTCCACAAGAAGTGCATTGGACCCTGGGCATTCCAGAAGACACTTTCATGTGGTTGGTAAAGTCATAACACCTTGCATAGTAATACTAAAACATCATTTGCCTTTTCCCTGTGTTGACATTTGCAATGATGGTGCAAAACAGTGACAGGAAAACTTCTAGAGCCTTAATATAAATCAAGATAGGGGCACACCTGTCATCCCAGGGACTTAGGAAGCTGTGGCAGGAAGATTTCAACTTTGAGGTCAGCCTCAGCAACTTCCTGAGACCCTGCCTGAAAAGAAAAAAATAAAAAAAAAGTCTGGGGATGTTGCTCAGTGGTAGAGGGAGCCTGGGTTAAATCTCCAGCACTGCCAAAAAAGAAAAAAATACACACACACACACACACACACACACACCAAATCATACTAATCATCATTGTATTTTTTTAATAGCTATACATTTGTGGTTAAAAAAAAAGCCAGTTTCTCTAAATAACACTCTTGATGAAGTACAAAATAGTTTTAATTGTATTAAATATCAACATTTGACTATATGCCTTTTTTGGGGGTGTGGCAGGGGCGGGTACCAGAGATTGAACTCAGGGGCACTCAAACACTGAGCCACCTCCCCAACCCTATTTTGTATTCTGTTTAGGGAGAGGGTCACACTGAGTTGCTTAGAGCCTCGCTTTTGTTGAAGCTAGCTTTGAACTCACGTTTCTCCTGCCTCAGCCTCTCAGGCCACTGGGATTACAGGTGTGTGCCACCATGCCTGGCTGACTATATGTCTTTTTAGCAGTCTATGACAAAATGGGAATTATGTGTAAGTTATGTATATCTGGTAATATGATGTCTTAAGGGAAAAAAAACCACTTCTGTGATGGATTTCTGAGGTAGAATTAGCCAATGATTTCACAAAACACCATTTTTATTTGAAAGACTAACACATAATTACAGTTACACAGTATTGAATATTTGGCAGGCATTTTATTGAAGATGACTGAAGTAAGCCTGATACATCAAGGAGAATAAATATGTATTGTCAATGGTGTAATTTGAATTTTCATATAAAAATGAGATTGGAACATGCACATCTCCAACTGTGAGACATAACAGCTTCCTACTTTTTAAAAACTTTTCTTATGAGATCAACAGTTATAATAAATTTATTTTTATATCACATAATGAAATCATCAGTATTTGTAAGAACTGCATAATTGGTTAGTTAATATTTTTCAAACATCCAATGTATGATTGTTATAATACTATGCATGAGTAAATTGGATAAAGTAGAACACAAAATAGATTGATGGGCTTCAATTTAACACAATAAAATAAGTTCATTGATATGATTTCAGTTTCTACATTGTATAATCTTTAATAAACTACCACTTGTTAGCTTTTGATGTAATATTTAAAAATAAAATCCAAAGTTTCCTGAAAAGGCAATTAATATACTCTTTCCATTTTCAATTACATAGTTGTTTGAAGCCAAATATTCTTTGGAAACTTCAATCAAAATAACACACGGAAACACTGAATTCAAAAGCAGAAATAAGAACCCAGCACTCTTAAGTCATTAAAAAGAGATTGGTAAAAAATGTAAAATAACATCCCTCTTCTTACTATATGTGTTTTTGTTCTAAAAAATATAGTATTTTCCACAAAAATGTTTTGTCAATATATTATGAGTTTATAAGTAGAAATTTTTATGTCTCCATTTTAATTTTAAACATAAACATCAATATATAGTGGTTCTCCATAATTTTTAAAAGTTTTTAGAGAATCCTGAGATCAAAATGTTTGAGAAACTTCTGGCATTGAACTAAAGGGGCAGGTAATGAAGTCTGGTTAGATGGTTGCTATAATGCAGCTATGACCAAACAGAAGGAAACTGAGGGGGGTCAAAATGGAATTTATACAAATTTTTTTGAAGAACTACATGCACAATTGAGCAGAACTGAAAAATCAAGGAGATGATTTTAACAGTAGAGAAAATTGTAATTGCCCAGGTATTAGATGACAGCTCCAAAACAGGGGTTTGATTCAGATTTATGAAATGAAGGATGCAAATATTTTGACCCTTTTACAGGAAATTACACTGCCTCTGAGAGAAGGAGTTAGAATATTCTCTGATATACTGTCCTTGGGTGACTTGATATATATGTGATGATATTTAAGGGCTGAGAGGAAGTCAGATCTTGACAAGGAGCACCACTGCTCTAGTGCAGTGGCTGCTTTTCCAGAAAGTCTTCGTGATAACATCACTGATTACGACCTTTGCGGTGTCTGATACAATGTGTGAGATCTCTGAATATGCTTAATTGGTCCTGTTTCTCCTCTTGGTCTTGGATATGTTACACAAGATACATTTCCAGGTTTGATATTTGGAAGAGAGGGAGAAATCTGCTGCTATGGTCTGACTATTGCCATATCCCAAAACTCACAGGTGAGAGAAGAATTAAGAGGTGGGGGATCTTTGGTGCAGTAATTAAATCCTGAGAGTTCCAATGGGATGAGTGTCATTATTAAAAAAAAAGTGGAAGGGAGCTCCCTTCCCCTTCCACCATGGGAGGATGGAGCAACAAAACACACCCTGGAAGCTAACTGTCACTCTATTACAGACATTGAAATCTATCAGCACTTTGATCTCAACTTTTCAGCCTCCAGAACTGTGAGCGATATATTTGTCTTGTTTATAAATTACTTGATAAGATATTTTTGTTATAGCAGCAGGAACAAACCAAGGCACCTGCCATGGATCTCTTAAATTTCAGTTTGAAACTTTGAACTAAGGACTCTCTCCTCAATTTGTGGTCTAAGGACATCAGGTCATGTTCAGGGAAGGTCAATTATTGAACATAAATGTTATAGAACATAAATGTTATAGACACCAAGACATTTTCAACCTTTGAGGTCTGTTTTTCAGAAAGTTAGGATTGTTACTTTATTCTGTTCTTAAGTAAGTTTGATATAATACATTCACAAGGGCTGACTATGACATGCTGCTCTTGCTTAACCATGCTTCCTATGAAGTGCTACTTGAAAATCAAATTGCCACATTACATTTGCATCATATGTTATGCCTGGAATATTGTCCTTTGAAATAGATTGGTCAGGATATGCTATTCACAGAAGAGCAATAAGCAACCAGCTTGATATCACTACAGAATCTTTGCTGTCGTGGAGAGAATGCCAAAGTAAGTTATCACATGCCACTCTTGAAAAATAAAAGAGCCTCTTCAGACAAAGTATAGTATGAGAAAAGAAAGAAAATTAAAAACCCTCATTCCTTGACTAAGCACTTTTTTATTTAGCAGTAGGATTTTCATTCTCTAGGTAGAACTGAAAGCTTCTCCCAGGAGCTCAGTGTTAATATTTCCCTGACCACTTCACTTCCAATCCTATTTTGATACCACATTTGTGCATAGTAGCCATTTGTACAGTCATGGATCATCAGATATGTGCAGGATGCCCCTTATGGCCACTAGGAAAAGGACATGCGCTCCATTTCCTGAGGGATGAATATAAATACATCAGTTTCTAAGATGTTTACTTATGGCATAGATTTCTTAATTTCAGGTTCATTCTTTGATACCTTTTGAGGGAAAATAATTTCAAGCAGCCTCAGATATATGCATCCCTGAAATCAGTTTAGAAGAATATCAAGACCAATGAAACCAATATAGTCTTTTACATATTTTTCTGAGAAAGGCAATGCTGAAGAAAATATTATGGACTCAAGAATCTACTAACACATTAACTTGTAATATACTATGATGTTCAATTAATTAATTTATCACTGATCTCAAAGATCTGGAATAATAGTATTTATGCTAGAATAATAAAATCTAATGATATAAAAAGGTTATTTTTTGAAATTATTTATTATGAGTTTTTTGATTATCAATAAACACGTTATTTAAAAGCACTATTAATTGACACTAAAGGAAGATTGCTCTGGAGGAGTATACTAATAAGATTTAACTTGCTCAGTGCAGATAAACTGATAAAGGAAACTTGTGGAAGTTCTTTCCCAATTGCTTTTGCTTCTTTAATGACCTAGAAAAGAAGATAATTAGCTGAAAGTGAGGATGTGAAAGAATTTTTCTTTTTTCTTTCTTTCTTTCTTTTTTTTTTCTGGTAACAGGGATTGAACTCAGGGATGTGTTTTAACCACTAAGCTACATACCTAGCCCTTTTTATTTTTTATTTTGAGACAAGGTCTTGTTAAGAAGACAAGACTGGCCTTGAAGTTGTGATTTGCCAGGTGTGATGGTGCATGCCTGCAATTCCAGCAGTTCAGGAGGCTGATGCAAGAGGATACCAAGTTCAAAGCCAGCCCCAGCAACTTAGCCAAGCCCTAGGCAATTTACAGAGACCCTGTCTCAAAATAAAAAGTAAAATGGGATAGGTATTTGGGTTAGTGGTTAATTCCCCCTGGATTCAACCCCCAGCACCAAACAAACAAACAAAAAGAAAGAAATTATGATTCTTCTGCCTCAGCCTTCTAAGTTGCTGGGATTACAAGGATGCACCACCATGCTGAACAGGATATGAAAGGTTTTTATAAGTCTGAGGTTTGAGGAAAAATATGAAATTACATCAGGAGCGAAGGAAAATGGACTAACGAGATAGATTATGCTTGGGAGAAGACATGAAGAGTCCAGTTAATATTAGCAATTAAAAATTTAAAGTGAGATATACTATATGAGTGTTTTTCTTCAACTAATTTAGATTCACAGATGCTGATACATGATAGATTATTTGACTGGGTTATGTTTTAGCCAAGCAAGAATGGTGACTATTAGGATTAAACATGAACTTAAGTTGTCCAAGAAAAAGTCATTATGGGAAAAGGTGATGAGCAAGAGTGAAGAAGTCGTGGGTTCAATTAATTTTAGGTCTCAATTGACTAGAAACATTGTTGAAATTGAGGATCCAGAGAGAGAGAGAGAGAGAGAGAGAGAAAGAAAGAGAGAGAGAGAGAGATAGAGATAGATAGATATCAGGACAGAGAAGGAAAACTTGAAATTTTTCTCAGCATGTCATTTGTTTTTAGCCTCTTAAAGAAACACTTTGATAAAAAATAGATTACATTATGTAAATTAATCCTTTTTGTTTGATTTTTTGGGGCATGATTAGAAAGATGTTTACACCCAAGTTTACAAAATCATTGGACAAACTTTAAAAATCTAGTTTAATGTTTTTATTTTTCAATATTTAAAAACTTTGATCCATATGGAAATTATTTGGGAATGAGGAGTGAAGAAGGCATTTTTTTTCATCCAAATGAACAAAGCCCCTTTAATTCTCCTTTTTACCATTGAAAGATATCCTACCTGTTCTTACATTTTTGTTCTGCCAGATAAATTATACAATTATTTTATTAGGTTTTTCTTTTCCCAAGAAAGCCTTTAGGATTTTGATTACGTTAAATGGATATCACAGATTGATTCAGGAAGAATTGACACATTTACGATTTGGAGATTTTCTGAGAACTTGATATTTGTATATTTCTCAATGTAATTAAGTTTACATTTTTTTCCTTCAGTTGAATTTTGCAGTTTTAGTCAAAAGTACTCAGGAATAAAACCGCTAAGTAAACTGTGATTGTGGCACTTTTGTCTACTATATATAATGCATATATATAGTATATATATATACTATATATAAGTACATATATAGTTATTTTATTCTCTTATCAAATACATGGTCTAGATCTCCCAGAACAGTATTTCTTACCAAGCAATATCCTAAGCAGAACTCAATAATTTTGGTCTCCTTATCAGACTGAATTTTTATTGATCCTTTTTACTTCTTTCAGAAGTCATTCATTTACTTCTCCCTAATCAAACATGGCTGAACAGTCAGTCAGATTCACACAAAACACAAGTTTTACCTGGAATCAAGACTTCCTATTGATAAACCAAGTATGAAAGAAAGAGGCAATCACCTAGTTCACATGGACATTAGGGAGCCTCCCTTACCAACAAACGCAGCACCCTTTGCCACCTGGGATGGGCTTGGGTTTGGAGTAGTGAGAGTACTGGCAGGTGCAGGATGAAACAATGAAGCAGAGACCACTCAGCTTTTGTATCTTCTTAGTCACATAGCTAAAAGCAACATGTGAACAACTTCTTTTTTCTTCATGTCACATATTCATAAATTGCAAGTTTAATTACAATAGGCAGTATAGACAGACTAGATATGTGCTGCTAATAGGGCTGGGGATGTGGATCAGTAATTGAGTGCTCCTGAGTTCAATCCCTGGTACCCCTCCTAAAAAAAAAAAAAAAAAAAAAAAAAAAAAGAGAGAGGATTACATGGACCAGAGGAAGCAGGAGATTAACACTAGACAAAGAGGAAGAGAATCCTAAAATGAAGGAGGATAACATTACAAGCTGACTGCTACACACCAGGTTTACCCAACAAAATCTCGAGACTGGATCTCGTCAGAAAAATGTTGGCTGAGGACAGTGCAGGCCTATTTATCCCTGGTCTCCCCTTTCCTCTACATAGAATCGATGTACATAGAGAAAATAGATAAGATTATATCATTGCTTTAAATTACCATGATGTATGAAGCTATAAGAGTATGTTCTTATGTCAAATGTTTACATTGAAGCCAGCATCTTGGTGTGTGCTTTCTGATTCCTGTAGGCTAAAATGAAAATAAAATACAAATCTATCTAAATAAATTTAATTATCTGGACTTCTGGTGTGAACATATACATGCATATGTGCTTGTATGTAAAATCTCTAAAAGTATACACAAGATGTGGTAACAATTAGCTCCTGGGGAAAGAAGGCATATAATTGAGCAAAAGAAGTATGCAGATAAAATATGCTTTTCAAAGTTTATCCTTTAGTTGCTTTTGAATTTTTTACAATTCAAAAATGTATGAATTACATTCCTAAAAAAATTATGAAACATAACTTTAATGAAGAAATTCCACTCACAAGACTTTATTCTAAAGAAATACTTTCCCATAAGCAAAGTGATACAGCATATCTTTGTCCTATCAGAAGATTTGAAACAAATGCCTATCTACTTGATACTGACTAGATAAATTATGCCTATCCTTGCTAAGGAATAGTATACAACTAGAAAAAGTAAAAAAAAAAAAATAGGTACTGATGCAAGTCTACGGCCAAGATAGGTTGTTAAAGAGAAAATAGACAATAAAAACTCATACATGGATGGGTGCTCCCATTTGCCTGCATATACATAAACTATCGTTGTTAGAAAACATTTTATAAAATCAGTTTAGCCTGGAAAGAACTTAGTAGCAGGAGAACAAAGATATAATAAAAATGATTCTCTATATACAAATTTTTACCTTTTGAATTTGAGCATTTAAATATGCTACCTTTGAAAATCAAATTAAATTACAATTTTTAAAATGTGGGGCATTTTTATATAGCTTAGATTATTTTCATCTCAATTCTTCCTTTTTCCTCCATTGGAAAGCCAGTATGAGATCTTTCATCTAATAATAACACTCTAGTTGTAGTTCTGCAATGCTTAAGAAATAAAATCTGTTACTCCTGCTGGGATCAGAACAGTTGTCAGCATATGTGGGCATCAGTGGGTGAAGAGCTTTTGAATGTAAGGCAATAAACTAAATACCAAAGTTGAATGTATTATAAAGTTATTGTTGATATAGGAGAAATTTTATGCCAATGAGCCTTTTTTTTTCTTTTGTGTGGTGTTGGCAATTGAACCCAGGGCCTTATATTGAACCCAGGGCTTTACTACTGAGCTACATTCCCAGTCCCTGTCAATGATATTTATGAAGGCATTTGTAATGGATTTCTCTATAATAGAGATGAGAAGACTCTGTATACTAGCTTTATGCTAATTCCATCAAGAGACCAGGCATATGGAAAAGGAGGGGTAATAGGAATTTTATACTGGATTTCAAAGCTATGCCAGGTCCCTTTACAATGCTATGTCTTACTGGTATGTACACAGGAGGGTATTTTCAGGTTTTCACTTTCTCTTCAATGGACTTATAAACTTTAGTCATTATGCATACTAGAAATTTGGGCATGAACTTAACTTCATAGAAGACTTCCAAAAATGTTTTTTAGGTAACTGACTTTCAGGAAATGAAGTGGGTTGTTTGTGCCATAAAGCCCCTGATGTTGGGCTGGTGATGTGGCTCAAGCGGTGGCGTGCTCGCCTGGCATGTGTGAAAAAGGAAAAAGAAAGACCTGTAATTACTGCATTTTGACCCCAAGGCAGCTAGTGGCTTCACAAAAGGCCTCTCCAGGAAGCCAGACGTTGGCCTGGCTAATTGGGCTGACATCACTGCGAGCTGCTCTTATCCTGGTGCCGATGGACCCAACCAGGAAAGGGTCCTGCCCGTCGGAGGCGACCGGGGGTGGCATTGCGACCAGGGGTGGCACTGCGAGGCGTGCTGGCCTTTATTTTTTACTACTTACTTTTATGTGCTCCTTGAAGCCCGAGCCCTTTCCAGAGACAGACTTCCATCAAAAAGAAGGGGCTCCCAGACCAACCGTCTCCTTTATTACACGAGATGGAATCTGGGGGGAAAAAAAAAGAAGAAGAAAGGGAAGCCAAGCACGGTTGTAAATTCTTTCTAACGTAGGAAATCATTCTTTAGGAAAAGGGTCTGTTGTTTCAGCCGTTTGGAACCATTTCCCGGCCCTGTTTTGCCCTTGTGTGTTTGGGGGGTTAACTTCTATTGGGGTTCCGCGAGGATAAGCAAATTAGGAGAAAAAGAGAGAGCCCATAGCCTGGAGAATTTTCCTTCTGAAGACACCTCCTCCAGCAGCCCTCCAGGGTGGGTTACACAAGCATCCCGCCCCAGTGATACAGTGTGTCTGGTCCTTGCCCCTCAGCCCAGCCTTGACCTTTAACGCCAGGACATCCCAGCAACTGAAACAGGGTCTGCATGCTGACAAGTTTTTTTTTTTGAGGACAGAAGGGGAAGAGGCCATTCTCCTCCAGGGGTGCAGGCTTGGCAGGGTGCCCTGGAGAACAGAGAGCTGGTTCCTGGGTTGGCAGTGGGGCAGGGGGGTCTTAGAGAGCAGAGGCAGCCCAGTCTCTTGGGTAACTTTTGCTTATGGGTCAGAGTGGCCTGGGCAGGCATCTCGTGGCGCTCGGCCCCTGGTGGTGCTAAAAGAATTATTCTGACACTTGTTCAAACAATAAAGGAAACTTTACTCAGGACAACTGCAAGACTTTGGGAACAGAGGGGAGGAACTGGGCCCAACTCTGAAGGCAGTGAAGACAGCTGGGCATTTCTAGCTGCTGAAGAGCGAGGGCACCTGTGGATAGAAAACTGCAAAGAGGGGACATCGACGAGGGCAGGGGACGGCGGCTGCACCCGCTGAACCGGATTCTTGTTGAAGGCAGGCCTGCGTGATCCAGCACCCAGGATGGGGGGCGAGGAGTTCAATGAGACTTTAGGGGTGGTGGTCGTGCACTGTGGTAGGACTTCTGCTAAAGTGGCTTAGGATTCTCTGCACAGCTGGGCCATGCAGGTCCAAGATGGAGCCCAAGGAGGGGACCCAAGGAAGAGAACTCACAGACTACGGTTTGGTCGCAGAAAGAACCTTTGTCAGTGGGAGGTGTCAAGGGTAGAGGCAAGACAAGCACCTGGGCCCGTGGCCTCCTGGACCAGAAGCAGAAGGAAGCCTCCCTGAGCCGGAGACGTGGTTGCTCTTTGGAGTGGGGTGGCTGGGCGGCTCCTGCTGCCCAGGAGGAGGGAGGGCTCAGTCTTGTGGGCTGGTTCCCTGGCTCCCTGCAGACAGAAGAGTCAAGAGCTTTGTACCTAAACTCAACCCCATCACTCCCGGACCAGCAGCGAGAAGAGGGAAATGTTCTCTCAGTTCCAACAGCAGGCGGAGAGACGCACCCTCACGCAAAGGCCTGCTGCGGGGCGGGTGATTGTGAAGAGCGACTCCGTCTCACAGGGCGGATCATTTAGGGACTGATTCCTTAATGACGTTCCAGACACAAGGTCTGACCGTCACAGGCCCCGAGTAGCTTTCTCACCAAACTAAACCACGTGCTCAGGGTAAACTGGCTCAGGCAAGTAGAGCTTGTGTGTGTGTGTGAGTGTGAGTGTGTGTGTGAGTGTGTGAGTGTGTGTGTGTGTGAGTGTGTGTGTGTGAGTGTGTGTGTGGAGTGTGAGTGTGTGTGTGTGGAGTGTGTGTGTGAGTGTGTGTGTGGAGTGTGAGAGTGTGTGTGTGGAGTGTGAGTGTGTGTGGAGTGTGTGTGAGTGTGTGTGTGGAGTGTGTGTGTGTGGAGTGTGTATGTGTGTGGACTGTGTGTGAGTGTGCGTGTGTGAGTGTGTGTGTATGTGGAGTGTGTGTGTGTGTGGAGTGTGTGTGTGGAGTGTGTGTGAGTGTGTGTGTGGAGTGTGTGTGTGTGTGGAGTGTGTATGTGTGTGGAGTATGTGTGAGTGTGTGTGTGTGAGTGTCTGTGTGGAGTGTGTGTGTGTGTGGAGTGTGAGTGTGTGTGTGGAGTGTGTGTGAGTGTGTGTGTGGAGTGTGTGAGTGTGTGTGTGGAGTGTGTGTGTGTGTGTGTGAGTGTGAGTGTGTGTGTGTGGAGTGTGTGTGTGTGTGGAGTGTGTATGTGTGTGGACTGTGTGTGAGTGTGTGTGTGTGAGTGTGTGTGTGTATGTGGAGTGTGTGTGTGTGGAGTGTGTGTGTGGAGTGTGTGTGAGTGTGTGTGTAGAGTGTGTGTGTGTGGAGTGTGTATTGTGTGGAGTATGTGTGAGTGTGTGTGTGTGAGTGTCTGCGTGGAGTGTGTGTGTGTGGAGTGTGAGTGTGTGTGTGGAGTGTGAGTGTGTGTGTGTGTGGAGTGTGTGAGTGTGTGTGTGGAGTGTGTGTGTGTGAGTGTGAGTGTGTGTGTGTGAGTGTGTGAGTGTGTGTGAGTGTGTGTGTGTGAGTGTGTGTGTGGAGTGTGGAGTGTGTGTGTGGAGTGTGTGTGTGTGTGGAGTGTGTGTGTGTGGAGTGTGTGTGTGTGGAGTGTGTGTGTGTGAGTGTGTGTGTGTATGTGGAGTGTGAGTGTGTGTGTGTGTGGAGTGTGAGTGTGTGTGTGTGGAGTGTGTGTGAGTGTGTGTGGAGTGTGACTGTGTGTGTGTGGAGTGTGTGTGGAGTGTGTGTGTGTGTGGAGTGTGAGTGTGTGGAGTGTGTGTGTGTGGAGTGTGTGTGTGTGGTGGAGTGTGTGTGTGTGTGGGTGTGTGTGTGTGAGTGTGTGTGTGTATGTGGAGTGTGAGTGTGTGTGTGTGAGTGTGTGTGTGTGTGTGTGGAGTGTGTGTGTGTGTGAGTGTGTGTGAGTGTGTGCGTGAGTAGTTGTGTGTGTGGGGTGGGTGTGGGGAGTGTGTGAGTGTGTGTGTGAGTGTGTGTGTGTGGAGTGTGAGTGTGTGTGGAGTGTGTGTGAGTGTGTGTGTGGAGTGTGTGTGTGTGTGTGGAGTGTGTATGTGTGTGGAGTATGTGTGAGTGTGTGTGTGTGAGTGTCTGTGTGGAGTGTGTGTGTGTGTGGAGTGTGTGTGTGTGTGGAGTGTGTGTGTGTGGAGTGTGTGTGAGTGTGTGTGGAGTGTGTGAGTGTGTGTGTGGAGTGTGTGTGTGTGAGTGTGAGTGTGTGTGTGAGTGTGTGAGTGTGTGTGTGAGTGTGTGTGTGTGAGTGTGTGTGTGGAGTGTGGAGTGTGTGTGTGGAGTGTGTGTGTGTGGAGTGTGTGTGTGTGGAGTGTGTGTGTGTGTGTATGTGGAGTGTGAGTGTGTGTGTGTGTGGAGTGTGTGTGTGGTGTGTGAGTGTGTGTGTGGAGTGTGTGTGTGTGTGGAGTGTGAGTGTGTGTGTGTGGAGTGTGTGTGGAGTGTGTGTGTGTGTGTGTGGAGTGTGAGTGTGTGTGTGTGGAGTGTGTGTGTGTGGAGTGTGTGTGTGTGTGTGTGTGGAGTGTGAGTGTGTGTGTGTGTGGAGTGTGAGTGTGTGTGTGTGGAGTGTTTGTGGAGTGTGTGTGTGTGTGTGGAGTGTGAGTGTGTGGAGTGTGTGTGTGTGTGGAGTGTGTGTGTGTGTGTGGAGTGTGTGTGTGTGTGTGGAGTGTGTGTGTGTGAGTGTGTGTGTGTATGTGGAGTGTGAGTGTGTGTGTGTGTGGAGTGTGTGTGTGTGTGGAGTGTGAGTGTGTGTGTGGAGTGTGTGTGTGTGGAGTGTGTGTGTGTGTGGAGTGTGTGTGTGTGAGTGTGTGTGTATGTGGAGTGTGAGTGTGTGTGTGTGAGTGTGTGTGTGTGGAGTGTGTGTGTGTGGAGTGTGTGTGTGTGGAGTGTGTGTGTGTGAGTGTGTGGAGCGTGTGTGTGTATGTGGAGTGTGTGTGTGTGTGTGTGTGTGTGTGTGAAAGAGAGGGATTTTTTTAAGTTGAAACTGCATCTCTTGGCAATATAAAGTGGACTTGTGCCAAATATTTTATTGCACTTATTAATTAATGGCAGAGTAAGGAAGATGTCAGAACTGGCTTAAAGGAAAATTGGAAGAATGAACACATTTATAGGCCACAGATGCAAAAGTGGTTCTCTCCACCGTGGGGGGAGGGACGTTCATGGAACCTCCACCCAACACAGAATTCCCCGGCGACGCTCTCCGGTACCCACCACTGACCAAGCCGGGGAAAGTCAAAGACCAGGCAAGAACAGAGACTCCACAGAATCACAGTGTCCGGAGGGGCCGGGCAGGGAAGGCCCTGGTTCCCACCGGAGGGACCCTCGGGTCTTTCTGTTCTGTTCCAAACTCCTTCCCAATTCTCCCTACTGTATACAGGCACGTGCGCTGGGCCTCCCCAGCTCGGGGGCTTTGGGCGTGTTTCTTGGTTTTGAACAAAAACGCTCTTTCTCTACCTACCTGCACCTAACCCTCAAGCCCCTGAGGGAGGGCCCGCGCCTTAGCTTGATGTGGCTGTGAACCAGAGACCCCACGAGGACCATGTCGGGGGCAGGTTTACTTGGGGCTCCCAGTTCCAGGGGTGTCCATCCATCGACAGCCAGCTCCATGGCTCTGAGGCCGGGTGAGGCAGGTCATCATGGCGCAAGAGTGTGAAGGAGGAAACCCGCTCAGGAGGCAGGAATCGGCACACAGAGCACAGGAGCACTGGGGGACACTTGTAACAACAGCCCGAGACTCTGCATTTCGACACCCACGTCCAGGCGAGTCTCTGAACATGGCCCCACTCGGCCACACTCACACCAGAGGGCTAAGACTTGGTTGATTTCTGACAACTGTCCCCATTTCTTTTCCCCCTTCCGGCTTAGGAGCAACCAGAGAAGCCCAACAGGCACCCAACCAGTCCCATCGGAAGCTAGCTTCTGGTGAGCCTGCTGCAGCTCCCCCATGCCAGCAGCCTGCAGTCAGAGAGAAGCCTTTCCCGCTGCCCCGCCTGCCTTGGAGTCTTTGCCCGGTCGCTGGCTCTAGCAAGCTCTGAATAAATAGCTCTGCTTGTTCTCTTTGGGTGGTCTCTGTTTATTTCCACACCACCAACGGCCATCTACCTCCCGCTCATCCAGCGTGGAAATGTTTACATCCGCAGACCTGCTAATGGGAACATTCAAGGTTATTTTTACCATTAATTTAATGGGCTTCAACCGCAGGTGGGAAATTATAATTGACATTGATTATTTCTGCATGGTATATATCCCACAAGTAAATAAAGTAATTCCATCAGGCAACTGCAGCCAGGGGAAAGAAAACCAGGTAAGAATTTAGAAGACCGGGTCCGACTCTCCACTCTGCGCCCTCTGCGCGCTCTTATTTTTCCTGGTCCCGAGAGATCTGGAAATGGCAGAACCCAGGGGCCGAGGGCCCGTCACTCTTGCCGTCTGCAGTTGCATCCAACGCGCAGCTTTCACTCCGGCCTCCCCCGTGCTCCTCCCAGAGCTCCAAAAGGTGTCTCCGTTTTTTCAGAGACGGTCATCCTGCCCTAACTTTCATTCAAAGATTTTTTTCCAGATGTTTCAGAATCATATAGGGAAATGGATGGGCAGCAACTTGTCTTTCATCAGCTCCAAAAATGGACGAAGAACCCACTGGGACAATCACAGCGACCCGCCATGTGGCCGCTCTGGGGAGCGGGAGGCTCTGGTTTGTGTCCTGAAGATCTTAGGCACAGATTGGAGGAATCTGGAACTTGCACTTGCAGATCCTGAACCCGGGGCTGGACAAGAACTGAGGCCGGTGCAGAGAGGAGGGAGACCAATCCCGGACGGCCCCCGGGTGGGGTGGTGGGACTGCAGCTGGATCTGGGGACGGGTTCCCTGTGGACAGGTGGAGAAGGAGCAGAGCACTGAGGTGGCCCGAGGAAGGACAAATGGAGCGAATCAGGGGACAATACGTGGCATTCGGAACACCTTGAGGGGCCAGGGCAGACTGAGTGCTTTGAGGCAAGACAGGGAGACACAGGGCACAGGGCAAGGGGCTTCAGCGGGGACACAGCTGCAATCAACGGGATGTCTCAGCTTTTCGGTTCCTGCTCGGCACCTTTCCCATTTGGCATTAATTATTTTACTATTATTCTGTTACTTAAAGGTACAGTATGGCAGACCCTTCCTAGGAAGTGAGAGAATACGGTGAACCAGAGAGAGTCGCTCACGCACTTGCCTCTTGCTCCTGTGACTATTTATCTCCGGTAATGTTTGTCTTTTTAATTGTGGCAAATATGCACAAAACGTCCCATCCCAGCCATTTTTAACAGGAGGGTCAGTGTCATTAAGCACAGCACATGGCTGTTCAAGCTTACGTCACCAGGGCTTTTCATTATCCCACACTGAGAGTGTGTCCATTGAACATAGACTCCCCACTCCTCTTTCCCCTCAACCCCTGGCAGCCACTGTTCGGCTTCCTGACTCTGTGGATTTGACTGTTCTCTGTTCCTGCCATAAGTGGTGTCTCTGTCCCTTCATGTCCAGCCTGTTTCTCTTAGCATCACGTCTTCAAGGTCCATCCCTGTTGACACACATGTTAGAATCCCGTTCCTTTTTCAGGTTGTATAATATTTCACCGCATGGACACACTACACACGTTTATCCATCCATCAGTTGAGGAACTTTTGGATAATTTCACCCTTAAGGAATACTCTACTGTAAATGCAAATGTACAAAAACTCTGCTTTCAGTCTCAGGGAGTACGTAGCTACAAGTAGAATTTCTGGGTCATATACTAATACTATGTTTAGTTTTTTGAGGAAACACCACACTGATTCCCACCCTAAAGCTCCGTGTTCCAACCCCTCAGCTACACACAGAGGGTCCAGTTTCCTCACATCATCACCAACACCTGTAATTTTCTGGTTTTTATTTATTTTTTTTTTCTTAATAGCCATTCTGAAGGGGTCCTGGAGAATATGAAGCAGTATCACATTGTGGGTTTTAATTTGTGTTTCCCTCATAATTAGACACTGTGCCTCTTCTTGTGTTTGTTGGTCATTTTTAGAGATTGCCTTTGAAGAAATGAAAAAAATTCAAGTATTTTATCCATTTTTTTTTTTGAAAACCAGGGGTTGAACCCAGGGGCACTAACCACTGAGCCACACCCCCAGCCTATTTTATTTTTTATTTAGAGACAGAGTCTCGCTAAGTTGCTCAAGGCCACACTAAGTTGTCGAGGCTGGCTTTGAACTCACAATCATCTCCTGCCTCAGCTTCCTGAACCGCTGGGATTTCAGGTGTGCACCACCGCACCCAGCTTCTTCTGCCCATTTTTAACTGGGTTGTTTAATATTGTTCTTGAGTTGTAAGAATCTTTGTGAATGTTAACCCCTTACCAAACAACTGATTTCTCCCATTCTGTGGTTGTCTTCCACTCTATTGATGGTGTATGCGGGGTTTTATCATTATTATTTTAATGAATTCCAATTTATCTATTTTTTTTATTGTTAATCCAAGAAATCTCTGCCAAATCCAATGCCAGAAAGCATTTCCCATTTTCTTCTAGAAATCTTATAGTTTTTATGTTTACATCTTTGATCCATTTCAAGCTACTCTTCACACATGGCGTAAGGTGGCGATCCACCCCCTTTATTTTACGTGGGGATATTTGGTTTCCCAGTGTTCCTCACTGTAAGGACAGTCCTCTCCCTACTGAATGGCCTTCGCACCCCCGTGTGGGTTCACTTGTCAGTTCTCTGTTCCACACCACGTATGATTTTTCAAGTACTTTACAACCAACATAATTTTTGTTGATAAAACTAATATGGGAGGCTCAGGCAGGAGGATCACAGATTCAAAGCCAGCCTCCACAACAGCGAGGCGCTAAGCAACTCAGGGGGACCCTGTCTCTAAATAAAATATAAAAGGGGACTAGGGGGTGTGGCTCAGTGGTTGAGTGCCCCTGAGTTCAATCCCCAGTACCCCCTGCACCTCCAAAACTGAATCCATTACAAAACAGACAGAAGTCACGTTTCTCATAACTACAATGAACCCCCAGTGTGAGTGGCATGGTTAAAGGCTTGGCCCCCTGTCGGTAGCTCTATCGGGAGGTGGTGGTGGACCTTTGAGAAAAGGGGCCTTGTTAGAGGAAGTTCGGCCAGTGGGTGGCACCCTCAAAGAGGACTGTGGGACTCCCATCTATTTTCTCTCTCTCTTTCACTTCCCTGCCATGAGGTAAATGGGCCTCCTCCATCACACTCCCTCCATGATGTGCTGCCTTGCCACAGGCCCAAGGCAAGGGCTAATCAGTCCTAGACTGAAATCTCCAGACCTGTGTGCTAAAATGAACCTTTTTTCTTTTTAAGATGATTATCTCAGATATTTGTTATAGTAACAGAAAACTAACGCAGTGAGAAATTCATTTCCCTAAGTTACTTCTTTTTCTCTTCAGTAACTTTTGTTTTTACTTTTTATTTTAACATAATTATAGCTTCACAGAGGGCTGTAGAAGTACAGAAATCTTGTGTGCCTCCACCCAGTTTTCCCCAGTGATAAGATCTTAGCAATCTATAGCATATTATCAAAATCAAGAAACGGCAGAGGTGGGTATGTGGCTAAGTGGTAGAGCACTTGCCCAACACGCAGGAGGCCCTGGGTTTGATCCCCAGCCCTACACTTATATCACCACCATAGCCAGGACGCAGAACCGCTCTGGCACCACGGGATGCTCATATGGCTTCCTGCAGCCACACCAGTGTCCCCCGTGTCCTGTCCCTGAGCCCGGCAACCACTGACCTGCTCACCATCTGGATGATTCTGCCATTTCAAAATGTGACATGAGCAGAATCACGCAGCACACTGCTCTCACCGGGCCTGACTCCTTGAAGATCTGCCATTTCTTCTCCTGGCCCTGGGGATCGAAGCCAGGGCCCTGGGCCTGCTCAGCACGTGCCCTACCCCCGAGTCACATCTCCCAGGCCTCAGCGGTGGTGTTCCGTGTCGAGGAGGATCCCACGGGAGACAGGGGACTCAGACACCCTTCCCTGGGTGACACCTGGCCTGTCACTGCCCTCACTCATCACAAATAAAATGGACATGAGCGTTCCTGCCGTGTCTTTGTGTGGACACACGTTTCATTCTCTGGGACAAACTCCCTGGGGCGCAGCTGCTGGGCCCTGTGGCAGCTCAGGTGGACAAGACGCCGCTGAACACTTTTCCAGAAGGGTGACACGTCGTTCCTCGAGTCACAACGGGGTTGTCCCCCTGTAACCCTCATGACTGAAACCGCTGTCGGTTGAACACCCACTGATTACCCTCAGCGACCAAACACCCGGGCTTAACCCTGGAGAGTGTCGGGGGCGTCCCTGGGACCTTGTGGCGGGCTGAGAGCCGGGGCTGCTGCTGCCCAGCACAGGGAGAGAGTGTGCGCCCCAGATCGTGAACCAGAGGCACAGCAGACTTCAGATTTTGAAGTGCGGTTTCTATGGAACATTCTCACTATTTTTGGGGGGGGGGCATGGTTTTTGTTTCTGGGGGTTGAACTCAGGAACACTCCACCGCTGAGCCACACCCCCAGCCCTAGTTTATATTTTTATGATATTTTATTTAGAGACAGGGTCTCCCTGAGTTGCTTAGAGCCTCTCTAAGTTACTATGGCTGCCTAGAAACCGGCTCACTCCCTGCCCGGAAGCCAGGGCTCAGCCATCAGCTCACCTGCTGCTCCCTGAACCTGACCAAGCGGAGAATCCCGTGCGGTGCCGGCTGAGAACTTCTGTTGTGCGCCCGGGTACGCTCACCAGAACGCCTGGACTAAGGGCCTGGGTGTCCTAAAAGAGCCCCCCTCACACATGCTGTGTACTAACTGTGTCCCCCAGAATCACAGGTGAAGTCTAAAGGCCCCGTGGTGGGATCCTGGGGAGGTCACTAGGTTTAGATGAGGTCATGAGGAGGGAGCTGGCCCCTGGGAGGGAGTTAGTGCCCTTCTACATAGAGACACATGGACACACAGTAAGAAGGTGACCGTCTGCCAGCCCAGGAGAGACCTCAGGAGAAATCAACCCTGCTGACATCTTGATTTTGGACTCCCGGCCTCCCAAACCGGCCCACTGAGAAATCAGCCATCCGTCAGCCAGGAGGAGGGTCCTTTCCAGGAGCCAAGGAAGCCAGCACCTGGATGTTGGCCCTCCCGGCCTGTGGAAAGTGAATTCCTGCTGTTCAGTGGGACGTGTTCTAGAGCCTTTTGTTACAGCATCTCAAGTAGACTAATACAATAGATCCTCAGTCTCGTTCCAATTGAAAAGGCCCAATCCAGCCCTCTCAGAACCGGGAGGGAAGCCGGGATGAAGGTCACATCCAGCCAGGCACAGTGGCCCACGCCTGTCATCCCAGGGGCTCCTGAGGCTGGGGCAGGAGGATCACCAGTTCAAAGCCAGCCTCAGCAACTTAGGGAGGCCCTCAGCAACTCAGCAAGACCCTGCCTCAAAATAAAAAGTAAAATGGGCTGGGGGTGTGGCTCAGGGGTGAAGCACCCCTGGGTTTAATCCCTGGTACAAAAAAATAAGTAAATAAAACCCCATCTCTTGTGTCCTCAAGTGTAGTTAAAGGCCCAGACATGACTAAATCTGGGTTCTGTGACCTTTAGGCCGTCCCCATTCCAGCAACTCAAAGATGACAAGTTGCTCATCCACACAGCTCCGGTTCCATGTGGTGGCTGCCAAGAAGACTTGACCGGAGGATTCTGAGGACCAGTCCAGGCCCCATGGCTGGGAGGGGAGTCCTGAGGGTTGGAAGCACCACAGTTTCTGGGCTTAGGCTCCAGCTGCTCCAGGTGAATGATGTGACAGGAGGGTCACTCAAGCTTGTGTGAACAGTGAACTCGAGGTGCGCGGTCCCTGGACAGGCAGCCTGGGCATCACCTACAAGCAGATGCGCACCAGGTCCCTCCCCTGGTGTGGGTCCTACGTCCCTGGCTTGCTCTGTGTGGAGGTCAAAGGGCGCGTGCTGTGTCCAGCCTTCCCTCTGGGCAGTGTTTGTCCGTCTCAAAGTCTCCTTCTCCTCTGGATGCGTGTGGAGCAAACAGAACAGCTCAGGGGTGTCTTGAGACCCTGGCCAGTGTCTTGAGACCCTCATCCCCCCAAGCCCAGGGAAAGCGCACCAGGCTGCCTATCTGTAGTTCAGGACATTGGCGCTTGCCAGCCCCGGGGCCGCCCTCTGACCCCGTGGTCAGCATTATTGTCCAGCACGGCTTGCTTCTAGGACAGGCCCTTCATCTCCTTTTAAATGGCATGTTTGGACGCCTGGGTGGACCAGCGACGGAGCATCGAGTGCTTACATTAGCCTCGTTCAAACATGGCTCGCAGCCCAGGCCAGTTTATTTATTTTGACGTGGTGCATTTCATTCCACTGGGAATTGGCCGCCGCCCTCTTCCCCCTTCCAGCTGCCACCCTTTACCACCCACCCCGGCCACCCTTCTTCCCAGGCCTGCCTCTCCTGTGCCACGGAAACTCTGTGGACCAGGCCCCACAGCAGCCTCCAAGCCAGAGGCTCTGCCTGCCCCAGCGCGGTTTGCCGCCTGCTCAGCCGCCACCCATAGCCTCAGCCCGGGGTGGGGACCACCTACCGACAGCCCCGTGGCGGGCCTACACTTTCCAGAACTTTCTCCTTAGGGTCCATGTAAGCGTGAGGGTGGGGGTCTGGGCCCCTGCAAAGGCAGGAAGGGCTCCCACAAGAAGCAAGACCACCTACCCATTTTTATATTTTTTTTTCCAGAAGCCACCCAACCCAGACACTAGGACGGCAACAGGTCTCTGCTCACCTTTGGCAGCCACAGAATCAATATGCCACTGCAGGTCCCTGGAGCCCAGCGGCCCCCTCCCGCCCCCGCCCCCATTTGCAGAAACAGCTTGTTCTGCATATGGATGGAAACTGTGTCCTGGCAAAACACAAAAAGTAAATATTTAAAGGGAGAAAAAGCACACACACAAGGAAACAAAATGCCTCGCGCTAATGTTTCCCTGGTCTGCGGCCAGGCGCCCCCACCCCCCGGCCCTCCCGGCTCCTGCTCAGCGGGCCATATGGTCGGACAGCCCTGGATCAAGCCCTCCAGGGTCCCCAAGAACGTGGGCCCACTGGGTCTGGCCTTTCTCGCCTGCATTTGTTGTTCATCTGTGAGTTTCTCGCGTCCTGGGCCAACTGCCGTCCATGTTCCCGGGGTTTAGGTTTCTGATGGGCCTGAAGCCCCGTGCCACCCGGGGCCGAGGTGGACCGTGTCCAGGAGGAAGGGAGGACGCAGGAGCCGGTGGCCTGTTGGAGAATGGCCCCGGGACGTGGGATGCAACTGAGCTCACTTTCTGATGTTCTGATGATGAGTATTTCCTCCCCCAACTCGGGGCAAATAAAAATATATGAAGGGGATTTTGTGTGATCGCCAGACTGTCCTGGACCTCCCGGATGTAGCTCATCCAGCATCTGAGAAGGTGGATCCTGGCCAGGAAGGGGCGAAGACTGCACCACCGTTAGGGACAGGAGAGAGGGTGGACCACCAGCCAGCTGAAATGACCCTACCACCTGCAGGCAGACAGACCCCTCAATTTTCACATGAAAGAATGTCATAATACACCATTGGAAGAACTGAAGTTCAAGTAACACTGTGCCAGGTCTGATTATTCTGGGGTGGAGCACATAACTAATGTGACAATTCTGGGAACCCACAGATACCAGGGCGCACTGTTCCTACAAAGCTCAGAGAAGCAGAGGAGAGGGATCTGTGGGTCTGGGTTGGGTTTCTAAGGCTCCCATCCTGACTTTTGACCCACAGGCCCCGTTTTAGGCCTGGTGACATCTCTGGAGACAGATCCAGATGGAGAAAATTCCCTTCCCATTTCTCACTCAGTTGTCTTCGATTCTCACAGGGACTCTGTTTAAAACGATCTGGGCCCTGTAACATATTTATTTGGTTGTGGGAGATTACTTAGCAGGATTCGTTGGCGCCTTTAGGCTGCGGGTATGTGCGGCGGCGAAGGGCCCGACAGATGTGTGTTCCTCTTTGAAGGGAGAGGAAGACATAATACAAAACCGTTGCATTCGTAGCTTCTAGCCCCGGTTCACAGAGAAGCTGTCACCGTTCTGACTGGGAAGTATGTGAACGACACTGTTCATGATCACAAATTCTGTCCTCAAGTTGCATGATTATTAAAGCCAAAGGCTTTAGGGATCTTAAAAAGTCATTATGCCTACGCTACCACCCAATCCCACCCCTTGACAATTAATTTTCAGCTTAGATTTTATAGGACCTTTGATTGAATGAGATGTCTTAGTGGGTCACAGTATTTATAGTTATTGATTTATGTGTCTGCTGTTCCTAAGACCAGAAATGACTTTCCCAAGGTGATCTCGCTGAAGAAGGACCCACCCAGGGTTTACCCACTAAGCCTTGGGGTGTCCTAAGAGAGACACAATCTCTAACTGGATATCCATCAGGAGCCCACATCACAGACAGAGCTGAGCAGGAACAAAGCAACGTTCCATAAAACAAGTCAGTCACAGAACGGCCCCGAGAGAGGAGTCAAGCAAAACTCGGGAAGCGGCCCGGGCCTGAGGGGTCACCCCACTTTGATCCCTGATGTCACAAAGGATCACGGAATCTTAACATGATACGTGGAAAACGGAAACAGAGTGTCAGGTTCTTTGCAGAAATACTGACGTCATTTTAAGGCCACACATTTTCCTCAGGGTACATCCTTTGACTACACCTCGTGGGTTTTGACAGGATGTATTCTCCTTTCCTAAATTTTTAGCTAATTATTTCAAACTTGCCTCTTTTAAAATCTCACTGAGCTGAGCTCCTCAAGATCATTTTTTTCCAAGGTTGATGCCAATTTTCAGAACCCCGGTTGAGGTACCAGTTTCCCCACACCTTCAGGGGCCCTAAATAGCATCATCTTTATTTTTTGCCAATCTGATGACTAAATCATCAGGTCTCTTTATTATCGCTCATAAAATAATATTATTTCCTTATTATTGTGACACCTGATGATTTACTCATCAGATTGGCCAATTAACATTCTCCCAACTACTAGTGATGTTGAACATAGATTTAAATGTTTGACCTTCCTTTTTATTTCAACTTCAGTGAATTGTTCTCTGTCTTTTTTTTTTTGTTGTTGTTAATAATTGTTAAGAGCTTCTCAATAGGAGAGGTATTAATCTTCTTTCAAATATTTTCCTTAGTGCATCTTCTCTCAATATTTTTGCATTTTCTTTTGCCATGCAACTTTATCTAATTTTTTTTTTAGCTAGATTTCTCAAACTTTCCCCTTAAGGTTTTGGATTTCCTGTCTTATTTTAAAAAGATTCCCCTAAAAAAAATCTACTCAGGATACAAAATTCTTGAGTAGGATTTCTTTAAATAAGTTATTAGTTTCGGAAGTTTCATATGTTTATGATATTATCTTTTTCTATGGTGAGGCTAACTGTGACCTGCAGACCAACACCAGTATTTTTTAAAGAAAGTTTGTCACATATTTTCTGGGACTGCTCCTGTAGCACAATGTCAGTGTAGAATCATCGACACAGAAACTCTCTGGTTTGTGCAGCCTAGCATATTTAGTATTATCCCACTTTTTATTTAAAAACATTCCATCAATCCTTGCTACATAAAATCTCTATAAAGTCTCTTTATTCTTCAGACCCTACTTTATTTCTTTCAATAATGCTTTATAAATTTTTTCATCTTTTAAAGGTTGATCATGATGGGTCCTGCCTTATCGTGAAGGGAAATGAAGATAATTCACATAAAGTGCTGAGCCAGCCTTGTTTCATGCCTGGCTCATAAAAATCTCTCAAAAAAATAACAGCCGTTGTTTACGCCGGGTCAGGAGGGCCAGCAGACAGGGAGCTCGGCCCCTGCCCTTCTGGATGTCTTTCTTGGTGAGGATCCTGCTTGTTGTTATCAGCGGGCTTATTAAAATTACTTTTCCTGATAGTGAAATTCATACAAATTCTTTCTGGATATTTTGGAAGTGAAATAAGAAAAATGAAATGAAAACGAGAGGCCACCTCCAGTGCCGCGGGATGTAGCTGGGGGACCGCGGCCCCCAGCAGAGCCTGCCCACCCGGCCGTAAGTTTCCTCGGGGCTGGCCGGTGGGCGGGGACTCGGCCTGCGCGCGTTCTCCAGCAGCCCCAGCCCAGGCCTGAGGAGGGGACAGCCGCGAAGTAGCCCGCCTCGAGGTCCCCAGGGTCCCCGGCTCCCGCGCTGGAGCGGGCGCGGGCCTCCCGGCTTCCCGGCGGTCGGGCTGGTAAACATTTCCGGCCCCTCCCACTGCGCGCCGCCTGCGAGGCGGCCTCCAAATCCGCAGCCCCGGTGCGGGTGGGCTGCTGGTGCCCAGCTGTCCCCCGGCGCCGGCATCCCTGTGTTTGCCATCACAGGGAGATCTCTGCCCCCTGGGGCTGAGAGACCCCAGTCTTTTCCCAAGCTGAAGCTGCAGGGTACTGAGGTACCAGCCAGATGTCTTCCCACAAAGGATCTGTGGTGGCACAGGGCAACGGGGCTCCTGCCAGTAACAGGGAAACTGACTCGGTGGAACTGGCTGAACTGGGACCCCTGCTAGAAGAGAAGGGCAAGCGGGTAATTGCCAACCCAAACAAGGCTGAAGAAGAACAAACATGCCCAGTGCCCCAGGAAGAAGAGGAGGAGGTACGGGTACTGACACTTCCCCTGCAGGCCCACCATGCCATGGAGAAGATGGAGGAGTTCGTATATAAGGTCTGGGAGGGGCGTTGGAGGGTCATCCCATATGATGTACTTCCTGACTGGCTGAAGGACAATGACTATCTGCTACATGGCCACAGACCACCCATGCCCTCCTTTCGTGCTTGCTTCAAGAGCATCTTCCGCATCCACACTGAAACTGGCAACATCTGGACCCATCTGCTTGGTTTCGTACTATTTCTCTTTTTGGGAATCTTGACCATGCTTAGACCAAATATGTACTTCATGGCCCCTCTTCAGGAGAAAGTGGTTTTTGGCATGTTCTTTTTGGGTGCAGTGCTCTGCCTCAGCTTCTCCTGGCTCTTCCACACCGTCTATTGTCATTCAGAGAAAGTTTCCCGGACTTTTTCCAAACTGGACTATTCAGGGATTGCTCTACTGATTATGGGGAGCTTTGTCCCCTGGCTCTATTACTCCTTCTACTGCTCCCCACAGCCTCGGCTCATCTACCTCTCCATCGTCTGTGTCCTGGGCATCTCTGCCATCATTGTGGCACAGTGGGACCGGTTTGCCACTCCTAAACACCGGCAAACAAGAGCGGGAGTGTTCCTGGGACTTGGCTTGAGTGGTGTTGTGCCCACCATGCACTTTACTATCGCTGAGGGCTTTGTCAAGGCCACCACAGTGGGCCAGATGGGCTGGTTCTTCCTCATGGCTGTGATGTACATCACCGGAGCTGGCCTTTATGCTGCTCGGATTCCTGAGCGCTTCTTTCCGGGAAAGTTTGACATATGGTTCCAGTCCCATCAGATTTTCCACGTCCTGGTGGTGGCCGCAGCCTTTGTTCACTTCTATGGGGTCTCCAACCTTCAGGAATTCCGTTATGGCTTGGAAGGTGGCTGTACTGATGACTCCCTTCTCTGAGCCTTCCCACCTTGAGGTGGAGGAGGAACTTCCCAAGTGCTTTTAAAAATAACTTCTTTGCTGAAGTGAGAAGAAGAGTCTGAGTTGTCTGTTTCTAGAAGAAACCTCTTAGTGAATTCAATACCAGTTAAGCTTCAGCTCACTTTCACAGCCACTGGGCAATAAACTTTCCATTCCCTTTCCCCTAGCTGGGGAGGGTGGGGATGGTCAACATAGTCATCCCCTTCCTCGGCAGTCACCCTCCTCAGCAAGACAAGTACCATTCCCTCACAGAGACAGTACTTTGAAGCTCATTTTGAGATCTTGCTCCCTCCTTCAACCATTTTGGGAAAAAATTATGGACTGGGACTCTTCAGGAATTGTTTTCTTCTTTTTTCCTGAAAGAAAATGTCCCTCTCTTACTCCCTGTCCTTACTTTGTAACCTGGCTTATAACAGGCCATCCATTTTTGTAGCACACTTTTCAAAAACAATTATAACCTGGTCCCATCTTTCTAGGGCCTAGATCTGCTTACATAGCAGAAAGAATAAGACACCAACTTTTACATAGCCCGGCTAATCATGGAAGTGTGTCCAGGCTTCAAATAACTTGAGTTTTAATTTTTTTTTTCTTGGCAGAGTAATGTAAAATTAAACTGGGGAAAGATATTTAATATTTAATACTAAGCTTTAAAAAGAAACCTGCTATCATTGCTATGTATCTTGATGCAAAGATTATGATGATAATAAAAGAAAGTACAGCAAAAAAAAAAAAAAAAAAAAAAAAAAATGAAAACGAGAATCTCCCCTGCTCGGTGTGGTCTGGTTTTGTGGACACGTAGGGTACGTGTCAGGAGGGGTTCCCTGCGGTGTAGAAAGGACATGCTTCCATTTTGCCCTGGGATGCCCAGCTGATAACGCAAAATAAAAACACACCAGTTGAGTTTCAATCTGAGATGATACGATCGTGCTGTTTTGCCGCCTCCTGTTATTTAACGAATGTAACACAGGTCAATCTCCACATCTTTAAATGACCTTTAGGATGTTTTCTTACTCAGGCATGGGGGCGCCCACTTGTGATCCCATGACTTGGGAAGCTGAGGCAGGAGGATCACTAGTTCAAAGCCAGCCTGGGCAACTTCACCAAATGTCTCAAAATAAAAAGTGAAAAATCAAAGGGCATGATGTAAGTCGGCGGTAGAGCACTCCTGGATTCAATCCCCAGGGCCAGAAAAAAGTTATCTGAATGAACATATACAGTGTATTATATGCACAACATTACATACACAGAAGTGCGTGCATACCTCCAAAACCAGAATCGATTCTCCTGAATTGTAGGAATGTTCAGACATTTTGACTCAAAATCCAATCTTGGATTTTTGGCGAAATTTGCTATTCAGCTTCGGCTTCAGACTGTGGAAGGTGTAAGAGCTGCAGTCGGACTTCAGCGTCATTTCTGGTCTCTGCACACTTAGGGGTGATCAATAACTGTAATATCCCATAAAGTCGAGTCCTATCTAATCCACATACCACAGCAGCAGAGGAACACGTAAGACCCGCCATGTAAACTGGTTATTAATAGCTGATGGTCCCGTTTCAATGGATCAGGTCAGCATTCTGAATACCACACAGAGTGAACCTCTTACTGTGTCTTAGATCTTAAATTCCATCAGCCAGTTAATACATAAATGAATTACTACCACTTCAAGAGCAAAGCGCAGGCATGAATTATACGGCTTGTGAAAACTATTCATTTCACATGAAAAATAATTTCTAGCAACTTTCCAACCATTAATAAACAAATGATGATACAAATATTCAGAGAATCTAGCTAAGTGAATTTAGAATGAACATTGTTTCCTTTTGAAGCCAATAACCATGTGCCAATAATTTAGAATAGAATAATTTAAAAATAAAATTATAAAATAATTTGCAATAAATGATCAAGAATAGAATTATAAAAATTTAATCATATAGAATCAAATATCAAATCACATCACAACTATAACATTTAGAGGATTATTTGGAAGGAAAGGAAGTACAGACTTCAATAACCATATAGTTACCATATATTAACCATATAGTTAATAATAAATGTCTAACGGTATTTTTGGTCCACACGGGTCGTGGTCTTTCTTGAAGCAATCCTGTATTCTCACAATCGATTTCAAAATGACAGACTTCACATTTTAATTCCTTAAAAAGACAATTCCTGGAGGACTTTGGGTCTACAGAAACTAAAAATTTGTGCAAAAAAGCTTCTCAGAATGTTGTTCTACTGAAAACTGATTTAGTACTTGCAGATGGGAGACATTTGTGGTGCCCTCCAGTGACAGGGGCACACTCGGCCTTCTCAATCAGTGTGACGGAGCAGCTCTCTGCCGGCTACTCTGCTCTGCACAGAGCTCGACGGTGTTATTAAACGTGGGACTTGTGCACATTTCCCGTCAGTTCCACAGCGTGGTCAGAGGATCAGTGCAGCCAAGTTCTCTTCATCTTTATTTCATTGCCAACAGGCTGTGGTTCTTCCCAGAAGGACGACTCTAGGGGAATAAATATTTGCAAAATGAAAAGTCCATCAAGAAAAGTATTGAAGCTGGCTGCAATGGCCCACGCCTGTAACCCCAGCAGCTCGGGAGGCTGAGGCAGGAGGATTGTGAGTTCAAGGCCAGCCTCAGCCACTTAGCAAGACCCTGAGCCACTCAGTGAGACTCTTGTCTCTAAATAACATACCAGAAAGGGGTGAGGGATATGGCTGAGTGGTTAAGTGCCCCTGAGTTCAATCCCAGGTATCAAAAAAATAAAAAGAAGAAAGAAGTGTCAAGCAACTGTCTCCAACCACTCGACAACATGTCGGAGGTTGCAGATGAAGTAGGCATCACCAGCCTTCAGTGTGCTCGCACTCCTCAGCTGTGTGTGGAGACAGGCAACAGAGGGGTTGCCTGGGATCCCCGGAGGGTTTATTCTTCAGTTTTCAGTGGACACAACATCTTTATTTTATTTTTATGTGGAGCTGAGGATCGAACCCAGCACCCTGTGCATGGAGCGCACTATCGCTTGAGCCACGTCCCCAGCCTTCACCCTTCTTTTTCATGAACTACAAGGTGTAGAAGAGATTGGGGGACTGCCTTGTTGTGTGATTTTACAAAATGTTCCAATAGATTGGAACAGCAGCGATTACGAGTTCAAAGGCCACTTGAAGAAAAAGGAGCCTTAAAATCTTCCACCCAGGAGGATGTCAGCTCTGCACCGGGTGTTAACCACCAAAGATCCCTGGCACAGCAAGTAGCTCGCTGGCTGGAAATGTGCAGAGGGAGAGTCCGCTTGATGGGCTTTGGAAGGAAAAGGCTTCTTTGGTCAACCTGCTGCATGACCCTCCTGTTTGCCCACTGCTGAAAAGATACTGGAAACGGCCTGCCTCCAAGGAGAGCTGAGGTGCAGTGGAAATTCAGAGATAGGATGTTAATTGAAAAGCCATGCCCGTGTTTCACTGTGACATTTTTTTAGCTCTAATGTTTAAAGACGAATTTTACTTCAAGCACAGGCCAAAATACTGGAAATAAAAATGGGCCAAATGTATTAGTCAGGTTTTCATCACTATAACAAAATAGCTGAGATGATTAACTTATAAGGAGTAAAGGTTTATTTTGTCTCACAGTTTGGAAGGTTCCAGTCCCAACTGATATGTCTCATTGCTTTGAGCCTGTGGTGAGGCAGCGTTTCATGCCAGGAGCATAGAGTGGAGCAAAATCACTTGCTTTCTCAATCAGGAAGCCGAAGAGGAAGGACCAGGGACCCCTTGGAGGGCACACCCCTAGTGAGCTAAAGACCTTCCATGAGACCCCACCTCCTAACATTCCCATCCCCTCCCAATAGCACCTCCAGGCTTTAGGGAACATTTATTTCCAAAGATATTGCACCAACCAAGGCAGAGTCCGGGATCTGCTCCTGAAATCTGCAGCACCCGGTGCTGAGACTTCACCATTACAACGCTAACATCAAACCTTGAAAAACTAACTAGCAAAATTCTTAAATGGAAATCAAGGCCTTGATTACAATTTTAAATAAAATTTCAGACATATCCACATAATACAGCTGTGTTCCTATCTACAGCCAGGCCAAAAAAAAAAAAATGACCTGTAGTTTGATTTGTTATATAAATTTCTTTAATAGAAAGGAAAGGATTATTCACCAACCAACAGCTCGCATTCTGTTTCCAGAAAAGTCACTTTTAATCAGACGATGCCGAGGTCTTTCCTTAATGCTCCTCAAGCACAGGCCAAAATACTGGAATAAAGATGGACCAAAGGTATTAGTCAGGTTTTCATCACTATAACAAAATAGCTGAGATAATTAACTTAAAATGAGTAAAGGTTTATTTTGGTTCACTGTCGCGACCCCTTGCCCGCAAGGAAGACGCAACTCGGGAATCTTCTCTCAGCAGTTTATTCAGGTCCTTGATACTTTTTCTTCTTTCAGCTGTTTATTCAGGCCTTTGTATTGACATGTCTTTTAGCTTCTACTGCTACTCCTACTACTACTTCTACTGCTACTCCTACTGCCACTACTACTATTGCTACTACTACTGCCACTACTACTATTCCCGTGTGCCCCAGCCTTAATAAAGCAGATAAAGCCCCAATGCACAACTGCCACGTGGACTTTTCTCATAGGGTGCCAAGTCACAGCGTGCCAACTCATTCTGATAAGGAGTTGTTTGTCACAGACTACAGGGGAAACCAGCGCCATCTTGTAATGGCGGCCACAGTTCACAGAAACGGCTCACCACAGTTCCCCCTTTTTTGTTTTATTACGACAATACAGGCGAGAGTAGAGGTCCTATCCCACTGTGCAGAAGTGGCTGCATATGGTCCAGCCTAAGGAGGGCCCTTCCCCAGATCTGGCTCCATATCAGCCGACGCCTTTTTTCGTGGGGCGGGGCGTGGACGTCCAACCCGCATGCAATAGGACATGCTCCCCTTGAGGTCCACTCAAGTGGATCACTCAAGTGCAGTGCCTTGCCTCGCATCCTGTATCGTGACGATGGTAGACAAAGGGGGACAGCTGAGGCTGTCTTTGTAGTGCAGACAAAATTAAGTTGGCAACACCCTAAGAGAAAGGCACGGACAATAGAGAGGGGGAGAAATTTGGTTGTGACATCTGCCATTGTTAGATAAAGGTCAAGACGTTCCCGTGGAGCACATATGTCATGGCCTTGTGAACTGGCCACTTTGACATGCAGAACAAGGAATTGGGGGCTGGGCCCCGGGGGCCAGGGAAGGCCTGCTATCAGCAAGTTCCCCTCTTTTGTTTATTGCATGTCAAAGGGAATCAAGTAGCCCCTGTCTTAGGTCGTCCACCGCCCCTGCACTGCTTACCCGTCTCTGGGGAGGCCCCATTCCCCTGTCTTAGGTTGCAGTGCAAGCGTGGAAGTTGCCCGTCACTGGGTACTACAAGATCAGCTCAGCGTGTTGTGGCCAACAGGACATTGTTATGGTAACCGCCTCCATAAACAGGACCCATGACCATCACCATCAAATGGCAGGTGTAGTTGGACTGTAAGATTAGCTAGCAAAGATCCTAGTGCAGAAAGGCAGGGAGGAGAGGTATGCACAAAGGAAAGATATGGTAGAAGTTCCAGCATTAGAAGAGTAACAAAAGAAGGACATGTCGATCCCAGTGCAATGTTATAATAACTTGGGGTGCAACGACCATGTCAAAGGTTTACTGTTTAAGATGCGCAAGCCAGACTTGTGGCGAGTTGCCATTTTTTAAAGCAGCAAGAGCTTGTATGATCATAGCCTTATCCCGAGCATTGCGGGCCTTGAGACGACAGAGAAGCCACAAACAGAGAATCACACCAAAGCAACACATAGTGCCAAAAATGTCTATTCCCACCCACTCCTTAAAAAAGAAAAAGGCAGAAGATATCCAAGATATCCAAGTGGTGAATTGACTCAAGGTCACTGGATCGACACGGGTGTTGTTTAAGGCAGCTATCTGAGTTAGTTGAGACTGGATCAAATTTTTTGCCACCATGGACCAATTTCCGGCCAAGTACTCTCCGATGATGCGGGAAGCATTCCTGGAATTATTAAATCTGACAGAGGTTATGCATAAATGTGCATGTTGGTCAACACAACCCAAAAGCACCAAGTCAGCCAATTCTTCTACCTGAGCTTGGAGTAAATCTATTCTTTGGTTGGCAGCTAAAATCCCTGACAAAAGATGTTGGTTAACTTTATTTTGAGAATCGAGTATGGTGGAAGTTTGTTGAATAACCTGATTAATAGTGGCAGCAGTTTGGACCTGATTAAGAGCCTGTTTGCATTCAGCAAGCTGCTCCTTAATCTTCACTTTATCAGTTAAAAGAGCATCCTTTACCAATCTCCATAGAGAGAAAGTAGCAATCGGGACTCTATCTGGACCCTGGTCCCTCAACAACTTTTGGAGATCCTGCTTTACCAAATCCCAATCACTGTTATTAAGAAAGCCTCCCGTCAGAAACCAAGGACAAGCCTGGGCTATAGCTTCAACGAATTTAGTTGTTGTCTTGGTTTTTATTCCTGTTCCTTGTTTGTTTAACAGTTCTTTAACTTCGTTGGCCAGACGAAGTTTCACTGTTGAGTTACCCATGGTACGTACCCTGTCTCTTTAAATCATCTTTGATCCAATCCTCCCCCTTCTCCCTTAGAAGGTGAGCCTCCTCCGCTTACCTCTGCTTTCCGAATCTCGGTAAGGACCTCCAGATGCCAAGTCCGGCTAACGGAAACCGAGTCCGGCGAGAGACGTCGAGGGTAAAAAATAAAAAAAATCACAGGACACCAAGGTTCTTTATCCAGGAGGAGGCATGTGTGCCTTTTTTTTAAAATTTCTTTTTATACTTTGGAACAATTTTTGAAAACCTTAGAATCTATAAACAAATTATTATATTTTGAGAAGAAATATCAATGAAAATAAAGTTAAAACCTTTAGATATTTTGGAGAAATAATTATAATAATTTATCATTATATGAGTTTGAACAATAACCTTGAGAAGTAGAAATTACTTGATTGTATTTTTATTTAAAAGCAAATTTATAGTAAACACATTTATCTCAAATATCTGTAACTGAAAAAACAGAGTATCTGATAAATGTAAATATAAAACTTAAATTATAGGTTTTCTGTTGAAGAAAAACAATTAGGCAAATATATATTAACTAATCAATTAGGCATGTGCTAATTAATTTATAGATTAACAAATATAGGTTATCTAAATATCTAAAATATATATATAAAGAATAAGAACATAACTTATAATTATATTAACTTCGTGTAACCACGTGGTCTTAAAATATTTGGATCCATTTAAATTTATTTTTAACTAGGAGTGCACTCTTCTATGTGACGTCACTTGATGTAACTGAAATAAGATCCTTGAGTATACATTTTTATTTTTATAGTTAGCAATGAAAATAAGGATTCTTTGGTCATCACAGGAACTTTGCCGGCTTGTTCCTGTGGCGAGCAAATGCATCCTCATAACCTTCAAAATTAAAAGTAAAATATAAAGAAGCATATTTGATATCTCCCATCAATAGAACATTATTTAGTAACACAACTATAGAGAAAAAGTCAGGTTATTTAACTTAGAACTAGCTTAAATTTAGGACTGTAACATAGAAACCTGTGGAATTAAATTTTGTCTGAAAAAGATATCTTTCATTAGCATTTACAGGTAGGCATTTTGTTGTAAAAAAATACAGGCTCTGAGCAGCTCCGGTAGAAACCTGAAACACAGCAGTACAGGTTAGTGGCTGGAAAGCGGGACCAGAAGTCCTGTCTGAGTGACTGTGGAAGAACCAATCAGAAGCCCGCAAAAGTGTGGGAGGTGGGACCAGGAAGCAGCTATGCCGGCCAGGCACCCCATGGTTACCATGGTGATGCAAACAACATGGAGTCTGGTGCCCATTTTCAGGGCAAAAGTTCTCCAAGTTTTCTTAGCCGATTGTATTTTGTTTGATTTTGTCTGCATTTTCCCCCGCCTGGCCAAGATCTTACTGCGGTAGCAGCTTGTTCTGTCTCTGCGACCTGCGGTTGCAGTTGTACATCCTGTACTTCCTGGCATTCCCCTAGGGAGTCTACAGATAGAAAGGGGTTGGTCCCTGGGAGGTGACGAAGTCGCCCACTCCCCGGGGTACCATTCCGTCCCTGGATTGCCCCATACACCTAGGCTTCCGGGGCCCGGGCCGGGCCCCTGTTTCCGTTTTGAGGGCAGCGGCCAGAACCTGTCCTGTAATATGAGCTCCATCAATATCCTTACAAGCTCGAATCATGTCATCAACACTCTTTGCTCTGGTAGATTTAATGGCATTTTGGCAATAGGAATTTGCATATTTAAGAGCCAATTGCTTAATGACCGGCATGGCTTGTTCCAAGTTAGGGAATATTTTTTCTGCTACCTGTATCAATCAGGCAAGGAAGTCAGAATAAGGCTCAGAGGGTCCTTGAGCAATTTTTGAAATTTTTGTTTTAGCATTTGAAATAGGTAGAGCCTTCCAAACCTAAATGGCTGCTGTAGCTATCTGAGCATAGACCTCAGGATTATAATTAATTTGTTGATTTATGATAGCATATTGTCCCAAGCCTGTTAACATTTCAAGGTTATGCCGTGGGAAGCCGGCGTCCTGATTGACTCGGGCTAGCTCGCGACACCTCTCTTGATTTTCACCTTTTCACAACAAAAAATCCCCTCCAGACAACACAGCCATGCAAAGCTGTTGCCAGTCACTAGGTGTCAGCTGATTGGCAGAGAAAGACTCGAAGAGAGTCAATGTAAAGGGGGCATGGGATCCGTAATTAGTAACTTCCTCCTTTAGTTGTTTAATATCCTTAAAGGCTAAAGGAACATGTACTCTGGCCGGCTGTCCATCGGCATCCAAGTTTTCAATTACTGGGAAGTTTGGGCCGTCTTAGGCGGCCACTGAACACCCCCCAGCCTTCTGGGGTTGTCCTTGTCCCAATCGGGGTTATAAGGAGGGAGCGTGACAGCGATCGGGGCTGTAGGTGCTTTAAATCTTGACTTTTTCAATCGACCCTCCAGTTCCTCTATCTCCCTTTCCAATTCTTCCTCCTGCCAGCTGTTACCATGGAGCCCAGTTAGTAACTCCCTTATCTTAGAAATGTAGTCAGCACTGTGAAGCCCAGCTCAAGGCCAGAGGCCTTGTTACATATTTTTGTGAAAAACTAGTAAGGGAGTGTCCAGTGCCTGGACTGCTGATTTTTTCAGACAGTAGCCAAATAAAACAGGGCAACATGAAAATAGGAAGTTTATCTACATTAAACGTTTTTGTAGAGATTCTTTTGCTGAAAGTCCTAAAATAAGCCATGGTGAATATTCTGGAGAAGGTCAATTAAGACTTTTCTGTGGGCCTGATAGGGAGGGGGAAGATGAGAAGGAGGGGTTGAGAGCGGCTAGGGTGGATCTAATTCCTCAGAACTGTCCGAGCTACTTGTGTCCTTGGGAGTTTTTAACTCAGTCAAGTCCGGATAGAGCCTTCTCCTCTGTTTAACTTCAGACTCCCTTATCTGTTCACCACTCTTATTCCTAATACTTTCTGCTACCTCGCTATGTGACCCCTCCAATTTTTCTTCATGCAATTGCTCAAGAACAGCCTGACCCTCGCTCACAGCTTTCTGGCATTTACCATCCATTATACACCCCCTCACTAATTTCCAAAGCGGAATGGTACCGCCCCTTAAAGTTCCTTGTTTGTAAGCGAAATCCAGATCTTTCCCTAATTTGTCCCAACTGGAAATCGTGAGACCCCCTGAAAAAGCAAACCAAGGAGCTACAGAGTCAGTCTCTTCTAAAAACCTCTGTAATGTGCTCCGCTTCACTTTAAGTCCCTTAGAACGCAGTAACCCGTCCAAGGCCAGCAAAATTGGGCTTGAGGGAGTAGCACCCATACTGTTCCAAGCAGTATAAAGAAAGTGAAAATACAAAACTCCGCTCTCTCTTTATCTACAGAGGAGCGTCTTATTTATTTATTTATTTTTTCCCCGCTCTCTCTTTATCTACAGAGGACACAACAACAAAAGAAACACAAAAACAAAAGCGAAATGACACAACAAAAGAAACACAGAAAACAAAAGTGAAAGTACACAGTGCAGCTGCAATAAATATGAGGCTCTCTCTTTCTTTGTAGAGGAGCTGACCCCGCTTTGGACGCGGATCCCACTTACTGGGACTATCCCTGCTTTGATCGCAGATCCCACTTACCTGGGACTAACCGGTGCACCACCCCTGACTGACTGAAAGTTCTGGTTCCCGGGTTTCGGCACCACTTGTCGCGACCCCTTGCCCGCAAGGAAGACGCAACTCGGGAATCTTCTCTCAGCAGTTTATTCAGGTCCTTGATACTTTTTCTTCTTTCAGCTGTTTATTCAGGCCTTTGTATTGACATGTCTTTTAGCTTCTATTGCTACTCCTACTACTACTTCTACTGCTACTCCTACTGCCACTACTACTATTGCTACTACTACTGCCACTACTACTATTCCCGTGTGCCCCAGCCTTAATAAAGCAGATAAAGCCCCAATGCACAACTGCCACGTGGACTTTTCTCATAGGGTGCCAAGTCACAGCGTGCCAACTCATTCTGATAAGGAGTTGTTTGTCACAGACTACAGGGGAAACCAGCGCCATCTTGTAATGGCGGCCACAGTTCACAGAAACGGCTCACCACAGTTCACAGTTTGGAAGGCCATTTGTTCCTGTAAGAATCGCACTGACTATCACACTGTGGTCCAAAGAAAATGACAGCAGCTCATTCAAAAGCGAGTTACCTAGCATCAGTACCCAGTGACTCTCTTCACCTTCTAACATGTATTTGAATAATATAAGTATTTTATAAGCATATCACATGCACCTATTTCTTTTTCTGTCCCCATTGTTCTATCCCCTATTTTCCCAAACCTTCCCACCCTTTATTAATGCAGGCTGTGAAGTTTCATTTCCTGGAGAACTTTAAAAGAAAAGGGCAGCAGGGCCCTATCCAGCTGACTGATAAGAGTGGAACCAAAGATTTCTGACCCTTACTCTGAGTCCTCCTCCTGTGATTTTATGGCCTCCGGCCAGTGGGTTCCGCTCAAGCAGGCCACCCACGATACTGAGACCCTAGTTCAAAGGCCGACCTCCCTTACAAATGATAAGCCCGGTTCAGAAATGTGGAACATCCATCATGGGCGGATCCCCTCTGTCCCCGTCACGGAAGAAAATCTGCACTTGAACATGGAACGAGGCACCGGGTCTGTCCAGGACTGTCCTAAACCACCAGCAGTGCAGCTACGGCCCCTCCAGGATCCCGGGGACCAGCCACCCGGGGACCCACCTGCAACATTCAGTCAGCATTTAGCTTATCCATCTGCCCCCTCCTTTCCCAGCCCCCCAAAACATATGGTGAGAGCTGTCTCTGTTTGCTGTTGTTGTTTTGAGCAAACCCTTAAAGGAAAACAAGCTTTTCATCTTAAAAAAAAAAAAAAATCCAGTAATCGCCTCTTACTGATTTTTAAGGAAATCACTTCAGAGCTCAGCTTTGAGTTTTGAGCTTTGCTCCTTTTCTGATCTGGCGATATTCGGTACCTTACCCTCCTGTGCCTGGGCGGCTACAGTTCCGCAGCAAACTGCAGCTGCCAATCAACCCCACGATGGTGAAGGGAAGGGGCCACCTCGGGGTGTCCTGTGGCTGAGCCATGAGGGGCCGGCCGTAGGTTAGGTACGTGAAGTGCATTTTTGGCTTATGTTTTCAGCTCACAGTGAATTTATCTGGACATAACCCCGTTGTACGTGGAGCCAGGTCTGTGCATGCCGCACCCACTGGTCATTGTGAAGTCATTTGGTTCTCCTAAAATGGCCAAAGCATGACTTTACTGTCAGCCCAGCTGACCAGCACCCCATGGAATTTTTGGCCTGGACCATCAGGTGTCGAAGTTTCTAGAGTCCCTCGGCCTCCCTGAATACCAACAGCACTGGGTGCAGGTCAGGGGCAGAGTTCGGGGGCGCCTGCTGTGAGCTGGGGAGAGGCAAGGCTGGCCCTGTGGGTCCCACTTCCTTTGCGTCTTCTAACCAAGGCAGGAAGGAGGCAAACAGAGGCCCAGAGCTGAGGGCAGCCCAGCTCCATCCTGAATTAGCACAAGAAGCCAATTGCTGTAAAACAGTGGCCAGCCTGTTACGGGGGCCTGTGGGTCGGGCCACGTCAGAACGGCCTTTCTCTTTTCATGTGCAGAGTTCAGTGCTGGATTTGATGTTTCCCAAGAACTAGGTGGGAGTTGAAATAACCCTGTTTTCTAGCTCTTCTCCCCTTTGCACAGATGTTTACGATACAGTCCCACTAATGAAGAATGGCCGCCCCTGGCTTTCCTACTGGCCAAGACTCGTCCTGTAGGTCCAGGTGTGTCCAGCCCTGAGCAACAGCCCAGGTTGTCATTTCCTCCCAGACCCCCTCTCTCCAGAGCTACGGCTCTTTTCTAAGGCCAGCTGGCGAGGGCAAGAGGCAGTGGTGGACGGTGAACCAGGGCCAGGACAGGGCTACCGCCTTTCCCTGGAGCCAGCCGGGGCTCTTGAGGGGCGGCCACGATTCCTACCATGTTCAACCTCAGGACTTCCCACAGAGCTCCCCTCAAAATAAAAATGCTGCTGCTTCTCCAAAATAAATAAGTAAATAAAGCCCAAGGGCAGAGAGCGGGAAGTCTGTGTGTGTGTGTGTGTGTGTGTGTGTGTGTGTGTGTGTGTGTGTGTTTCTCAAATGGCTTTTATGAAAGCCCAGGAACTTCTTCTGCCTCAGGCAACACGATGCCGATGCCATCTGAGGCTTCTTTACCTCCAGGAGATGGGGCATGTGGGTGGGCCCAGTTCCCAGGCTGGATAACCTGCAGAGACTCCATCAGAATGAGAAAGGGTGTCCCCAGTCGCAGGCACAGTCCCTGACCACAGAGAAGTGAGCTCCACCCTGGAATTTTGGTGGGGTTAGGGTTAAGGTTAGAGGTTAGGGTTAGGGGTTAGGGTCAGGGTTAGGGGTTAGGGGTTAGGGGTTAGGGTTAGGGGTTAGGGTTAGGGTTAGGGGTTTAGGGTTAGGGTTAGGGTTAGGGTTAGGGGTTAGGGGTTAGGGGTTAGGGTTAGGGTTAGGGGTTAGGGTTAGGGTTAGGGGTTAGGGTTAGGGTTAGGGGTTAGGGGTTAGGGTTAGGGGTTAGGGTTAGGGGTTAGGGTTAGGGATAGGGATAGGGGTTAGGGTTAGGGTTAGGGGTTAGGGTTAGGGGTTAGGGGTTAGGGTTAGGGGTTAGGGTTAGGGGTTAGGGTTAGGGTTAGGGGTTAGGGTTAGGGTTAGGGTTAGGGGTTAGAGTTAGGGGTTAGGGTTAGGGGTTAGGGTTAGGGTTAGGGTCAGGGTTGTGGTTAGGGTTAGGGTTAGGGTTAGAGTTAGGGTTAGGGGTTAGGGTTAGGGTTAGGGTTAGGGTTAGGGGTTAGGGTTAGGGGTTAGGGTTAGGGTTAGGGTTAGGGGTTAGGGTTGGGGTTAGGGTTAGGGTTAGGGTTAGGGTTAGGGTTAGGGTCAGGGTTAGAGTTTAGGGTTAGGGTTAGGGTTAGGGTTAGGGGTTAGGGGTTAGGGTTAGGGCACTGGAGGAGGGGGCAAGGTCACTAGGGGGTCCCTCAGTCTGAGCCTCCAGGCAGGGACGGGTGCTGGCTGAGAAGTCCAGGGCACCTGGCAACAGCACGGAGCAGGGGCAAGACACCAGCAGGAGGACTTGTGCGGAGGCACGTCCACCCGCAAGGACCTCGGACCACTCGTCCTGACTGGAGAGAGATGGAAATGGAGGCAGGGAGGGGGGCAGGGAGGAAAGGGAGGGAAAGAGGGAGGGACAGAGGGAGGGAAAGGGAGAAGTTCTGGTTTGCTTGAGGGCAGGATCGCCGGGGCCAGCTGCGGCAGCAGATGCCGCAGCACTCAGAACGGGAAGAGAGGCCCAGGCCCAGGGGTGGAGGCCTCATGTCTGGGGGACATTCTGAGAGGGACTGGAAGGTCAGCGCAGGGTCACTGGAAGCCGTGCGCTCGTTCCCGAGAGCCCCCCGTGAGCAGGGCCTTCTGGAGGTGCAGGGTACACAGCCGTGAGCAGAGCCCCCGTGGTCCTTCCTGGGCTGGCCTCGTGGTGTGGACGCTCAGACAGAAACGAAGAAGGAGGAAAGCGGTCAGCACAGGGCAGCCAGGAGGAAGAGAGAGAGCTCCACTCACCAGGAGTCACCCCAAAGTCACACCCACCTCCTCCAGCTGCCCCCCACCTGCCTGCAGTCACCACCCGGTGACCCATCTCAGAGGGTTGATCCACTGGTTAGGGTCCGACTCTTCAGTCTCATCATTTCACCTCTGAAATGTCTGCGCTGTCTCCCATGCGCCTTGGGGGCAGCTCATATCCTTAGCAGTAGCCACGGAGGAGCCACGGGGAGGGGCTCTGCTGAGCCAGGTGACCTGGGGGCTCCCCGATGAGGTGGCACTGGGTGGGAGAGAGCTCCCCGCACGGAGGACAGGGGCAGGAGGAAGACCACTGAAACCCCGTGAAGAGGCTCATGTTGTGCCACGGAGAATTCCAGGGGCTGACGCTTGGCTCCTTTGAGAGGGGTGAAGTTCAAGTTCAAGGCTGGGCAACCTGGAGCTCAGGGGGTCTCTGGTCATCCACCCACCAGGGTCTTGGGTCTCCCTCAGTCTTCAAGTCACAGCCTGAAGCTGTTTGGGAGAAAGCACCTGAAACGACGTCTCAGCTGGGGTCGTCCTAACAAAGTGCCATAGATCTGGTGGCTTATAGATCTGGTGGCTTATAGATCTGGTGACTTATAGATCCGGTGACTTATGGATCCGGTGAGTTACAGATCCGGTGAGTTACAGATCCGGTGACTTACAGATCCGGTGACTTATAGATCCGGTGACTTATAGATCCGGTGACTTATAGATCTGGTGGCTTAGAGATCTGGTGACTTATAGATCTGGTGACTTATAGATCTGGTGACTTATGGATCTGGTGACTTATAGATCTGGTGACTTATGGATCCGGTGGCTTATGGATCCGGTGACTTATAGATCTGGTGACTTATGGATCCGGTGACTTATAGATCCGGTGACTTATGGATCCGGTGGCTTATGGATCCGGTGACTTATAGATCTGGTGACTTATAGATCCGGTGACTTATAGATCCGGTGACTTATAGATCCGGTGACTTATGGATCCGGTGACTTATAGATCCAGTGACTTATAGATCCGGTGACTTATAGATCTGGTGACTTATGGATCCAGTGACTTATAGTCAGTCCTAGAGGAATGTCATGGAGGTCCCCTTTCAGCCAAGGCCTCTAAATTTTGCTTCTCTGTTCCTTGGAGTCTCTTCCTGGAGCCTCCAACATACATATCGGGCTCAGGCCTCCACCTGCCCAGATAACAAATATCGTATTTAAGAAGTCAACTCTAAAACTCATCTCTTGCCCATTCTGGGTAAACCTTGAAATTTTACTAGAACACATCCTACCTTAACTTTCTGAGAGTTCAATAATAGTAAGTTTTTCAGTTCTTGCAAGTTTGAAAATGACTTCATTTTGTCCCCACATTTGATTCATAGTTTGGCTGGGTATAGAAACCTGGATTGAAAATCAATTTGCCTATAACTATTTTTAAATAGATCATCTCTGTCTTGTATTTATTTATTTTTATGTGATGCTGAGAATCAAACTCAGCACCTCACACGTGCTGGGCAAGTGCTCTACCCCTGAGCTCCAGCCCCAGCCCCAATATCCTCTAATATTTAAAGGTATTATTTAACCACCTTCCAGCTCCTAGGGATGTTATGGGGAAAATCAACATTATATTCTTTATCATTCCATTGTGTATCAATGCCTTTCCTTCTCTTTCTAGAAGCTTATAGGATATTGTTTTTTTTATCTTGGCCCATGTTCTGTTGTTATGACAAAACACCTGGAACTGGGTGATTTATAAAGAAGAGTTGTTTGGCTCATGGTTCTGGTGTTTGGGAAACCCAAGCACACCCCACCGGCATCTGGCAAGGGCCTTCTTGTTGCATCAACACATGCTGAAGCCTGGGTGTGGTGGCACACACCTGTGATCCCAGCATCTCAGGAGGCTAAGGCAGGAGGATCGCAAGTTCAAGGCCAGCCCTAGCAACTCAGCAAGGCCCTAAGCAGCTCAGAGAGACCCTGCCTCAAAATAAAAAATAAAAAGGGCTAAGGATGTGGCTGAGTGGTTAAGAGCCCCGGGTTCCATCCTCATCATGGAGGGGCATGCGCACGTGCATGCACACACATGCACACACACAATCACAGTGGAGGGAACTGCATGGTAAGACACAGCAACCTACTAGTTCTCTTGCTCTTCTTATAACGCCACTAATGCCATCCTGGGGACCTTACCCTCATCTCCTCATCTAATTCTATTTCCCTCCAAAAGCCCTACCTTCAAACACCATTGGTATGTGAGCTTGGGAATTAACTCTCTAACTCCTGGATGTTAGGGGGACACATTCAAACCACACAGTAACTTTGATGTCTGGAATTTGAAATTTTACAGTGAAATATTCAAAATTCCTAATTTAAGAAAAAAATTTCAAATAAAAAAGTGAATTTGAAATTCCATGGAAACAGGGAGTGCCTTTCATTCTTCAACCTGGGTGCGTAAAGGGCACGCTGAGTCTGGAACTGACCGGCAGGACTTCCCGCAATGGGGGACATGCTGAGATCCACTTGTTCAAAGCGGCATTCACTGGCCACATGTAGCTCCCGAGCACTTGAAATGTGGCTAGAGTGACAGAGGAACTGACGTTTTCATTTCAGCTCATTTCCATCTACTTAGCCATAAGGGCTAACGGCTACCACACTGAAGAGTGCAGATCTAAAAATTCATGTGTAAATTCTGATGAGTTTTTTTTTTCTTAATCTTTTATTTTTCCTCTTTTTGTCTGGTTCCGTTTTGAATTCTTCATATTTAGATACCCTCAATTGACCGTCTCAAGTTTCTTATATTTTATTTTATTTTTCCCATCTCTTTTTTTTTCTTTCCTTCATTTGGAACATTTCCTTTATTTTTCATTTTGACTTTTCTACTGACATTTTTATTTTGCTTTTTATCTTTAAGTTTCAAAAGCTCTTCTTATGATCTGGTCGGTTGCTTTTAAAGGGTCCTCTTCATAATCTACAGATGCAATAGGCTACTTTATCTTTTAGGGTTTTTTTTTAAAAGTTTTTATGTATTCTGTCCGTTTTCTATCCCTCTAAGCTCCTTTTATTCTGTCTCCATCAAGTTAATGGTGCCCCTTCACTGTCTGGTAATCCAGGGCTATTTGCTCATTTTTAAGATTTAAGTGCTGGGAGTCTGATTGAAAGCTCTGTGCAGGGGCCCAGCTTCTCGCCTGGCGGAGAGCTCCTCTGACAGCCATCAGATGACAAGTCGACTCCTTAAATGTCAGCGTCAGAGTCTTTTCTCTAGGGCCATTGAGTTTCCCATGAGAAGAATCCCTCAGCCGTGTGCCTGCAGGAGGTCACGGGCAGGCCAGGGACCGTGTTTCCCTTCCCATGTTCCAGGGGCGAGGGCGACGCGTCCACCGGTCACCGTGAGACGTCCTCCACCCCCTCCCATCCCTGACCCTGCGCTGGACTCCTCTCCTGCACGGCGCGGGCTCCACGCTCAGCCTCCAACTTCCAGCCTCCTGGGGAGAGGATTCTGGTTTCCCAGGGGTCTGTAAACTTCATTCAGATCCTCCTCACCTGCCTACGTCTCCCACCATTCATTCACACAGACCTTTAGTTCCAGCATTTTCTATCGATTTGACCTCAGATCCCACTATCTCAGGGACGCATTCAAGGATTGGTTTAGCCAATAACATTTTTTATATTCTCAAATTCTTTGGGCACCTCTAGCTTGAAAATGTATTCTCATCTTATTGATTTGTTCACACATTTCTTCCTTTACAGGTTAACTAGGAACTCGTTTCCAAAGAATGTTCACCTACGTCTCGAGTCTCCTTTGGGTCCTTCCGACTTGGCCTAGATGGTTGTGTCTGTGCTAAATTCCTGCATGACTTTTCTCTTGTTATTCTCTAAACAATATAGTACAGCAACTATTTACCTTGTATTTACATTGTGTTTGGTATTAATTATAAGCAATCTAGAGATGATTTAAAATACACAGGAGATGTGGGGGTGGTTATATGCACCGACTATGTCATTTCATATAAGGCGCTTGAGCATCTGCAGATTTTGGTATCCTTGGGGGGTCCTGGAACCATCCAATTATGAGGGATGATTGTGTACAAATGCAAGGTATTGTTGTCTTCTTATTGCCCATGTCTTTCCTGAGGGTTAAATGACACTTGGAGACGCCGTACTGCCAAATCTCCTGTTTTGAAGATGCTGAAGGCAACCTACCACACTACAGGCCTTGTGACCCGTCAGACTGAACTGTGTCAGAAGTCCAAGGCCACCTCCCAGCCTCAGCTCAGAACAGGCAGCCTAACACAGCAGAGGCTGATACAGAGGGAAATGAGGTCCCTCGGGATGGCAACTGTGCGGAGCACTGAGCCCTAATGCCTCAGATGCCTCCGCAACACAGTGACACATTATTACTCTGGTTTACAGAGAAGTGAAATGAACTGTCCAAATATCAGCCAGCAAGTGGTAGGGAAGTTCTGAGTCCTACACTCCATTCGGCATCCACCACGGTCTAAATAATTTGTCTAAGCAGGGGCTAGGTTGATGAGTCGGGTGGTCAGTTCTCCACCAACTGTAACCAACCCGGCCATGCAAATGCACAATTTTGCACACACACATTATACAAAACCCTGATAACCCCAGGAGCAATTGCAACAAGCACGTAACAGTAGCAGTAACTAAAATCCAGTCTTCTGGGGATATGGGCTGGGCAAGTTCTTTAAATCTGATTAAAGTTAGGTTGAGGGAAACATGCTAGATAGAATCTTCATTTAAAACCTTGGAATACGGCGCTGGGGACTCAGCTCAGTGGTAGAGTACTTGCCGAGTATGCACAAGGCCCTGAATTCAATCCCCAGTATTGGAGGCAAGGGGTTGGGGCAGGGGGCTTGGAGTACAAGTTCTTTGTTTAAAGTCTGTTTCATGCCCCAGGAAAAGAACATTGTCTTTATTAGGCTTGGTCTAAGAGTAGAAGCCCCTCTGCTTGGAGACAGACCACTTCAGATGTCCCAGGGAAACATATAGAAGCAAAAGAAAACTGCGTTTCCCACAACTAGCTTCACCCCAAACATCAACAGCCTATCATGCACCCCAAACTGCTAGACACGTAGATGGTCCAGCTCATGGGTCACCAGGAGAGGCAGCCAGAGGTGGAGGGCAGAGGAAACCACTTACAGCAACATAGCTTTGCCTCCTAGTTAATGCCCGAGTGCCCAATAAGGTGCAGGACCCTGGGGTAAAAGGTCACCAGCATGTAGGCCTCAAGGTGCAGTTTTTGAGACTCTAGTGTTATGGTTGGTTAAGATTTAAACCAACCTTCCCACCCAAGACAGCTAAGAAGCTGGAAAAAAAATTTTTTTAACCTGCTGAAAGCATTTAATTTTTTTTTTTTTTTTTTTGTAAAACCCTGATAATTATCGGGCCAAGACTAAATGAAGCCAGAAACCTAGAGTTTGCTGTGATTTGAAGCTCTCTTGCCCTAGGGGTGTTTGCTGAACTTGGCACATTTGAGCTTCAATTTTTACAGCCTCCTGCAGCATTAGGGAAGAAGAAGATACCTAGGGACCACCCAAGATGGGAAATCTAATATGAAAGTGTGACCCAGAAGGTGCCCCCCCCCCCCAGGGACTGCAAAGAAAAGCGGCTTCAGAGCAGGGGAAAGGAAACCCATCCAAGAAAAGTTGCATCTGTGAGGCAGCCCTCCTGGGTGTTCGCAGCCAAAACCCAGCGACCTCAAGCTGGGAATCTGGTTCACAGCATTCCAGATGGAGACTGGCCTGGGGGAGCAGGGTACACACAGAGGCTCTCGGAGGAAGCGCCCCCCATCCTTATATAAGGACTTAAGTACCCAAGGATTTTGGCATCTGTGGGGGTCCTGGAACCCATTCCCAGAAGATACTGAAGGACAACTGTGTTTCCAACCACCAAGGCCCTTCTGCTTTGCTCTGAATAACCAGCCCACCTGGCCGGCTCTGCAGAGACCCCAGACCTGGAGCAGAGCATCAACCACTCACAGCCCATGATCCTCTCAGAATCAGTCTCTGCAAGTTCTTTCCACCAATACTATGCACTTCCTGCAAAATGGGAGCAGTTTGGTTAATGGTGATTAACGCTATTTTCTTTTGCTTCAAGATCTTTACACTGTTTTCTAAATAATCCGTCTCCACTTCAACAATAGTGTCCAAACTCAAGATCCAGCTGACAGTCCCTCCTTTTTCTCCAGTCCTACAACTTCACCATCACTTTGACCACCCATCACCATCTCACGCCACCCAACCGACTGTACACCCTACAAGGGTTTGAGCTTCAGCACGTGGCCCTGCTCCTCTCTTGATGCTGACTTTCTATCCAACCTGAGCTCCTGATCCGTCTCTGTGACACTGCCCTGCACTGGGGACCCACATCCCTCTTCCCTGTTCTGGGACTCACCCTCCATTCTTATACTAGGCAGCCACCCTTTCCCATGGTTCATGGATACAGCAGTGAACCTCAGCTCCCACCTGCCCTACAGGCAGGCACGTGACCCAGGGTTCCCCCAGTAAGCAGGCAGCATCTTCTAGCCACAGTGATTGGTCCAGGGGTGGGGGGTGGGGCCCAAGCCAGGCCAATCAGAGCTAAGTAGCTTTTCCTTTAGGGTTTCCCAGTCAGTAAAGATCTAGGTTAGGAGCAATTTTGTCACTACTTGCAAAAATGTCTTAGGGGAAAATAAAAAATAAAAAAACAGGGTTAAGAGTTAAAGAGTAGAGCATACACTTAGCAAGCATGAGGCCCTAGATTCAGCCTCCAGCATCCAAAAAGAAAAAAATAGAAATTAAAAAAAAAAGAGTTGGAGGGAGAAAGAGAGGATTCCTGAAAACATCATTTGACCTCCAGGACCCAGTTTCCACGAGACAGTACCCGGACATCTCTCTCAAATGCAAGTGAAGGCTTTGATCTTTCTTCCCTGGGCCAGGTTGAGTGGGTTTCTGTCCCACTTGCAACCTGACTCATGTACCCAAAACCCTGGCCCAAAGCCATGTGCATCTTATTTCTATTAACATCACTCTTGCCCAGATCACCTGTCCTGTCAGCCCTGCTTCTAGGCAAATGCCGACCCGTAGCTAAGATGTCCTTCAGACCAGCACCACCCACTGGAGATTCAGGTAACATCCACAGAGGCTTGCTTCTCTAATAAGTTTGTAAGTTCAATCATCTTCCCTTTTTTATTGACTATGTTCCAGGTTTTGTGCTGGGGACCTGGGAATCGGGCAGAAGAGACAGTTAAGACCCCTACACTTACGGAGGTGCATCTGGTCAGGAGTGGGGACAATCACAAAGTAGCCACTAAGGAAGCAAGAACATTCCATAAAGTGATAGTTGTTTTAAAAGAAAGAAGACCATAATGTGGAAGAAGATCCAACACAACATGGGGTGGTCAGGAAAGAGGGCTTTGCTAGGGTCACTAACCTTTGACCCAAGACCTGAATGACAACCGGTGGCTGCCACATGGCATGTGAACCAGGAGCATTCCAAGTAGTGCAGTAAGTAGGTACAAAAGGCCCCAAGGTGGGCACAAGCTTAACAATTCCAAGAAACATACAGGAGGCCAGTACCCTTGATGGGGGTTGAGTGGGGCTGGGGGGACTGCAGGAGAACATGATGTTATTTTAAATAAAGTTATAGGTGTGAAAACATTGCTCAGTGATTGGCGCACCAGCACAATTACATTTCTTTTCCTTCTCCATTCAGTGGTATCCAAACACTCCCAAGCTTCTAGCATTGAAAGTACGGCCAGATCTGACAGGGGCTGGAAGACCAGGAAGAAACATTGAACTTGACCTTGATCCCATAGACAAGCTGGTAGAGAGTTTCAGGCAAAGGAATGATGAGTCTGAATGATAGTTTTAAAAAATCGTTTTGGGGACTGTGTGGACAATTTGCCACAGGTAGTAAACATGAAATTTCATACTAAAAGAAGTTACTTTGGTGGAAATAGTTTCAAAATTGACTTGGATATACAGAGAGATGATAGATAACACAGTGATTATAGGAAATGAGTTGAGGGAAAGGAGTCTTTGTAGACCAAGAGAACAACTTCTAATTTCAAAATGTTGTTTTTCTCAACATAAGGAACACATTTGTTAAATAGTTTTCAGAACAAAAGAAATGAATAATAACTAAAATCACTTATTGATTTTACCATTTAGTAAAATCATTCTTAAATTTCATATGTAGAGTTACAGTAATTTTTTCATGTAAATGGAGATAGTTCATTATTATAAATATGTGATGAGCTTTATTTTATTTAATGGAGTGAACATCTTTCCATATCTAATAGTATTGCTTATAACATGATTTAATATAATTAATATTCTACAGTATAAAGACTATCATATTTCCTCAAGATTTTGCCATTGAAAGTAACATCTATGTATGGATATCTTTGTATAGGTTTAAAAGTATTTTATTAGGTTAAATTTCTAGAAGTGAAATTTCTTGGGCAAAAAGTGTAAAAATTTTGAAGTTTTTACTAGATATTGACAAATAACCTCAGGAAATATTATAATAGAGTATATATTGTTATCTTCTTATTAAGTACTTATTTCCCCAAATCATCCCCAAATCTTCATGCATAAAAAATCAAAGCCTGGAAGTGTAACTCAGTGGTAAAATCTTGTTTATTATTAGTGAGGCCGTGGATTCACTCCCCAGCACCCTAAAAAACAAATTTAAAATGCCATTTTGCCAAGTTTATGTTTAAAATGCTGTAATTTTACATTTATATTTAGTAGTAGATATTGAATATTAAATATTTTCAAATGTTTAATTTGGGGGGATGATATTGCCATTTATATATCTTCAATGCTATGTTGATGTTTACTTTTTAAATATTAATTTAAAAGATTTTGCCCTTTTTTAGTATTTGAGAATTCTTTATTTGAGTTTCAATTAGTTTTCTATTATAGAAACTCATGTACAAGGATGCTTCATTTCCCAAAGTTCTTTGCACTGTGGCATTGCATGTGTTCTAATTTAGCCTATCTGTGTCCATCTGGGATTGAGTTTGGAGCTAGTGATTCAGAGAAATAGGGAAAGATGGAAATTTATTTGGGTAACATGGCAGCTCAAGCAGTGCCAGCAGTGGTACTCAATGTCCAGTGCTCAGCTGTGTGGGAAATGTTGTCTTCAGAAGGTGGGATCTACAGTATGACTTTGGTTGTAACTCTGGTGCCTTGTTTCCCCGAATTCATTTTTTAAAAATTTTAAAATGTTTGATTTGTTCTAATTAGTTATACATGACAGTGTAAAGCATTCTGACACTTTGTACTCAAATGTAGCACAACTTCTCATTTCTCTGACATATACATGGTACAGAATCACACTGGTAGTGTAGTCACACATGTATATAGGGTAATAATGTCCTTCTCATTCCACCATCCTTCCAACCTCCATAACCCCTCTTCTCCCTCCCTCACTCTCCAAATTCATTTTTAAATATCATTATTTTGAAGTCAGATTTATTAAGGTGTTCACATACAATAAAATTCAAGTGTCTTGTTTGATGAGTACTGACTTGTGTGCAATTTTCTAATTATCATTACAATGCAGATATAGATCATTCACTTATATATTGGCTATTTGACATGAGCCAAGAATGAAATATTTCATTTATTTTCTATCATTTAAATCACATCACAACTCTTAGTTGGTTCTATTATTCACATCTCACCAATAAGGAAACATATATTAAATAACATGACTCAAATAATAATCTGTTTTGGTGGCTATGCCAGGATATGAGCCCACATGGCCAATTCTCCTGTTCTGCACCACTTCAACAGAACAGATTAATGGATTGCTCACTTAGTGAAATGCTCATTACCTAGATGTCCATTTGGAAGCATAATTTCTCCATTTTATTCCTATTTTAAATTCCCAATATCCAAAAACATAATATAAAATAAGATAAAATTCAACTATAAACAACTTAATATTGGCATTTCTAGTGAATTCTCTAGAAATGATAATTTGGCATACAATTTTTTTGTGTGCTGTTCATATCAGAAGTCAATGGATAAGTCAATATGTATTTATTAAATTTATCTTTGTATACAGTAAATAATTTAGTCACAAGGAAATATGGAGGAAAATATGTGACCTTAGTGGTCATTTTGTTGATGAAAAAAAAAACCCAAGTGCAGAAATTGGCAAGTTAGGTTAGAATAAAAGATTTTGGATGATCTAAGTTGAAACTGTGTGAGAGTAAAAAGGAGTTGTTATTTGGAAGGACTCTTCAGGACTTATCAAGTAAAGTTCAGTGAGGAAACCCTTTCTTTAAAGATCTCAATTTAATTTTATTTTTCTCTTTCCCCATTTTTTATTGGTCCATTATAGCAGTATGTAATGATGGGAATTTTTGTTACATATTCATACATGCAGACAATACAAGAATATAATCTGGACAATATCACTCCCTAGCACTGGAAGTATGGGTTTGAGAGTGTATTGAAGAAGGCAGAGATTTAGAAGAGATAAGAGAGGAAAAAGAAATGAGTCTTATGAAGAGGTCAAGGGAGTAAGAATGAACTAGGCATCTATGGAAGACCAACAGTAAATGGAGTGGAAAAGTTGAGTTGGGAGAGTTGGAAAATTGAAGTTGTATAAACATGTGTTGTAGAGGAACTTTGTACATCAATAAGAGATGTTTGGGTTTGATTTAGTAGATGAATTCAGTAGGTATTGAGCCCAAGTGCACACTCTGGAACCAGAATGGTAAATTAGATCCAATGATCTATATTCTCAAAAAAGTAAATTATGAAGATATTGAACCATGGACATCCTTCAAACACAGATGATCCCCAGACTTTTAATTAAGAATCTGTTCTTTTCTTCCTTCGCAACCCCTTCCTTGTTAATCATTGTCACTTTTAAGTACAACTTCTTATTGTGGAAGAAAGTGAGACCCAGAGATATGAAGTGACCTCTGCAAGGTCTTCAGCTATTTAGTGGTGAAGTCAAGATTAGATGCACATCCCCTCTTGGCAGGCCTAAAACACATTTCTTCAAATCTCAGGTTTCTCATATCTGAGCTTAGAGTTTATAGGAGAGAATGACATAGACCTTGTACTCTCTGGGCTCAAGTCCTGCTCTGTAATTCTCTAGCTTCTAATCTTAGGCATTCGTGCCAATCTCTCAGTTCCTCATTTTCTCTATCTGATCAAAAGGGTGGTAATGATAACGGTATCTACCTCATGGGTTGTCAGGAACATTAAATTAGATAATATATGCAGAATACTTAAGTATTATTTGACATATTCCTGGTGCAGCCATGTGCAATGAAAGATTAAGTGCTATGTGTTAAAAATTGAAAAATGATAATTTTCTCCTTACCTTATTGATAAATTACATAATACAATTTTCTTTTTTAAGATTTTCATTGATAACATTATTTAAAATTCCTTTTGTCATTACTGTGCTATGGTCAGTTGTGGCCAACCTCTTCACATCTTAAAAAAAACAAACAAACAAAAAACACCCCAGGAACACCTGTGTACACTATCAAGCTGTTTTAAGTTGAAATGGAATATGAAGTTGAGTGAGTGTCACCCAGGAGGAACTCAGTACATGTTATCTTGTATTTTTCCCATTTTTGTGTCTGTCAGTGATTGACAGAGACAAAATAAAAGAAATTGCATGTAATGTATGAGAAACCTTAGACATAGTTGCGATTTGAATGTTTTCTGGGTATGTTTTCTGAATATACTTGTATACGTGTCTCACTTTGATTTTTTAATCATATGCCATTTAATAAGTTCCTTGAAATTCCCATGTTTGTTGTTGAACAAGCATCAGACTATCTGTTATGTAGGCTTTTCTAAACACATGGCTCTGTACTTGATTATCCGCCCCATCCCCTTAAGTAGGAACAAAAGTAAAATGTTCAACAAATGATTTGTTAGAAAATACATTATTTCGAGTATATTAACTAAAAATAGCATTGTATTTGGCAGGGAAATTTGGTCACAAACATATTTTAGTTGCTAAATATTATTTGTTTTTTGCAGTGGGAAGGGGCAGGGTACTGGGGATTGAACTCAGGGGCACTTGACCACTAAACCACATCCCCAGCCCTATTTTGTATTTTTTTTAATTTTTTAAAATTTTTTTAATATTTATTTTTTAGTTGTAGTTGGGCATAATATCTTTATTTATTTATTTTTATGTGGTGCTGAGGACTGAACCCAGGGCCTCACACTTTCTAGGTGAGTGCTCTATCACTGAGCCACAACCCCAGCCCCGCTATTTTGTATTTTATTTAGAGACAAGGTCTCACTGAGTTGCTTAGCACCTCACTTTTGCTGAGTCTGGCTTTGAACTCATGATCCTCAGCCTCCTGAGCCTCTGGGATTACAGGAGTGCAGCACTGCACCCGGTGAACATGAGTTTTTATAGAACAAATGCTAAGTGTTTTCCTTTTTTCTTCTTTCCTCCTCAACCTCTACTCATTTTGATTCCAGGAAACAAACAGAATCAGCCGAGCACTGGCCCCATGCTAGGCAGGGGTGAGGCCAGGGGTGGGGCAGCTGGGCCCCCGGATGGGAAGAGCAGCAGCACACAGGTTAGGTGAGAGCGAGGGTCATGCTGGGACACGTTCTTTCCACTTGGTAGCTATGAGTGAGCTCAATATTGGGACGAGGCTGTCTGAGGAAAAGTCTGCCATGTCCACCATGGGCTCCTGGTGGGAGAAAGTGACAGGGCACCTGGAGCCACAGAGTCCTCACTTTCTGAGGGCCAGGTTTATGTTTCCAGGAGACGAGGTGGCGATGGGGCTCCATCTCCCCGTGCCAGTTCCCTTCCTATGGGCTCACACGGGGAAGGGACAGGTGGCAAGGGACCGTGTCCTCCTGCCCCATTAACCGACAGGCATCTCTCCTGGATAAGAAAACATGGATTTCTTTATCTGAAGTACATGCTCTGACCCCTGCCTGCTCAAGCCAGCACCACTGCTTCTCCTGGGCACCTGCAGGAAAGCTTTCTTCAGCTGATTCTCCTTCTCTAAGGCTCTCAGGGGTCTCCAAGTGTCCTCCTGATCACAGAGGTCAGCAGCTCCCAGCCCTATTCTCCCTAATTAACTGGGAAAGAGAAGATCAGGTCATCACGGATCAGATGGTCAGGAGCACACAGGTATCCCACTTCTCGGATCCGGGTCTTGCTCCTGAGACAGAGGTTACTGCATTTTAAGGATGCATTTTCATTTTAAACTTTAACACAAAATTTTCCTTTGTGTAATGGCTCGGATGGGAGGTGTCTCCCAAAAGTTGCTGACATGTAGTGGGTGCCCCCGACACAGCAGCGCTCAGGAACCTCCACAGGTGCAGGCTGTTGTTGCTCCCAAGTGTGACGATCTGTGATCCTCCTTCTCTTGCCAGAGAATTCTCTGACCCTAACAGAGGCAGCGCCAGCCCCTGCTGTGGGGAAGAGAATGCAGATGGGAACAGGGTACAGCCATCAGGGTGACCCCTTGAAGGCCCTTCAGCATATGAAATCAGTAGCCAATTAGAAAACTAAGCTTCAGGTGGCTTCTGATGGGGCTGGACACAGATGATAGGTACTCTGTTTCCTGCGTGTTATGGCTTGGGTGTGAGGGGTCCCCCAAAGGCTCCCAGGCGAGGCAGTGTGAGAGGGTTCAGAGGGAAATGATGGGGTTGTGAGAGCCTTAACCCAATCAGTGAGTTAATGCCCTGGTGGGATTCACCGAGTGGGAACTAGAGGCAGGCGGGGGTGTCTAGAGGAGGTGGGAATTGGAGGGCGTGGCTTTGGTATATATTTGTATCTGGAGAGTGGAGACCTTGCTCTCTCTGCTTCCTGGTCATCATGGGAGCCGCCTTCCTCCGCCCTACTCTTGTGCCTTGGTGGTCAGCCTCGCCTGGAGCCCCGAATGGAATGGAACCTGGTGTCTATGGACTGAGACCTCTATAAAGGTGAGCCTCCAAGTCAACTTTTCCTCCTCTACAATTGTTCTGGTCAGGGTCTTTTAGTCACAGCAGGAAAAAAAAAACTGACTAAAACACTTTGTGACCCGAAGCTCCAGACCACTGCCACCAGAACTCTGTCTACCCAGAGGTCATGGAGGGCAAAGAGCACCAGGCCTGATACCACGAGAGGGGTTCCAGACAGGGGTAGGGGGCTCACAGCAGAACCTGGGCGTCTTCCCAGGGCTCTGTGGATGGCGCCCCTGGTGCTGGGCATCAGCTGCCTCAGCAGGCGGCCCTGGGGCTGTGCTGTGGAGAGCCAGGGCTGTGAGGTGGATGTTGTTCCTCCAAGGGTTCCTGTGTTGAAAACTCAGACCCCAGGTGACAGTGTTGAGAGGGGCCTGGTGGGAGGTCCAGGGTCAAAAGTGATTAAGGGATCTCCCATGGAATTCTGATTACTTTGTTTTTTCCCCCATTGATTCTTTTTAATTATACATGACAATAGAATCCATTTTGACATGATTACAAAAGCATGGGATATATCTTGTTCTAATTCCAACCCCAGTACCTCTTCTTTTCCTTCCCTCTCTCCACCCCTGGCTCCCTTCCCTATATTGATCTTTCTGCCATTTACCCATAGTTTGTTTTTAATTAATTTCTTATGGATGTACTCACTGTCTGATTAGTACTTGTGAGAGGACTGTTATAAAAGCTGAGCATGACCCCCATCCTACCTCTGTCTGGCTCGTTTTGAGATGTGATCCTCCCCTGCTCCCACCTGACATATGCTCCCATGGCCTGCCAAGGGGGCTTCACCAGAGCCTGCTTTGTGCTGCTTGGACTTTCAACTCTAAAACTGTGGACTTAGTAAACCTCTCTTCTTTATAAAATTAGCCTTCCTCAGGTATTTCATTCTGGCAATGAAAAGCTGACTAATACAACCAAGTTCTAGAGGTGAAACTTATTTGCCTGGCCCAGAGTGTACCTGGGATGCATGGAGTTTTGATGAAGCATACAAGCTCTACACTTCTTCACCCCAAAGTCAGAGAGAAAGAGGGCCAACCAATCTCCAGACCTAAGCAAACCATTTCTCCTAAGGAGCCTCATCTACAGCAATAGGAAATGCCCATGGGTGACCTGCTCAAGTGATTCTATGTTTAGCACTGGTATGTAAGTTGTCCACAAAATGACCCCAACTATGATAGGCTACTTTGGAAGTCTGAAACTCATCAACACTTGACAAGCACACTTTGAATGTATCCAAGGAGAGAATGGCAGGTTCCTTGAGTTATGAAAACTTAAGTGAGTCTCGTCCTCAGGGATTTCTTAGAGTGGCCATTGTGTGAGCTCACCCAAGGTCTTGTTCTCTCTCCTCCCTGCCTCAGGTGCATAACCCTCCTCACCCTAGAATGTTCAGGTGGGAGGAGGCCTTGTTTAATTCCCTCATATCCCATGCACACCCAGACTGGGCAGAGGCCAGGCTCAAGTTCACACAGGACTCAGAGGCGGAGAAGAGATGGGAGCCTAATCCTGCTCTGCCCAGACACACACTTCTGACCTGCCAATTCCCATCTTTCCTTTTCTGTCTCCCTTTACTGCCACCTCTACCTCCTGACCTCCACTGAAGTGGTCTTTCCTCTCCCTTCCAAAAAGCATGAGAAAGGAAGGACATAAAGAAGCAGACAAAGAAAAAGATGGGGAGAGGAATCAAATTAACATTTTATATGATAAAATGTGCCATTCCACATCAGAGCAAATCCCTAAAAGATGGAAAATGTATTGCCTTTCTTTTCTGCATGAAATGATTGAGGGCACTGTGGAAGGAAGAGTGAAGATGTTCCAGACCCTCCGTCAGTGTTTGTCTCCTGCATCACATGTGTGTGCAGATATGTACTCATGAAGCACGAGGCTGGGGGAAGTCAATTGACCTAAGTCTTCCCCAGAGAGAGACCTTCAGAGTATCACTCATGGAAGCAAAGGACTTATAACTGTTGCAGGAAGGTATAAGCCCAGCCTCCAGGGTCACATAGTAAAACTCCATTATAAACAGATTTTAGGAAGACAAAGCCCAGAGAAGTGAAGACACTTGCCTAAAGCCATCAAAGGAAGTTAGTTCCAAATCCTAGGATAGAAATATGCTCTCCACCTACTGTCCAATGGAGTGATTAGTACAGTTTAGGAATGATTTTGCCTGTGTTTTCCACTGGTGGGCACCAAAATCTTTAAAATAAAATGAAAACAGAATGGAAAAGACAGAGTAGAATAGAATAGAATAGAATGGGGTAGATGAAATTAGAAGGCAGGATAAGTGTTATTTCCCAAAGCATGTGTTTCACATGTATGCCCATGTGGGCAGATGGACACACGTGTATATTCACTCATATGTACACGGGTGTGTGCCCTCTGCGTCAAAGGATCTGCATCACAAAACGTTTGAAGGCTACTACTTTAGCCTGCAGGTAAAGTATATAGCCCTGGTTCAAATCCTGGTTCTCAGTGAACTTTTGGACAATTGCTTTTACCTTTCTGAAATTTGGCTTTCTATAAATTGAGGATAGTGATAGAGTCTATCTCACAAGATGCAGGAAGTGAACAGACACAATTCATGTAAGGTGTGAATCCAGTTCAGGACACCATGACATTGTGACACTGTAAATGCCAACTATTAAATACACACAGGCTGGTGTAGACGTGCACGTGAGCATAGACATAGGATGTCCAGGTAGGTGTGAACATAGGGGTAGGTGTAGGGAATGTATCTACACATGTATATAAAGGATCGCAACTCCAAGGGAAACAAAAGACCCCAGCAGTCGGCCCTCATAAAGACGCCAGCTATGTGGGAGGAATCAGTGATACTAAAGGAGACACCTGTACATGAGTAGGGTCCGCATCTGAAACCCATCATTCCACCATCCATGTTCAAGTGCTGCCTGGTGCCTGCTTATATAAGTGTGTTTAAAGGGTGGTTCCCTCCACAGGAGAATGGGCAGTTTGGGGTCACCTGATCAAGAAGGGGAGAAGGGGTGATCCTGAAGATGAATCTCGCCTCCTTACTTACTCTGCAGGGCTTAGGGGTCACTGTCTTCCTCCATCAGCTGCTTCCTCCTGGTACAGCTGGAGAAAGGAGGGACTAGGGAATTTGCTGCCTCGGGAGACATGCAAGGGGGAGAGCTTAAGGGCAAGGATGCTGCTGCTGTCATTGCTCCGTGGTATTTATCTATTTTCTGTTTGACAGTAAACTCTCGGCCCCCTGAGGAAGGATGGAGTTGGGGGAAGGATGCGGAGCTTGGAATCTTTTGCATCCAGGGACGTGAGTGGGATTTTATATTTAGCAGATGACTCACCTCCAAGCTCATTAGTCACTGCCTCCCAGCTCAATTCTGGCAGGCGGGATGCTGGGAGCTCAGTGGGGTGAGATCAGACAGGATGTTGGGAGAAAGAGTGAGAGAGCTCCGGGGGGAAGAGACTGGGAGACCCAAAGGAGAGGAAGGGAGATTAGGACCCCAGAGCTGAAAGCAGAGAAAGTCAGACTCAGCAGAGAAGTTCCAGGGCAGCAGGGGACACGGGCTCAGCATGGCCTCATGCACCCCGCCCCAGGGGAGGGAGAGAAGAGGAGGGCAAGGCCCAGGGCACCTGGATTGTCTCCAGCCCTCCAAGTGGTCATCTCTCGCTCTACAGGATGTTCATGTGCTCAGGCCTCCTCTATGGGCTGCCCACGGCAGTAACTGTCTAGTGGACAGTCTAGCACAGTCTAGTGGCCAGAGCAGAGTGTACCTAGGCTGCATGTGGGTCAGAGGCTTGAACAGGGCAGATAAAGACAGCATTGTGAAGGGTGCTCTGTGTCATGAGAGGGAAAGGAGCCTGTGGGGTTTAGGGCCAAGGATCTCAGCATGGACTCGGGCCACCTGTGTCAGAAGACCTGGAGAATTCCAGCACCTTGAAGTGCCAGCCCCCATCAAGGCCCTGTTCCACCTGACTTCCTCTGGGCGGGTCCAGAGATGCTGCCCTCACGGAGTGCAGGTGCTTCTCAGGCATATTCAGGAGCAAACCCCGGGTCTCCTGCTGCATTGCAGCCTCCAGAGGCTCAACTTCTAGTGGACGTGGGATGGGAGCAAGTTGATGGGCTTCTCTGAGCCTCAGTTTACCATGAGAAATGTGAGGTGCCCACTTGAAAAGGATTGTTTTGATTTTTTCAATAAAGGAAAGGAATATAAAGTTAGCTTATTGTGTTTTTTTTTTCTCCAGAAGAAATCTACATACTTCTTCATAGAACAGGGTCAGGCCAGGGGAGAGAAAAAACAAACCCAACCAGATCCCCAGCTCCAGCAATGGCAGATGTTGTCCTGAAGCAGACTCCCTTTCTCACTACGACCCTCACGGTAGGTATCTCACTGCCAAGGACAGGAGACAGAGGCTGAGACGTATCCATGGCTGGGCAGCCATCACTAACTGTCAGGACTCGAATTCAGGCCCAGAGCCCATGTGACAGCCCTTCCAACCATCACTTCCCTCTGTACTAGGATCCTCCAGGTCACTTAACAGACCTACCAGGCCCTTGCAAATATACTCAGGTATCAGCTTTGCCCTCAGGCCAGACCCCTCTTCGTTCTCCCTTCTATCCATCATGCCCCTAATTTTTAAAAGGCTCCTTTAGGTTCTCCCTGGACTTTTGGCCCACTTCCTTTAATTCCTGGAGCTGTGTAAAGCTTTATAAAGTATCATCCTGACATTCGTGGCTTTCCTGGACTCTGGGCTCCTGAGAGCCAGGGTTGTGACTTTTCACTTTTCTGCATTTGTCATAACTTAAAGATCTGTACCTAGAGAAATAGCCCTCATTGACAGGTAGACCCGCCATGCAACGAGCGTTCTGGAAGGGCCCCAGCTAGAGCTACACATCCCACCTCAAGTCTTTGGTGCCTTCTGCTGTCCGTAGAGGTGACTGGTGCTCCTCGTCTGCCAGGGGCGGCTGCTGGCAGGAAACAAGGGCTCACCCCTCAACACAAAGCGACAACATCCTTACTTACCCCAAACCTAGCAATGCAAGGAAACATGAGTAACCCAGTTACCAGACAGGTGCTGGCCGTCCAAGTGGCTGAGGCGCGACTGTGGCCTGGCGTGCGGCCGTCCTCCTACCTGCAAACGATAACCTTGCCCCTCGTGTTTTTAATGGTGTCCGCACCCATTGTGTCCTCACAATGGTACCCCAAGAAGCGGAGCAATCTGCCCCCCTTGGTAGGGAAGGTGCACAGACAGGGAGGGTGGCTGACCCAAGGTCACACAGCAAGTTGGTAGTTCAACAGGATTCAAACTTGGGCCCTGGACCCGTCCTCAATTCCACCACTGGGAGTAAAGATGACCCACAGCTCTTAGGCCCCCGCTTGGAACGGGAAGGCACCGTGCGGGCAGAGGGGAAGCTGGGCTGGTCTCCTTCCCCGGGGCCTGCCTGTCTGGCTCACGTTTCAAACATCCAGGCGATGGGTGCCTGTCCTGGCACTGTGCCCTGGCAGCCTCCCACACCTCTCTGTGCCTGATGCTGGGTGGTCTGAGGACAGCCAGAGGCAGGGGGTACAAAAAGCCACCTCATCCCCCAGCCTACACGGAGGTGGGGTGGGTCCACTGAGGGTTTTTTCTTTTTAATAATGTTATTATATTTTTATGCCTTTATTTTATTTATTTTTAGGTGGTGCTGAGGCTGGAACCCGGGGAGCGCTCCCCCAGGGAGCCCCAGCCCAGCCCCTCCACTGAGTTTTAAGATCAGTGCTGACTCCCTGCCACGGGGGAGAGACCTGGTGGGGAGCGGAGCTTGGGGGAGTCGGGCAGCAGAGCAGGAAGCAGCCCACAGGGTCTGCCAAGGAGCCCCATCAGGACCCAGGGGCCAGGGGAACCTTGGCCACGGTGGAGGGGAAGGACACTAGACTTCAGTGTCCACAAAGCAGGAGATCGGGGCAAATGCTGTGGCAGTCCTGAATAGCCCCCACCTCAGGAATGACGGCCCAGGGACCCCTGTTTGGGGGAAAGCTAAATGACAGGGGCCAAGGAAGCCTGGCATCAGCCCCACCCCAATCACAGGTGGTGTGTCAAGGATCCACCCTGGGGCCTCCACTCAGCCTGCTGCAGCCTGCTCTCTGCCCCTGCGCCCCTCTACCTGTTTCCCCCCCTCTTCCCGGCTCCCTCACACACTTGCTAGGCCAGCTCCATCCTGGGCTTTCAGAGTTCCATGTCATTCTGCTCCTATGTCACCCAGGTCCCCGAACTGGGATGAATTTTCCAATTCACATGCCACCTGCTCAGTGATGCCTTCTCTCATCTCTCCAGCCAGAAGTCAGCCCTCTCCTGGTGTGATACTGCCACCTCTCCTACGGACATGCCACATAGCCTGAGGACCAGGTAGACATTGAAGGACTGGTGGACACTCTCTTAACATGGTATTTCAGTTTTTTCTTCCCCTGCACAAGGTTTGGTATATAATAAGTGTTTAATAAATCTCTGTTGAATGACACACAAAATATTATCTACATATCACTGTCCTCCTCTCCTCATATCATGATAAACATTAATCCTTCTTCCAGACTTTCAAACAGGTCAGACTTTAGGTAGAACTTCCCAACCTGAGCTCAAGGTTGTAAAAGTAAGGAAACTAAGCTATATCCAAGCAAAACATTCTCACTTGGGTTATCTCAACCAATTTCCAATTTATCCCTAGAAGATAAGACTTATCATCTCCTGTCATTGATGAGCCAAGTTGTAACCCAGGGAAAATGGTGCAAGTTGACCAAAGTCCCTGTGGGGAAGTGGAGGAGCTGGAACTCGAACCTAGACCTGTTTGATGCCAGAATCTGGAATCTTCCTGATGGGCTGGGAGGCTTCTCAGATGTGAGGTTCTGGAAAGTGTCACCAAGGCAAGGTGGGGACCTCTCCCTCTTCCTCTTTATGATGGTTTTTAAGGAGGAAAAAAGACTTCCTTCCATGTAACTTAGGTCAGAGTGGGCTTGAAGGCACAATGGGTGACATGATCTCACAGACTTACCCTCTTTTATGACTCATATTTTAAGACTTTGAATCAAGTGCTGGTCCCCGGGTAATGCACCCTAACAGTGAAACTGACCAAGCAGAGCATTCCTGTGGGATTCTTAAATCAGAGGTAGGTGGAGTCCAAGACCGTGTCTGGGTGCTTTGGCAGGTAGAATAAAGCCACAGTTCTCTACAGAGGTAGGTGGTGGTACACAGGAGGAAGATTCTAGTTGGTGCATAAGGAAGAAAATTCTAGAAGTGACTGACAGGGAAAGGGAGTTTGTAAGGAGTCTCTTGGAGCTGAGCAGAGCAGGGAGTGGTCCTGGGTAGTCACTGGGGGCTCTTCAGCTGTTCCCAATGTGCCCCTCAGTCTTGGCAGCAGCATCACAAGAGAAATAGAAGAGCTGCATCCCTGAGACTGGCATCCATCATCACTGGCACGTGCTCTCCTGGGGCCTGACCTGATACCTTGTGCCTACTGCAGAGGGCACAGAACCTGACTGGTAGGCGACAGAATCAGAGGGACTTGTCCATTGGAAAAGGGCCAAAGAGAAGCAGGTGGCCTCTTCCTGGTGATGGAGAGGAAATCTCCAGGCCCTGGAGAGGTGACCAGAGGCCTTGGCTCTGGGCGGAGCCAACTCCCTCCAGACAAGGACCATGTTGGATAAGCCTGGACCAAAAGGATTTCCCTGAGGGCTTCAGAGACCCCCATGAAACTTCCTCCCCTGGGTCCCCCTTTTCTCTGGTGCCTCTGCCCATCCCTGCCAGCACCTGGCCCCTCCTCTGAAGACTTGCTGGGAAGACCAGACCTCTGGACGTGGAGCCTCCAAGTGCCCCTGGTCTCTGACAGCCTCCAACCTGGCCTGGCCACAATCACCAACCCTTATGCCACAGCGGGATCAGCAGTGTCGGAGTGTCCCAGTCTAGCCCTGCGAATGCTCACAGTGCAGCCACACACCACTTCCCAATGGAGCCTCAGAATGCCCCCAGCTTTCCGGACACTCAGGTCCAGGTGGATTCAGAGCCTCGGAATCACCACCACCCTCAAAGCCCGCTGCCAAGGGTCTGCACGCCAAGCAGGGTGAAAGGACTTCCGGATGCCCCAAATCAGACCGCACCAACGGTCCCCAAGCCGAACCGGGGAGTCCTCCCCACCCAGCCCGGACCAGCTGCCCCCAGAACCAAGCCGCACGACCGGCCTCAGGCCATGAAGCCAGCGAGGGGCGTGGGGACCGGGGCAAGCCGAGAGCCCTGCCCGGGCGCCCCTCAGCTTCACGCTCCCGAGGGCCAAGCGGGGGTTGCACTGCAGCGGGCGCCCAGCCCCCGCGAGTCGGGCGGGCCCGGGTGCCATCCCCGGAGGCCGGCGGAGACCGTCGAGGCTGGACCGCAACAGTGTGCAGGCTGGAACCGCACTCACCATAGCGCGCGTGCTCGGCTCCGGCCGGGCTCGGGCTCCCGGCTCGCGGCTTCCGGCTGGCGGCTCCGGCTGGCGGCTCCGGCTCCGACTCCGGCTCTGGCTCCCAGCGCGCTGCACAGCTCGGACGGCGAAGCTGGCTGGCCCAGGCCGCGCGCCTGGCTCCCCGCGGGCGAGCGCGCGGCTCCAGCGCCCACGCCCGGGAAGGCGGGGCCCGCCACGGGCCAATGGCGGGGCGCGGGAGCCCGGGCCCGGGCGGCGCAGCCAATCACACCCGGAGGCCGGACTGCCCCTCCCGTTCCCCCCCCCCGCGAGCCCCTTAACCCTTGGCGCGCCGGGAGCTCGCGGCCAGGGCTGCCTGGGGACCTCGGAGGGGCGGGCGCGGGCTCCAGCCTCGGGCTTCGGGGTGCAGAGTCCAGACCCGCCGAGACTGGCTTTGACGGCAGGAGGAGTCGGGGAGAGGCTGTGTGGTGTCCGGTGCGGGGCGCGGGAGTCTTGGCGACCTTTGTCTCCTGCCTGGCGCCTGCACTGGAGTATGACCCGGGGCTCTGCAGCTGCGTGTGTGTGTGTGTGTGTGTGTGTGTGTGTGTGTGTGTGTGTGAGAGAGAGAGAGAGAGAGAGAGAGAGAGAGAGAGAGAGAGAGAAAAGGGGGAAGGGATGGATTCTGCATGCCTGTGTGTTTATGTGTGAAGGAAAGACAGACGGTTATATTTGGGGATTGTTACTGCACGTGTGTGTGTGTGTGTGTGTGTGAGAGAGAGAGAGAGAGAGAGAGAGAGAGAGAGAGAGAGAGAGGGATAAGTGGGTGTGGGAGGGAAGCAGAGAGGAGCGCGGGCTCTCCAGGCGTGTGCATTGGTAGATTCAGCAGAGAAACTGTCTCTACATGTATATTGTGGAGGTGCGGGTGAAGCAGGAAAAATAAAACAGAAAACATGCCTCTCTGTATGTTTTTATGATGTGTAATTTGTACATTTGCATTATGTTGTGTATGCATGAGGGTGTGGTGGAAAGAGACTTTGTGTCTCTTTTATAATCAAGAAGAGAGCAAATCCCTGTGGTTTTTTTTTTTTTTTTTGGTGTCTCTTGTGCATATGTGTATGTGCCCACAGGAGAGGGGTGTGGTTAGGACTTGCTGCAACTTTGTGTGTGGCCCAATTTGTGAGACAGAGGGAGAAAAACACTGTGTGTGCCATGAAAGCGTTGAGCATTTATTGTGTCTGTTTCACCATCCTCTATGTTTGGGTTAAGGAACTAATGTGGAGCTGGCATGATGAGTACCTGTTAAGGAAAGCAAAGGCAGCCTGGAGGAATTGAGACTTGGGTTTTGAAGCATGACTAAGAGTTTGTGAGCTCCCAAGGAAAGACCTGGGAAGTCTTGCCTACTCCCCGCAGGGGACGAAGGGTTGAACTGGCTGGGGATGACAGTGGACTGAGGAGAAAGGAGAACCTACCACTGGGAGGGAACAGTAGAAGCAGTTGGCTGGACCCTTGTCCAGGAACTAGCTCAGAGTGACCCTGGGAATACCAGGGAGAGAAGAGTTAGGTGCAGAGTCCTGGGCAGCTGGTATGAGGACCCGGAGGGCGGGGAGGGGCTCTGAGCAAATAACTCTCTGCAGCACTGGCCCCCTTTGTTTGACAGTGCTCAGAATTCTTCACTGTAGAGGGAAGGACACAGGGAGGACGGCCAGGAGGTGTGTGGAGTGCCACAGGTAGGGAGCACGGTGAAGAGCAGAAGGCCACTCACTGGGCTGGCAGCAGAACCAGGGCCTCCCAACACCAAGCCAAGTCTCTTCCATCCCCCAGGCTGCCCTGGGAGACGCAGCCCCTGGTCTTACGCGGCTCAAGGGGAAGCACTTGAAGTTTGCTGCCAACTCCAATGCTTACCTCTGTCTCCTTGGGGTCCTCAGAGGTCATCTCCCCCAAGCTCTCTGGGAACACCAGCTGTAGTAAGCGTTGAGCATTTAATGTGTGCCAGACATTTATCATTTGGTAGGTGCTTTGTGGCATTTTCTTAGTAATTCTGACAATTCTATATTACAGATGTTATGATTCCCGTAATATCCCATGGCCACTCACGTCCACACTGCGGGTGGGAAAATCAGTATTCAGAGAGGGAAAGTTATTTGCTCCAGGAGGCACAGCTATTCTGAAGGGATTCTCATCTGCTGGCCTCCTGCTTCTGCTCCACATTCATGCCCTCTCTGACCGACACATGGTGATTGTGGTTGGGAGAACATGTTTCCTTGGTTAGACTCCTAGAGATGGAGAGCTACTCCAGCCTCTGGTCACAGCGATTGCTCAGTCAGAGAGCATCAGGGCTCAAATTGGCAGAAAAGCCAATTTAATCTGGCCAACCAAAAACAAAGAACTCTTTTGCCTATATAACTACAAAGTACAGGGGAAAGCTAGCTTTAGGCAGGGCTCCTTGAGGAGCTCAGACGACACCATTAGGATTCAATATCCTTCGCTCCATCTCTCAGAACAGTTTCCTTTTCTCCTGGCCTGTTTTTGGCAGTTCTTGCCTCATGATGACAAGGTGGCTGCCAGCAATACCAGGCTCACATCCTACTGCCTCAGCACCTCCAACAGAAATAGGGATTCATTGTTCCCAATAGTTTCAACCACATTCCCCAATCCAAGACTCATTGGCTCTCATTGAGACATGTGTCAGTTCTTTGGCCAATCACCAGGACCAAGGGTTCTGATAGGTCAGACCACTCAGAGTGGGACCCTCTGAGGTGACCTAGCCCATGCTCTGGTTGGGGTCCAGTTTGTAGCTTTCCCAGCCTTAAGACTCACCAGGATCCAAAAGGAATAGCCCAAAAATTTGCAAAGAGGCTGATTGGTCAGTACGTGGTGACAGCTGATATTGGTGTCATTCTAACTCTGCTCAGCCTCTGTTACCCTGTACGGAATAGGTGCTCGGGACTGTTTAGCACACAGTGGGTCCTCAAGGCCTCCCTTTTGGTTGGCTGATTTTTTTTTTTTTTTAACCGATGCCACATGTGTGCCAAGTCAGTCATCTCCCGGCCAACCTGGGCAGCCCAAGGCGTGCAGACAGAGTGAGACGCAGAAGAGATTTTAATTTTGCTTTGTTTTCATAACTTAAATGAAACTACAGTCAAGGGCTCCTGGGGAAATCACTGGACTGTCCAGGGACTGGCACTAGCTTGGCTAAGAGGACGTAGTCAGGAAGACACGAGGAGGAGTCCACGAAGAGGCTGGCAGGGGAGGGCACCGGCTTCAGACCAACTGGCCCCTGCTCAGGGCAGTCAGGACGGGCCTCCCAGACTGATCGAGACCTTAGTTGAATTGCTTCACCCTCTGGACCTCAATTCCTCTCCTCTGTGCGTAGGACTTGATGATAGTTCCAATGTTCCCAGGAAGTTGCAAGGTGGAAAGATCCAGCACAGTCTGGACACACAGGAGACTGTCAATCAATGGGGATCCCCCTCCCTCTTCAGCTCTTCCTTATCTCTCAAACAGCTCAAGCTCTTTGGGGAGGGTAAATGCCACACGGCTCTGTGGTAGCAGCACAGAGCTCTAAATCATGGGCCAGAAGGGCACAGCAGTTAAGAGTCCCGGCCTTGGAGCTAGGTTACTTGGGTTCCCATCTCAGCTTACTAGCATTGTAATCTGAACTTCAGCTTCTATCTGTAGTGTAGTCATGATGATACCAGCCTTGATCTCCTAAGACTTTATAAATGAAAAAGTGGAAAGCACCCGTTGGGGGTAAAGGTCAATGGTAGAGTGTGTGCTTAGACTGCATGAGGCCCTGGGTTCCATCCCCAGCACCAAAATAAATCAGAGCTCCCAATAGATAGGAAGCTCTCAAGAAACCAGAATGCAAGCCAGCTCTTGTGTTCAAGAGGTCTCCTGCTATACTTGGTCTGGTCAGCCTCGTAGCTGCCCCGTGACAGGACCTGCCACCATGACGTGAGGTCTGCAAGGACTAGAATCTCTGGATTACCATTCCTGGCTGACCCTCACTCCACTCCTGGCCTGGAGGTGAGGAGAAACCTGACTGCAGAGGTGGCTCAGTGTACTGGGTACCATGGTTTAAATAAGCCTCCAATGTTCTGGAAATTTCATCTCCAGAAATCTTGATAATGGTAATTAGAGGTGGAGATCAATAGACGGAGATCCCTTGACTTGCAGTGATTAGAATTAGATGAGGTCACAAGGGTGGGGCCCCTAGGATGGCAGTAGTGGCTTTATTAAAAGAGGAACAGAGACCGGAGTTAGCCTGCTTGCTCTGCCTTACTGTGTAAGGCACTCCACCATGTTCTCCTGCAGCAGGAGGCCCTCACCAGATGCCGGTGCCAGGCTCTTGGACTATAAGAAACACATTTATTTTTCTTATAAATTACCCAGTTGGTGGCACTCAGTTGCAGCAACAGAAAATGGACCAGGACAGTGGACTGTGAGGTCAGACTCAAAGTAGGTCTGAATCTGTTCCACCACTTCCTGGCTCCTTTGCCCTCCAGATCCCAGTTTCCCACTAGGAATGACAATGTCCCTCTCACAGAGCTGATTTGAGGATTACAGAGGATCCCACATGCAAAGCCCTGACAAAGGAGCCAGGCCCCCCCAGAGTGGAGGCTCAGGGGAGAGTGGTTCCCTGCCCCACCTTCTGGGCTGGCGCTCTGCCCCTTCCTGGCTCTGGCACTGCCCACTGAGTTCAAAAGTGGCTGCTGCAGCTGTCGTTTCTGAAAATACATTCCCTGGCTGCTTTCTGTCTTTTCATCCAAGTCTTTCCCAAATCCTTCAACAGTCTCAAATTGGGGGTTTCAAAACACACACACACACACAAAACAAAAAACAAAACAAAACAAAAAAAAACAACTCAAACTCTGACCTCTGTGTCCCACCAAGTTGGCAAATGTCCCAGAGGATCTTGACCACTAGTCACTGAGTTAGACATTCGGTTCCCTCAGTCAAATTCACTCATATCTGACAAGATCAATAAGGGAAACAGGCAGCAATGATCAAAAGGGCCCACACTGGCTCTGGAGGCTCCTCTCGCAGCAGGATCTCACACCACACAAAAGTGCATGCAGGGGGTGTTCCATAAAAGCTCCTCTACTCACAGGCAGCCCTCATGCCCAGAGACACTAAAAAAAAATGGTTCCCATGACAACGGGCTGCAAATGTTCTATATAAATGAGTCTGTGCGCTCCTGTGTGTGTACAGAGCCACACAGAGAGGCACGGAAATAAACTCTTGGCATGATTTTTTCCTATTCCAATCACAAAATAACTCGCAAGGATTGATGGCTGGAAGGGAGAACAAAGCTTTTTGAACCAACATTTTTCCAATGGACTGGCTCTCAGTGATGCCCAACCATTTTAATGTGGGTCTGTTTTGGTTCCTGCACCTGGAATATAGTAGATTGTCAATAAATAATTGTTGAAGGAATGAATAAATGATGGATAAATGGAAGAAAAGAAAAGGAACGAGGGAGGGAGGGAGAAGAAAAGCCTGGAATATCAGGGCTGGACAGGCTCCTACTGAGTATCCAATCCCATCTTAATCCCTGTGTCTCTGTTGGAGAAACTGAGGCTCAGAAAAGAAGGATTCTTCCTCTCTTCTGCCCCAACAGAATTATTGGCAGAGGATAGTAGCATAGACCCAGGCCTAGAAATTCATGAAATACTTAATAAATATGAGTTAAATTTCTATAATAATACACATGTATTGAACAATTATTATCTGTCAGCCCTGCATTAACTACATGCAGACAGTATCTCATTTAAAATTTGCACCCACGCAAGGGATAGGTTAAAATTCCCATTGAAGCCAGGGGTGGTGGTGCATGCCTATAATCGCAACAGCTCAGGAGGCTGTGGCAAAGGGATCAGGAGTTCAAAGCCAGTCTTAGCAACTTAGCAAGGCCCTAAGCAACTTAGCAGACTCTTTCTCTAAATAAAATACAAAGGGGCTGGGGATGTGGCTCAATAGTAAAAGTGCCCTTGGGTCCAATCCCTGGCACACACACACACACAAAAAAAATGCATTTAACAGAGATGCAAACTGTTTATCCAAGAGGTGACATCACTTGACCTAAATTATAGAGTCAGTATGCAGTCGAAGGGGGAAATTAAACTCAGGACCTCTCTCTAAATCCACTGACAAAGATAATTAGCTGCCTTCTTGCAGATGTTGAGGGCTCCAGGGGTAAAATAACTCGCCTAAAACTGGAAGCTGTGGAGGAAGGACTTGAACTCACATTTTCGAACACACAGTCCAGGATTCCTTCCAGTTTCCTTCCTGCTTTCGAGAGTCAGCCATCTAACTGGGCAAAGGAAGGGGACCCCCTTCTGGCTGTCTTTGCCTCCCAGGACTCAGTTCCCCCAAGGACTCTGCTGATTCTAAGCGTCTCTTTGGGTTCTTGCGCCGCCTAGTGGTAATAGCTTAAACTTCACGAGACCTAACTAATGAACCAGCCCAAGCCCTCTTTGGAACCAGATGTTTGCCCTAATTCTCTGGAAGGAAATAGAACTGGTGCTTAGGTCCAAGTGTAGGCTCCTTGCTGTCCTGGACGGACGTGCCACACTCTCCTTTTTTCTCAGCTTCCTGACTGGCCTCCCTGACTCCATTCCAGCCTCTTCCAGTTTGTTCTCTGCATAACCAGCCAGAGAACCCAAAATGAACCATGTTATTCACTCCACTCCCTGCTGCTTATACTCCCCATAGTGTTTTCTTTTTTCTTTTTCTTTTTTTTTTTTTTTGGTGGTGGTGCTGGGGATTGAACTCAAGGCCTAGTGCATGCAAGGCAAGTGCTTTACCAACCAGCTATATCCTCAGCCACTACACTCTCTCTAGAGTCCATTTTCTGAGGATGAAGACCATCCTCCTTATGGCCTGCAGGACACAGTCAATGGTCCCCACCTCTCTCTCTCCCTGCCTCCACCCTGTCTCTCTCTGATCTTCAGCCTCCTCGTCTTCTTCCAATTGCTTGTATCTGTCCGAGCCACTTCCTAAGTCAGCCTTTACACACACAGCCCCACACCTAGCCAATTCCCTACCCTGTACCTGGAAAATTGCTAAGTTCCTGCTTGTGAAGCTGAAAGACGACTGCCTCAGAGAGATGCACTGTTTTGAACCTCTGCCTGACCCTTGCTAGGCAAGTACTCTATCCTGAGCTGCACCCCCAGCCCAAGAACGCACTTTTATATTCCCCTGCAATGCCACTCCCAGAGTGCTCTTTGGACTTGCACTTACTTATGCAATGACTGCCTTTATTGTAGTTATCAAGAACCCCATCTCACTCAATCTCACTCAATAGGGCACTCCCAGCACCAGGCACAATTCCTAGACATGTAGCTTCTCAATATTTGTTAAATGAATGAATGGATTAAAATGAAGCAAAGGAAAAACCTGATACTTAGTAAGCTCTATATGCCACAAATTACTCTAAATTATGTGTGCGTGTGTGTGTGTGTGTGTGTGTGCGCGCGTGCGCGCGCACACACACACAACTGGGGAATGAACCCAGGGGTGCTCTACCACTGACCTGCATCCCCAGAACGCCCCTCTTTTTTTGAGTCAGGGTCTCTATAAGTTGCCCAGGCTGGCTTTGAACAAGTGGTCCTTCTGCCTCAGCCTCCTGAGTCACTGGAATTACAGGCACAAGCCACTGTGCCAAAAGAAAAGCCCTTATAACCATTACCTCACATGAGCTATGACATGGCCATTATTAGCTTCATCTTACAGGTGCAGAAACAGACTCTGAAAATTTAAACTGGTGGGGCATAATGACACGTTCCTGTAGTTCTAACCAATCAGAGGATTGAGGCAGGAGGATCATTTGAGCCTGACCAGGCACTGTGGCACACGCCTGTATTCACAGCAATTTGGGAAGTTGAGGCAGGAGGATTGCAAGTTCAAAGCCAGCCTTGGCAATTTATTGAGGCCTTAAGCAATTTAGTGAGACCCTGTCTCAACATAAAACATAAAAAAGGTTGGGGATATGACTCAGTGGTTAAGCGCCCCTTGGTTCAATCCAAACCCTGGTACGAAAACAAACCAACCAACAACAACAAAAATCGTAATGCATCCATTGCTGGGCATGGTGGATCATGCATGTAATCCCAGTGTCATGAGAGGCTGAGGTAGGAGGATCAAAAGTTCAAAGCCAGCCTCAGCAATTTAACAGGTCCCTAAGCCACTTAGCAAGACCCTGTCTCAAAATAAAAAATGAAAAAAGGGCTGAGGATGTTGCTTAGTGGTTAAGTGTTCCTGGGTTCAATTCCTAGTACTTAACAAAACAAATAAATAAAAACAAAAACCTTACTATAAGGCTATTAAAAAAAAGAATGCATACAAAAACTAGTGACATCTGAATAATGTCTGTATTCTGCTTAACAGTATTATACTGGTACAGTTTTTTGAGGTGATTATATCCGGTTTTGACATTGGCTATATTTATGCAGGATAGGTAAAGGGTACATAGGAATCTTTATGCAAGTTTCTGCAACTTCCTGTGAGTCTATAATTATTTTATTTTTTTAAATTTGTTTATTGGTGCATTATAATCATACATAATAGTGGGATTCATTGTTACACGTTCATACATGCACACTATAATTATTTTAAAATAAGGATTCTTTAAAATGAAAGCACAATTTTTCTGTATCCTGATTGTGGTTACATGATTCTATACACGTCTCAAAACTCATTAAACTGTACATACAAAAAGTCAATATTATCATACATAAATTTCTAAAAATGTGGTCAAACAAAGACTTCTTCAGATTAACAAAAGCTGAGAGAATTCATTACTACCAGACCTGTACTCTATGAAATCTTCTTTTAAAAAAGTTTTTAATTGTAGATGGACACAATACCTTTGTTTTATTTATTTTTATGTGGTGCTGAGGATTGAACCCAGTGCCTTACTCAAGCCACTAGGACACCTCTACCTTAAAAATTCATAAACCAAAAGCACACTGCATTTCCAGAGGGATTTCAGAGGTCACTGTCACCGTCAGGACTTGAAAGACGCAGGAGTGGTGATTCCCACCACATCCCATTCCCCCCATCTGTTTGGTCTGTGCAGAGGGCTCAGGGGGATGAGTGTGGGTTATTATAAGGTCAGTGACTCTATTGCAGCCACCATCTAGATACGGTGTCATGATCTGGTCCCACGGTCCCAAACCATCATGTGACACACTCACACCCATCATAAGCCACCATGTGACATGCTCACCTCCATCCCACACCATCAAATGACACACTCCAATCCCCAATTCTGGCACGCAGCTACTGATCTGCAACTTGCCTTCCTTCCCCTTCCCTGTCCATCATGGCCATCACAAGGGACTTTCTTAGATCTGGAAAGGACAGCAAGACACCTTCACTGTCCTGCCTCAGGAGTGTGTCAACTCTCTAGGCCAACATCCCAACTTAGTTCACAGAGATCTCGATGACCTTCCTCTTCCACGAGGTACCACCTGGCCCATTACATGGACGTCGTCACACTGAAGTGGTGACTGTCCTACACTCGGTGATCCATGTGCATGTGAGGGTTAGGGGGAGGAAGTCCAGCTGGAATTCAGAGCCTTCTATCTCAGCAAAATATCTAGGGGTCCAGCAGTGTGGGTATGCTGAGATACCCTTCTACAGTTGCTCCATCTGGTACCCCTACATCCAAGAAAGCAGCATGGTGCCTAGTGGGCACCTCTGCACTTGAAAGATATTGTATTCTTCATTTGGATGTGTTGCTCTGACCCATTTACTGGGTGATCAAAAAAAAACCTGCGCGCGCGCGCGCTCTCTCTCTCTCTCTCTCTATATATATATATATATATATATATATATATTTCAGTACCAGGGATTGAAACTAGGGGTGATCTACCACTGAGCCACATCTCCAGCACATTTTTATTTATTTTGAGACAGTCTTGCTAAATTACTAAAGCTGGCCATGAACTTGTGATGCTTCTGCCTCAGCCTCTTCAGGTGTGTACCATCAGGCCTTGTTGAAAAACTGCTAGCTTTTTTTTTTTTTTTTTTTAGTACTGAGGATTAAACTCAGGGGCACTCAACCGCCGGGCCCCATCCCCAGCCCTATTTTGTATTTTATTTAGAGACAGGGTTTCACTGAGTGGCTTAGTGCCTTGCTTTTGCTGAGGTTGGCTTTGAACTCACAATCCTCCTGCCTCAGCCTCCCATGATACTGTGATTACTGGCGTGTACCCCTGTGTCTGGCCAAACTTATATGTCACTTTTTCTATATAGCAGGAAGAGAATGTAGAATGTTGGCAATTTTGAGGGCATATAAATGATTATTTGGTTAATGAATAGTTCCAGAATTGTGTGTGTGTGTGTGTGTGTGTGTGTGTGTGTGTGTGTACATGTGCTGGGGATGGAACCCAGTAGGTCTGACTACTGGGCTACATCCTCTTTAGAATCTGAATGAGCCCCAGGGACAAATACTATCTTGTAAGGGACATCTGTCCAGGGGCAGTGACCTCCAGCCTTCTTTCCTGAGATAGATAAGGGGATTTCAAGGTGGGGGTGGAGGAGGCCCCAATCCCTTTTGCAGCCTCCTCTTCGCATAGATCAGGGAACTCCGGGGGCTCCCGGTGCTTGGCTGGGCAGAAGCCACCAGCTTTCTCCTAGGTCATGATCCCGACACACCCCAAACCCCACTGTGTTTTGGAGGCACCTTCTCTGAGCCCAGCAAGCCCCAGAGGTAAGCCCTCCTGCAGGACTGTTTCTGTGACTCTTGCAGAAAGCCACGCCTCATCCTGGGGCGGACGTCACATCTGGGATGTGACCATGCCTGGGCCACCCTGGCCATCAGCTGCCCTGGGTGACAGGTGTGTGCTGTTGGTGGCTTCTTTTCCTTCTGTTCAGAGGCTGACCACAGCTGATATGACATCTGACACTAGAGCCCTGCGTCTTGCTGAGGTGGACATTAGGGTCTTGATTGATGTTGCCTAATGCAGACTGCAGAGTGGCCAGGGGGCTCTGCACTCTCCAGGTGCTTTGAGCAGAGGAGCACCCCAAAGAGGAAACCCATGACCTCCACAAGAGGCTTTGCAGAGATCCAGGAAATCCAACGGTCTTCCTCTTTGCTCAACCCTTTCAAATCTCCCTCTGCAAGCTTTGGTTTTGACCGACCTCTAGACTCCTGCATCCAGCCACCACTCATCGATCCACTCTCAACCATGCAGACTGCCTCAAATAGTCATTTGCCTACACTCATAAAAATCAGTCTGTCTCCTTGTGTTTTAGAATTAAAATGTGGCCACTCCCTGGATCCTGAATTTGACCTTAATATAAACTACAATTTGGGACCACATGTTCCTCCAGCAGGACACTCAAGAGAACGCGGCATTCTGATTTTGAGGATGCCGATCACTTGGTTCACAATTTACATTTGTTGGAAAAAATCTGCAAGTTTGTGCATTCCCATTACCACTTAATATGAGTGTTAAGTTCAGGTTTACTCCATTCTGTGTACCCTATTCACCCAAAGGGGAAAACCTCTCCCGTAATGGCGACAATTTATTTTGAAGGTTACAGGGACTGTGATTTACCACTTCAACTGCATTTTTTCTGAAGCTTCTCTCTCCAACAAATCCATTTCAGTCAAAACAGCCATCAGCAGTTATGCAGTAAATGAGGGCAGAGGCAAGACGTGAACCCAGGACTTCTGAACCCAGGACTTCCGTCTCCAGAGCCCATGTGCTGATTCCCTAGAACATTTCAATTCTTTTTTCCTTTTGGAGATGTACTGAGGACTAAATCCTGGGGTGCCACATTAAGCCACATCCCCAATCCTTTTTACTTTTATATTTTTGAGACAGGGGCTCACCAAGTTGCTGAGGCTAGCCTCGAACTTGCGATACTCCTGCCTCAGCCTCCTGAGTGGCTGGGATTACAGGCGTGTGCCACATCAGACTAGAGCACTTCTAATAGTGAGAAGATGTGCTTCCTGCCATGGAGAGGCCCATCTGTGTCCCATCTCACTCCTGATTAGTCAATGACATAACCTTCTGCTGTTCAGCTATGTATAACCAAGGACGGATTGGCGCTGCCGTCCTGGCTCCCGCTGCCTCACGCCAGCCCTGTGATCCTTCATTTTTCACAGAACCCGCAGCCAAGCCTAGGCCAGGCCCGGCCCCAGGCACTGCCCAGTGTGTCCGTTCCCAAGCAGGTCCCAACAGAACGAACGGGCAGATGTTCACTACTGGAAAACACGAAAACAGCAGACAGATGTAGCTCCACTCGCAAGGCCCTGGGGTCATTCCAGCCCCCCCCCCCCCAGTTTAAAAATAAATAAAAGCAGAAGAGAGCAAATGCCAAGGAGCTTGCATTGTTCAGCCTGGAAATGGAAACTAGGACCAGGGGTGTGGCCTAGGGGCAGAGTTCCCACCCAGCAGGTGTGAGGCCTTGGATCTGAGCCCCAGCCCTTCAAAAGGAAACCAACATTGACACAGACAAATTAGAATAGAACCAGCAAATAGCAGAGGAGGGCTCTGGGCTGCAGGTGTAGCTCAGGTCCAGACCTGCCTCGCATGCAGGAGGGCGGGATCCATCTCCAGCACCTCCCCCTGCTGGCCCACAAGGTGGTGCAGGTTGAGTCTGAGTATTTCTAACCATTGGAAGTGAGTGGGGGAGGGAGGGACTGGCCTCCAATGATCAGCAATGAGCTTGCGTTCTGTAAGAGCACCCTTAGCCTTGGGTGGCAAGGCAGCAGGGTCCCTGGGCCCAGAGTTAGAAGTCCACCTGGACTGGGGGCAGAGACCTGGACTCTGCACTCGGGTCACCCAGATTGCTTTGAACCCTGGGCTTCTTCAGAGAAATTGACTACAGATGTGTCCTGGGGTGTTCCCAGCCTTGGAGAGGATGGAGAGTCAGGCTCCTGATGACCTGGTGACCCAGTGAGCTCCTAGCACGTGCCAAGTCCTTTCCATACAGTTTTCAAATCTCCATGCCAGACTGGACCAACTAGTCATACTTTGCTCAGAGACACTGGTGTTCACAAGAGAAGCCATGTGCCCAGTGAGACCCAGACTAAGAGCTCTGGGTGGTACGGGCAGGAAGATTGTCAGCGGTCCCCTGGTATCCACAGGATATTAATTTTTTTTTTCTTTTTTGGTACTGGGGATTGAACCCAGGGAGTCTCTACCACTGAGCCACATCCCTAGCCCTTTTGCTTTTATTGGGAGACTGGGTCTGACTAATTGCTGAGGCTGTCCTTGAACTTGAGATACTCCTGTGTCGGCCTCCTGGGTCACTGGGATTACAGGCGTGTGCCACCACACTCAGCCCTCCTTTTATCTTTTAATTTTGAGCCTGATATAAGAGGTTGAGCCTGGTATAAGGGACTGAGCCGGGCACTTTACCACTGAGCTACAGCCCTGCTCCGAGGAATAGAATACGCAGGAGGATGTCAACCTGGGCCCTGGGGAGGAGCCTAACACACTGGCAGGCTGGGCTTCCTGCCCCGTGGGAGCCACTGTCATGTAGGAAGCTCAGCCCTCCTGAGACCACCAGGCTGAGAAGGAGGCCCTGGTGGGCATCAGGCCACATACAGAAGAGGACCAGAGGGCGCTGAGGTACATACCAGCCACTCAGGAGGCTGAGGCAGGAGGAACACAGGTTGGAGGTCAGCCTTAGCAACTTAGCAAAACCCTGTCTCAAAAAATAAATAAATAAACAAGGACTGGGGATGCAGCTCAGTCATAAAGCACCCCTGAGTTCACCTCATACCAAAAAGAGACCTCCTGAGGGGAGGTCCTACTCGTGGGAGCAGAGACGTTGTTCCTGATGTGCCTCTCAAATTCCCGAGCCAGGAACACTGAGCAACGGTTCCAGATCTACACGGCCCAGCTCAGGTGTGTCCTATGGCCCTGGACAGCTGGAACATCCCAAGTCCTAATCTAAGCCAAAGTCCCATCTTGGCCTCAAAGAACTGGTGGGGCTGGGCGGTGTCTAGGAGGTACAGATGCAGAGTGCTCACCCAGCCCTGCGAGGCCCTGGGCTTTGGTCCCAGTTCTACAAAAATCCATAAAACAAAACCAGGCGCCAGGTGGATCTTAACAACTGGATCCCACACTTCCTGCTGAGAAGCCTCCAATCCCTCTAGGTGTTTCCGTTACTCTTGGAACAAATCCGAGCCCTTTCCCATGGCCTCTGAGGCCTTGCAAAGAGACCTGTCACCTCTCAATGCACCGCCCAGGGACAAAAGTAGCTCCAGAATATGCCAGGCCTTTCTTGCCCGGGGCTCCTCTCCTTCCCTCCAGCCTTGCCTGGAGAGGGCGGGTCAATTACCAGGCTGAGATGACTTCCTAGGTCCACTAGGGCCTCCTGCCTGACCCTGGGCTTTTCTTTTTTCTGTCCTAGTTCCTGAGCCGGTTTTGACCACCTCTGGTCCCAGCTCTGGGAACACGGCAGGTGCCGAAATCCAGGTGCCTGGGCCTCAGCAGATGCTCGCTGAGGGAATGCAGCTGCGCTGATAGGGATTCTTGGTGTGCTCCTGACAGGCAGGGGCTGGTGTGGGTGGAGGGGAGACAAGGTAAAGGGTATTTCCAGGGGATCCGCTCAGCAAACTGGCTTAAGAAGATTGTTAACAAATATGAGCTGGGGTCTGAAGCCAGAGAGCAGCTTTGACCACCAGCCCTCGGAAGGCCGATTTTTCATGTCTGAAGCCGCAGAGGGTGAAAGGAGATTTGGGAGCAAGAAATGGGGGCCAAAGCATGGATACCTATCATCATGGCTGCCACCACCTAGAGTCTTTCAGTGTCAGGGTTCTTCCTACAGGGGCATTTCCCAGGCAACGCTGAGCCCCAGACAGCACCAGGGCCCTTTATCCTAAAAAAGCATCGTCTAAGGAACAATGACATTTTAAAGAATGTTAGATAACAGTCAGGCATGGTGGTACATGCCTGTAATCCTAGAAACTGGGGAGGGTGAAGCAGGAGGATTGCAAGTTGGAGGCCGGCCTCAACACTTGAATTTAGCAAGACCAGAGCAACATGTTAAGACCTTGTTTAAAAATAAAAAATAAAAAGGACTGGGGATAAAGCTCAGTGGTAAAGGGCTTCTGAGTTAAATCCTCCATACAAATAAAAGTGGGTCAGATAACAGTTTTAAGTGGTGGCTCTTTTGGACTAATTTATGCTCTAGGCCCTAACACACTAGACTGAAAATCAAAATGTAGTAACCCATACTATACTCAAACAAAAATTAAGCTTATATAGGATCTTTGTAGGAATCAGGATAGAAAGAAGACAAAACTTGAATTCCCAAAGAG